>NW_024467139.1:4293049-5657963 GCF_000820605.1 Sporothrix brasiliensis 5110 | reverse complement strand
AGGGGGGGGGGGGGGAGGGGTCGTGCGGCGAGAGCATGCGAGGTGAAATGTTGGAGGACAATGAGAGAACAAGAGAAGGACAAAAAGAGGACACCAAAGGGAGGTCAAAATACGGAACGCATGGATGCTCTATGTTACTACTAATTCTCAAAAACGCAAGTGTGCATGCGCATTCGCACCTTCCGTGCTGCGTAACTTTCTTTTCTCCAGCCCAGGCAGGTGCGGTTGCTCTGCCTCCTCTCCTTGTTGTCAGTTGGTGGTCAGGCCGTGTTAGTGGCGGTCTTCTCCACGCATTGATTCAGTAAACTGGGTCGCGCGATGGGGGCGCCGCGGCAGACTAACACCACACACGCCACCTGGGACGCTTGTTCCTTCAGTAGTCTCCCGCCGCTGCAACTTACCGTGGTAGTTGCCGGTTAGTTTGCAGATTGGGCCTGGCACCTCGGTGCCTCCTTCCCCAATGTCTCCAGAGGACAAACACATTCACACAGTCGCACCTGCCGTTTGGTGCAGCCTCCACCCTTTTCCAGCCACTGTCCGTTGCACCTTCCTCTCTTTGTGTTCTGTGTCTCCTTCCATGCCAGAATCCACCTTGCCTCGCCACAACCGACATAGCCCCGATATCCCGACGGGAAAACAGTACCATCCCTCTCTCCTGTCGCCAGTCTTCGCCTTTCCCAGACACCAGAGCCTCTCCACATAGACCGACAACCCCAACGACCGCGGAGTATGATGGCCGGCGAACGAGATACACAGTTAGACAGTGCAGGCTGGGCCCGCGGTCGTCGTAGGCCACAGGAACGGTTCTGTCCGCCCACTGCCGACTCTGCTTCTCCAATTTCTCAATGGACCTCATAACCGGATATGATCTCCGCTGCCGTTCCTTGTATGGTTGAGTGAGATCCGTCTGCAGTGGCTATCTTGTCTGTCATCCTCTGTTTGCTTCTCTTCGCTGCAGCTTCTCTTCCTCACCTGGCGGACTGGTTTACTTCGTGACTCAAGTGCTCCTACACTCGGCCTCTAGTCCTCCGAGACAACTGCACTCCGTGCTCTCTGAGCTCTTTGGTCTACTGTATGCGATTTCTTGTTCTGATTTTGTCTCTATCACCTCAAGAGGGGCCGCATATTGCCGGATCTGCTGCTGGTTCCCTTTTCCTGACAGCTGGGCCCATGAGCCGTCTCTCCGCAATTCCTGGTGCCTTTTCCGCGGCGAGTAAGCTGTTGCTCCATTGTCCCCTGTTTTATGTTGTCTTAACGGCCGCTTTGTTTTATGTTAGGTAGCTCAGAGCAGCGTTATACTTTTTGGGGGTACTACTTACCTTTCACTACCTCGCTTTTTGTTTGCCTAGTCGGCTGGTGTTGCATGTTCCCATCACGAACTTTGCCTGTCGCGTTTCCATTTCTTTGGTTTTCTGTTGTTGCCTCTTTTATATCGTTCTTTTTTTAACCTTGGACTCTGGCATTCTGACATAACAACGACGAGAGGTCCTTTTCTTTTCCTTTTTCTCCTCCCATCTCACCTCCTCACCTTTGATACCCGGTCTTCTCTCACTTTGCGCCTCGCCAAACCTTACCTCACCGCCAAGATGCCGTACACATCGCTCTACCCAGACCTGGACATCCCCCAAACCAACATCCTCTCCTATTTGTTCCCTGAGAACGAGAAGCCGCAGGAAGAACCTCTGTGGTATGACACGCGGGACCCCGTCGACAAGAACCTGTCGCCAGCCCAGGCTCTAACATGGGTCAAGAAGCTGGCCTTTGGCCTCGAGCGATTCGGCCTCAAGCGCGGCGATGTTGTCATGATCTTCACGCCCAACCAGATCTTCGTGCCCGTCGCCTACCTGGGCATTGTCGGCGCCGGCTACATCTTCAGCGGCACCAACCCCGGCTACACTGTACCTGAGGTTGTTCACCAGATGACCAACACCCAGGCCAAGGTCGTGCTCGTCCACCCGAGCCTCGTTGATGCCGCTCTTCAGAGCGCCAGCAAGGCCGGCATTCCCAAGTCCAACATCTTTTTGTTCTCAGACCTCGAGAACAAAACGCCGGTGCAAGGCGTGGTCGACTGGCGCCAGGGACTTGCGGGCTCCGATGCCGATGCCGCACGCTACAACTGGCCCGAGCTGGCACCATCCGAGTCCAAGACGACCGTGGCCACCATCAACTACAGCTCCGGCACGACCGGTCTGCCCAAGGGCGTCATGGTCTCGCACGCCAACCTAATCGCCAACGTCGACCAGACCATCTTCATCCGGTACGCGCACAAGCCGTACGCCTTCAAGGACCGCCCACAGGAGCGCTGGATCGGCTTCCTGCCACTGTACCACGCGTACGGCCAGCTGTACACGATCCTGATGGCCATCAAGCTGCGTGTGCCCATCTACATCATGACCGAGTTCCGGTATGAGGAGTTTCTGTTCAACGTTGGCAAGTTTCAGATTACCAGTCTGCAGATCGCGCCACCCATTCTCGTCATGCTCTCGAAGCGGCCCGAGACGCAGCGCTACGACCTGCGATCGGTGCGCGACGTGCTCTGCGGCGCCGCGCCGCTCAGCCGCGAGCTGCAGAACGAGTGCCAGCGCCGCTTCAACATGCAGATCAACCAGGGCTGGGGCATGACGGAGGTGACGTGCGGCGCGATCCATGTGCCCGGCGGCGTCAAGGACAACTCGGGCAGCGTGGGCCGGCTGGACCCCAACTGCGAGTGCCGCTTGGTCGACGAAGACGGCAAGGAGGTGAAGCTGGGCGAGCCGGGCGAGCTGCACGTGCGCGGTCCCAACATCTGCCTGGGCTACTGGCGCAACGAGGAGGCGACCAAGGAGTGCCTGGCGCCCGACGGCTGGCTGAAGACGGGCGACATTGCCGTGTGCAACAAGGAAGGCTACTTTTGGATTGTGGACCGGAAGAAGGAGCTGATCAAGGTCAATGCGCTGCAAGTGGCGCCGGCGGAGCTTGAGGGCGTGCTGCTCGAGAACGACCACGTGGCGGATGCGGCGGTGACCGGCATCACGCTCAACGGCGAGGAGTTCCCGCGGGCATACGTGACGATCCATGAGACATCCAAGGGCAAGGTGACGCCCGGGGACATCCAGGCGTGGATGGCATCGCGGGTAGCCAAGCACAAGCGGCTGACAGGCGGCGTGGTCTACGTGGACGAGGTGCCGAAGCTGGCGTCGGGCAAGATCCAGCGCAAGACGATGCGCGACTGGGCCAAGCGGGACGCGGCCGAGATTATGCGGAAGCGCACCGCGGGCAACAAGTCGAAGCTGTAGACGGAATGGAGAGGGAGATGAGGCAAACAAGAGTGAAAAGATACGACCAAGGACATCTCATGGAAAAGGTAGTCAACCCAGACCATTCGAACACGGTTCATAAAGTCATCCAAGCTTCTTCTACATCGAATCGGGTTTATGGTTTTAGATAAGAGCTTTTGCTTTGTTGTTTCGTTATATACTTACTTGCTTTTTAGTCCCTTTCTTCGTTAGTGGTTCCTCTGTACATACGCATATATATGAAAGAAACATTGTATATCGATAAAGACGCAGAACGATGGGATGCTGAACGAAAAGAGCCTTGGTCAGTGGCCTTGATTGCTACACAATCTGAGACTCTACACATATTCTTCACTGAAACAGCTGTCACTGACCTTGGCGCCGGGACAACTCAGCCGGCACCAGGTGTGCTTCCCCTAAAACAATCCTTCGTTTTGACTCGTAGGCTGGTTGATCCTCAAAAGCAGCCTTTGCCAGCTTGCTAGCCTACGATCCTCGTACTTTAGCCACTCTCTCTGAGTATTTATTCTCCGTGGGCGCATAGATCGTGCATACAGCAGTGTACACATTAATTTTGATTCACTATTCCCTTTTGCCACAATGAGTTCCCGACAACTCGTCAGAGAAGCCGTCATCACTTGGCTCAATGGCTGGTGCTTTGTCCTACGTTCATACCATTTACACGTTAGGCATGTGAGCTATTACAGCTCATGAAGGTTGCCAAGATGATGTTACAAGACACAATATCACAAATGCAAGCGGTGAACATGGACAAAGTCGGAAAAATGGAGTGGCGAGACGGAAGCTTTGCTCCTCTCGGGCATCGTGTTCGAAAGATACGCATCGGTGCATGTTCGCCATGCGCACCTTTTGTCTGTAATGTGGTGTAGGAACAGAGTCGTGATCGGTCGTTATCGTCAACGTATTCGTACAAAAAAATAAGGCCGAAAGCCGCCCTTCTCTCCCACAGTTACTTCTTCTCGTCTCTGCTGGCATCTTCCTCAGCAAACTCGCTCGCCCTCGAGGCGGCCGGGTTGTTCTCGCCGCCCAGCGCCGTGGTGGCCGCCTCGCCGAGCTGGTCCACTGCCTGCTGCAGCTTGTCGCGGTACGCCGTCAGGTCCGTCGGCACATTACCAAGGGCCACTGCAGAACGTTAGAAGGGGATCATCTCAAAGCCAAGAGAGAAAAGAGAACACCTACATCGATCAAACAGGTAGTACGATGTCACCAAGAAAATGGGCATTGCCACAATCAGCGACGTCCACTGCCGCGTCGCCTTCTTATACTCGGGCGTGTCGGCAATATTAGGCGCCGCCGTA
The DNA here is from genome assembly GCF_000820605.1 of Sporothrix brasiliensis 5110. Lineage (NCBI taxonomy): Eukaryota > Fungi > Ascomycota > Sordariomycetes > Ophiostomatales > Ophiostomataceae > Sporothrix > Sporothrix brasiliensis. The sequence continues at coordinate 5,653,369 of NW_024467139.1, read as the reverse complement.
GCACCGCCGCCACCGACATCGCCGCCGTCGTAGAACGGCTCCTTCTCTTCGGCGCTTAGTGTAAGGCGGGCCCGCCCAGGAGCAGCAGGCGGGGGCGTGGCAGAAGATGTCGCCGAGACCATGGCCGCAGCAGCCGACCGCGCAGCCGCTGCCGACATGGGTGGCGGGCGCGGCGTCGTCGGTGGCGCCGCTGCCAGGCGCAGGCGCTTCAGCTCGGCCAAGGCCTCTTCCTGGCTGGCGGCCGCATATGCAGTCTGCTGGGCAGAAGGCGGCGGTGATGGTGGTGTCTGTGCGGCCTTTGAAGCTGCCGCAAAGCGCGGCGTGGGTATCGCAGGGGCCGAGGCAGCAGTCACAGAAACAGATGCCGCAGCCGCTTTCTTCGAAGCCGTTCTCCTTGTTGTCGTGCTGCTGGCCGTCATTGGCTTGACTGACAGGGGCGTTATTGGTGCTGCCGCCTTGGCAGGAGTTGCAATCTCTGCTGTTGGCTCTGTTGCTGTCGCTGTCGCTGCAGCCGCCTTCTTTCTTGTTGATGTCGTCTTAGTCGGCGTTGCGCCCGCCGCCTTGGATGCCGAGGCTCTCGTCTTCTTTACAAGTGCCGGTGCGGCTTCTGTTGTGTCGGCTTCGGCTACCGGCTCGGCTTCCTTCTTCTTTCTGCCCCGTGTCGCCTTTACTGGTCCCGCTGTCGTAGAAGGATCCTCTGCTGCGGCGGCGGCCGCCGCCGCTGCCGTCGCCACCTTGCTGCCGGCGCGCTTCCGCGTCGTCGCGGCTGCCGTGCTTGTCGGCACGGCCTCCGCCGCCGCTGAAGTAGCGCGCGACGTGCGTGTGGCGCGGGGCTTGGTTGTCGAGGAAGAAGAGGACGATGACGAGGACGCAAATCGGACAGCAGCAGGCGACGACCCAGTTTGAGCTCCCTGCCGTGCGACTACGACGGCCGGCGCTGCACCGTTCACGAGGCAGCCATAACATGCGGCCGCGGCCGCTCGTTGCGCGCCGTTGGCTGCGATCCACGACATGGCGGATGATGTGTGATTGCTATAAAGAAGAGTGTGAACCGCAAGATGTCGGCAGACTTGAACGGATGTTAGACAAGAGGAGGGCGCAAGACGCTGCGGTGGGGGAACAGGCAGTGGCACGGGGTCCAGACGTACCTCAATGGTCAATGTGGAGGGTGATGCAAGGCTGTAGCCCAAAAGAAAGGCCGACAAGCAAGGCCACAATGCAATGAGCCAGGAAAACAGGTCAACAAAAGATGCCAAAAGAGAGGATACGGAATCCCGAAATCAACAGAGGCAAATAGGAAGACGCCAGAACACAGGACAGCGCAAACACCCCCACTCTCTTGCAATGCCGACAGCAACGTTGTCAAGAAACAAAAAGAGGGGACCGATCGCTAAAGTGGCGTGTCTCGTCGGGAACGCGCTGTGGCTCTTTAATTTCCCCTTTGTATGCCCCTTTTCGCGTCTGTTTCGCGCAGCTCGAGATTTTAACGCCAGTTTGTGCCGTCTTGTTGGCGGCTCCTTCCCATTTTTGACCTTCCTCACCTTCTTTCCAATTCATGCGGGGGAGACGCTAAATTTTCTGGAAACTCCCAAATATGGACTAGCGCCACTATCAGCAACGACCGGCTGCCAATAGCCAATGAGATGCCAATGCAATGTATGATGATACGGCCTCGTTTTGAACAATGTAATATGAAGGATGATATACCAAAGGACTCGTGGCTGGTTTATATTTTTACGTTCTTTTACATCCAATAAATGCATTTGTCTCGCTTCTGTCTGCTAGTAGTAAAATAAAAGCTTTTAAGCTCCTTATGTTTAGTATTTATTTCGTAGAAATAATTAATAAATTAGTTCATTTAAATCGAAAATAACCAACAAATTAAGCAACATGAATACATCGGAGAAGCACCCTGATATGCTAGTTGTATATATAACACCTTACAGTCTGTACAGAAAAACGCAGGACTGGAATCGTTTCACTCTTCAAAGTCACCTTTATTTTCAAACTCCCAGATCGCATGGCGTACTATTTTACAGTCAGATGAAAGATGAAAGGCACATTGTTCTCGCCGACCCTTAGAAGTACGACATCCGCGACCAGCCCAGGACGCCCTCAAGCGCCGCCCGGGCATCCAGCGCGCTGGCAAAGCCTACGCGCCCGGCAATCTCGCTCTTCCGCCCGGACCCCAGCTCCACCCACCGCGCCAGCAGCGCACCGTCCACGACGCTGCGGCCCACGGCGGCGTCCACGCCAGGCGCCTCAATGGCCGCATCGTCGGCCGCGCCAGCCGCCAAGCGATAGCCCTTTGGGTTGAGGCCGGCAGTGTGCGTCAGCGACGTGGCCATTTGCGCGGCCAGTGACGATAGCCGGCGGTACTCGGACTCGGACAGTGGCGCCAGAGAGGCGAGCACGCCCGTGGGGCTGGCCATCAACAGATGCTGCGCGGGTGGATGTCCGGCCTGGCGCTCGTCGTCGTCGTCGACTGCCATGGCGACGTCTGCACCCCCGTTTTCATCCCCGTTGGGGTGACCATTGTGGTGACCATTGGGGTGACCATTGGGGTGTACGCTTGCAGCAGCGTCGTCGTCGTTCACTGGCGTTGACGGCAGTAGCATCGAGCTTGTGGCAAAGTGCGCACCTGTACAGAATGTGGCCCGGTGCAGCAGAAGGTGGCCCTGCAGTGATTTGGGATCTGGACATGTTTGTTAGTACTTGGTGCAACAAGTAGTCACTCAGTTGTTGACAAGGACGGCAAATACTCACGCTCCGGTTCAAATTGCAGGACATGGAGGTTGCCCTCGCCATCGGTCGCCACAATGAACAGCTCTTTGCCGTCGGGCAGCAGGTCCACGTTGATGGCCCCTAGCCGCGTGTTGCTCTTGCCAAACAAAATCATCTTGTACGGCTCCTCCGTGTACCCCGTGAACCACACGCCCTTGAACGCGTCCGCCATTACGCACAGGCCGGTCCCCGGCAGCTCCTTGGCGCTCGTGACGTAGCAGTTCATATCCATAAACGCCACTGGCAGAAGCGTGCCGTCTTCTTTGAGACCGCGCACCAGGCACTTTTGCCCCTGCGCCACCAGCATTAACCCTTGTGTGCCAATTTCCGAGAGCGCCGTCACGGCGCCGCGGGGAATATCCTCCTTGGCCACCAGCTTGAGTTTGCGGTTCGTCTCTGGCCGCCCGGGCTCCGGAATCACAGTCACCACGTCGTACACGTACACGCGGCCGCGGATGGCCAGGTCCTCGCCGCGCGAGATGGCCGTGCCGACCGTGACCAGCTGCTTGCGCTCGTTGGTTGACTCGGACACTTCCAGATTGAGCGTCTTGACGCACATAATTACCTCATACTGCTCCATCTCCGCCGTGTCAATGACCGTCCAGTTGACGGGGCTGATGAGCTGCAGCCGGCCCTGTTCGACTTGCGGCTTGAACGAGATGTTCTCTTTGGCCCACTCAGCCCGGTGGTTTTCGTCCCTGGGCAGCTCAAAGTCGACGAGTGTGCTAGCGCCCACTGCGTATACCTCGGCCGGCGGGTGGTACGCGACGGTGTTGGTATCGACATTGAGTGGGACCTTGCGTACGCATACGCCTAGCTCCGCAAACCTGGTGCCCGCAGGCAGAGAGCACACTCGACTGGATCCCTCGGCATCGACATAGATAAATCCGCGCTCGGATCCTTGCGTGTGGAACGAACTGAGACTCCGGACGGCGCTGCCTTGGAGGTTGAGCACTCTGGGCAACGACTTGGCCGACTTGAGAACAAAGCTGGGTGAGGCGCCGGGGAGGAAGACGGTGCTGTAGCCACCAATGTTGGCAAAAGCACGCAGCGGCATGATGCGGGGCGGAGGGCTGTTTTCATCTTGTGACGGAGGAGGTACAGGTGGCGCTTTTGCAAAGGCGCCGTTTGGTACTTTCAAGAAGCGGAGGCTTTTTGCGAGTGTTTCTGGCGCCGAAGCCGCGCTCGCCCGGATCGGCTGGTAGATGGTCAGGTCGTCGTTGGAGTGGCGGAGGATCAGGTACGGCGACTTGGCGACCGTGTCACCCAGGTCGGCCACCAGAAGCTCTGTCAGCTCCTCCCTCGTCGTGCCCCGTCTCGCCGTGTAGTCTGCCGACAAGAGAGGAGGTATGTAGCTGAGGCCGTCTGCAACGTATAATTGCTTGAGGGAGGGGAGTGAGTAGATCTGGAAGGATATTAATTAGCGGCATGAGACAAAGCAGCACGGTCAATTAAAAGTAGGCATGGAAACGGTCTCTTACATGAAATTGTCCCGCTTCACTAAGCAGGAACATCAGAATGTTCCCCTCTCCACTGGCGTTGTCAGAGAAGGCACCCATCGTGTCGTGATAAAGACAGCCTGTTGCCCACTTCGTCGAAGTCAGCGGCTCGTCTTCCCGCTCGAGCTCCTCAAGCTCAAAGTCTTTGTTCATCTTCGCAACAAACGCGCTTGCGTCGTCACGGATCACCAACAGATATTCATCGGTCATGCTTGAGCTCAAAATCTTGAGCTCGACGTCGGTGTCTTCGTCCACCATAGGAAGAATCTGCGATAAACCAAGGTCTGCAAAGATTAGCAAACGGGAGAAAAGGATGCAAAAAGGATGAAAGCAAGAAAGGGCGATATAAGCTTACCTCCATCGTAACACCGCACTTCGGACTTGAGGACCTGTATAATGCGCTTGTGCTTGCCCATGGTGCCGGCATGCACCGTCGACCCGGCCTCTGGTTCAAACTCGGTGCCCGTAAGTTTTTCAAAGCCGGTGCCGGTGACAGCGTAGACGTGAGACCGTTCAAAGCCGTCCTCCTCTTCCGTGGCAACAATCATAAACTTGTCGTACTGGGCTGGCGATTCGTAGTCGTCGCCAACCGTGGCGCCACCCTTCTCGCCCTGGAGCGTCTTGGGAATCGGCTTGGACGCGCACACGGTCCACAATGCCCGTGCCTCGGAAAAGTCAAAGACGCCGATGGGCTCGGGATTGATCTCCCGGTTCAGAAGCGCCAGCGCCCCTGCCTTCCCTCGGCCAACAGCACAGACCAGATTGAGATTGCTGCGGATCTTGTTCTCGTTGATTGATTTACCTGTTTCGCCTGATGATGGCGGAGTACCAAAGGTCATGTCCCGAATCGGCGAGATGCTGATGAGGCGATCGTGGATGCGGAAGCTCAAGTCGCCGCTGCTCTTCCCAGAGCCGCCCTGCGCATTAGATAGCTGCATTGTCGACGGACCATCCCCGTACAGGTCGTCGTCGTCTTCTTCATCCTCAATCTCTTCGCCGTCTTCTAGGTCGTCATCAAAGGGCTCGTCGCCGCTTTTTTGCTTCCGGCGTGTCGTTTCTGTTTGCTTCCGCGACCATCCCAGGACAACCGAGTCGGCATCCTCGCTGCCGGCAAATAGCGCCTGTCGGCCAACCCGTGTGAGGCAGGCGACGCCCGATAAAAGGGACCCGCCGCCCGCTTCTTGTGAGACGAGCTTTATGCTCACACCGGATACAACCCGGCCGTCCAAAACGAGTGTCACCACCGCAATCCTGCCGTCGTTCAGAACCAGGAGAAGCTCACCTGACTCCGGGGACATAATCTCGATATTGCAGCCCTCGAGTCGCAGGCCGAGCTCCGACTGGTCGGCGAGGCCAAAGGATGTGCTCTGTTTCGTGAAAGGGTTCACAGCCACGCCATTAGCACGGCCAGACTGATCGATATGGATGAGCTCGTTCGTGCCAATGAGCAGAGCACCGCCGATGGGCGACGGCATAGGAAAAACGCGGAACAAGTCCTGGGGCAAATTGGTGACCGAGAGGATCGTGGTAGACGCCTTCTGCTGCAAATCCAGTGTAAACACCATGTACGAGAGGCAGTCGCGACGGCCGAGGACAGTCGACGGCTGTGTTGCCGAGGAGAGAATGCCAAAGGTGGGCTCCCGGTATTCGTGGAGGAACGAGAGGTGGACGGGGTGCAAAAGGGTCGGGTCGAGGTTGGAGAGGCGGAGAACGAACGAAGGCGCAAACGGCGTGTCTTCAATGGGCCCGCCAGCTCCGGTGACCACGGCCGCAGCCGCATCCTTGGCCGGCCGCGGCCCGTCCAGCTCCTCATCCCAGTCATCCATGTCAATATCCTCCTCGTCGGGCTGGCGAAACGGCAAAATGGCAAGGTTGCGGCCGCCAAATCGAAGCGCTGCACATCGGCTGCCGGGGTCGGCGACGAGGAAGTTGGCATAGTCCCCCAGTGGTGCGGCCCATGGTGCACCCTGCAGCTCGTCCTGCTCGTAGTAGTGGATGGAGATTGTGGAGAGGTCGTTGGACTCGGGGTCCCATTCGACAAGACTCAGCCTCGCGTCTTTGAACGCGAGGAGCAGCGCATCGCCGCCCGACTTGGTGCCCGCAACCTTGATGCGAGCCAGACCCGTGACGGTCCCTGCTAGAGTGAACTCGGCCACCAGCACCAGTTTTGTCAAAATGCCCTTGTCAGACCGCAGAAGCGCAGAGTCGCCGCCGAGAAACGACGTCTCCAGCCCGTCTTCATCGTCATTGTTGATGCGGCTGTCGAAGGCCGCAGCTTGGGTGTAGGGGGCCTGGGCGGTCGAGCTCGCGTCGGCCTGCACGTCGAGGTCTGTGGGCACGGCCTTGGTCGTAAATACCTGCAGCAGCGACGATTTGGCGACGACGAGGTTGTTGCTGCGCGCTGAGGTCAGGGCAAGGGTGAGCGAGTGCGTGACGCCCGTGGGCGGCGTTAGCTCGGTGTAGCACTGCATTGTCGTCTTGCGCAGAGGACGACCATGTTATCGCGTGATCGTGCAAGGGCTGAAGTTAACACAGTTCGGTAGGAGGTGGTGTGGTGCGAAGGGGCTGCAGTGAGTCGTACTGTGGAGTTTCGAGGCAGCAAAAACTAGTGTCGCGATACCATCAGGTCGAACTATGGTGCCAAACGCCAATTGCCAAATGCAGAAGCGACAACGCGCAGACCGGGATGGAGCTCGGTGATTGGCTGGCGGCAGGTGCGACCCAGGCACAGGCATGAACTTCCAGGCGGAACTCTTTTGCAGGGTCGCACTTTCTCCAGGCGCTCCTTCAGCCTGTCTGCCGCTAGTTTTTGACTGTTGCTACTTGTTCTGATAGGCTTATGGCCGGGTTGACCCACATAAGCTTCCTGTGGCGGACGCCAGAGGTCCTTTTTTGCTTCCATTGCGTCACGACCTGAAACCCTGTTTCGAAGGAAGGCACGAACTGACGAGGTTCTTGTTTCTCTTCGATTTCGATTTAGGAAGGTGGGCTTTCTGCACCCTCTCAACACGCTTCAATTCTCGTTTGCTCTTTCCTCTCTCCGTTTTTGCTGCGACAGACATAATTGCTCATATACCTTTTTATTTCCGGATCACCAAACTCTCCCTTCTTCCTTTCGACTTCCTCTCCCTTGCTCTTCATTCCAAACAACCCACTGCGGCACCAAAACGAGCGTGGTGCCACAACACGACCGCGCGCGTATTCCACACTCCGTCGTAGGGTGTCATCATGCAGCTTCACTGAATGGATCCCGCGGATCTAATCGAACAAGTCAACAAACCAACTATTAACACGCAAAATCCTTTCTGTGTTCCTGACGACAACGCTCTGTTCCGAGGTCTCCATATCCGCTTTCAATCATCCGACGCCAGCTCGACCGGCTACACCGGTTAACCATTTTACATTTTGCACTTTCGTCCCATACCGACTGTTCTGTCCCGCTTTCTCCCGTGCCGTACTCGCACAGACTGCGACACCTATATATTTTTTTGCTCTCCAAGATGGCTGGCCTTCTCCAAACCAGCCTGATCTGGATCGCTTATGCGGTGGCTGTCGGCCTGGCGCTGGTGGCTGCCGTTATCACCACGTTTACATGGCAGGCGCCGCGCGACCGGTCCGCGGGTGTCAGTTCTGTCGCCGTTGTCAGTATCACGGCCCTACTCGCTACCGTCTTCTTGCTCCCCGTTGATATTGCCCTCGTTTCGTCGACAACCGCCACCTCTCTCGGCGCCAAGAAGGACTGGGCTACACCCGAGCACATTGAAGGCATCTTGAGCACGCTCAAAATCGCCTACTACACTCTGTACAGCTTCGACGCGCTGCTGTGCTTGGTAGTGATCCCGTTCACGTACTTCTGGTTCGAGGAGTACGACGAGATCGACGAGGACGAGAATCGCAACAAGCCGTTCAGCGGGCGGCTGTGGAGTGCATTCAAGTACACAGCCATCTTCCTCGTGCTTGTTGTGGCGCTCTTCCTCATTGGCTTCTTCGTGCCTGCGGCTGGCCGTAAGGGCGCTGGCAAGCACTTGGACCTCGACTACTTCCAAAAGCTTCTTGCGGAGAACAATGGCGAAAAGGCGCTGACCTTTTCGGTGGGCCTCTTGGTGACGCTCGGCACACTGCTGTACGTCCTGTACACGGGCGCTGGCCTGGCTCTTCTGCCCATCTCGTTTATCAAGTCGGCTCCCTCAATCTCGGCGCCGCAGCTGAGCGAGACGACGGCATCGGCACTAGAGCAGAACCGCGAGCGGCAGCGGCAGCTCGAGATGCGCAACGCCGGTCGCAATGACGGCATGTCAGCCAAGGACCGTCGGGAGATGGAGGCGCTGATGCGCGAGGAGCGTACGCTGGTGCGGCGTGAGCGGCTGGCGGCAGAGGCCAGTGGCGAGGGTCGCAGCTGGGTGTTCCGGTGGTGGAGCAAGATGCAAGCGGTGTTCCGACCGCTGAAGCTGCTGGGCGGCATCTTCTTTTTGGCCCTGTCAGTTTTGATTGTGATCTCCATGATCATCACGGGTATTGACAAGGCGGCGAACTCGGTGTGCAAGCAGCACTGCGGCTACATCCTGGGCCACATCAACGTGTTCCAGCCGACGAACTGGATCTTTATGAAGGCGGCGCAAGCATTCCCCGTGGACTATGTGCTGATGGCGCTGCTTGTGCTATACTTCTTCAGCAGCTCGATCTCAGGTCTCGCCGCGGTCGGCATCCGTTTTCTGTGGGTGCGCATCTTCCAGATCAAAAAGGGCCGCACGGCGCCGCAGGCCATCCTGGCGGCGACGGTGATGCTGGCACTGATGATCCTGGCCATCAACTACGCCGTGGCGATGCTGGTGGCGCCGCAGTACAGTAATTTCGGCACGCAGACGTTTTGCATGAACCCGCCGCTGCGTCCGGACGAGCAGCCGGATTGTACGGGCCACCCCGACTGGATCAAGCCATGTTCAGAGGCGTATCAGGACCGCGCGGCCAAGGACGTGTGTACGCCGACTGTGATGTCGACGTTTTTGAACCGGATAACACTCAACTGGCCTGTGTTTGGGGCCATTGACTTTTGGGCGCAGTTTGCGTTCTTGGGCGTGTTCCTGGTTGTGTTTATGACGTCCCTGTTCCGGACCCCGCGGCTGAACCTGTCTGAAATTGACGAGGAGGCCGAGGCGGATGAAGAGGAGGGCCTGCTGGCGAGCACAGGCCGGCGGTTTGGCGCGACATGGCAGGATATCACCGGCCGCACGGGCAATGGCGAGAACCGAGCCAACTATGGGTCCAACTCGCAATCGTAGGAGATGGGGAGGTGGTGAGTTTGAATTGCTTTTTATTCATTTGTTACTTGGTTTTGGTACAGGCAATTGGTATTTCATGGGGAGGTTGGTTTACTGGCAAGACTGGTATTTATTTTTATGTTTGTTGTTTCCACTTGTTTTATTTACCCTTGTTTTAACAGATTGGCTTAGCATATTGTATTCCTTGGAATTGGGTGGCACGCACAGAAACACACTTTAAGTAAGGAAAGGGATTGGCATCTACGGGAGAAACTGGGCAACGGCGAGATTTGGGAAAAACACGCTTGGAAGTATGCAAGACATTCAATAATTATATCTAGTCATACGTCATAACTACGTGGGCAAAGTGTGTATGATAGCCGGATGCCGTCGTCACCTCATAAGAGGCACTCGCTTGTGCCCGCGCTCGTCGAAACCGGCGGCCGGTCCGACATGCATGTCCCGCCAGCAGCCGGCACAGTAGGCATTGTTCTGGTCCTCTTCGGGCCCTTCTTGGTTGTCGGCACACCCCAAACACCGAACCGTCGCGTCCTCTAGACACACGACACACCAGGCCTTCTGGTCCACATCGGTGTAGTTGCGGCGGCCGTGGCCGTAGTGGCCGCGCTTCAAGACACCGCCCTCTTCCTCGCCCGGGTGGAAGGTCGGGGCGGAGGGCATGCCAACGGCGTCGGTCTGGCCGAGGCCGGTGGCCTTGCCCTGGAGGCCCCGCAGGGCAGCGAGGCGGGCAGAGATGTCGTCGTCGTCGTCGCCGCGGTTGGGTAAATTTTGGGTAGGCGCAGAGGGGAGCGACGGCGGGGACGGTGGCGGGTCGACAAGTTTGGTCGGGACGGTCGGGAGGCCCAAAAAGTTGTCTTTGACGTCGTCTGTGGCTTTCGGCTTATCCCGTGGTAGGATATTGTCCTCCTGGTTGGGGTCGCGTTTGCGAGGACCAGTGACAATATCTTCGTCTTCATCTTCATCTGCTTGCTCGTTGCCGCCTTCGCCTCTTTGTCTGGCCAGGTCAGCCTCGTCTTGGTTCTGTTCCAGGACACGTCGCACTTCACGCTCCATATCTTCGCCGTCCGAGTCGTCCGAGTCAGCGTCTTTTGAGGCAGTCTCCGGGGCACCATTCTTGCTGGTTTTTAGCTTCTCGTCTTTGAAGGCCGTCCCGTCCAGGCTCTTCAACAAATTCTCAACCATTTGGGAGTTGTCTGCATCATCGTCTTCTTCGCCACTGGATGCATCCCTCAGATCCTTTGGGACGCTTGGCAGTGGTATTATATCGTCACCACCACCGTCCGTTCCATCTTCACGTGCAAGACGGTCAGCCTCATCATCGCTTTCGCCGAGTTCATCCTCACCGAGGCCTTCTGCGGCGAGATCAAGCAGCAAATCGTCGACGGCCTCGTAATCGACATAGAACAGCGGGTCGTCTACCACCTCGCCTTCTTCGGCGTCGGCTGCCCTAGGACTGTTTCCATCTGCTGTGGCACCGCCACTCTTCAAAGACTGTTTCTCTGATGAAGATGATACTTGCTTCTCCGACTTGCCACTCACGTCATTGGCATTGTCACCATCGCTGCCATTTCCATCGCGCACTTCCCGCAGCGTTTTTAGGCGTGCGGCTAGGCGGTCTTCTCTTGTGACTGATGCATTTGATGGGGGAGTGAACAATATGTCACCAGTTGGGGTTGTTGTTGTAGTTGCCGGGTCACCAGGACTGGGCGTGTTAGTAACCTGTATCCAGCCACATGACGAGTTGTTGTGACCCAAGATACCTCTGCTGTGGCGCGGCCAACGAGACGCTCGACGGCTTAAGCGCATTAAGCCGGTCTAGTAAGCTCCGGTCCGGCTTGGACGGCACCGACATTATGTGGTCCAATAGCCAGTGCTCTGCCGAACTCCGTGGACCGGTGTGTAATCGTGCATGCAGGGTGCAGAGGCGAACGAGGCTGTGCAACAATCGACAACGTGAGGGGAAATGCAGAATATGGGAAAGGGTTACAACGGAGAATACGACGAGCGGGTCCTAGGTGCGGAGGGAGGGTGCGGAGGGAGGGTGCGGCCGGAAGAAGGGGATGTCCTCTGGAGAACGGTGTGGCCACAGGTTTCCTGACTATGCTTTCGAGATGTACGAATTACTTACTGGGATTTGTTGTCGATCCTCGCCACGTCGTACTCTCAGCAATATCTGAGGTATGGACGCGACTTCCACCTGGGGAACCTTGTGCTGTGCCTCGCACTACTGGTATTGCCTTTACAGTTAGCTTTCAGTGGGACGAGGTGGGATATTGTTGCCGGCGGATTGCTATGAGAAAAATGGGTCTCGTCAGGCACATGAACTGAAAATTGCACATTGGCATTCAACATGGAACGTCAAGACTTTCGATCGAGTCATGCAATAGTGAAAATGAAACTTGAAAATGACGTCGGGTACACTGGTGTTATGAGTAATGTAGCTATTCTCACAACAAGCCTGACTACTCATGGCTTCTTCCATTTTGCTCAAATAAAAATAAAACGATAGATATTATTATGAGAAGCATAGTTCCTTTTGTTTTTCAAGTGTTTTGAATGTCAATGCACGTCATATATTGAAAGATACTGGCTCTCGTTGCCCGGCAAAGTTGAATTGCTCCGAGCCTGGATTGACTTGGATTGTGAACACTGTTTTTGAGCCGGCGGGATTTTGCCAACGGAGCATCTTGACAGGTTCGAGATTCAACCTCCGCCCCTTCGTCTTGGCTGTTGGAAAGATGCCTGACCTGATTCTCGTCTGTCGAGTTTCTCCGTTTTTCCTTGGGACAGGGCAAGCACCAACCGAATGGAGCAATATGCCGTGCGGCCTGCCTTACGGGCATTCCTTTTGGGCGGGTGTGGGTGATGCTTCGTACTTGCATTGCACATGCGAATCAAAGCAGGGACATGTGCTCCGTGGGTAGCACGGAGAGGCAAATGGCGAGCGGCGTTGGACCGATCACGATGTCCTTACCTACCTAATCTTACGCCCGAATCCGGGCAGTGCAGCGCGCTGTAATTACTCCTCAGTGTGGCGCTTGATACGTGACAGCGCTGTAGTGCAGGGCACCTCGAAAGCCCTGTAATCGCGTATCCACGGGACAACAGAGTGCATCTCAAATGTCGATTTGGTGCCAATACGGATACACCGACAAGCCCATGTGCGCTTTGATCTGAGAGTCTCCTTCCAAATCGCATTACTAGGGCACAAGCTGATTCCAAACGTGAATAGAAATGCTCCAAAATGACGCTGAATGGAAATTCTTCTTTTTTGTTCTTTCCTCGGACGATCTCAAATTATCCCGCCCAACTGCGCTTTCCTTACCTGAGTGCTGGGTTGGGTCAGTAATTGTGGCTGTGCCCAACAGTCCCAGAAGCTCGGCCAACTCGAGCATATGTTCACTGCTGGCAACCCTATTTCGCTGTTCCGTCGCCACTGTCTTTCGTGCCCTGCCACGCCCGGACCTTGTGCTAGCGTCCTGCAAGTCCAGTAATCGTCTGAAGGAGCCCGACGAGGAGCGAGGAATGAAATAAAGGTCGCGCTAGTGCTACCAGACCCCTGAAAAGGAAGAAGCATAATTCACCTGCTGGTCCACGCCTAAGGGTGCTAAGGCTTTCACTGTAAATTCAGCGGTGACAGCGCTCTTCAGTGTAATTGTGGCTTACTTTTATTCCTCACTAAGCCTGCTGATTGGCCCACCACACCGAAATGACGGCAATGGACAGACCAACACAACACCCCCTGCTTGTTCGAATGTTTAACGCGAGCGAAACGAAGGGATCGCATTCATGTCGCATGATGCATTCAGCTACGTAGGGCGTCGAAGTTGTAAACCAAGCCACGGCGCTTTTCTAGGCAATCTTGCTCTTTACAGGTTACGAACCGGCAGTGTACCCATTAAATACTTGGCAGATACTCCCGGGACAGGAATCTGAGCGCCCCTTGTGCTTCGTTCTTTCCAACCCCAGAGTTGAACATCGCACGTCGTATTTTGTTTGGCGCTAGTGCCACACAACAAATCTTACCGGCTCAGGTGGGAAAGAGCACGCCGGAAAGGGGGGCCATAGCTCGCTCCCATCCACTTTTTGTGAACTCGCGCCCCAAATGAGCGGCCGCGAAACAAAATGAAAATGTTGCCAAGACGGAAAAGATGGCAGAGAGCCAAGACTAAGCGTTGGTAGGCTGATCCCGAGGCAGTCCTGTCTGTCTTTTGCAGGGAGGCTTGGTCGCTTACGGCGTTTTTTCCCTTTCTCTGTCTCCCTTTTGTGACTTCCTGATTTAAGTTTACTGTTCGCTCTTGCCTGTGTCGGCATCGTATGCCATCGTTGTTTCTTTCCCATCTTTCTCCATTTCGCCATCGTCGTTTGTTGCCTCGTCTTCCGGATATAAAACAAACACACCCCACCCCATAGCAAAACCCCCTTGTGTCACAGTTTCTTTTTCGTCTTTCCAATCCAACTTCACAACCAGTTTGGCCATACATTCCGAAACACATCCAACACATCAACATATCGACGTCACACGTCCATATTTGATACATTGCATATTTCATCAACAGCAAACATCGTGCAGCACATCAGCACAACACAGATACAATGAAGTTCAGTATCGTTACCGCCGCAGTATCCCTGTCGGCGCCCATCGTCCACGCAGTGGCTGTGCCCGCGGTGCCTGCTCTCGACAACACGTCACCTGCACTCGCCGTGCGCTTCCATTCTTCTGCGTCTTCATCCTCTAACGATGCAAAGCGCGACATTGGCGACGCATTCGACGAGAAGCTGTTCCGGCGCAAGGGCGGCGGCGGCGGCGGCGGCCGTGGTGGTGGCGGCGGCGGCTCTTCTGGTGGTGGTTCTTCGTCGGGCGGTGGCTCTTCATCGGGCGGTGGCTCTTCATCAGGCGGTGGTTCTTCGTCTGGTGGTGGCTCGTCGTCTGGCGGTGGCTCGTCTGGTGGCAGGTAAGCTTTTATGCGAGGTTCCCCTCTTATGTGTCCATCTACTAAACATTTTCTTTACTTTCTCCAACCACAGAGGTGGCTCATCTGGTGGCTCCGGCAGCTCCGGCAGCTCCGGCAGCACCGGCAAGGGTGCCGGCTCTACGTCGTCTAACACCGGCGGCCGCACTACAACCGGCAGTGGTGTCGCCCCGGCCTATGGCGGTGGCCAGTACTACGGCGGTGGCGCCGCTGTGCCCTACCGCTCCGGCCAGCGCTCGCCCTCGGGTGTCGCTCCTTTCGCCGTTGGCGCGTTTGCTGGCGTTGGCCTGGCCGGCCTTGCCTTCTGGCCCGGTCTTTGGTACCACCCTATCTACTACTACCCCTACAGCCACCCCTACACATACTACAACGAGTCGTCCGCCAAGAACGAGACCCGCAACGTTGGCTGCGGCTGCGATCAGACGGTCGAGTGCGCCTGCGACGATAACACCAACGCCACCTACATGAACGACCTCATCGGCAACGGCTCGACTGCCGCTCTCGCCGCAAACCAGGTGAGCGTCGCTGACGTCAATGGCACCAGCACCATACTCATCAACGGCACCCTGGAAAACGGCACCACGGCCGGCGGCGGCACCGACAGCCCGAACGCAGGCAGCGGCATGCAGACTCTGCTGCAGCACGCAGGCTACTGGCCGGCCGTTGTCACAGTTGTCGCCATTGTGTTTGCCCTGTAAGAGGGGCATTGAGGAGTGGATGGTGATCGGTGATGACAAAACGATTTAGATTTGGCTTTCGGTCCGGCGTCTTGGAATACCCCGTTTCGGGGAGGTTTTACCCCCTTTACCCCCCCTTTTCTCTCGTACATTTTCGTGTACATTTTTAATGCTCATTGGCCCCAGATGGGACCTTTCACGAGGACCATTTGGTGGGTGCACGCGTGCTGGGCTTGGGCAGCTTTTTGTTTCTATATCTTTCATGATTCCCACGTTTACTGTAGCAATAACAAAGTCATGACTACTCATTCATCATTAATGACAGTATGACAAGAACTCGCTCGACATACAGACCGACTTAACCGGTCACTTCTTTCGTCTCCTTCCGCCTCTGTTCTACCCACGAGCCCAACTGCCGCCATATGGCCTCCTTCTCGGCAGGCAGTAGTGATGCCGCGAGCCCGCTCGTGCTTGAGGCAACAAACACGCGCGCGCCCTTCCATTCGGGGTCAACGCGAACGCTGGACTCATCGACGTATTTTGCACTCTCCTCGTCGCCGAGAATCTCCTCGTTGGCGGTTCGCTCTTGTCGGCCGCCCCCATCGCCATCGCCGCCAGACACTCCCATGTTTTCGCTCTCATCCTGCCATCCGTACTTGAACGCCGGCTTCGGTCGTCCCTGCCGCGCTCGCACACGTACCACACTGTCCCAGATCCCCTTGCCCACAAAGCACATCACCTCTGGCCGCCACCGCCGCGCCTTTGCTTCCAGAATCGCCACTCCGGCGTCCAGCTCGGCCGGCTTCAGCTCAGCCCCGTTCCGCGACGGCCGCGCCACGATGTTCGTCAGCCCCAGCCGGAACCGCGCCGGCAGCGTCCGGTCCTCCTGCGCCGTGCACCATTCCGGCAGGACCCCGCTGCTGTACATGAGCTTCCAGAAGCGATTGGAGGGGTGTGCATATGCATGGCCGGACCGCGCGGTCTCGATGCCCGGGTTGAGGCCGACGAAGAGTACCAACAAATTGGGTGCGATGGCGTCCGGCAGTAACGGGAGGTGCGCATAGGTGGTGGGCGGGGCGTATTTGCTAGGTTTCGCCGGCCGAGAGCGGCGCGACTGTTTTGTCGGCGACGGACTGGGTGAGGATGCTGCAGAATGGGCTGACGCCCCCGCAAATCTGGGGACAGCACCGAGGGTTGTTCCGTCTGCCTCACCGGCATCCTCCAGCTTGCGCTTCATTGCGGTTTGCAATGGAGACTTGGCGGGCGAGCCCGGGGTCGAGCGGGCCGCTGGCGTTGTGATGCTTCGGCTGCGCAGACTCCGTGCCGAAGACGGACTCGCGGCATCGTCTTCGTTCCCCGTGTATGCAAAGTTGGCGAGACGGCCGCCAAACGACGGCAGCGGCGTTGCGTCGTCGGCCATTGTCAATGAGTCAATCATGCACAAAGACAAGGAAGACCTATATAAATGACTGAAAAACACCGAGTACCGACTAGTCAGGTTCAATTATATATGAATTTCATAGGCGACTCGTGTCGGTTAGATGAACTATCACGATACGCAGTCGCCAAGTCATACTCAAGCAGTCTGGCAGCATAACAGGACTTTGGAAGGCAGCAAATGGGTTAGGTGTTCTGAATTTTACGTGCTGGCCAGCTTTGGTTTAGTGCGACCAAGCATAACGGTCCTTACCCCTGAGGCCAGGTATTCTGTACAGACTGTCGCAAAGAATAGGAAACCTTCCTTTTTCAATTTTTTGTGAAGATGGAATGGTACGGCCGTATTCGTATTCTAAATATTGATATCCCTACCACAAACACACCGTATAGCTGGGCTGATGTCCGTTCTTGTACCATAGGATCAGATCCGGAAACTTTGTCGGACACCAAGCAATGAACGGCTAAAAAAATGTAGCCTACAGAGTATGTCAGCATCTACGACAAAATATATCGGACCCGTCAATCTGGTAACCAGTGCGTGCTAGACTCCTCCGCACCCGCAAACTCTTCTTGAAAAGCAATATGGACGGCTTGTTACGAGCTCACTTGTGATCTGGCATAATGAACAGTGACCAAGATCACGTTGATGTCCACTCCAGAACTCAGCTGACGCAAGGCTGAGCTTATTGCGCACGCCATGTCCAATTGTTGTTTGGCCAAGACATGTGTGAGATCCAGGAACTCTAGGCGTTTTGCTCATTTGATAGGAAACCAGGAAAGGCTGCTCTTTTGCCCAGTTGCCATGTCCGTATGTCGTGGCATTTGTGTTGTTGTGCTTCGTCTCTCTTTCAAGCTCTTTACTTTGCCTCTGAACTCGTATTATCGGACAGAGACTCCATTCTACTCCCATTCTAGACCTCGTCTTGTACATCGGTGGGGCTGTGCTTCGTTTGTTCACGAGAGCAACTGTTTTCGCTGCTCTCCTACCGATGTCCTACCGAAGCCGCAACTGTCTTTGCCCACAACTACAAAGTGCGGCCTGAAAGTGAGCCAAAAGACGGCAAAATTGGCCACGGCGTTGTCAGCCGCACCTGCGTTGCCGGGGCTTGAATGGGCGTTATTGCTGTGGCCCACTAGTCCAGCCGCCCTAGCAAGGAACAAGACCCTGGCGAATGGGACGTGGCGCGGCTGCCACAAGGCCCATTTGCATTTCCAGTCAGACATCCATCACACCTTCCTTGCGCTGTTGCCCCGCCGCCGTTCCTGCCCTATTCTGTCCTCTTTCTGCCCCTCTCTGACCCGTATTCGCCCAGAGCTTGCCTGTGCCTTGTTTCAACCCACACTGACGTGTGGTTGCCCCTCCACTGAGTACGTCGTTCTGAGTACGAAATACTATCGACTCCTTCTCCTCTTCTTCCTCCAAACGCAAGCCCAGCTCAATTGCACGCCTAGCGTCTATATTTGGCATCACTCTGTTCCTTCTGCGGTTTGTTTTTCGGGTGATGATGTGAGACCTTGTATGTTGTAATACGGAGTAGGATGCCTGGCCTGGCTCCTTCCGTGGCGCCCGTTCTTGCCTCATCCGTGTCCCGTAATTACTTTATTTCGTACACCGCACCTTCTATTTAGTTTACTTTATTCCCCCCTTTTCTTCATCTAACGCTATTCTCTCTCCAGCTTCTTATTTTCAGTTTTTCATTTTCTCCAAACTACATTCACCTCATCCTCTTCTTCAAGCTCTGCTCCCCGTGCTACGAAACTTCTGCTCCAAAGGTACTCTACTCCCTAACCACTCAATTGGGCACGGGCTGAAGCTAACCATCTTGTCAGTCCAGTTTCTCACATCCTCTCGACTAAGTCTCCCACCTCTACTACCTTTCCTCTCTTCTCGCACATCCACAATGGCGTCTGTCGACGTAGCCGAGCTCCGGCAAAAGTACACGGCCGCCGGCCAGGGCCAGGTGTTTACCTTTTACGACAGCCTGTCCGCCGCCGAGCAGGCCGACCTCGTGAAGCAGCTTGCCCTCTTCGACCCCACCCGCATCAACGAGCTCGCCAAGGAGGCTCTACACCCCACGCCCCCGGCCGACAGCGGCCCCGCCGTCCTGGAACCCCTCCCCGAATCCGCCACCGCCAGTATCCTCGACTCTGATGCGAGTGCCATTGCCGGTTGGTACAAGGCAGGCCTGGAGCTGATCAGCCAGAACAAGGTCGGTGTGGTGCTCATGGCCGGCGGCCAGGGCACGCGTCTGGGCAGCTCGGCGCCCAAGGGCTGCTACGACATTGGCCTGCCGTCGTCCAAGTCGCTGTTCCAGATCCAGGCTGAGCGCATCCTCAAGATCCAGCAGCTGGCGGGCGCCAACGCCGTGGTCCCTTGGTACATTATGACGAGCGGACCGACGCGGGGCCCGACCGAGGCCTTCTTCGTCGAGAACAAGTACTTTGGTCTCGACAAGGCCAACGTCCTCTTCTTCGAACAGGGCGTGCTGCCCTGCATCTCCAACGAGGGCAAGATTTTGCTCGAGGCCAAGGGCAAGGTCGCCGTGGCGCCCGACGGCAACGGCGGCCTGTACCAGGCCATGGTCGGCGCGGGCATTCTGGCCGACCTCAAGGCGCGCGGCATCGAGCATGTGCACGCCTACTGCGTGGACAACTGCCTGGTGCGCGTGGCCGACCCGGTCTTTTTGGGTTTCGCGGCCAGCAAGGACGTCGACATTGCGACCAAGGTTGTGCGCAAGCGCAACGCCACCGAGTCGGTCGGTCTGATTCTGCAGAAGAACGGCCGCCCGGACGTGGTTGAGTACAGCGAGATTGACTCTGCGACGGCCGAGGCGCAGGACCCGCACCAGCCTGGTGTGCTCAAGTTCCGCGCCGCCAACATTGTCAACCACTACTACAGCCTGCGCTTCCTCGAGACGATCCCGCAGTGGGCGCGCGACCTGCCGCACCACGTGGCGCGCAAGAAGATCCCCCACGCCGATTTGACGTCGGGCGAGACGGTCAAGCCGTCGACGCCCAACGGCATCAAGCTGGAGCAGTTTGTCTTTGACGTGTTCCCACGCGTGCCGCTGGCCAAGTTTGCGTGTCTCGAAGTGCGCCGCGAGGACGACTTTTCGCCTCTCAAAAACGCCCGCGGCACTGCCAACGACAACCCGGACACCAGCAAGCGTGACATTCTGCTTCAGGGTCGGCGGTGGCTGGAGGCGGCCGGCGCGCTCGTGACCGTCAGCGACGACGCGCGGAGTGATGTGGTGCCGGCTGAGACGGGTATCGAGGTGCCGCCGCTGGTCAGCTACGGCGGCGAGGGCCTGGAGGCCTTCAAGGGCAAGTCCATTGTGGCGCCGGCTCTTCTGGAAGGTTAATTTTGATTTAGAGAAATGGCAACGTAAAAACAAATATGAATGGAATATGGAGGGACGGAAGGATGGCTACACAGCGCAGCGCGACTCACGCAAATTTATATTATGAAGCGTCTTGGGTTTGGATTACGTTAATATAAGAAGCAAGATAAAAAACATATAGCAACAAAAGAGCAAAGAGGGGCACTGGCCCTTGTATTTTGTAATGGAACGCGGAACGCAATGGAACGCAGAGATGCAGGTCGTATCACTCAAACAACCGAAATCCAACGCCGTGGGAAGATCAGGAAGACATGCAACGTCAAGGTCTATGACGACGCCCAGCGTTCTGCCCTCCCCCGCCGCCCCTCCGTATGCCGGTCCCTACTTTGAGCTGTTGAGATAGCTCAGGTACGAGTTCCAGCCAATCGACACCAGGTTCACAAAGAGCACACGGTGCTCCAACGGCACCAGCGAGAAGTTGACCATCTGCGCCGCCGGCCACAGCATGTAGTTGGCCGTCAGCGCGTTCTTGTAGTTCTTTTCGAGCTTCTCCTGCGGCGAGCCGCCCTCGAGGACGGCCATGCTGCTCAAAAAGACACCGATAAACACGGGCGCAAAGACGCCCTGGTCCGCCGCCACCCGCGCCAGCATCGTCTTGCGCGGCGTGCTCAGCACCACATGCCGCTGCAGGATGCCGTACCAGGTGGCTGCGGCAGGGCCAAAGACGGCACCGCCGTACAGGGCCATGCGGCCGGTACGCATTGAGTCGTGGCCCGTGGGTCCGCGGCGCTCGACGAGCTGCTGGGCGGTGATGTCGCCGACGGCAAAGAGGACGGCCGTGGTGACGCTCTGGGTGAGCAAGGGCCGGGCGGCGAGGCGGGCTTTGTACCTGGGCGCGGGTCAGTAGAGGGAGGGCGTGCAGTTGAGTGGCTGATAGGAAGGGAACGTGACATACCAGGCCAACATCGCGACTGCGTGCTGCGAGGACTTTGAAAGAGCGGCTGTCGGCTTGCAAAGAGCCTGAGGCAAAGCGGATGTTGTTATTCAGAGGCCAATTGGCTGGGGATTGGAGGAAGCAAAACGCTGCGTGAGGTCAGGTCAAGTGAGAGTGTCGGCGAGAACTGTTGTCTACAAAGACTGGCGGAGTGTGAAGAGAATGTGACAAACAGGAGAAAGACTAGAGAGATTGGGTAGTTTTTGATGTCGGAGTTGCTTTCTCTTGTTCTTGTTTCTTCCTCTCAACTTTTTTTCTTTCCTCACTGCCCGTATTGGTCTGGGTCAATATGCTTGTCTCGCTTCGTGCTGATTGTCCCTTCCTTTAGTTGTGGGGTCGGTGGCAGGCGTGGCGGCGGTGCGGAGTCGGTGGCGTGCAGCGCTGGGATGGCACTCTGGTAATTACTTGCTGGATTTTGCTCGACAAGGTCGCACGGCTTAGATGGCCTCGATGAATCCAGTCGGTTCGTTGAAATGATACTCTTTCCCTACATATAGTCTTTGATGGCTACAGGTTCCTTCCCTTTGCATCGAGCTTACTTCGCCCCTGTTTCTCCACTGCGTCGCGCTGGTCAATTGCCCAAAATGGAAGCCACGGCCAGTCCCTCATGACGAGTCTAGGGCTCTTTCCGCCGTCCTCAATTAACGACGCCAGCGAACTATATTCAAAGGACATCCGTCATTTCAAATGAGCATTATGAAGGACGTTCTTCTAGCGCGGCTCGTTTCTCTGAGGGTTCTGTTTCTCCTGGAACTAGCATTTGTACGACACGGTCGGTGTGAACGAGTTGGTATGTGATAGATGCACGCTGTGAAGAAAGCGGTGAGGCACTGTTTTTGGGTCGAGTTTGAATTACAGTGATCGCTGTCCGTTTTTTTTTTTTTTTTTTATTAGAAAGAAAAAAAAAAAAAAAACACGCGTGGGGGTTGCATCAGCTGGACAGAAAACGACACTATGGGGAGGACAAAACTTGACCGCGCGGACGTCACAATGAGCTACGAGAGTAAATCTGGGATATCCGTTAATGGCAATATCGAGAGAACAGTTCTAGAAGGAAGGCAAATACGTTCGTACCAGGACTGAAAGGCGGGTAAAACTTAACGGGCACTTTTACGTCCATTTCCCGATTCGGAAACTCCGATTCTATTGACAGATAGCGCAAACGACATCACCGATATTGAGTACACAGAGCCAAGTAAAAACGAAAAAAGAAAGAAAGAGGAAGAGACGAACTCGTGGTTTATTCGGCCTACTTCTTCTTTGCATTTTCTTTCACTCTCATTTGCGATTATGTCTATGCCTTGACGCATAGTATCTATCGACGTCGCGCACGCCGCTTTGTTTTGTCCTTTCGAGAAATGCTTTGTTTCCTCAACAAAGGCTGGACAAACACGACCAAACGACAAAGCAAAATCGGCAGTGTCCTGGGCGCCCCTGGCTTAAGACTCAAAGAAAACACCTTTAGTCAACAATGGCCTTTCTCTCGCGCTCGCTGTTGGGACTTCTGAAGCCTTGCCATACCCGGCGATGGCAAGTCCGTGGCGTTGGTAAATGGGGGCAGAGAGTCGATATAAAGAAGGAAGAAGATGTAAATTTAAAGAAAAAGTGAACACGATATTTAATTTCACTTTAGTATAAACCGGAGTTTTTTGATTTGTTTTAGCAAACAGACCGCCCTTAAGCATCACAGCATTTATAGCATCATTCGCCATGTATCGACAGACAACCATGCCACGACTACTACGCCAGGAGCCAACTGGGGCGCCCACAACTGTCAGACGAAGCTTGAGAATCAAGAGGAAATGGGACGAAGGGATCGAAAACGAGGAGCAACATGGTGTTGCTTGTAGTACGACACTGGCAACGAACAAGAGGCAGAAAACAGGAAAACGAGGCACGCCAGCGAGACGGCAAAGAAATGGGAAGACAAAGGGAAAGCGGATTTCGCAAAAGCCGAGGACGTCTACAGTTGTTGGAACTTCCGACCATGAACCGGAAGGCAGCTACGGACTCCCAGCGTCTTCTATCCATCCCGATGTCGACGACGGCCCTTCCCCCTCAACGCAGCAACAGGTACCGCCAATGACTGATGCCCATGTCCGCAGTCTGCTCCCGGGCAGCATGTTTGGCTTGGCAGACGACCTGTTCCAGCGCGGTCTATGGAGCGTCGCCCGCGAACAGACCCTGCGCAGCAAGGAATTTGTCGCATCGCCCGAATTTGAGCGCTTCCAGCTCGAGCAGATGCGCATGTTCCAGGCGGACGTGCCGCCCAACACCCTGGCGCCCTTTGACGCCGAGCTGCGCTTGTGGGAGGTGCTGCAGCACCGTTTTCGTTGTGGCCTGGACGACCTGTTTCGGTACGGGCTGCGGCCGCACCTCCCAAGCCAACGAGGGGGCGATGGAGGCAATGCCGGGTTCGTTGACTATTGCGCCAAGCTGACGGCCATCCTGGTCCACCCGCTGTGGACGCCCGACATTGCACACGTCCGCTGGCTGCTGCAGCGGATTGTACAGGAACGCGTGCCGGGACATGCGCGGCCACTGGTGCCGCCGTACTCGTACGACAAACGGCCGTTTGCAGACACGGCGCGGCAGTGGGGATTTGACGCGAGCATGCGGATGGCGTTGGCCGGCGAGCCAGAGACCGAAACGGCGTCAAGCGACGACAACAGCTTCCTTCGTCGGCTTGCCATTGCGTCCCGTGAGGCAGCACACGCCGCCGCAGAGGCCGAGGCGGAGCTGGCATGGTTCTTTTTCTCTGTCAGCGCGCCGCGCGATCTGTGGTTCCTTGACCGGCATCTGTGTCCCCAGAACGAGCCAGGCAGTGGTGACGACGGAGGTGGTGGTGACAGTAAGGACGTTGATATGAACGTTGATGTGGACGGCGAAGAGGAAGATATGGAGACCGAAGAAAACCCCTTTGGACTTACAGTCTGCGACAGCATCCTGCAGGGCCACTTTGGCCAACTCGCGGACGTTTACGAAGACGAGGCCACGGTGCGCCAGGATGGCCGGCGGCGGGAAGACAATCTAGTGCACCGGACAGGTGGGCGGCATACTCGACGCTCTCCAGGTGGTGGCAACGACGCTGGCGCCGACGACCTCCGCGACGACCAAGTATTCTTCGATCTGCGCCTCCAAGACCTCGACCGACTGCTGCGGCTGCTGGCTACCGCTGAGTTTCTCCGTCGCACCGGCTTTGTCACGCCCGAATGCTACTATGGCGGCTATGTCAAAGCGCACCACATCCATGGCTATGGAGAAGATGGGCAAGACAAGGAGAAGGTGCCGCGCTTGACCTGCCGACAGTGTACACAAAAATACCACCAAGGTGGGGGAGGCGATGCAGCTGACGAGAGCGACGAAGAGCCCCAACACCACCACAATCATGATCTTGATCACGATCACGAGCATGACCACGAAAACGACGCCCTCGGCCACGATGACCATGGCCACCACCTCCACCAGCAGTTTGTCCGCGACGTCGAGCCACATCGCGCCCTGGAGTGGCTGCTCCAGAAAAAGTGCGAGTGGCTTCTGGCCGGTTGCCGTGAGCGCCTGATCCGGGCGTCGCTTGCCGAGACAGAGGCCTTCGACAGTGCTGCGACGGGAGGAAACCGTGCCCTTCTCCCCGACATTCCGCCCTTTGATCCGCCGCCGCTGGCCCTGCTGGACCGCGTGTTTACGCACTCGTCGCAGCTGGCCGTTCTGGAGCGGGCGCAAGACGTGCCACACGCTTCTGTACTCTGGTGTCTACGGCAGAATTAGATAGAAGCGGAGGGGGTTTACTAAGATGGAAGTAGAAGTATTGATAGGGTGCCACTCGAAGAGAAGCAGTGAACAGATAGATTGTGGACATCTGAGACGGAACGATGGCCACGGGAAAGGTTGAAATAAACTGGTTCCAAGGTAACAACCATATTGAAATTTTGAATATCTTGAGGTAGAGGAGTATAGCAATGAAAGCTAAGTGAAAAGATTTGTAGTTTGAGCTGAAATATGACAAGCAGAGTCGCGTTATATATTTACACGGCTGGATCGTCATGAAAGTGAAGATACAATGTGCGAAGCTTTAGACTCTGCACGTTTCGTTATTCTTTTTTGACTGCATCTGCGACTCTGGCATCACGGCCATTCCATGTCTGCGATATCCTCTTACTTTTCATGTACTTCTCATCTGCCCGTCGATGTCGCCGTCATTTGTCACTCATCTTTCCAAATATCATGATGCCTTTACTTCTGCCTCGCTTTCCACCCCAACCCACATCCACAACGCAATCAGCCTCCGTTGGCAAGCACTGACCTCACATTCAGACCAGCTCCTCATCTACCCAACCATGACCAACTGCTACTGTTTGTCATGACCCCCGACTCATCTTCCGTTTGCTATTCAACCGGACGCTGTTCTCCCCGAATCTGCACTCTCAGTCCCCGGTATAAATATCTCGGTAACCCGACCTCTTCTGTCTCTCCTCATCCTCCTTCTTCTTTCCTTCAGCCTGACTCAACATTGGTGCTTTGTAAATCAAAGCACCCGGACCTTACCCCGTCAACGACCTTCAGCACTCGAATCAGTGTCTTGCCTCTCCTCTCCCTCCATCTCTCACGCTCACACACGCTTTCTCACCCTATTTCCTTGCTCTCCGCGTCTCTCCTACCTCATCCTCACTCCAACCTCCCCTTTTTCGCGCTCTCTCTCGCACCCTCTCCTCGGCTCTATCTCCCTCTCTCTCTCTCTCCCAGCCGCAATAAAGGCGTTATGCCTTTGATCGAGCGCCTCCGAGTCCTTGGGCTCTATGAGTCCAGCGACGAGGAGCGCAACAGATCAAAGATCCGCCAGTTCAAGGTACGTTTCTTCTGCACAGAGCGTTGCTACCCTCCTTCCCAAACGGGGTGACTGTCACGAAAACATCGCCCCACCCGCTCCTTCCCTTCTTGGTATTACATTGGGAAGCACATAACTAACATGGAAACTACGCATACAGAGAGAAGTAAAGGCAGAAGAGAAGGCTGCGGCTAAGAAGGCACGCAAAGAAAGAGCCGCCAGCTCGGTTGACTCTGCAGAAACGGCCGACGAGGGTGACGAGGACGAGGGTGACGAGGACGACGTGGACGACTCTGTCGTCCCATGCAGACTCTACGAGATCAGACAAAGCAATCTCGAGGCAAAGACTGAGGCCCAGGCTCTAGCCGGGAAGGAATGCACTGAACGGGACGACGCCTCCACTTCCTCCTCCTCTCCCAACAACGACGACGACGACGACGACGATTACGATTACAACAACAACAACCGCAGCACGAACGACGCCACAACACCCGAACCTGCCACACCCAATACCTCATTCCCCAACTCCGACTACGTCTTGTCGGACCGCAGCGACGACTACGCTGCCTCATCCTGCGGTTCTGACATGTCGGAGCTCGAAATCCGCGCCGACGAGCGCGTCCGCACCACCGTGAACAACGCCCACGGTTTCCTCTCTGTCCTTGGCCGCGCCGACTGTCTCCAGCAGCGCTCCGCTGGCAAGCTCCCTGGAGGCGCCCTGACGGCCAAAGTGCGTCTTCGCAACGGCTGTCGCCCACACTGCCAGCGTCCCCGTGTCCCGCCGCAGCCCTGCGTTGTCGAGCTCGAGTACCCGACTGGCGATGACGACGCTGCCGACAAGTTCCGCGTCTGGGGTTTCAAGGACGGCTTGCGCGTGTACCGACTGGAGTCTCCGTACGTCTTGCGCCTTGCGCCCCATTTTAATCCTCTGCTAACACAACAACACAGGCTGCTTCCCATGTTGCGCAAGAACGTGGTCAAGACGGCTGTCGGGCTGTGCTACATTGACATTCCGTCCATGTGCCCGCCAACGATCGTGACTGTTCCGGCCAACGACGCTGCTGCTGCTGCTACTGCCGCCGACGACGCTTCCCTCGCTACTGCTTCTACGTCTACCTCCCACACGGCCTCGGAGACGCTGCCCAGGCCTACCTCGTCCGACACGACCGGCACGCCCGACACGTTCCAGAACCCTGTCCCGCCGCCCACCCTCCAGGTCAACGGCATGTTTGAAGTGCGCCCCTCGGCTCTTGGTGGCCTTGGCTGCTTTGCCATGCGCGACATTTTCCGTGGCGAGCACCTGCTGGTCGAGCGGCCCCTCGTGCGCACCAACATGATGCACTTGATCCAAGAGCTCGCGCGCCTGTCCACAGCCGACCGCGCCCAGTTCGACGCCCTCACCGGCCACCACCCGGACCCCCGTGCCTCCCGCGACGAGCAGATCTGGACTGCCAACACATTTGTCGCCGGCGAGCTCGACGGCCTGTTCATTGTCGCCTCGCGCTTCAACCACGCCTGCAGCGCGTCGCCCTCCCAGAACGTCGGCTACCGCTACGACCGCCACCAAGACGTGCTGACCCTCACGGCCGTTGGCCGCATTGCCAAGGGCGCCGAGCTGCTCATTTCGTACGGCAAGTCGCGGCGCATGCTGTTTGAGCGCTTTGGCTTCTGGTGCAGCTGCAGCGGCTGCGGCGGCGACCAGGCGACCGAGATGGATGGCGGCAACGTGTCGGACCTGCTGACCCAGGACATGTACAACCGGATTGTCTGGTGAGCTGTCCAGTGTGTCGAGAGCCGAGTGGCGTGTTGGCGTCAACCTGGCAACTTTGAGAGACGTGTCAAGGAACCCGCAAGAACGAGAACGATTGGAAAAACAGTGGAGTCTGAGGAGTTGCGTGGTCTTTGCTTGTGTTCTTTCTTTGTTCTGTTTGATTCTTTCTGTGGACTGGGCTCTACCTTCTTCGTTCCAGTTTTTGTTCTGTCGTCTCGAGCGTCTGGCCCGAGTTGGAGCGAGTTCCTCCGACTTTTGTCTTGCCTTTTATCATATACAGCAGCTCACAATATCCTGCCAGCCATTTAGATAGGCAGAGAATACAGAGTAAATACAAAGGAACTACGGGGACAACACCACAGACTGATTGACTGCACATACGTCGTATATGTGTGAAAATTGTAACCCGCCTCACACCTTACGTTGACATCCGAGGTTATACAGAATATCGTCATACGACATGCATTCGAGAGTATCCGCGGAATATGCCAGACGTCTGCTTTTCGTGGGTTCCGCCGTTTTTCGCCGCTTGCCACGTTGGCGGACTGCCAGCTGTCATTGATCGTATTTTGGCGCTATCCACAGAACGTCCAGTGGTCGCGAGCACCGTTTCAGGCACTTCTGCTCGCGGACCGGGTAAGCTAGCGGCGTCCCCTGAAGCCCCACAAGTCACGTTAGCTTCTGCCTGAATGCATGACGTCAACCACCAGAGAGCTGTTTCCTGCTTCGTCTTGGTTCCTGGTTGTTCTTTCCCCGCCGATGCAGACAAACCACGACTTCCCATTGAGACATATAATTGGGCACATAGCTCAAGCTCTGTACATCTTTCATTTTGCTCACATCTTCCACTCAACTCTACTTTTTCACTGCATCACGCAACTCCTTCAACCTCTCAACCATCTCGAACAACCTCTTGCAACAACACGCCACAGTCAGCACAACATGTCTATCTCCTTCAACGCCCCCGCGGTTACCTCGGACGCCGTCCGCGGCGCCCAGGCGGCCTCCATCTTCCTCAGTGCCGCCGCCGCTGGTGGCTCCCTGGGCCTTTCGACGTTCCTCGTCCCTCGCCTGCTTGAGTCGCCCACCGCCGTCATGCTGCGCCAGTGGGGCCGCGCCTTCCATGCTGGCAAGATCGTCTTCCCCGGTGCCGCTGCCACGGCCGCTGCCGCGTTTGGTTTTGTCTACTACAGGACGGCCAACGCCGCGACGCCCTCGTCCATCGAAGTCTCCGCCAGCACCCTGCCGCTCGTCGCCGCCGGCCTGTGCCTCTCCATTGTCCCCTACACGCTGTTGATCCTGCGCCCCACCAACAAGGAGCTCGTCGCCAAGGCCGCGCAGGCCGAGGAGGACGCACAGCTGTCCAAGGCCGACCGTGCGGCCGGTGCCGGCACTGTCTACACGGCGCAAGAGGAGGCGTCGGCGAAGCAGCTGGTGGACCGGTGGGGCACGCTGAGCCTGGGCCGGCCGTTGCTGCTGGCGGCGGCTGCCATTGTTGGTCTGGTTGCGTACCTGTAAAGACCGGCGGCCACAAACAGCTGGTGATTGGATTATGCGTTGGGTTGCAGCGAATTGGAGCACACTTTAATGCTGCGACATTTGATATTTGACGTTTATCATTGACATTCATTGCTGCAAACTCTTCTCTCGAGTCCATGGACGGACTCGTAATGGGTCATACTCCAAATATCCCCCCAAAAAGAAAAAAAATCAATAAACTTGAATGAAAACACAGAAATGTATGCAATCTCAGTAACATGTCCCGCTTCGTCTTGTTTCTCTGCGTTCTTGAACACCCTACACCCGGTAGGCAATGGACTTGGTTTGCACCCACTCGGACAAGTTTGCGTCGAACCGCCCGACGCCGCTCGATTTCATGCCGCCGTGTGGCAGGATCGTCTCGTCGTGCACGTACTCGGTGTCGTTGGCCAGTGCAATCGCTTCTTCTTCTGTGTCAACCTCAAGAGGCCCACCGTCGGCGCGAAGCTCTCCATATAAAACAGGTCCATCTACTTGGTGATGCCCGAGACAACTAGCGGCCGCATACGGCCGCCGTCCTCTGTGATCGCCGTCGCCAAGTCGACGCCACCCTCGAGCTTGGCGCCCTTGCTGAACGCATCTTCCACCAGACTCTTAGTCTTGGCCACGGGCAGCAGGCGGATCCGCGTGTATGCATTGCGGTCCTCGGCAGATGTGCCAGAGATGCCCTCGATGGGCCAGATGTGAGGACGACAGGACAGAATGTGGAGTGCACATCAAAATTTGAATGCGAAGTGGTGAAGCGCGGAGAATGTTGGCTGTGTAAGACGAGTGGGCATTGAAACAACGAAGTAACATAGTCATTGGCTGTTGATCCTTGTTGATGTGACATAGAAAGTTCGATCAACAGTTCATCTTTTGGAGCTTCCCATCCACGATGTGGCTTTAGTCAAAGATTATGGAAATAGAATACCAGAGAAGGCCAAGAAGAGATGCAATCCAAGACGACTATTTATGTTTCGTTCTCAACTTTCATTTGTTTTTATTCCCCCCTCACCCCCGAGAAAGGTAGAAGATAAACGCCTGTTTTATTCCTAAACGCTTGATAGATAGCTATGCTTGGTTGTTTTCCTACTCCAGCGCAAAACGTGAGGATGGTGTGACTGTGTACATCTTGTGGCGGAATCGACTGCCGTTCTAGGGTATGCAAAAATCGATCCAGCTCCCCAAGTAGTCGAGCCTGTTCGGTGTTTGCTCTTCCTGCTTAAAAATGAGCTCAAACTCCTCGTAGCTCAGCTTTCCCCAGCCGCCCCGCACCTGTGCCTCCTGCTCGGCGAGATCCAGCCGCTTCCATTGCTTGAGGGTTGCCAGGGGAATGTCAGCCTCTTCTGGAGCGGGAGCGGTGTTGCTGTTGGCCGTATCACTGTTGTCTGCGCTCTTGGTATTAACCGCGTCACTCGAATGTGATCCGTTGCGTTGGTCCTTGTTGTCCTTACCCGGACGGCCTGATTCTAGGGTTGGAGTAACCTCGGCCTTGCCCTTGCCTTTATCCTTTTCATCCTTTTCAATCCCTTCCGGCTCCGTGCCCGCCGCCTTGTCCCGGCCGGCATCTGTAGACGGTTCGTCGTCAACGGGTGGTGTTGCCGTACCAGGTGAGCTGCGTCCCTCAGAGCTCGTGGCCACTGTAGCAGCGGTGGATGCGGCAACAAGAGAAGCTGCCTGTGACGGGGCCCGGGCCGACTCCTGCTGTGCCACCAATGTCTCATACTCAGCCTGGGTGTTGGGCCGGAAATGCGGTAGGGTCGGGTCGCGGTGGTCTTTATCAACCTCGGCGACTGCGGTGAGCGAGATTTCGGGCACGTCGTCCAGAGTCTCGAGAATATCGCCGGCTGGGCGGCCAGGAGTGTTCTTTCCTACGGTATCCACGACCTCAACTTGTTCTTCGAAGGCTGGCTCGGGAGCCGCTTCAGTAACCACATCTTTCTTTGGTTCCCCACTATCGTCATCGACAATTTCCTCAAGTACCTCTTCCACGGCACCAATCTCGGCATCGTTTGCTTCGGGCGCCGTGGCCGTCGTTGTCGCTGCTGTCATCATGTCGGTATTGGAGCTGGCGTTTGCGCTACCATTCACTACCGAGCGCGGCGGGTCCAGATTTTCCGTCGGCACACCGCCAATCACCTCGTACCCTGTCTCCGCCAGCATCTCCTCCAGCGTCATGTCGCTGACGGCCTTATCGGCAGCAGACGTCGACCTGGCCGCCTTCTTATGCGGTGGAGAGGGTATTTTGTTGCTAACTCCAATCCCGGGCTCCACGGAAAGGTGCTCAAATAGGTGGCGATACTTGTCGCGGTCTTGCTTCGACTCAGCGGACTCGATCGCCAGATTTTCTTTTCGCAAGAACAAAATATCCAGCAGCTCGTTGAACGCCTGTTGCATCACCTGATACAACACCTCGCGGCCCGCGTCGCGCTCCGCTTCGGGGATGTCGGCCAGGCGGCTGCGTGAGTGTTCCGCCTTGCCGGAGTCGGCAGGCGCCGCTTTTGCTTTTGATTTTGATGACGACGCTTCACCCTCGGCGAGCAGATCTTCGTCATCTTTCCAGGCGCTCGGTGCCACGGCGCCCTCTTCCTCGTCCAGATAGAACTGCCGCCGCATCCACCGGTTGTGCAGCTTGCGCCGTGCTGTGACCTTGGCAGCCTTGGTAAGATGCGCTCGCATGAAAGCTTCCTCCCCTGCGCTCAGCTGGCCTGCCGTCGGTGTCCGCCAAGGATTGAAACGGGTCCGCGGGTTGTTCGTAATCGCATCTTGCTGTTCGGCCGTCGAACTGTCCAGTTGGGACACGCCCTCCCCTGGCATGCCCGGCTGATTTCGAGAGATGCGTTGGGCTGGATCTCTGTTTGCCGCCGACCCGTTTGCATTTGTAGTTGCGTGTGCAGTCGCATTCCCAGCGTGTCTTTCGGATGTAGAGGCCCGCGAGGGAGGCAATGGCTGGTCAATGACGGCCGTAGTGGATGCATTGTCGTCACTGTTGGTTTCGGCGCTTACGTTTGTGCGACCGCCGCCCGCGAGCACTTCCCGGATCTCGGCGGTGCCCATGGCCACACTGTCGTCGCCCTGCTCGTATTCGTTGCCATGATTTGAAGCAAAAACATCGTTACGATCTGACGGATCGCGTTGGCCCATGAGAAGCGAAGGGAGCTCATTTACGGTTCGCGGCGGGTTAAGCAAAGCATCCCAATAGTTAACAACGGCCGGGCCGTCGTCGTGCTCGTCGCCGCTATTGTCGTTGCTTGCAAAGTATCTCTCCTCAAAAATGCCCTCTCCATTAAGGCGGATTTCGGTACGCGTGTAGAGAAGCGCCAGCAGCTCTTCGCGGTCTGCCATGTCGGGCCGGTCCTCGGCCACCACACCGTCCGCACCGTCTGTCACTCGCACCTCGCCCATCGCATGGTCAATATACTTGCCGCCCATCATGCGCCGCGTGTCAGCGTGCGGCAGTCGGCCGTCGCGTCCAAAGAAGCTGCTGAGAGGTTGTCTGTTGCCGACCAGCTGGTGAGTCTCAATGCTGCTCATGACTTGGTCATCCAGCCCTTCCAAGATGTCCTTGTGCATCTGTTTATAGAGCACGTAGTAGGCGCGGAAGAAGCGCAGAAAATCGCGCCGGTTGACCAGTCCGTCGCGGTCCGTGTCGTAGCCCTCAAAGATCTTGCGGAGCTTATCCTTGCGCTTGCGGTACGACAGTCCGTGCAAAAACTCGGAGAAGCCGATTAGCCCGTCATTGTTAGTGTCGTAAAAGGCAAACATGCGGTCGTGGATCAGATTCGGTGCCGCGTGTCTGTAACCACCCGAGGGCACAAGGCACCGCTCAAACGTTTTGCGGTCCATGGCGAGGCACAGGCCGTCTGGGTCGTCACGCCACTCCGTATTGGCCATATATGTCCACTGCTCCCAAAACGCCTCGAGCTCCTGGCGTTCAAAACCAGTCTCGCGCACCAGGCGCGACAGCAGTGACTTGGGTAGGCCCCGCACAAAGCCGTCCGGATCGCCCGTATACCACACCGGCTGCATCTGGCGCGGACCGAACGGAGGTGCAGGCACCTTCACTTTGTAGAAGATGTGTGTCTTGATGTGCAGGCCCTGAGACTCGCACGTCTCGCACAAATCAAAGTCGGCGCAGTTGGCGCAGCGGTAGCGGATGCCGCGGATGGGCACGATGCCACAGGCGTTGCACGCACAGCCGCGATGCACATAAGAACTGCGGCGGGCATTGTCCTCGGACACGCGGAACAAGAGGTTGACAATGTTATGACCAGCGCGCTGCACGGAGTTTGGCGGGCCTATATCGTCCAGCCACCGCTCGTCCATTTCGCCGTCGTCGACGACTGTTGCTTCGCGATCCTCGCCTTGTAGAGGGCGCACATTGTTAATGCTATTCTCGTCGGTGGTAGGTGCAGCTGCTGATTCGTCGATGTGTGTCGTAGTTTGGGGCTCGGTGGCCGAGCCACTAGGTCCATCGGTATGGGAGCCGCGTCGCGGGCGTCGAACGGCGTTACGTCGATGCAGGCCACCACCCGCGGCAAGCTCTGCATTGTCGGCTCTCCGCTGCCGCCAGCTCTCGTACCATATTCCAGCGCCGAGACTGAGAACCGCCGTGGTGGTGATGACGACGACAGCGAGGACACGAGGCTTCAGGAGGGTCGATACACCCGAGCCTGGTGATGAGTCCATGGCGAGCGCGGCCAGGCGACTGCCAGGGGCTGGCTTGAGAAGGTGAGAGAGCTTTCAGGAGAGTCGCTTCGAGAAGCTGAGCCGAAAGGGCTGTTGGGTCTACAATCGGGTATTGGCCCGGTGGTCGCAGGTCATAGCTGCTAATTCGGTAGACAACGCCGCAGTTTGGATAAAGGGCGTATCGAGCTACCGGGTGAGGATGTGAAGACTGCTAACGTAGATATTGTGACGACGATTGAAGCCGTTGGTGTTGTTTGCGGCTTTTGGTCAGACTGCAACGCGAAGCTCTTTCCGCGAACACTTTAGCTTGCCGTAGCTCATAGGCCCCCAGGCCCCATAAGGCAGGAGCGGCAAGTCGGATTATGTAATAAACAAAAGTGGATAGCGGTCCAAATCGGACAGCCTCGGCGACAGGAAAGAGGAACGAGCTGTTGGGTCAAGGGACCATTTGGCAGGACCGACCACTAAAATTGATCTGTCAGCCCGCCCAAACAGGTACTAAGAGCGCTAACACAGCCGTCCCCGATTCCTCAAACTTCCACCCCGCGGTCGCGCCGAGAGTCCATTTGAAATAGTGGCGTTCTCACTAGAATCTTCTTCGCGCGACCCTTCATATAAAAAACTTCCCTCGCACCACGACACACGACCTCACACGATCAGCACGATCCGCTTTGTCTTCCCATTTCCCGACACGACTTTACACGTCGCCACGCTGTTTTCCTCATTTTCGCGGCGCACCCTGCGAACGGGTGCCTCTGGTCTCTGGATCGCTGCCTTTACAACTACCACGCCCAAAAAGAACACGCCCAGCGAGCTGCACAAGTTGAGCACCAGGACTATGCACAGCAAGGTTGTTAGTAAGTATATTATTGTGTCCCAGGCCGGTCGTGGGACGTGGCCGCGTTTATTTTTGTGCAACATTGGCTAACAAGCGCAGTCATCGGCTCCGGGCCTGCTGCCCACACGGCTGCCGTCTACCTGGCCCGCGCCAACCTGAAGCGTATGTCGAACGTTCCTTGGCATTATGGAAAGAGACTTGATAAAGAAAACGCTAACACGCCTAGCCGTCCTCTATGAGGGCTTCATGGCCAACGGCATCGCGGCTGGCGGCCAGCTGACGACCACGACCGACGTCGAGAACTTCCCCGGCTTCCCCGACGGCGTCATGGGCGGCGAGCTCATGGACCGCATGCGCAAGCAGTCGGAGCACTTTGGCACCGAGATCATCTCTGAGACCGTCAGCTCGCTCGACCTGTCCGTGCGTCCTTTCAAATATGCGACCGAGTGGTCCCCCGAGGAGTTCCACACGGCCGACGCCGTCATTGTGGCGACGGGCGCGTCTGCGCGGCGCCTGGGCCTGCCCGGCGAGGAACAGTACTGGCAAAACGGTATCTCCGCGTGTGCTGTGTGCGACGGCGCCGTTCCCATCTTCCGCGATAAGCACTTGGTTGTGATTGGCGGTGGCGACTCGGCTGCCGAGGAGGCCATGTTTTTGACCAAGTACGCAAGCCACGTGACGGTGCTGGTGCGCCGCGACAAGCTGCGGGCGAGCAACATTATGGCGAAGCGGTTACTGGCACACAAGAAGGTGACGGTGCGGTGGAACTCGGCGGGTGTCGAGGTCAAGGGCGACGACAGGGGTCTGATGAGCGAACTGGTGATCAAGGACACCAAGACCGGTGCGACGGAGACGCTGGCGGCCTCTGGCCTGTTCTATGCCATTGGCCACGACCCGGCGACGGCCCTCGTCAAGGGCCAGGTGGAGACGGACGACGAGGGCTATATTAAAACGACACCCGGCACGACGCTGACCAACATTGCTGGCGTATTTGCAGCTGGCGACGTGCAGGACAAGCGGTACCGGCAGGCGATCACCAGCGCGGGTACCGGCTGCATGGCGGCGCTTGAGGCAGAAAAATACCTAGCTGAGCTCGAGGATGAGGAGGAGACGGCGAAGAGCAGCCTGTAGATGTTCGGTACGAACGATAGGTGGACATGTCCAACTCTAGACTATTTTATATATACGATATACAAGACTCGTTAGAGGAAATGATGGTTTTTTGAATGGCAAAGAGAAACAAGGAAGTTGCGTGATCAATTAAAATCAATGAAAAATAAACCGTAACTATATCAACATTAACGTGCTGGTCCCCGTTTGTACGTGCTTTCCAATATTTAACCCAATTCCGTGACCTTACCCCATACCTCTTGTGATGTGGTATTGTGGTCTACCATCTATGCGTTCTCGCCAATGGCCTCGAGCAGGGCCTGCGCTGTGTCCCGGTCACCTTCGCGCATATCAGGCACCTCATCGTCCCAAAACGGCTCCATCCACTCGTCTCCTTTAGCCTCATGACGGCCGCTCTTGTTCTGCTTGCTGCTGCTGGCGTGCTTGGTAGCGCTGCCCGCAGGATGACGGTAGTGACTAGGATCATGGTAGTCGTCTATGTCAGTGATTGTCGTGCCGGGACTGTCGCTACCGCCCCCGACGTTGCCATTGTTGAACGTATAGGCATCCAGCATCGCTCCATCATTGTGCAGGTGCGCGTGGTGCTGGTTCTGAACAGGATGGCTGTTTTGGGCCCTGAAGTTGTGCTGCGCCTGTTGCTGCTGCTGGGCTTGTGGCGAGTTGGCAGCCTCGCTGCTCGTGGTGCCGACCGACACAGACGCAGGCGTCATTTCCTCGTCCGAGGACGGAAGCTGGGTCACGATGCCTGGCTTGAGCAAGGCGTTGGGCGGGAAAGCAGACATGTCCATATCCATGTCGCCCAGATCCATGTCCATGTCCATGCCCATGGCCATGCCCATGCTCATAGCGAGGTGGTGCGGTGCCAGCATAAACGCGGCCGAGTAGTCACCGCCAGGGAAGTCACCCATATCACCTGGTACGCCACCGGGAAAAACCACCAGGCCGTTAGCACCACCAATGCTGCCCATAGCGCCCATAGCGTCCATAGCGTCCATAGCAGCGGTCATAGACGCAGGATCGTCCATCATGTTGACGATATCGGGTGTCGGAACCGTTGGCATTGGCTGCTGCGGCCGCGGCCGCTGCTGCGGGGAACCGGCTACAACATGCATGTTCATGCCGTTGAAATTGTCTATGGACATGCCATTGAGGTTGTTGGTTTGCGAGTTTGTCATGTTGCCCAAGTTGGAGTTGTTGGCAGGCGGGAACGGAGTGCTGCGAACCTCGCTGGAGTTTGCTTTGGCGTTGCTATCATTGTCCTTATTCATGTTGCCACTGTTTCCACCGTGCCCGCTGTTGCTGCTTTCGTTATTACCATTTCCGTTGTTGTCATTATTGTTATTGGTCCGGCTCCCATCCTTGTTGTAGCCCAGACGCAGGTTGCGTATCGAGCTGAAGCCGGCGGTAAACAGACCTCGAAGGCCGACAGGGAAGTCCCGCTCTTCAGGCATGCGGTTCTTGCTCAATGCCAAATCCATAGTCAAGGCCAGACGCAGGTACCAGGACGGGTTGGACGCCAGAATGTCGGTCCAGTCGGAGATGCCGCCATTGTTGTTGCCGCCATTGCTACCGTCGTTTCCACCGTTCCCATTGGCACCGGGTGCCGCCGGCCCATCCAGCTGGGCCAGGTTGACAATATGACGAATGGTCTCGCTGACCCAGTCGACACCGTCGTACTGCGGCTGGTAGGTCTTCATGGCTTCGATCAGGATGTTGAGGCGGTGCTGCTTGAGGGCAGAACTGGCGGACGTCGAGTTGCCATCGGCGCCGCTGCCTTCGTTGGGCGTCTTGGCCGACGGGTTGCCATTGTTGTGACCGTTGTTGTTGGTGGCCGACGTCGAAAGCTTGACATCGAGAATGTGCAGGAAAAGGGGCAAAGCCGTGCAGGCCACGCTAGACGACAGTTAGAGAAGGTGCGATGGGGAGGGGGACGGTCGAGAGGAAGGAGGGCAGGAATGGATATAAGAGGAAGGAGCAAAGCAAAAGCAAAAACGCATTGCAACAAAGAAGGAAGGAAGAAACGTACGCGCTAATGGGCAGCCAGCGAGCCAGACGCAACTGGATCAACTCCTTCAAGCACTCAGTGACACCAGATGCAGCATCCTGCAGCTCATAACGGTTCTCGTAGATGACGGGGACCGCCTTGTTTCCATTCGCAAAACCGGGCGTGGCATTGGCCACGGCAATGTGCAGCACCTCGTGATGGCACAGGGCAACACGCGACGAGTGGTAGTACATATACATGAGGTTTGTGTACAGGATCACTGAGTCGTGGTAGAACTCACGGCCGCCGTTGGCTAGACGCGCGACACCGCCACCGCCAGCATGGCCCGACGAGTTGCCCGGCGAACCGTCACTGCTGCCGCTACTGCCGCCGAACATGGGGAACTTGAGGGCCACGTCCTTGTACCAGCGACGCAGCTCAATTTTGCACTGGCGCACGCGTCCAGCATCGCTGTCGGCCATCTGGCGGCCCCAGCCCGGCGTGTCGTCCTGGGGGAACACGAGTGTCAAGATGTCGGTCAGCACCACGCACAGCTCAATCATGTGCACGAGGATCTCAATCAGACACGACTTGGTGCCTGGGTTGTAGACGCGCGAGCGCTCAATCTCGTCGGCGAGGTCGGCACGCGTGAGCGGCGGATTGGCTTCGAGGTCAAAGTGGGCACGAGTGATTTGGATGCCGCGGCGCACACCCAGGCCCATGACGCGGTCGCGGATGATGCAGCACCACCAGAGGCGCTTGAGGGCGTTGGCGCGGCGGCTGTCGGGCGGCAGTGAGGCGTAGTGGTTGGCTTCGGCGAGCTTGGCCTGCTGGATGGCGGTGCAGAGCCAGGCCGTGTTGGGGTTCTTGGTGCCCAGGTTGGTCGAGGGCGACCAGAAGCTGAGCAGCAGCGCGGCCTGCGCAATGGCCGCCGGCGACGACTCCGTCTCAAAGTCGTACAGCAGCTTGGAGCGGCGGTACAACGCGGCGCGTGCCAGGCGGATGGTCGGGAAGCCGAGAGCGCGGATGCTGGTGCGTGACACAAAGTTGCACGTCGCAAACAGCAGCGCTTGGAACACAAGCAGCGACAGGCGCCCTCCAGACGACACGCTGCTGGTGCCCTGCTGGCAGTACAGCTCCCAGAAGTCACCCTCGTTGAAGAGGGGCAGCAGCGGGTGGACGTGCAAGAAGTACTGCTGCAAAAACTCGTCAAGGATGGAGCGCGTTGGAACACGCAAGCAGCCCTGCAGCTCGAGGTAGTTGACGTCCTGCGGCAGGATACCCGAGATGTTGCTGATGGCCAGGAACGGGTAGTACGAGTATGTGATGTCGGCGTTGCTGTTGAGTCGTTGCTCGGCCGCCCAGGGCGTCGCACCTCCCATGCCCATACCCATTCTCGGGGCACCAGTTGCCGATCCGAGGAAATCGGTGCTCGGACCACTGCGAAGGTCGTCGTGGAAGTTGTTGAAGCGGCGTTGGTGGCTATCGTGGGAGTGAATGTGGTTATGTTTATGGTTTTGATGACTATGGCTGTGGTGGCCGCGTGATTGCTGGTGTTGGCGCTTCTCATCGTGCTGTTGTTGTGACTCTTCATGTTCGTTGTGGTTCCGTGGGAGATTGTCCGTCTCTGGGCCGGCCATGGGCGATGTGTGCATTGTCTCATTCACTTTCTGCTGCTGAGGTGGCTCGCTCTCGTGCATAGCGGACGGCGAGCCATTTGTGGAGACCGTCCGGCGACGGGACGCGGTATCGGACTGTGGTGAGCCGTGCTGGTGGGCGTGATTATAAACGTGCAAGTCGTTGTCGTTGTGGCTGTGGTCGTGATGCGATACCTGCGACTGCGGATGCGATCTTAGCGCACCGTTGCTAGCCGTCTGTTTAGGTGCTGAAGCGCCGTGGTCTTCTGTTTGAGAAGCACCCGCAGGCTGGGAAGTTGTTACTCCTGCTGATGATGCCGCTGCCATTTTATCGGTCGAGGCTGGTGCAGAAATCGTCGTAGGTGCTGCGCCTGTTGCGGTTGCAGTCTTTGCCGGCGGCCGCTGCGACTTGCGCAGCCGCGAGGCACGGCCCGTCACAATACACGTCTCGCTGTCCAGATAGCAATTCATGCACGGTCGGCCACGCTGCGACACGTCACAACGGACTTTGCGAGCACGGCACGACAGACACGCTTTGGGCGCCCGCTTGCGGACCTTGTTGGGATTCTTGGCCCGTGCCGTTTTGGCGGCGGAGGTGGCCGGACCGGTAGGACCGGTAACACCAGCGGCGCCGATTGCGGCCTCGGTTTCAGTCACCATTGTGTTAAAGCGACGTCGTGAGTCGGTTATTGTTGTTTATCGTGGCTTCTTGACGGTGCTGTAGAGTCTAGGCGTCGTAATGAGAATTGGAAGAAGACGGTATAAGCTGATTCGATGAGTGAGCGTGCCGTGCTGTCGTGAATTGTACAGTGTATACAGCGGCTCGGGTATTGTACCGCAGTTACGTAGACAAAGTGTTTGTTTACAGGCCAAAACGGTGAGAGTATGAAGATGTTAGAAAGGGAAAAAAAAAAAAAAAAAAAAAAAAAAAAAAAATAACAGATTAGTCGGGGAAAGAAAATAAGAAAATAAGGGGACGGAGAGAGATGGGAGCCAAAAGAGCACAAATGGCTGAATAAAGTAGGTAGAAAGACCATCCACATAAAAACAAGTTAAAGATGGTGTTCTATTGTTGACAAAAGAAAGAAAGAAACCAACTGGAGGTAGGGATGGGGGTTAGTCTGAGGGGTTGATATGGGCACCACACTGCAGTGTGGAGGAACTTCGAGAATGGTAATATGAAAAGAGAATGGACAATGAATGGACGCGAGCCAGGGTCCTCACTTTCCGCAAGTGGATCAGAAATGGAGCTCAAAGATAGAGAAGAGGCGGAAGGCGAGAGGATGTGGGTTCCGAGTACGGGGATAGATGTCCGGCCCCGTGAGAGGAAGATATAAAAGCAGAATACACGCGGAGAGGTAGGCAGGCTGGCATCTGTCTGGATATTGAGACATAATTACAGCATACTGGAGAAAGCATAAACTGGTATGCGGCACTCTAGGGCGGCGGAGCTGAGGCGATTTCATGAATTCATGGGACAGGGGGCGTGTGGGTTGGCGATGAACGCTAGTTGGAAAAGATCGCCAAAGTGCAACCACGGCCATAGTCTTTGGTTTATCAACCATTTGTTTCGTCGACTGGGAACCATGTCTATCTGGTTGTCCACTTTTCAAGTCTGGAGACCATCTAAATGGCGACTAGTGGGAAGACGGTTTCATACCAAACTAGAGCCACAGTTGAGGATGTAATGCTTTACAGCAAATAAATAAGGCAGAAATGTCCTGGACGCATTCGTCGTACTTTCTAATTCGAAGGGTACCATCCATTTTGAACCCACGGTGGAGCGGAGACGTTCGGACGCAGACACACTGACACGGATTACAACAACTCCGTAGGTACAATATAAGAACGGTCATTGGCCACGAGACCCGAGAGTCTGGTATTGCCGATACCACTAGCAGATATAAAGGAACTGAGGAAAAAAAGAAAATAGAAATAAGAAAAGGCCAAAAAAGGACGCATAAAAATAAAAGCCAAAAATGGCCAAGGGAGCACCCAGACACTACCTTATTCTCTGGCCGCCGGAAATCAGCGGTTCTAAAATGGCCAGCAAGCAGTACCTGATTTGACGTACATGAGCTAGCAGGTAGAAAGTCGTGGGCTAAAGGTGATATTGTCCTGTTGTGGTTATTTGTTTATATATTTTCTTTTACTTGTCTCCAATGGAAGGATGAATACTGCTCTAATTCGGCGTGGAGCTGGCGAAAGGAGGACAATAATATGATCTGTCGGCATAGCCTCAAGAAATGATTCAAAGCTCGCCAACACCAAAATTGCGGCGATGTCCTGAAATTCAAAATGATTGCATCCGGTCCTCTCGGAAACTGGCAAAAATATTCACTGGTTGCACGAATTCCACTATGGGCGCTATTAGCACACGTGTGGCTTACATTCGCTGGGGAAAACGGCGCTACTGTCTGACAATTTGCCGTTTCTCTGGGGAAGTTGGGGAAGAATGGTCGCTGGGAAATGCTTTTCCGCCCGCACCGCTCCACCCATTCGTCCATTCAGGGAAGCGGTGTTCGGTAAGAACGCTCGGTAATAGACAACCATGAACCTTGCAACACTTCGGTGTATGTAAGACAGACTGACCTATGACCTAGGCCCGCGATGTTTTTTCCTCTTTCGGATATGCCGCTTGTTGCCTTCTCAACCTACCCCGTCTTACTGCCATCCCCTTGAGACCTTTTCTCTAAGCGCTTTTCTTTCCAACTGAAGCATCTCCGCATCTTTCTTTCGTGACCCCAAGCGATGCGGGGCCTAGCGTCGACTCTGTTTACATACATAGTCTCGATAGTCTACATCCGCGTCGTACATTGGAGCGAGTGTGGGAGATCAACGACAAGACCACAGGAAGTCGATAAAAGATGACACTTGGCA
Source organism: Sporothrix brasiliensis 5110 (assembly GCF_000820605.1). Taxonomy (NCBI): domain Eukaryota; kingdom Fungi; phylum Ascomycota; class Sordariomycetes; order Ophiostomatales; family Ophiostomataceae; genus Sporothrix; species Sporothrix brasiliensis. Next base: position 5,611,109 of record NW_024467139.1, on the reverse strand, counting down.
CTTGACGGCTGGGTCCAGCTAAAACAATGTCGGATTTGACGAGGTGCCATTGCGGAGATAATGTAAGACAGTGGCGAGACTGTGGCGGAGAGTGAAGGTAGGAATAGCTACAAAAAACAATAACTATACACAAAGATTGTGTCACCACCCAAATTACCCACAGAGCTCACACGAGCTGGTCAGCTCACGAGGTGTTTTGCACTCTCTTGCATTTCGTTTTAATACATTTTTCGACTTTAACGCAATGTTCCATTATGACATGCTTGAATCGCCAAGGTTGACTCGCCTGACTCGCCGGTTTTGCTCTTACGAAATTGCCTGCCCTATCCATAAAAAACGGTGTCTAGCGTGTGCTAGCAACCCAGCTTACTGGCTGTTTGATTAAATTTCATTGTGGCACAAGTGAACGGAGTAACGGGGTAAAAAAGGGAAAACGAAGGAAAATAATGGAGCTTCACTTAAAAGAGCAACAGGCTCATCGAACACCTGTTTGCTCGATATTGGCGAGCACCTGACACAGTGACACTGGTAACACTGTACTTTTGTTGCCAATCGAGGTAAATGATATCACACTAATCATATGTACTCTTCGCTCCAACTTTGTTCCTCATAAACTAACTGAGAGGACCCTCTTTTCATAAGACTGTTGGAGAAGCGCTGTGTGTCAAACTCGTCATCGGGTGAAACACGTATCTGCGGATGGCCTGCTGTCAGCTTCCACCAGTCATATCGGACAGGCTGCTCTAGTTGTCGTATTGGGATACTCAATAACTGGGTATTCGATATCTGATGTCCTATTTTGCAATGTGATCCGTAACTGCGTTGTCAACAGAGAATGGGAGGACATATATTCTTCGATCGATACGCGGCATATCGTGTTTCTACGTGATAACATCTATGACACGGCCCTACGATGCCATTCTAGTGAATGTGTTCAAACTCGATGCCCTCGTTGTTGTTATGTAATGCCCAAAGTAAAACGTCACTACGAATGATCTCGTAGCATGGAATCTCAAATGCTTCAAAGCACAGGCAGAACAAAAGTTACCAATCGCAGCATTAGAACGCTGAAATGACAACAGGCCTTTGGGTTGTATGTTTCCACGCGTACTACTTGGTCCTCATACAAACATTCACTGGCCCATTGTAACGGTTTATCGGTTGCGTGATTGAGTTGTGACTGGCTTGTGCGTTCTATATAAGAAGCTTAATATATGTCGGATAGGAGGACAAACTCTTGCAGAGGGTGCTGCACTATGGGCGTAAAGCGGGAAGGGGACAGAGTGGCCAGGTATGGATGCACAGTAAGTCGCAGTAGATATGGCCACCAGACAAGTGGCACACTTCCGTGAGTGGTCTCGCCTCTGCTCGATTGCCAGAATAAATCCTCTCCAACTTTCGTCTCGGTTCGTCATTGTTCGCCCGCACCCTTTACCCGATTCTTTAATCAATCTCTGCAGAGCTTGGGAAGGGAATGATCATATGTGATAAAAAGACGCGCACGTACAGACGGAGGCTTCCCCAAATCTTTTCGCACATGTGCGTCGTGCAGTGCAGCACACGCAAACGCAGTGCAACGAATTCAAAAGCCCACAACAAGCCGCGATTCGTTCATGGAACATGCCTTGTGCTGCGAGCAATGTGCCGTGCGAAGGCTGAACGGAGTACAAAGGATCGGACCTGCTTCTCTGTCGTTTTCGTTGTCCACAATATTTGACCTATCAACGCCTGCTTCCACCCTTCTTTAAGCCGAGCGACCATCCCGGCTTTGTTGGCCACCCGGTCTATCCGGCTCCAAGAAGGGAAGGCAAACGTCCGTGGAGTTGACATAGACCACCTCCGCTGCACATAATTTTGACAGTCAGATATCTAATACGTGCTGTATATACGTATTGTTTGGTGCCGTATGGTATTGGGGGACGCCTTACGCTTTGGGGCTCGTAGATCTGTGGCCGTGATCTTGCTTTCGGGAAGTACGGGCTGCACCGTCACTGCGGTATACGGAGTCCGTCTTGGTGGAGGCTGGATCCGGCCCTTGAAGAGAGTCCGGCCGCTGGACTCGGGTACAGTCGTTGCGGCATCATTGGTCGATGTTGAGGGCTCGGATGGTGCCATTTTGGACACTCCTATCCTGTCCCATCGAAACGAATAAGCGTCTGGGCTTTCTCGAATCTCGTTTCCTGTAGCCCGCGGCCCCGGCAGCAAACACCCGCAAATACCCCGTGAAGTTCTACTCACAGGATCAGTTCCGGATGCTGCAGACACTAAAGACCCACCCGGCTCTCGGGGCAAAAGGGCCCTTGGAGCGGAACGACACCGGAGCCGATGGTCAGGCGCGGTCGGAGTGCAGATGTAAGCAGTAGCGCTCTGACGCGAGCCTGTCATAGGCTGGAGACAAGGCTAGACTGTGGGTGTCGGACAAGCAGCCACCGAGCAGCGAACGATCGCGGAGGCTGCAGCTGCAGTCAACGGCAAAATACAGCAAAGGCAGAAAAGTGGGCAACACCACGAGAGGTGCAGTGGAAATAGGCAAAGTCGGCGGTCACAAGGCGTATCACGCACATAAAAAGCGGGTCGAAATTGCGAATTGTGGGTCCAATTGTGGCGCTAAGGCCTAAGCAGGACGAACGACTCGAAGGCTGCAGGCCCGTATGAAATTGCCTTTTTGTTGCTCGTATTACATGTTTGTAAGAAATGGAACATGCCTCGCATGCATTCACCCATTGCACGAGCGTTGTTTATGTGTAGTTCGCACGGCGTTATGTGTGAGCAACAATGCTGTCGTGTTGTGAGTCGAACGAAAGCTGTGGCTTTGTGTGTCGCTGTGCAGGGAAGGAACGACGTCCGCTTGTTGGTGGCATGCTTAGTCATTGCGGCAAACCGGCAATTGTCTGGGCGTATCGAGGTCAGGAAGGGCCAGCACTTCCTGCACTTTAAACTCTCCAAGGATGCCTCCTGCTTGCACCGGCAATGCTACTCTTTAAAATACCCCGTACAATACTCCGTAGAGCACGAATCCCGGCATCTGCAGGAAGGTGCGATGAGCAGCGTGTGACGGTGCTGGACACAGGGCGCTGAGCGCTGGCCGCGCTGTGCCCTTTGATGGCGTATGTCGTATTTACACTGGGCAAGAGGTATGGCCCCAGCAGTAGCACTTGCCCATTCGAGCGGGCCGCGAGCCCCACGTGATGCGGAGCGGGCACGGTATGTAATTTTGCAGTGGCTAGCCACCAATGAGCGCAAGAACACGCAATAATTATGGGTCCTCTTTATTCCATCCATCCAATCATCTGCCCCTGGCGGCAACGGCGACTCCTCTTTTTTTCCCTGGTTTCTGTTTTGGTTTGCTATTGGCGCAGTCGCAGCACCGCGCTGGCCTTGCCCGCCTCGCTGTGGTACTGCGTGGATGCGAGGATTTGGGTGCCGCAATATGGCTCTTCGAAGGCTGGCCGCAGTGAGGAGTCACAATTTTCTCTGCCTACTGCTTCAAGTCTCGCCAACCCATTTGCTCTTTCCCCGCCCCCTCCGTGGTCGGTCGCTCCTGTCAATTCAATCTTCAGTCCAAACAAATCGCGAACAGCACCTGGAAAGAGCCACCGCCCAATTCGTTTTCTCGTGCAGCATTGCTCTTGCGTTGCGCATTCCTTCGTGCCCTGCCTTTTAATTTGTCCGTTTTCCTCTTTTCTCTTTCATCCCTCTTTCCTGCCCTGCTCTCCGCCACAACCAAGTGCCCCCAAACTTGGGGATTCCTCTTCAGGCCTTGGACGTTTTGTCTTCTTCCGCCGCTGCATGCCACTCGGATCTCTCCGCACGTCGCCAACGAATCGCCATTCTCCGTCTCTCCCAGCTTCTACGTCTCTGTCGGTCGCCTACCTCTGTGTCCCTCGCTGACCGCCGTTGCGCCTCGCCAACATCTACCTAGTCTGACGACGACATCGCACGACCAACTCCTCTACCTCTCTCTCCGCCTTGTCTACCACCACCTCCTCCTCAGTCTTTTCAGCCTTGTCGGCCTTCTCTCTCTGCTCTCCCGCTCTCCATCTTTTCCCCGCATCCCCTTTCCCCATACGCCCTTTTCGGGGGCTTCAATCCGTTTGGTGGCGTGCATGGATGGCTCGCCACTTCTCGCGGCCGGCGGCGGTGCTTCATTGAGCCCGACAAGCCCAGTGAGCGCCCGCAGCATCGCCGGCCTCAACGGCGCAAAGCGAAAGAGGAGCGCTGGCGGCCCAGCCAGCGCATTCGACAGCAGTCCGGGAAGCGTCCTGAACGACGACGATGGCGACCACTCAGAGAAGAAGCGCCAGCCGGGCGTTAAACGGGCGTGCAACGAGTGCCGCCAGCAAAAGGTAAGCCGCTGTCGCCGTTCCCGGCGCATTCGATACTGCACTCCGTGGCAGTACTCCAACCCGGGCTCTGCCCAATGCTCTCCAATACTCCAATGCTAATAATCTCTCTTTCCCTAGTTGCGATGTGACGTCTCCCAAGATCCGTTCCGGAGCTGTTCGCGGTGCAACCGGCTCAAGCTGCAGTGCAAGATCGAGTCCAACTTCAAGCGCATAGGTAAACGGTCCAAGCATGCCGAGATGGAAAAGGAGATTGAGCGTCTGCGCAGGAACGTGCAGCTCGCGCGCTCCCAAGGTTACGTCATTCCCGAGGAGAACGAGGACGAGAGCGCCTCGCACTCGCAGCTGCATTCGCCCATCGTAAACAACATCTACTCCCACACCCGCAACCCGTCGCTCATGGGCTCCGACGAGGCCGTCTCCTCACTGTTGCACCTGAAGCGGGGTGGCTCTTACAACCTGCCGCGCATTGTGCGCGAGCTGGAAGAGGTGCGCCTCACCGAAGAGGGCGAGGCGCAGCTGTTCCAGGACTTTTGGCTCTTCTACCACCCTTTCCTCCCCTTCCTCAACCCCTCCTTGGCGCCAGAACAGTACTACCAGCAGCACCCGTTACTCTACTGGTCCATTGTGGCCGTGGCCGCCCGCCGCTACACGCTGGACCCGACGCTCCTTACCGCCATCTCGTCTCCTCTGAATACCCTGCTGTGGAAGACGATTGGAGATGTCCCCGGCTCGCATTTTGTTGTCAAGGCTATGTGTCTGCTGTGTACATGGCCACTGCCCACGAGCACGACCACGTCCGACCCAACGCACATTCTCTGCGGTGTCATGATGAAGACGGCCACGGGCATCGGCCTGCACCGGCCCAACCACATCAACGATTTTACGCGCGTTGCTGTCGAGCTCAATAAGGACCAGCTCCACGATCGCGTCGTCACTTGGGCGGTGTGCAACATTGTCGCCCAGAATATCGGGACCGGCTACGGCCAGCCCGCATCGTCGCTTTACGATTGGACCTTGGCAACAAGATCGGGTGAGTCGGGGCCCTTCCAGCTGTCCCCTGAGCTAGAGGCCCGCCTGCAAATCGAGCGCTTCTGCGACAAGGTGTCCAAGGAGATGTACAGCAATGCGAGCGACTCCCGTGGTGTGGCTGGCGACGAGCACCGCTCCATCCTGATGCGCGTCTTCCGCCGTGAGTACGGCGAGCTGCACGCCGAAATCATGTCGCGCAACCTGTCCCCCATTGTGGCCTTTCACCTCAAGGCAGCCGGTCTGCACCTGCGACTTGCTGGCTTCTTCGACTCGAGCACCACTGTCGGGTACCTCGACGACCTGATGGGTCTGTGGCGGTCGACCGTCGGCTTTTTGGAAGAGATTCTGGCCAACAGCACGGTGTCGTCGCCGTCATCCCCGCAAGAGCATGTTGGCATCGACACGCTCAAGTACGCCACCAACTACCTGCAGCAGATGCTCGTCGCAGCGAGCTTTGCGCTGCTCAAGCTGATGCGCTCATTCTTTTCGCAAGCCATCGACTACGAGCAGGGCCGCCAGCTGTTCCACCGGACGATCAACGCGATCCGGTCCACCAGTGTGGTGCACAACGACCTGCAATGGCGGCTGGCAGAGCTGATGGTGCAGATGTGGAACGGCGCACGCCTCGAGACCCAGCAGAACCGTGCACATGCGGAAGACGACACGATGCTCAACATTGACGACAGTCTGCAACTCAAGGTGCGGTGTCGGCACAGCATGAGTTTGGTGTTTGACTCGATCTGGCACTGGAGAGAAGAGTACCAGGCTAGAGGCCGTGGGACATTAGATTGTAAGTAGTTTTTGCAAAGGCTTTATGCGAGCCTTCCCTGTCGTGAGATTTGTCCGATTCTAACGTTGTCCTTCCTTCTCCAGCGCTCAAGCACCCAACCAATCCCGACTCGGCCAACGAATCCATCGCCTCCTCAACGCACATGGACACTGGCAATAGCCTGATTACGCAGACACACAACCTGCCGAGCCTTTTGGCGCCGCCGTCGAACGGCACGCTGACGCCCGCTCCGTCCGGCCTGGCTGGCCACGCCTCGAACGGCATGCTGGGTGCCGGCCTGACGTACGATGCGAATCCGCCCAACTACGACTTCTTCGATCCGCAGCACTGGATGCTGGACAATCTCCTGGACTTTAACTACTCCTATGTTCAACCTCTGGAGGGCGCCTAGGTTCCGCCTGCTCCACTCCAATAAACGCGGCAAACCGACAGGTGATCCACATCCTCTGTGACCTCTCGACTTCGCTTTTCTGTTTTGTTCCCCTTTCCCACGCCGACATTTCTTTTGATCAGATCGTCCCCGATAAAAGTCTTTTGCGCGCGCTCTTCTTGTGTATAATGTCTTTGGAGGTCCCCGGCAGCAATATGAGGTATCGGGAGAGGTCTCTGCCTACTGGGTGGCAACCAATGCGAGACCTCGCGTCGAGTGTTGCTTCCAAACACTAGCGAAGGCGTGTATTCTTGGCTCGATGCCTTTGTTTCTGCGATTTATTTTTGGTCTTTTCTTTGCTTTCTACATGCCCTTTTCTCTTCTTTGGGCGGCCACTTTTATGTCCTATACTTTTGGTTCTTGATGTTTGATGTTTCCTTTTTTGGCTCAGCGGCAGATGGCTTTCACATTTGGATCCTCTTTCTTTTTCTTTCAACTTTTCTTCTTTTCCATGTTTCCTAATACTTGTCTACTTGATATCATATTGGAGTACTCTTTTGTCGCGAGCCCTTTCTTTCTTGACCCGTTTTATCGGGCGGTATTTTTTCAGGTCTGATCATTATGCTGTGCAACTATCGTTGTGGATTCTTTGTTTTCTGTTTAATTTGTTTCTCGTTTGCGGCTGTTTCCTCAAAAACGAAACGGACTGTCGAATTCTCTCCCTCTCTCACATCACGTATTTGGTCCAGGCCAATGAATTTGGAGGTTACATACACCACATATACTGCCGTAAGCAAGACGGACGATGCCTTCTCGACCCTAAGAGGGAGTGGACAAGTAGGACGGCGTGGAAAGCTGAAAAAATCAAAAGTTTTATAAAACAAAACATGCATCATGGCCCATTGAATGATGTTGTGCCCGACCTTCTTGGGACCCAAGATGATTTCTGTCAAGTCGTATGATGAAGTTGCAACCGGCCGAGACACACTGTCTTCGGCAAAATCTTTTTCAGCGTTGGTATGTATGGTCGACCGGTTCCGTCGGCGTTGCTCCGTTGTAGTAACCAACGCTTCGATGCTCGCAAGTGCAGTGTTGGATCAAGCGCACACACCAGATACGTACAATGCAATACATCCACCACTGACAAAGGTTTGATTGCCTCTTTGGCTTCCTTTCATTGCCAGAACGCATCACAAATCGCAAAACGCAAGAGCGAAGAGGAGAAAAGAGGAGCGGAGAGGCGGCCGTTTGGAGCTTTAGGACCCCAACCCTGGCTATCCGCCGAAATGAGATTGCATCAAGAACGAGAGCAATATTACTCTACTATGTGTACGGCTGTCACCGAACCGGATGTATACATGATGATGATGCAGCGATGATGTCGGTAGGTGTCCCGTGTGAGGTAAGCAGGAATCGGATGCACGGAAGGCAGCGGATGCGGAGATGATGAGTGTCGTTGTCGATGGTGTCTATACTGACTGTCTTAATGACGATGTTTCCACTTGAAATTTGGTAGAGACCGTTCCCCTTCTACTTCACAGTATTTACTTCCTCAAGGACCCGGGCCGCGTCCCTTTCTCAAATGTAATATCTTTCCGAGGTGGGGAATGTACCGGAGCCGAGGAGCGGCAAGATTAAATACTCTCCATAGCCAGAACATAGAGGCCACCACAACGACAAGGACACACGGAAACTAACGTTTAAGGCATAGGCTTGTCTATTATCCAATATTAACAAACGTAGGGCTTCAAAGGGGCTTTATCTGATCCTCGGTCCTTACCATGTGGTTTTGTACATAGGATATTCAGATTGTCTTGGATGTGACGGTTCTGGGACCACCAACAGAACGCACTCTGCCGACACTGCTCACAATGTGTCCCTTTGGATTTAACCATTAGCCATTTTGATTTGCTGGATGGCGACCTCATGACTGCTCGTCCTTATTCTCATCGTGCCTTGCCCGGTATTGTCTCACATTTTTGCCGCGAATAGGCTTCCATGTGGAGAATATCGGATAGCGGAGAAGGATGAGAATGAGCACACGGGATGAATAAAAGGGAAGAAATGAAGATGGCCCCCAAACCGGGACAACCGATATTACAATCATAAAAGCCAAGAGACAGAGCGCGTCCAAGGTCGATGTACTGATGTTTATATCGGATGTAGTCAGTCGTCCGTATGCCGCCTGGTTAAATTGTCTCGTCACAGTTCATAGAGGTATCGTCGACAGGGCGAAAAGATCCCAACAGTACATATCCACCAAAGAGGCGGTGGATATGAAGTAAAGCAGAACTAAAATGACTATGGGCCTAGAAGTGAATACTTGCTGTTGACATGGCGAATTAAGGATGAGAATAAAAAATACTGAAGAATGTGCGAGTTAAGTCAGTTCATCCCTAGAAAACGTCCTGCTATCTGTATTCTTTCTCTTGTCACTTTATGATCATAACTGGCCTTCTTTTAAGTCCAGGCACAATTAATATGCATGTTTCGCAGCCGCATTCCGTTTCTAGTCATTAAGCAAAATACAGTTTTCTCGTTGTTAATTCCGACCAAAAAATATCAAAGATAGGCAGATGCCAATGATGTGTATCAACGACATCCAAAATGAAAAGAAGACAAAAATAAATGAGCAGTACACAAACTCCAGATCGATTCAAGAACGATTTATTTTTGTTGAAATTTCATGACAAAATGAGACGAAGACGAGGCTCAAACATTCTATTTCTGGCTCCGTCCCACTATATCCATCACGGAGAGCCGTAAAGAGGCCCATGGCAGCGGCCGCTCTCCCGTCACGGGAGGTTTCATGAAATTTGTCCGGAAAGTAATGTAAGGGGTCTGAGGCGGATGAACGATTTAACGGTTGACGAAGAATAAATTGAGGGCCTGCTGTAACAAACAATGACTCCTCGCGGTAGACTCAAGATTAAAAACAAATGGTTTCCATATGGTTATTTTCGAGGATCAAGTCTTGTCATATCCGTGGCTCGGTCAAGGAACACGATTATCTCGTAGAAGACACTCGTCATATTGATGAGACCATACAGTCCACCATCTACGACTCCCTTTTCCCTACCTTCCTAGACATGATTGGTCAGGTGGCCACTGATGTTGATTTTGCGTGTATGCACGACGCCAGCTGACAGTTGGATCTGTCAAAGGGGCCTTGCATATGTAACGGTTTCTTGTTTGACCTCGTAGGTATGGAGCCAAAGAGAAATATAAAGTGCGAGTATGGTAGCGGGGGAAGCATCTGTCGTACGGAGTAGAAGCACGGAAGACAAAGACAGAAGGATAAAGTGACCAGGGATCAAGACAAGTAGGGCAAAGGGATGAAAGGGGTGAGAGGGGTCAAAGAAGGGACGGGGGAAGAAAGGGAGGATCGATAAAAACAGAATCAAACAGAGCCAAACAGACCAGAGACATCCCGCGCGGCTAGGACAAAGAAAACCGAGGACGGCGATCACGGCGTCGCCGCAACTAACGAGAATGCGGTTCGAGGCGTTGTATGCCCACGCACCAGGAGGCGAGGCCGATCCAAAAGGGGACACCTGCATAGAAGATCGCCACTTTTTTTGTAGATGTCTGTTTGGCCGTGCAGCCACACCAAGCGGCAGTTCGCATTGTTGATGTTGCTCTCCCGTTTGTTGACACATGTCGGCACCTGGAAAAGCGGCAAGTAAAAGTCCTCAACGAGTAAGGAAGACGGAGAACGGATCACGCAACAGGGCCGAGGGCTTCATTGATTTTTTTTTTTTAAATTTGATTTTTTTTTTTTAAATTTGTATTTTTTTTTTTTTTTTTCACATGGCACACACAATATCCTAGTCGGGTGTGGACGTGTATTGCTGAAAGACGGCGGTGTCTGCATCTGGCGATACTTTATGCATACAAAGTACGTGCAAGGGGCTTGACACGGCTTCTCTTTCAACCTTGTTCGTGCATCCTATTTTTGTGTCTCTCCCTACCTCGTCTCCTGGACCTCAATATATTCAACCGCCCGTCTTGCGTCCATGTGCGGCTCGACACTTTCGCTCTCAGCCGCCGCAGTCTGCTGCAGACTGCAAAAATTTAGTTTAGCATCGTGAATTGCCGCCTTGCAGACTCCCTGCGGTTTCCTTTTCTTTATAGAGTGCTTTTTTTGTAAATTGATCGCTTGGTCGCTTGCTGTTTCTATTTCTGTTTCTGCAGGCCGTGTCTCGGCCAGTATCATCCCGAGCCCGTTTTCCCTCTATCATTTTCTTTCTTCAAGAACCACTCTCCTTGCATGGTGGCTTACAGGGCGACAAGCACTTGCAACGATCGCCCTGTCGGCTGCCTATCCGACTTCCAGAGGCACAAAAAAGAAGCGATGGAGGTACCAAGACTGCATGAAAAATAAAAAACACGCGTAGTACGTCGTAAAGTCATCACTCTGAAAGGGAAAGGATATACTTCACGTACGAAACGCGGTGTAAAGGGGAACACACGGCAAGCGAGTAAAGCGTCTGTGCACTGACGATGCTTTATGATGGACTGTCCTAGATGGGAGACAAACGATAATATGGAGAGAAGACAGAGCAAACGTGGAGCTAGTCTCTACCTCGCTTGTCGTGTCTACCATCTCGTATTGCGAACTGTCGTGAGGGCATAATCAGACGCGGAGGCCGCCACTTCCATAGTAATGCCGAAAGCCAAAGGGGTGAAGAGGTGAAGAGGAGAAAAGGAGAAGAGGGGAAGAGGAGAAGTGGAGAAGAGGATAAAAGGGTCTAGAAGGCGGTCGATTTGCAAATAAGAGCTTTCCTAAGAACGGGAGGGGGTGAAAGGAGAACGAGTCGGTGTACGGAAAGTCTGGACAATGATCGACCCGGATGCGCAGCTAATCTGCTTCTGCCTTAGCAGAAAGGACAGAGGGTGCATTGGATACGCCAAACGTCTTTTACACCACCAGGATCTGAGGAAAAGAGTCACGTCTAGTCTGCCCTTTTCGCCTTGGACTGCATTTCTCTGCTTCGATCTCCTTCCATGCCGATGAATGCAACGACAGATACGTCTCCCATTTTGTCGCCATCCCTTGACTCCTTGTTCCCCCTCTCGCTCGTCTCGTGTCCCCCTTCTTTGTTTCTGCCAGATCACTTTTAACAGCAGAAAAAAAGTGTAACCGATTTGATCATAGTCTTGTTTCTGAGAGCGGTGGAGGCTGAGGTGAGGGGTGATCAGCAGACAGCGGAAAAGGGAAACTAAACAGAGCACACACACCCACGCCGAACGCCGACACTCCCACATCTACGTGCCACACACTTCTTCAACCCCCCCCCCCCCATTATGGCTCTCTACCGGCATTGCCCCTGTTCATCTCCCACCCGTCATTCGTCATTGCCAAATCGTATGACCTCTCATGTCCACTGAACAAAACGGCCGGAGGTCATGAGCTGATTGTAGACTGTGTCTTGGCTTCTGGACCTTGTCGAGTCCGCCTCAAGTAATATGGCCGACGCGAGGCAAACACATGGGCGAGTCTGTGCATGTTGTGACGTGTGGAGTAAGCCCGCCCTGCACAAGCTAAAATTGACTACCGGACTACAATCAGTCACCACAGATGCTTGTATTTGTACACGTCGATAGAGAGGCTACTGTACCTAGATGTCGAGCACCCTATGAAGGGCGAGCAGAGCCAGGCACCAACAACATATAAGCAGGCAAAATAGCGCACCAGAACCGGAAAACGACTGTCGTGAAGGCCATCAGTGCATGACGTCGACTAGTCAAAGCGCAGCGAGCGGTTGCGATTGGGCGCCTATTGGCTGGGTTTGCGCTCATATTTTGCCACCAATCTTCACAAGCTGGCACCGATGTTCTCGGGTCTCACCAAACCCGACCTCGACTTCACATTGTTGCTGAGATGATGAGGCCTGAGGTCGAGTTGCACACCTGTGTGTTCCCGTAAGCCAGGCCGAAGGTGCGATGTCGGTTTTCCTTGATCAGAAACGGGGGAAAACGGCGACATTTACTTGCACAGTTTCGTTGCTTTTAGTCCTTTTCCAGATTTATGTGCTATTGGACGCCAGCTAGCCGTTGAAAAATCGTTGGTGGCTATCAAACATATCCCAGGGCAATCCATGCACAGACGGTTGTCTCTTCTTCTTCCGCTTTTCTGTTGCCGTTCCTGTGCGTTGGACGATTTCCTGTGAGCTGATTTGGTGGCGGCTGTTTAAAGTCATCCCTAGTGTACAACAGCCGCTCGTCGTCTGTTGCTCTGTTGCTATACTATTGTTTGCTTGACTTACAACGGCAACGATCCGCGTCCGCTATTCCTCTCACCGCGTCGTTGTTTTTCCGTTGACGTGGTGGTGTGGCAGCAGTACTTTTATTTTGTGTCTGTTGTCACTATCGACAGTCCGTTTGAGCTAGCCACCGGGCTGAAGGCTTGATAGTTTTTCAAGGCCTGGCAGGTGATGTCTGTTGCGTCTAAACTGCATCGCCGGTTGGCACATCTATCCCTTGTTTAAAAACAATGTGCCATTTGATTATTTACATCCAGCATACTTTTCTTTATTTTTTCTCCCTCGATTTCGTCTCCATCTGAAATTTGCACTCTGGATTTTGACGTTAGACATCGATAACATGGATAGTATGACAAAGGGCTTATCTCATCTCCGTCTTCCTCGCGACAACAGCCTCTCGGAAATCGTTTTCAGCGAAGCGAAAGACGACCGGCCAAAAGAGGTATTGATCTGCTTTTTTAAAAAGGCTAACTGTTCGAGGCAAACGGGGCTTTTGGGCAGTATGTGCCGCATGTGTATGCCGTGCCTCGTATGCCGTTGCCTGCTCGCATCATGTCCAACAGACATTGCATGGGGATGGGGCTAAGTGGGGACGAGATCATTTTCATCAGCGAGGTTGAGGCCGTACACCCAGCCTCGAATTTGAGGGCCAATGGCCAAGGTAGCGAAGGACAGAAAGGCAGAGGGGGCCAGACGCGCGATCTAGGCATCTGGCGGAGGATACGACGTGATGCTTCCGTTTTTTTTTTTTTTTTAAAAAAAAAAAAAAAGTATAAACTCGGCATCTGCTTCTGCGACAAGGAGGGTAGATACGGTGCTAACGGTCGGCCAGTTGCTTCAACGAGCAAGCTGAAGACTAGCTGGCGATCTTTTGGCAAGGGTCAGAGTGCAAGCATCGAAAAAGAAAACAGAAAACGAGAGCTAGGGGATGTCGTTGAGCGTCGTTGCACTTGCATTTTCAAACCTCCAACCGTTTTCGTCCTATTCCGAATCAAGGAAAATTAAGAGAGACTGCTATTTATCATACCGAGCTGTTTTTGCCGCCCCTTTTCTTTGTTTAGTCGAGACTCTGTCTCTTTGTTAGTATTTTGATCCTGGTTTCTTTATTTGTCTAGCCACCAAGCATCCAGAATTCACACGTGGAAGGGACGAGGCAAGGGAGAGCCTGAGAGTCAAGATCGTGTGCGTCAGGAAGATCGCAAGACAGTGCCACAAGATGGTGGAACAGATTATTCTGATTTCCATATTGGAGTGCAAAAAGGGCAAACCCAAGAGGTGGGGCGCTGTAGTTGCTGCAGGGCACGTTCGGGCAGGACGGCACATGGAAGACTTGAGAGAGGAAGGGAGACCTCGAAGACATGATGAAAGAAGTAAAAGAAGACGGAAGACGACGAAAAACGCCTCGTGTGGTCGCCGACAGGCGTTTGCATGTGTACTCTGTAAATGCATTCGCATCTCCACTTTCCCTCCGTATATCATTGGCCCGGAACGATTCAGCTCCGATGTGCGAGTTGACGTTGAGGTTGCACAGCATGGATGATCCTGGTTGTATTTCGTGTCCTTCATCTCGACTTGTCCCCCCGCAGCGGTTGTCGTCTTTTCTGTGTGATTTTCCGCTGTTCTCCTTTTACACCATGTACAACTTCTATTTGTACACCGTTAGTGGTGCACCGTTAAACGCCCCATAGGCGGTTCACGTCTCCTCTTTCTTCACCTCCTCAGCTCGCCTCGAGGCGTAATAAGAACCGGCGCTAAACCAGCTGCGGCCGTGCTCAATAAATTCAATAGACAAAACGGGACAAAATAAAGGCTGAAAATCGACGGCGGGAGATCCGGCCAGCCTAGCGCCAAATCGACGTACATGGATGATAAAAAGCCTCTCCTGTGATGATTTAACCACAGATGTTTAGCTTTGGAGGTTGCCTTAATATTAGCTTCTCGCGGAAGACGGCTGGACGAGAAAGAGAGGAGAGAGGAGAGGGGCACACGAGGTAACTGAATGTAAGACTAAATACAGCAAACGAGACGATGAGGGCTAGATTCCTTTGGTTTGGTGGGGGGGGGGGGGGGGGGCGGTAGGTAACACTCATAAAGGCCATACCAGTGGAAGTGCTTGAAAAAAGCTGATCACGGTGGGGTTTTTTAAATAAAAAAATTGAAGAAAGAAAGGGAATGATCATCTGCAATCCGTGGCTTTTTTTTGTTACTTTCTCTTTCAATCACCATCCCATTCGTATTCCGACAGGAAAGACGGTGAAGATGGTAGTACAACCTTTGCGAACAATACTGGACCTGGAGCGCATAATTTTGACGAAAACGTACATCTACAGTCTGCCGAGACGCGGCTATCCGTCAAACGGGCTGGTGGTGGGCAAGGTATGTGGACACAGCAAGCAACTACAGTGCAACGTACAAGGATAGGCCAGGCCCTGTGATGAGACTGGGATACTCCACAAACTGGTCTTTTCCTCTTGCTTTCTTTTTGCGTCACTTTTGTTGACCCCTCGTTTCAACCGCTTCAGCCGCCCTACACCGATGGTTTGAGCTTTATTCTTATTTATTTATTTTGCTCACTTATCTCCCTTGCCTTCTTCGTGCAACACAAAACAGCAAATATAGAATTTGATTGCAACGCTGCAACGACGGTCGGCCTTGCAGAGCACGGTGCTATGGACCAATTGCGTGCACGTAATTTTGAGACGCTAGAAAACGTAAGAGCAGCGGTGAGCATGGCAGAAAAAGAAAAAAAAATTGTAGAGAGGAGAAACACCTTGAACGGAATAGTCGCGGACAGACCATGCATCTCGCCGTGTCCTTTTATTGACGAAGAATGACGTGTCAAACAAAAAATAAAAGAAACTAGGTGATGATGAGCAAGGAGAATCAAACGTGGGTCAAGATGAACGAGGCCAGAAAGAAGATAATGCCACGAGCTGAGAAGACGAGGAACGTTGTCAAGTATTACCCGATAGTTTATCTTGTCGAGCTGCTCGTCTGGCCGCTTGAACTTGCAATATTTGAGGGAGACGCTGCGAACCGTTAACGAGCAGGACTTTTCTGCATGGTCGTCTTTGCTCGTTTCCGCCCTCATCACACTCCGTACTCCGTTTTGCTTATTGTTTCAGACTTCGAGGACAAGGCTTCCCATCTGCAAAACAGTACACCAGTGCCACAAAGACATTGCGGAGCAAGGTATAAGTTCCGGCGAGATGGGCATAGAGAAGAACGATAAATCACCAACTCACCTGCTTGTTTTTCCATCCACGCCTAGAGCTGTTCTCCCTTCCGCCGGATCCTCATTGCTTCCCCTTTTCTCTTATACCATTCGAGCCCAATGTCGACTTACTCTGATGAAGATCTCTGTGCCGTCCGTCTATCTTCTCAACTTCGAAAACACTTGTCTGTCTCACGTACAAATAAAGACCGACCACACATCAAAAAGCTGAGACGGACTCTCCCGTTCTTTGCCCACACGTCGCCAAATAGACTGACTAGTAAAACAATTAGAGGACGAGCAGATCTAAAAAGTACGATCGACCCTTTGCGGCCAGTTGTGTTAGTTGTATGTATCCATTGTATTAGTCGCGTCTAATGACTACGCCTAAAGTCTTGTGCTTTATTTCCAGGGCTCTCGCTTGTTGGCAACTGTCTGAAGGGATGTCTGTCCCGTGCTGGTCGCCACCTGTGTCTCCTGTTTATCAATGCCTACCTCCGTGCTCTGTTGGCGGCCGGAATTCTTTGAATAAGAAAGGCTAGGCAATCAATCACAACGGTTAGACTATCCCTTTTTCTCGAATCTCGCCGACTACTCTCTTTCCGTCGTATGTTATTCCATCATCGAGACGGCATTCTATTCCGCACTTGCGAATTCAGTTCAGATCGAGAACCTCCAAAAGGCACGTCTCTGCATTTGAGGCCTCCCTGCCTCTGTGATGCGTCTGATTTACGTGCCATCATATGATTCTTCTTGGAGCCAAAATAGCTTTTCGCCCCCATGTCGCTGTTCTCGCTTGATTTGCATCGTTAGGGTCAATTCGACCTTTCTTGTTGCTCTCCTCTCATGCCACGTTGTTCTCTTCATCCTCTTTGTATCATGCCGTGCATCTCATCTTCCATTTCTTTGCTTTCCTTTGCTGTTCACATTGCGTTAAAAAACACTAGTTTTGTGCAACGCCAAAGCAGTCTAGCACTTTTCGTGATTTGTTTGTATGCTCAGCAGCAAGTGCGGAGGTGGCAACATCGGAACCACATTCGGCAAAGTGCCAGCGCCCAAAGAAAAGCAAAACCGAACAAAAGGTAGGAAAAGACAGAAAAGACCAGCTTCTAGATTTTTGTATTCTGGATCTACGAGAGCGAATGTACGTCGTACTTTCAATTTGCTGTCAAAGACATGCTGACACGGTTTTTGTGTATTTTGTTTCTCACGGGCAATGGACGAGGTTGGACGCCTGATCATGCTTTCATAAAATAAATAAAATGGCGCTGCATATATGGTAGTGGGGAACATATGGCTAGCCAGAAACAGCCACAACCAAAGTACAAGTCCAACAGCCATGTAACGGTCGACAGTGTCAATGCTTTATCCGCCAAGAATGGCCATAGATTCTCTGGATACAAGGCAAAGAGGGTAAAAAAGGGAAGAAGTACAACATGAAGGGCTCTAAGTAACTAACATACAAACAAAACCAACGGGTTGCAAGTGTTTTTAAATCCCTGTAGAAATAGCCTGAAACACATTCACATGAGACGACGTAATAAGAGACGAGCAGCAACTAAGAGATGCTTGTAGAAGGCATTCTCCCACATGGCTTTGTGCGGCGAAGCTCCTATCTGGTCTTGTTGTTATAGCAAAGAATTAGAGAAGCAGGGAATAAAAGGCATTCGGTGGTGCTTTGAAAAGCCTAGTTAGATCTGTAACGAGATCACTAGCCCTTTACCAGGAAAAATTACACCCCACATGGCATTGTTATCGATGAGGGTGTGCCCGCGTGTAATCTCTACTCTTGATGCTGTCTGTGTTGTCTGTTTCTGATTTATTTTCCGGTTAATTTGCGGGTGTGGTTTTCGGCGAGCTCGGGGATGAGCATTAAACACGAGTTTAAGACGTGTCTGGGGTTGTGCACGAGCCATAGACACGGCTACAAAGTTCATCGACGGCACGATGGCTGCCAGGTACACGGGTTGGGGTCCAGGATTCGGCTCCGGGTGTCGATGTCTGGATGCCGGGAGAAAGTAACGTGCCCTCTTGCCAGTTGTCAGTTGTCAGTTTTGTACGGCACAGCAGAAGAATAAACGATGGCAAGGGAACATGGGATCATGCTTTGCTCGGCTATGACAATTATATATATATATATATATTTTTGTCATAATTTTCTTATGCCTTTGCAGTTGTCGTTTCAAAAACTCGGCTCAGAGTCCCGTCTCTTTGGGACGGGTTAGAAAAGCTCATCGGAAGGGCCCGAGAAGCTTTTGGAAATGAGAACAAAATATAAGGACCGAGACCGAATTCCGAGCCAACAGCACCACAAATCATCACAAAAAAGGAGTTACGGAGATAGGACTGGGACGATCTACGAGGTAAAAGGGACACCTGACAACTTGCCTCACGAGCTATGATAGTAACGCTCTCTCCTGTACACATTAGACAAAATGCCAGACAAGAAGCAGTAGGGAGCAGGAATAATACAGGAATCGGCGGAAGGATGAAGCGTGGAGGCTGAAAGGCGGGTAAGTTCATATCAAGCAAGCGGCGTTGAGAGGAATTAATAGGACGGGAAACCAGGTTGACGTGGGCCATTTATTGACAAGATTCGGCGAATGCTGTCTTGTACGTCAAAACACAGGACAGCTATGCCAAACGACGGACCGATGGACGACCGTTATGGAGGAGGGGGGGGGGAGAACCCAATCTATCTGAAGGATGCACGTCGCATTCTGTATTGTTGATAGAGAAATGACGAAAGCAACGACGCGTCGAAGTCGAAAAACTCGAGAATCGACGCTAGAGAGCGAGGAAAAAGCAAGTAGGAAGACGGAAAAGAACAAGATGGTGCCGACACTCGATAACGACGAACGTCAGGAGTGTAAAAGCATGGTGGTCAGTCGCCCCAGAGCTGGCCGTTTGCGGAATAGTAAGCTTTGTGGCGAGAATTCGCCTACGGCCTACAGCAGTAGCTCAACGGTGAAGCGTACCGTAGGTGGAGATTTTACGCGGTCGAGAAATGATGCTAGACTCACGCCTTTCTCTCTGGGGATTTTTTCTTTCGTCTGGTTGCCCTCTTCACCTTTCCTGTTCAATTTCCGTCAGCTGTCGGGCCGTGGGAACTTGCCGAGAGGGAAGGATCGCAAAGGGTACGAAGCAGTGACGACATGCAGACAGACCTGGAGAACGGGTGAAAGTGAAAGTGCTGGTTTAATTTGCGTAGAGTGAAACAAATTAACACGAGCAGCCAGAAGACAAGCCGCAGGGGAAGGCAGATTCGATGGTCGTCTTGGCACAGGGCGACGACCTGACTGCAAACAGCATAATCAGCCGGAGGCAAATGAAGTACATGGGAAACCCGACGACAGACTTTGATATCTACATGTACAAGGGGCACTGGCCTCATTCCGGGAAAAGACAAAACGTCGGCGAGCAGAGGGGACGACAGAGGTCCTGTAAGGCACAGTCGACAGGGCGACATGTGAACGAATCGGATAGAGACAGACAAGCGGTGAGCAGGGGTGCAGGCTGAAAAGACTCAAGGATGCATACAAAAAAAAAAAAAAAAAAAAAAAAAAAAAAAAACCGAAAAAGAAGAGACGGGAAAAGAACAGAAAACATGATTGAAATACGTCGTCCGCTTAGACGGAAAAGGCAATGGCGTGTAAAAAACGATGGCGTATCGCAACCATCAACGAATCGCGCCTACAGCTGGATTTTCATGCAAGTCGGTGCAAAAATGGTCCGTCTGGTCTCCTCGCGCAGCGTCCCAAGCGACAAAGTAGAAACGACGGGCCAACTTTGGCTTTCCCTCCATCAGGCCCTGCAAGTTGCAGGCGCTTAGCGGCTGCTCGTATTTTCCTGTTTCTTCCTTGAACAACAACCTCCTTCTTCCCCCCAAAACGGCAGACGAACAAATGTAAGCGACGCATTAGGTGCCCATACGAAAAGAAACGTCTTGCGCACACCAGAAAAATCACGACTCAGGACGCGTATGAACTTGGGGGCCAGCGGCTTGGACTACGTCTTTTTCTAGGATGACCTGGCAAGGCACGCGCCATTCTTTTCTTTTCTTTTCTTTTTTTTCTTTTTTTTTTGGCGCCGGAGAAGCAACAGACAAGGAGATCGATACTCTGCCCGGATGAAGTGGGAATGACAAGATTTGAAAAACACGCAGTGCTCCGTACAGCACGCACACATCCGCACACAAAAGACGCTTCGTCAAAGGCACTCGCACGGCGTTGGGCGGTTGTTTGAGCCGGACCGGTTGCAGCGCGATCCCGCCAACAAACCAACAGGAAAGCAGGTCGAATAAAGCCGACAGGGGAAAAAAATGTACGGTGACAGATCAACAGTGATAAAACCTCATTGGAAGGCAGGCCCAGGCCCTGAAGGGCGACATATGAAAGGGAGGGTGGCCGACAAACGTTCAAGAAACATTTGCAGATCAAAGAGGACAGGAGGTATGACACGACTTGGGTTCTGAGGTGGGCGTTGTGTCGCAGCCATGCAGGGTGGGGGTAGTACGTGGGCAAGTACGACGTACGAGAGAGACTCCCAGCTGGTTGTTTCTTTTCCCAGCCCGTTGTACCATTTCCTGTTGTACTTTGTCGGTTCTGATCGTTGTCGTTCTGCAGGTAAGATGGACTCGAGATGGCCCTGAGATGGCTCTTGGATGGTTCTGAGACGGACC
This sequence comes from Sporothrix brasiliensis 5110, assembly GCF_000820605.1. NCBI lineage: Eukaryota > Fungi > Ascomycota > Sordariomycetes > Ophiostomatales > Ophiostomataceae > Sporothrix > Sporothrix brasiliensis. The sequence goes on along the minus strand of NW_024467139.1, from coordinate 5,590,413 downwards.
ATTGTCTTCTCGCCAACCATTCGGCCTTTCAACGCCCAGCGGTGGTAATACACCCCTCTTCAGCCACTGCCACCATTCGCTCAATGCCCTGCAAAGTCGCATCCATTCCGTCCTAACATCCAGAACGGGATATTGCGGCAAGACGGAGAAATGGAGAGAAACAGCAACGGACACGTAGATGTACCAAGACGAAGAAACGCACCGTCAGTTTCGATATGCAAAGGAGGTAGAGTTGTACGCTGGCGATTAGGGATGGAGAGGATGAGATAGGGTGTCAGGGCCAGTACTAGGCTGGTAACATGGGATCTGGATGCCCGACGGTAGACGTTGAAGGGCTTCCAGCACCTATCATCAATACTATTTATGCACCGAGCGCATATGCACTCGCAAACGCACAATTAAGCGACGTCTTCCTTGCGTCTTTAAAGCCTGCAGCCGTCTGCTTGCATCGCGCGGTCGCCGCTTCTGCCGCATGTGTATAATTTATGTGCTTGTAAAGGCAAAGATTAACGCCTCCAAGGAGACGCAACGCTGCCCGAACTGTCGCTTCCACTCTGTTTCTCCTATGCCCTACCGTTCGGGGCCCCCAAAGGTAGAGCATAGACCAACTCGGCCACAGGATGAAAAAATAAACGTTCAATTTGAAAATGGAAAATAGCCAGGACAATTAAGCAACACAGCCCCATCACCCCATCAAGATGCACGAGAACAAAGCGGCCAAAGTTTGCCGTTTGACGTTTGGCAGGCTTTTCTTTTCCGCCTTTCCTTCCTTCTCTCCTTTCCATTTCGTCGTCTTTCCTTGTTTTGTGCTCTTTCCGCGCCTCCCTTTCCCCGTTGTGTTCTGCCATTCCTTTTTAATTTCGACCGTTGCGTAGAATTCCGAGAGTCGACCATACGCATCTTTGCCGTCGATTGACTGTCCTGTTTTTCCACTTTGATTCCTTTTTCCTGCTTCTATTTCCCAGCCCACGTTTACACACAAAAATGTCTCCCTTGTTGCCATGTGCTCTTCATTTTTCTTGGGACAAGTCCCATGAAAGACAGAACCAAAAAAAAAAAAAAAAAAAAAAAAAAAAAAAAAAGAAACCTACAGAACCCACGATCCGCCCGTTGGAGCTAATATCTTGTAGAGTGGAAGCCGACCTCTGTATTGCAAATCTCCAAAAGCTTCGCATTAGTGAATTGAAAGCATAGAAATAAGGAGCCAATGTGAAGCAAACCGAGATTGAAGATTCGTAGAAAGTGACGCGTTAGGCGGTGTGTTATTTCACGCCCCGTACGCCATATACAGTCAACACCACTCCGCGCTTGGCCCACAGTGGGTCTTCTGGGCAGCATCCCACTGGCCACAACCGCCGGGAAAGGTGCTGTTACAAAGAAGGGTCGACCGTGATGGGCCCATGTTAATTATTTCTTTCTGGGGGGTCTTTGGTCTTTGTGTATGTGTGTTCAAGGAAGGAGTGGCCCATGGGTGTGACCGCTCAGCCACGGAGGCCCATCAGGGAATATCGACTGGGTCAAGCAACCAAAAAAGATCTTATTATTTTGAACGCCGCACTTCATCAACGTAGTATCGACACGGAGTCGTCCCGAGACTCCCCAGTCTCTCCTCGAATGTCATTTACAAGGGGAAGTATATTGCGCCGGGGTGTCAGCGCCTGAGAAAGAAAGATGAAATAAAGATGCAGAGGATAAGAGTGGGAAAGGCAGCTGGCCAGCACGGCAGACCGGCCCCACCGGGCTTGAAGGGCGGAAGGGCTGGAGAGCTGGAGAGCTGGAGAGCTGGAAATGCAGCCATAGTGAGAGAAGAGGCTGAGCTCCAAGGATATGGGCTGCTTGCCAGACAGGCTCTTTTAACCCAGAACAGGATAACGCGGAAGAGAAATTCTAAAGGGTTTCGTCGTCCGGTTGGTCGATCCAGTTAGCACGAGACACTTGAACGTCGACTTCGGCGATCAGATTGCATATTGTCACATTTTTGATCGGCTGCCAATCGTGATGGCCAGTCTGTTGCTCTCAGCATGTGCCGTGCTCCGTCCTCGGCCGTCTTCCCCCCCATTCGTTACGTGGAGATACAAGCCTTGTGGGCACATAGGCGACATTCCACATTCAGACAGACCATCGTCGCAGACGGACGAACAAGAACAGGCGGCGAACGGACAAATACTCAGAAAAGGGACGTGGGGAACAGAGAAGACACTACTGTTTGGATCGCCGACCTGCATATTGCAAGCGCGCGGGTAGGCAGGTGCAGATAGAAAGCCCACAAGGGGGAGGTAATACGTAGCACGTTCCGGTGTAAGTGGATTGAATGTGGGCGTATCATTCGTACCAGTGAAGCCAAAAGTGGGTGTAGCAGTGGGAGTGGGCTCTGATCCCTGTCGCAAGTCACCGCGTGGCCCTTTCCCACGAACTGAGTGCAAACGGCTTACGGCGTTTACGCTTTGGCGAGTGCTCTGTGCTCCTTCCCCCTGTATCTGTCAAGCAATTTAAGTCTCATCACATTTTATGATGCAGAACAAAAACAAGACCATGTACGACGGCACGACAGTACGACGCAACGCACCGCACGTCTACTCCTTGTCCGTCCCCTACCGATATACTGCATGCCCGCGTTGTGAGACGAATTCGACGAGCGCGAGAAGAAGATAACCTGGGCAAAGAATATGCAAATACCATTACTGCCGGGCAAAAAGAAGCTTGCGTAAGAATTAAATGAAGGGAACTTTCCTGTGCCTGGCCATGCCTGGCCATATCACTTGGCGGAAGGGCAAACCTGGGACAAACAGCAAAAAAGAAAAGAAAATAAAGGGTGCCGCCTGGGGAGAATTGATTGCACTCGCCTTCACACAGCGTCACCCGAACTCTGTTCAACGGGCATGAATTGTCAGTGAGTTGAATTTGGGGCTAGCCTGTTTTAGACATGGGAAGCGGAGGAAAGAACGGAGGAAAGAAGGGATGAAAGAAGGGAAGGACACAGAGGGGGAAGGAGTAAGGTTGCCAATCCGCAGAAGGACCCGACAGTCTGGTTAGGGTGTGGAGCCATGTGAACGTAGATTGGACGAAGGAACTGCGCAAACTGGGGCCGGCCAATTTTGCCCGTCATCCGCCGTTAGAGAGCCAGCGAGTGCGGAAGGAACGAAGGACAAAAATGCCTGCGAACGAGACATAAAAAAGCCAAAGAAAAAGAAAGAAAGAAAGAAAATAGAGCAAGGGCACGCACCCCACATCCGAAGTTGGACGGACATCATCTTGATGATTTCCCGCAAGCTCCAGCTTGCCAGTGGAGATAAAACCGTTTGACTTGTACCCACTTTTTCCACCTGCCGGTCCTCTTCCTCCTTCATCAAATGTCGCTACGTCGATCAAATCCGTTATTTTGCATGTTCTGTGCGCTGTAGGACAAGCTTGACGAGGGTCTTCTGTCGCACGGCAAATGTCGTACTTCTCGTTATCATATAGACATAAATTGTTGTCTATGCTGGACGGAGCACGTTGTACTCCGTCGACGATTACGAAGCCATCGTTCTGTGGCTTGGCTTGGTGAAAGAACCATAGTGTGTATGGACAAAGAAACAACGCCCAAAGAAGGAAACGATCGGAAGGTCAACAAGTCCGACACGCCGTCTGAATTTCACCGCAAGCCAGAGAAAAGCAAAGGAAATGAAGCTTGTCTGGGTGGAGCTCGAGCTCGGGGACCTCGCGCAGACGATTGAAAGATTGCAGGATCACAAAAAAACGTGGGGAACAGGAGGGGGGTGTCCTCGACAAGTTCGGCTGACTTGCTCGTTTGGACACGAAGCATAGACGACAGCTAAGATTTGATGCCCTGTGAATTCGCCGGCACTAGTAAACGGAGAATTGTCTGTATGCAGAAAGGCGTCTCTCTGCTGTCTTCCTGGCCAACCCGAGAGCGGGCATTTTCGTGCCTCTCATTCTCTCTGCGTCTGGATTTGTACAGGTGTCGTAGCCCAAGGAAAGACAAGACAGCATCTTGCACGCTGTCGGAAAGCGAGTCTTGTGCCCTGCAGAGAGTCCTGTCTCGGTTCAGCCTGTTTCTCGTTTTCTCAAGCATCCCTGGCCAGTACGTGTTTTTCCTCTGCCCAGAACGTATTCCTCGCTCTCCTCTCCTCTGGCGTCCCTTCGAGGCACTCACACTAGTCTCATTTTGGCAAACCTCACCCTGCCAGTCTCGGCTCTCCGTCATAAGGGGCCTTCCAGGCTCACACCGTCCATGCTACCCCGATGCCCCATTCCGTTGAGAGCTTGCCTGGCGATCTGCTGATCGTCCTCTCGCATCGTCTTGTTGGGCTTCATTCCCAACTCCTCCCTTAATCTCCCGCGAACGCGGGAGCTAACACTATTGCCCGCGGCGCCGTGTGGTCATATGATTTGCAGGCCTTGTGAAAGAAACAGTGTAAGAAAGAGCGAAAAAGACTATGTCGTTAAAGGCGTGAATGAAAGGACGATCCTCAGCTCTGCTGAACATTGAGATCCTCTCTGTACCGCCACCTTCATAGGATATACATCATACCTAACCCGGCAGTAATCGTCCATCGTCGCCTTTTCCTTCCCTCGACTACATTTTATTCGATGCAGCATTCCCTTGCAGCTTTGCCGCCTCCTCGACAACCACTTGCGGCTTCCCTTGCGAGATTTTGATTAATACTCCCATTCATTGTATAGGCTCCGCAGGGCTTGAATGCTAACTGATTGTTTGTCTCTCATTCCCTTTTGTCTTTATCCAATTTCTCCTTTCTCCCAATCTTCTTTTCTTTTGTTCTTCCAATGTCTTTTTGCCAAATACTGCCGTGCGGCGTAGCTCCTTGTCTTTCGCCATAATACCCGACCATTTTATTTATTTCTCGCTTTGCTCATGATGTTGGGCGACGTAATTGTAGCCATCTTCTGGCCAGACCTGCGACTGGACAGTGCTTTCCTGGCAAACATGGCGCTGTGACACGAAAAAAGTACTTGCTGCTCTCGATACTGCCACTCTGCGCTACTTGTGCTTCATACTCTCCACTGGCGCTTGCTTGCCGTAGCGCAAAGCATGTTTCACCTGTCCTTCGCCTGCACCTTCGACCCCCCCCCCCCCCCCTTCCCTGTCTTGCACACCGTGGGCTGTCCGCTTCGTTCTCGTTGTCTTGGCTTCTGGCGACGTCCACCGTTCGCCGATCAACCATCTCGGCCACCTCAAAAAAAAAAAAAAAAAAAAAAAAAAAAAGGCGCTACGACGTTTTCCGTATGTCGTAAAGAAAGTTTAAGCTATTGTGGAGTCAGTGTCAAAAACAGGACGACAGGGGGTCACTAGTCGCAGTGTCAGGGCCAGTCTAACACTTCCCCGGCACTTGAGCCCTGATCCCTGCAGGTCTAGGTCTTTTGCTTCAGTGTTTAAACCGTTTCCAGCATAACTCAACAGAGCATGCAGATACGCCTTTTCTGATCGACTTCGCATCTCTCCCGCCGCCGTACAGGAACAAAGCCTGCATCGTCCTTTCTCCATTCCGTGGCATCTTGTTTCTCCGTACCAATGACTCCGGAGCACGGCCACTTAATAGGACAGTCCAGGCCTCCGCTCTAGCTGGTCAGAGGCCCACTCGGTCTGTCAAGAGAGGAGTAAGATAGCATCGTAGGCGCTCTATCGGCCAGTTCCTTCTTTTGTGAACCCTGTCGACTTTTTTTAATCTTCACCATCTTGCAACCGCCATATCTCACCCTTGGCCAACAGACAAGGCCTTTTTTTTTGTGCGTGTGTGTCTTGTCTGTACGGAAGAGTTTACAGTCAAACAGTCAACGTCCAGGAGGAAGAGGAACACCCCGTAAATCGACCATTAAAAATGGAATATTTTGTCGGTATGTCAGGAGGGCCCAGCTTATTGGCCCCGTTTTTCAATTCTTCGACGTTTTCGGAAAGGAAACAAGCCAAAGTAAGCCGTGCGGCGGGGTGACGATGAGCTTTGTAGGCTTGGTGAACATTCGCAGCTGTCGCTGCACTCCACCAACACGCCGCGCATATTATGCACCTGCGTCTCAGCCTAGCGCGAAATGCATGGAGAAAGGCAGCAGCATGCTCAAAGAAAAGGGAAATCTGGACGAGACGACAGGAATACACAGCTACACAGCATGCATGGAACACTTACAACCGCATGCACAAGGAGATCCAGGTGTAGATCATAGCCTTCCATACAATATGATCAACGTTGCAGCGCTTTGGTGTAATGCTGATTTTCCAGGAACCTGCCCCGTTCGGAGCCGACTGGCCAATCGAGTATCCGACAAGGCGAGACAGGAGACCTGGCTCAGCCAGTCAGTTCAGGTAATTCCCCGTTTGGACAGTCGCATTGGGGAGCCATTTTGGCAAACAAGGGTGTTTTGTCTCGATTTTGTGATGCGATGACGCCTTTGTCACTTGTCGTGAATTTTCTGAGAGCCGCAATGCCACCCCCAAAGGTCACCTTGTATCGTCTTCTCGTGTCCAAAGTGTCCGTCTCGTCTTGCCCTCGAGGCCTCTTGGGGTTTCTTTCATGTGCTCTTTGTCTCCCAGTCGGGCGCCGCGTCTTTGCTTGCCACCTGTGGTTTCTTTTGCCCGTCAGCCCCTTCTTTATTTCAAAGGAAGGCACACTACGGTCCAGAGTACGCGCGTTATCATTTTGTTTTACCAACCAAAAAAAAAAAAAAAAAAAAAAAAAAAAATAACAGCTCCGTCGATTCACAGGCGAGAGTGCGTATGGAAGAGTTCTATTTGCTCTAGGTGTTTGCAAATCGCTCACTGAACTCGGTGGTCGTCTGCCCTGTCTTCATGTCTTTTTCTCCAGTAGGACCTGGTGCGTCCTCTGAGGAAAAATGGCAAGCAAAGAAAATCTACGAGCAGCTACAGGTAAGCTTATCATGGTTCCATTTTGTTTGTCCGATATATTTCCGATTTTGGGCACTTTCTCTTGTCATGTCTTCGCTGGCTGGTCTCCGTTTCCATCTCTTGCCCTTCACACTGATTTTGGCAAGATCCTCTCAAAGTTTAATCATTGTCGCTATGCTGAACCAGAAGACCTCTAATCGTACAACAACTTCTTTCTTCGCTTTTTTTCGTATGGCCTCTACCTTGCTGGTGGATTGACAATGTCTGCGTTTGTCGTTGTGTTGTTACAGTGTTAATGTCATTGCGCCTCAGCATCGTATCGACATACGGAATACGGAATACCTGTCCAGGAATAACTTCGACTCTTCTTTGACAGCAGGTAAGATACATACATTTTTTGTAGATGAGCAGACAATTCTTCCACGTAGGACGGAATCTTCTTTAAGCATTCTGTAGCACAGAACACTCTCATTCTTGTGCCCCAATGTCTCGCCCTGTGTCTTGCTCCTCCTTTTCTCGTTCTCTTTGTCTCTCGTCTTTCGCCCACATTTAATTTGTACGACGCTTTTAAAAACAAGGCGAGTTGCACAATAGAAATACCTAGCACCTTATCGTGTACTCTGTAATACAGTGCTGCTGCATCTGCTGTGGTACGGCGATGTTATGCACCAAGTCGCCAGTCACGACGCAAAATGTATACTCTCCATTACTGTATCTTCAACCGTTTCATTTCCTCCTCTATTCTCCAACTCTGGGCCTTGTTCTCTATGCGTTCCACATTTGTGTCGTTCTCCTGGCTCGCATGTCCTCACTCGGCCTCTAATCGAGCGAAGCAAATCCTCTCGTCGGGATACCACCGCCCAGAACCATGGTTTGGGTTGCAACCCGATCCGAGCGCATTGCAACGGAACGGTCTGCCAGGCACGGCGAACGACGCAGTCCGTTCAGCGTCTGGGACATGATCCCTCTAGTAAGCGGTCGCCCCCATTATTGTGCCGCATCGCTGTCGCTCTGCCGCACGGCTCCATTCAACACGTTTCGGCTCCGTGATGACCTCTCCTCATTTCTGTCCGATATCGAGACCCCTTGTTTTGTTTTCAAACAGGCTCTCCTTCGCACACTTTTTACTTTTTACACTTGGCCGTCTCTTCGTCACGGGCGATCTTCAACAAGCCGCCGTTATGGCCAAAGTGGAGAGCGCAACGCGTCTTTTTTGCTAAAGGTGGGGAGCCACGAGCTACTTGCAACTCGTTTGGTCCGCTGCTCAATTAGTGTGAGGTGCTAAAAGACACGCTAACCAAGCTCCACAGCGCTGCAAAAGGCCCTAAGCCGCTACGGATTAGTTGTCGCATCATGAAAGCGAAGAAACGACATGTAATTCGTACTCCGTCCTCCATACATATACATCGCTGAAGGAGCATGTGCCGCCTCGTCTTCCAAGAGCTAGTCGTGCTTACATGCTACGTCGCTTACCATCTCAGTTTATGAAGGAGGCTCCATATCGCAGTTTAGCCTCTGAAAGGAGTACAGAGAGTCTAAACTGACGACATTGCCTGGTTTGCAAACTTCTCTGGTGTTCTTTGGGAGGTGCATTCAGCGTCTGCGGCAATTTCTATGTCCTGGCCGTTGCGTTCAAACGACTCGAGAACCGGAACGAGGAGGAGATGAGGGAGGGAGGACACAGGCTGGGGTCCGTTGCTTTACTTGCCGACGACTGCTATCCGCGCGTTTCCTGCGGTAAAAATCAGAATCAGCCCCCCCCCCCCATGTGGGTGTCTAAAACACCTCTCCTCACACTAGGAGCTGGACGCACACAAAAAACTGCATGCGCTTGTCTTTGCAGTTGCCCGGTATCTTCCATAAGTCATTTCCACTCAATTGTTACCTTACTCCTCTTTTCGTCTGCCTGAAAAGGACGCTGTAGACGCACTGGCTGTAGGCGCCGTCGACTCTGGGACTTTAGGCGTCTATTCGCGCTCCTGGCCACGTTTGTAAACACTCGTTTTGTGCCGCCTCTCAAGAACCGAGCAGGCGACCACACCTTTCAGTGATCCTTCTGTCCCCTCTATCTGTTGTCCAGTATGTCTGTCTGTCGTATCTGCTGCTCTACCCTCGCCTCAATTCGGGACGATTGCTACTGCGGCTCGCCGACTTTCTTAATAGACCATTGCTCCTCCTTCGGACACCAGCCTCTTGTCTCTCCTTTTCACCGGACATTGTAGGTCTGTATTCGTCTGATTTTTTGACCCTCATTCTGCCTGTGTCTTTGCATGCCAATCCGTTCTCGAGGGTATCTCGTCCCCCGCACACCCTGACATCTTGTATGCACCCAATGGCAAACAGCCGCACAACCCTACCCTCGCTCAAAGCACTCCATTCTCCCTCCCTTGTTACTCCCACGCCCTGCCCCCACTCACAATGGACGCCACTCACCCCCTTCTCCTAGACCCCACTGGACGAGCAGACGACCATCCTGGACCTTTTGTACTTTTTTACCGGCCTGGTTTTGTCTGCCATGCAACTTTTGAGTGCTTGCATCTCGTCCTTCAAAATGACAAGTCCGTAATTACCGTCTTGACTTCCACTTGTAGAAAATCTCTCTCGGCGAAGGGACTCATATTAACTGTTAGGCACCAGAGGGAAGCAAACCAGGTCACCGCAGAGGTTGGCCTCAAATTGTGTTCGGATTTAATTTCTTCCCATTTTCATCCGGCTCCTTTATTTTCTTCTTCTTCTTGGTTCCTACTGCAAGTGTGGCAGCGTTCATACAAGCTTTAATTGTTTACCTCTATTCTCCCTCTCGGCACGCCGCCCTTCCTCCCTTCCTCACACACCCTTCAACGGCTCTGAGGCCTGTTGGCGATCAAGGCACAAGCGTGGGCTTAGCAACGGCAAGGGTCCCAGCCAAGCCTGGGGCAGGTAATTACGACGTAGACTCGTCAGGGTGGATGCAAGAATGCACTACAAAATGCCTGCTTCGTTTTGGTCTGCCCACACCACCTCACGTTATTTCGCTACGCTCCCTTAGTCTTTGCCCTCACACCCCCCTACACATCTCACAAAACGCTCACCTACACATCACAACACAAACAACCAACACCCGCAGCTTACACGCCGGTTGATATTGCCTGTACTGCAGGAAATGGCAGGTCCTGCTGCTTTGTCTTCTGTCTGTCTGGCAGAGAAAATCTAGAGACCATGATTACCGAGCACACAAGTCTACTTGGGTGTTACTTGGGCGGATTTCGTGCAAAGTAAAATCGTAATTACTTTTACCGTCTCGTCCTTCTTGGGTTCAAAAACGTGTGCCTCATCGTATGTCGCGTAAACAGCAATTTGCGCAAGACATCATGACTGTTGATGTACGTTCATCAGCCGGAAAGACGCAGTCATTTACACCCAAATGCTCAACCTCTAATTCGTAGATTCAACATGCAACGAGAGAACGACGGAAAGCCTTGCTTGCTGTGTTGCTGCAACGTTCTGCGAGAATATCCGTTCCACCTCGACTGGACGTATTGTTTTCGGCCCCCAACGTCATGGGGTCGTCCATGGGGCCAGGACTATTTCATGGTTGCCTCTCCTCCCTCTTTTCGTTTCAAAGTTGTTCGTTTTGCTTCTTTGCATCCATTTCAGTCCACATTTGAATGCCCCCCAAAAAGTCGTCTCTACTGCTTGGTGCTCCCACCCTATTTATAAAAATATCTTGTGCTTGGTTCTCACTTGCCTCGTCGTCTTGAAACATCTTCGCCTCCCTTGCTTCTACAAGCAGAAAGATCTGTAGAATTTCCCCTTCTTTCGGAAACAAAAAAAATAATATTGTGCAACTGCATACCTCGTCGCAGTGGCTTCCTTCATTTCCTTTAGTTTTGTCTTCCCACGCCTTTCACAGACACGCATATCATACATGTACGCTCACGCCTGTTTTTGCCTTTGTTCTTGACCATTTCAGAACAAGCCACATTTCCACGGTGCTCACTTGGCTATTTGGCACCTTTGTTCTGCATTCAAATACCTGACGGAGTGTGATCGTCAAAAGCACTACAAAGCAAGCATCGGGACTCAACAGGACACCAGAACGAAACCGAAATCAAAAAAAAAGGAAAAAGGAAAATAGAAAAGAAAGGCACGACCAGAGACCAAAAACATTCTCCCGAAACCATCACTTCTCCTTTTGTCGCCTGGCCCTAAGAATCTCTTGTATTGTCCCTCTACTGGCATCCTATTCGTCTCTGCCACCTACGACCTGCAGCCACCCTTGCCGCAATCTCTCGCTATCCTTTGTCCGCCTCTCCAGACTTCTTTTCTTCTTCTGTCTATCTCGCCATTTACTCGCTAAGACAGCTCGAGTCTCGGATCCAGAACAAAACAGAATCTACATCAAAACCGACCCGGGGACGAAAGGCCACAACATATAGCTTCCAGCGAGAAGATTTTCGGGGGTGCTTGCTCATCACCTGGCCTCTCCGATATCATTGCGTCTCAATCCGGCCCTCACGCTCCCTTCCCATCAGACGCATCCCAAGGTCCATCAACATCAACTGGAGCGAGTCAAAACTACCTCAAAAACACGCGTCGGCCGAATCGAAAGCGTATTCAGCAGCATGCATATCGACTCGACTGTGGGGATTGATATCGGCTCCGCCACCTCTTCGACATCGGCCACCTTTTCTACGCAGCAAGATATGGCCCGGTACAGCACGGTATGTATATTGTATATTGTCACTTCCACCTCCACGACTTACACACGACCCAATAGCGCCTCCCCTAGTTTAGCGTCTTCAGAGGCGAAGAGAGTCCAGAGCCCTACAGACGAGGGGTCGTTAGAGCCAGCAGACGCCTCTGGCCTCTCTGCTAGCGCTGTTAGCCCCTTGGTTTGGTGCGCTGGGCTCTGCTCTTTCCTCGTCTTGAGCCCTTTCCCATGTCAAGCCCATCCCAATCTCCCTCCCTCTTGCCCCCGAGCCTGTCTGCTACAGCACACTGTTCATCCTCTTCGTTCTTTCCTCTCTTTATTTTTTCTCTTTTCTGCAGTCCTTCTCTTTTTGATAAATACCCACCCCCTCCTGTTTCTTTTTCGTCCGTCTTCCTCTTTCCGACCCATTCCCCTCTCACCTTGCTCTCCTTCAACTTCTCAACTTTGTAAAAATTCCATTATATCTACTGACATCTTTCCCCCTCTGTCTCTCTCCCTTCACACAGCAAGTCTCCAAGTTCACTCTACCAACGTCCTCGGATAGTCTGTTGACGCCAACATCTGTTTCTGGATCACCGTTGTCCCGCAACCTGTCTTTCTTCAACACACAGAGGCCCCAACACCAACACCAACATCAACACCAACACCAGCAACCGGTTCACAAAAGGGCTCAAATTTCATCCCCCGCTGTATCTGCTCATTCAGACGACCCGGCCAAAGCACTGCTCCTAGATCACTCAACGGCAATGTCTCACTCCGGAAATCATCACTACCCTCATAACCAGCAGCCAACGCCGCCTTCCTCCGGCATGCAGTATGCTTATGAGAACGCGTCGGAAGCACCGTCCATCACAGGCCAACCTTCAGTCGCGCCTGCCTATGACATGAGTAGCTACTCGTACCAGTCTCCCAAGGAGGAAGTCCTTCCCACCACCATGGATAGCTACCAGTTCGGCTCCTACACGGCGACCGCACCGTCACATCCCGACGAGACCACTGGCTCGCCGTCTGTGTACTCGTACAGCCCTGCCATGAATGCCGGGAGCTCCCAGTATCTGGCCCAGGCCCAACAGCGTCTCCCGCCGCCCGGTCCGGCCATGTACTCTCCGTATGGGGCGCCGCCGACACAGCACGGCCATCAGCAACAGCAGCATCAGCAGCACCCGCAAGGTCTGGCACCGCTTCTGTCCCACCCTCGACCGATGACCTACCGCACCGACCGCACTATGACCAGCGACTACTCCAGCATGGCCCCGATCACATCGCTGGCTCAGGCTCCACAGAGCACCGACGTGCCGGGAGGCTCAAACTACCGCCGTCTGCCACCTGCCACAGTCAACGACCAAAGCCGCACGCCGCGCACCCAGGCCGGCTCCATCGGTGACGTTAGCCAGCTGTTCCAAGCCAACGGCACTGCTGATGTGACGAGCCCAAATAGGCCTCGCTTTGCGTCAGACAGCTTCCGCAAGGCTCTCACGCCCGACAAGGAGAGCCTGTTGGTTTCGGATACCGACGAAATCAAGTTGAACCACCAGGCACCAGAGCAAGCTCAGTTCATCTTCAACCAGCGCCAGACTCACAGTTCTCTGCAAGGCAAGGGACTTTGGGAATATGTTGCGTCGAAGTTCCAGGTCGAGTTCCCCGATGGCCAGTGTTCAAATGCCCGCCTCCAGATGACACTCACCCGCGCCAGGCGTCGGTTTGCGAGATATCCTAAATACATGGTACGTTTCGGCCTTATTTCACTCATTGTAGTTCGCACGGTCAGGCGTCAAGGTGGCTGACAAAATACCGCAGTTGGAAAACTTCATGATGGTCTACGAGCGGGAAGAAAAGGCCAAGTATGTACGCTACGCCAAAATGCTCAACGACATCAATGCCCAGGATGGCAAGAGCAAGAGCTTTGAGTGGAAGCCAGCCGACGTTGAGTCGATTGCCTGTCGCATTGGTTTCGAGGAGCCGGCTCCGGATCCCAACACCAGCCTCCGCAACCGCCGCAATATCACGCGCAAGAAGCTGCAGGCTGCGAGCTCGTCGCAACGGGGGCGCGCTCAGTCTACGGTGATGGCACCCGTGTGGAGCAACAATGGCTATATGCCTGGAAGCCAGCAGTACCCCCTCCCGAGTCCACACCAAGCCCACGCCGACGAATCGTGCATCTACAACATTGAGCCGGCAGATCTGACCGAGGAACAGTCGTCGGCTCTCGCGGATACTCTGGCACTCCGGCACGGCTCGAACGACTACGCCGAGGACGCACTTAGTTCCGGCCACAGCAACTCACCCATTGACCAATCTATGGACAACGCGACCCCCCAGTCTAGCACTTCGGCCTACTCGCGTACGCGACAGTCTCCGTCCCCTGGTGGTACGGGCATGCACCTTCGCATATCACCTCATTAGCGAGGGATTCTGTCTCGAGTTTCGCTTGGTTGTGTCTTCGTATGTTTCTTTCTTTTGTCTTTTTTTTAATGCTCTTTCGCTGCTTCCCTTTTGTGTTTCCTTGATTTTGTACTCTTCTTACATTCATGTTATTCTTGTGGAACATTATCCTTTGTTCACCATCACCTATTCCTTACCGCTTGTTCGCTTGGGGGCATGTGGTCTAGCTACCTTTTGAAGATCTCTTATTTTGTCTGGAAGGTCCAAGTTTCGTGTTTTTTTTAGTTTTTTTTGGTTTGATTGTTTTATTTCTTGTTCGTATGCATCGATTCCCCCAACTGGTTTCCCTATCTCTTTTTATATTGATGGATCGCATGTCCCACACACTTTGGTTTTGTTTTTGGTATCGACATCCAAATTGGGTTTGGGTAATCAAGGTCTGGGTTTTATGGGACAAAACATGGCTTGGAGTATTGTTGAGTGCTTCGTATACAGATAAGGGGCCGCCCTATTTTATGTCTGGTCACCGGGTTTTTGGATTTTGATTTTGCTTTTCGTCATTGTTATGTTATCGGACTAATTTCGTCAGTTTGATGATTTTTTCATCGTGTCTGGGCTTTTTTTCTCATTTTTTTTTCCCATCGTTTTTTTTTAATGGTTCCAGAGTATTTTTCTCGTTTCTGTTGTCTACTGTTCGTTATAATAGTAAGGATTAAATATCATTTCTGACACACAATCAATGATCTTTTACCCTGGAACCTATTTTCTCAGAATCTATCCCGTACTCAGAGCAATATTGCAAATATCCAAAGCAGCAATATGCGTAAGTTATGCGATGTATACGGGGCTCGCGTGACGTTAACTGTCTATCTGGATCTAAAGTCGTCGTCCATTTAACGTGACTTATATTATTGTAATTTTACTGGCCTTTTATCTATTTTGTTTGGCGTCCTGCTCATCACATCATTTTGCAGCTTGCAGCTGCTAGCTTTTGTTGCTCCCGCTTGGTTTTTTTTTCTTGGTTCTGTCACGTCACTTTTAGCAGCAACAGATAAATAACAGCTTCTGTGACACGTTGTTGGCCGCGTTCCTTTTCGGATTCATCCGGATGACAGATGGACCAACCCAGGACCGAAAGGGGAAACGAACTAGAAAATAACAAATTCGATATGGCCAACGATAAAGGGTTATTGTGTAGGAAGAAGGGATGAGAATTTGATGTTTTGCCTTCTTTTCTTACTCAGTCATGACATTAATCACGGTAGTTCGTATGTTGTGTCGTTGAATGGTTGTATTGATACTTTTCACTTTAGTGCATGTTTGTTGTCTGTTGGCCAATACTCGACACAATTTTCACAAAAGTTGACAGGAGGAAGTGTCATACTGGTAGGTAGGAAATTGTGTTTCATTGGACGTTTAACGGGGAGCAACGAGCAGCGGGACCGCAATATTTGTTCGCCGCTTATGAATGACGAAGAATCGTGAGCCAGAAATATGTTTTCTCATCATTAATAAATCTCGAAATTTAATAATTATAACGCAAATAAAAATATAATGCAAATAAAACAAAACACGAGTCAGATAAAGACAGAAAGCAGATTAAAGATCTCATTGATGTGATATAATTACAATGAAAGACAAGTTCGACATACGTTTGTCCGATGAAATACAATCACAAGTCAAGATCGCATATAACCATCCAAAATGAATTGTTATCGCTGTGTTACTAACCCTCGATGAGTGGCACCACCGACTGTGTTTGTATGCAGCCACCAGGCAAGACCATGCGAGTATATAGAATATAAACTACCAAAATTCCAGATGCAAAGTCATAATAAGACAAGCGGCTGCTGTCGGATACTGGGCAACTGGCAGCGGCTTCAGAGATGCTCGCAGTTGATATTTTATCACGTGACACATATTGCGCCACAGTTCAGCCTCGCCAGAATCAGCCACATCTATTATGCAGAGGAGCCTCGCAAGTCCAGGCGACGTTGCCCAAAATACCCCTGCCGTCCCTAGTTCGATTTCTGGTTGGAGGTGCGCGATCCCTGATTTCCGGGACAGTTTAGCATTTCAAGGCCCTGCGATAATACCACGTGAGGTGGATGCAGGAGGAAGTTGATTACAAACTTTCATCCCGTCTTTCCTTGCCCACCTTTCCCCCCTTTCATTGCTGCAAGCAACGAGCAGCTTTCGTTTCGTTTTATTCCACTGCTTTGGCAGCGACACATTTTCTCCTATGCATTCCCCGGTCTCCTTATCGGACTGCCTTTGTTGGTGATGTCTGGACTCGGAGGCATCGACCGGCGGCCAATGGCTGCGGCGGCCGTAGGCGGACACGTGCGCTCGCGGACGGCGTCGTTTCTGCTGCCAATATTGCTCCTGCTTCTGGCATGTGCATGGCTGCCGTTCGCGCGGGCCATGATGGGACCCGACCGCATGGCGGAGCTGCGGCGTGCAACAGTCGACATGTTCTACCACGGCTTCGACAACTATATGCACATTGCCTTTCCCGAAGATGAGGTTTGTGCAGGCCCTAGGAGTGTAGATTGACTACCATGTGACTGACTGAAACCCTCTCTTACCAGCTGCGACCTGTTTCCTGCGTGCCCTTGACGAGAGACAACCTCAATCCGCGCAACGTGGAACTTAACGACGTCCTCGGAAACTACTCCCTCACCCTCATCGACAGTCTGTCGACACTGGCCATCCTGGCATCGGCACCCCCCGAAGACGGCGATGCTGGTGCAAAAGCGCTCCGAGACTTCCAGGACGGTGTTGCGGCACTGGTTCAACAGTACGGTGATGGACGGCCGGGGCCCTCGGGCGCCGGCCTCCGCGGACGGGGGTTTGACATGGACAGCAAGGTGCAGGTGTTTGAGACGGTCATCCGCGGCGTCGGCGGTCTGCTGAGTGCCCACCTCTTTGCCGTGGGCGAGCTGCCCATTACGGGGTACGTGCCGCCGCCAGCACCAGCGCATCCAAGCGAACGGCAGACGCCCATCCCGTGGCCAAACAATTTTGTCTACGACGGCCAGCTGCTGCGCCTGGCCCTCGACTTGGCCACTCGCCTCTTACCCGCCTTTTATACGCCCACGGGGATGCCCTACCCGCGCGTCAACTTGCGCCACGGCATTCCCTTTTACGTCAACTCACCGTTGCATGGCGACAGCACGGGCAATGATGGCAGCGGCGGGTCAGCACGACAGAGGGCGAGTGGCCCGGTCGAGATCACGGAGACCTGCAGCGCCGGAGCTGGCAGTCTGGTGCTCGAATTCACGGTGCTGAGCCGGCTTACGGGTGACCTGCGCTTCGAGCAACTGGCCAAACGCGCCTTTTGGGCCGTTTGGTACCGTCGCAGCGACATTGGCCTCATCGGCGCAGGCGTCGATGCCGAGCAGGGTGGGTGGATCGGTGCCTACTCGGTGATTGGTGCGGGCGCCGACAGCTTCTTTGAGTATGCCCTTAAGACGCACATCCTGTTGTCGGGCCACGACCTGCCCAACCGCACACTGGCTGCACGCCCGCCGGCTCACCACCGCGTTCCCGTCTGGATACAGGACGTCACGACCGGGGCTGAGACTGCGCTCGCGTGGCACGACCCCAACGCCATCTTCCCCGTGCTGAGCGACGCGGAGAACGCGCCCGAGTCGTTTTTGGATGCTTGGCACCTGGCGCATGCAGCCATAAAGCGCCACCTGTATAGCGACCGTGAGCACCCTCACTATGTCAACGTCAATCTATGGACTGGTTCTCTGGCTGCGCAGTGGATTGACAGCCTGGGCGCCTACTACTCAGGCCTCCTGACACTGGCCGGCGAGTTGGAGGAAGCCATCGAGACGAACCTACTGTACACGGCTGTGTGGGCCAAGTATGCGGCGCTGCCGGAGCGCTGGTCCGTCAGGGACCGCACGGTCGAGGGCGGCCTGGGATGGTGGCCGCTGCGGCCCGAGTTTATCGAGTCTGTGTACCACATCTATCGAGCGACCAAGGACCCGTGGTACCTGTACGTGGGCGAGATGGTGCAGCGCGACATTACGCGGCGCTGCTGGACCGAGTGCGGCTGGGCCGGCCTGCAGAATGTGATGAGCGGCGAGATGTCGGACCGCATGGAAAGTTTCTTTTTGGGCGAGACTGCCAAGTACATGTACTTGCTGTACGACGACCGCCACCCGCTGAACTCGCTCGACGCGGCCTATGTGTTTACGACCGAGGGCCACCCCCTTATTATACCCAAGCGCCGGCGCGCGCAAGACAGCTTGAAAAGCGAAAGTGTGAGAAGGAAGAACGCAAAGAAGGATAAGACGGCTACTAAGAATGCTGCGAAAGGAACAAAGAAAACGAAAGAACCGAAAATCACAAGCACCAAGGAGACTAAAGAGCCCGAGCCCACGCGCTCCGGCATTCCTGGTCAACCGGAGCCGGATACAACTGACGCCGGCGATCTGGGCTGGTACGACAACGACGGCTTTACCAATGTATGCCCCCTGCCGCCACACCCCGATCTCTTTACAGGGTCTGCTGTGACGGCACGCAGAAACATCTACCATGCGGCCAAGATGCTTGAGTTGCACTTGATGCCAGCAAAAGGCGCCGAAGGCAATGCCAGCACCAGTGCCAACGGACGTCCGAGCCGACATGCGTCCTCCTTCTTTCCTTGGACGCTCCCGGAGGCCATGCTCCCTACCAATGGGACCTCATCCAAGGTGCAGCAACCAACCGAGATGAGCCTCGAGTTCTCGGCACAGCCGCCCGAGGCCGCCGTTGCGGGACAGGGCAACGGCAACGGCATCCACGGCAACCTGCTGTCCGCCGCCAATCTGCTGAACCGTGTCGCACCCGACAAGATCCGCGTCAATAGCATATCGGGCTTGAAGCTGATCTTCCGATTAGAAGAAGAGAATGGCGAAAGGTCGTGGCGAGTGACACGCGTCAACGGTGTACCTCTGGGCCGCGACGAGCGGCTCTTGCTCGACCGTGCGCTGGTCAGCCACATTTCGGATGCGCGCTTCAATTTGGTGCGCGACCCCACCATAGCCAAGCTGCATCACCTCCACCACGCGGTGTGGATGAGCTCGCCACAGGAGGGCGAACCGGACGGCCCAGTTGTGGTGCTCCTCGACGACAGCAGCAACGCAGACACTGAGGATGGCACAGACGAACGTGAGACCAACGATCACAGCCATGGCGCTCCCCACCACGACAATCGTGACGCGATCGAGGATGGCCAAACCGCAGACGATCGATCGTGCGCGAGCACATCGGGGCTGACGACGCTCGTCAAGTCCTTTTGGCGCCAGATCGTGTCGTCGCTCGACGGACCGGCCCATGCCACGCCCGTGCCCGGATCGGCCATGGGCCAGCGGCGACATCCGCTCCACCACGCATCCTTCTGCAACAAAAGCGGCGGGGCTGGCCGCCGACGGTCAACTGGACCGCCCCTTAATGTCGTCCTGAACTCGACCGGTGTCACGCCCACGGGCATCGGTGCCGCGTCGTTGCCGTCCATTGACATCCCTGCCGGCGCCGTCCTCCCCGCATCGGGTCCCGTGTCGCTGGATCTGCTGCCGTGGCGCTCTGTCTACGCCGGTGGCCAAGCATGTGATGCGCCCCTGCCCGAAACGGCCGTGCGCGACCACCAAGTGCTCGTTTTGCGCCGTGGCGGCTGCACCTTTTCCGATAAGCTCGCCAACATCCCGTCGTTTGCGGCGAGCCCCCGGCGGCTGCAGCTGGTCGTGGTCGTGAGCGACGATGACGACGTGCGCGTCGGCAGCAGCGGTCCCGGCGGCCCACTGTCGCCCATGACGTTCCATGACGACCCGCAAGACTTTGTACGACCGCTACTGGACGAGACGCAGCGGACGCCAAGCGGACTGGTGCGGTGGCAGCCGTTGGCGATGGTCATGGTGGGTGGTGGCGAGGAGGCGTACCGACAGCTGGCCGGGGCGCGGCAGTTTGGTCTGACGCGGCGATACAGCGTAGAGAGCCAGGGGGTGCGGATCCGCAATGTTCTTATTGACGACGGTGACGAGGTGTGAGGTAAATGGCAGAGTGAGGACGTTATTTGTATGACGTGCCCTTGTACATACACACATTTCAGGAAAGGCGTTTTGGTCCATTGTTTCGCTTCGTTTTAGCTGCTATTTTTTCATGTTACCATTTCACGAAGCACACGTTGTTCATCTTCTTGCCAGCATTGTGATATGCAAGTGTATTTTGTATTGAATTTCGCAATGTCGGTGAATGAAAAATATTTAATGCCAGTTTCCCAACAGTGAAGCATATATATGTCTACCAATCAGACACTTCTCCTGTACAGCCAACCGCTCGTCCCTTTCGCTTAACCAAAGATCAGCTTAAAGACGTCGTTGTACACAAAGTAGTTGGCGCCGTCCTTGGCCAGGTGAAAGACCTGGGTGAAGTTCATGGGGCGCTCCTCGTCGTCGACCTGCAGCTGGCCAGTGACGAGGACAATGACGCCGTCGCCAACGGTGGGCTGGGGGTCGAGGGTGGACGTGACGTGCTTGACACGCTGGAAAGGGAGGTTCTGGGAACGGCTTTAGCAAGTGCCAGTGCAGCTGCATAGTATGTTGTCCTCGACTCACCTTGAGCTTCTCGACAATGGCGGCGGCACCGAGGACTGAGGACGACTCGAACGTCAGCATGGAGTTGTCGCGCTGGTTTCGGCGATTGGTTAGCATGTGTGTCAACTCTATCGGGGCCCAATGCATGCCCAAAGGCAGCTTCTCTGCCACGTTCGTTGTCGTTCGTCTGCCCGTCGCCTCTGAACCATCCAATCACGCTGGGCAAAGGTGACCGTCCAGAGGTGGCGCTGGGGTTCCGTTGGCCCTCTTTGCATCTTCATGGCCGGGAGAGTCTTACGTAGAGGCTCTGCAGCTGCGTGCGGTCGGTGTCAAAGGTGTTGTAGTAGAAAGCAACAAACTGCTCTGTGCGCGGAAGAAAAGAACAACGGTTAGTATCTCGGTTCGAGGTGCGTCTGTGTGTGCATGTGACGACGAGTGTCGGATTAAGAATTCGTGAGGTCGGCTCGCGTCATCGCGGTACCGCGATAGAATATCATGGAGTTGGAGATGGACATAAGCCGAAACTAGGAAGGGCTGGACATACGCGCAACATTCTGGAAATCTGCGGAGACAAGCGTTAGCATGCGGGCGGACGATGAATAGAGGTAAGGAACAGGGACCGGCCAGATAAACAGCGCGCGTGAGGCAGCATGTGACTGAGCAGGAGAGCGCAATGTTTTCTTTCCCATCTTCGTTTTCTCGATCTCCGTTTCAACCATTCCATCTTCTCCTAGTGTCCGTCCCTCCTCCGATGCGCCTTCTCTGTACTTACCGTTCGCCATTTTGACGGATGTATGGAGGGGTATCAAAGACAAGAAAGAAAAAACGTGGGCGTCGTGAGGTGTGGTTTGCTTCGTTTGACGATGAAAAGAGGCGGGAGAAAATAGGAGAAAGCAGACGAGAGACGAAGAAAAAGGGTGAAAAAGGGTAGCTAGCTTTAGGCCTTGGATGAGGGGGTAAGGTCGAAAACACAAGGCAGGAGCGACGGCGCGCTGCTGTCCAGCGGGGCTACCGTTCGGGGTTGCGCAAAATGCGCTACGCTTGGCAAAGGTGGGGTTGCTCCTGCCTTGTCTTGGGCCACTCAAGCCAATCAGCCCATTGGGTGGCATTTTTGTTGGACGTTGCACCTGCCCGTCATTTTTAGTGGATGAGGTGCCTGGAAGGGAAGCGCAGAGAAGGCAGCTACGGCCACTGTTGTTGCTATGCAAACAGTGTGATCGGGGTGGAGTCTGAGCACAAGGCGGTGTAGACGTTTCTGCCCGTCTGGTGGCCCATATAAATTGTAAAAAATCGACAGCTCCAGATTTTCGTCCCTTTCTTCCTCTTCTTCCACGCCATTGCACACAAAACACCAGCCATGTCGTCTCTCCATTGTTGGCTGCACGCCGACAGTATCAATGGAGACGACCCAATCTGTGAGTACTATGATGCATTGCACGTTAAATGCGCCAACAACACAACCTAGTGCGCGCGGCGCTCTAGATGATGATTAAACCTTTGAACGGCCAACTGAAATCAAACTCCATGTTGATTCTCAAGACACACAAATCAAGCTCAACAGTCTGATTATTGCGCTTGCACATGTACTGGGTTGTGTTGAAGCTGGTCGACGTTATTGTCGATCTTGTATCACTCTTTGATCATTGATTGCGCCAGCTAACAATAAAAGGTTTTCGAAGAGATTATCCTATACCGTGAAGCCTCTACGTCAAGTCTCGCCGTCGTCCACCCTCGAAAACGGAATGACACCCTCGATGGTGTCGTCGTCGGCGTTCCAGAACTCGACCACGAGCGTATGCGCCCGCCCACCGGCGCCAACCTCGAACCAAGCGCGCCCGTAGCTCTTGAAGTTGCCGCTGTGCTCGTACAACATATCTGTGTACAGAAGCCAATGCTCGCCTGAGACGTGCACAAATTCGCACAGTTTCGGCCACGTGTAGTCGTGGCGCTCGGCTATGAACGCCACCTCGTAGTTGTTTCTGCTGTTTATTTTGTGCCCGCCCTCCTTGCCCGCCAACTCGATTGTCATGTTCTGGTAAGCGGGATGGTGGTAGGTGCCTGTATAGTCGACTAGAGGCAGCGACGGTTGTAAAGGCGGCTCTGCTCGATCCGGGTAGAGACGGTCCAGCGCACCATCGATGCGCGCGACGCGTGCTTTCACCGATCGACGGAACTGACCATCCCAATCATAGCGCTCGTCCGCCGGGATGCCAAAGCGCTCACTTGCCAGGTGCCAGAGCAGGATCAGCTCGGCCATGTTGGACGTGGTGGCCGTGTTGCCAAAGAGCACAACGCCGAAGCGGTCGTCCGGGAAGAAGTACACCTCGGCGCCAAATGCACTGACGGTTGTTAGTCCGTCTGCGTTCACAAGTGCATGTAGCGGACAGAGAACATGCATGTACTTACTTGCTGCCGCCCGAGTGCCCCCAGAACCGATGTCCTTTGTAGGAACTTGTTGTCCAGGCACTGGCATACGCCAAGGGAGCATCAAATGGCGCCGGCGAGGCTGCGCTCTTTCCGAGGAACATCTTTGGTGCCAACACGGCGTCGAGACTAGACCGCCGGAACGGAATGCCCCCACAGACATCTGCCGTGCTGCTGTTGCTCCCTTTGCTCGAAAACGCCGGCCCGTCGATCCAGCACCGCAACCACCGCGCGTAGTCGTTGACCGACGAGATGATGCCGCCCGCGCCGCTCACCTCCTCCAGCGGCATATGCGGGACACCCACGTACTCGTCCTTGTCAGTGTCATAGTAATATCCCTGTGCGAGCACATTTTCACAGGGCGCCGCCCGCGCGTCGTCCAAGCTTAAAAACGTCGACGACATGCCCAATGGCTGCCACAACCAGTCGTGCAGAATGTCTCCCAGCCACTGGCCGCCCGCCAGCGTCTCCACCGCGTGCGACAGCACCAGGTACATCAGGTTGCAGTACCGCCACTCGGTCCGCGGTGACGTGTGCAGCGGCAAGTATCGCAGACTTCGCGTGACATCGAGCACCGCTGCGTTGCGGCCGGCGCTGTCGGGAGCCAGACCATAACGCCGCGACCGGGACGGGTCATGTCCCGCGAGGCCTGTGCGGTGTGCCAGGGCGTCTTCGACCGTCAGACGAGCCGTGGCCCAGGCATGGTCGCGGTCGGTCGTCGTGTCGCGGCCGCGACCCGCATACTCGCTGCCGACAACAAAGTCGTCTGGCAAGATTGTGGACAGTGGCGTCGTCCAGTCGAGCTTCTGCTGTCCGTCCCCGACGGAATAGTTGCCGCTGTCGACCATGAGCGCCAGTGCGGCCGCTACGAACGCCTTCGTCGTGCTGGCCGTGTAGAACAGCGTGTCGGGCGTCACGGCCTTGTCTGGATATACGGCTGTCCCGAAACCCTCAGACCACGTGAGGTCGCCGTCTACCACCGCGATGGCGACGCCCGGCACGTGCCACGCTGCCAGAGTGTCGGCGACGAGCGCACGAAAGGCATCGTTAAACGGACTGGAAACAGTGGCAGCCTTGGGTGCGCCGGAGATGGAGGCAAGGTTGGTCTCGCTATGAAATGCAGCGCCATTGCTGTCCACGACAAGGGGCTGTTGGTCGGGACTGGGAACCTGGTAAGCCGTTGCTGTCGTGGCGCATACAAATAGCAACGTCGTTTTGACCCAGCTGATAGTGCCAGTATGACGCCGTCGTGACCTCGTCGCCCTTGTTGGCCTGCCCATTGCTGTCAATTTTTGTATTGCAGAGGACGGTTTTGTCAGTTGTAGACGGGCAAGCGGGTGCTTTCCATGGCGCAAGGCTGGCTTAGGCGCGATGCGAGGATGCTCATTGGCTAATGTGTATTGCGACATACTGAATACCTGATGACATGCGCGCCTGTTTATATTGTATTTTGTATAATGATGCGAGTGACGATTGATAATTTGCATTGACGGATGAAGATGTAGTAAGCAAAGCAACTGTTTGGTATCCGCTCGATTCTTTCCTACAAGACCTCTAGCCAATTCTCATACAACTCCCCCATTTCCTGGCCCTTTGCCCAGATACCGTAGAAATCTTGCCCTTGTTGTTAGGACTGGTAATAAAATTACCCCGTAGATACACCCATAAAGCTTTGAAAGCCGAACAAGCAAAAATCACAGTAATAACGACAACGCTCTCTTGCCGGCCCTACTTCTTCTCCTTCTCATACGCCTTCAGCAGCGCTTCGCATCCGGTCAGGTTGGCCCGCGGTTCCCAAGTGTTTTCGCTCGCCGAGTAGCCGGCCCACTTGACATTGTACTCGATCACTGATGTCACTGGATTGACGCGGTCCGCGTCAATCGACTCCACCACGTATTCGGCCGCCTCCTCCTTGGGCTTGCGGCCACGCTTTTTGCCCGTCGTGGAAGCGGCCGTCTTGGTCGTCTTGGCCGTCTTGGTCGTCTTGGTTGTTGCGCCGGGCTTGCGTCCACGCTTCTTGCCGGTGGCCGAGGCCGCAGAAGTGGCGGCCGAACGTTTGGGCGGCGGCGGAGCCGTGGCAATCTTGTGCGCCTTGAGTGCTGCCTGACGGCCTGTTAGAGGACGAGCCTTGACTGGGCTGCCACCAGAGGTGGCATTCTTGCTGCCGGGCGGGCGGCCTCGGCGGGCACCCGACGGGAACGTGGAGGCCGGCTTGGGCGCCGCTTTTTCACCAGCAGCCTTGGCAGGACGGCCGGCTTTCTTGCCCGGTGTAGCAGCACCCGTCGAAGCACGGGACTGGCGGCCGCGCTTGGCCGGCGTTGCTTTTGTGGCGGCTTTGTCGTCATTGTCAACCTCCTTCTCCACATTCTCTTTGTCCTCGACCGCCGTAGATTTGGCTGCCGAGGACGCAGGTCGTCCTGACTGTGCAGACCGCCCACGCTTGGACGCTGGTGTCTCGGCGTCATCTGTTGCCTTGCGCTTGGTCGCCGTGCCAGCCCGAGGTGTGTGTGCCGTAGACTTGGTGGACGGGGTGGCCGTGGCAGCGGCCGGAGGAACACGCAGGGCGCGTTTTCTCGCAGAACGACCCGATGCACTGGTCTGTTCGGGCTCATCATCCTTGGTCTCGTCGTCCTTTGTCCCTGGTGTGGGCGTTGGCGTCTTGCCGTTGACCTTCGCGGCCGCGCCCGCCTTGGGCTTCGTGGCCTCCTTCAGAATGTCGCTGACAACCAGGCTAGCTGCGGCGGCTGTCTCATCATCAATGTTGTTGTCAGCCTCGTCGTCCGCCGACAGACGCACGATCGTCGGTGTCGCGTTGCCCGACTGTGCAGGGCCAGCGACTTGCGTCGGGCCACTGACGCGTTCCACCGCGGGAGGCATGATGCTTGTTCTGCAGGGTAAGGGTGAATGTCAGTTTGGAAGGAAAATGAACGGTTAAGGTGAATTTAGGTAAGAACAGGATGAAATGACCCCAAAATCGTTGTACGACGTGAGATAGCGCGTTTTGTCGACGTGAATTTTTGCGATTTCCTCCTCTTGACATGAAAGTCACCACAATGCCCCTATGACCACATTTCGACTGCCGAAGAGCAACAACAACGCCGCCATCCGATCTTTGCCATGGACAGGGCCGGGATGTTGCCAGTGTAACGCGCGACGACAATGATAAAGAAAATTAGACATGTCAGATGCGTCGCAAAGAGAGTCGCGCGCAATTCGATATTTTCGCACTGGATACCACAAAGCGCGCTCCTTTGCTGTCGCAAACTCTAAATGTACGACCTGACACAATAAAAACACATTGCACGACAAGTTGCAACTGCAAACAACGTGCGGTGGCACAAAAAAAAACACAAAAAAACAAAAAACAAAGCAGGATGTGAACAACGCATGCGCTACCTACTCTGACGTTACTGGAACCGGCGGCTCAATCGAGGACGTTGAGCGCCCAAAGAACAGGTTGGTGGATGACGAGAAGAGGGAATCCATTGGGAATGCGATGCGATTGAAGAAAAGGAGAGACTCGGTATGAAGAGGAAGCGCGTGGGTTGCCACAATCCTGTCGCCGTATCGTTACGTCTCGACGTCAATGTGACGCGACTTGGTGGATGCGCCAGTGCGAGACGGCAACGCGGGCAAAGGAGCGGGGCGCGACAGACGTAGGCCCGACGAACAATGGGTGCGTATCTTGAAAGCGACCGCGTAACCGAAAACAAGGTGAAAGAATGGGTGGCAGTATCGTGGCGTCGGGAAATGAGACGATGCGGAGGAAAAAGAAAATAGACGAGTAAATGGGAAGGTAAGATTAGTGGAAGGGAGTTTGTCTCTACGGTGCCGTTTCTCGAGACACAAGGAAGGTCCAGTCGCGCGCAGGCTCGTCTTGGGCCGTTGTTAGGGCCGACACGTGCCGCCTACCAGCTGGTGCAGCCTCCTGGAATCTCAGCATGGAAACGAAGGCGTCGCAACAACCAACGACGTAGCACGTGATAGGTCACACATAAGACAAGGCCACAACATTTCGACATACACTCCATGATTCTCCACGATTCTTGCCATATATTCTACTTCCATCTTCGACTAGTATACTCCCGTGTCTAATGTATGAACCGTCATTGCCGTTTCACTTCATGCTCATTACATTCTACCAGTCGTGTCGGCGTCACCCCACAAGATCAGAGACCATGCCGACTTTGGTTTCCCAAGACACAAAGGAGAAAGGATATTGGAGACAAAGATTAAAAAAATTGACAAGTGAACCCGAATGAGACAGGATCGAAAAGGAAGGCTTTAAAAGCACGTAAATCAACACAACAGATCAAAACGCCAATGCAAGTTGTAAAAAGGCTGGGGCGAGTCGCAAATGAAGTCATCAAGGAAATAGGAATAGAGCGCCTCTGAAACGAAGCACGGATGATAATAAGGCGGATAGCGGAAGTCGGATCGAGACAGGCAGGCTAGTCGTCCAGCTCCTCTACTCGGTCTTTGCCATCAATCTTGTCGTTGCCGAGGCGGCCCTCTCGTGCAGCTGTTGCGACAGGGTTTTCGACATTAACGATACCCGTTTTTCTCAATCTGGAACACCGCCAGTTAGCCAAGTATTCCCATTTATTATTAAAGCTTGTAATTACGGCATACCTTTCAAAGAGTACAAACAGGCGCTCGGCCTCGCGCTCCTTTTCTTCGTCTGTCATCTCGGGCTCGTTGGGGGCCATCTCCTCGTCGACAAATTGGCCTGTCACAGCATTGATTGCACGTCCACTGCCTCCTTCCGCAGCAGCTGCGGCACGGAACGTGTCAGTTGCGCCCTCGGGAATGGGCACGTTGTTCTGGAACAGGAAACCCGAGGCAAAGCCGTAACCAACGTTCTGCACAAACTTGGTCGCATCCTTGTCTGAGAGCTCAAAGAGCATGTGCGAGACCGCATTGCGGAGCTCTGGCGCCAAGGCGTTCGTTGTATGCTTGAGAATCAACGAAGGCAGGCTGTTGCCGCGCCCGAGCACCTTTTTGCGGTCGGCCTCGGTAGGGAGCAGTTTGGCGTGCATG
Organism: Sporothrix brasiliensis 5110; assembly: GCF_000820605.1. Taxonomy (NCBI): domain Eukaryota; kingdom Fungi; phylum Ascomycota; class Sordariomycetes; order Ophiostomatales; family Ophiostomataceae; genus Sporothrix; species Sporothrix brasiliensis. Next base: position 5,562,428 of record NW_024467139.1, on the reverse strand, counting down.
GTCGACCGAACGGTCCCCACGGGCGCCAGCTCATAGATCTTGCGTAACGCGGACACCAATGGCAGCACTGCAGTGTCCAGCTCCGTGTCGGCATATTTGCGCAGCGACAGGTCCAAAAGTTGAATGAGCCGCTCCGTGAGCGCCGCAGGCTCGCTCTTGGGGAACAGAGATGCAAGTCCCTTCTCGCTGGACAGGTTCAGCGTCAAAAGAGCGTTGACCACGGAACCCAGCGGCGGATCGAGGGGCTTCGGCTGCGGTGTATCGTGTTTGCAAATCAAGGTTACAATTGGTGCGATGGACGGCGTAAACGCGTCCGCCCGACCTGTGCAGAAGTGTGTGACGTTGAACAGCAGTTTGACAGTCTCAGTGAGCGCCATGTCTATCATGGGATCCGCTTTGGCTTTGGCCTTGGGGCTGCTACCGCCGCTACCGCTGCTGCCGGGTTTTGACGGACACAGCTTGGCATGACGGGCGATGTTTTGGTTGATGGCATCGGCCAAGTGGTGCTGGTCAATCAAGACCTGCAGGTTGACGCTGGTGCCATAGGTGGTGAGGAAGATGATTCGTGATACGAGGAATTCATCGTCCACGTTGCCCGTCTTGAGTTTGTTGCAGGCCTTCGCCAGGTAACCTAGGTCAACAAAGATTTGCCGGGTTTCTGGCTTGATCAGCAGCGAATTGGCTAGGCATCGTAGGGCGTTTCGCGATGTTGTGGCGGAAGAGCTATTAAATGCATGTTTTGTGAGTGTTTCAATGCCCTGTTTGTAGTAACGAGGGTACTAGTTAGCGTGTTGGGCCTTAAAGAGGGAAAGTGGGAGGAATTGGCGATGAGCCCGTCTAGACATAAAAAAAAGGAAAGAAAAGCAAGACGAAAGGGAATTTTTCTAAAATAGAACAAAAACGGTTCTCAAGTTGTTTTTGGATGTCTTCTACTTACTCCCGTGGTAAATATGGGATCCGCGTCTTTTGGATCTCGCCCGTAAACTTTGAGCTCTTCTAAGGCCGTATCTCGTTCTGTGAGCCATTGAGGCGATGGTCAGTTATCCCTGTGAGCTTGAAATAGCTTCAAACAATGGAGGAGACTGGATGGATGATGACGGGCAGAGTGGTGCCAGGCATCGCCGGGGGGTCAAATTATGGGCGGGGCCGGCACACTTCGGAGATGTAATATTAAAAAAGGGCTGGTTTCCACTCACGTTGTGGACGCATATTCGATTTTGTCAGGTCTTGCGTAAGGATGTTGACTAGGTCGGTCACCGCCTTCAATTTGGCTGGGGGACGAAACATCTGGTCAGCAATTTGCAATGGTTTTCTGGCTTATTTTTGGAGGGCATAGACTTGGGCTGCAGAATTGTCATAAACGCGGTAACAGGCTGTCAAGTGTCACCTGTCGCAGGCGAGTGTCCGATACAGCCAGGGCCCATGCGGGGACGAAACACACAAACACCTACCTGCGCCGGTCAGGCCGCTCTGTGGGAGCTGCTGAGCCATTTTTGTTTTCTCGTGGTGTGGCCGAGCATGTGTAACGAGGAGTGTGGATTTGGCAGCGCCCATGAGGTCTGGCCTGGATCAACAGGACGTTTCTGACTCGGTGCGAATGCGTCGCAATCGGGGAGGATGGCGACAACACGGCGTTGGCCGGAAGCACTTTCAGGCGATGCGCGGAGCAGCAATTTGCGCGGCGACAGAGGGACTAGCGCACGTGAGTAAGTAATTTGCCAGGACAGGCTGCGAAAGGATGCAATGAGGCGGCGACAGGGACGACGGTCAAAATCACAGGTGGAGACCGATCTCGACGAGTTACTGCTGGGCTGGGCGATGTTTTCAGCTTTCCGATTGTTGCGTCGTAAAATGCTATGGCTCTCTTTCCACACTTTCCGCTGTGCAGATAGGTGCGCACGAATGGCGGGTGACGTCAAGTCGATCCTCTGTCGAGGGTACTGGTGATGCGATGCGGCGGGAAAGGCGGGTGAAAGTGTGAAGCTAGGCGGACGCGAGAAGATGATGGCTGTGAACAACAAAAGTCCGAGAATATGAAAAGGAGGAAAGAGGAGAATGAAGAGAAGGAAGGAGCAATGAGGGCAGATACGGAGAGGCCATCCAAGGAAAAGGAAAGCGGAAAGAGAGCCTCTGACCGAGAAAGCAAAGCAGCCAAACAGAAGGAAGGTGGAAGGGGACAGCGGAGGGGATGGTTTGACGAGAACTAACGAGGCAGGACCGTCTCGTTGGCTGGTCTCTGGCTCGCCTTGCGCTAGGGTGGGTGGTGATCTGCAAAGGCCCCGATGGATACGCGACGGGGTCCCTGAGCAGGACAGCGCATGAAAGGCTCTACGCAACACGGCCAAGGAGCAAAAACAAGGAGAAAAAAAGGAGGGAATGAGAGAGGAACCACGACGCCCGGCAGACCGACAGCCTGGCACACCAAAGGAGGCCACGGCGCCAGGGAAGCAGGAGCGAGCCATTCCGGCCGTTCTAACTAGAATCCGCAACCCATCGCTTTGCTAGAGTGCCGGCAGGCACCTGTCAAGTGTGCTTTAATGCGGCTTTCTTAGCGGGACAAGGACTGGGCACCACTGACGACAACGGGCAACACACCGCAAGACCGCAGGGCTTACAAGACAACCAGGATCAGACCAGACCAATTGGCTACAGCGTTGGATCGCCCATCGTATGTTACAGCAACAGACAGCAGATGCATACATCACCGGCCAGGCCTGAATGGGCAGGCGTCGGTCGACTCAATCTAGACCTGTCGAGCAACCGCTGACAGGGCTCCGGCAACGGTCGTATCATGGCAGAGCGGCGGTAAAGCAGTCGTAAAAAAGTGCGGAGGGGAGGGCATTGAAGCGCTCGAACGAGAGTCAACGCAAGGAGAACCTGCGTCGTCGACCCCGGCGGTGTGCAAGGGGCGGAGAGGGGCGGTGGCCACAGACCAAAGGCTGCCGGCCAGCAACCAAAAAATAGCATAAGATACAAAATGATAAAACAAAGCCAAAATTACTAGACCACGAACGGAAACGTAGCTCAGAGGAGGGGACAGCCAAGCAAGAGGCTCATGAGGCTTCTGCCGAAAGCTTGACACCGCACCTGCTGTCAGTGCGGCATGCGCTGTAGATCGGGCAGGGAAGGTGCGTCAAAGACGCATCTAAGGTCGACGTTACGGAAGACCGTCGGATACATTGCAGAGGCACACTTGAACATGCAGGTATCTTACAAACTGGCCGAGCCGTAGAGTGGCACAGATGACAACCCCACTAACTTTTTGGCGGTCAAGTCGAGTCACCGCTCACCCCGCTACAGCCGCCAAAAGTAACTGTGGACGTCACTGTAGACTGTGCGTAGAGTGCGAAAGCTTAATGTGCACCGTATGATACACTGTACTACGTCCCACTGTGGGACACTGTGAGTGACACGCTAAATCCGCGACAGAGGCACGTCTCGCAGCCTTTCACGCGTAAATTGGCGAGCTGGAAAGACGCGACCCGTCGCGTTCACCACTGGCGAGGCACACCCTATTTGGCTCATTTAGGGAAAGGACCCAGACGACGCTTCTACGCTTCCACCTCCCTTCCTCGCCGGCACGCTCTCCCGCCAACACAACGTCCCTCCTTCTCGCAGCTGTTGTTCCGCAATTCTTGCATTCCTCAATTATCCTCAGCCTTCCTTTCATTCTGCCGTTTGCTATCCCTTTTCCATCGCATCGTTCTGGGTTCTCGTTCATTTCTGCATTACACAACTGCCAGCTTCTGCTCCATATCGCACTGCAGCGAAGCACGATCACTGTATTTCGACCCTGCACTCGTTTTCGTCGTCTGTTTTGTCATCTCGATCTCGATCTCGTCTCTCGCTACGTTTGTGTTCCGGCCTCCTTTGCTCGGCCGTCCTCGTCGACATCGGCTGATGACGAGCATACCCGTTGCTCGCCTTGCACGTCCGCCCGTTTGGCTCGCTTCGTCTTCTGCTATGCCCGCTTACAAGGCAGTCTAATACTCGAGTCCGCTGCCTCTGCAGCGTGCCACTCTCTTCCCACGTCTCCTATCTTCATTCCTTCCCCCTTTCTTTTGCACATCGTCGGTATGGCCGAGGTTGCCCCTGCTCGGCTTCTGGAGTCTCTCCCGGCACGACCACCGACGCCACCTAGGGAGACACAGGTGGTAGAAGTTGCCCGGAAACAGCCTTTGCTGGCTGCCAGCCGATGTAACCCGCTCGACCCCCGTTCGAGCCTCCATACACCCCCCAGTGCCCAGTCTCTCGTGTCTTCTGCTACCAAGACCGGCAGCACGGGATCGCGGCAAAAGAAGGTCGAGTTCTCCGCCAAGGCCGAGTACAAGGAACCGCCCGTGTACACAGAGACCGCCGACAGGTCACAGACAAACACCACGCCACCTATTGTGGTGCTCCCTCCATCATCGAGTGCCTCGCGACCGACCAAGTCCATCCTCAAGGCCACTGCCTACGAAGCCGTTATCCCTTCATCTCCGACGAATATCTCCGACATGCTCGCGTCAACGGTACAGCAACTGGTCGGCGCGGACCGAGACTCGAAGCTGGATGCTTACATGATGCTCGCCCGCGCCCTTAAGACCTCCGACAACCTCCCTGACCGTATTGCTCTGCAAAGCAAGATGCCACTCTTCACGCAGTTTATCCAGCGTGACATCACGTCCCCCAAGACGCTTGAAGGCGCCCTCGACTCAACCCTCGTTATTGCCGCTCTCGACCTCCTCAACACCTTCCTCCGCTTCTCTGCCATTGCATCCACCCTCTCCAACGACTTTGGCGTTTTCATCATCGACCACTGCATTCGCTCCTTTGAGGTATCTAGTGTGCCCCGGGACGTGCTGCGCACACTGATGCGCGTCGTCGCGCTGCAAAGCTTCCCTGCAAAGGTCATGACATCTGACCGGGTTGGCCGGCTGGTGGCTGCTCTGCATAATATGGACGAGCAGTACGAGAGCAAAAACACGATTGTCATGCGATCTATCATCTACCGGACACTCGTGAAGAACAACAAGATGCTCATGACCGTGCACCTGGAATGGATGCCAGACCTGCTGGCTGACATGGTGAGCACTGTCCCCCACATCCGCGAGGCCGCCATCAGCCTTGGACTTGAGGCTGCCTTTGCTCTCGGCCGCGAACGGCCTACTTCACAGCGACTCGGAGAGCTCCTGCAAGCAACTGTCGAAGACGAGAGATATCTCGACTACTACGCCAATCGCCTGCAGACCATGACCAAGAACAAGGCCGAGGCCTCTTCCGTGCCACAAATTTGGAGCGTCGTGACCCTTTTCCTGCGGACGCTTGAGAAGTGGGACTTTCTTATGAAGTGGCTGCACATTCTCCAGGCCTGCTTCAATAGCAGCGACTATCGCACAAAGGAAGAGGCCAACTACGCCTGGAGCCGCTTCACCTACGCCCTGCTTCGCAATAACCGCACCCTGTCGAAGAAGATGACCGTTGTCCTCAACCAGGCCCTTGTGAGCCAGCTGCGCCGCCGCGGCTCCGGCAAGCAAGCCGACGACTTCCGCAAGGTTGTCCTGGGTTGCGTTTGCAATCTGTTTTACTATGCTATGCATGATGCCAGCCAACTGGACAACACCTGGGACAACGTTGTCAGGCCCGTTGTGCTGCAGCTGCTCGAACTGTCCACCGCTGAAGAATCGACACGGGAGAAACGGAAAGTCAATCTGACGTCCGCATGCACCATTCTCACCGGTCTAATTGACTGCTCCGCACCCCGGCCCTGGAAGGAAGACCACATTGCTAAGAGCCCCATTGTGTCCCCGGAAGACCTCCCAGCGGTCGATGCGAAGTGGATTCGGCGCAATGCCGACCGCGTCTTTGCTCTTGTCGGTCCTATCCTGGAGCAGAACTTTCTCGAGCTCGCCACACCGCGCAGTGCTACTCAAATCCTTTGGCAGGCCGTCGTTGGAGCTGTGTCTGCTGCGGCCGCAAAGGAGATCAAGGTGTCACCAGAGACTGCTGCTTTCGTTGGCCACGTACTCTCTCTTCTTCTCAAGGTGTGGACGAACGGAGTTCCGTCGACAAGTCATACCTCCAACCTCAGCGGCAGCGTAACCTCCACTAGCCAAACAAACGACTCGGACATCACCTTTGCGACGACCCGGTATTTGGCGGCCGCCCGCGAGTTTCTCCTTACCACAGTGGACTCTCTCGGCTGCCTGCCCTTCACCGAGAAGCAACTGTCCCGGGACGAGAGAAATGCCTTTGTGCCCGTCGCAACGCCCTCGCAGCGCGCCGGCAAAGGTCACTCAGTATCTCGTACGCCTCTTCGTCACCTCTTCTCTATTCTCTCGTCGTTGCCTCCTGGGGTCCAGGACGACGAAGACTTTTCCGATTTCGTGGAATCCATTTTTGCTCCTTTCTTCTCCGCCAAGTCGGCCAAAGGCCGCCGCACCTTGGCTTACGAAATGCTACAGATGACACCCATGGATGCTCTGTGCCCGTACGGTCCGTGGCAGGTCGTCGCATCGCAGATCACGTCAAGCATGGCCCAGACAAGTAGCGCTGGAGGCAGTGTCAGCAACGGAAGTGGAAGTGGCAGCAACGGCATCAAGGGAAGTCACGGGGACTCCATCGGCAACTACTACCAGATGTCACTGTCGCCCAGCTCTGGCAGCGCCAGCGTCACCCCTGCAGGCCACGAGTACCGCGAGGTTGTCCGAGTGCTCGAGCGTGGCCTTCGCTCGACGCCCAATCTGCCGTGGACCCGCTGGCAGGCTCTCTTCTGCACCATTTGTGATAGAGTCCGCGACGATGCCGGAGAAGCTGGACTGGCCATGTGCGTTTTGGACCCGCTGGCCAAGACAATGACGGAGCTCCTGTCTCAGACTACCTCGGCCGCAGCCTCTCCAACAGTCTCTCGTGCGATTGTTGAGCTACTATCCGTAGCCACCCATCCGAGAGACCGCCAAGCTGTGGATGCTGCGAAGCGCCGCCTTTGGGGCTCCGCCATCGCTTCATCTGGTCCTATGGCCCCCTTTGATCCGTTTGACCACTTTTACAAACTAGTAAGCAACTCGCTGCGGCAGGCTTACGTATCTTACGACGCCGGAAATCACGACTCGGCGGTGTTTGGAACAGCACTTCTGAAGGAGCTCACAGGCTTCTTTGGTCGATCGAACGAGCAGCTCTTTTTGAAGGCCTTGGCCTCCGTCCAGGATGGCCTCGCGGAATGGGTGCAAGACTTGGAAGGCAAGCTCAACCGTGGTTCGAGCGCTGCTGATGCTGTAAGTCGACCTTTAATTTTAAGCTTAAACAAGTGTGCTTGTAATTGTTATGATCCAGGATTCCGGGCACGAGCTAATGATCTTTTCCTTCAGATTACTTCGCTTTGGGATGCTTTGTGCGCCTTGTTGGAGCGTGCCGGCGGCACGTCATCCGGCCTTCCCATAGCAACCTTGGAGCCAATCCTCCACGCTTCCTTTGCCGGAAAGCACCGCCATATCGTCAACGCGACTCTGGTCATGTGGAACAAAATCTACAGTGGCTACGAGGGCGTGCTGGACTACCCGGAGAGACTCAGAGAAGCTCTTGTGACTCTGCAGGTCTATGTTGACATTCCTATTCCCGGATTGGACATCACCCTTACGTCGTCCGGTGGAGCCCAGCAGCCTTTGTTTGTGGACACCGAGGATGATGTCTTTCATCCTGAGGCCGTGATAACGCTTTCCTCTGCCGGCAGCCATATGAACGAGGCCTCCACGCCGCGCCCGGCTTTGAGCAAGTCACACTCCACACCGACGCATACGCCTCTATCTGCTACATCCCCATCGTCTGTCCACAGAGGTTCTAATGGCAAGTCGAAGAAGTCTGCCAAGAAGGACAAGATGCTCCGGCGGGAGAAGTCAGAGTCCACCCCTGCACGGCCTCGTCACGATGACTCGCAGATCGAGTTCACAGCCATCGATTTCCCGAGCGCCGTGACGAGTAGTGCAGCGGAATCAACTGCCAAGGATATCGATGCTGCTGAAGAATCACAGATTCTCACCGACAGACAGCGTGAGGTCCGTGATCGCCAGCGCGAGACGAACGCACTCTACTCGGATGTGATAAGCTCAAGCCCGACCGGCGAGGCTGCGGCCAGAAAGCTGTCTACAGCGACGCGGACAGTTCCTGCCCGGGAGTCGAGTGTTTCTCTTCCTCAGCAGGTTATTGAACCTGCCCTTGTCCAAGCTAGCCTTTGCCAGGAAAATGAGCAGGAGAAGCGGGCGTCATCCCCTGCGTCCGAGGACGTTGCACTACCTGACCAGGTCCGCACCGCGACGCCAGAGCCGCCAACAGCCGCCGCTGGTCCGTGTGTTACGGCGGCAGGTGCCTTTGCGGAGGACGAGTTTATCGCCTCGACTCCGACCCCACGCCGTGGCCAAGCCCTTGTCTTCCCCGAAACCCACGACAACGAGATCGACTCCCCTTCGTCGCCACCCGAGCCGCGCCGGTACCCCTTACTGCCCGACATCTCCTCACGGTCTCGTAGCAGCAGTATCCTGGACGAGTGGCAGTTCTCGTCTTCCCCTCTGTCTGGATCGCCCATTGCTGCCCGCCACACGCTACCTGAGCCGGAGCTTAGTATCGACGGTGTTATCGAGACCAGCCTGGGGGAGCGGGTACAGGTGACCGGAGGACACAGCGGTGGTGCTGCGCACAACGTGCCGTCAGCAACGGAACAGGCTGTCAATCACGAACCGCCTACTTTAAAGCCCACGAACGACGGCGATGTCGACATGGAAGATGCCGTCATACCTGCTTCAGCGGATGTCGACCCCGCCTTGATGTCTTCGCGCGACAACCTTACAGTGCAAATCTCGCCCCTTGTACATAGGAAGAGCCGCCCGCCCACATCGCCTGCTACTCCCCGGCAAACGCGTCGCCAGAGTGCCCTTTCTCAGGAGATGTCACAGGAGAACCACGCAGACGACGAGAGCTCGACTGGCGACATCAGCTTTTCGGGCTCCGCGTCGACATCAGTCCCGCAGAGCTTACCACGTGCTCACCGCAAGGACCGGAAGGCGTCTGCGTCCAAGGCTGTTGCACAGTCGAGCCCGATCCGGGCGTCGGGCAGCAGTGGCCGACGCTATAGACTGATGGCCATGCCGCCCCCGTCAATGCATAATGTGTCATTCCGGATGAGCGACGGCGAGGAGCGCAGCATGCTGCGGCTGGCGATTGAGCTGGATATGGTTAACAAGCAATCCCAGCCAGAGATGCCGTCCTCCCCTGTCCCCAGCGCACCGCCCAGCACGCGCAGCAGCAGCAAGGTGCGCAACAATGCTTCGACAGACGGTTTGGAAGCTCTCGACTGTATCACGGTCTGGACGAGCCACGAAAAGAACGAAAAGAACGGAAAGAACGACAAGAAGACCAAGAAGGCCAAGAACGAGCAGGCTGATACCACTGCTGGCTCACCCGAGAGCTCGCAACAGACGCCATCGCAGCGTTCGCGGCGCAGAAAGAGGAAGCGGTCTGCTTCAGCACAGGCTGATGACGTGGCCATCGCCACCGCGTCGTTCAGCCCCGGTGTGACCAGTCGCCGTGCCGAACGAAAACTTGCGCGGGCCAGACGCCACACTAGCGAAGCCAGATCAGAGCGGAGCCAGAAAACGGCCAGCCCGGCTCCGGCAGACGCAGTTCAAGATGAAGAAGGGGCTTCCACAACGGCCGAGGTCGGTCTCTCCTCGCGCAGCAAGAGAGTCGTGGCCGACGAGACCGCTAGCAAGGGGTCCGATGGCGACCACGACGTACAGTCGCAGCTGGCTCTTGAGCTGCGGGAGCTTAGTAGCCGCAGCACTCACAACAATGTGGTGGACCTGACTGCTGTGGCCGACACATCGGCAACGACGGATGAGGTGAACATCGCGGACGATATCGAGCCGGATTCCGTGGTGGAGGTCGACGTGCCCCCTGCAAGCGACGAGGACCGGCCGACCAAGAAGCCTCGGCTGGCGGGCATTCTGTCCTTGCTCCGGGGCAGCTTGACGCTCCTCAATTCGGCGACGCTGTCGCGCGAGGAGGTGGACCAGGTGGAGGATGTGTGTATGGACGTGAAGCGGGCCCTGTACGATGCAGAACGCCGTGGCCGAGATTGAATTGTTGGAGAGAAGGGACAGGACGGACTGTTGTGTTTTGGTGATGATGCAGAATTTGCGACGTTCCTGATGAGGTCGGCGGGCATTTTGACCAGCTTTTATTATGGCGTTTTGGGTTTCAAGGCAGCAGGCATCTAGCATTTTGGGGTTCAGTGTTTATTTTTGACATCCTGCATCATATATACACCCTTGCCACAGCATGAGAAATAAAAGTGCTTTACGTAAAACCTTTGGTCCATATACAAGATGTGAAAGACGATGTAAGAGCCATTTTGAAAATGTTGCGATGTTGTTCGTAGCCATTTGTAATCTGTCAGTGACAGGGCTATTTGCACCCTCCGAGGCACAGCGTCTCTCCCCTCAGATAGCTGTTCAAATAGGGCCTATCCAAGATCAGTGTCCCCCCAATTGAGCTACCCCAGCTCTAGAAGGTGAAATTGCGGGGAAGGGGACCTTGCCTCGGCAATCGGATGCTTTGGGGCAAGTGTGCTGTAGGGGCGGAGTAGTGGCTTCGGGGAAGGTGTGTTCAATGGTAGCTGTGGCCGTAGCTTTTTGGCTTCAGAGGGAATCCGACGCCGAGTGCCGGATGTCGCATTTCCAACGCATTTATACTCCTGTTGTTTTGGTTCTCGAGGGCTTCGATGGGGTCTCTGTACTTTCCTCTCGCATATCCGTATCGCAGTCTATTCTCATCTCTCCCGTCCTCCTCTGCCTCCTTATCGTTGCAATGAAGGGCATCAAGATTACACAATACGTAAAGGTCAGTCTTTTGTCTTGTTTTCCGTCTGCATGTCTCGCACCTCTGTCTTATACCGTCTTGTCGCCTAACACCCTCTAGGGCCCCGAGGAGCTCGTCGTCGAGTCGCTTCCCGATGCCCAGGCCGCGCCGGACCAGTACGTCATCGCCGTCCACGCGGCCGCCGCCAACTTTTTCGACATTCTCCAGATCCAGGGGAAGTACCAGAATCAGCCTCGTAGGTGGCAGTCTCTCCCAAAAGAAGAAAGACGCAAAGGCACAAGGCTCCCCGCTAACCATCAGCCTTCCCGTGGATCGCCGGTGCCGAGTTTGCCGGGGTCGTGTTGGCGACACCCAGCGCCAGTTCCGTTCTAAAACCGCGCTTTGCAGTTGGTGACCGCGTCTTTGGTGCCAGCCAGGGCGCCTATGCTACCAAGGTCGTCGCCACGGAGAGCCAGCTGCAGCCCGTCCCCCCCGGCTGGTCCTTTACGGAAGCCGCCGGCCTGTTTGTCACGGCGCCCACGAGCTATGCGGCACTTGTGCTACGCGCTGGTGTCAAGCAGGGCGACTATGTGTTGGTCCACGCTGCCGCCGGCGGCGTTGGACTGGCAGCCGTGCAGAGTAGGTCCTTTTTTCCTAGATCCCTTACCCTCCCGACTATAAAGAATGTCTTCTCTGACACCCCGCGTCACTCCAGTCGCCAAGGCGTTCGGCGCCAAGGTCATTGCCACCGCTGGCACGGAGCACAAACTTGCGGTCGCCCGCGCGTTCGGCGCCGACCACGCCATCAACTACAAGTCCGACACCAACTGGCCCGAGACGGTCAAGAAACTGACGGGCGGCCGCGGCGTCGACATTGTCTACGATCCTGTAGGCATGGTCGACCTCAGCACCAAGTGCACGGCGTGGAACGGCCGCATCCTGATTGTGGGCTTTGCGGCCGGCAAGATTGAAAAGCTGGCCATGAACAAGGTCTTGCTGAAAAACATTAGCATTGTGGGCATCCACTGGGGTGCCTACACCCTAAAAGAGATCGAGGCAATCCCGGCCGTGTGGGAGGGCCTGCGGCGGCTGATTGACCGGGGCGCGTTCCGGCCGACAGTGTTTACCGACGGCGAGCCGTTTTCGGGCCTGGACCGTGTGCCGGCAACGCTCAAGGCGCTCGGTGGCCGTGAGACTTGGGGCAAGGTTGTTGTGGCCGTGCCGCAGGAGGCTGAGAGCAAACTGTAGGGGACTGTCAGTGGATATATCGTATATATAGAGATGCGTGTATAGATTGGCCTGAAGAGTCGTTTCAATGTAGTGTATATTATCTTTCCTGTAAATATTCATTGCTTCGTTATACTGTCCTGCACCACATACAACCGTTAATATTGGTGATCAGACCGGGGCGTTGTCAGGGCCTGGAACCCAGCCAGCACGTCTCGGTCTACATTCACTAGCCAGTTGTCGTTGAAAGCCCCCTCGCCGCCCACTCGCCCAATCACGTCCATCAGCCGCGCCATGATGAACTCGTGAGTAGTCTGTGTGTGCAACGGATCCTTGGCCACAAACGCCGCCTCGGCCGTCATCAGCGGCGTGTCGAACTCGGTCGGCGGTGGCGCGCCTTCGGGCCACACGTACGTATCGGGTTTCGTCGCGTCGCCCTGTGCATCCATCACGGTGCTCGTCCACATCGCGAGGTAGTCCTGGAGGCGGCCGAGGACCAGGTCCGAAAACTGGATACCGCTGCCGGCACCCAACGGTCTCTGCACCTCCAGCAGCCGTGTCAGCCCCAAGCACGCCACCTTTTGGCTCTCCGGATTTCCCATGTTGTCAAGGCTGCCGAACCACTCCGCTATGAGCCACGGCCAGATCGCCTCGATATTGGCGCCGCTCGTCGCTTCAGTCAGTTGCGGCACGCCGCCGGATGGCAGTGGGAGGGAGCCGAGAAGGTTGAGAATCGCGTTCGGGTTGCCAAGCGCGATACGGCTCAGGATCAGTACGTACTCGACCTGCGTCGTCGGCTTGATCGGGCTGGTCTTGGCATTGGGACCTGTCGACTGGTGCGCCTCCCATGCGGCCCGCAGCCGCTCGCAAATGCGTGGTAGCATGTTTACCCGCACGAGGTCGTTCACAATGGACGCCACACCTGTCTCACCGCCCAGCATTTCGCCCGAGCGAATCACATTTTGAATGCTTGTCGAAGCCGCGTGCACAATCTCCCACTTTTTGGCGTCCATGGCGCCCGTCAGGGCTTCCAGTGTCGGCACGCGGAACCGGTCCGTCAGTACCGCGTCGGGCGTCAAGATAATGTAGGCGTTTACAATCTCCAGGCACGTTTGCACGAGCTGCGAGTCGTAGTCGAGCACCTGTAGCGCAAGGGGTAGCAGGTCAACCAGCTCGGCCGCCAGAGGTGCTGCCGACTGGCTCATGATGCTGCGCCACAGCTCCACGGCCTCCTCAAACAAGAACTGGTGCACGGGCGAGGTCGGGTTCATGGCGTCTGCGATCAACGGCAAGATAAGCGCGTGATACTTTTGGGACGCCGCGCCGAGTGCCATGATGAGCGTCGCCAGGATCGACAGGACGGCCTGCTTGATCATGAACGTGTCTTCGGGTGCGGATGCCCAGATGCCCGGCAGCGCCGCCACCACGCCGTCGCTGAACTGGCCCGCAATCGTTTCCATACGCTCGATGAAGGTGCGCATCGTCGCGAGCACTGCCAACTTTGTTTCGTCGCTCTCAACCTCCTGCAGCAGGTCGATGAGGGCCGAGAACACGCCAGCTGCGTGCGGCTCGAAAATGACTGCACGGAACTGGAAGTCGTCGACCGTCGACTTGAGGTGGCGGGCTGCCGTCAGCCGAACCACTTGGTCGTTGGCCGGATCCGTTTTGTTCAGTAGATGGGCGTACGCCGAGTACACCACCTTGAGCGACTCCTCCGGCAGCTCGTAAAAGGCCCACGAACCCAACAGGATGGCGACGCGCCGGCGCAAGATCTTGGCCAGGGGGCCATGTACCTGGGCGTCTCGAACAAGAGTCGTGTTCAAGAAGTTGTCGAAATCAAATGCCTTACCCATCGCCACGGCAGCATTGCACATGGCCGTATACACGGCCTCCTTTGTCAGCAGATCTGTCTCGTCGTGCATCGCGTGCTGGAAGTACGCCAGAAGTGGCGGCACCAGAAGCTGCTTATTGTGAATGAGAAGGCTGAGGAAGACACGCTCAGCACACGGCCGCACCTGCCACTCCCATGCCGCGCCCGACTCACTCTCCTGTGCTTCCCAGTCTTCTGGGTCTTCCTCCCATGCCTCGAGGTCGGATTTGCGGAAGACGAACAATTTTGTGACGATGGTGTCGACAACCTGTAGCAAGAACTCGTCGGTAAACAGCTCGCTCTTAATGCGCTGAACGCCGTCGTTCTGGTCCTGCTGCGCCTCGGCGCTGCGGTACTTGAACGTCTTCAGTGGCTGGGTGACGATCTGGATGCAGCTCTTGAGTAGTAATAAGCCCCGCAGGGCAAGCCTCTCCGACAGCGGGCCCTCAAGCTTGGATGACTTTCCTTCTCCACCGCCGCCTCCACCGCCATTATCAGACGAGCCGTTTTGCCGTAGGCCGCCCGAGTTCGTATACACGTCAGCAAAGTTGGCCACAATGCCCCAGTATGCGCGTGCCAAGGCCACCGAGTTGGGTAGGGCCGCAAAGCTCGCAGGGTGTGCTTCGCTCATATCAATGTGCAATCTCGTGAACTTGAGCAGGTGCTTGCCGACAATATCGTCGTCACTGCTGCCGTCTTGGCTGTGGTTGTTGTTGACATAGCCTAGGAACTGGTCAAACTGCGTTTGTGTCAAGGACCAGAACTCCTCCACAAGCTTGGACTTGTGTGGGTGCTCGAAGCCACTGATCACCAGATGCCGCAGCACTTTCAGGGCCGTCAAGCTGTTGATCATCGCATAGTCGACGTTTGTCCGGCTCGCACCGTTACCATTTCCGTGCTGCCCATTCTGGGCCGTAAGATAGCCCATCCATATCGTCGTGTTGGCCGTGTAGATGTCGCCCAGAAGGTAAAACAGCTCCTCCGCAATGTGCTGCAGCGCCGTCTGTGACCGCCGAAGCCGGGCACTGCCCAGCTCCTTGATCACCCGCAGCAACACCAGCAGCCCACCACCCAGCTGGGCCGGATCGGTGTCCTTGACGCTCCGCAGCAGCGCCACCAGGTCAGGCAGCGCCGCCGGCCAGTCCTGTGGGTAGTCGATGCGGACCACCTTGGCCGTTGCCAGTGCATTGTGCAGTGCCAGCGTGCGGTTCTCCTCGCCCACCGTGCCCTGCAACAACCGCGAGCGGATCAGTGCCTTCTCGTCGGGGTGCAGCCCGCCCTTTAGTCGTGCCGAGCTGCGCCAGTATTTGTCGACGCCGTTCTTCAGCAAGATCACGGCGAGAAAGCGGACTTCGTAGGGCAGCGTGCGGTCGAGGAAGACGAGCTGCAGAGACGGGAAGTAGTTTGGGTGTGTCTGCCACTCATCAAGCTGCTGAGACGCCGCCTGACGCTGGCTGTGGTCGCTTGAGTTGCCGGCCTGAAGCGCTTTGCAGAGGTCGGGCAGGTTGAAGGGGACGGCCGCTCCCGGCACCTCGATGGCGAAGCTCATGCTGGGGCGAGGAGTGGGGGGGTGTGGTTCGCATGTGCGTATTCGAGCAGTAAGTGTAGGGTTGAATCGACCACGGTGGGGCGCGGAAGGCCTGCGTGCGAGGCAAAGCGATTTGGTTGGGCCTTTTGTTCGTGGTGAGTTTGTTGATCGTTGTTTTGGCTCAACAGGGGCTCGATTGCAGTGACAACCAGATGCAGCAGGCACGGCAGAAAAAAATTGGCGGTGTCGACTGGGTCGCAACTGCCCCTGCGTGCCTGGCGAACACGCCACCAACAACCAACTCGGCCGAGGTGGGGTAGCTCAGTCGGTAGCTCAGGCCGGACTTATCGCGATCCTGCAACAGGGAAGGTGCGATCAGTCGTGTACTTCGTTTCGGCAATGTCCGAATGACGGTATCTCAATCATTCACAAGAGATGCGCCTCTTTATCTACAATGCATCCCACCCGGCTGTGTCGACTTTGGCAGCCATTCCGAAGCGAACCGAACACAACAGACACGGGTAGAATCGATCACTGAAAGTACAAAGGCTAGGAGATAAAACGGCAAAGCAATTCGTGCACAACAGTCGACCCAACCCAGTTCACAATGGCCGCTCACGATCCTCACGCGACGGACGCCCTGCTCGTCTGCACGGCCTGTGGCACGCAGTTCCCGACCGCCGACCGTGACAAGCTGCCGTCGTGCATCATTTGCGACGACCCGCGCCAGTTCACGCCGCCTACCGGGCAGGCGTTCATCACCATGGCTGACGTCCGTCGCGACTACCACAATGTGTTCCACCCAGTGACCAGCGGCGACGATCGGCTGACAAGCATCGTCACTGAGCCCAAACTGGCCATTGGTCAGCGCGCCGTGCTTGTGCGCACGCCCGCCGGGAACATCCTATGGGACTGCCTGACGCTCATCGACGAACTCACGATTGCGCACATCCGCAGCCTTGGCGGGCTGCTTGCCATCGTCATCTCGCACCCGCACTACTACTCGTCGCACACGGAATGGGCCGCGGCGTTTGACTGCCCCGTGTACCTGCGTGCCGAGGACCGGGAGTGGGCCGTACAACAGTCACCGCACCAAGTCTTTTGGGAGGGCGACGATGTGCAACGGGTGCCGGTAGGAGACACGGACGAAGATGGGACTGACACTGCTGCCCTGGCCATCCGCTTGGGCGGCCATTTCCCCGGAAGCCAGGTGCTGTTGTTCGACGGGCACTTGCTCGTGGCCGACACGCTCGTGACGACTCCTGCCGGACGCGGCAGCTGGACCACGGACGCGTTGGGAGCGCCGCGCACGCGACCAGCCGGCATGAACTCGTTTGCGTTCATGTGGAGCATTCCCAACATGATCCCGCTGTCGGGCGACGAGGTCTTTGCCATGTGGGCGATCCTCAAGCACCATGACTTTACGAGCACGCACGGCGCTTTTGTGGGCATGGACATTGTGGCAGCCGACGTCAAGCAGCGCGTGCTCGACAGCATGAAGATTCAGACGAAGTTTGCCGGCTGGGCTCGCCAAGATGCCTGGGCAAGTGCGTAGCGGCGTGAACAGGTATGTATGTCTGTATGTCTGGACAAGAGCAGGAGCGTGGCTGTAGATTGTTGTCGCCCCTTTTTGTATGTGTCCTCTGTTGACAGACTGGGGAAGATGTCTTTTGTCACGTATTTTGCCGTATCTTTCACTTCCTATATTGCCGAAAACATCCCACGACGTGAGAAAGTAAAATCTGGTCAACCAGTGGAAAGCGTTAGAATCCACGGAGAGCACTTTGTTTCTATTGACCTCAGCTATGCTTGTCGGAGAACTTCAAGCTTTCCACCAACACAACAAAAGTGCAGTTCAGGGCAGCCGCCAAGATGCCGCCTTTTGTTAGCTGCAGCGGAGATGCGGCTGTTGAAGGCCCTGTAAATTACAGCTTACAGTGCAGAATACTCTAAATTTGCAATCGGCCTAGACCGGTCGAAAACGCCTCTGAGGACAAAACAAAGCCAGAGCCATGTGGGGACAAGTCTTGCTCAAGCACAGCCGCGACACGTCGGTTTGGCACGGTCTGGACTCTCTTCGTATTTTTAGTTCAATCTGCCATTTGCGAGAAGCTCGTAGTCCAAATATTCCGGGCGCAAAGGGAAATGAGAGAAACTGCATTTCTCGTACTCAAACACTGCCAAAGTCTCCGTTACAAGGGGAAGGATCTGATGGGTGGGGACTTCCAGGTGAATCACCCACAGCTTCCGTGTTATGCCCCCTGCAGGTCCGGTCGTTCCTTCTCTTCCCTTCTTTTTGAGGCCATCAGTACGTAACTCGGTTTGAATTCGCCCCGCCCCAGAAGCAGGAGCGATCGGTGACACCTGCTCACTATCCGTTTTTGGTGGCTATGCTCAGCTCTACGGCTTCCTTTGGAGCTTCCATCTGACATCGCGGCTCTTCAACCACAACCCCCATCCTCCATCTTCTACCACAAGCTCTTCCAGCCTCTTCAACGAAGTCCAATTGTGTCCATTTGCTGCCCTGTTCGCTGCCCACACGCCCACGGGATCCGAAAAGCACACAAGTTTGCGCAACGCACGCCGAATGCCTTATGCTCACGCGTGTCAACAGCTTCAACGACTGACAACATTGGCAGTCCGCACTACATCGTGACATCGCCGCCGCCAGACGTCCTCCCTCGCCATGCGAGCACCGCTGCCATCATGACCATTCCAACAGGCCCGTCCAAACTCGGCATGCACCTCATCGCCATCCCAGCCGCCGTCTCCCTCATCATCTTCCTGGGCTACAGCTCACAATGGCTCTTCCACACGGCCTCGTCCCTCGAACCGGGGCCGCTCTCCACCACCGAATCCGTCGTTTTCAACACCCTCCTCGGCTGCCTTTGGCTGTCCTACTTCCGAGCATGCATAACCAACCCCGGCCGCTACGTCTTTGACAACCCCGGCGCATCCGACGAAGAGTCCAAAACAGCGCCAAAATCAACAACCGCACCCACTCAGTCCTCCGAGGCTGCCAACGTGCCCGAGCGCCCCGGTTCTTCCTCATCCTCGGGCTCCTCCTCTCACTCACCAACGGCCGGCGTACGCTGGTGCCGTAAATGCGACGCCCCAAAGCCGGCCCGTTCCCATCACTGCCGCCACTGCCGACGGTGTATCCCCAAGATGGACCACCACTGCCCCTGGACCGGCAACTGTGTGTCCATGCAGACCTTCCCACACTTTTTGCGCTTCGTCGTCTTCACCAACCTCTCATTGTGGATGGCCGCGTACCTAATCGGCCGCCGCTTCTATTTTTTGTATGCCCAGCGCTACCTGCCGGCCTACCTAGGCCCGACTCTGGCGCAGCTGATCCACCTAACCATTCTCGGCCTCGTCTGCGCCGGCACCACCCTTGCGTTGTCCATCATGCTGTACACTACCCTGCATTCGTGGATGTTCAACGCCACAATGATTGAGGGCTGGGAGATCGAGCGTCACGAGGCTGTTGTGGACCGCTACAGCTCCACCAATGCGGACGGCAGCTGGTGGGACGACGATGACGAGGACGGCGATGAGGATGAGGATGAGCACGATGCTTACGGCGGCAATGACAACAAGACCGAGGACGGCAATAGCGATGATGAAGATCGCACCGCCAGGCGCGAACGAAAAGCCCGCAAGGCCGCCGCCCTTCGTATGCGCGTCGAGTTCCCCTACGATCTCGGCATCTTTAACAACATGGCGCAGGCCATGGGCACCCGCAATTTCCTATTATGGTTTGTGCCCTTTGCCAGTGGTCCCAAGATCGCCACCGGCCGCAGCGCCTCCGGTGCCGGCTGGGACTGGCCAGAAAACGGCTTCAATGAACGCACGGGGATGTGGCCGCCGCCCGACCCAGAGAAGCTGCGCCATGCGGCCGCGCAGGGCAACTGGGCCGCCACCGGCACTGGCGGTCCCAATTATGGGGCTTCCATGTCTACGGCCTTTGCTTCTGGCCGTGACGACGGCATCCGGCAGTGGGGCACGCCTGAAGAAGAGAAGGCTGCCTTCCAGGCCCGCCAGGAAGCCGATTTCCGGAGGCGACGCACGCAGATCACTGGGCCTGTTCGCCAGGTCGGGTCCGACGACGAGTTTGAACAGGGCATGGACGGCGAGCCGGGCTGGACCAACGCGGACGGTGACCGCTTGCGAGACTATGGCGTGGACGAAGAGGCCGAGAACGATGAGGATGTGCCCATTGCGACACTTCTACAGCAGCGGGATGCTAAAGCAAAAATCGGTGCAGTGGCGGCTCAGAGCAAAAAGAAGCGGTGAGCAGGAGAGGGAAGACTGGCACTCTCACACATATATGTGGAGGGTTCGTTGTCGGATACAAAAGGAAAACATTAATACCTATCTGGGGTAGTTTGGGTAAACAATGAAACACTTTGGTAACTTGGGGAGATTTCAAGTAGCACGATTGCAAACATTGGTGGACATCACGGCGGGAGTCATACACTGGGTGCCATTTCATTTTGTTATTTCCTGTTTTCGAAAACAAATTCAAGAGTCTTTCAGATCAAAAAGGTCCATAATTCGGTCGCAAACGAGGAACGAAGGAAAGAAAAACGTTTTTGGCATGTCATCCATGGTCTCTAGAAAGCGTATCCGCAAAACCAGTTGTAAAAGAGGACTTGACAGCACGGTAGTAAGAAAAAGCACAGCAAAAATGCTAGAACAACCCAAGACGACGACGCAGTAACAAATCATATCAAACAACGGCAACTATTTGTCTAACCCGAGAAAGAAGAAACACACACATGCAGAAAGACACACGCTCCTCATGGCATCCACAGATCTACCAGTCTACCAGTCGTCCGGCTCCCGCCGCGACGTCATGGCGTTTTGCCGCGCCAGCAGTGCGTCTGCCAGGCTCATGCTACCGGAAACCGATGGCGTTGGCGTGTTCGTGCGGCTGCCGTCCGACGAGTAGGCACTGCCGCCGTTGAGGCTCATGCCCGAGTCACGCGGCTGAAGCGTCGACGAGGCTGCCGAGGAACGGCTGGCACCGGTGCCACCGATAGGCCGGCGAGGCGGGGCCGGCGGAGCAGGACGCGAAGACGCCGGCGGGGGTGCCACGATCTCCTCGACGTACGCCGCAGGCACCCAAGCCTGCTTATCGCTGATCTTGGCCAACCACCAGCCTAAGTTGTTAGTACGGGAATAACAAAGACGAGTAAAAATATGAAGAACGAAAAATAAAATCATGTGAAAAGGTACTTACCATTGTTCTCCTTTTGGACAATCTCGATAATCTGTCCTGCCTTGATGGACATTTCATTGTCCTTTTGGCCAGCAAAGTCGTACAGGACCTTGGCCGTAATGGCCGCAGGTGCTGCCGGCGGAGGAGGTGGTGGTGGCGGCGCGCGCACGGCCGACGTGTTGGATGCGGTGCGCGTGTGTGACGGTAGCACCGAGGTTGCTGCCGCCGATGCAGCGGCCACCGCAGCAGGGTTAGGGCGAGTGGGGACGATACGGGGTCCAGCAGCGGCGGAGGAAGCAGCAGATGACGAACCACTGGCAGCGGGTCTTGGAGGAACAGCGCGAGACGAGTTGGCGGCAGGCCGCGCGGCAGGTGTTGGCTGAGGCTTGCGGCTGTTGGGGGCCGTGATTCGCGAGGGGCGGCCGTTGGGTCCACCTGGTTTGATCAGCTTGCCGCGCGTGATAGGCCGTGGCGGCACGGGTTTAGCAGGGGGGGTGGGCCGCGGCATGGAGTTGGGCGGCTCGCCGACACGCGTGTGCACGGCACCGCTCTTGTAATAGTCGACAGGCACCTGCGAGTCCTTGAGCACCTTGACCAGCTGCGGTTTGCCGGGCTTCTTGTGGTACTCGATGGAGTCGCCGATCTTGAGGTTGAAGCCGCCCGGCATGACGCGCTGCATCTGCACAAACATCTCTGTCTTGAACACGCAGTTCAGAAGCGGGTCCGCCTCCTGCGGCGAGCCGACATTGAGCGAGAACCAGTCATCGCGCGATGTGGACGTGCCGATGAACTTGATCGCACCCAGTGGGATAGCGCGTTCAATCGAGATTTGCGGTTGGTTGTTGACAAAGGCCTGTGAGATGATGTAGAACTTGCTGTTGGTGACAACCAAGACACGCGGGCTCGGCTTGCTGGAACGCCCAAACTTGGCCTCAAGGATCTCGCCACGGCACGAAAACACAGCCTTCTCGTTGGAGCTGATGTTGGTCGCCCTGCGGATGACGCTGCCCGGGCCGGTCGAGGCGTTGATGCCAAGGTAGTCGCCCAGGAAACGACGCGAGCCCAGCAGACTGTAGCGACGGCGCTCCTTGCGGCCACCGAGCACGCGCTGGCCCTGGTCGCGCAGGACCATGTACTCGGCACCGACGCGCTTCTTTCGCCAGAAACGCTGGATACGCGTGGCCGACTCGGCGCGGTACGCGAGGTAGGCACGCCACATGCGCTGGATACGCGTCGCCATGTTGTGCCAGTAGCGGTCGCGCATGTGTTCCAGCGCGAACAGCGTCTCAGGGGCCTTGATAAAGGCCTTGGTCACGCCCATCTGCCACTCCTCGGGCGGGATGCTTGTGTCCTTCAAAATCTCTCTGGTGGCCGCTTCGTACGAGCCTGTCCACGTGTACTCGCCGGCATACGACGTGGCAGGGGACAGCAGGAAGAAGCGCTCGACAAACTTTTCAAAGGTCTGGCGGTACGCGAAACCGGCGCGACGGATGCGCACGTTCTCCTGCAGGCCGAGGTACTTGATCTGATGGAGCACGTTGGGCACATTGTACTCGGACGGCGACTTGTTCTCGTTGGGCTTAATGGTGCGGATGTACGATGGCTGGCAGCGCATGAGGGTGTCGACAAGGGCGTTGGCCGACGAGCGGATGCGGTCGCCGGCTGTGGGGGGCTGTTTGCGGTTGTCCTGGTCGACCTGGTTGGGGAAGAGCTCGTGCACAAACTGGTTCTGGCTGACCTGGAACAGGTTCAGCAGGCCCTTGAGCAGCTGGTCCTTGTTCTTGTCCGTGATGCCATCGACGGTGTAGGCGACGTCGCCGGCGTAGTGCTTGATAATAAAGTTGCCCTGGCGCGGCGTCAGGTTCGCGTTGGACATACCGTTCAGAGACTGCATGAACGTGCGGTCGCAGGCGGCCGGGTCGGCGTGGGCGGTCTTGGTGGCGTCCTTGAGGGCGGAGAAAATACCGACGGGGCGGACCTGCTCAATCAGGTCGCACACGACCTTGTTGTCAAAGTACTTGATCGGGGTCCATTGGATCTTCTCGCGGGCGTATTCCTCCTGCTCGGTCTTGAGCGTCAGCTGGATGAAGATCTGCTGCAGCTTCTCGTTGACATAGTTGATGCACAGCTGCTCGAAGCTGTTCTTCTCAAAGATCTCGAAGCCGTAGATATCGAGAATGCCAATAGAGTTGCTGGTGGCCTGGCGCGCCTTGAGCGACTGGTTGATGCGCTCGACGATCCAGTCGAAGAGGTTGCTGTAGATGGCCTTGGCGAGGGCATCGCGCGTGGCAATCGCCTGGGCAACGTTGGCGGGCGACTCAATAACCTCGCCGCTTCGCGGGGTCAGGATGCGAATGGTGATGGCCGAAACCAGCTTTTTGGGCTCGACCTCGAGCAGGTATGCCAGGAAATCGACGACGGACTGGTCGGAGACGGCCGCGTAGCCGCTGTCGTCCTCGTGGAAGACCAGGTTGCCAGTCCACAGCACGGCAGCCAACATGCGGAAGATGCTGTCCTGCTCGGCCTGGCTCAGACCGATAATCTTCATGGCATTCAGTGTATCTCTATACTCGGCCAAGTCGTCGATGCCGTCGACATTGAAGCACTTGGAGCGGCTGGTGTAGATGTAGGTGTCCGGGGTCTGGACGCCAAAGTTCTGGCGGTAGGTGTCGGAGGCGCCCTTGGTGAACTGGTAGAAGATGTGGAAGTTGCGCTCGTTGGTGATCTGGCCGACGACGCGGGTCTTCTCGAGGAGGTAGTTGGTGATGTCGGCACCGACAGGCTCGCCGGCGTCGTTGAAGTGGATCTGCAGGTACTTGCCAAAGCGCGAGGAGTTGTTGTTGCGCAGGGTCTTGGCGTTGCCAAAGGACTCGAGCAGCGGGTTCGTGGCCAGCACCATGTCCTTGATCTGCTGAATGTCGGTGCCGGTGCCGCCGGAGACGTTGGCAATGTACTGCATGATGCGCTTGGCGGCCTCGGTCTTGCCCGCACCGGACTCGCCAGAAATGATGACGCACTGGTTGTCCTTGTAGGCCTTCATGTTGTAGTACGCAGACTCGGCGATGGCGAAGACGTGCGGCGGCATCTCGAGCCGGTTCTTTCCCCGGTAGCTGTCCAGTACCTCGTCGGTGTAGATTCCAAGATCCCGGAAGGGGTTGACGGAGACCAACACATGGCCAATGTATGTGTAAATCTCGGCGCCCTCAAAGCGCTTTTTCAGGTTTTCGTTGATGGCCTCGTTGGACACTTTGCTCAGCAGCGTCAAGTCGGACACGCCAATCTCCTTCTTCTTTGTCGTCTCGAAGATGGCCTTTTTCGGTCGCGCCGCGCCGCCGCTGCGACCGCCACCCCCGGCCCGGTCGGCCTTGTCCTGTTTGTTCGGGCGTCGTGTTATGCCCTGCGGAGGTGAATGTCAGTTTTCGAAACAGGACTCGAAACGAGACCACCCGGCAAAGCCATGTCGGCATTCGATATGCCAGGTGCGGAGGGGCATATGGGCAGGGGAACCTACCATCTTGGGTGTGGTTGGCACCGGATGCGGAGCAGCAAAGGAATAGAATAAACAAAACAAAATAAAAATAAAATAACAATGGAAACAAGCGGCACGCTGTCAAGGAGCAGGCTCGAAGTCGACCGACGTCTGGGGGGAGAGGGGGGGAGGGAAACAAAGATGGTTGCGCTCGGGATGATCGTCGGAGCGTTGGGCGACGGCGGGGTGCTGAGAGGGGAGACGTTGGGAGGGGAAGTCGAGGAGCGAAGGACGATTCAACAAGCACACCCGATTGTCGTCAATGCGAGCAATTTGTCGTCGGTGTCGATGTACGTGAGAGGTCGTAGGTTGTAGGAACGTCGTGAGTCGAGATTATCGACGTTTCGGCGTTTATCTGAGGTTGCCGTGTGGAATTGGTGACGAAACGGTGTTGGCGAGGAAGGAGGGTTATTCCGGCTGCCTTGCACACACTTTTGTCGCTGCACCACAATGCGCTCTGACGAATACGCGCACCCACAAGAGGCAACTGCGACTCGTGCCTACTGGCGGCCGATTATGGAAGCTTCGGGCAGTACCAGCCCCCGGCGCTTTCCAGTTGGCGACAGGAGGTGCGGGGTGCACAGCCACACAGATATTGCTTGCCTCTGCTGGTCTCTAGCTGTATTTTGCCTGACTCTTGTCGTACAGGGGACCTGTGAGGCCTTTAGGGGCGAATCCGGTGCAAAAAAAGGGGGGCGCCGCGCAATCCAGCCACCTTCTTAGCGCCAATGCCAGCGGGAAGAACCACATTTTGACGGTCTCAGGCGAGGTACTTGACAAAGCCCGGATTTATGTGGCAAAATCGGCCAATCCGAAGTACCCCCGCCAAAGTCAGACTGGTGACATCAGGATTTCCTCTTTTACAGTCGTTTTCTTTTTTTTTTTCTTTTTTCCTTTTCCTTCACCTCCTGCACGATGACATTATCCCACATGCGCTGTGAACAGATGTTTGCATGCCGAACAAGCACAGTCGACCAGCGAATCGAAAATTCCATTCTATGAGCGCCATCCTTTCGGTGAGGAATCGCTGCTCTATATACTTCAGCAGGCACAGCTCCAAGTACTCTGACCGTATTAAGTTGTGCATAAACCGAGAGGAGTTTGCGGCGGGCCGCTCTTTGAAGGAATATTCTTCTTGTGCCATAGGCAAAGTCGTGCGTATTAACTACGGACATCCGAGGTCCGGCTCTGCCTCCCATTGCTTTTCAGTTTCCCATCACTCTCCACGGCACATATTGGAGGGAAGTCGTTCTGCAACGGACGTTCAGATCGGAAATTTCCCAGCAAGACGAGCTGCGTAGAAGGCGAAATTCTTTCAAGAATACGACGAGGCACTCATTATATCCTCGCACATCTTACCCTGGGACGGCCTGTGACAAGCTCTGGCGGGCTGTTGATTGTAGATCATGCAGGATGGTCGAGCTTCCGTTGAGCCTGTAGCTGGCCTGGGCCGTAGGGACTGGGCCTCGAAGATGCTTTGTCCCTCAGAAATTATCTCATTGGCGTGTGGTTTCCCTTCTTCTACTTCTTCTATCCTTTTGCCTGGAACATACTTGTCCTTGATTTGTACGAAGCGTTACTATTTTGTTTCACACTTCCTTGAGACGCTTGACAGGGTGGACCGCTTCTCAAGACATCGAGCTCCGCACCAAGTCAAATCGCCATTGCGGAGGTACGCATCCTCAGGAGGCGTTCTCCTTCCTATTCGGCCACTGGCATGCTAGTCCAGAAACACCACGGCTGTCACCTGTCTCCGGGATGGCATTCTGCAACACGAGATGGGATTTTGGCACTTTCCGGTCTGAAAATGCATGGGACACATGCAACACTTTGAGACGGGCCACCGCTCACAAACACGGCTTGTATCGCCAGTGTTACCAAAGTAGGCCCGGGAGAGTCAGAGATGGCATTTAACCCTTTCTGACACTCCGATTTTGGAACTTGTCGATGAAAACATCTCGCGTTGCATCTTTTCCATGTTCTTATGCTGACACACTACCATGCTGCATCTTGCCCTATCCCATTCCCTGCCCTTCAATCTGACACTTTCCGACGTTTAGTGTTAACATCTTGCCACGGAGCGTTTCTATTCTGTCAAATTCTCATCAAAGATTAGGCCTCTGTTACACCAGACGAGCCAGAGTCTGATTCTCATGGGGTTTCGTTCGCCGCGGGAGAAGGCTGTCGTCCGGCGGAGCGTTCTGGTACTGTTTTCCAGTTCGAATATCTCAACACCACTGCACGATCATGGAAGCCCTGTAACACAACGTTGACGAGCTTTTCGCATCTCACACACACCCATGAGACGGCAGGAGCAATAACACAGAGAAGTCTTTAGAAAGATTAAGCTTTCATCCGTCAGTGTGAGCCAAGACTGCAGGCGAGAAACTTCCCGTGCGTCTCTGCCCCACTCTCATCATTGGCGCCGAATGCCGAGTATGTTGTATGTTTGTACTCCGTATATTAGAAAGAGAATAAAAAGAGGCTCTACCCATCTAGAGTTGTGTTCACATATTTTAAGTGTCTTTTCAACGATGGCCTCCCATGGTACCTTGAGCTCCCGGGGCGATCTCTAAACACACATCTTGAATGTCAATAGTCGATAATCGTCCAACGTAGGATACCACGCTGAGCCTTTTTCAAGGAGATTCTACGAAAGGATCAATATGTATGGCAGGTGCTTGGACGGACAATGTTTCCCATGCCACCCTTTCATTTCCTTTTCTCACTCTCGCAGGTATGTTCTTTTTCACGGGCCGCCAAAAAGTGATTCGAGAAGCTTGTAGGTATCGGATGACACGGCATGCATCCAACAACTCTAAGAACGGGAAAGGAGCTTCAAAAACGCGAAGAAAGCATGCGGCCAGGGCTTACCTTTGCCTGCGGTTACTCTCCCAACTAGTGCAGCGCAGAGCACAACGTTTCGGCTTGGGGCGAGTGAAGGACCGCTGATTGGCCTGAGACCAAACCTTCCACTGTCGATGCTGTCCGAATAAGGACTAGCGCATTTTACTTACATGCAAAAGTACTTCTCCGTATACTAAGTTTCCATGCGCACCAAAGTACCCTTCCCGTTCCTGGCCAATTCAATCCTGCCCACCACCTGTCGTCGCGCACTGACTGTTTAAGCGCCCGAGAACATGGCTACACCCTGTTTGTCTTGGCTTTGTCTCGTCACATCCCCTCTGCAGCCAATGACAGCACAGCGCATTCTTCACACCCCGTCTATTCTTAGCGGGCGCCCCCGCTGTGAGGTCCACTAGTGCTGTTGCAAAACAATCTCCATCGTGCCTTCCTATTGCTTTGGGTCGCCCAGTGCTCTTTCCCATATTATCACGACTGTCGGCCTCTCTTTCCTCTGGATTCTATCCTCTTTGTTTCCTTTTTGGGCTCCTAACTCTAGATTGTGTTGTTGATTTTGTGATGTTTTTTGTAGACTCATTTTCCAATTTATTCCTACTTTTTCATGGACTTTAATTCAACGCCGTCTTGGAAATTGCCTCGCGCTCACTCGCACTCCCACCCTTCCCCTGTCCAAGCCGAAACACCAGCAAAGTCCACTTTGCACGACGTCCAAGCCGCCCCTCGTCAAAGCGTCTCTAACACTCATCGTCTCAACTCGAACTCCTCCAGCCCTTTTCGTTGCAAAGCTCGGCCGTTTGTCTCTCCCCACGCATTCTCTTCTGCGATCTACTCCTCTGTCCAGAATCACCCATTTGCCAAGGCCATAACCTGACACAGGCCCCATCCAACTGCGAAACACACTCGCACGTCTGATCTACCTCGTCGCCCACACATTTGACCAAGGGGTACTGCCAGCCTCTCAACGACATATCCCATCTCTAAAGAGCAGAGCGCCACAATACCACGTCTATCTACAGCGCTTCGCAATTCACATCCAGTACTTGCTCCCAACATTGTCCGCGTCTGCTGCAAGACACGTCCGAAGTCCTGGAGCTCTTTCCTCGCCGCAGCGCCTCCGTGCTGCAGATACTGTGGTATCTCTCTTGGTCCACCCTCGTCCGGTCCACAAAAGAGACCTAAGAAGCATTACTAGAAACAGCTAAACGGTTTTAAAACGCCTGGCATCCGAAGAAGCATCAGTCTCAAGATTCTCAGTCTAGCTGCTTACCAGCCTTTTATTGTTCTTTCGCCTACTGCTGTCGCGCTCACGCACATCCACTTCGAATCATATCGCAGTGTTGCGATTTTGGCATAGTTTCGTGCCACGGCATTTCAAAATCCCATTTCCCCTTTCTTTGCCAGGTGGGACCAGGGACCGACGAGCAACACGGAGGGTTGCATCAGACCCAAAGACGAGGCAAGGCTTCAACGTGCGTTTTTTGCTCAGTTTTCTCTGCTTTGCTTCGGGTTTCCTCCTGGTTTGTTGATATTTCCCTGTCCACCCCCCCTGTCTCCTTTCTTAGTCCGCGGCCGTCTCCACACACTTTTTGAGATCGAGGTCTCCGTGTGTCCTCTTTCCGGTTCTGCAGCCCCGTCCCTTTATGACTAACTGGTTGCCCACCGCCATCACACATCTTCGATCTGCTCTTCTTTCTTTTCCTCTTCTTCACTCGGCCAGGTAGAAGATTTGCCGTCGTCAAATTTGCGAGCCATTTCTTTCCCTCTGTTCATACATTTTCTTTCCTCTTATTCTTCTTTCTTTTATTGTTCGCTTCTTTTCCTGCTGGCTCAGAAACAATATTTTCTTTTTTATTTTGTCCATGGTGCAGTGAGTTTGGGTTCACCGGTCCTGGCTATTGAGTTAGTTGTACACCTCTATCCTTTCGAATCATTTCATCTCGAACCGGCTACGGTTAGGGATACGAGACATCTCGACGACCTGAGCCGACGAACACTTTCGACGACTAGAGAGCCCTGGACTAGACGCTCGTCGACACTGACGCAGGTCGTCATACTTAATATTCGCTACGCTTTTTTTTCTCTCGCACATAACAACAGCTGCTCTTGAGCCCGCTCGACCTTGCCAACCGCCATCATGAGTGCGATTCAGTTGATCAAGAAGCAGTTTACGGTGCAGAAACTCTTCTTCCACTTCCTGTTCTGGGGCGTGCACTGGGGCCTGTTCGCCTTTGGCTGGTAAGTAATGGATAACGCGTGATGGACGACGAGAGGCGTGGACGTCTTTTACAATGGTCACAACAGCGGATAGCTGACACTGTCACAGGTACAAGCAAGAGAGTGACCCTCGACTAGCCGGTCTGAATACACTCCAGTACTCAGTGTGGCTTTCCCGTGGTGCTGGTCTCGTCCTGGCCGTCGATGGCACACTCATTCTCCTCCCAGTCTGCCGGACACTGGTCCGCATTGTTCGGCCAAAACTTCGCTTCCTTCCCCTCGATGAAAATCTTTGGTTCCATCGCCAGATCGCCTACGCCATGCTTATATTCGCTATTATCCACACTGCTAGTCACTACGTAAAGTACGTCGAACTCTCTCCTTCATATGATTACGCAGATTGAGTTAAAGTGTCCGAGATCTAACAAAGAGCAGTTTCTACAACGTTGAAAAGACCCAGATTCGTCCGGTCAGCGCCCTTGAGATTCACTACACCGAGCCTGGTGGAATTACGGGTCACGTCATGCTCTTCTGCATGCTGCTGATGTACACCACCGCACACCACCGTATCCGGCAGCAATCGTTCGAGACCTTTTGGTACACACACCACCTGTTCATTCCCTTTTTACTGGGTCTGTACACCCATACCGTGGGTTGCTTCGTGCGCGACACCCCCAACGCCTTCTCCCCCTTTGCTGGCGCCAACTTCTGGAACCACTGCATCGGTTACGAGGGCTGGCGGTGGGAGCTGTTTGCCGGTGGTCTTTACCTAATTGAGCGTCTGTACCGTGAGGTCCGCGCCCGCCGTGAGACTCGCATTACCCGTGTCGTCCGCCATCCGTATGGTAAGTGATAGTGGGAACGTATAGGGGTCCGTTCCCTTCTCACAAACGCTAACATTTTGTAGATGCCGTCGAGATTCAGTTCTCCAAGCCGTCCTTCCGCTACAAGGCCGGCCAGTGGCTCTTCCTGCAGGTGCCGTCCATCTCCAAGTACCAATGGCACCCGTTTACGATCACGTCTTGCCCGTACGACCCTTACGCCTCGGTCCATGTCCGCCAGGTTGGTGACTTTACCCGCGCTCTGGGCGATGCTGTTGGTGCCGGTTCCGCACAGGCGAAGCTGTACGAAGGCGTCGACCCTCTCGGCATGTACGAAGTCGCTCTTCAGAATGGCCAGCAGATGCCGGCTCTGCGCATCGATGGCCCCTATGGTGCTCCTGCCGAGGATGTGTTCGACAACGAAATCGCCGTGCTGATCGGTACCGGCATTGGTGTGACGCCCTGGGCCGCCATTCTCAAGAACATCTGGCATCTGCGCAATGGCCCGAACCCGCCGACCCGTCTTCGCCGTGTCGAGTTCATCTGGGTGTGCAAGGACACGACATCCTTTGAGTGGTTCCAGACCCTGCTGTCGTCGCTGGAACAGCAGTCGACAGACGCTGCACGCATTCCGGGCAGCAACGGCATTGAATTCCTCAAGATTCACACGTACCTCACGCAGAAACTCGACATGGACACCACGCAGAACATTGTGCTCAACTCAGTGGGTGCCACCTACGACCCGTTGACGGAGCTGAAGTCGCGCACCAACTTTGGTCGCCCCAACTTCTTGAAGTTCTTCAGCGCAATGCGTGACGGCATTCTGGACCGGACATACCTGAACGGTCTTGAGGGCAGCATGAAGACCACCGTCGGTGTGTACTTCTGCGGTCCGTCTGGAGCAGGTGTGTAACTCCTCTATCTCTTCCTTTTATGAAACGTACAAATCACCTTTTACTAACAGCCTCCAGCACGCGATATCAAGAAGGCAACCTCCGCAGCGTCTGTCCGGGAAGTCAACTTCCGTTTCTGGAAGGAACACTTCTAGAGGAGGAAGCACAAATCAAAGCCTAACAAATCAGAAAGGGGCCAAATACGGCAAAACAGAAAGCCAATTTTGCCAACCCTATCCCTACCGAGACACCTACAGACAACAAGTTAACTTGTAAAAGGCGGCAACTTCTGCTTTTTTATTATGTTCTTTTCTCACAATGTCTCAACCATTGCCACCTCTTTTTATTTTTTCGTTTTAACGTCGAGGGTTTTTTTGGATATTTTTCTCTCATGTATTTTTTTACACAAACTAACCCTACAATTGCCTTTTGCAACACAGACTTTCCATATATATTTTGAATGAAAAATAAAATAAATGTATTGTTTTGTACTTTCATTACAGATATATTTCACAGTCTCTTTAAAGCCGCGTTGACTAAGATGCGATTTTTGTCGGCTTTTAGATGTAAATATAAACACGGAGATGAAAAACAATTTGGCACACAAAGCCCCGTTGGGATACCATTCTGTGCGCCCCATGAAAATATTCGCCGTCTCTAAAACGACTTGGCTCGGACTTCAACGGAAGGATCAACTTTGCTACCAACTTCCGACTTGGCATGGACGAGGCTGAGGATAAAAACGTCATGGTATAGCAGGTTTAACTAGTGGACATGGACGTAATTCATCTAACGAAAAAGCAGGCAAAATCTGTAACATTAAAATTCAATATTGTTCGGAAATTGAAGGTATAAGCCAATAACGTGAGAGGCATTATTTGTGGTTTCGGCTGCCCACAAAAAATAGAAACGGAGACAATCAAAACAACTTCAAACACACAGCGTCG
Organism: Sporothrix brasiliensis 5110; assembly: GCF_000820605.1. Taxonomy (NCBI): domain Eukaryota; kingdom Fungi; phylum Ascomycota; class Sordariomycetes; order Ophiostomatales; family Ophiostomataceae; genus Sporothrix; species Sporothrix brasiliensis. The sequence continues at coordinate 5,530,480 of NW_024467139.1, read as the reverse complement.
CATGTAAGAGAATCCTCGGGGGCCGAACAGACCAGAATTTGGACAAGAACGAACGATACTGACGCCCAAGATCAACCCAATCAGGAGACAAAAGTATGAAGCGAGTGCCTACACTATCAAAGCTTTTCGATGATTGCGAGGTTTGTCTGAAATTGAAAATGGAGTTTGAGTTTTCAGCGATGCCAATGAACTATGGCTATCAGCATATTTAAATACGCAAAAGAGTTAAATTGCGTCGTTTTATATGTACGTACATTTATACTTAATTGTCTTGTCGAACGCCATAAAAAAAAAAGCCTCATATATTTGAATGGAATGTAAAAAATTAATACGCCGAAAATAAAACAAAAGAAAATCTAAAATGTCCCAGTGTACTCTCAAATGCCAAAATAAGGTATCTAATGTCAAAGCCTCCCCCCAACAGTCCCAAAGAATAAGTACATAAATAACACGGCGGTCCTATTTCTTCTATTTCTATCTAAGGTAACGCGATCTGCCCACTGCCGACCTCTTCATGGTCGTTATCGCGCGGATCCGACGTCGTCGACAGCCGTATGCGGCCACCACTACCACTGCTGGTAGCACTGTCGCGGCTGCCGTCGCCAATGATGACGAGACACACGAGCGCGGCGACACACAGGCCCGTGACATAGAAAAATGGAAGACCGATCCAGGCGCCGCCAAGGGCAAGACCCGACGAGAAGGTCCAGGCCACCATCGGGCCGGCCAAGACGGAGCCGGCTGTCTCCACCATGCCGGTGAGGGTGTAGAGGCGGGACGTGTGGTCGTCTTTGCTGTCTTTGTCGTCTTGGCCGTCTTGGCCGCCGGCAGTGGTGGTCGCGACCGAACCAGCAGCCGCAATGTTCGTCGGAGTCGACTTTTGCTGCTCGAGGAAAAAGTGGGTAATGAGAGACCGTAAGACGGAGCCGAAGCCGACAGCGAAGGTGGAGAGTACGAGGCCGAGAACTAGGGTTGACAAGGATGTACCAGTGGCCATCAACAGGTTGCCAACGATGAGGCACGTAAGCGAGGTGCGGGCAAGGAACAAGTCTTTGCGGACCTCGGACATACCAAGACCTGTGCAGCCGCCTCGCGTCTTCTTGTTGTTGTTGTTGGTGTGGAGCGCGGCGGCCGTGACTGACCCGACCAGAATGTACTTGGTAATGATCGGAATGAGGATGAGCACGACAACGGTGACGACGCCGCGGAAGGAAAAGAGATAGCCGGTCTGGGCGAGCGACCAGCCAAAGCGTTTGCTGACGCTCTGGGCGAGGATGCCTCCCTGCACACTCTGGATGGCGGGCTGGAACAAGTAGGACGGCAGCAGAAGCAGCGAAGGGCGGCTCCGGCGCAAGACGGCCAGCGTCTTAAGGAGCTGCTGAAAGGTCTCGCGCAGGTGGGCGGGGATGGTGCCCATCCAAAACGAGGCGGTGGACATGGAGAACGTCGTAGTGGCGGTCGACCGCGACGATGACGACGACGACGAGGCTGCCACCTTCTTTGGCAGAGTCTCTGGCAAGAACACGGTCAGGACCAAAATGATGGGAGTCAAAACAAACAGCGTCAGGCAAATCGGCAGCCACGCCGAATGGCCCTCGCCGTCTGGGCCGCCGGTCATCATCAGCACCGCAGCACAGCCAGGGCCGATGATTGAGCCGGTGACGGCGCCAACGGCCAGCCAAATAAATCCAGACGCGCGGTCGCCCACGACGACGTCGGTGACGATGGAGTGCAGGATGGTGACGGCGACACCGGCGCCACCGCCGACGAGCAAAAAGACCTCGCAGGTCAGGACCCACCAGACGGACAGAACGTCGCGTCGCAGCAGGATGAGCGCTGTCCAGCCGAAGGACAGGGAGGCGCCGATGAACGAGATGCGGAAGACGGGCTTGCGGCCGATGCGATCGGACAAGAGAGCCCAGGGAAACGAGGCAAGAAGGCCGAAGATGGCCTCGGTGACGGAAACGACGCCGCCGAGCCAGGCGAGCTCGGCCTGGACGGCGTCGACTTTGCAGAGGCGCTCGTCGGTGCCGTTGGTGGCGGTGCGCGTGAAGTCGTTTTCGAGAAACTGCTTGTGGGTGTTGACACTGACGGTGGCGTTGCTGCCGCCATCGTCGCCGTAGTTGAGGCCATAATGCCGGCGGCAGATGGCGTCCTCGACGAGGCGCAACATGGGCACGAGGGCCAGCGTGGCGGCAAAGACGAGGAAGAAGAGAAGGACGGCCACGAGGGCAATGACGCTGCCGGGCCGTTGGGCTTGGTACCAGGCCGCGCCAGCGACGCGTCGACGGGGGTTGGATTCGGCGTCAGCATCAGCGTCGTCCTCATCAACATCGTCGTCACTGTCGCGTCGTTCTTGTCGTCGTTGCTTGTTCTGTGCCCTTGCCGCCGGCTCGTCGCTGTAGCTGTAGTCGGCGCCTGCATCGGCCTCAACATCTGTCGTCGCGTCGGACGGAGTGCTGGCATTGTCGTCGACGTCGTCGCTGTCGTCGCCAATGCGAATCGGCTGGTAGTGCCGTGGAGGCTGCTGTCTGGAGGCCATCCAAGCAGGGCGGCGCAGTCCCCATCTTTGCAGCCACGTCTGCTGGGAAGGTGCTTGCGATGTGCCTTCCTCGTCGTCGTTGTCGTCGTTGTTGCTCAAAAACGGAACGCTCTCGATCTCGCTCCTGCCAAACGTGTCGCGGTAGCGCTCGCCGCGCAGCAGGAGCTCCTCTGCCGTGCCGACGGTCCTCCCGTCGGAACCCATTGTGACGCGTGAGTGGGCGGTTACAGGGCGAAGAGTAGCGATAAGAGAAGGGATCGCTCCAAGGTCAACTAATTCATTGAAGTGGAAGGAACAGCAGACAAGGAAAGAGAGATGGAAGACAAACGATATGGGAAGAGAAGTCGACGCAGGAAAACTATCAAACTCAATCTCGACCTCGTCGCCCGTTTTGTTCTTTCTTTGGGTTCATTTCTCACTTAGACGGCGGACCGTGTTTCGCCCAAACATGATACCGTCTTGCCTGGTTAAGCCCGTTTGGGCTTTATCGCCCGAGAAATATGCGAAATACGTAGATTTAGTGTGGCTTAGGGGGTTACTTTAGTCCCACTCTCACAAGGCCCAGGCATCAGCATTTCGACCTTCAAGATAATTTGTACACCGCAGTCAATTCGAAGTTAAACAACTACAGAGACAGTAAAATTGAATAAGAAAATGGTATTGCGCCCTTTCAGATAAGAGGTGTTAGCTAGTCGCCGGCACTATTCAGTGTCTGTCGCCCGGAAGGCTGACTGTATGTCGTACTGTCGTATCGCGGACAAGGCGCTCTCCAAGGCTTTCTCATTAAAGCATCAAATGCACGAATGGCATAAGGAGAACGTGTAAATCGTACGGGGCATTGCTTCGTAGGGCTGGCGGGATGGAGGGTCGGAATGCGAAATACGGTGTCTGCCAAGAGCCGCGCCACAGATCTGGCGGTACGAGAGTACATGTACAAGCTGGGCCACCACGGAAAAAGAAACGGGAAGAAGAGCCGCGGCGATTGGCGCGTTGCCGATCTACTCTGTTTATGGCTTTGCTCTTAGTGGCTGAGTTTCATTCCTCGCTTGCCCCGTGGTAATGAAAGAGTGAGTAGGGGAAATAGGAAAGACCCACGAAGATAACCGCTTGCACAGGACAACATATACAAAATCATGCAGCTTGCAATGCAAATAGTAAGTAATAATTACTGGTTCTGTGCTTTGCTGGGAGTGATCTTGTTCTGCTAAGTCAATGGCGTACGACGGAGCACCGTGGGCGCATCCCTGTCATTTACTACGCACAGGGCACACGGAGCACCGGCCAACTCGATAAACGGAGAAGCGGTTACATCGAATTCATCAACAAAGGGCGACGGCGCGATCCTCGCGAACCAGCATTGGCCATTGTTTGTTATCTGTGTGACCCATAGTTATATCGCTGAAGATGACAGGAGGACAAGAAACCGGGACGGGACAGCCTTGAGCGGATCGGGGGCTCTTCGGGCATGAAACAAGGACCTGTCCCGGCTTCCCGGCCTCTCGTCCGCCCGTCGGGCCCGCGTCGCCCTTTCAGCCACCGGACCGAACCGTATTCTATCATGTCACCCAAGCGGGTGACTGCTTGGCCCCACATAAGTGATGTGTGCGTGGTTTGTTCATTTTTGAGATTCTTGGGAGCCAACGGCTCTGTATCTGGTGTGGCCCCCAAGTCTCCTAGCTGCCTTATTGCGAAGGAGGACAAAACACTCCGCAAGACCCGCTTGATATATGAGGTGGCTTGTTGTTGTGTGTCAGATCTGTGATGGGGGCCGAGAATGGGAGATTGTCGGCTGCCGTCGCGGCTTGAGCGCTGTCATGCGGTGCTTCTGTTATCCTATGGTCAGTTTACACACAGTTGATTTCTTGTCTTTTCTTCTATACTTTGCAGTTATCGTTGATTCACTTGTCCACCCCGTCCATTTCCCCTCTGTCTACCACGTTACGGACCGCTGCCGCGACACCACTTTATAGTAACTTGATAGTATACGTATTGGAGGCATAGGGACAAAAAGAACACAGAGCCAAAATCGCAGCTTTCAAAGCTTTTGGATTTGCACAGAAAAATGAAAAGTCTAAAAGTATAAAACGAATGGTGCGCAAGGAAACCAAAACATGCAATCAAATAAGAAAATAAGGGCGACCATCGGCCAAAACAAAGAAAGTTGAAGGATTTTGAGCTTTGGCCAGGGAAATCGGAAAAAATGAAAAGAGTGCAATGTTTGCACAACGTGCACTTTGGCTAGTAGCTGGATATTGTGTCACTGTTTTCGTAGTTTTCATGTGTACAGTTCCTCATCTTCTCATGCCCATCCAGCTCACCTCTCCGGGTGAACGCTCAGTAACAAGAGTTTGCAATCGCTCTTCGCTTACAAAAAGAAGCAACAAATCTTTAACGATGAAAAAGAGACAATAAGGAAACCAACAACCGATCTAGAAAACAACAACCACTTCTAGCTATGCAACACGAACAGGAGCGAGTATAGTAAGAGAATACAGTGTAAAGAGGGCATCGACGAAAGAAAGATAGGACAGGTTGTAATCAAAGCGACTGTCATCCACGAACAAACCAAGAAGAGTCTAGCCACGTGGTCCGTCACTGCAGTTATTGGTTCACCGCATCTCGATAGACAGGGCTCATGCCGCAAGTCAAGCACCGTTGGCCGTTGTCCTGCCTGCGCGCCACTTGACAAGCGCACACCCACAACCTCGGCCCGATACGTGGCTCCACCACATCACCGGCAATCGCGAGGTGCGTCTCCAGTGCGCATTGGATGCAGTATGTGCGGAGGCTCTCAATCTGGCCCACCTCGGCGCCCGGCGCCTGTGGTTGCCATCGGCGGTGCAAGCGGCCCGCCCTGGATGAACCGGGAGCAGCCTGGCTACCGATACCGCCGATGCCACCGCGAAAGCCGATATCCATGCTGTAACCTGCAGGCTCTGAAGGACTGACCGCAGTGCTCAAGATAAAAGGGCCCATGCCCGTACCCATGCTCACCGTGACGGGTGACACCGGGAGGGATGGAGGCTGCAAAATGTTGCTTGTGTAACCTGGAGAAGGCTCTGAAATCACCTCGAAGATACGCTGACCGGTATATTCGTTGCGCTGCAGGACTCGCGCATATGAGGCCATCGTGTACGGTTGTTGGAATTCTTCAATGGGTTTTATGCGGAAACAGAGGTAGCAAGCACTGTGTGTTTTTGGGTCGGAATTGGCATGAACCTTTGCAACCGCTGTGTAGCGAACAGATTCAGGTAGGTATTTTACGACATCCTCGGCGAAGAAGTCAGAGTTCAGCGAGGAGAGATTCAAGATGTCGACGTAGTCGAGGTAAAGATACATCTGCGACCAGAAGTAAGGTGGCAGCCGAAGAAGCCAGTGCTGTGTATGGGGCACAACAGGCGACGGGTCAGACTGGCCCATGGTAAACATGCGTGTTAGTTGGCATGCTTTATTCAAATGGGGAAAGTAGGGTTTTCCGATGGTGTGTTCGTTAACAGAGCAGGGGCGAGGACTTACCATGGGGCTGACGGCGGTAGTACTGGGACATAGACTGGAAGTTGTTTTTGTGTCGGTGTGTAAGTGATCGCATCGGCGGAGTTATGGTAACAGATCCTTAGAATAGCCGATGAAAAGAGACAAAGGGAAGAGGTTGCACGCTGTAAATCACAGCGGTGAATATATATGAAGTAATTGAAGGTCGACTTGCAACAGGGCAGAAGGTCGGGATGGGAGTGGAAAGACAAATGGCAAGAGGTCATTATATACCATAGACTAATGCAGCGTCATTTCCTAGTGGAGACATCAAAAGAACGAAGACACAGCATGTCTTTGATGAGACAGTAAAGATTATCAGATCCGAGGCTGGTATAATGCTCGTTGCGTTGTTTCGTATCGGTTACGTTTGCCCTGCTGGTTGTCAGTTGGGCAGTCGCTTGTGCCGGCGTAGCCGACGTCTTTTCCAGTCGTTGATTCGGCGCTGCTTTGATATTAACTGACTTTGGACATACGTCTGATAAATAGATGTGAGGCAACGAGTAGCAACAAGGAGGCAAAGCAGACGCAGAAAGGGCCTTAGCTGTGCGAGGTGGGTGGAAGGTGGTACAACGTCGTGAACAATTAGCACTGAGACTCGAAACGTAGACAGGTACTGCGTGTAAGCATGCTCAGTTCGCGGTGTGAATGGGGAAAAGGCGGACAAAATAAAGAGAGCTGTTGCTGTGATAAACAGGTCGCAAAACAGAGACAGCTAAAGGCGCAAAACGGCATATGTTAGCTCATATCTCGAGTCTGTGCATTGCATAAACAGTCTCTACATACCAGCAATACAGAAGTGTATCAATATGGAACGAAAAAAGAATAAAAGAAGCAAGCAAATCTTCAACAAGATAAATAAAAAGAAAGTTTTTGGGGACACGGAGGACGTAAGGAGAAAATTCAAGAGCAGGCCCTGGAACAGCAACAGCTCCGGGCTAAAAACACACCTGTCGAATAGGAGGCACGGAGGATACGAAATGTTTGCTTTGCCATTGAGATTTCAACGGTGAACAAAACGAAAATACAGGGGTAGTTGTGACACGGGGCAGATGGCGAAATTGAAGAGGGTGGCTTGCAACCAACAGGACACGGATTGCATCCTTGACAAACACTTCAGTAATCCATGCGTATCTGTTGGCTTAAACGGTCTTGCAAAGCTCTGGACAGCTGTTATTGCTCGCATCCGAAGCCATCATTGCCACCCACCTATGTCTGCAGTCCATTTCTGGTCAGCTATCCAGTGACGAAGAAAAGGGAAACAGTCTGCAAAGACATTGTGCAGTGCACAAAAAATTCTTTACGCATGCTTGACGAAGGTCGACGGTGAAACAAGAAGATATTATGACCACAACCGAGAAGTCGTAGGTAAGCCCCGCGAGCAGCGGATGCCATACCTGACTTGCGTTGCGGAGTAAGTGCTAAACATCATGGGCGAACAAACCACGATAAGGTAGCATGACGAATGCTTTTCTTGATGGAAAACGGGATGGTCTTCTCTAAATGCGAGCTCTAGAGTAAGGTGGAATTCTCTCACTATGTCTCGCTTGGGCCTCCGAGCACAACAAATCAGGGCATATCAGAATGGGCCTCCAACTTGCAGACCACCCTGGATGCAACATAGCATCGCCGAGGCCCTGGCTCGTTTAGGCTAGACACGGATTGCCAACATGTCCAAGCTGGAGGGAGATGGCTATATCGTGAACCATCTCAAAACGGGCCAACAGCTCAAGCTGAGCAGACGGAAACATGTGTTGGCCTAGGTTGGTAAACTTGTTCAGTCTGTGGCAAAATATATTAGCAATATCTTTGCAAGTGGTTTTCTGGAGTGAAAGTGTGAAGTGATTATCCGTGGTTCGGCCCGTGGGCGAATAATTAGCAACATGTACATGCGGAAGAAAGTTTGCAGGTTTTCGTATTTTAATTTGCCTCTCTGGCTGTTCGAGTCCGTTGAGCCCACCAGGGCCCAGGATAAGTGGAGCATAAGACGCCTTTGTTCAGCCTCGTGAGTGCTCAGCAATGAACCCCGTACCTTTGACCAACAGAGTAAACAGTAAAATCTGCATGGATCATGCCGCATGCGAATGTGAAGCAATTCGTTACGCACTCGTGTGTTGTGAGCAAAGGTTGGCTCATGGCTTACTCCCAGTCACGCGGGGGTATGGCCAGGTGATGATGGCCTATACGTTCCGTGTTTGTGAGAGAAAAATAAAAGTAAAGCAAAAAAAAAAAAAGAAAGAAAGAAACATAGCAACTCTCGTTAAGTTGGTGGCACCCAACATGCGAGGGTTACTTGTTGGTGGATGTGGATGTGGATGCCGTGAATGCCCAAACCGTAGCGGACAGAATATTATGCCGAGTTAGGCTCAGTGTTGAACCAACAAACGGAGACCGTTAAGCGCCGACCTATGTCCAGAACCCGACAGGCTGGAAACGAAATTTCGAGGACTGTCTTTCACGCCCGCCTTGACACAAACTACCTCGCGAGCGTGGCATGTGTAATTTGCACGGGGAATAGGGTGAGATGCGTAAACAGAACCCACCAGGGCTTTCCTTGCCTCTTGCCAACGGAAGAACAACACAGAAGGCACTGAGGGCCTGAGCCTCGGAAGGACTTGCTGGTAACAGGACCAAGACAACATATTAAAATGAATATTCTTATACAACGGAGCGTTGCATTTAGGCAGGGTGGGAAGCTTTGCAGAAGGTCACACCACGTATTCCGTCGTCTCCGATCGAGGCTTGACCGCAGGCGGGCCATTTGTCAGAGACAATCATATGCCGTGTAAAATCGTACGCCGTGGACTGAAGCGGGAAAGCTCAAAGTCAATATCGAAAATTACCCTCACAGAGCAAAGTAACAAGACCGGCCAGAAGTCGTTGTTTGCATTCTTGCTAGTAGCGTAAAGGAGTACGCCGGCGATATTTCTTACCGACAGGCCGGGAAATGATATGCGAGGATTGTCTCTGTAAAGCCAGGTAAGTTCCGTGTCAAACTAAGCTACGCATCAGCCATGGTTTTGAAGAGGAAAACTGCATGTAATGGAAAGAAAGGATAGTTAATTCAAACGAATCATAAGTTCAAGCATGCGAAGTCCGGGTGACTGCATTTAACAAACCGGTCTCAAATTGTCAATACGCCCGTCAGAGATTGTCTCTGCGGAGAAAAGTAGAGGTGCAGCATTGCAGGCGCAGAGCAGGGATTCCCCTGTGAAGTCACCGTATCGATCACTAACACAGACTCGGACTGGCCGTATTATTAGTCGTAGTGAGAAACCGTCACGAAGTTGGAGGACTGAGTGCTACCGCGTTTCATATTGCTTGTATCCGCCGTTGTATTTTAAGCCTTGTGGTATCTAAAGCGGGCACAATCTCGGAGAGAAATCATCAGCACTCCGAACGCAGTGATATCAGTACAATTGCCAAGGATACATCATATTCATCTAGTATGAGAGTCCGAAGTCGATACCTTACCCGACGCTGATACAAGTTGAAAGTTAGTAAATGCATGATTTTGGTGATTGCATGGAAAATCAACTGGTTGGCATCCCCGCAGAACAGGCACCACATAGGAGCACTGCTGGTTGACTTTGGGTGATTCACCAAATCCAACGTAAAACAGCTGGATTGTCTTTTGACGTTGGTGGCGTCTGTGGCCGTTACGGCGTCCGTGTCCCACGTGCTTTCCAGAACAACATTATTGCTTTTGTCTCGTGTTTGTTGGTTCGGCGAGATAGTTAGGCCTTGTAGCTTATCGGCGGCAATTCTGCAATCGCAGTGTGCAGCAACGAACAAGGCCCGTTCGGCAGGTCAGCCAAAGAAGGGATGCATCCGTGTGGATGAGCTATTGCGCCCTCTCTGTGCTCGCCGCGTCGTCGCTTTCGCATATAGCAGTGAAGTACAAAAAAACAAAATGCATACTGTATGTCAGTATCTCTGTGTAATCTTTTCCCGCCGTGTGCACGAAAGGGTGCATTTCTGCATAGTTCTGTGACTCGTTATGAGACATGTTCATTTTTCGAAGGACTTTCTAGCAGAAGAGGATTTGGTGGTTGTCTTGGCGCTTCTGCTTGCAAAGGGGAGTCAATCACTAGCAACGACTCATGATCATGCAGTCAAAACGCAATCATGACAAAAAGGAGGTGGAAAGGGGGAGGAGATTGTAAACACCCTGGAAAGCACCATTCTACAAACGATGTGTTGCAAGCAGGAGTGCTCTTTCCTCAAATGTTACCTGTATCGAACTCGACGGCAAGAACTATCGTCCGGTTTTTCTTGGCGTGGGCATCTTACACGATATTGTACTAAAACAGGCAAGGGCGAGTCGACGCGGACTTTCCAAACTTGTTAGCTTTGTAAGAGTGGAGGCTTGGACAGCAGTGACCACCGTTATGAGGCAGGTCAAAGGTAAAACCTTCCGCATACGGAAAAGAGCTCAACGGCGAGCGGGTGCCTCAGGGGAAGGCCGCATCGGCTTCTAGCGGCTTTGCGGCTCCCCAAGTCGCCCGTGTGCCTGTTGTCGCCTCTTGTCCTCTGTGTCACTATCAACAAGGCAGGTGCGGGGCTACCCCGGCCCAAGACCTCAAGTGACCTTTGTTCGCCGTTTCCTTCCCCAATCTGATTCCCTCCTCTTTCACCAATACAAACCCAATTAATTGAGGAGTAGGAGATCAACTTTGCTAAGGAAACTTCACACAACAAAACGAACCCGAACGTTGAATTGCCTCTTATCCGAGAAGCCGTCGTGTTATCGCGATGTCATCCTTCCTTGGACTACAACACAAGCGGGACTGGTAACATGATCCACCACAATGCTTGATTATAGTTTATTGTTATTGTTCTTATTCTATGGTTGGATTAACACATTGTTTGACAGCAAATTCAAGCAGGACCAGCGCGCCGAGCGCATTCGCAGCCTGCCTGCCGACTACCACACGCCGCTCTCAGCAAAGGACCGCGCAACGCTCGATAGGCCGGTCGAAGAGCTGGCCAAGGAGGTCCAAAATGGCTCCGTCAAGGCAGTCGATGTGCTGCGCTCGTACGGGAAGGCGGCGATACAGGTCCACGAAAGGACCAACTGCCTGACTGAGGTCATGATTGGGTCGGCCGAGGAGTGGCTGAGCAAGGACACCATCAACCTCAAGGGCCCGTTGGCGGGCATTCCGGTCAGTCTCAAGGACACGGTGGTGGTCGGTGGCTACGATGCTACAGTAGGATACAGTAGCTTCACGCACCAGGAACAGGAAGAGGACGGCGCGGTCGTGGTGATGCTCAAGGAGGCAGGCGCCGTGCCGTTTGTCAAGACCAACATGCCTATCACCCTCCTCAGCTTTGAGTCGACCAACGATGTGTGGGGTCGCTGTACGAACCCGCACAACGCCAAGTACTCGCCCGGCGGTTCTACGGGCGGTGAGTCGGCGTTACTGGCAGCCGGCGGCAGCCGTATTGGCATTGGCAGCGATGTGGCGGGTAGCGTCCGGCTGCCGGCACACTGGGCGGGCTGCTACAGTGTGCGCTGCTCGACGGGCCGCTGGCCCAAGATGGCTTTTCGCACCAGTATGCCCGGCCAGGAGGGTGTGCCGAGTGTTTACAGCCCCATGGCACGGACCCTCGCTGACTTGACGTACTTTACACGGACCATGATTCAGATGGAGCCATGGCGGTACGACTACTCGGTCCATCGCATTACGTGGGACCAGAAGACCGAGGACGACATCTCATCGCCGACACGCAAGCTGCGCGTTGGTGTCATGATGAGTGATGGCGTGGTTGACCCGAGTCCTGCCTGCCGCCGGGCTGTCGAGACGGTGGTCGATGCACTGCAGGTGGCTGGCCACAGCGTCACCATGGTCGGCCAGAACGAGCCGAACCCGCCACCTGATGCTTACGAAGGACTACGCCTCGCGTCCCTGCTCCTCAACGCAGACGGCTGCCAGATGTTTGAGGTTGCGCGTCGGCCCGGTGAGTGGCTCGACGCTGGTGCTAAGCAGCTATTATTCCTGGCTAAGCTGCCCTCGCTATTCCGCTATATGTACTACGTCTGGGTGCGGTACGTGCGGCAGGATCCTATCTGGGCCGGCCTGGTGCGTGACTGGGGCCCGAAGAGTGCGTTTGAAAACTGGAAACTCGTCGCCCAGCGCGAGGCATACCGTGCACGCTGGTTTAAGTGGTGGGACTCGACCAAGTTTGATGTTTTGTTGACGCCTCCAAATGCGACCCCGGCGCTACCACACGATGCCATGCATGATGCGGTCAGCAGCTGTGGTTACACGTTCCTTTTTAACTTGGTATGCACCTCCTCTTTCTGGTTCTTTTTAAAACCTTCTGCTTTTTATTTATTTTATTACGAGTCGTCATCTCCAGTTCAGCAGCCCCGAGGTGTCGTTGTCTTACACGTTGCCGATCCATTTGACGGCCGATATCGCTCCCTCACTAACACCATATGTACAGCTCGACTACACGGCTGGAGTCTTGCCCGTTACTCGGGTAGATGCCAAAGAAGACGCCCTTCCTTCAGACTTTTCACTTCGCAAGCTGAATGGAGTCGCACAGGGCGCCATGAAGCATTATGACTCCGTCGCCATGCATGGCCTGCCGGTGGGTGTGCAAGTGGTAGGTCGCCGACTGGAGGAGGAGAAGGTACTAGCTGCTATGAAGCGGGTCGAAGATGCCCTTGGAGATGCCAAGTACGAGCTCTTGAACCTGGACTGAGCATTGCGATGCTTGTAGAAAGTATGATATTGCAGTTAGCTTTTGTTTTATTTTGCGAGTTTAACGAAAACAACGATGCATTCTTACATCGTATTCGCTCGCATATCAATACTCTTCCATGCTCCATCTCCGTTAACGTATGTAGCGGCCAAAACATGTTGTATAACCTGCAGCGTGATTGCAAGGGTCCCCTTTTGGTCGTAATCCAGACACATCCTATGGCCTACCGCACTACTTTTAAATGTCAACAGTCAGTCGGCTAACACGGATCTCCGAAATCGGACCTAGCAATTCATCATCAGGGCCGGAGTTTGTAACCAGGCCATCACCAAAAGCGGGGCTTTCACTTTCTGATGCTAAGCAATTACAGATATATAAAGCTGTCTGTAAACAATCCCCTTTACTGCTCATTCTTGACACCTATCCCAGTCTTGTCCTATCTCAGATTTATGTTGACCCCATACTACGTCTTTGCCATACACCCATTTAAACCACTCCATCAAAATGGCATCCGAAAAGAAGGACATTTGGTCCACCGAGGCAGGCTTCTTCCCGGTTATCATGTCGTGCTGTCGTTTGTTGTTGGTTTTGTAAATAACTGCTGACACACTTATAGAAATACCAAAATGCCGCGTCGTTTGTCCCCAAGCTGGTGGGCAAGGTCATCGGCTGGCTCGACGTGCAAAAGGACGACGTGATTCTGGATCTCGGCTGTGGTGGTGTGTAATTCGTCATTTGCCCAACGACTGTGATCCATATTGACAATCCCTAGACGGCATCCTTGACCTACAGTTTGCCGACATCCTATCCAAGGGCACCGGCCGCCTGCACGGCGTGGACAGTTCGCCGTCTCTGATCGAGACCTCACAAAAAGCCGCCAAGGCTGCCGGCTACACAAACAGCACATTTGAAGGTATGTGGAGTCACTGGGTGAAACTGTCTCATGGCATCCAAGCAGTCACATGTCTCTCACACTGCTAACACACCGCCCCGCCGTCTAGTCTACGATGCAAACGATATTGTAGACAAGCCGGAGCTGCAAAAGGGACAGTTTAACAAGGCCTTTTCCAATGCGGCCATGCATTGGATCCTCAGCAACACCGCCAAGCACGAGCAGTTCTTCCACGGCGTCCAGAACGCACTGCAGCCCGGCGGCGTCTTCGTTTTTGAGATGGGCGGCCTCGGCAACGTTACGGAGCTCGTCACGGGCGTCGTGTCGAGCGTCAGCCGTCGCATCGGCTTGGAGGCGGCCAAGAAAGCAAACCCGTGGTTCTTCCCCGACGAAGCGTGGGCGCGCGATATTCTGGAGAACCGCGTCGGCGGCTGGAAGGTCGAGAAGATTGAGCGCGAGTGGCGCGAGACGCCCGCGGATGCCGGCGGTATTGATGGCTGGATCCGGCTGATGGCGCGGCCGTTCCTGGACGCGGTGCCTGAGGCGGAGCGCGAGGCGTGCACACGCGAGATTGTCGAGGTGCTGGAGTACACGACACGGACGCCAAAGGGATCGTATGCCATGCAGTACGTGCGTCTGCGCGTCCAGGCGCGGAAACTGTAAGGACAGTGGAGGTGTGCATGAAGTGAGGCAAAAAACCCAGGAGATCAATGAAAGCAGTAATTATATGGAGGAACGCTATTTGGCAGGGACGGTTCAGACCCTGGAGCATAAACCTTTCAGCGCTGCACTAGCTGGAGAATAAAGTGGAGTGGACAACGCATGGCTCCTTAGCAACAAATGACGTTTTCGGCTTTATGCTGCAGTGCCTGTGACTGACTGGGATTGCACCAAATTGCCACAGAAGCTGCCGCCTGTTGGTTCGTGCCTTCCTCACGTTTGCTCGCTTTAAATTGCAGACGGCGGTTCCTTCCTCTATCGATAACGCAAACCTTGCCTGGCGCGCTGCAGGCATGTGGATTGTGGATCGCCCCTTCCCTCTTTCGCTATTGTGCTGCGTCCTCTTTACACTGTTTTTTTATTTCCATTTTTTTTTTCTGCCCAACCCCGGAACACTCCCTTCGTAGAGCCCGTTTTTTACGTCCACCGCCTTTCCGTCCTCTTTTCCTCGACGAACCTCCTCTTCTCCTCGAAGCGAGACGTCTTTGGATGTTCATGAAGACGACGGCGACGATTAGCGACACCAACGACACAACCGGCTCGTCCACCATTCAGCTGGCCGATGATTTCTCCCTGACCCCCGCCCACGCTGCCCCCTAACCGCCCTCTCTCTTCTCTCATCTCCCCGTAATTCGACGATAAACCTGCCAACATGTCGAGCGACGATAGCAAACCTTACATGGACGTGGTGCGTACTATGCAAAAATCACGAAATTATACCTTTCGATCGTCATATCCTCGGGCCTGTGCTAATACATCGATACATCTAGCTCACAAATGTCTCGAGCGAAGTCCGGCGATACTCGGGTGAGATTGCACAGTATGTCGACAGCAACTTCGACAGAGCTGCCGACATGCTGCGTGAGCAGCTGGCGTCCGCCCCGTGGATTCCTGAACAGGTCAAGATCTACCTGCCGAAGCCGCGGAGCTCCACCACCATGGAGCTTGCCTCGAAAGCCGACATGAGCTTCTACGAGCGTGTCCAGGACTGGCTGGTGCGCCACAAGATCCTGGCGACCGTCGCCGTGCTGTTCGCCGGCACATTGTCTTACCGAGCTGTGCGGCGATCAATATCGGCAAGGAAATACCGGCGGGCGAAGCGGGCCAAGAACGGTGCTCGGTGTGAGGTGGTGGTCATTGCTGCATCACCTGCGTTGCCTGTGACGCAGTCGCTTGCCCTCGATATGGAGCGTCGGGGCTATATGGTGTACATTGTGTGCGGCTCTGCCGAAGACGAACAGGCCGTCCGCCATATGTCGCGGCCCGACATCAAGCCGCTGTCGATTGATATTACCGACGTATGTCTCAAGTCGCGTTCCGGATGCTGTCTCCCGCTTTTGTGTACATCGCTTTCTAACCGTTCATATAGACTGCAGCCGCCAGCGCTGCCCTCGAGCGCTTCGCGCTCTACCTCCATGCACCCCATGCCGCGGTCCCCGGTGCGAAGCGCAGCCACCTTCAGCTCACCGGCATTATCCTCATTCCCTCGCTCAACTACCAGACCTCGCCCATCGCCACAATCCCGCCCGCCAACTTCGCCGACCTCTTCAACACGCACCTCCTTCACCCGATTCTCTCAATTCAAGCATTCCTGCCTCTCCTAACGGCACGCACGGCCTTGCAGCCCGGCGACAAGCCGCCGTCGATCCTGGCCGCCGCTTCTGGCCTCTCATTAGCCAAGATACGCCAAAAGGCCAGCGCGAGTGCGTCTCAGGAAAAGAAGGAGAAGACGCCGACGCCGCCCAAGGTGCTTGTCTTTACACCTTCCATCATTTCCTCTGTCAACCCGCCGTTCCACGCGCCCGAGTCCACTGTCTGTTCGGCCCTGACGGCCTTCACGGAAGTACTTGCCGCCGAGCTGCGGCCGCTGGCCATCCCCGTGACACACATCCAGCTCGGCACCTTTGATTTCACCGGGTTTGCACCTGCACGGAGCGTTACAGCACACCGTTCGATATCCGGTCGCATGCCGCTGCCCGCTGCCGAGACGCTGTCTTGGTCGGAACCGGCACGGCACGTCTATGGCCGTAACTTTACGGCACAGAGCACGTCGGCGCTCGGCAGTGGCCGCGCGATCCGTGGTGTGCGCGGTACGTCGATGCACGACCTGCATCATGCCGTGTTTGACGTACTGGACGGGTCCAACACGAACGCGATTGTGCGGGTTGGCCTCGGAGCGGACTTGTACGGCTTCGTAGGCAGCTTTGTGCCGCGGGGCCTGGTGGCGTGGATGATGGGCGTGCGCAAGGTGGAGGACCTGAGCGCCTGGTACCAGGCGCCGATTCCGCCGACTGCAACGTCGTCGGTGGTGTCCAACAACAGCGACAGCCCGTCGCCCGGCCGCCGCAGCAAGCGAGGGGGGGCCAATGGTGTGATTGCTGTGGGCTCGGAGGTGGGCGACTCACACATCTGGCAGTAAATGGGGGACTGATTTCATCTACGGTGATATACGGTTGACAAACACAAATATTACGGACATGCACAAGCTGTTCGATAACGACGCTACGACGCAACATCTAAATACGAATACGACACAGGGTAGGCATCATACCAAGTCCAACCATATCGGTTCGACCATTAAACGATCTCTGTTAGACATTCATTTTTATTTTGGGAGGTATGTTCTGGAAATTATTTTATAGGGCGTGCCTTTTTTCATATACTCTCCCCTTTAATGGAACCTCTTTCTCTTTCTACAGTTCGTGTGTGGCATCCCACATAATGACTCTCCTCGCCTTTTCCATTATTTCTGTTGTAAAATGATACGCTTGCTACTAAACCGTACATACATATGCAATGGAGACAACGTCAATCGTCTTTTTATAAAAATGATGGCTCACAAAATAACGGAAAACTAGCCCACAAACGCGTACAAAATAGATGGCTTTCGCAACCCTTTTCCTCGCAACGCATTAATGATCCCCTCGTCCCCGTCCACGGAAACCACGCCCACCAGCTCCGCGGCCCCGCCAACGGCCGCCGCGGCCTCGGTCCCGGAACCCGCCACGGTGGTCGCCCCGTGATGTCCGGTCGCTGCCTGCAATACTGCTGGCATCGTCGGTACCGCCATAATGTTGGTGTTGGTGTTGGTGTTGGTACTGGTTCTGGTATTGATTGTGGCCGTCCGTATCGTGTTGGAGGTGGTCGTTGGTGCCGCCCATGCTGTAATCGTCGCCTCCGGCATACGGCGACCCGGGCTGGCCGCTCTCGTCGAGCGTCTCGCCGCGCAGGGCCGCCTCTGCTGCCGCCGCCTCGGCTGCTGCCTTTTCGGCGGCCACCTGCGGCGCGACAATCGCCACGGACGTCCACTTGGGGTGCGCGCCCTCTTTGCAGACGCGCATGCCGTCGGGGCAGAAGCCGGCCAAAAAGTAGGGGCAAATGGCCTTGCGGCGGACGTGCTTCTTGGGGCACGTGGGGCCCAGCGCGCAGAAGCCGCGGTTGTCGTAGTCTGGGCAGGGCGGCAGTTTGCTGCGGGGGTCGATGTGGAGGTAGAGGCACTCGTCGCCGTTGCTGCAGTAGCCGTTGCGCAAAAAGAAGTTGCACTCGGGCATCTTGCGCAGGTTGTACTCGTGCAAGAACTCGCAGCCCTCGCCCTTCTTGCAGAGGCCGCGCAGCCAGTGCTTGCAGACGAGGGAGTTGAAGCCGCCCTGGTCGCGGCCGCCGCTGTGGTGCTGGCTGCTGCCGGACCCGCCGATGGGCGTGTAGGTGGCGCCGGCAGCAATCGCCGCAGCGGCCGCCGCGGGTGCAAGGTGGCGGTCCGGGCAGCGCGAGCCCAGCGGACAAGATCCGGCAGTGCTGTAGGCACGGCAGACGGGGCGGTCGGCGGGCAGGCCGTGTTTGTATGTGGTCTGGAGGAAGGGCGTGAAAGCAAAGGCGTAGTGGGACGGAGCACTGCCGGCGCCGCGGACAAGCATGCCGGCAGCGAGGCGGCCGGACGAGTTGGTGGCGGCGTTTAAGGGCGACTCGTTCGGCGCGGCACTTGCGCCTGGCCGCTGGACAGCAGCAGCCATGGTGTATGCAAAGTTAGTGATGGCCTCGTGAAGTGCGGTTCGTATGGTAACGGGAGGAGTGTCGCAATGTTTGGGCGTTGGTTCGTTGCAATTGTCGTGAGGTTGCGATTCTGGACTTTTGGAGCGCAGGTGAATTCTCCATGTACAGCTCCACAACAGCTGGAGAGCTTTGTTCTTGGGGCTTTCGCGTCCCGCAAACAGGCGGTGGCCCGTCCTATTGGGAGGTGGCGAGTATTACGTAATCTTCAATGCCGACGGGCTTGCCTCACAGCGGCACAAGTGCTCATGTTTCGCTGAGCATTGTACCACAGCACAGTGCCTCACCGATTAATTATGTTTATTTTATTAATTTATTCTGAATATGAGACAAACTGGTTTGGTTCCAGTTCAGAATGTAGAATGTTGCTCGTCTGCTCGTATGCTCTACAAATTTGCTAGCCTAGCAGCTGTCAACTACAGTGACTCCATGTGCCTCCAGACATGCTGTTACAGATCGATGGGGTTGTTGGGATTGTCTATTTCTTTGTAGAGGGTATCTTTGGGGTATATGTACTGGATGTGGGGATTTTCCCCTTTTCTCTTCCTGTTATCGATGTTCCTTTTTCGGTTGTCCTTTCTGTGGCTCCGTTTCGCTGCCTTGTTCTGTCTTTCCCGTTCCGTCTCCTGCCTCGTTGCCATCACCACCCGGCTTCTGTGCATACCAAAAGTAAAAGTGGAAATGGCGGTGGATGCTTGTGTCCTCCAGACTCTGGCGCACCTTGGCCGCCCAGACCTGCTTGGCCACGGGCGTCAGGTCGAGCTCGTCCATGGGCCGGGCCAGCACGGTCGGCAGCACATCGAGCACGGCCGTCTTGCAGTAGTTGCCAATGAGGCGCAGCGTCTTGTCCTTTGCCCAGGGCCCCAAGGGCACCTTGAGCTTCTTGAGATGGATGTTGGTGAAGCCGGCACGCTGGAGCGGCCCTCGCATGGCGCGTGCCTTGTCGTGGTTCATGCCGCGCAGGTCAAAGGCGTCGCGGAGCAAGTCATAGAAGGCGGCCACGGGGTCGCCGCCGCTGCCGTCTTCGGCGGGCTCCTCCATGGAGCCGTCGTCGCAAAAGGGGTAGGCGTGCAGTTCCTGGATCTCGATCCAGCCGCCCGGCCTGAGGTGGGTGAAAATGTTGCGGACGACATCGTCCGGCTTTGTGACCAAGCCGACGAGCTGGCGCAGGTGCACAAAGTCCCAGTCGGAGCCGTTGGCCCAGTCGGCTTCGCAGTCGTCGATCATGAAGCGCACGTTTTCCGGCAGCCACTCGGGCTGGATGGGCGACAAATCGGTGCCCAAGATCGTCTCGGCGTTGGGGAACTTGTCTCCCATCTCGACGGCCCAGATGCCCGTGCCCGTGCCGATGTCGAGAATCTTTTGCGGGTTGTCGCCAATGGGCGCAAAGTACAGTTTGCCGTTCGTCAGCTCGAGCATCATGGCATGTTTCATGTCCTCGCGCTTCTGCTCGGCGTCGTCGTTGGGAATGGGGTAGCGGCCGTACTTGTAGAGGTGGTAGCGGCGGCCATTCTCGTAGACATGCTGCCAGACACCGGTGGCGGCATCTCGCGGCGGCAAGTTGAGCTCATCCCAGTCGGCGACGGGGTCAAACTCGTCACTCTCGGCCGGCTCGTCGGCCAACTCGATGGGTGTCGACGCCTGGCCTGAGGACACCGAAGCCATCCTGTGGGTGAGGTGTGACGATGGTCGGGGGCCAGAGAAACAAAGGAAGGGAAGAGGGACAAGAAGTGTAAAGGGAAAAGTGAAAAGAGAGGAGGAACAAAAGAAAACTACGAATGAAGAAAGAAGAAAGGAGGGCAAGAGAAGAGAAATATAGTAGACAAGAGAAATAAGTGATGAGAGAAAGTAGCAGAGAGTAGGCAAAGAAGAGAAGAGGAAGAGAAGTGAGGAGAAGAAAGAAAAGAGAAAAGAGACAAGAGACAAGAGAGACGAGTGAAGACGAGAGAAAAGAGAAAACAAAAAGAGGAGCTCCTGGACGAATAATAGAGGCGTCTGCTTAACACGCAAATCAGTAATATGGTGTAGAAGGTGAGCTCCTCCCCTTTGCGAATCGACAGAAAATCAATAGCGTCCGTACACGGTTTAAACAGAATGGCACTATATGAAGAGAGTAGAAGACGCAAAAGGTGGTTGTGCAACAGGGAACCCGGTAGCAGGACACCAGCAGACACGATGTGATGTTGGTGGCGAGAAGGTCGACATATCGCAGTTGGTTACCGGCCTGGTGGGAGAGGCCCCAGGGAGAAAGAGGGGGCCAAATGGGCTGGTTACCGAGTGTTTGGGTGCGGGTGGTTAGGGGCGGGCCCCATAAAAAAAAAGGCGTCAAAAAGGCGCCAACAAGCGTTGAAACGAATCCGTCCAGAACGAAAGGGCCCGATAGAATGGATCACTATGTCGTACCCCGTAATTACATCCTCACAGGACAATACAGAAAGCTACGACGGAGGGAACGAATGAACAAAGAAGATACAAGATACTCCGCAGCACCGTACATCCCAGTCAGTCTCATCAGCCCAAGACAACCTCCCGGGACCAGAACTGTCCAAGGCGTGGGCTTTCTGGGGGACACAGGCGTGAGAGTGGAAACAAACAGGGCCCCTTTTGTGGGCAGACATTGGATAGAGCACGAGTGCCGAGGACAGGACATCTCAAGCCACTGAGGGATCAACGGCGCTGGCGTGTCACAGGAACGCCACGTCGCACAGTTTGACATCTGGCGGTGGCTGTCTTGTCTTTGTGTCTTTGTCTTCTGTGTTGCCTGGTGTTTCTTTGTCTACGACCGGCGATATTGGCTCGTGTCTGTGCGCACTCGCGTTTGACGCTGTGTCGTTGTGTCGTTGTGTCGTTTCGCTGTTTCGCTGTTTCGTTTTGTCTCTGACCGCCCATCTATTTCCTTTTCTGCTCTGTTCGCTTACCCGACAGATGCTCTCCATCGCCAGGTGTGGCCACGCCTGGCCCAGCGATCGGCGCCCCGGTCCCTGTTGTCGGGCCCCCTGGTCCCTCTTTCTTCGGTTTCTTTCTCATAATTTCTTCGTGTCTCCTTCTTTCGTTTCGTTCCCTGCTCCATGCATTGTACTTCTCTTCATTTCCGTCTGACGCCCCCTCGATGCATCACTTGCTTTGCATCAGGCATATTCCGCGCGTTCGTCTCTGTCTACCATCCTTTTTCCACTTCTCCCATGCTTTCACCTTACCGTTCCGGGATACTGCCCGTTTTGCTGTAATTCGCTGGAGATCAACCTCTTTTTCTGAAAGCCTAGCTCCTAACTGCTCTTCGAGCTTCAACGGCCGTCATTCCTGCCTTCCTCTCCGTTTTCATCGACGCGCCGAACGTCCCGCTCCTGTCTTTGGCCTGCTCTCCCATCTTCCCAACCAGCAAACTCAAGCTCGTCCCAGCAAGCTCGTCCCCGGCACCTTGTCACGCACGCTAACGACAATACTTGGGGTCTGTTGAGTGCACCATGTTAAGCGAGACGAATAGGCCGTAGTAGGGAGCTGTTGGTGGCGTAGGACCCGCTGCCCCGGTTGGCTCGTTTGTTCGTTCCGCTCGCATCGTCTCAGAGGCCGGAGAGAATGTCTCTGCTGGGTCGCCCTACTGGGTCGCTCAGTCTGGGGAGCTCTTTGTCCTACGCCCGATTGGTTTTTTTTTCTGTTGCCCTTTGGACTGTCTACGTACGGTACTCCGCGGTACACCCACAAAAACTCGAATATCGCCTCTTGATTTCAATCATTGCAATCGCTGTCCACGACTCATCCAAGGCAGCTGGCCAGGCTGTGAATTGTCATGTAATCACGATGTCACCCTGTTCATGTTGGAGAGGTATATTACTCCGTAGATGACGGAATATTCCGTGTCGTGGCATTCTCTTTGTAGACGACATGCCAATCCACACGGCTCGTGGTCCGTCCGCTTCACATCCCTGGTTATTGTTTCTGTCTCTCTCCTTTGTATTATTGCCCCACCTCTGCATCCCAGTTCATGCACACGGCACGGTAGTGGCAGTGATAATTCGGGGCAGTTTCCCAAGGAGGGTTGCCTTAAATTTGGAGCTGTGTTGTGTAGAGCGCTTTCTTCTCTGACCTGCGTGGTTCCACGAACAAACCACGAGGGTATTGTAAGCTCTACGATTTATTCGGCAAGTACTGTTTTATTCCCTGTTAATGAACCATTTCTCTA
This sequence comes from Sporothrix brasiliensis 5110, assembly GCF_000820605.1. Classification (NCBI taxonomy): domain Eukaryota; kingdom Fungi; phylum Ascomycota; class Sordariomycetes; order Ophiostomatales; family Ophiostomataceae; genus Sporothrix; species Sporothrix brasiliensis. The sequence goes on along the minus strand of NW_024467139.1, from coordinate 5,507,857 downwards.
TATTTACAAAAAGAATTAATTCGTCAAGGCGAGGGGGCCGGTAAAGCCAGTGAGGGTTGCATCGCGCCCAAGTGGATGTTGCGGTGAGAACGAGGAGAAACAAAAGCATCTCTCGCTCCATGTTTTGCAAATCACCCAAAACGAGCCCTCGTGGGGGGGATATTGGCATTCTGTCCTGTTCTCCTGCAACTGCCTAACTCGCAGGACGCACCTCGCGGACGCACTTCGCAGACGCACTTGTCGCTCACCGGTCGAGCGCCCCTTGTTTGACAAAATACTACGCCGGGGATCGTTTCCGGCAGGTGCTGCAGGGAGAGGACAGGATCGAGTGTGACGGTCTGCACCTCCAACACAACGCCATAGAAAGCATTTGATCGAAAATTTTGACGAAGCAGGTGTTGCGGAAAGCCAGGGGAGACTCGGTCGTATTCTCTGACGCGTACACTTTCCACAAAGACCGTCGTCCACTCTTGGGTCAAGCTGCCGGGAGCTGGCCAGGGTTGTTTCCTGCCCCTGTATTGTTTCTCTTATCTTGCATTTTACGACGCTCTGTTTTTAACGATTTGCTTCGGTGCAAAACCCCCAATTCAGCAATCTCAGGAAAGCTGTCCTAACCAAAAGTCGCCAAGACACGGACCAGGTTACGTTCGTCCGCTTCTAATGTCACATAACGTACCAGGGTCCCGGGACATTCTACCTTTTGCCGTCCGTTTAGGCTTCTTGTGTTGGTGTATTGTCCTTTCGCAACTACCCATGATTTCTTTTTCTTTTTCATATGTTTCGAGCGTTTATTTTCTTCGTCCGCGTACGGCATACAGAACATTGAGATAGTATAATCTATATTCTTTCATCTATTGTAATATGGTATTCATTGAGTCTTGCAGCCTCCAAAAATAGTCATTGTGAGTGCAGTGTGTCGTAGATACTCCTGGCACAAAGACCTTTGTAATGGAAAGTACAGTTCCAGCCAACCTCAGTGCCGAGCGGGAACATCGGGAATGACGGGAAGGTGCGGATCTGCCGTGTCCAATAATCGGGTGTGAGACTGTGCTGCAGGATTCTGGCACCGTATGCTTTCACTTCAAGGGACCGGCTACCGCGAGCCCTCCGTTGCGCCGACGTTGTCTCTGTTTGTCTAGTATTTTTCTATTAAGGTTAAGGTCGAGTACGCTTACCGGAGATTTTGCTCCATTCGAAGTTGGAGATTGGAGACGGGATGACGAAACTGATTGCGCAAAGAACATAAGAAGGCAGCAGGGAATGTAAAGGAACAACAATTGCCATTGCTACAGCACGAAACTGATACATGGCCCGGCCGTTCCCTTCAACTGTCTAAGATAATAGGCCACATCCCGGCCAAAACACCGTATTTGCGAGATTTCATGCAGAGTACAGCCTCGGTAGTCCAATGACAAGGATCTTCTCAAGGTGACATATCGATATCTCGAACAATAACGACAGGCCATCGTAAGCATTACAAACATACAGGTTGTATCGGCTCCCAGCAAGGTCGGATGCAACACGACATAGTAGGAGCATGGACGTGATCCGGCATTTGCCTCGATATGTATCGCCATTTCATAATTCTTACTAGTTCCGCACCGAAACACGAAGTATATTCCAACAAGGCACTGCACACTCATTTTTGCCTTTGAACAATGGCCTTAGACTGTGAACCGCCAATGTCATCAACAAGATGGTTGAACAGTCTCGTTTTTTACCAAACGCCGGAACTTTTCGATCTCAAACCGCTCACCATCCACCTAAGAGGAACAGACCAGACACTGCGGCTTCTTCCGTTTGACAATATCAACGTCGCCTCTGGAGCTTGTCAAGCCGAAGTTGCCATCAGAGACACGACCTTGACAGTTGATGAAGGGGGCTAATATTCAGAAGGCATCTTTGCGATCTGCATCGTCCATCTCACGTGTCGTATTTTTTGAAAGATTTGTTATGAATTATTCTGAACAAATAAAATGACCGTCTGCCTATTTGCCACAAAAAAAAAAGTTCGTTCGATTATGTTTACACAAAAAGAAGTCCCAGAACAGCAAACATCTCGGCTGGGTTTTTCCATATAAGAAATGCCAGTAATGATGCCTTCCGGTCTCGAGCGCCTTTCGTTTTGTCGAGTTTTTCTAGCTTTTCAAGTTTTTATATTGTTTTTGTAATCCTTCTCGTATATTAAACTGCTGGGATCCACCGTACCACATTTCTACCGATACACCCTTATGCGTGCCACAGCTTGCTGACAAGCTCCGTGACGCCGACATCGTTCGTCTCGAACTCGTACAGGCCCAGGCCGACGAGGGCCGTGATGGCGTTGAGCCCCCACGAGGTGGCCTTGCGCGCCGTTGGGAAGCGCTTCTCGGGGATGTAATCGGTGACGAGGACCTGGAGGCCGAGGTGCGAGTGGACGAGCAGCAGGGCGCACAGGACGGCGTCGGTGGTGGGGTTGAGCGAGCCGGCGGCAAAGGGCGCGACGGTCAGGGGCACGATGCCGGCAGCGACGAGACGTTCAAAGGTCCAGTGGTAGGAGCCGTGGCTGGGGTTGGGCGCCGGGATGGGGGCGGCATCGTTGACACCGCCGATGATGACCTCTGCAAGGGGAATGTGTTAGCGAGAACATGTATAACATGCAACTTGTATGTGGTCTGTATATGAATGCAATGTAACAATAAACGTGGCACAGGTTTGCTCCGGTCAATCACATGCGCCGGATTCAGGACAGGCACATACGCTTCGGTGGCGGCAGCAAGTTCCGTCTGCTCGAGGCGTGGAACGCGGCTATCCGGGCGGTGGTCTGGAAGAGGGGTTGCTGCTGGAAGGCGGGACGGACAGAGGCCATCCGGGACGCGGTGGCGGCCTGTCGGAGCAGAGAAGTGCGCGCGATGGAGGCCATGGCGAAGATGTGACGATGTTGATAGGAAGAGGAGGGGAGTAGGCGGAATGGCGGGAAGGGTGACAAGGAAAAGAGGATTGTGAATTGGACGGAGCGGAGATGTTAATGGACGGGTCGTCGCGGTCGTAATCAAGAAAAGCCCGTGTCGTGTTTGCGTTGTGTTGGATGCGTTGGAGAAAACGCAATGGCGATTGGGATTTGAGTAGGCGAAAAAGGGAAGAAGCCGGAAGCCGAGATTCATAGGAAAACAGGCACACCTGCACCTGCACTTGCACTTGGCCCGAGGATGACTGATGAGAATCGCAATTCGCACATGCTTGATTGGCCCGTGTGGGTTCGGAAGGTGGGGAAAGGCTCGGAGAACATCTGGGAAGGGAGAATGGGGGAAGGAGCGACGGCGGGGACGCGATATGGTTTCTCCGAAGCACATGCCAAAACCACGCGCCAGCCAATGACGTGGTGAGAAGCTACAAGGACCCGCTTTAAAAAGTTGAAGCTTTTGGTTCGGAGCTGTGACGGAATACACAACTGACGAAAGACCAAAAGCGACGCAGAACACGCGACACGCGCCAATTCGCCAACAGACCAGGGGAAGCGGGCGAAATCGTGCAGTGCATGGGCTGACAGAGGGACACACCATATACGACAACACACTTTGCCTCCAGCCGGCTGCTGACACGGACAATGTCGCTCCCGGCCGTTGTTCGGGGGTGGCCGTCGCCCGGCGCCGAGATCTGCCGGCGATGCGCCCGACAGCTTATTCTGACACAGCAGTGGCGAAGGCAACCAGTACAAGCACAGCAGAGACGGCAAATGACCGGCAAGGCATTTGCCAAATACGGACCCAAGTACACGGCGAAGATCAAGGAGGCCGACGACGAATGGAAAGAGAGGGCACTGAAGATTAAGGCCGGCGAGGCCAAGGCCATGTGGGATGTCTTTGAAGAGCGCGGATACGTCAAGGATGTGGTAGGGTAAGTGGCTGTGGAAGGGACGACCATTGCGCGTGGCTAGGACGTTTCTGACAAAGTGCGCACAGAACCCGCGAAGATATCCGCAAACTCCTCACAGAAAAGCGCATCGGCGCCTACGTCGGCATCGACCCCACAGCCCCGTCGCTGCACGTCGGCCACCTGCTGCCGCTCATGCCGCTCTTTTGGATGTACATGAACGGCTACCGCGCCGTCACGCTGATTGGCGGCGCCACGGCCAAGATTGGCGACCCGACGGACCGCCTGAAGAGCCGCGACGAGGTGAAGAATGCCGTTGTGGCCATGAACATGGTCAAGATCCACTTCCAGCTCAAGAAGCTGTGGGCCAACGTCGAAGAGCAGGCGCGCAGGTACGGCTATGTCAAGACCTGGGCGTGGCGTCGCGGCGTGCTGCAGAACGGGCACTGGTGGAACAAGCTGCCGCTGCTCGAGGTGCTGCAGCGGCTGGGCGCGGGCCTGCGCATCGGGCCCATGCTGTCGCGCGACTCGGTCAAGCGCAAGCTGACGCAGGGCGACGGCATGTCCTTTGCCGAGTTCACATACCCGCTGATGCAGGCATGGGACTGGTGGCACATGTATGTCCAGCAGGGCGTGCAGATGCAGATCGGCGGCTCCGACCAGTACGGCAACATTGTCACGGGCGCCGACGCCTTCAAGATCATCCGCGCCTCCGAGCCCAACCCGGCCCAGCAGCTGCCGTCGGGGCTCATGCACGACCCCGTCGGTTTCACCGTGCCGCTCTTGACCGACAGCGCGGGCGCCAAGTTTGGGAAGAGCGCTGGCAACGCCATCTGGCTCGACAAATTCCAGACGGCCAGCTTTGACCTGTACGGCTACTTTGTGCGCCGCCCCGATGCCGACGTCGAGCACCTGCTGCGCCTGTTTACGTTCATGCCCTTGGAGCACATTACGGGCATCATGGCCGAGCATACGGCCGACCCGAGCAAGCGCGTCGCACAGCATGCCTTGGCGTACGAAGTTGTGGCGCTCGTGCATGGCACGGCCGAGGCCAACGAGACGCGCGACCGGCACCTCGCTACCTATGGCAAGAAGCAGGACGGTGCCAGTCTGGAGGCAGCGGCCGCTGGACAAGGCGGAGCACCTGACGGCATACACCCCGTGACACTGAACACCGCGCCCAAGGCCGACATCCAGCTGCCGCGGTCGCTCTTCGAGGCCGGCAAGGTCGCGCGGATCCTGTATGCAGCCGGCCTGGTCGGCAGTGTGTCCGAGGGCAACCGCGTGGCGATCCAAAAGGGCGCGTACGTCGGCGCGTCACCGGGCCAAGCGGCGCACGTGAACAAGGGCATGCCGCTGACGCAGCTCGACTTTACGCCCGTGCACCTGTGGTACCCCGAGGACACCAAGAACTTTATCATCGACGACAAGTACATGGTGTTGCGCCGCGGGCAGCACAACCTGCGCGTGATTGAGATTGTCAGCGACGAGGAGTGGGCCGAGTCGGGCCGCACGTACCCGGGCCAGCCATATACGGGTAAAGTGCGGCAGCTGCGGGAACAGCTCAAGTCGCTACGTGAGGACTTGGCCGAGGACGAGCAGAAGACGGCGTCAAAGGCGGGCCACGGCGGCAAGAACAAGGACCGCCGACTCACAGGCACTGAGAAGCAGGCGTTCATGGCGGCATTCGAGGCTGACGGTGCCGACGGTGCCGACGGTGCCGACGGTGCCGACGACGGCCGTTTGGTGTTCCCCGACGAGAAGCCGGCGCAGGTGCGCAGCCTGGAGGCAGACATCAAGCGCGAGCGCGCTCGGCAATCCGAAAAGGCGCGGCGCAACGGCGGCAACGGCGGTAACGGCGGCAACGATACGGCCAGCTTTTAATGACGGCGGCGAGACGGATGGCGGATCGGCTTTGTATGACACCACTCTTTATGAACATGGAGCGCATGCCATTTTCTTGTTTCATCTATTAGATATGTACAACACACCAACTATAAACGGCACTGTCGGCGTTCTGTAAATGAAAATAAAACAAAATAAAACTGTACACGCTATATACAATGCTACTAACGCCAACCTGGTATATACTTTACATACTCTCTCACCGTTCTCAGAATGCAGCCCACTTCTACCGATACAGGATCTTCAGATCGCCGGCAGGCAGAGGTAGCCGTTTCAACCGCTCAATCAGCTCGACCTCGGTCAGGTTCTGCTCTGTGATGATCTGGTCAAAATGGTGGTGTCCATCGGTGTACTTTTGCAGCGGGTCTTTGGCGGTGCCGTGATGCGGCGGTGGGTGCTGCTCGTCGTGGCCGCGGCTGTAGTTGGGTCGGTAGCCGTGGCGCGGAATGGGGTCAGGGGCGGACCGTCCCGTGACGAGCGAAGCTAGGTACTGCTTCGAGACGACATACTTGTGCACACGGTACAGGCAGCCTTTGATAACGCCAAATTGGACGAGGCGACGCACGTCGACATAACGCAGCACGTCAAAGCCGGCATCGGCATGGCTCTTGAGCCACTCGGTGACGGTGCGGCCTACACAGAAGCTTGTCATGAGGCGGACGAGGTCATAGTTGCTGACACGCAGCGGGCGGTGGTCGTTGCCGTGCCGGTCGTCGGAGTCGGAGTTGTCGCCAGAGTCAAAACCGTGCCAGCGACGACGGCTGTGATCGAGGCCATGGCCAAGATCTGACGAGAGACCGCTGTATGGCCGTTGTCTATGGATGTTGATTCGCGAGCCGCCGCCGTGACCTCCAATGGTAAGGTCGTCGTCGTCATCGTTGTCATCGTTGTCATCATCGTCGTCAACGTCTTCGTCGTGCTGGTAGTAGTTCTGGTGATTCTGCCTGTCCAGACACACATATCGAGCACATTCGTCCACGATTCCGCCGACATTGGCGACGAAATCGTGGATGCCTGGTCGTGGCGCGTAACACGAGCCGAAGAAAAACATGTCGAGCAGTAAAATGGTGTCGTAGTAGAGTAGGTGGCGCAGAGCAGAGCGGCATAGCTCCATGGAGATGTCGGCCTCAAAGGCGATGCGGCGCACGTCGGAGACGCCGTCCATGTGGGCAATGACCCGCTGAAGGGTCAGATCCCACGATGGGTCGACGGTGTCGGCGAGGCGCATCTTGGGGACGGGGACGTGCCAGCCCTCGACGGCGGGCGGGTTGGGGTGCAGCGGGAACAGCTTCATATTGATGGTGTTGGCGTCGTCGACGGGAATCATGCACTCGCCATACAGATTCAGGTCTTCTTTGATAATCTCGAGCAGGCTCTGGATGGACCGTCGGTGGTACGGGCTGTGGCCATTGTGCTCGTTCATGGCCATGACGGTATTGGACGCAGCCGTCGCACTGGCGGCAATGTTGTTTGTGCTTGTTCCGGCCCTGGCACCAGAAACTTTGCTAGTGCTGGCCGTCCAGATGCTGCCGCTGCCCGCCCCGCCGTGTTGATTGGGGCGCGTCTGAGGGGACTGTGCAGCAATGCGTCGCCGGTCGAGAAACTCGTCGATGTTGCTGATAGCCTTGGTATTTCCTAGCGCGCCGGCCATGGAGTGGAACCCGGGCGTGCCGGAACCAGCGTCGGACCCTGTTCCCGATGCATGGCTGCCAATGCCAGCCGCGGGGCTTGCTGGATAGGTGTTGGTGGGCAGACCGCTGCCGGGTCTGGTGCCCCGAGAAAGCCAGGACTCGCTAATGCCGCCAGTTCTATTTCCTGTTCCCGCCACGGTCCGTGGTCCCAGCATGCTCCGCAAACGTTGCTGCTCGCGCAGCTCTTCGCGGCTCAGAAATTCGTTCTGCTTCTCCATCTCGGCAAATGTTGACGCAAGGCGACGCACGACTCGTTCGTACGGCCCCTGGTCGTCACCGGCGTCCACGACGATGCCGAAGTTGAAGATGAATTCGTTGCGGTCGTACTTGGCGTCGCGGATGGCAACGGGCAGGCCCAGGACGGTGTAGCGTCCGCTGGGATCCTGGGCGGCTAGATAGTGGTTGAAGAAGGCCGGGCGCGGGATGACGTATTCTTGCATGACCTCGAAGTCGACGAGTGGCTTGCCGCGGCCGCGTTTGGGTAGGCCACTGGTGCCGGGTTGAGTGTTTTGTGTATTGCGTGTGTGGCCGCTGCTGCTCCCGAGCAGGGCCGACGCAGCTGCTGCCGCTGCCGCTGCGGTAATTGTGGCATCGTCCTCTTCGTCATCGTCGCTGTCGGTTTCGCTCTTGTCTCTGTCGTCGCTGACCAGAGCGCGGGTACTTGTGGGAGAGAATAGGGAATCGCCACTCTCCTTCCGATCTCCCGCCGCTGCTGTGGCTGTGGCTGCGGCTGCGGTTGCAGAGGCGGCCCCAGTCTCACGGTGGCGGTCATCAAAGTCATCGTCGCTCTCGTCGGCCACGGCCACGGGTACGATGCAGCCGGGAGGACTTTGCGCGACAATCTTGGTCCCTGGAAAGACGTTAGAATCCGATTACACAATGCTAGTAAACGGCCTGTTCAGCCGTTGAGCCTACCCTCCTGCGGCAGGAACCGGGCATAAAATATGCCGCGGATGGTCATCCCAGCAAATGGCTGAAGTTGTGTCTTGATTGCGCTGGATCTATGCCTGTAACACGGCCATTGCGAACGCGCGGCGGCTTAGTTGAAATGTGAAAACGGTGCTTAGACAGACAGTGCAGCTTGCGATCGGGTCGTTGAGGGTTAACGGTCTGTTTATCGCTCCTGGTGTCGAGTTCTTGAGTCGAATTTGATGTCAAAACAGAGGGATTGAGGTGAAGCTTCGTAGTTGCCAATGTTCACCGCCCCACTATCGAGTATTACTTAATACTTTGTTTGACTCTCTGGGGAGCGCTAACAGTAGCGAACTACGTCACGTGGTAGGGCGTTACGGTCGTGCATTTGGGCCTGTTTTTTCCCTTGCGGCTATTCACACTTTGTTCATTTTTACTTTGTGCTACGTTGAAATACGTAGAGTTTGAGAAATGGAAATTAGTTTGGTCGATTCAACAGGCGGATAGCGACGACGAGGAATGAAAGTAAACCCATTTCGAGGCTCAAACTGCATAAGATGCATGTTCCTTCCTTTGAACAGCGCCAGCCTTGCAAGACCCACTTTCACGGGCCAGACTAGTGCGTAGATAGTGGGGGAAGGTGCACCTGGACTGCCATCACTGTCGTATTAAGGGTCTGGTTACGGCGGCTGTTTCCACGCAAGGGGCAGGAACGAACGACCTGCTCAGCTGGTGCTTGTCCCGCCTCTCAGTTTTCAAGCATTTGTCTATCTTCTTCCCACACCACACCAACCACACCGTTTTACCTCTCACACTGCACACGTGCAGCCAACCAGCCGACCGGTCCGATCACGGTCAGATTTATTGCGACAACCGAAAACGAGACAACAAACAACAGACGGCAGACGACGCACGGAAGACAAGAGCCAAATCTCACCGTCTTCAACACACCATGTTTGGCCTACGGTAATCCAACTGCGGAGGATTAAGGGACTTTGGACGGTAGCATCTTTTTAAGAAAGGGAAACACGGGCCACGGCATCTCTCAAAATGCCCGAATTCTTCTCCTTCACGCCCGGTGCCGAGAACAATCCGCGTCTGCGCGGGGCCGAAACGACACCGCTGCTGGTCGGCCGGTTTCGGGCCGTTGTGCCTGCATCTGAGGCTGCGGCCACGCCGCCACCACGGCTGCCCGCCGGCCCAGGCCTTCCCACGCAGCGTCCACCGTACCTCGCCAGCCGCTCGTACTGGAACGCACCTGTCTCGCGGCTGCCCTCGCGGTCGCCGTCGCCCTTTTCGGCCGCGGGCGGTGGACGGCTTGGCCGGCGGAACACGACCGGATACGAGTCGTCGAGTGATGGCGGTTTGAGTGGTTACAGCAGCTATACCGGGTACGGCCGGCTTGGCGGACGCAGTCGTGGCAAAGGCCGTGGCCAGCGGACGCCAGGCGTTGCCACTGGCCACGGCTTCTATAACAATACTGGGTATGGTGCCATTGCGGCGGCTGGGTACTACGATGGTATTGGAGACGACGAGGAGGAAGACGAGGAGGATGACGAGGAAGATGACGAGGTAGAACAATATGACGATGGGTATGACGAGGACGACGAAGACGAAGACGACGACAACGATATCAGCGGCCATGATTATGACGACCTTGAAAACGACTATGAGGACGAACCCGCCTACGTCGACGACGATATGGGTGGACCGGCCTCTGGTCCGAGAGATCTTGTTGGTGTGGCTGGCAACCAAGACGAGGGTGGAAAGAGCGTGCCAGGTCGAGGCGTCGTTGACCACACAGTGCGGCGGGCACGCTGGCCTCGTTGGGCTTGGCTGCCCTGGGGCAACCAGCGACGAGGCTCGGCCGCGGCATCGGGAGGCACCTCCGAGGGCAACAATGACAACCGTCGGCGCCGCAGCAGTGCTCTTGGGCCCTCCGCTGCCCAAAGGTACCGCCTGAACCAACGCATCCGCCGCCAGCAGTACCGCCAGCGTCAACGGCAGCTCCAACACCGCCGCATCCGCCGCAAACTCCGCCGCACCTACCGCATCTCCCGCTACTGTGGCCGCCGTGCTGTCCGCTGGGTGCGTCGCTCGGTCTATCGCGCGGGGAGGCACCTACGTAACCTTTGGTTGACACCCAAGAATGCGACCGTGCGCCGTGCCGTCGACCGCTGGTGGAGCCGCTGGACCTTGCTGGTCGTCGTGCCCGCTGTCCTTGCCGTCGCCTGGTGCGCGCTGCCCTTTCCGCAGTACCCACTAAGTGACAACCTGGATGCAGACGACAGCAAGCGCGGCGAGCACCGCACACCAGGCCACGGCGAGGCTCGTGTGCGCATCCACTTTTGGTTTTTCCTGCTTGCTTATTATGGCCCTTACAACATCACGGCACTCGTCTGGATCACCAAAGTCTTCAACCTTTACAGTCTCAACTGGTGGCCGTCATCGCTCGGCTTCCCGTTGAGTGTGTCGTTGCTGGCTGCGTTCTCGCTGGCCGTGCCCGCCGTGCTATTTACGAGCGTACCCGCGGCCGAGTTCTTGGCCAGCCACAATACCGCATGGGTGACGTGGACATTCGCCGTAATGGCCATGCCCGTGGCTGCGGCTCTTGTGCTGCTGTTGCTGCACGAGCGGCATCGCATGATCCGGCACGCCTTGTCGGATACACAGCGCATATTTACTTCGGCGCGGTGGGCCGGCGAAGCGGACACGCTGCCCCGGCGGTGGCGTGAAGAGCAACAGCAGAAACTGCACTACCAGCGCCACATGACGGCGGCGGCGGAGGCCGCCTCTTCAACACCCAACGGGCGGTTTCGCGTGGGTCTCTTTGGGCGCCGTAGCCGGGCTGAGAGCGCGCCGCCGACGCCGGCCATGCACCACGAACATGCCGCGGTCGCTCTTGGCCAACACGATCTTGAGACGTCGGCACTTTTGGGTGGCAGCCGCGGAGGAACTGCGAGTGCGAAAACATCGCCCGTGAAGCCGTCGCGTCTTTCAAAAAATACACCTGGCAGGGACATTCTTGGACCATCATCGTCTACCTTGCCCACAATGCCACCGTTTACCAGCCAACTTGAGCCTCCCTTTGGCCCTGGTTCATCCTCAGCTGTAGTCGGGGGAGCCGCAGCCTCGTCTCGCCGAGGAGGCCATTGGTTGCCGACCAGCTTTGTGCGTTTCCTATGGCTTATGAGCGCCCTATTCATGTCGCTTCTCGTATACGAGCTCGGCGAGGCATCGGCGTCACTCTTCCTAGCCGCCCTTCCCACATTGCAACACGCCACCGTCTATACTGTTGCCTACGTCTACGGCTGGATTGTGATCGTCTTCTTGCTCGACGGCGTGACCGGGTGGATTCTGGGCGGCCGCCAGGGTGAGCGCGTCGGCAGCTACCCGCTCGGCTGGGTCTTTAAGCTCTACTTTATGCTCACCTACCAGACCTACGTGCGTGCCTTGTACGTGCGCCTGCGCTCGCCCTCGCAGTTTGTCCTGCTGCAAGTCCTGTCGTCCACCACCCTGATTGTCATCAGCCCCTTGCTCATGTCCTCTTGGACCCACCGGCTGCTCGTCGCCCTCGGCCTCAACGCTCAGACCTACAACGCCTTTCAAAAGGTCTGTGTGCGCAACATCTTTGTGCGCTTTGTCGCCGAGAATGCCAGTATGCTCGCTTTTTTGGGCAGCCTCTTTGTCCTCCACTTTGGCCCCAATCGCGACGTCTACCCCTACTTTGCCTTTGACGACGGCCTCGACGGTGGGCCGGGCTACACATTTTCCTTTACGCTGTATGCCTCGAGCATTACGTGGGCTTGCGAGCTGGTTGCCGCCTTCATCGTGTCAGGCTTGATTCGCTATTTTTACGACCTCAGCGTCGTCGGGGAGGGCAAGATGGACCTGGCCGTGTGGCCGGAGCTGCTGCCGACGAGCGTGGCCGTATCTGTGCACGTTCTGCAGAACATGTTGTTTTCCATTGTCCGTATCCAGTTTTGGTAATATGCACTCCCCTCGTGCACTCCGTGCACCCATGTTGTCTGAAGCGTTTGTGCGTGTTTCTTTTCGCGTTTTTCCCCCGACAACGGCGGCCATCTCAACATGGCCCCGGTACCTTGATACTTGTCCCGTTTTATGCAATGATTTGGTTTTCTGCATCGTTTTGCATATCGCACCCGTCATTGCTGCCTTTCGGTTCTCGCCGGTTTGTTTCGTTCTTTCCTCGATACCCTTAATGATATCATTTCCCTGTTTCATCATGGTCCTGTCATTTTGCACACCCAATGTACATATAAATGCCTTAATATGGATACCCACTGCATACGTATCATTGAATTGTGTTGCTTGTTGTCATCAGTTCTCTTACTTGCGAGGATGAACGTCTGCTCTGACGTTGTCATACGTCGTGTTTTGATGCCCAAACAGAGTTTCGGAAGTGTCCTGGCGGCAAACGTCAGATGCACAGTGCCATTATTCCACTACTGACGGACCCGAAATTGTGTAAGTTGAGACGTGAATGACAGTCTCACCAGCCAATAAATTGCTTTTCCCTGATCAGAAGCCGCAATGAAGCAGGTGGGAATTTTGATACTTGTTATTGGCGCACACGTCGATGAGCTGTCTTTTCGGACGTCCATCCAGTGTAAGAATTTCTGCATCCGTTGTGCGATGGATGACAGCAGAATCGCAAGTAATAATACGCTCTGAACACGTCCACAGCTGTGCGCTGATAGAAAACAAAGAAGAACGCCGAAAACTTGCACTCTAAATCCTCGCCGGGCACAAGAAGTCGGCGTACTACAGGATAACGAAGAGGAGAGCATGTAAGAGAAAGGCGGACGCTGTACGTATCCCTGCTGTTTATGATTTCGAGGCTGGGCGAACGGTGGAATATGCGTGGAAAGGAAGCACACCAACGCCCTGCAGCACGGATGCATGATTGCTGCACTCTTCTGCACCATATGCATTGGGCTCCGCTTGCTCCCGCTTCGCCCAGCAGCCGTCATCTGCTCATGACAACATGGAAAGGGTGATGGGATAGATGTGGAAATATGTGCTGTCCGACGGCGAGGTTCTAGATGTCGTCGTGAACGTTTTCCGATGACGCGTTAAAACAGATTGAAAAGCAAACAAGACTGCTGCGGCAGGAACTGCAAGAGGACAAGAAGGGGTGCATCAGCCGTATCGCGAGCCTGTTGCCGAGGCACATTCCGGTATTCGATAGGATGAATGACGGTCGAGGCTTCTTGGCCGAATACTAACCTGCCGGAGATTAACAAAAAAGGATATGCCTCGTTGTCTTACTTGTTCATCGAGAAGCATTCCTGCTGATGCAAGAAGATGTGCCATAAGAGCAAGGCACACACCAACAAGATGCATCTCAGATGCCGTCAATTTTGACAGGGCACCGGAAGTTTCTTCCAAATGGATGAGTGAATCAGGCATCCTGACCTGGTCCTGCCATGGGCCGCGTCTGGACTTGCGTTGGGCATGAGTGGAAACAGTTTCGGGTTTTTAATCCGAGAAGAGAATAAACAAGCAGCCGATGCAGGTCGGCGGGGCTCGTTGCCGGCGGCCAGAGAACAGCCACCGTATGTTGCAGTGCATATAAGCCAGAAGGCTGTGGGCCGGACAGGCAGCGAAGTATTTCGAGTATGAAACAGTCTGAATGTAAATCAAAAACCTCTTTATGGCCCGCAGGTAACGTATGAGACGTGCATTAGCTTTCCGTGCGAAGGTACAGGTGCGTTTGTCGCACTGTCCAAGAGTGCGACGGATGAGAGGAGGTGCATGTATGAACGAGAATTGTCCAAGTCTGAAGTATTTGTGATGTACGCCAAATAAAATATACATAAATATCGTATGCTTGTCATCAGCCGACAATTGAGGTCTAGAACAATACTGTGTCGGGAGTTCTGAAGTGTGAGCTCCTCAGACGGCTCCCGACTTTGCTCCCTCAGTTAGTTTTCGATACCAGAGGGAAGTTCAGACTTTTCATTCCTCACGGCAAGGACAGAAGTATTCAGTATCAATGCACATCAGTAAGACAGTTGTCAAAACAACCAGATTATGCCGTGAAACGAGGAGAAGAAGTGAGGCAAAAGAACTGCAGGAGTGTGCCACACAAGGACTTGAAAAATGAACGCAAAGTACCTCGTAAACACCATAAAAGGCCATCACAAAGCGATATGTGATTTTGTTCATCACCTGGCCAGTGGCGAGAGAAAGACAAGCGGTGGCAGTGAAAAATGCAGTTATCTCTCGGTTCAAGAAAAAAGGCGAGGCTCAAAATCTTTTGCCTTGTTTCACGTCAGACAAAAGCCAAGTAATCCCGGGAAGAGTGCATGCCATGGCCTTTGGCATCGAGGGCGGGGAGCACACCAGAAACGATGGTAGTCGCTTCTATGTTCTGGCCGGACCAGGTTCGAAATGATGTGAGCCAGTGACGGCCCGCTGTACGTGAGTGACGTATACTTGTACAATGTGATATGGTGTTCATAATGTGGAACTCATATTCGATTGTGTTGTTTATAGCAATGTGCTTGTGGTTCCCTCCCACGCACACTGGTGGATGACGGCAGTAGGGGAGAAACCAGACCGTGGCACAGCTGAATACAAAGTAGTGACAGGCCAGGGAAAGTTTAGTTCCGGAGGTCAATGTTATCTATGCTCTCAACGGGCGGCGTACAGAGCAGCTGCCCAAGTATGTTGTACATTGTGCATATCTATTCGGTCGTAGGTGGGGCGGGTGGTACTTGGAGGTCTGGCTTGGTGGAGCCTGGAAGGACGTACTTCTGTACAAAGAGACGGTGAAAGCAGCGATCGAGGTGATAATGATGTGATCAGCGCCGCGTTGTATTTTCTGGCTCGGCCTGGCCCAGCTTTGTCCATTGAACCACATGTTCCTTGAGCCAGTATCCTTAGCTGCATACGTGGGGCAGTTAACCGCTACCATTCAGGTACAGGCCAGGGCAAGCAGGGACGGCACGGGAAGCCAGGCAGCGAGGCAACGAGGAACTGCCTCAACCCTTTGTCGGTGCTAGTATCTTACCAACTGAAATCTAGAGCCGTTGTTCGTATGCAAGCGAAGGATCTGTTCGGCTTGGAGTCACAGACACGCAAAAAAGGCATACCCGTGCGCCGCGCGTTTGCGAACAGAAAACTTTTAACGGGGTGAAATAGGACGATGTGGCTGCATTGCAGCGGAGGTGGGTTGTTAAGACGGCCACATGTGGTAAGACGGTTTTCCTATTCTGTGTTGTCGTCTTTCTTCCGTTACTTTTGTTCACAGTTGTGTTTCGGACCTGCCTTTTATCCCCTGCAATGCAAAACCGGACAGTGTTGACTGTCCATTGCTGTATGTTCCTGGTTGCCGGTTTCAGTGCCCAGGGCGTGTCGCTGTGTCCGAGGCTGTTAGCCTACTTGACACCATCCGGAATGCGTCCTTTGTAGGACTGGCAATGGGTACAATTTAGGCATGTCAGCAACACGCGTCGTGTGGGCTGAAGGCGTGAGTATTCGAATGTCGGCGCTCAACATGAGTGAATCTCGAGGCGGTATGAGCGTGGCACTTACGACAGGGGCGACACGAGCTGCGTAAAAGACGTGAGTCAACCGCTGTGCGTGAAAAAGGTCACTTCATTGCAGATTATGGAAGAAACGGATTTGGTGTAGGCGGAGTGCGGGCCGCAAAAGACGGCGTTTGGCAGGGCATGTTTAGAGGCGTTGAAACCGGCGTCTTCTGGGCGATTGGGACGGACGCAACAAGGAACGTGAAAAGGAACGCAAAACGAATGCCGAAGCCGCCAAAACTGAGGGAATTGGTGAGCCAAGTTTCGACAGCAAAAGATGCAAAGATAGGGGTAGAAGAAAGAAAACTTAACAGAGGCAGCCTCACCGCTCCATCTCCATCTCACTTTCCTGTTTGGTGTATTGCGGGCGTCGTTGCCGCATTGGGGGCTTGTAAATTGACTCGTCGGGGAAGGAGTGATGGTGGGTTGCCCGCAGAAAAGCCATTTGCAGCACCACCAATGAGCGACAGTTGCACGCCCAGGCACCACCGCGCCGAGCAGTCGTTTCGCTCGACATCTGCAACCGCCTGTCCACGAAAGAGACAGCGAAAGAAAAACCGCTTCACTCTGTGTTTCCTGGTGGGTCACGACCACATTCGAGACGAGAGACGAGAGGAATGGTCGGGAGGACGGACTATTGTCATGCTTCAGGGGATGGAGTGGGTGGATTTTTGACGAGTCTGGATCGAAAACAGGAAGGGGCAAACGTGCAAACACGGCTGTGATGGCAAGACCGGGGAATCAGAACAGAAAGCGCAAACGGCGCACCTTTCGAGTTTGTAGCCTGATAGGAGAAGATGGAGGACGCTTCTTTCGTGGTCTTGCCGTGGGGTGTGCCAGGCCAAAAAGCGGCATTGTAGTCATCCCATCCCACGTTTCCTCCTCCATCCCACTTCGTGATATCTCCAGCGCCGTTTTTGCGGTTTCATCCCACACCACCCTCTCCACACCTGCACCGACCATGCTTCCTTGTTTATCCTCTTGTTGTTATTCCACTGCGTCGACTGCCACTGCAACTGGCCACTTCTCTGCATCGCGGCGACTCGAAGGTCGTCGGAAGGCTGCACCGCCATCCTTCTTCCGCGTCGGCGTCGCCTTCTTATCCATATGCTGTCTCAGTGGCTCCAGCACGTCGTTTCCTGCTTCCTTGATGCAAGGCAGCAAGTCTGATTACCGCTCATGGTTAACGAGGTAAAGGGCCAATACAAGGCCATGTCTCTCGCTACATTGCTGCCCTTGCGTTGAATTTCATAGGCCGTTTTCTTCGAGGTTCCGTTTACCAACTGTTTTATTTCGGCCCTAATGCTTCTCATTAATTTATGTCCTGTTTTTATCTTTTATCTCTTTATCTTTTTTATTCTTAGTGCCGAGCTGCGTTTTTTTTTTTTTTTTTTCTCCTTAGCGTTCACTATTTTCCTTTACACGGCCTCGACGGCTCCCACTTACGGCACGCCCCTCCATTACAGCCTAGCTGTGCTGCAGCCAACGATTTTTTCTTTCTTTTTTTCTTTCGTTCCTCCCCATCCGCTTCCTCGCATAGATTGCACCCTCGTCGACCAGCACCTGTGCACCACCTTACGTCCTGCGCAGTACAGCGTTTGATTTCCCATCCTGCACCCCTCCGTGCACTGCATCTTTCGTGTTCAACCTCTCACACACTCTTCGTCCCCCTTCCTCTCTCGACTTCACCCCTCCTCCTCGCTGATACCGCCCTTTCGATCGCGTCCTCTCCCTTTTTCTTTCCGCTTCCCCTCCCCGCCTCTTTCTCTCTCGTCTCTTCTTTTTTTTTCCCCTTTCTCTTCCCCATCATGACCTCCCAGGTCCCTCAGACTGCCCAGAGTCAGGAAACAAGTCCAGACGCCTCCAGACCCGCTGCCACCACCGTCTCCGTTGCCCAAAATGCCTCGGGAGGACAGTCCGCCGCCGCCGCCGCCGCCACCACCGAACTCGCCAGTACAAAGATAGGCCTCTATGATGCCCTCCGGCGCTTCGTCGATTTCCCGATCAAGGGCATCGTCTTCATCGATATCATGCCCATCTTCCTCGACCCTGCTGTCCATGCCAGTCTCCTCCGCGCGCTTGAACTCCAAGCCCTGCACTTTTCACCCGCTGTTACCGCCGCCCCCAACACCCCCTGGGTTGACGTCGTCGTCGGTCTTGATGCCCGTGGCTTCCTGTTCGGCCCTGGCCTGGCCCTGCGTCTTGGCGCCGGCTTTGCGCCGGTGCGCAAACAGGGCAAGCTGCCGGGCTCATGCGTGACGGCCAGCTACGAGAAGGAGTACGGCACCGATTACTTCCAGATCCAGGAGGATGCCATCAAGCCCGGCCAGAAGGTCCTTGTTGTTGACGACATCATTGCGACGGGTAAGTTGCTACTGTTTTGCGCAATTGATCACTGTGCGCTCGCGGTTGCGCTCGTTGTTGCGCTGTTTTGCGCCTCTGGGCGCATTTCTGATCCCAACCCCTCGATCACATGCTTTTTTGGGTGCCTGTTCTCCGCTAACGCGCCTCTTTCTAGGCGGATCGGCTGCCGCTGCCGGTGAACTTGTCCGGAAACTCGGCGGTGAGCTCGTCGGCTACATGTTCATTCTGGAGATCTCCTTCCTCAAGGGCCGCGAGAAGCTCGGCGATGTACCTGTGATCACTCTGCTCGAGGAGGCGGAGTAGCCACCGAAGTGCTCTCTTACTTATCCACGATTTTTTTGCGACTTGCCTCGACATTCCCTCTTTCGCTCAAATCATTTTGTCCTTTTTCGCATTTATTTTGAGAAATATGAAAGGCGATACAAAAAAAAACACTTGAAAATCAACGCCTCGACCGCACTACCGGGTAACTTAGACGACACGACACTCGGGTACCAGGCGTTCAACAAACAATAGACTTCATAAAAGAAAATTCTTTTTTTTCTTCCGGCACGTTACGAGCACCATCTATTCCGCTATTGCATGCCTCAAATTATAAACAGTACAGCCCCGCCACATTAATACGGCCAGTCTGCATACCATACGACCGAGGGCGACAAACGCCGGCTGCAGAGACGTTTTGCTCCCCCACAAACGCTGCACACGACTTTATCTTGCCCCTCGGGTGCCTGAACGACCTTTGATCTTCAACAAGAGGGGAAATTCCGGGCGTCGCTGGACATATTTGGCTTTTGGGTTGGCAATCTGTTGTTATCTTTTGCCGCATTTGTATGTTTCTTGATTTTTACGTGTTCATCTGTATGGGTTTCTGCCTTGTTTTTCGTTTTTATACGTTGCTTGATCTTTTCTTTCTCCTCACAGGCCCTGCCTCTTCTTCTTGACGCGCATGCAATAACACATTTTTGTGCTGGCGGGCATTAATTTTTAGATAGCGCTCCAAGACGTTGTTTTCCGGGTTGGTCTCTGCACTTTGCAGTTCCATTTTTGCACTTGACGCTTGCTGCCTCCTGCTTCGTGCTTCTTGCTCCATATGTCGTTTCTCGTGTCCCCTTCCTATACCACATGTTGCTATGTTGTGCCACCTGGAGAAACGTGTGCCACCAACCTGCCAACTCCAATCCCAGCTACACGTGTCAACCTGGAATGGGCATCTCTGCGGCATCTGTGCTTTTTGTGTATGTGTTTGTGCTCCTGCGGGGTCCCGAGGGACGACGTTTCCGTGCCGAGGATGCATTTTCGCTGTCCTTTCCGTCCCTCATCTACACCCTGGGACAACTTCTGTCTCTTGTGTTCCCTTGTCCTTTAACATGGCCAGAGAAGGAACCGGTCGCACAACAGCTCCGATGCAGACGGTGACTGCTGTCTGTCTTTCTTCCCCCGCAATAGAACTGTAGTGCCACAGACGTGTCAGTCAGCAAAGGTGCAGGACGGGTTTGCTGTACGACGATATGCACGGTGATCCACACCACTCAGTTCGCTTCTCCGAATGCTGTCTCAGAAACATGACGACCGCGGCCCGTTAAAGACTGGCAATCGCGAGTCTTTGTGGAGTCGCCATGGCATTTTTACCCTGTTTAATGTCACTCCTATGCCATTTCTTGTGAAAGGATACATTTTTGATAATGAAATCATGATTTGTATTGACAATTATTCTTTTGAATAGACAACTTATACGAAACAAAATGAAGATTAGTTTAAGAAATTGACCATCTATACATACATATTGAAACTAAACAGCTGTTGCCTTTTGTCGTCTGACATTCTTTCATGGTCCATATTGTCTCTGAATGGAACGATGACAAGTGCACACCATCTTATCTCACATTTGCACACGTGCAGACGATGAGAGGCATATATGTGCCTCCAGTGAGCCGAGTACGCAAGAGTCTCACGTAACTCTCTCGACAGAAGAAGGGTCGAAGCCACCAGTGGGTGCATGGTTACTTCTATGGACGTTGTTGAGGCTCACCGTACTGTTGTCTTGCTGACCACGCATGTAAATGAAAAGGATAGCCTGCCTGACCTGGCTGGCAATTTGCTGAGCCACAACATCATCCATGAAGCCGGCTGCAATTCGCGTCGATTAGCAAAAATACAAGCCGCTGTTTCAAGGTTCGACAACATCACACTCACTGGGGACGGGGCATCTTTACCTGGCGCCGTTGACATTGGCCATCGTCTCCGGCCGTGCTACGCTCCCTCCTATAAGAAAGGTTCCGCGGTTCTTGCGTCAGACTGTGTCAGAGATGACTGTTATTGTAAGAAAAGCAACCCTCCCCCTGGAGATGTATCGCAACAATGAAATGATCACAGCGACTGGCGGCCCCGAAGTGTCGGCGGCCCTGGCAAAAGCTACACCGGCTTTTTTTAGTCTTGTTAGCCGGCAATGACTGTCGTTCTGCCAACCCACTAGCAAGCAAACCTGGTGGACCGAGACATACTCCCGTTATCTTGACGGCCGGCCCGGAACTGAGTTTTAAACTCGGACAACGCCCACGACGCCATTTCTACCAAAACTTCAAGAAAGACTTTTGGTAGTTAATGCGACGAACGTGAGGATGGTTTGTGGCTTTGGAATCATGCACTCTTGTCTTGCAGTCGTTGTTTCGAGTGGAGAAGATGACAAGGCTGACTGTTAGTGCTGACCCAAGCCATTGCTCACTCCATTTGACATGTAATTGTCCCGTATTACGCAAAGTTCTTCCCTCCTCGAAGTAGTATTCGCGTGATTCCTGATTCCACGTCAATGAGCCAGACATTGGTGGCCGATGCATGCAATTCAGTATTTGGAAATGAGAGTGTTAGGACTTGGCGTCATTCCGCGTATTGCTGTCGCGCTCATTAGGCAGGTGCGAGTCTCTATATCTTCTCGTCGCCGCCTCTTGCCGTTTGGACTTTGTAAATAATTACTTTGAACCTTGGTCAACAAATATCACGATCGCACCTTCCTAAGATCCTCCCGATAGCACTCCCCAAGATTACTAATACTCCCCATACAAAAATGGCTCCCGGCAATGCCTCCACCGCGGCCACTCTCGGCGACTACCTTGCGCAATACCCTGCCATTAAATACTACATGCCTGACTCGCCCGACTTTGCTGCTACCAAGGCCTCCTTCATCTCGAAGCCGGCCACCCAGCCCTTTGCCATTGCGCGGCCCCAGTCCGCCGCGGACGTCCAGGCACTCATCCGCTTCTGTGTCGACAACGATGTCGACTTTGTCGTGCGGGTCGGCGGCCACGACACGGCAGGGCGGACCCAGGTCCATGGCGTGCTGACAATTGATTTGCGTGACCTCAACTCGGTCGTGGTCGACGAGGCGTCGAAGACAGTCAAGGTTGGTGGCGGCGCCCTCCTACGTGATGTGTCCAGAGAGCTGGGGAAGTTTGGACTCGCCACGCCTGTTGGCACCGTTGGAAGTGTCGGCTACGCGGGCTGGGCCACGCTGGGCGGCTACGGTCCCTTCGCGCCCAAGCACGGCCCCGGCGTCGACCAGATCCTGAGTGTCCGGCTGGTCAATCCCGCCGGCGAGCTGGTCGAGCTGCAGGGCGACGACGAACTGCTTACGGGCCTGCGTGGTGGCGGCGGCATCTTTGGTGTGATTGTCGAGACGACGGCCAAGGCATTCCCCCTCAAGGAGATTGTGGCCGGCATGGTGGTGTCCGACCCGAGCGACCTGCCGGGTGCCTGGACAGCATTCTCGGCTGCCTACCAGGGCTGGCGCGAGTCGGGCGAGCTGCCTGCCGAGCTGTACCTGCAGCCCTTTGGCGTGTCCTTCCCGGGCGTCGGCCACGTCTTTGCGCTCGGCGTGACATGGATTGGCGAAGACCATGACGCCGCGAACCAGTGGGTCGACAAGGTCGCGGGCTCGCTTGGCAAGCCCCCCATTGTCAAGCAGGCGGCGCCGACATCGGTTTATCAGTTCATCGAGAACAACGAGAAGAACCTGACGTACGGCGTCTATGGCCGCGTGTTCCCACTGAACTTTAAAAAGTACACGCCCGCGATGGCCGCCGTGTTCGCCAAGTACAACGCCAGCCTGCCGACGTCCGACAGCGCCATTTCCATTCATGCGCTGCGCACACCGCCCGCCAACGAGGCCTCCGTTTTTGGCGCCCGCGAGGACCACGCAATGCTCGAGGTCATTGCGGTGGCCAAGGACGCGGCCGACGAACAGAAGGCGGCCGAGTGGGCCAAGGCCTTCGTCCGGGACCTGCGCGCAGCCGGTCCAGACAACGTCCTGGAGAGCACGTATGTGTCGCTGGGCGGTGACGACGACTCGGACAACAAGAAGATCTATGGGTCGCAGCACGACCGGCTGGTGGCGTTGAAGAATAAGTACGATCCAAAGAACGTTTTTAAGCATGCCATTCCCAAGCTTGCGTCGTATTGAAAGCCGAGGCTGGCGACGTGCTCAACGGGACGCTTTCTGGGACACAGACACGTCAGGATTTATCAAACTTAGGATGAGCATGAAATGAAAATTAATTGTGGACTTCGCGATTAAAAAGTACGTAAAGTGAACAGACGTAAAACAGTTCAAGGAGGCCCGACATATTCCCGAGCAAATACAATCGACCAACCGTTTAAGCTCTCGTACCTTTATACCCCAATTTGTCAGCAACACGATTTGTCGTCACCGCTCTTAGGGCCATTGGGGCAATGGATTTTCCGACATGTCCCTTTATACAAAAAGGGGTGCTGCATTTATACCGCGGACGACAACGGGTTGTGCTGCGTCCCAATTCGGCTTCCACGTCTTCGCATTACGTCCCTGATATTATATATTGTCTACTCGCATCTCATTTACTATCTACTCTCTATTCTCCCATCCATCACCACTCCTTCGTTCCGCTCACAAGTGGACGCAACCCTACTATGGCCACCCCCACCGCCTCCGCCGTCCTTTGGCCCACCAAGTTCCTCCCCGGCGCCACGGACAACTACGTCTCCAACGAGGTGTTCGCCGTTGGTCTGACGGCAACTCAGGTATGGCCTTATTTGGCCGACAGCGCCCATTGGGAGGCGTACTACGACAACATCGGCCAAATCACCCCGCCCGCATGCGGCTCTCTGTTCACGCCTGCGGCTGTCGGCAGCCACTTCAGCTTTGCCACGTTTGGCTTTCCTCCGCTCGACATGGAGCTCGCTGAGTGCGTGCCACCGACGGCCACCACGCCCGGCCGCCTGGCTTGGCACGCCCGGAACGACGGCGATGCGGACTCGGCGATCGAGGTGTACCACGCGTGGATCGTGGAGGATGCGCCGTGGTCGACCAAGGACAAGCCGTTGACGCGGATTCTGACGCAGGAGACGCAGATTGGCAAGCCGGCCGCCCAGCTGGCCGAGGCCCAGCCGAACCCCATGCTCAATGGCCACCAACGCTGGCTCGACGGTCTGGTCAAGTATGCCAGGTCGAAAAACTAGGATGGGGAGTGCTTTGATAATATATATGGATCTAGACCAAAAGAAATAGTTGAATATTTCTGACACTACGAGAGCGTGAAACGAAGATATACAATATGTGCACATCACCAAGCCAACTCTGCCACACGGATTTTTTTTTTTTCGTTTTTTTTTTTTCTCGTCACCCTTCGCTTCGCTCGTTGAGATTGGGAGGTTTTACGTGCTCAGCGTGTACTTGCTGTTGCCACCAGCGTTGCCCCAACCCTCCGTCGCCAGCACCTGGTAGTCCATGGAGCCCAGCTTGAGACCCAGCGACGCCCACGCATCAAAGTGGTTCTTGGTCGTAATCGTACCGCTGCCGGGCCGCGAGGTGCGCCGCTGGGAAATGTACTGCGTGAAGGTCGTCGTGCCCGCAATCGACGGCTGGTTGACCTGTGTGTGCTTCCAAACATCGTATGTCGACCCGTCGCTCTCGACGGTGCCGACCTTGCTGCCCTGGGCGGAGCCCTTGCCGTCGGACGCGTACTCGGTAATGTAGTACTCGACGAGCGGGTTGCGGGACCAGCCGTAGACGGAGACGAGGACAGTGCCACCGGAGTGGGAGGTGGAGCCGTCAAACGTGATGTTCCTAAAGAGGTGTTAGTACAAGGGACGCGAGGACAGTCCAGGAAAAGAGAAAAACAAAGAACAACTAACCGGGTGGTTCCCGTCTTCCAGCCCTTGCCGACGACGAAATCACCGGCACCAGAAAAGGACACCGAGTAGCCGTTGTTGCTGGGCTGGAAGTTGACGTTGCCTCCCGTCTTGTAGTTCTGGTTGTAGTCCTGACGGGCCTCCAGAGCCGCCTCAGAGGGGCCGATGACAAAGTCAGGCGCGTCGGCCTCAGCCGTGGGGGCAGCCAAGGCGGCCGAGACGGCCGTGGCAGCAAGTGCCAAGTATGTGAGGGCGACCATGTTGGTTAGGTGTTTGGTTATTTTTGAACGAATTGCAAGGTGTTGATGGACCACGAAAACGATACGACAAGAAGGCAGGACAAGACAAGGCGCCAAGCGGTGCCATTCGGCAGTTTATATAGTTTCCCCGTATTGTCCTGCCCTCCTCCGCATGATCGCCTTGATCTTCTCGTTTGTCCATTCTTGGCCGTCTTTCATCCTCAGTATTTCCTCTTCTGTCGCCCCCCGCTCATGTGTACGTTTCCCGGCTAAAATAGGGTAGGATCCACCTCATATAAGATCACAGTATTCTTCCATGGGTGCCAAAGTATTGCCCACATCATTGAGATATTACTCTATGGGGTTATATTTGCTCCAGATTAGCACGGGGCGGCCGCTCACTCTCAGAACTACTGTGCAGCTCTTCCGTACTTTGGATAAACCTGATCGGAGAAGACCAGTCTCCGAAACGCGGGGAGCCGAACGCCTCCCTTTCTTCCTTTCTTCCTTTTCTTCCTTTTCGTCGAATTTGTTTGCTATGCTCATATATTCGGCTTTTTTGGGGCCATTCTAACTCCACAACAGAGGATAATAGAAGACAATATGGAATAAAGGATGCATCTTTATAAAAGTTTAGGAAGTTGTCCGGCGAGCCGAACATTCATGTAGGTTTTCGCAGTTCAAGTATGCAGTTCGTGATTCAACAATTTATTTACGAATATTGACAACACTGGTAGGTCAAAGCAACACTTGCGCTGGCTTACCTTTGCCGTTTAGTGCCCACTCCCTGGAAACTTTCTCCCTCATTGCCGTTTATAGTCAATAGTAACCATCCTCGACAAATGCCATCTGGCCACACCTCATTTGTTTCTCATATTTCACTGGATGGCATACGGCAGGCTTGTCCGAGAATCCAGAAGCTCACCAGCTCGGCATGGAGGCCCTTGCTTCGGCTCTTATCAGCTTTTATCCAACTGAACGACCCGTAAATATCCATCCACCATGTCCACGCTCCTTTCTTTGGCAAACCAACGTTACCAGGGCATCATACGACCAAAAGTCTCATCACCCTCTCCGCGGGGGGAGTAAGGACCACGGCTGTCGGTCTAGGCGGCCTAACTTCCAAAGGCACTCTACCGGCCACGTGAACGGTTGCCTATGAATACGGAACTAACATACAGCATTTTCTATATTGTGACTTGATTGAGTCGTCCCACCACATTGGAAGAAGGGACGAACTGTTTACAATGCGAATAGCCGTTTAGATTATGTGGCACTTCATTGACTATTACAGTTTTGAAAACAAGCCGTCCTCTAATGTTCAGTCGTTCCATTTTATTGTGTTCGTAGACTCAGCCGACTATATTGTTGAGTAAAACGAGAAAACGGCCATCTCCTCTACACGAGAATTCTCCCGAGTGTTAATTTAGGTTGTTTTCAGTTGTCGACTTGTCTGACGAAAAGAAAGTAGGATGACGTAATTCAACAACCTCCTGTGTTCATGCTCCAATTTCAGAGTCGAATACTGACACCTATCTAATGTATAGCTTTCGCAGCCTCCTGTCCTAACCATTACCCGCAACTGGTTCAGCGCGCGGTCCGATAAAAATGCCATCCAGTGGCAGTAGCTCCTGCTTGCGGAATGGCAGCCGCAGTTGACGCGAAGTGGTAGCCATTTTAGGCCGCGTGTTTTCCAACTTCGGAAGAGTTTGCCCATACGCGCGCTCCGCGAACCCTTAATATATTCCTGGGCCTCAGAAAGTACGGACTCTCGTATGGTGGTCGCTTGAGTTGTTCCTCGGAAAGCTGCTGCTGCGGCTACGTCCGGGATCATGGCCTTTTGTCCCCGCTCCTCGTGAAACTCATGTTCGCAATCTTCAACGCCCTTTCCTTTCCTATGATGGTGATGATCATTGCTGCCGGCGTCCCGTTCTTGGCCATGCCCTTCGAAAGAGCCCTCGTCAAGTTGGCTTTGAAAGACCGCTATGTCAAAAGGCGCTTCCTCTTCGGCGTCGGCGCGTTCTTGGCGTGGAAATTCTTTTCTCCATCTTTGCTGCAGCATTGTGGTCTGGAATAGTCAGATCTTGGGATTATTATATCAAGTCTTCCCAGTGAGCTGCGGCTGGACTGGGAAAACGACTGCTGCCGTCGTCGTCGTCATCGGGCGGTAGCGTTCTATGAAGGCTGACCTTACCATCATTACGTTCTCGGCCGGCGTATCCATAGCTCTCCAACTAGTGCTATATGACACGCCCGTCCTCGCTTCCGCATGTCCTTCGCCAACCCCAACACCTCATGAAAAGACCTTCCTATCCCTGTTACATATAAAGAACTCCCTGTCCCATCCGTTTTCCCCGTCACATTACTCAACGGTACCGCCTCGTCGACAGCTGGACCCCGTGGCTCGGCCCTTATAGCAGCAGTGCGTGACGTTTAACAACCAGTGGACCTATGACGCAGGGCAAGTCATTACTACTGCCGACGCCATCAACACCGTCGCCGCCAGCGGCGGGCGGGTGTCTTTACCTTTTAAGTTCTTGTCGTGCATGCCGGGCAATGTCGTGAACCACACATTAAATGTGTAAGGGGAGAGGGACATACACTGTAAATAGCAAGTAATACGATGTATTAATTACACTGTATACTGAAGGCCACTGCCAGTAACCTAAGCACCCTTATAAGCCACTTGTGACTTTTAAAGAGTAATGAGAAATCAACACAATAAATGGTCTACCAATTAAAAACTAGTTTTTCAATAAGTATTTTATTGCGTGAGTCTCATGACATGTTTATTATCTAGAAGGGCAGAGAGTGTTGAGAGTTTGTCTAGACGATGCAGTAATGGAAGAAAACTCATTCGCAAAATGAGAAAAGAGATTCGTGTATCAGTGCACAGTTATTATTTATTGCTTGGTATGACGCAGGTAAGAGTTCTTGTTTACTGTTTGCCGGCGCTACCAACCCGTATACACCTGGAGTATTTTGCCTACTACCGCTTATCATGATACCGCCGGTGTATACCACCGATCAATACCGGGGATGCGAAATGTACGGCCCGGTTGGTCACGTGTTATTGATCCCATGATATATGATATAATGGTACGCCCGTCGGTATGACCGCCAGCACAGCCGCTCTTGTCCCAATAGGGCATCACCCTTGGCCCGGCAAGTGCCGGCAACGCAGTAGTAGCTACCGTTGCGATTGACCTTATTGGGACAGTACACGACAAACGGACTATCATCGGGGCACCATGTATTCTCATAATCGCATTGGTGCATTTGGAAGTTTTGGGCAGTGTCTATTGGCTAGTATTAATGGTGTAGGACATTGCAGCCGAACGACCAGCCTGCCCCGATAGATGCATTAGCTGGCACACGAGTGGTAGAGGTGGATAGATCCCACAACAATTTTGTCCTATAGCAGCTTTTCTCGATTACCTTATCAACATCCGCCGGAGGCGTCCAGTTGACGCCAGTGCACTCAACAACAGCAACGTCGTTGTTGTACGTTTTACTACAAGTGGGTTCACCAGAGTACTCCGGGTTGGAGTGGGCCAAGGTCGGAGAAGTCGAGTCTTTGGCTCTGCGGCGTGCCCGTGGTGAGGCTCAAACAGGTGGGCGACGAGGTGGGTACCAGTTGATACGCTCAGCGACGTCTGGTCATGGAATTTAACGTGATGCCAGATGAATTTGACTTGTGCACAAGTAGCCGAAGCTACAAGAGCCAGAACGGCTTGGAATGGAGTCTTGGAGTGCATCTTAGAATGAATGGAGACAGATACGGATAAAAATGCAATTTCTTTTTGTGAAGAGGTCTCACTGCCGAGCTAAGTTGGATTGTTTGTGAGGTTGTCGACACCAGATATTCAAAAACCGTAAAGACCGGTGGCATCTCTTTTATAGATTATAGTTTGACAGATCGAATGGCTCGTTGCATCCAAGGGTATCTAGTTTTGTTGGGCGCAGTTTCTCGCAAGGAACATTATACACAGTTAACGGGGGGCCACACATGACTTTGAGCACCTACTACCATGATAATTTGTAAAATTTGATGTGTACAAGCCGCAAAAAGTAGGAACTCAACGTAGAGCCCAAAATATCCGGCTTATCTCTGACGACGTGCGTATATATGCCTTCCACTTGGTTTGGCAGTCTTTTTACAAAAAAAAAAAAAAAAAAAAAAAAAAAAAAAAAAAAAAAAATAAAAAATCTTTATCCTACCCAGAATGCGCCGCAGAGTCTTATCAATATCCATGCAAACAGGTTTCTTTTCGATTTGTTGTGTATCATCACACATCCGATGTCTAGATGCCCGACAAATACACTGGTTTGGCCCCCATTTCAGAAAATCGTCAAATTTTGCCGTCTATGGATTTTGGACATAGTCAACCAGAGTGGACAGCCAACTTGACGGTCTGGTCTACTGGCCCGGATATACGACCGGCAAGCACTCTCCAGTTAGGCGTCCACCATGTTCGGTACAGCATAGAAAGGGGGCCTGATACTATCAGCCTAATTAAAAGTCTAATTAAAAGTCGCACAAATAATACTGGGCGCATAATAAATACTGTGGTCACCGTGGTCCAGGCCCTGACCGTCACATTTCCTATTATTCAAGAAACAACTGTGCCCCAGTCAAGCAGAGGCTGATTGCACTTGACCAAACAAACTCAGGATAGTACCGATAAATAGTTGGCACTGTATCCAACGCCCCTTGTCCCTTCCTCTTTTATTTTTAGACTTTTTGGACTTTATGGACGTTTTTATACCGCAGCTCGCTGTTTCGCTGTTCCGCGGTAGATCCTGCATGTTACACGTCTTTTTTATTTTATTTTATTTTAAATACCTCCATAGTTTGAAAAGACCAGTCAAATTTGCCTTGTTCTGTACGCAGTACACAGCACCACGACCATGTCCAACTCCAGTACTTCGAGCTGCCCGACGAACCTCGTTCCCGTCGACCTACCCATCCCGCACAACCTTACCTACGCCGTCATCCCTGGCACCAACGCGTCCGACCCGTGGATGGTCGATTGCTGCCACCCTAGTCCCGTGCACGTTGTAAATACTTGCTGGGAATGGTGCCAGCTCAACGGCACGAACGAGGATGATGTCTCATCGGATTTCAACGCTTGTATGATTACCAGCAAGCGCAACCTTTCCCAATCCAACGGAGTGCTCATCCACATGTCCGGCACAACGTCAAACTCAAACAACCGTGCCACGTTTGCAGGAATGGCGCTGGTAGCGCTCACAGCTTCAGTTGTGTTGTTTTGATGGTTTAAGAGCTGGGAGCTGAGTTGGATGGTGATTTATATTTTTATTGTATCGGCCTCGTCTTTTGTTCGTTGAATAGTGACTAGAATAATTCGAGGTGAGGGAAGAGTAATGATCATTTATATCGTGTATAATAATATAAGGAAATATTATTATTATATTACTACTACTATATGGCTATCACCGTAAGGTATACCAGTCTATCGTAGGTTCTAAGTGTAGGGAAAACCCCTCTAGACTGAAAACCCACACTCCTACGCAGTCTATCATTCGTGGCGTCGACGTTCACCGAGCTTGCTCTCACCACCATGCGTATATTACATAAGGTAAAATCCAGGTCTGTAGCCTTCCAACTCGCCATCCTCATTCCCGATCTAATACTTATTAATCAACCGTACCGTAAGTCTCTATGTCTCTAGGCGGCCAACTCGTATAAACTAACGGATAAGCGTCTTAGCCGACAAAGGCAACGCTGGTGCTATGAGTGGCCATCTGCTGAGGATTGTTTTGTTAGTTTTGTAAAACGAAAACAAAACGAGAAGACAAAGGAGACGTAAATAAACATGATTAAGAGTCTACTCAAGTACAGCATACGGCTAAACGAGATTTGGGTGGCATCACGCGTGCAGTCGTCTGTCGGTGAGATGATGGGCTGTGCGAAAGAATGCATATGCGATGCTGATGTTGACGGAGGTGAAATTGATTTTTCACTTCATTTATTCTTGTCATTCAGACAGCACATAAAATTGTAAATTGTGCCCCGTGTGGTTCCAAGATGTAAGGGACAGGTCATTCGTACCAGTCGCGCCTTCCATAGTCGGCAAGCCAAACAAAGAACAATAAGACCGTGCAATACACGTGATGCGTCATGGTTTCTCAATTAAGGGGCTTTGATTTCTCTCGAAAATAGTATCCTTATTTGTCCGTCCTCTTATCGTCGTCGACCACCTCGTCGAGCCGGAATACTACCGGCTCTCACTTCTCGCCTTCTAACCTCTCAGTCCCTCTCTGCCGCACCTTTCGTGTGGTAATGGCTGCCTGCGATGCAGTTGAGTCAATCCGTAGCTTCGGCTTATTGTTGTTTTTTGTTGTTGTTATCCATGATCACTGACGCATTTCTGTACAAGTCATGCCATTCGTCCGTTCGCGCCCAACGAATGCCTCCTATTCGATGCTCACAGCGTCTCGTGTACGCAAGAGGCTCCCCCGCATAAGCCTCACTGTTGCACGAACTGCCCATGTCCGCTCTTTGCTACCTCGTCGCGGTTTTGTGCTGTAGTCGCGTCCGAGGATCGTGTTCGCTTTGCAGGATTGTTGCCTAGTCGCCTCGTCGCCTTGAATTTTGTGTTTCCTATTTTCTCTGGCGATCGGGGTCGCCTCATCCTGTGGTTGGCCCAGCCGAGTCTGAAGCACTTACGGCCTGTCGCAGGTGCGCGGAGAAGGGTCGGCCGACAGCCCACAGCAAGCACTGAACGGTGCCACGTCAACGCTGTAGGTTGCAGCTTGGAAAGTTGGGGGCCAGACCATTTTCCCTCTCTTCGCTTTGCCTATGAGCACACAATTGATAAGGTGAAAGGAAGCAAAGAGGCTCAAAAAGGCGGACAACGGCAAACACAATCTTCTGCATCGAGGAATCCCCGCAGCAAAAGGGGGTGATGTGATCTATGATTTCACTGGGCAAGGCCGAAGCCGCGTCACAACAATCATCATGGAAACGGAAAGATGTGCACAAGATGAATTGAGGCCAGCCTCGTACCAAATCCCGAGGCTGTCAGCGGCTGAAAAATATACAAACGGATACATCGGGGAGGATGACGGCAGGAAGCACTGGATGAAAGGCTAGCAAACCAGAACAGGATCAGAATCAGGATCGGGAACAGGAAGAGGAGAAATCTACAAGATGATGAGGGACGAGGCGAGGCCTACGAGACATGACAGCCGGATGTATGGGCCGCAGAAGCTCGCATGGCATCAGAGTAATTGCATTCCCGCTCATCGATTACTTGAGCAAGCATGGCGAACCCAGGATATATAACCCGGCATGATCCTCGAGCATCAGTTTGATGAGATCCATCGTCAAGCCCAACCTTGCAAGTACCTACACCCTGGCTTGCCCGTCATACCTTACCCAACCACCGCTATTCACATTCCTTGTTCTTTCACTTCAAACATTTACACAAGTATCAGCATGGCCTCTCCAAACGGCCTCAACGGCACTCTTGCCTTTCTCAATGTACCGTCAAACGGCACATCGCCGCCTTCGCCGCCGCTGCAGACCATCGAGCTCAGTGAGAGACTGAGTACACTCCAGCAGAGCATGGAGACTCTCTGGCAGAATCGCAATGTCTTCAAGGACGTCTAGGCCGTGCTCTCTGACAACAAGGACTGCCAAGGGGCTCTGCGTGCCAGCATGGACCATGTTCACCAGGTCAAAGCTGAAAACGACAGCATGCAGTCTCAGATTGCGTCCCAAGGGACGACCATTCGGAGGCTCCAATCCCGTGTGGAAGAGCTGCAAAAGAAAGCGGCCATCAAAGACCGTGACCTCAAAAACATCACGGAATCGAATGCCACCTTGAAGTCCGAGGCTACGGAAGAGAAGAAAAAGATCGAAGCCCTCCTTGTGGCCAATGATACACTCACGCGGGACAAGAAATCTCTCGAAGGAAAGTTGTCCCAGCAATCAGCCCAACTCGCCAAACTGACTGCCCAAGTCGAAACGCTGAAAACGCAGCACAATGCCAAAGTGGGCGAGCTCAAGAGGCAGCTGGATACGCTCAACAGATATGCCCGCCCGGTCCACAACCTGCCTCTGCAAGACATGTAAGTCTATCCTCTCGATGCCCTTGACCTCTCACAACTCTTCGCCCTCGAGCGCTCTAACGTACAATTATTTGAATTAGTTCGGCAAAATTGGATTCTATCTTCCAGGGAGCTCATCGCCTCGTCAGCAATTGTTTCGCCACAGACCTACCTGCCCACGTCTTTGCCCGCGACAGCGATGACTGGAAGGCGTTCACGCGCGCTCTTGGAGACACCAAGATACCGCTGCCGCCGTCCAACACTCTTGACGCCAAGCGTATGCGCACAGCTGCCGTCCTGCGCTTCTTGGCCAAAAGTGCCGTTGCCGAACTGTTCCAGCCTTTTTACACTCTGGAGCACGGCAGTGAGTTGAGCGACTGGCTCCACGAACGCATCGATGATGACGAGCACCTCGACTTTGTGCGCCGTGTGCTTCTCCGTGCTGAGGCCAAGCCCGCGACCATGGACGGGGCCCAGAACAATCTATTCCACGCAGAAACCCACGCGGCGGCCCGCGCCAAGGCCGTCGGCCGGACACTCAGTGTCCGGGGTGCTGTCGGTGGTATTCTTTCGCAAGAGGCAAGCGACACCTTCTTCGTCGCCCTCGGCCGCTGGTGTGCCGAGACTGCTGAGACGTGGCGCACCGACATTCAACCTCTGCGTGACGTCTTTCAGGCACTCATTGACCTGGATGACGACGAACTCGAGGTTGACGAGTGGCGTGTGCTGCCGGACACTCCGGACAAAGGCGATGGAAATGCGCCATTGCCTGTTCCACCCCTGGCCAGCATCAACGACGTCGCTGCGTACGTCTGGCCCCTCTTCATGTCCAACGGCAACGTCGCACAGTGCGGCTTTGTTGTCACCAAGGCCCAAGTAGCTCGGGCCGAGCTTGAAGTGGGCCAGTTTGCGGCTATGCAGAACAATGGTCGGCGTGTGAACCGGGCCTCTGCTCGGCGGTCCAGCGGCAGCGGCAGAACCCCCAGCACCGCGAACCAGAATTTTTGAAGCCGTCCCTCATCGGCAGCATCCGACGGTGGTGGGCGGATAAGGTAGGTGGCAGCGACAGAAGACCTCGGCGGATGCCGGGCGCTTCCGGTGAATACCGGCTGTCAGGGCGGATGCAAAATACGGAGAGACGAAGATGGAGACCAGATTGATTAATTCTTGACATTCATGACATTTATGACATTACAGACTGATATTACAGAAGAGGCTATTGGAATCCCTGCTGGCCGGGCCTGTTCAACAGATTCTATGTTTCTCTTTTTCTGTTTATTTTGATGCTTACGACGTTTTCTGTCCCCGTTATTAGTACGTTATTTTATTCCAATACAAGATTGTTTTACAAATTGAACTTGCTACACTAAGTAAATATAATTGTCAATGTTCAATTGTACCCTGTCATGAAAAGACTGGCGCTTTTATATGTGTGTACAATACCAGCAGATCGCAAGCCATGACTGATGCTACTCTTAAGGGTGGGTTAAGATAAAGACTGTGGCAGTGTTTACCAGTGTCTAGCAAATGTGTTGTGTCTGCGGTCGTACAGTCAAGATTTGCTCAATCACAAGGAGTGAACTGAGAAGGTAAAAACGACAGTTTCAATATAGGAAACAAAATAACAGACTGCCCAACAATGCAGCGTGTAAAATTATAAATATAAAAAGGAAAAAGAAACCTTCAAAAAAAAAGTGAAGAACAAATGATACCTGAAAATCCGCAGGAAATAAAATCCCAACTCGCCACAGGAACAGCTCCGCTGCTATGCAAATCCCCCGTCTTATGAATTAATGTGTGTTTTTTTTCTAGTTAAGCCTCCACGGGACCAAAAGAAAATATAAACGTGCGTAACATGTAGAGAATCGAAAACAAAATGAGCCACGATAAATCAGACACCGCCCCCAACTTATTCCTCAGCAGCAACTGGCTCCTCAGCAGCAGCGGGTTCTACTGAGTCGCCCGATGCCTCAACCTTGGCCTCGACGAGGGGCTCGCCAGCCGTGTTAGAGGCAATCGTCTGGGTCTTCTCGGCTGGCTCAGCTGGTTCAGCTGCCTCGGCTGGCTCGGCAGTCTCAACCTTTGCCTCCTCATTCGCGGCAGGCTCCTCCCCCTTTTTCTTCTCAACCGCATCAGGCTCAACTGCAGCAGGTTCGTCCTTCTCGGCCTCTGGAATTGATGACGAAATCTTGCCAGACGTGACGATCAGACCACCATCCTCGGGGTCGATACTGTAGAGGGTTGTGGTTGTGGAAAAGGCCAGGGTCGGTGCGGAGGAAGTGACAGGGGCTGTGGTCGAAGCAGCGGCGCGCGGGGCGCTTCTCTGGGGCCCACGGGCACGACCTTTGCGGGCATCCACAAGCGGCGCTTTCTCAGCCTCAGGGGCATTCTCAGTCGGCTCCGGGTCATCTTTCTTAGGAGCCTGGGGGCCAATCTTAAGCTTCTTGTTCAGGTCTGACATGAAGTTGGCCTGCAGTTGAGAAATCTTGCCACCAAAAGGGCGAGCCGGGACGGCCGGCTTAGACCGGGGAACAGACTCGGGCTCCTGGTCGGCACTGGGCTGCTGGTGGCGGACCGGGCGGGTGGGAACAACAGGTTTGGGCTTGTCGGACACCGCGGGCTTGCTAGCATCCTCTTCAGACGAAGCAGTCTTGGGCTTAGGCCGGCTCGGTACGACTGGTGCTGCTTTGTCTGACGAGTCCGTCAGCTTCCGTGCCGGTCTCTGGGGCACGGTGGGCTTTGATGCCTCGAGAGGAGAAGATGCCTCCTCGCCCTGGGGGTTCGAGACGACAGTCTGAAGCCGCAGACTTTCGGGCACATCCTCCCAAACATCACGGCTGGGGAACCGCTGGCCGAGTTGTGGGCGACGGAGGCTGCTGGCGCTGGCGGGGCTGCTGGAAGGCGCGTGGGTGTTGCCCGCAGGGGCAAGAATCTCCTTTTTGGCCAACGGGGACGACGCGGGCCCGCGGGGCTTGCGGTTCTCGGCAAATGCGTCGGCTCCCTGCAGCTCCTTCTCGGCGAGCTCCTCCTGTTGCCGAGCGAAAGCCTGGGCAGGGGTCTCACCCTCCCGTGGAGAGTCGGTCGAGGGGCGTTGGGCAACATAGCCCTCCTCGTGCTGCTCAATTGGCATGTCGGGTGTGGACACTTCGGCGGTGTGGTGGGCACTGCTCGGGGCGTCTTCCCAAATGTCGCGGCTGGGGAAACGGGGAGCACCTTCCTCGGTAATCGATTTGGCGGAGACAGAGGCGGCACGGGCGGTCTTGCTGTCGCCGTCCTGGAACAGTGGCTCGTATTCGTCTTCGGCCTTCTCTTCGGCAATGGCGGACTCCTGGGGGATCGACGAAACGCGATAGATGCTGGCAGGGCGACTAGAATGGCGGCTGGAGCCGTCCTCACCGTCAAACGAGCTGAGGCGGCGCTCAAATGCAGGAACCACGGCGGGTTCGTGCTCGTAGCCGGATGGGTCTTTAGCGACCTCGTCGGGCGCGAGAATAGGTGCTTCGCCCTCGTAATCGAAATCGGGCCCCTCGTCTTCGTTGAACATTACACTCTTACGATGGTTGTTGGGGTCATCGACGTGGATGACATTATTGTCATCATTGGGGGCAGAAAAGGAGATTCCAGGGGTTTCGCCCTTGTCTGCAGCGGAGGATTGGCTGCCGAAACTGTTTGCCTTGCCCTTGAGTGCAACAGAGGCGGGGCGGGAAACCGACTCGTCAATAGCCTGCCAACCAACTTGTTCGCTGGGAGTGCCGGCGCTGCCATGCGTTGCTGCAGTAAAATGTTAGCGCCAATACCAGCTGCGACAAGCTGCAAATGTGGGTGCGGGCTATGCGACGTCGCAACTCTTATCAATTTGTGTGCTGTTCAACGTACCAATTCCAGAGCCACGGCTGGCCGTCTCGCGCACAATCTTGTTCAGGTCGGCGCTCGTCATGGAGTAATCCTGAGTGCGATCGGAGTCGTGGGGGGTGTGCTCCTTCTCAATGAGCTCAGGATGCTTGCCATAGTAAGCCTTCTCCAGTTTGTCGGAGGCGATAACACCGTGGCCGTGGAGGCCATAGCTGCCTGGGGGCAGGTCACCGAAACCACGCGCGCTCTTCTTGCGGCTGTGGTTCCGCTTACCGCCATCAGCCACGGCGTCGGGTCCCGGAGAAGGAGCCTGGACATCGCCGGCGTTTGGGTACATGGGGACCTGACGGCCGATCTCCGGGATGCCGTGTTCGTCATCCTCGAGGCCGTCTTCGTTGGACGACAGGTCTTGGCTGGCGGTGCTGGCCTTCTTCTTGGTGTCGCCACCGCTGCTGGCCTGGCCAATGCCGAACGAGGCAGCTTTTTCGCTATCAGTGCGGGTGACAGTGGCCACGCGCTGCTTAGCGCTAATGGCAGGCAGCGACGGCTTGGGGGCGTGCAGCTTCACGTCGTCGCCCACGGTACGAGTGTGTTCCGGGGAGGCGGCGCGGCTGCTGCCAGCTTGTGACTTGGATGCGCTGAGCTCTTCTGCGACAGCATCGTATTCTATGCCCTCCTGACCGACAGTTGGGAGGTCGACGGAGCCGGCCCGGTCGATGGGATCGGAGGCCAGGTTTGATGAGCCAAGGTTGAAAGTAGCCCGGCTGGGGCTCTTGGAAAGAAGGCTGTCTAATGGCGACGGAGCAAACCGGTCACGGCTAGGTGAGAGAGAGCGGTCGACAGCACGGCGGGCGGGGCGTGGCGGGATCTTTGGTGTGTCTTGGGCCTTGATCGGGCGCGGGGGGACGACCGGTTGTTGTGTTGCGGCAGACATTGTGGCTATGTGTATGTGGTTTGTTGAGGATTAGGTACGATTTTTAATGGAAAAAAGGACAGACTGAAGCGAAAGTCTCGTTAGTTATTGAAGCGATTGAGGTGCAAAGCCTTGGCAAGTTAATGATAGACCGGCAGATACCAGCAGCAATGGATTGTGGGCAGGAGTCACAGATGATACCAGGGATAAATGTGCAAGGAAGGCTTGGCGAAAAGGGAAGCGTGGAATGTAGTGTGACGCAACAATGAAAAGGGAGAGAACGCCATGCAGCGATAAGGCCCAACGAACACCGCAAATAAAGTTACGGTGAAGCAAAAGGCGAATAAATCGATAGACGACAGACAATGGCAGCGAAAGGGGAAGGAACAGATCTAGAATCTCTTAAGGCATTGCAACGCACGAAGATACAACCGAATGCAGGCAGATAAGTTTGCTCGGTGCAGGATGTGGGTCAAAGTAGCGGCCAGAAGGGGAAAAACAAACGAGGAGGATAAGAGGCAGGGGAAGAAAGAACGACGCACGCATGCAATGGATGGGACCTGTTGGGGCTGCAACATGTAAAAATGTGAAACTCATGTATCAAGCCGCAGCAAGGTGACGACCGCAACGGACAAGAGTCCAAATGGAAGATAACGGGAGTCAGAGCGGAGGTAGGTACTGATAAGGACCCAAAACCTTATCGCGACCTGAAAGGATAAGGGGAAGGACACGGCAGAGGGGATTGAGATGAAGATAGGAAGCACATTCCGATGGAAAGCCATGACAGGACAAAATCAAGGGGCCGAGGAAAACGAATAAGGGGCGAGGCTAATGTGCCAGCGCGTCTGCTTTCCGAACAGACGCCAAAGGCCAGGAACTCTCGCCATTCTTAGGACGTCTGTCTCGTTGTCATTGGAGCTCGTTTTGCTGCATCTGTTGCCATTGCAAGCTGCGTACCGCTCCAGCCCGTCCTTTGCGCCGTCTCGTTTTGAGGCTTTCTGCGTTTTTCTGGCATCGTAGTTCCCAATGGGTAGCAGGAGACATGATCTTGTGGTTCCACGATGGCGGCCTAAACGCAGACTGGGGGAGACGGCCGTGAAAGAATGGCGAGTGGCAGATGCAGCTGTGACCTCGGGCAGCTGGAGACGATGGGAGAGGAATTGAAAGACGGATTGGGCCCGGTAGAATCGTCAAAGGCTGTAGAAGTGTGGACAAGAGCAGAGGTACACAACCGGAAGACAAGAAACACGAATGTGAGGCCAATTGGAGAAAATTGCAAAAACGACGACGTCGCAAAGCAAGTGCCGTTGCTTTCCGTGACGTACCTTAAGGCGTGAGCAGCTGGACGGGAGATGCTGGACGGGAGATGCTGCTGCGTGTAAGCGTGCTGAGGGCGGGATTCAGTACTCGTTTGACGGTTCGAAAGGGAGACAACAGGATGTAGATGCAGCAACATGCAACGGTAGAACAGGGAAGAAGAAAAGGAGAAAGACGAACGAGAAAGCAAGAATTGCCGATGCTAGTTTGCAAGTCGGGAAGGAAGCACCATGGCAAGGTATTTACATGCACCGCAAAGGCCAAGGACCTGACTTAAACGGCATGAGGGGGATGGGCGTGCGTCGTACAGGATACAGGGCGTGCATGGGCGTGTGATGTGGAACAGGAAGCGGCGCCAGACCACTAAAATGGCCGACGAAATGCTCACACACAGGGAGTGGACAAATATCTTGCTCGCTATTAGCTGCAGTTTCCAGGCGGGCGCGGTAGGTGTACCGGGCGGTACCAATAATTTGTCGATGTTTACTACCGACTGTGTGTACCTACCCGTATTTCTACGGAGCGCTCTAGACATAGGCCCAAGTGGGTCGTTCTTTCCCCAAAGCCGCAGGGCCGCGTGCGAATGTGGAGGGCGAATTAACGCACTGTGCAGCTCGATGACTCGTTCAGACCGTCTTTTGATGTTGCTGGTGAACTGCCATTCTTTTCTGCCACCTTGTCCATTGCCGACGGGCGCCCCCATCTAGTACTTGGCCCGAAGCATGCTGGGCGTGAAATAAGGGTTGGAGGGGCACACGACAACCTGGACATCTTTTGCTTGCACCGCTTCTCAAAGACTTCGAAAGAATGCCAGACAGAATGCGAATCACCAGAGCAGGAGAGCTTGATGTCGAGGGAAAACAGAAAATCAATAGCATCATCGTCTCCAGTCGCACGGCCAGGTTTTCTCCCCTTTTCCCCTCAACCCATGTCCCATGCCCGTGCCCGCATGCCTTGCCCACCGCCTCCACAAAAAGGCGGCGTGGGCGTTCGTGTGTCTCCACCGCGTGACCATGCCAACGATCCTCACAATCGCAGCGCAGAGTTTTTACGACGGCAGGACGGCTCGTCTTGGAGCTGCAAGTCAGTTGCAAGTGCTCCCAGATATGCGGGACGAACACCCAATGACAGAGCAACTTGGCTTCCTGATTGTCTGCTTGGCTGACGAGAAGTTTGCACGTGTGTACGAGGTACTCTGTACAACATACAGGTCGGCAAAAAGCAATTTATTCTGCCGTCTTTGCGAGCTCGGATCACGTCCCTTCAACTGTTCTGATATGTTTGTCCTGTCACCCATCTTTTCCTCCACTGTCCCTGCAAACGACAGCGAGCAACTAATTATTCACCGTTTGTTCTTGTGAGGGAAACGGCTCGAAAAAAAGGAGGGCTGAGGTGGTTAGGTTCAGAAAGACGTGTCTACCAAATTGCAGCTAAAGCTAAATTGGTTCTGGCCTTTGTTCACGCGACAGTCTTTATGCATGAAATGCCACGGTAAAGGAGAAGCACATCCGCGTTGACTTCGATTCTGCGGACACTGTGTCTCTGTATACACGCCAGGGAGACGGAAAGTGCACCGTTGAATGTCGATTTTGATTGTCGTGACAGAGATACCGGCGAGAGCAATTCTGTCGTGCTCATGCTCTTGCCTCATATATTAGCTGACTATCGCGTCTTTCCCGATCAGCAGCCTGCCTTAGAGCATCCCTTTTGGGCGTGCAAACCAGCTCCTCCTGCCCGTTTTGACATGCCGTGCTCGTCACAAGTGGGCGAAGGAACGAATGAGCGGGGCCGGATTGACAAAGACTTCGTCTCCACAATCTTGACTCTCCAGGCGGTCAACTCTGTTGTAGAGACTTGTAAAAGCACCAAAAGACAATACGACACGATGCCAATGCGTAGCACGTCCCGAGCAGTGTGCTCTTTACAGGACCACGTACGACGTCGTCACTTCCTGTTCGCGAAGCATCAAATTTGGGTTATCCTCAGTAGACAGTGGAAAGCAAAAAAAAGGCCAGAAGACCAAAAATACAAAGAGTTGTGAAGTCGAGTGAGACTAATTGTCTTGTCTCCACAGACAAAAATAGACAAAAACTGGTACTTGGAGGCGAAGAGTACAGAACGTAAAACGTCAACAGCATAAGTGGCAAAGGGAGCTGGAATCAGGACCGACGAGGCGTTAAAAAGTCCACATTGAAAATCGCAACACTAGGTCATATTACTTCATTATTATGGCAAATTCCAGTGGGCAATGCCACTGTAAATTAGCCACCGTGGGCAAAATAAGTTCAACATGCCACAAAAGTGAGGTGGGATACCCGAGAATGACGACATGGACTTGCACCAGAGAGCCAGGAACGAGCGTCAAGAACAAGACGGTAGAGCAGACGTGAAACGAAAAAGAAGACGATGCCGTTAAACATGCGGAAACAGAGATCGACGACAAAACGCCAATGCGGGTAATCCAAGTAAAAGACAAAATAATGCTGAAAGCGGCCACGAGGAGAATACGAAATATGAACAGTTCATGCACGATGGCAGCGTGATCGTTTTTTTGCCCTCCCCAAACATCCAAAATGGCGACAGACAGCGTCCAACGCAAACAACGAATACAGTCATCTCGATCGA
Source organism: Sporothrix brasiliensis 5110 (assembly GCF_000820605.1). NCBI lineage: Eukaryota > Fungi > Ascomycota > Sordariomycetes > Ophiostomatales > Ophiostomataceae > Sporothrix > Sporothrix brasiliensis. Next base: position 5,466,390 of record NW_024467139.1, on the reverse strand, counting down.
CAGGGTTAGGGCCGTCGGGTAAGGGCGATTCTTCTGTAGGAACGGGCGGTCTGAGGCTGTTCAGGAGATGGTGTGAGAGGATGATATGGTAGACGCCAATCATGCTGTAAATCATATCCAAAACGAAAACAAATGCCAATCGCCTTTCCCCTGAGAGGTCTCAACCCCTGTCAGAAAATGCTGACATCCAGAACAAGCAGGTGGTGGCTTCAAGATAGTCTTCTTCAAAAGAAAGATACAGTGAAGAGAAGGGGGTGTCGAATTCGTTCTAGAAGGCTGAAGGAATACGTGACCTGTTGTTTTCGGTTGTCGACCATGCCAGGAAGCAGAGGGCTCCAGTGAAGGACGCGTACGTGGGACGGTCTAGGCTCGCCTAGGAATACAGGGAGGGGCCGCCTGAAAATTTGAACATCACGAGCGCCAAATTTTGCACACCCCTCTCTAGACAAAGGGGGCACTGCCAATTAGCTTTGGACGTGAGCCGGACCTGGAGCAAAACGGGCCTGGGAGGTTGAACACTGTGCACTGTGCAACTGGGGTCTTTTTATTCTTCTCTCGGGTGTGCCGTACGCCATACTTTGATGCACCACCTGGGGTTGCCTCACCTAGACTTTGTTAGCCAATGGGCAGGGAAGTTTTGCCTGAAGCTATCTTAAAATTATGCCACGATCCATAATTTTCGTCATCTGCCGTCGTTAACCGTTTTGGTAGATCCTCACATCGGTTGCTTCTTTTTTCTCACTGATAGGCCTTGTTCGACTTTTACTGCTCCTCCTTTGCAAAGACTGACTTTGGCCATGATGACAGCATAGCTTATGAGAGATGGTGAACCATTTCAGATGTAAGAGGGATAAATCACCAAATCGCTCACCCAAAAGTCAAAACAAATCGGCCAAATAGGAGATGCGGTGTCTATTTTACACGATCACCAAATGCCTCATAGAATATCAGGAGTGCAATATACGGCAGCCTGCAGCAGCACATGCCCGCGACGACGATAAGAAAAGAAAACAAACAGGATTAAAACAACTAAGGTGGCAGTAGAGAAAGAAACGGCCCTGTTCATTTTCTCGTCTGCGTTGTTTCCAGTCACGCCAAATTACGACACGTGCAAACGAGGCTGTAAGATAGGTGTTCATATGGAATATCAAGGATATAGAATTACGACGGTAACGGAAGCAACCCCGCGCAACGGAAACCTCCTCCCTGCCCAAGCTCTTCAGAGCTCACAAGGTCGTGAGAGCTCCCAATGGATACTACCGAAGAAAACTTTCACCTGCTACAAAACGAACAGAAAGAGGTAGCCTAAAAAGGATGCAAGCTGACCCCTACAGAGGCAGCCGTTTGCAGAGCCTGGACGAGTCTGGAGGTCCCTCTCGTCTTTCGTCGTTTCATCTAAGACTTGAGTCATCGTCGAGGCGACATAGGCAATCCACGGTTGTTACTTCTGACTTGTCCGTTTCCCGCGCGTGTGCAACCTGACGTGTGATGCTCCACAGATGTCCATCGACCAGCCGATAAAGACGCCAAACCTTGCTTCATGACATCATTTGCCCCAGAAAGCTCCAGAAACCCAGCAACCGGATAACGGAATCAACAATACACCCCCAGGACCCTCTCTTATAAAGAATTTTGTGCCTAGAAGGGCTGGAAGATCATGGACTCAAAATTCTTGGCACAGAGTAATGAGTACAGATGTACAGACTATTGTATATTGGTCACACGTGGAGACAACGTGGGGCCATTACCTAGACATACGTCGACATCGCGAGGCTTCCTCTCTTCAGGAACACAGGCATCATGGAAGATCAAAATGTTTGACAAGAGATAGACCAGGGCTCGAGGGGCAAGCGAGGATGAGTCCAAATAGTAGTAAGTAATTCCTTTCGACGCCAAAGCCAATCCCGAATGAAATATGTAAGATGTGATGTGATCCACAAGATGGGTGATAAGAACAAAAAAAAGAGCAGGGAAAAAACCCTCAACAGAACAGAAGCAGAAGCAAGAACCGAAAGTAGGAAAATTGAAGGGGAAAAAAGCAAAACACGTCGTTGGCAATTCAGTAGAGAGATGCGCACTGATCGTCTCTACTAGCCGTCTCTACTTGCCCAGGCCCTTTTTCAACTCAACGCATGCGGTACAAAACGACATGATTACCGCCACCCAAAGTTGTGCCTTCTCGCACATCCAGAAAGACATACGCCTCCCAATGAGGTCGTCACAACAGTCTACCACTCCACTTCCACCTTACTCCTGCTCATACTTGCGACCAGACTCCGATGAGTCGTCCGTAGAAGCTCTCCTTGTTCCAGCGAAGTCACTCACTCCCTCCTCGGCATCGACTGTTGACGGGAGCTTAGATTTGTATCGAGGAGCCGTTCCGATGTGCGTCAACATAAAGGGGCAGTGATGTATTCACCGCCACCTCTTATACAATCATCTGCGCCACGCCGGCACCGCCGAGCGTCTTACTACCGACAAAGTCCTGGCCACGGATCGCAGCCAACAGGTAGCAGATGCCCGTCAGCGACAAGAAGACGGCAGCGGCAATCAGACTTGTACGCGAGGCGAGGATGCTCAACCACTGGACCAGGGCCATGCCACCGTAGGCGGCGGCGCGCATCCAGTTTGTGGAGACGCGGCGGATGGCCGCGTCGAAAGTGGACGACGTCGGGCAGATGCGCAGCAGCAAAGGGACCTCAATGAAGAGGATAATAAACGAGAAGGCACTGTTTCGTTAGACGATGCATGGGACAAGGGGGAAGTAACGGCGTTCCCTGAGGCGTGAGGGGTGACCTACAGGCAGACTGCACTAAAGACGATGACGCCGACGTGGATTGTGAAGACGTTGGCAATGCCGAGGGCAAAGCACAAGATCATGGACAGGATACCGAGCCTGGAAAGGACAATGTTAGTACATTCCGATGGTGTCTAAGCCTTGGTTTCTCAAACACTTGTCGTCGCCGTCGTCGCTATGTTGGCCGTCGCTACTTTGGCAGTCGCATTGCAACAAGCCGCTACTACCGCCTCCGCCCTGTTGTCACCTGCTCAGCTGTGCCATGGCTTTGCGCAACGAGAGGTAAGTCGCCGGATACCATATAGCCAACGTACGCGCATTGCGTAGGTAACATGCTGTGGTCGGCCGTTCGGGTTTCTGGCATTCAAGCGTAGTGATCGGCTTCGTTGGGCAGTATCGGACGATGGGCAGTCGACAAGCACAGAGCGACATCGATGAAGATCAAGATACAAGGAGACATACCATTGTCCGTAGATGCCTGTCGCAAGACCGCATGGTTAGCCTTATGTCAATTGAAAAGGTCGCGATTATACATGGCACCATCGCGACGGTTTCCAAATAGAGTCCTCCTTTCCATGCCCTCTTATTCCCTCTCTCGTCTCTCACAACATACTGAAGTTTCTCGTCGCGAACTCTTCCCGGAGTGTCATCTTAGGCGGTTGGTTGTGAAGAAGCGTGCGCGTGCGCAGGTAGTTTTGCTATCAATAGGAACGGAAATCCGTGGAAGGTATGTCGACAAGATTGCAAACTTGTCCTCTCTTCAAGAAGAAAGAAAGGGCGGATTTGCTCTGTCCTTTGAGTGATGAAGGGGTTCAAAACCGAATCGGGAGAAGGAGAAATCCCTTTTTAGGTCCGCGTATTGGCAGGGGTTCGTTCGTGGGCTTTGTTTATCGAAAGAGACGTGCTGTTGATTCAATGTTCGTCCGACGGTTTACAAAGGTATGGTTTCCTATTCCGCGATGTCCTGATCTTCTTTGGTATTCGTGTTCACAGGAGAGTGCGTGTTGCTTTTGAAGGTTGCATTGCTTTGGTTTGTTCGGCGTTTCGGTGGCATCGACGGATTACGGAAGTAGTACGTAGCAACAGGTTCAATATTACTTTGGGGAATTGGGGCAAGAACGAGAGACAAATGGGGCTGGTGACCAGGGTGTCCGCTTTTTGGGTGAGAAATGGCAGAGGGCACCAGCCTCCTTTCGTTGCGTGGTCCCCAGAGGCTGGTCGCCGTTGCCCGTTACCTTCAGGCACATGCGCTAGTTGGCCTGTTGGCTGGAGCTTGCGCCCCTCTTGCGCTTTTACAGGGGCTTGTCACTGATGAAATGCCCTGTGGCTAGTGCCGTGGCCTGCTCTGACATTCTGGAATGATGCCCCAGAACACCAGCTGGAGGGCAAACAAAAGCGAAATGCCACCTCACGTTATATGGCCGCCTAAAAACAGCTTACGTGGGGCCTTTCTGTTATTCTTTACTCTTTGGTGCTCTAGTATCGCACCCTCGTTCTAGGCAGCTCTTAATCGGGCAGGAGCCTTCCAGAACAATTACTTCGTAGGCTGTTTGCTGAGGAACTCGTCATATAAAGAGGATTCCAACCGCAAAGTCCGTTTTACCGTGACATTTTCCAGGTGCATAAACGGATCTGTCACTACCTGGATGGCGCATACCGTATGTTGAGTGCCCGATTGTGTCGTATTCGTATCTCACTTTTATCTGACGTACTCTGCAAAGAGCGACGGTGACGACGACGACCAGCTGTTTGGGATCACTGAACAGTCTGTTCTTTTTGACATGCCTACTGATCTCCCGTGCATCACCGGAACGCCAATGCTTTGCGCTGTTTCATATGTTTCAAAACTGTTGGGCTATACCTAGCTCGATTCCAGTGGCCAGGTCCGTGATTTCAAGTAGGATAAAGCACATGTTATATCACGTGATTTTGACGACCAAATTACAAGACAATATCATTACTTGTCGGCTCGCTGTATTGTGCAAGTGTACGAAAAGCAAAAAGTATTACGATGGTAAATGGACATAAATATACAGAGTTATTCTGTACCACAAAGTCGCTGGCTCGGCATTCACTATATGATACCTTCAACTATTAAAAATGAAAAATTAAAATCGAAAAGAGAAATAATACGAAGAGGAATATGAAAATCATCCGTAAGTTTCATGTTATTCTCCGGAAAAAAAAACATAAATATATTCAACAACCGAATTATGTGACGCGGTATTTTGAATCGTTTGAATACGCCGAGGCTCATTAACAAAGTAAATGCTGCTAGACTTCATGATGCAAAACAAAAGAAAGTGGCAAGAGACCCAAACCGCAGAAACCAAAAGCTAGTATAATTTTTAAAGGTAACGCTCAATGCATATCATTTGCTCATTAATTTCAAGCTCTTTTTGATCATCCTTTTTGTCGCAAGTTCCTATGGAAACTCAAATAATCACCAACTCGTCCTCATCGTCATCAAAGTTGGCGTTGCTAGGAGCAGTTGTCCCAAGGCTCTCGCGCCCGGCTTCACGAATGCCCTTGCCACCCAGAAGAAAGCGTGTTTTCTTACGGACAGGCGACCGCTCGGGTGCAGGCAAGATGGGCGTGGACGCCGAGCTGGTCAGAGTTGACCCAGCTGTGGCCGTTCCTGCCTGTCGCTTGAATCCGTTCTGGATTGTTTGGTTGTTGTTGAGTCGCTCGCCATCCTTCATCCGGCCCAACTTGGCTTTTAGGTTCGTGCCCCAGCCAAAACCTTCACCGCTTTGGCTTTGCGACGCTGCGCTTCCGGTATTCGTATTGCTGCCACCGCCCACGCTACTCGAAAGAGCCGATTGTGGTCTCTTGCGCTTTGCTGGGCCGAGATGGACGGTTGTCGACGGCGGTTCGTGGCCCAGTTTGGGCGTATTGTCGCGGACGTGCAGGCCACTGTTACCAATACCAGTCGCGCTGGTACCACTGCGTCTTCCGACAACCGACGCGAGAAGACTTGCCCGTGACGCAGCGGCCTGCTCAGCGGCGGACCCGACTGTTGTCATGGATGAGGACGACGACAGCTGCGACTGCTGGGAAGAACGGGTTGTGGAAAATGACGATGTGGTGGAGGACGACGACCCCTTCTTTGTGGTCGTTGGGCCGCGCCCCGCAAGTTTCATGTAGTCTTTGCCGGCGCCCGTGCCAATCTCGCTCAGCTTGCGGGCAATGTCCGACTCACGCTCTTTGGCGGCCAGGCGCCGCTTGAGACCCTCCTTGCGCTCTACCTGGTCCGAGTACCCGCCGTTCAGGGCCTCGTTGTCAATGAGCGAGCTGGCGCTGCTGCCAGCGGCAAACCACTGGCTCTGCGTCATGTAGTCGTAGCCCGTGTTGCTCTTGCCGCCCCGGCCGGAAGAGTAGTCCCCTCCACCCCTGCCGCGGCCGCCACCACGCCCACCCCGCGCGCTCTTGTCACTGGTGCCAAACCCAGCGGCACCGTTGAGGTCGTTACGTGAAGCGCGCATTTTCTTCGCCGCCTCGTTGGTATGGAACTCGCAAAACTCGGTGCGCTTGGCGTTGACCCAGGTGCTGCACTGGTGACCGTCACGCTTGATAGACTTACAGTACCCTAGGTCGCGGGCGTTGCCAATCTCTAAAATGGTGTCATCGTCCGAGTTGATGACAAGGCTCCACTTGCCCGTATCGTGGCGGCCGGGCGGTGGCGGCATAATGCTCGGATTCAAAATGGCGACGACGGTACCGGTTGAGAGCTTCCAGAAGCGCTCAAAGCCTGACTTGAAGAGAAATAGCTCGACCTGGTAAGTGAGGTCGACGAGCGTCAGCACCATGTACTTACCGCGGTCTTGGTTCGCAGCCGGACCAGCAGCACTACCGGCAGGTTTGTGGGACCGCGGTTCCGACTTCTCGGCGATAATTCCCCAAACAACAACATCCGTCTCGACCTGGGGGAGCTCGAATTGAGGTGCCTTGACGAGACGGAGTAGATCTTTGATGGTATACGCCGTCTTGCCAGACACAGAGCGCGCCACGACGGAGTGCGGGAGGTTACGGCGTGTGAGATGGAAGCCGCTGTAAGGCTCAAAGGAAGCCTCGTCGGTTTCTGCCGTGGCAGTGTCTTTTTTTGCCCCCTCCGACACGCCTTCATCCATGTACTTGGATCGAATATTCGGCGTCGTATTGCTGCGTCGCAAGGAACCACTGTCGGCGTCGTACTGCTTTCGTCCGGAAGCCGCCCCCAAAATGTCGTCCCGACTGAACTTTTGCGGCCCTCGCTCAACGACTGGGATGTCGACAGCTTTGGCCTTGTACTGATCCATCTCCTCCCGGCCCACGTCGAAGCCCGATGTCCGCAGCTTCTGGATGCGTTCCGACTTGTCCTGACGAGCAGCTTCTTGCGTCCGTGCCGCTGCTAATCGTTCGTTGAAGCTTAGAGGCCGTGGCGCTGGTTCTCTCTGTGACAATGACGAGCTGCTACCCCCTCCCTCGATGCTAGAGCTGCTAGCACTACCCGTCAGCCCTCGCCGGAAGGAAGATGGCGGCCGCCGTAATGAGACATCCTGGCCGCGCAGTCCCTTGTCAATCCCCAACAACACCCTCTTGGGCGACTTTTGCGTCAGAGCCTCCACTGCCGATTGTGGTCGCCGTACTGGAGACGCCGGCACTTCCACTGTACTGCGCTGTGGCGATCTGGAATTGTGTAGTGTTGCAGAGCCGCTGCCAGCTGCTATTTTCGCCGACCCAGGTGTTGACCGAGCCGATGACTCGCCAGCGGCCACTTTTTGTGCTTTGGCAGCTTGCAGTTTCTTTAAGCGCAGTTTCGCCTGGATCTCTTGCAACTGCAGTTGCAGTGTCTCTTCATCGTCCTCGTCCTCGCCTGCTACTCCGCCCATAGCCGCGTCGTCAAAGATGTGGCTTCCGGCACGCCCACCGCGAGAGGGAGAGGGCGAGGTTCGTGATGCTTCGAGGCGCCGTAGTCGGGCGCGGCCACCGGGTGTGCTGAGGAGGACCTCCCCGGGCGATCGTGGAGGCCATTGTGGTTCGGATTCTATGAGAGCCATGGTGTCAGCAGGCGGTTTGGCGGACTAGTAGGCAAGCCGGCGTACAAATACTCACTCGACATTGTATCAACTTTTTCTCTGTGCACCCTCCGAAGGCTAAAATGCAACAAAAACAAAAAGACAAAATAAGTAGACGGTAAGCCTGGCTGCCACCATTGGAAAAGGAAAGAAGGCGATGATAGCGGGCCGTCGAGGCGGAAAGTATATTAGGCAAGGTTGTGTTGTTTACCCTTTGCTTCTGCCCGGGACGCCAGATGGCTTGGGACAGTCAGCAAGGGCGTCAACGGTGTCGAAAACCGTTTTGTTATCCGCACTCGGCAAGACGAATAAGGCGCTTCTAGAAAGCTCTCGATGTCGTATGGCGCTTCGCATAGGACTCGATCCTGGGTCGTTGCACTGGAAGAGAATGGCTGAATAGACGAATAGTAGGTGCCGAAATGGAAAATGACGAATGGTGAGAAAGCAAGCTATGACGTTGTCGATGAAATAAAACCGTTGGGTCAAGCATTCAGCTGTTCGCTTGGTGACTAGGAGACGTTTCTCGACAGCAATCGTTTCAAACATGCTTATCGATCGACGATAAAGAAAATGAGGCTAGCCAAGAAAAGGAGATGTTATTGTCTGCCAGTCTGGTGGTGGTGGTTTTGTTGAAGTGCAGAATGGGGGATAGGGCCGCCTCGATATTGCGACGCGTGACAGACGCGTTCCTGGCGTAACAAGACGCGACGGATTATGTAATGCTAATTAATGCCATCGACTACAACGGATCTTTTGACCTCGACAATTCCACCACACGACCTTACAACAACCACGGCCGCGACCAATTTGAGAATCGAGGTGTCAGGAATTCTTTGTAGCTGTCTTATTTATTTTGCCAACAAGTCGACATCCAACAATGCCACCCCGGACAACACGTGCCTCCAAGGCAAAAGGAGGCAGTGGTGATGACACGGAGACGACAACAGCAACCTCAAGAACCTATACCCTCGAGGCCGAGACTGACAATCCGCCGCGGCTCTTTGTGCTGCCAAAGAAGGCCACTGCGGACGCTCGCATCGTCACACTGCCACACCCACGGTACTCTTCGAAATCGACGCGATTCCTCGTTTGCCCCGAAACGGGCGCCTACGAGTTCACACAGATTTCCAGTCCCAAGTCGACACCACGCAGTTGGTTGATCACAGGCGAAGATGGAGTGACCGGCGAGAAGAAGGAGGACGAAAAATCAACAACAGAAGTAGAAGGTGAAGGGACCACATCAAAATCGCCAACCACGTTCTCCACCCAAACAACCCAAGATGCCGACCTCTTCGTGGCCACGGCCGTCGACCCCTTGTTCCTTGTTCTCCCAGCGCTTGTCGCAGAGCCTTGCTTCACCTCCGGGTCCGACTCGCCACCACGACCATTACGCTCCCGCTCCCGCTCGCCGTCCTCGCCCGACCGGCACCAAACGGCCAAGCGAATGTTCCTGACGGCGGACGACCACTTTGACGCGCTGCGCCATGACGGCGGGTCACACTTGTCGCAGCTGCTGCGGTACCAACCGGCCGTGCGGACGCTGTTCACGAAGCGCATGGCCGTCGTGTGCGACACGGTGGCGGCGGCCGACGAGACCATGTACCGGCTCAACGAGGACAAGGTCCTTCTGGCACTGCTGGGCAAGGCGCAGCGCACGAGCCAGCACCTGCCAGCCAGCCTGGAGGAGAAGTTTGTGACGCGGGCGCTGGAAGCGCCCGTCCAGAGCCTAAAATCGACAGCTGGCTTGTCTGCGGCGGCCACAGCAGCAGCAGCGTCGACCAATGGCGCATCCACACCGCTGTCTACGGCCGGCTCGGTCGACTCGGGCGCTGAATCGCAGGCTTCAACGTCGACCACGGCTAGTCTCGTATCGGAAGCGTCAACGCTGTCAACAGCATCGACAGCAGCCACCTCCGTAGCGGGTGGTGAGAGTGAGGACGACCTCGTTGCTCGCGCCGCAATGCAGGCTCCCGAGGAGGTGGTCGCGCTGCAGCGGCTGCGTGTGGCGTTCCAGTTTATCTGCTCGCGGTACGTGCCACCAGCACTGACGGCGACGCTCACCAAGAAGCTTCAAGGGTCTGCCTCCGCCTCGGGCATCGATTTCACGCCGCTGAACGCATACCTGGCGAAGCTGGCGCAGATGCGGCAGGCGACGGCACTGGCGCGGTCAGCAGCACTCGATTACGCAGGCGGGCGCAAGCGCGGGCTGGAGGACGAGGAGGACGACGACCGGGCAGAGAAGAGGCGCAAGCAGTTGGAGGAGGAGAAGCGCAAGAAGGCGGGCGAGAGTCGGGGCGTGAAAAATCTCAAGAAGGTGAACGTGACAGGCATGAAGAAGCTGAGCGAGTTTTTCAAAAAGAAGTAGATGATACTTGGGCAACGGAGTGGGCTCCCGAGGACCTGGAGTGGTCTATGGGCATGGTCAATGTGGCGTTTTGGGGGTGTTTGGATAGCAACTGCATGCAGTGCGAGTAGTCCGGGCTACTATTCATCAATTCATTATTTGGTTTACTTTGATTTTCATATCTTCGCCTTGTGTCCACCAAAAGCGAGCATCATCGTACACCGTGGCCGCTGGCTCGTGTTCCTCTTGGTATGCCACGGCCAATGTTCGACCCACTGCGTGCGTTGCTGCTCGCGCTTGTGCTGTTGCTTCGGGTCAGGCCACTGAAGGTGGTTGTGCTGCCCGTTCCCGTCGCAGAGCTGCCAGTCCGGCTGCTCACGCCCCGTGTGGATGTCCCGTATATTGTCCGCCCGACGCCTCTATTGCCAACGCGCACACCACCTCGTAAACCCCTTCCCCTCGACGAGAGTCCTCTTGATGTGGACGATGCTGAGGGTGCTGCCAGCCGCCGCCGCTCCTCCTCCTCCTCGGCCTTGCGCTTCGCCTCGTCGCGTTTTCGCTGTGCTTCGGCCGCGCGCCGCTCGGCCTCTTGTTGACGCTGCAGGGCTTCGGCCTCGAGGGCGCGGAGGTCTTGTGTCGCGCCCTGCCATTGTGGGTCTAGCAGTAGGCGCTGATTGTGTTCCGTCTGCGACAACAGACGTGTCCAGGTGTTGAGCAGTGCCGATGCGTTGCCGACGGTTTGTGCGACGGTCTGTTTGTCAGTATGTGCAATAAAGAAGAAGAGCCTATGTGCATCGTTGACATACACTCATGTTTCCCCGTGACTGCTCCAATGTGCCAATCACGCCCTCGATGACCTTGTTGATCTGGCGCACCCCCTCGAGCTCGCGCTGCAGAATGGCATCGCGGGCCTCCTCAGCATCGAAAGGATGTGCCTGCTGCTGCTGCTGCTGCTGCTGCTGCTGCGTTGGCGGTGTCCGTTGCGGCGTCTTGGCCGTCGGCGTCTTGGGAGTTTTGGGTCGCTCGTCGCGGCCGAAGTAGGCGGGTTCCTCGACGGGCGACGACGAGAACAGGTCGGAGCTGTCCATGGTTATTCCGATCGTTGTTGTGCGCGCGTGGTTTTGTTTGTTTTTACTCCGTACTTCGTGGGGTGGTAAAGTCTCCCTTGGGCCCAAATGACGTGGGATTGTCGGCGTTTGTTGTGCCCTTTTTCTGGTTCCACGTTGATTTCACCCCTTGGCCACAGCCTGATGGAGCCCTGTGAACCTGTTTCTGGCCTGGTTGGGTCTCGAATGACGTTATGTTTTGTTTCGCTATTCTCCCTTTGCCTCTTACACTGGGAGATTGGCCCCAGGTCCGTGGTCCTTTCGTACTCCCTGCGTCCTCTGTCCTGTTGCGAGACTTCTCTTAGCCTGTTGTTGTGTCGCAGCTGAGTAGGCGGGGCAAAGTAAGGCTGCATGCGTGTGTTGTTTGTATTGTTCCCTTGGCACCTTCCGTCAAGTCGTGTCTCTGATTGGCCGTTCCTGCTCAGCGTCCCGGCCAACAAAAAGCCCTTAGCGTGGCCGGCTTGGTACGACGCGTTCTTGACGCGTCAGTTTCGCATCCTCGTCACTTCCTTGCCTCCAGTAAATTGGCCCTGAGTGGGTCTCCACTTAAACGTGCAGGACAAAATAACGAACACTGATGGCAGGTAAGGACTGTTTCGCCCTGTTGGCGCTGCTGCAGAAGGACACAAGGTCAAAGTGGGGCCTTAAAGGAAGGCAAACGCCAACATTTACCAGCAAAAAGACAGAAAGCACCCCCCTGTGGGCCCTCTGTTCCACCAAGCAGCGGCAGTCGAGCCTTCCCAGCCACCGAATTCCTCGATTTTTGCTCGCCCTTGGGATCTCCCGCCGTTATTCCTACTTTCCACTTCCCCATCGTCACCAGACACAAACATCGTCAGAACCAATTCCCACCAGCACTGTTTTACTCACCTTCGTTGTTCTGCATTCTCGTCGTTGACGAATTCTGCTTCTTACTGTTCATCCTTAGCACATTGCGCCTATTTGTTGCTATACCCAGCATTGCTGACATCCTTTTCGTGACCGCCTATTCCTCGTCCCCTTTCTACTCATTTTTCCTGCTCCTCGTCATTACGTCTGGGAAACAAGATCAAAACAGATCAGCAACGCGAGGGCGCCCGCGATAAAGCGTCTTTTCTGGACCGCCGATACTTTCTCAAACACCCAGGCCTGCTTTGCATTGTCCGATCGCAACGCCATACCGTCCTCTTTCAAGATCAAGATATCGACGGCTTGAACAGAATCACGCTGCTGCGTCAACTCGGACTTCTATTTACAACTTCACTTGCACCTTGCTACTCCTGTGCGCCCACGCTAGCAACCCGGCTTCACGCTCTGCTGCACACACAGTCACATGCGCACACACTGGTTGCGCTTTCATTCACCGCCCTCTTCTCATAAATACTCGCAGCCATGGCGACCACGCCGATAGCTGCGGCCACGCCGTCGCCCCCTCCTCATATTCACACACCACCTACACCGCGCCTAGGATTTGCGGATTCTTGGGAGCCCTTTTCGCCGCGTAAGTCGTCGCGCATTGCTGCTGCCTCCAAGAATGCATCAAGATCCGCAGCAGCACGCACACCTTCACCATCTGCGGCCGCCCGGCAAGCCGTCCGCCAGCCACGCTCGCCGCGCCTCGCCAAACAAGCAGCTCCCACACAGCACCAGCACAACCTACAGCCACATCCGCAACACCTCGACGTTGCTACGTTCTCACCGGCACCGACGCCGAGGAAGAAGAAAACTATGCCTACTGCCCATTTTCTGAGCCCCGAGGACGCGCTCAAGTCCAACAAGAGCGCGGCTGGTGGCGAGAGCAGCACCTACGGTGGCCGCATGGGCGCCGGCATGTTGCCCACGCCGGCCAAGACGCCCAGTAAGAAGGTACACGCGGCCTCGCAAAACGAGTCCAACATCGCCGCCATCGCTCGCAACCTATTCCACACCAACGTCGATGAGGTCATCGCTTCACCGAGCAAGACGCCCTCCCGCAAGGGCAAGAAGTACACGGGTTTCTCGCTCGAGAGCTTCACCGAAGTCCAGGAGGAGGAACCAATTCCCATCTTCACCGACTCGCAGGACCGCGTGCCCGAGGCCGACACCAGCGCGGAGAACCCCTTCTTTGGTGATGGTGCCACCGCAACCTCTCCTCCCGAGCCGACACGTCGCCGTAGCAAGCGCAACCAAGTGTCGATCAAGGGCGAGGGAAAGCAGACAGTGGAGGAGGCCACTCGCCGGGAAGACGGCCTTGTCTACGTGTTCCGTGGCAAGAAGATCTTCCGCAAGTTTGAGGACAGCGCCGACGCGCAAGAGGAGGACATCCTGGAAGGCCTGACGTCTGGCGCAGACAAGGGCAAACGGCTGACACGGTCGGCCATCAAGCCGCGCTTGTTGTTCCCGCGTGAGGACAGCAGTTTCGCGGAGACGACACCCAACGGTGGCACGACCGAAGACGAGGAGGCCGACACTGACATTGAGGAGAGTAATACGGTCGACAGTGACGGCGAGGCCGAAGCCGAAGACGACAAGTTGGAACCCACTATCGCCTCGGCACCGAACACACCACCTCCTGCACCCAAGTTTGCTGCACCCGCCTCGCCGCCCACGACAACGCGCACGAGACGGTCTGGCCAGAAGTCGGCCGAGGAGCTGACGCCCATCAAGGCCACATCGGTAGCTGCGCCCAAGAAGCGCAGTCCCTTTGATGGCTGGCGCCAGACCAAGAGCAGTGTATCGGCAGCAGCAGGGCACAAGCGGACGGTGGACGCCCTCGGCTCGTCGCCCTCGGCAGCAGCAAAGCGGAGTCGTGTTTAGGTATAGGCAGATGTCTCACCAGGTTTTACTCATTTCTTCTTCGTTTCTCCCCCCCCCCCCTCTTTGTCTATCTTTCATAATACCTTTTTTTCCTCTTTTTCTTTTCTCACTCTCACGCCATCCTTGTTTCCTCATTTCCTCATTGTTGACGGCGTTGGGATGGACACCGGGTGGGAGCCATTTTCATCATGGGGCCCCAAAATATTGTACTTTACTTTTGTACTTTACTTTACCGTTTGGTCTCTACTTCGATGGTTTTTCTTCTCTTTATCTTTGTTTTCCTAGTTTCATACTTTCCTACTTTCCAGGGCACACGACAAGTTGCCAGGCACGAAAGAGAACGAAGGTCGAAGAAGGAAAAGGCAGCTGCGGAACAGAGCCTTGATACGACAGGATGAGGGCAATGTATTAGGTGAGAGTCTGGGATGGATATTCGGCGGTAATCAAATTGTCGCCGGACGGGCGTTTCTTGTTTAACCATTGATTGTTGACAACAAGTGTGTCTCTTTTCTGTATTTCTCACTGTCGCCTCGATAGAATCCCAAAGCAGGTTAGTCTGCACTTCTTTCTGCTTGTGAATGCCGGAATGCAAAGAACCTAAACATGACTCTATTTGCCACCCGCCTCACGTCTTTCGCTGCCAGCCATGAAGCTGTACATTATCTACGCGCGCATTGTTAGTTCTGTGTGGGGTACCATACCTTGGAATCGTTGGCGTTGAAGAAAACGAGCAAAACATCGAGACGCCGTTGGCGACTTAACAAGAAGCCGTTGCTACACATTGGGGAAGTTGGAGAGCACCTCCTGCCATTGACGAGAAGATCTCTCCTATGGCGTCCACGTCTGACTTTCCACGGCAACCCTAGCGATCCACGACGTCTCCCATAATCCATATCCCCTGCAGGTGTCTGTCGACACAGCTTCTCTCACTATAGGCAACACAAATGCCCCCCGCCGCAAAAATGCCCAGGTTCGAACTGCCGGCGGAACCTGCGCCCTCCGTCGCGTCCATTGACGTTGCGACCATGTCGCTATTCATCGTAAGCGGCAAGACAGCGCTCGTGACGGGCGCCAACGGCAGTATTGGCGTCGTCGGATACTCGGGTGACGCCGTCCGTTTTGCATCCCGGCGGGAGAAGTCTTGGCTCCAGCTGCAGTACGATTCTCTACGGGTGCTCGGCTCCTTGTAGCGTAGCCGACCGGGGAATCCGCTTGCTAAAGAGTGGAACCGTCATGTGCCTCGCATCTTTGCTTCCTTTCTTGCTTCCTGTATGATACCCTTTCGGTTCTATGATCCTACTTTCTTCAGATTCTATTTACCACGACCCTCTCCTTCAATCATACAAAACGACTCCCTTGCAATAGGAATGTGGTTCGAATACTAATGACAGCGTCGGAAGCGGATTGACTGATCTTTTAAGTCTATGCAAATGATGACTGCTCAGATCGAGGAAGCAGGTGCCAATGGGAATGTAACCAAACGACAAACTCAAGTAATATAATACACTACATCCGAGATGGATTTCAAGAAAAACCTTAATCCGAAACGATCAAACAACTCCCGACATCGGTGTGTTATGGCTTCAGGTCTAAGTCGTAGGTGACTCTTGGCGGTCGTGCCTTCCCCACTAAACCGAACCGCGAGACATCATACATTTCCGTCATAACAAACCGACTCGTTCAAGATATCACCACAAGAGGTAGTTAGCACGCACATATGCAAAATAATGGGCGACTTTACGTCTGTTCCGACGATTGACTTTGGTCGTCTCAACGACCCAGCCACCCGCGCCAACGAGCTACCGAAGCTTGCCGATGCTCTGTTCCGCGTCGGATTTCTGTACCTCGTCAACACGGGCGTCGAGCCTCTCTTAGAAGAGCTGCACGGCCGCCTGCCCGAGGCCTTTAGCATCCCGTAGGCCGAGCGCGAGCGCGTCAACATGCGCAACTCACCGTCGTTTCTCGGGTACACAGCACTCGGTGCCGAGACCACGGCCGCACGCGCCGACCTGCGCGAGCAGTACGACTTTGGTTTCTTTGGCAGCCGACCAGGCGCCGCTCTCGGGACCATGCCACCCGCCCCGACCGAGGATGACCCGGCTTGGCGGTCGTTGGAGGGACCCAGCCAGTATCCCGCGCTGCCCGGATTCCAGAGAGCCGTCGAGACGTACATGGCCGCCCTGGACGGCGTGTCCCGCGTCTTCCTGGGCTTCGTTGCCGAGTCGCTTTCCCTCCCCACCGACGCTTTTGACGATTTCTTGGGCAACATGCACCGCCTCAAGCTCGTCAAGTACCCACCCACACCCGCCGGCCAGCCGGGTCAGGGCGTCGGCCCGCACAAGGACTCGACCGGCCTGTTCACGTTCCTGTCACAAGACAACGTCGGTGGCCTCGAGGTGCTCAGCAAGGACGGCGAGTGGATCGCTGCGCCACCCATTGCGGGCAGTCTAGTCGTCAACGTCCAGCAAGGCTTCGAGGCCATTACGGGCGGCGTGTGCCCAGCCACGACACACCGCGTGGTCTCCCCGCAAGGCACCACGGTGCGCTACAGCGTGCCCTTTTTCCAGGGCGTGCGCCTCGACCTGACGACAGACGACCTGCGTTCGTCCGCTGCCCACATTGTGGCCCGCATCCCTGTGACGGACGACCGAAAGAAGCGCGCCGTCGACGTCCCGAGCGAGTTTCTGTCGCCGCTCTTTTCCTGCGTACGTTCTTGTCTTCGCTTTTGGTCGTTGTTGTCTTTGTTCGCTACTAACACGTCCAGTTCGGCGAGGCCCAGCTACGCAACCGCGTCATCAGCCATCCCGACGTCGGCCAGCGGTGGTATCCGGAACTCTACGACAAGTTTGTCAAGCAGGGCCTGCCATCGTAGGTACCCTTTGAATCTAGACGATCACACAAGTGCTTATACATACATATATCTTGGTTATCACTTTTGGACAATATTGCTTCAAGTCCATGAGCACCACAGCGCATCCGAAACATAAAAAGCAAAAACGTATCGTTATATAATTAGTCGACAACTATTACAACGTCACACCTAGTACGCAACAGACTTCTCCCGACCGTCCCACAGACTAACAAGAAGCGACCGTTCGCCACCCATGGGGTCCGCGCATGCTGCACCGTGTAGTTGTCAATGTATGCTACATCACCCACTTGCCACGGCACCAGAAGCCGATACTGTCGGCAATCTCCAGAACCTTGTCTAGCACATCAGAGGGGATCGGCGAACCGTCGCCGTATGTCGTCGGCAGGCGGAACTTGCCGTCGAGACCAGGGTACGGCGCCTCGGCCTTGTTATCGCGAGCGCGGCCATATACGCCCATCAGACCATTAAAGCAGGACGGCAGACCCGTCGACTCGACACGGTGCAGGGCCGGCAGCCGCTAGAGGACGTACATCACGCCGTCGGACTGCCACTCACCCTCTGCCTGCAGGCGGTCGCGCAGTACATGCTCGACCTTGCGGTGCTGCTCCTCAAGGGAGTCGCCGTCGACAATGTCGAAGCCGTAGGAGTTCTTCCAGTTCCAGCCAATGTACTTGGCCTCGGGGTCATCCTTGGCCGGGAAGTACTGACGGCCAATGACGCCTGTGTTTGTTAGGGTGATTTGTTAGGGGTGAACAAACTTCACGCACACTCAATGGTGCTCCAGGAGCATACTGCACTCGCCTTTTTCTCAGCCAGAGCCTGGATAAACTCGGGCAGCTGCCTCTTCAGCTCATTGTACAGCTCGAGCGACGATAGCAACGGCGTTTGTCCCATGGGCGGCAGTCCCAAAGCGGTAATTTTCTTGTTGTTGGCTCTTCCCAAACTAACCAGTTTAGCGTTCTCGACTGATGCAAGAACAGCGCCGTGCCTGCCAGCATTGGTCGGGACCCAAGGCCGTCCGTCGCGCCCCAAACTTAGGGTAGGAGTTCAACTGCAGTAGCGTACTCGGCTCTTCCCCAGAGCCCCCAGTTAGCCTCAAGCGCCGCTATCCTTCAGCACACCCACAATTCCCTACAGGGCATTCTGATATCTATGATACCATGACGGCTACTGATCACACCATCACGAGAATGTCAGGTCGGAATAAAAGCACAATTCACCCATGAGCAAGCAGCACAACCAAAGGCTACCAAATCGCCGGTGTCATGTGTGGAGAGCGGAAATGATTCAGCAACTTCGTCATCTCCTGTCTCTGAAGCACCTAAAACAAATACTAGACAAGAGATTCAGGACGAAGCAGCTCTGCCTTCCTCTTCCAAGCAGGGCCCATCCGAGAATGCCATGTTGAAGGGATGGCAGAAAATGTCGTTAATGGGAATAAGAATGCAGGTATGGGCGGTTTGCTAGAACATCTGCTGCGGCACGAAATGGTGCTAGGCGATGGTGCCATTCGAGTGGAGGGAGGAGCCGAAGAGCAAGATCAAAGAATCCCGAGAGGAGAACTACGATGCACCAATGAACGGACCACGGACTGTACCATTCTTGTGGCCATCAACTTCCGTGGTCGGACTTGCTGCAGGTACGCAGTGCACATCGCCCATGAAGCCATTGCAGCAACCTGTGGCGTGCGTGTACTTTACGTCTTTTGCTATAGTCCCTGGGCAGTGGACGCAAAGCCCTCAAAAACCAGCCTATTCCTAAGATTGAGGAGAGGGCATCTGCACATTCTGAATCTGAACTTTACGCTCTGGTCTTTTGAATTTCCGCCTCTACCTCCACTCGTCACAATCTTGTTTGATTCTTTCAGCTCACTTTACCGGCATATCCCAAATACACTATGGAGTACCGCCATCTCGGCCGCACGGGCCTGAAAGTGTCAGCCATCAGCCTGGGCAGCTGGATCACCTACGGGGGTCATGTCACGGATGGTACGCCGCACTCTACAGCTTCTGCCATGGTACAGGGTGACTACATGATACATCACTAACACATCCAGACAAGGCCTTCTCGTGCCTCAAGGCCGCCTATGACGCCGGCGTCAACTTCTTCGACACGAGCGAGAACTACTCGGCTAGCGAGGCTGAGATCGTGCTCGGCAAGGCCATCAAGCACTTTGGCTGGAAGCAAAACGACCTCGTCATCTCCACCAAGGTCTACCACGGCCAGAACAACTCGGCCCACATCGATCAGCCCGAGCGCTGGCTCAACAACGTCGGCCTCTCGCGCAAGCACATTATCGAGGGCGTCAACCTGTCTCTGCAGCGCCTCGGCCTGCCCTATGTGGACGTCGTCTTTGCCCACCGTCCGGACCGCACCACGCCCGTCGAGGAGGTCGTGCGCGCCTTCAACCTGCTGCTCGACCAGGGCAAGATTTTTTACTGGGGCACCTCCGAGTGGACCGCGCCCGAGATTGCCGACGCCTGGCGCGCCGCCGACCAGCTGGGCCTGGTCGGTCCCATTGTCGAGCAGCCCCAGTACAATCTGCTGGTGCGCCGCAAGGTCGAGGACGAGTTCCGCTACCTCTATGAGAAGTACGGCCTGGGCCTCACCATCTGGTCGCCTCTCAAGCAGGGCATCCTGAGCGGCAAGTACAACGGCCACGCCACGCCGCCCGCCGGCAGCCGGCTGGCCGAGTCGCGCGACAAGTTCACGGTGGGCTACAGCAAGACGTTTGGCAACGAGACCTGGCAAAAGGAGCTGCAGCAGGTCGACAGCCTGCGGCCCATTGCGGCCAAGCTCGGCGACGGCGTCACGCTGGCGCAGCTGGCCCTCGCCTGGGTCCTGGCCAACAAGAACGTGTCGTCGGCCATTATCGGCGCCTCGCGGCCGGAGCAGGTTGCCGAGAACATTGCTGCTTTGCATGTGGTCGAGAAGCTGACGCCCGAGATCCTGGCCGAGATCGACTCGGTCCTGGGCAACGCCATCCCAGCACCACCGCGGCGATTCTAAGAGGGTGTGCGTCTGCTGGGACGTGCACAAAACTTAATACCGGTATATAGAAAAATACATAATATTTGAGGTTTTAAAATGTGTGCTCGTCCAAAATTACGCGTCTCGAGTTGTTTTGTTTACATCATGATAATCCAAAGCCATGTGTCAGATGATACGGGTCTTTATGGTATCTCCCTTCTGTTTCTATAACTTCACCTGTTTCCATTGTCTTTATTTATCTCCTTGCCATCGGTACCGACAACTAGGAGACCAGCTTCCCGCCGTCCAAGAATAACTACCACTGGAATCCAATGGTCGACAGGTAGCCTCTGGCATCTCGCATCTCAGATCGACTGGAAAAAAGGTGACGGTACAGCACGGCAAATGTAGCGTTGGTAGGTCCCGCAGGAACCTTGCTCTCTTCAATTCTCTCCAGTCCCCATTCCAGATTCCTCACAGGAAACTAACGGCCACGTTGTGATAAACGGACAGAATGAGACCATCAAACGGAGCCCCGAACCAGGTAAGCCTCATTGGTCGTATTATGATCAGCTGGAAAACGGCGGCCCGAACAGGATACTCGTCAACACAGCAGAACAGCACACAACCTGTTCATATGTGGAGTTGAGATGTAGTCCACTCTTCTACAGAAACTGCTTATCTATTTACTTTTAGAATATGCTGTGTGTATTTGATAAAGGCAGGACGAGCTGTTGATCCCTCCGTGCTGTTCGCGGAAATTTGACTAACCAGCCAGTCGTGGCATGGAAAAATCAGAAGCATTTCCAACAACCAAATACTACCTGCAAGTTTAGCGGAATGTGAAAGAGAAGCAGCGATATTGAAGTGCATATTGGGAGACATAGAGTCCTGTTCGTGAATCTGTTTGTAGTTTTAATCTGGTGCTCCTCGTTGACTTCTATGAATTGTATTCAATCAGTTTTTGGTTTCGCCTGCAGAGACAGAAAACGCTTTCCAAATGAAAATTGTAACGCTATATTATTCAACTGATAGTAAATACGATCATGCTTTTAATTCCACCCGAAGCCAAAGCATATAAGAAACCCATCGCCGACACTCACTTATACGCAAAGAAGTTGCCACCCAATGCGGTTTAGTGCGTTTTGTCTGGTGGGCCTTCACCGCCCAATGCGGAGACCCACAATAATTCCCCTGCCGCGCCTGCCTCACTTGTCTTGGGTACGCTCGCCATTTTCTGCCGCCTTTACCACTTTTTTTTCTTCACCAAAAGCAGACTTCGCATTGTTTCCTCGCCTCGCAAACGAGCAAGACAACCACGCCTCCCCTTTGTTCACGGGCCATGGATATTCTAAAGGTCCTTTCGCGCGGCCTCAAGCAGCCCAACAGCGGCAAGCAGGCCAAGGGCAATACGAATTTCCTTCCCACAGGCGCTGCGACGCTGCCGTCCGCCGGCTCCAGTATCAACCCACAGCTGTACCACGACCGTGTGGCCGGCCTGATTGCAGGCAGCAGCGGCAGCAAGAAGAGTCGGAAACGGAAGCGGAGTGGAGATGCAGCGGGTAATACTGGCGACGAAAGCGGCCGCGGAAGCGGAAGTGGCAGCGACAGCGACGAGAGTGAAGACAGCGATGACCTGAACGAGCTCGACTTTTTCGGCCAACGTTCTGCGACCACGACCGACAATGCCTCGTCCTCGGCCTCAAAAGCGGACGCTAACTCAAAGAAAGCAAAAAAGGCAGCCAAGAAACAAAAACGGGACCCGTCCGACGACCTGCTAGACGAAGACGAATGTCGCCAGATCCTGCGGTCGCACAGACTGAAGCTGACGCTGCTGACCGATCGACGCGCCGCCGCCGAAGCAGCCGCCGAAGCAGCAGCCGCCGCCGTGGCCGATAAACTGGAAAAGAAGAAAAAGAAAAAGAGCGAGAAAAAGGCCAAGCGGGCAGAAGAGGAGGCGGCCGCAGCCGCCAGCAAAGCCGCCAAGGACGAAGCCAAGAAGCAATTCTTCTCGCAGCCCTTGACAGCATTCACGCAGCTGCGGCAGACATACAACCTGTCAGCACGCTTGGCCGACAACCTCGAGCGCCTGCTGTATCGGATCCCAACCGAGGTGCAGATGGCGAGTCTTCCGCTGCTGCTGGACCCGGCGCTGGCACTCAGCAAGACGACGCTTCCCGGAGACGCCGCGGCAGGCGCCATGTGCACAACAGCCGTTGATTTTATGGCGGTGGCACCGACAGGTAGCGGCAAGACGCTGAGTTTCTTGGTGCCAGCCATCAACGGCATTCTGAAGCGGCGGGCGGAGGACAAGGAAAAAGCCGGTGACGATAGCACCAGCTACGAGACCAGCGGACGTCAGAAGCACAATCACATTCTCGACACAGTTGTTGTGGCGCCGACACGCGAGCTGGCGCACCAGATTGCCAACGAGGGCAAGAAGCTGACTGTGGGCACGGGTGTGCGCGTTGTGGCCATGAGCAAGGGCATGCGCGTGCAGGCGGACGACAGCGACAAGGAAGCGGAAGACGACGCGAGCGACAGCGAGGAGGACAAGGACAACAACGATGAGGATGACGAAGGGGACGACGACAAGCCCAAGGCGTCCAAGGCGACGGTCACACGCGCCGACATTCTCGTGACAACACCGCTCATGTTGCTCAACTCACTAGCCCGCCGCGCTCTCCCAACGGTGCGCTCGCTCGTCCTCGACGAGGCCGACGTTCTGCTGGACCCGCTGTTCCGCGAGCAGACTCTGGGCATCTGGGCCGCGTGCACACACCCCGACCTGCGCGCCACGTTCTGGTCCGCCACCATGGCGTCCAACATTGAGGCCCTGGTCGTCGAGCAGCTGGCGGCCCGCCGGTCTTCTCATGAACAGGACGAGGGCCAGAAGCGCCTGCTGGTCCGCCTGGTCGTCGGCCTCAAAGACACGGCCGTGCCCAACGTCACGCACCGCCTCGTATACACGGCCACCGAGCAGGGCAAGCTCCTGGCCATGCGCCAGCTGCTGCACCCATCCACGAGCACGTCCGTCACAGGCACATCTGGGAGTGGTGGTGGCGGTGGGTCGGAAGCCCTGCGGCCGCCCTTTCTCGTTTTCACGCAGACTGCCGAGCGCGCCACAGCACTGCACGACGAGCTCAAGTACGACATCCCGGCGGCCGCAGGCGGCGCCGACCGTCTGGGCGTGCTGCACGCCGCCCTCGCCGACAGCGCACGGTCGGCCGTTGTGCGCAAGTTCCGCGCCGGCCAGGTGTGGGTGCTCATTACGACGGATGTGCTGGCGCGCGGTATCGACTTTGCGGGTGTCAACGGCGTCGTCAACTACGACGTTCCCGGCTCGGCTGCGGCATACGTGCACCGTGCCGGCCGCACGGGTCGTGCAGGCCGTCAGGGGGGCCTGTCGGTGACGCTGTACACCAAGGAGGACATTCCGTTTGTCAAGAGCGTGGCAAACGTGATTGCCGCCAGCGAGAAGCAGGCCGCCAAGAACGGTGGCGCCGCCAACACAGAAAACAAGGGCATCCAGCAGTGGCTGCTCGACGCGCTGCCCGAGGTGTCCAAGGCAGACAAGAAACGGCTCAAGACACGGGGTGTCGAGTCGCGGCGGAGCACGACTACGGCTGGCACCGCCGACAAGGCCAAGAACAACAAGGGCAAGCACACCAAGGGAAAGACCAGTGGCCGCGACAGCAGGGAGACCATTCCCAATGCAAAGGCGCGCATCACGTCCAAGAGTGCCTGGGAGCGCCGCCGGGACAACAACCGCCGCGACGCCATTGCGAGCAGCAAGCAGCGCAAGCAGCAGAGCCAAGTCGCAGGCGATGGCGACGAGGGCGAGTGGGGAGGTCTTGATTAGCGTTGGGAAGAGCGTGTGATAGTCAAACGGCATATTGGTTCATTTTCCATTTCGGCGTACAAAATATTCACGATAGGCGGCACACATATGCATACCATATACTTATATATCAAAGTATATTATTTACATTCCAATGACAGTCGTAGGCTTTGAAAAGTTGCATTTGCTCATATCGTAGCCGTACTTCCAGCGATAGTATCTATCCCTCTGCGATTTTATGCACCCAGCCCACCCTTCCATTCACTTACCACTCGGCAATCTCGCCGGCCTTGGGCTTCTGCATGCGCACAACCTTGTCGCAGTTGAGCAGGCACAGCGGGTCCAGCGCCGCCTTCATCTTGCGCATCACCGCCACGGTCTCCTCGCCCAACTCGTGTGGCAGGTAGTCGCGCTTCACCAGGCCGACGCCGTGCTCGCCCGTCACAGTGCCCTCCAGCTCAATCGCCCGCTTCACCATGCGGTGCACAAACTCCTCGGCCGTCGCGCGCTGCTCGGGGGCGTACAGAACAATCGTGTGGAAGTTGCCGTCGCCCACATGGCCCACAATCGTGCCGCGCAGACCCACGCGCCGCAGGTCGGCCTGGGCCTCCTCAATGGCGTCCGGCAGCCGGCTGATGGGCACGGCCACATCGCCCGTCCACACGCGCTCGCCAGGCTGCTTCGTGGCAATGGCGCTCCACAGCGCCTCCTTGCGCGCGCTCCACAGCTCGGCCTGCTCGTCGGCCGACTTGGCGAAATCAAACGACACGGCGTTTGCCGACTTGGCCGCCGCCTGCACGGCGTCAATCTGCTCGCGCACGGCGCGCGCCGTGCTGCCGGCAAACTTGAACATGAGCGTGGGTGCCTCGGCCCAGCGGCGCGACGTCGATCCGGCGGTGTTGATGCACTTCATCTGCGCGTCGTCCAGCACCTCAATGGCGGCCACGGGCACGCCCTCGCCGACAACACGCGCGGCACAGGCCGCGGCCGCGCGCAGGTCGGGGAACGCTGCCACGGCCACGGACGTCTCCGTGGGGCGGACGGCCAGCTTCAGAGTGGCCTCGGTGACCAGGCCCAGCGTGCCTTCGGAGCCAATCAGCAGGCGTGTCAAGTCGTAGCCGGCGGAGCTCTTGCGGGGCCGCTGGCGCGTCTTGATCACGGTGCCGTCGGCGAGGACGACGGTCAGCGACAGCACCCAGTCGCGCATGGTGCCGTAGCGGTACGCGTTCGTGCCGCTGCAGCCGGTGCCGATCATGCCGCCAATCTGGGCGCCCGGGCCGGGGTCGGGCGGGAAGAGCAGGCCCTGCTCCGCGAGCACCTCGTTCAGCGTCTCCCAGCCCAGACCCGGCTGTACGACGGCGTCCAGATCCTCCTTGTGCACGGTAATGATGCGGTCCATGTGGCGCGAAAAGTCAATGACGATGCCGCCGCGCGTGGGCGCAAAGTTGCCCTCGAGCGACGTGCCGCCACCAAACCCAATCACCGGGATGCGGCGCGCGTGGCAGATCTTGACGACGCGCGACACCTCCTCGGTGCTGCTCGGGTACACGACACAGAACGGGTGCGGCGTGCCCTCGGGTGCGCTGTGCGACGACCAGTCCGACGCCGAGTGCGTGGCAATGTCTGCCTCGGCCGTGCTCACGTTGTCGGCGCCCACGATGGCCACAAAGTCGGCCCATGCGGCCTCGAGCTCGGCGCGGCTCGTGCGGTGGCGGGGTGCGCGAGTGGCTGACAGCGGCAGCGTCGAGTCGGGTGAGGGCTCCTGGGGCGTCTTGGTGCCCAGGTAGTAGCATGCGGCGCCGACAAAGAGCAGCATAAAGGTGGTGGCCGCGTTGCGCGACGACGCCGTGTCCTGGCGCTGCTGTGCAATCTTCTCGCGCTCCGCCTTTTCGCGGGCCATGCGCGAGCTGATGCTCTCGAGCATCTGGCCACGGAAACTGCGGCCGTCGGCATCGACGCCAGGCGGGCCGGCCGCTGGCCGTCTGTTCTGAGGTGTGGAGGAAGAGGAAGCGGATGGCGGTGGCGGTGGCGGGTTGTTGTTGGGCGGCTTCGAGGCAAAGGAGCGTCGTAATAAAGGTGCCGAAGAGGCGCACCGGGCCAGATCCCGGGCGCCAGCGGTGGTCGACGCTGACAGAGCGCGAGAAGCGCCGCGGCCGAGCCGGTGCTGCAGCATGGTCGTGGAATGCTCGCGGAGCGATCGCGGAAAAAGTGTTCTCTTTTTTTTCTTTTTTTTTCTCGGCCGGCCACCGGACACGGAGCAGCACTGCGATGTCTCGTCTTTGCCCGTACTGTCCTCCCTCTAAACAATGCACGAGAGTCGAGTGTGTTGGGCGCAGCTTCGACCAATATATGCCGCGGTTTGCAGGTCTCGAAGGGAGAAGGCTACGGAGTAGACGAGAAGTCGTCGGAGTACGTTCGTCTCGTTCTCCGCAGCTCCTGCCCTTTTCGCGAGTTTTGCTCCAACTGAAAGCACTACGCCGGTTGCGGCCCCACAATTTTCGACATTCCCCCATCACCGCCCACTAACCTTGTAGACCTCACTGTCCGAAATGCGCTGCTAGGCCAGGCACTACCGGCTCACCAGCAAATAACATCACACCAAACAGCCGCTGCATAAATGTTACAATCCGAGGATGGTATGGCGAAGATAGTTCTTGTTGTTTGATTGGAAATCGCGGATATGTTTCGACGTGGGATACGGAAATATTGCATTTGTGCAAGTAGGAATAGTTTCTCTGTATGAGATGTGTCTATTTTTCTCTACTTTCTTTCGAGTTCCTAAATAAACACATCAGACATATTCAAACTGCAAAAAGACAGTCATCCTTGGGAGTTGATTCTACGAAATATCTAACAAAAGGGCCGGTCCCCGTCAATGAATCCAAAGGCAACTTTAGGACCTTTAGAGGAGGCGATGTACAAGTTGGAAGTTGCAAGCTGCGATGATTATCCGTATCTGCCATCACTATATGTCGTACGAAACTTACATTTAAAGTGTGCTTTCTAGATTGCAGATATTCGGAGTTCTTATACGACAGAAGTACATAGCTGTATGATCCATGCATATCGTCATGTTTGTCGCCTGCCAAACTGTACCTTTCTTCGCAAAGCACTAATTACCCGTCAACCTCGCCAATGCCAGAGGATATGACGTTAAAACACACGTGGCGAGTAAACAAACAAGTGAGAACAGACACAAGAAACCTTGCAATAGAGCATACAAGCAGAAAGATGGCGATGTTAAACCACGGAATCATGACGTATGAAACACTGCCAACCATTACAACGTGTTGGTCATTGCCTCTTACCAAAGAACTAACTTTTGGTGCTAAATAGTTCAACGGTGGCAGCCGCCAGTTATGCCATGGCCGCTCACTTTGGCAGTTAGCAGACTAAAGAGGATATTCAAGCCGGGGCGGGGAGGTTGCAGGAGGTTGCAGAGTCGGATTTCTTCCACGCCAAGCAAGAGTCGCCAAAGGAGTCTGAGTATCTCTAAGCCATCCAGTCTGCTTCCGAGCCGTCCGGTGGTGTGTGGCCAGATACCTCATACATATGCAGGTCGTCGAACGGCACAATCGTCATCTTTCTTCATATGTACTGGCTGTCTCCCCATGGCTTTGACGGAAATTTGGACATGATGATCACCTCGGAGCACGTTCCGTCCGAAGCGAGGCTGCTTTTGCCTTTCCACTGCCGGCTGATTTTGTTTTGTTTCTGTCAACGGGCGCGTCTCGGCCGTTGATCACTCCGTTGCCATTTGCTTGCTGGTCGGGCTGTATTATCTTGCGTTTCGGGGTGCCAAGCCCAAGCTTGGCATGCTCATCACACGACCAACGAACAGAGAAAGGGAGAGAAAAAGAGGGTCTGCATGCATAGACAAGCTGCACGGACGACTTTACCTGCACCGTGAGACCATTTTGTCAAGTCTGTCCCGGTTCAATTGGACACGACTGTGTTTCTTTGCTGTGCGCCGCTGCGTTCGGTCGACTGTACCTTCTGTTTCCGCAGACTGACCGGCAGACGGCCAAATGAAATGCAGAGACCGTCGCACGGGCACGCGACGTAAATGAGAGATGAAGGAAGACTTGGGCCCAGAGGACTGAGATCCAGACCCCACTGTGGTGCAAATGGGCAAATGGGCTCTGTGTTCCTTTCGAGCTGTACTCACCTAGCTCCGTGTGCCGCTTGTATACAAACGATCTAGGCCCATGAGGCCTCGTCCTACAGCCACTGGAATGAATAGCTGTATGTCGCAGTGTTGGAACTACTCCGTACGAGTAATACTCCGGACTCCGAAAGAAGAAGAAAACAAAAGTGGATCACTGGTGGTCGTTGACAGCGGGGGTAGCGTTGCCAATTAGGGCCAATCAGCGGTCGTAGTTGCCGGCAAGGCGAGTTCAGTGCCTGCAAAGTCGTCGCTCACCGAAAAGGCAGGAGCGACACGACAGCACAGCGCCCTGACCTTGTACTACGTCTTCTAATCAGTCCCTGCCTCATCTCTACGTTGCCTTTGTATGACATATAGTCGTACATAGGTTCTCTTTCTCTCGATAGGTACAATCGCGTCCATCGCTCTGCTAGTGCAGTGTGGTGCCGTGCCCAGCAAGGCGCAGTTGGCTTAGGCAGTGGAAAACTACCCGTCAGCTCCCTCTTCGTTGCTTCCTTTTTGGGTTTTTTGGCGTCCGCGCCTGTCAGTTTCCATCCCCAATGACGAATGGACCCACTCTTTTTTCCAACGTCAACCAGCTCCAGCCCACGTGCCCTCCTTCACTCGACATACATCACCATTGCTCCTTCCTTGTCCACAGAAGGATGTACAAGCCAAGTGTGTATCATTGCCCCCCAATTGGTACCATGTGGTACCACAAACAGAAGGCACGACCAGCGTCTTGGGCCTCCTTTCGTACGCCGTAGCTAGTGTTTTGAGTCCAGTGTGTCTCGTGCCAGGCTTCGTTCCTGCTATCTGATCTCCGTCTTGGCAGATTTCTGGTTCTTGCCTCCCCTCCCTTTATTATCAATCACCCCCTCGTTCGTTCCTCCTTCTGCTTTTGTTCTCTTCTATCCCTCTCTAACTCATATCTCTTTGCTTCCCCTTTCAACACACTTGTTTTGCTTTCCAGCTTCTGTGCATCAATCACTTTACATCTCAACATTTTCGGTTTCCAGTCCCGTAGCATCACCAAGCCTCTCTCTTTCTGCTTGGTCCTTATTTCGATGAAGAAATCTTTATCCAAACCGCCCGATTCTGACCGCCCGCGTTTGTCCCCTACGCAAGCGGATGGAGACCTTTTTCGCCTCTCTCGCAGTTCGTCGCGACGACCTACCGCAGACTCGTCGTCACCCGCGTCCCTGAGTGAATCCAACCTTTTTCACTACCAGCAACAGCAGCGGCTGAAGCAGAACCTCCAGGAGGAGGAGGAAGATGAGCATGAACATAGTGCTATCAACGAAGCCAAGAACAAGAACAAGAACCCTACATCGGCCATCGCACACAATGGTGGCTCTATTGTCCAGCAGCCCGTGCACGGCGGCGACAACAATACCGCAGGCAGCTCGTCCGGCGGCAATACCACTGCTGCCGTGTCGCCAGCGTCGACATTTACTGCACCACTACAAGAAGCATGGCCGGGGCCTGTCTTAGAGGACGTCGGTAGCGGCAAGGAGAAGGAGAAGGAGGCCAATTTGCCTCCCTTTCAACCTGCCAGCACCAACACCGACCCCAACCTCAACCTCAACGGCAACCCTACCAACGTAAACGTCAACGTCAATATCAACGGCAATGGCAACGACACTAGCACCAACACGAAGGCAGGTGGCACCAACTCTGCCAATGGCAACGCTGCCATAGTACTTGGCGAGTCCGAAGAGACGACGGTTTCTGCCGAAAAGGCCACCGCCACCGTGTTCAGCAAGCTGTCTGCCCTCGTCGTGTCGTTCTTCGTGACCACCAAGATGGTGCTGTTTCACAGCTGGCTCAACGTCTTCCTGGTCTTTGTCCCCGCCGGTATCATTGTCGGCGCCATCCCTGGCCTGCCCCCCGCCGTCGTCTTCTCGGTCAACGCAATCGCCATCATCCCGCTGGCCGGCCTCCTGGGCTTTGCCACCGAGACCGTTGCCCACGACATGGGTGATTCCATTGGCGCTCTGCTCAACGTCACCTTTGGCAACGCTGTAGAACTTATTATCTTGTTCGTTCCCCCGTATTGTACTTTCTGTATATCCATCCCTTATTCGTTCGTCGACTAACTCACTCAGTATGTATGTGCCTCCCGTGAACTACTCGAGACAAGAACGAACGAAAAGAGGGCTGCTCTCTGTCGCCCTTCGACAAGCCACCGCCTGCCCTCTTTTATCTATCAATCGCGTCAGGAGTCATCATGGTCTTCTCTTTTTTACTCTTCCAGCGCCCTCTTGATGTCCTTTCTTTCTTGGCTCTTCCTTTTCTACTCTCTCGTCCGCCCAGCTTTGGTCCACCAAAGTACCCTGGCATGGCTGCTTCAGCCCGTATTGCAACTCAATGCGTGACACTCATTGCATGACCCTTTCGTAATCATCCCACCTGTCCACTTTACAAACTAACTCTCGCTTTTCTGTTACTCCCCCACGTAATTAGCATTGCTTTGGTCAAGGTATGATTTCTCTTCGTCGTCCTAGCGTTTGTCTCTATGCTAAACGGTCGCATGCACTGAACGCATATACTAATAACTCCCAGGATGAAATTCGTATTGTGCAAGCCTCGCTCCTGGGCTCCATTCTGGCCAACCTCCTTTTGATCCTAGGCATGAGCTTCCTCCTCGGCGGCCTTCGATTCCGTGAACAGGTACGTTTGTACTGCTGTGTCTCCTTCAGAGAGACGTCGCGTCTAACTGTTCCTCTAGATCTACAACAGCACAGTCACACAGATGAGCGCGTGCCTCTTGAGTCTTAGTGTCATCAGCCTCGTCCTGCCGGTAAGTTCAAATTCGGTTCCAAAAGAATTTATTTTATCAGTTAAAATATTAACGACGTCCCAGACCGCTTTCCATGCATCTTTCAAAAGCTCTACCTTGGCCGATTCCGAGTCCCTCAAGATCAGCCGTGGCACCAGTGTAGTAAGTCGTGTCGTCCACTCCGAATCGGCGCTGATCTTATTGCTAACCTTTTTGTTAGGTCCTGCTTTTGGTTTATGGCATCTACCTCCTGTTCCAGCTCAAATCCCATACGTATATGTACGAGTCGACGCCGCAGCACATCATCGATGAGGAATCTACACCTGGTCCGGCCGCTGGCTGGTTAGACTCATCGAGCTCGGATGACGGCTCCTCCTCCTCGTCCGATTCGGACACGTCTGGTCACTCCCGCGACACCATGAAGCAGCGCATGCGCCGTGTCATTCGCGGTGGTCGTCGCCGCAAGTCCAGCGTCGCTTCGTTGGACACAGCCGATAGCCTCTTTGCTGGTACTACGCGGGCGCCCTCATTCAGTACTCAGGCCGCTGGTGGTAACGATGAGTCCATGCCTTCGGAGGAGGCCTCGGCCAGGCCGTCCTTTCTCTCTCGCAGCACGACTTCCGATCTGAATGAAGAGGCCATTATCGAGGACGACACTGTATCACGCCGCCATAAAAGTCGCCACCACAAGCGATCTCTCCGCCGCTACCGCAGAAACCGCAGAAGACATGATCAAGATGCTGCCACAGACGATGTTATTCTTGAGTCCGTCGAGAACACTTCCCCGGCTCTCTCGGGCGTAGCTTCGCCGTCTGTCAGCAGCGGCAGAATTGCATCTGTCCTCTTTACCGAACCCACCAAGAGTCCCTTCGGAAAGACTCCTGACCCTGCTGTGTACCGTCCTGGTGAGCCTCGCCGCGTGGACTTTGCCATCGCAGACCCCAATCTCAACGGGTCCAACAATGTTGACGAATTCGGAAACCCGACTGGTGCTGCTGCCGACTTGGCTTCGGCCCGGCGTGCCTTCAATTTGCGTGCCATGTCATCCCTACGCCCTGTTGCCAAGAGTCTCGCCCCTACTGTCTTCACGCAACCCGTCGGCCCCCAGTTGGAGACTGCTCCTGTTGGGCCCATTCCTCGCATTCGCTACGGCATTCACCGCACCAACTCGCTTCCCGATCGTCTAAACCACCAGTACCAGTTCCGTCCTCCCGGTGCCATGCTCCCGTCGCAGATTCCTGTGAACAGCTACCGTCTCAAACCCCCGGTTACGCTGAATGGTAGTAGTGATGAAGATCGTGTATTTATGTCGCGCAAGGCGGCCATCCTGCTGCTACTTATCACGACGGGTCTTGTGGCAGCGTGTGCCGAGTTCATGGTGGCGTCCATCAACGGTCTTGTGAAAACCAGTTCCGTCGGCGAGGTCTTCATCGGTCTCATCATTCTACCCATTGTCGGCAACGCGGCCGAGCATGTCACAGCCGTCATGGTCGCCATGAAGAACAAGATGGATCTGGCCATTGGTGTGGCGGTTGGTAGCTCCATCCAGATTGCCCTTTTCATGACTCCACTCGTTGTCATTCTGGGCTGGATCATTGGCCGCGACATGACACTCTACTTTACACTCTTTGAGACGGTGTGCCTTTTCGTCTCGGCCTTTATCGTCAACTTTTTGGTGCTCGACGGCCGCAGCAACTACCTCGAGGGTGCCTTGTTGTGCTCGACGTACATCATCATTAGCGTCGTCGCCTTCTTTTATCCCAAACCCGAGGATGCCAGCTCGTGGGGTTAAAAGGGGCGGTCACCGTGGCCAAATATTGTTTGCTGCTTTGCCATTTGGGCAAGTATAATCAAAGCAAGCAGACACATGTTGCTGAGGGCAGCGAACCCAGCACTCAAATCGTAAGTCGTGTTATGAACGAGTGAGATTTAGGAAAGAGAAGATGGCAAAAAGAAATCAGGGGATGAATCAAATTGTCCGGTGATGTTAGTTCCAATGAGAAGACTTGATGGAGAGCTGAGATTCGTTCAAATT
This sequence comes from Sporothrix brasiliensis 5110, assembly GCF_000820605.1. Taxonomy (NCBI): domain Eukaryota; kingdom Fungi; phylum Ascomycota; class Sordariomycetes; order Ophiostomatales; family Ophiostomataceae; genus Sporothrix; species Sporothrix brasiliensis. The sequence goes on along the minus strand of NW_024467139.1, from coordinate 5,433,664 downwards.
GAAAATCCAGAAGGGGCCAGACTATTCCTGTCAGCTTACGCTACGGGAAGTTGGTGGGAGAGACGCTTTACTTTCGTAATTCGTGTTCACACGGATTTTTATTTACTCGCCACTTTTTATTTGCTTTTTTTTTTCGTTACTTTTGCTATTTGATTTTCCCTCCTTCTATGCATTCATAAATGTCTATGAGAAATTGTAGTCAATTTGTATTTGTGCGTGTTTGCATACTTACAGCAGAGATGGGCAGGAAGGTATATGGAACAAGGTTTGAAATTTAAAAGTGTAAGTCTTCGCAGAGACATACCGGTCAAAGCCGAGAACGTGCATGATGACAGGGTTAAGAAAGGCACATGGAATTCTTATCATGCTAAGACACCGCAGAGAGAGGAAAAGATCAAATTAACCACCGATGCATGTGGAAATAAAAGTCAACCTTTAAAAGTTACAAGCCACCCCAAGATAGTAATAGAATATACCTCAGCGTGCCTCGCCGCCCGAAACACAACCAGCAAATAGCATTGAGGGAACAACCAGGCCAAGGGCCTATGAAAAAAGACGAAAAAAATAGACCACCGAGAAATAAATGCTGCTTCGCTTCTCTATCGTGTTTTCGTGTCTCCTTCCCAGTGACATCTGCTTCTAAGGATGGCAAACATTCTTCTGCTCTTATCAATGTAGTATATTAAAGAGGCTCACCCCGTCAAGGAGGGAGACATGAGAAAGAGAATAAGAAGATAACAGTTAAAAATAGAGAGGAACAAGAAACCGGTTGTTGACAAGAGGCGAAAACAGGAGGCAGGATTGAAGGGGATGTATGAGAGGGGTGGGGGGTTATAAAGATGAGTTGGTCGCCTGCAAAAGCGAAACAAGGCGGTGCGTGGTGCGTAGTGTAGGTGATAAGAGAGAATCGCATCAAAAGTGGAAAGACGCTGCAAATAAGATATCGGTGCAAATTTCGTAAGATAAGAATATTTCCCAACGCCATATGCAAGTTCTCAAGAAAATGGCAGACACACGAGAGACGCAGCAAGACTTCGTTTCGACAAAGACCAGACAAAAGGAACAACAAAAACAAAAGAAAATCTGCAATGGCCAGAAGCAACCGCCATATTAATGAGCTTGTAGCCATTACTCATCACCGCCACGAGCCTTGGCGCGCCTGCGGAAGAAGTCCATGACACGCCGCGCTGCACCGCTGCTACCACTGCGGTCGTGGTGCTTGGCGAACTCGTCCGTGTCGTAAGCGTCAGCCATCCGCTTGTTCTTCTGCAAGACGACACGGCCACCACGCGCGTTGGTCACGTTTGGGTTGGCACGCCGAGGGTCGAAGGCCTCGACATCTGCTTGGTACGGTGCAGACCGGGGTGGGTTGCGCTGCACATTGTCAGTCACTTCTTGCAGAGCAGAAGGTCGTTGGCGCTCGAATTGACTAGCAGAAACATGGCGCTGGTGCTGCGGTTGTTGGGGTGGCTGCTGGTAGTGCAAACTCGGGCGGCCTTGCTGCATGGCGGGCGACTGTTGCAATCGTTGCTCTTGAAGTTGTTGCTGCTGGAGGCGACCACTTTCTGCTGCGGCCTGCTGCGACTCAGACAAGTGCGTGTACATGCCATCGAAGGCAGGCTCGAGGCTGTCGGTGGGCGACCCAAGTCGGGCATCCTGTGGCGGCTCCTGGATCGGAAGGTCGGTCTGCGACTCCGGGCTCGTATCGTAATCCTTGTTGATGCCAATCGACTTCAAAGAGAAGGAGCCGGGAAGCAGAGAGAACCGCCGAGTGTGCTGCTTTTCATGAGACGTCTGAGAGCCCTCGATGCTACCCGACCGCTTCTTGCCCAAGCCGAGAGAGAACGACCGTCTCGACTGCCGTGCGGTGGAATCCATCGATGCACGCGGCTCGTCCGAGGGAACAACACCACTTTGGATAGCTGTATTGTTTGCCATACTCACTGGCGGGTACTTGCGCGAGGCCTTTTCCATTCCGACTGACTGGCGCTCGTCTGGCTTCTTCCGGTTCTTACCGCCAAAGATGGAGCCGCTGCGGCCGAGGAGCTTGTCGGTGATGTCTCCAATCGTGTTTGACCGCCGGTGGCCCTTGACCTCGGGGGTCGAAGGCTTCCCAGTGCCAGCATTCTCTCCCTCGCCATCAGTAAATCCAGATACCTGGGCGAATTTGGGTGGCACGCTGATGCTTGGGCGGCCAAACGTCGACGAGTCTTGCGGGATCGGGTTCGAGATGACGTAGTTACGACCACTGTTACTCTTCGGTTGTTGGATTCTGCCCTGCGCATTGGTGCCGGCCACGGTTGGTGGTACGGGTTGGCCAAACGAGGCGCGATTGGGTGTGGTGCGCGGGTTCGCGGAGCCCACAGAGCCGCCAGTGACCGGCCGGCCACCAGAGCCTTGCACCATGTAAGCGGCTTCAGAAACAGCGCGGCTTCCATCACGGTTAGAACGCGTGGTGCCAGCGCCAGTACCTGCTGCGGCAACAGCAGCCGCAGTGCCGGTCGTACGGTGGGCACTCGGCGGGCGTCTTGGGTCGCGAGATGACTTGCCAGTTGGCGGATCGCGGGGCAGCGGCTTCTCGTTCGGCGACGTTAGGCCAGCGTTGGGGTTGACCGCAATGGGGCCTTGGCTGCCGGAACGAGCCCGCGTCTTTCCACCGCCAGACGTCGCCTCGCCACCACGCTGAGTCTGTGTAGTAGGTGCCACGTATTCGACTTGCACCGTCCGGCGCTTGTTGTCCTTCTGCTGCTTGAGCAAGGCTGCTTCGGACTCGGGATCGACGTTGCCTGCCTTGCTGATCAAGCCACCAATTGTTGGTGACACGACAGCCTTCTTCGACGCCTCCCGCACCGACGAGCTGCGACCAAGCATCCGACCGTCTTCAATATCATCTGCTGAAATAGGAATGTTCTGGATATCGGCGGAGCTCGTGGTGCTGCTCGTGATAAACTCGACCACATTAGCATACTCGCTAAGCCAGCTGTGTCGAGCAACTTCGAAGAGATCGGCACGTTGCCGCGGGTTCGGAACGAGAATGCGTCGAAGGAGGTCCCGGGCGTGTGGTGTGACATATTCAGGGAAGGTGAGAGGTGTGTTGACAATGTATTTGTAGAGGAGATTGATGTTATCGCCTTCGGGGTTCTTCGGATCGTCATCGAAGGGTAGATAGCCCGCAAGCATGGCGTACTATTAATGAATGTTAGTATGAAAGCGAAAGCCGTCTCATGAGGGATACACTTGTGACCTACCAGAATAACACCACAGCTCCAAACATCAACCTTGCGGCCTGTGTAAAGAGAATCGCTGACAACAAGCTCAGGAGCGGCATAACAAGGGCTACCACAGCTCGTCTGCATCAGATCTGCTTTCCGCATGCCGTTGGGCTTGACGATGTCGAAGCCCATACGCTTGATATACTCGCGGTCAACCAGGTTGATCTCTTCATCCTCAGTAAGCTCCTCGGTTGGGTCGAAGGTGTTGGCAAAGCCAAAGTCGGTGATGATAATGTTGCGGTTCCGGTCCAGAAGCAGATTCTCCAATTTCAGATCGCGGTGGACAATACCCTTCTTGTGTAGGTAGCCGACACCTGAAATAAGCTGGGCGAACAAGCGGCGGGCGGCGTGGTCCTTCAGATAGCGGTGGTTGAGAATGTAGTCGAACAACTCTCCGCCTGAAGCGTATTCCAGAACAATGCCATAGTGGTGTTCAGACTCCTCCATCTTGTGCAACTGGACAATATTTGGATGATTTAGTTGACGGAGAATATTGACTTCGCGCATAATTTTGGCCATCCGAGTCGGGTTGCTCCCAAGGATGTCTTTCTTGATGAGTTTGATAGCGACCTGGATTAGAGAGGGAGCCAATGTCAGTAATTTAAACATGTGCAAGGAACTGAGCCGTTGCGTGACAGAAGAGCAACATAGGGTTAGAACAGACCTGGACACCCCCTTCTTGCTTCCAGCCAAGCTTGACTTTTCCAAACTCGCCCTCGCCAATGGTGTTGCCGAGAATGTACTCGCCAAACTTGATCTGCTTCTCGCGCCGCGAGTGGTCATGCCGGCTACGACCACCACGGCGGCTCTCGTCGAACTGTTGCTCGGGTGCATTGTTTGTCGGCACAATCGGTGGCGGGGCAGCATCATCATAGTAGTCGTCCTGCTGAGCCATGGCAAGTCGAGCCTTTTCGCGTTCAACGTCAACTTCATCCCGGGATACTGTCACCGAATTAAGAATCTCGCTCGTTTCACGGGAGGGACCGTGGGACGAGGGTTGCGAGCCATGGTTTCGTATTGGCAGAGCAGTGGCAGCTGCTGATCTTGCACCTCCACTCGCGGCCACCCGCTGGGCATACTCCTGCTCTTGCTGCTGTCTCCGTCGTGCAGAATCGTCACCACGTGTGTCGCGAGTACGGGTTCGAGGCGAGTCTGATCCAGTAGCGGTTGCAGCAGCCGCCCTCCGGGAGCTTGAGCTTGAAGATGGTGCACCCGACATGGACTGGTGCTGCTGCTGCTGCTGTGAAGAAGTTCGCGGTGGGGCAACAGGAGGGTTGTGGTGGCGACGACGGCGCTCGGAAGAAACTGGACTCGGTTGCGGATGGTCGGGAATAGCTGCAGCAGCCGCGTTTGCAGCGGCAGACGGAACAGCAACCGGCGAAGAAAGAGCCGCTCGCGAACTCATGGGTGAGTTTGTTTGCGACATATGTGCAGGGCTTGCACCGACGAGGAAAGCTCCGCTACTGTTGCCGTCGTTCATCAAGATACTGTTGGTAGTTCCACCGCCTTGTCCAGCAGCGCTGCTTTTGCGGGAAGGCCGGGATGAAGAAGATGGCGAAGCTGAGGGGATCTGCTGTTGTTGCTGATTTGCATGATATTCTTCACGAGTCGGTGGGGAGTGCGTCGGCGTGTAGTGTCGGTTAGATGGCGGTAGTCCGGTGGTCGACTGTATGGCAGCAGACGACATTTTCCACGCAACCGCGCGTCTCGATCACGAACAGTCGAAGGCGATGAACTGCCGCCAGTTGCGAACGCCCAAATAGCTCGGATTCGCAGCACAGCAGGACCTCTCGTTACCAGCTACGACGCGAATGCGAGGCGCAGAGAAGGCCTAGCAAAGCTGTGCCGGTGTGCGGTAAATGTGCGACGACAAAAACAGAGTAGGAAACGGCCGACGAGTGGGAGAATAGATCAAGGGCAAAGTGTCGATCGAGAGGAATAAAGAGGTGAGACAAACGTCCCCAAGGGAGGAAAATGCGCTCTCGCTGTGTTATGAGCGAGCAGGACACGATGCACAGCAATGGAAAGAATAAGCAACTAAGAACAGAAACAAATGCGCAATGCACAGATTGCACAGAAGAGAAAGAAAAAAAGTCGACGAACTGGTGAGCTGGCAAACCCGTGTCCACGCTGATTGGGCTGTTGTCGCGACCTGGGAATTGGTTGTGGTGCTTGATGTGTGCGCTGTTCCAACGAAACATGCAAAACAATCAGAGGCCTAATAGGAAATTAGAGGGTGAGAAAGCATTCACCGCAAAACACTCGAAAAGTGGCGCAAAAGGAAACCCGACGTAAAAACAGGGTCAACAACGGCATTCGTTAACAGTCTGCGGTCATTGTTGCTCAAAATGGTTTCCAGGTGTGAAAGCTCATCGATGTCCGTGTTGATTGTATAACTTCCGTTTACTTTGTGTAGGTCGCCAGATTGTCCCTAGTTGTTTGGTTTGGCACTGTCTCGTAGGCGCATTCATCGACAGGAATTGGCAGTCGGACAGCACTGCTGGGCAAAGTAAACGAAGGCCCAAGACTGCACAATGCAGTCGGCCTGTTGAATCCCTTGCTTTGGGGGTTGTTGAGCAATGGTGCTTTTCGATGCGCTTGTGATTCCGAGGGGGTGATGTGTTTTGGTGGATGCGGATTAATGCGGCATCAACACACGGCAGAAAGGCGTCAAGCAAGACGGAAGGGAGGAGGGGACGGAAGGGGGCAAGAGAAGGAAAATGGATGAGTAGAAAGGATAGCGGGATCGTGGGCGGCAAGGTGAGAAAGTAGACGACAAAGAGACGCGAAAGGGAGAAAGGGTCGAAGGAGAGGGAGGGTCGTGCTAAATCAGAGGGAACGGTCAGGGTGCAAAGACGCGACACCACCAAAACGCCCTGGACGACTGGCTGTTTATGCGAGGCTGGAAACAAAGGGCCCGTCAGTACGACGTATTAGGAGCTTTGGGAGGGAGACGGCGGCCAGTGCACTATTGTCGACAGGAGAAAACAGAGGAAACAATCGTACCTAATTACAAGATTAGGTCCACCGGTAGTGTGCCTGACCAACGGCGAACAGCACGCTACTTGACGGCGCCGAGATGAGTAAGTGATCATCCACGAGCTTTGACACGCACATGGGGATGCGCAGAAAGAAAGCGACAAACAAGTAGGGAGGCTCGGAGGGTGGCGGACTATGTCAACAACCTCTTTCTGGTGATGGACAATCGAGGCGATTCGGACCAGCGCAAAGTCGAGTGTGGCCGTGCAGGCTTGTTGCACCTGGGTATTCTGACAACACGCCAAAAACGTCCGTCGCGTCAGGATGGTGGACAATGCGACCTCAGAGTGACAATACGACGGATAATAATAAAATCAGGGAGAGGCGATGGATGTGGGTAGTGGGAGAAGTGGATTAGCGTAGCAGGGGTATACCAAGTAACAGAGGCGGTGATAGAAGCCGAAAATGCGCCAGAACATCTGGCAGAAAAGCTAACGTTGAGGTGAAGTTATTCGGCGAGACTTGAGATACCTCTACCGATGCACAAAGTCAGGATGGTCAGGGGCTCGTACGCTCTTTCTTGTCCTGTTCGAGAAAGAAGCATGCGCGGAATGCGGAAGGAGCGAAGAGCAGCCGCCCTATGAGACCTGGAATACAAGCAGTTGAAACGAGCGAAGCCCGAAATTCTAATGCAATGTTGCCGCCACGTACGAATTAGCGAGCATGTATCTAATCAAGCCCGTAGGCTGCCCTATGCCGTCAGTCAACACTCTTATTCGCATGCCATGTCAACATTTGGATGGCATTGTGTCTGTTCTGCGCTGGCAAAGGGAAAGCTTCGGAGCGAAAGGCGGTAAGATTTGACTGGGCTTGTTTGGCCATGTAATTTTGTTTAATCTCACTCGTGGGGCAGGAAAGACCCACTCTGGGACGACAGGGGTGCTTGGAGAAGGAGAAAGGGGAAAGAACGAGGTACACGGAACACGCTGCTCGCTAGCGCAAGATGGATGGGCAGCCAGGGTGGACAAATCGAAAACACAAAACAAACCAAGGAAGTCGCACACCACCTCGCCGCCAGTGCTTCTTGCTCTCCCCGACGTTTTGACGCATATACATACTCTGCTCGTACCAACCGAATGGTGCGCCTGGGTTCCCTGTCGACGTTGTCGGCAGCATTCTGAAAGCGGGATAGAGTCAATAATGCTCCGGGACTTCTTCCCACGTCATTTCACAGTCAATGCCTTTTACGATGTAAGATACATTCGTACTTCGCAGTAATACAACCTGGCCTGTGCTGCTCTGGTATTACTCCATGTTTCTCCTCATATCTCGGGGTGTCCGGGCAGGTACGTGAATGGAAGGCACGACGGGCCACTCACCGACCAACATGAGTAGAAAGCTCGATCGAGGCGTTGCGGGTGCTGTTCCCGTCCCAATTCTCGTCTCAACATGCGAAAGTGAGGCGCTGAAACAGCGTATATGTGGCTTTATTTCGTTTAATCTTTTTGTCTGTCTTCATTTTTCTCTATTCTACTTTGGCGACAAAATGGTTCGTCTTCCGCCCGTGTCGCCGGTTGTCTCGATTTGCATGACCCACTCCTGGCAATTGCACTCCGTATGATTGCCCAAATCCACTGTTACCAACAACGGAAGATGGGAAGAAAAGGGCTGTTCAGATCGACAAAGTCCAGACACCGCACACATCGCCGTGGCGGATTGGTTGTCGACCTTCGAGGGATCACAATAGTGCATCCAAGGCATTTGTCCAACGTGGGAGCGACTGCTGACCAGTGATATCAAAAAACATTCACAAACTTGATACCACTTGATACTCGTACGAGGATGAACCGAACGCGTTGTCCAACGCGTCTTGCTCACCGGGCGATTGCTTTTTACGGAAGAAACGAGCTGCTGCATGCTGCAAGCGGCTTGCATGACGCAGAACGCAGGGGATATGGGCACGGTACGCAAGTAAAGTAACCAAAGAAACTGCCCAGAACCCAAAGGAAAGGCAGATTCGTTTTCTGCGCTCGTTGTACGTGACAACAAAAGTCGACACACAAACGCGAGAAAATATGGCAAGCAGAAACGCGTGCAGCTGCAGCTGAGGGCCCCATTGCATCGTAAGATAGCTTTGAAACACCGCTGCTGCATCATAGCTCTACCAAAATGGCTTAAATCACCTCATGTGGACGCCATTGTATGCTGTACTGTTCTGGACACTCAGTAGCGCTAACATAAAATGGACAAATGCAAATGTGGCCAAATATGCGGTGAACGAATATCCTCTTGTCACTTGTCACCACCACTCAACGAGGCGGTCTGGCGGCTGCCCCAAGTGGCCTGCTTTGTCGACTCCTAGCTTGCTAACGTGGCCCTTCCCCAGACGTATTTTTCAATAATGTTTGTTCTGTTTGAGTCGCGTCTGTTGAAACGTAAAGGTTACTGCAACCCTGTCGAGCCGCATAAACTTTGGCGTCCTGTTTTCATCTTTGTTTTCCTTTTTCTGCTTTGCGACTGGCTCAACCCACTGAGAGTAGTTCTTTATGCAAATAAAGCCGTATTCCGATATCATGGCAATCCAAATATGCGAGGGATACTGATATTACCCTGCGCATATACTATATTGCACGGTAAGACATGTCCAGAAGGCATTGACGGCATCGGAAATGAAGCACCGCGGGCGGAAAAGTCAGAGAAGCCTAGGGACAAGAGGCCGAGAGCAAGCAAAACACCAAATATTGCGGTCCCATGTGTTCGGATGATATGGAGGAACATCTTCCCTGTCTTGCCTGCCATCCGTCCATATTTGAGACCTGTGTTTTCCATCAGCCCAGCTGCCATCTACGTTTTTTCAAGTAAAATGTAACCTCGGTCGACTTCAGACTGGATCCTAAGAATGGCCGCACAGAGTATGTTGTATCGTCCTACTTGTTAACTCATCGATTGCGACGCGTCTTTTTCCTGGTATTTTTGGTTATCTCGCGTAAATAGCATTCCACTGGCTTCTCCAGGTGGTCTAAACAGACAAGACACTATCATTTTGGCAACGGTGAGGGGGAGCATACCACAACTGACAGCGAACTGGATGAATGCAAGGGGCTGGACTGGAATGCAAGGGCAACGGCTACAAACGAGGGTGTGACATCTCCCAAAAGAGAAGTGAAAAGCGTTGAAGAAATGGCAGCAGGAATGCAACTTAGCGTTTAACTGGATGTCTCTATTTCTGTGTCGTGTTTGGCGGGGTCTGCCGGAGAGCACGCATGTGACAACGAGTGACCTTGAGGTTTCGAGACGTCACGGTGGGAAAATCATGGCACTGCAAGCAAGTGGAGATGTTGGATTAAACTGAGGATGACAATGTAATTCGTTTATTCGATTTATTAGTTTGTGAGCATAAAAAATCGTGTGTTTATTTTTATTTTATTGGATTTTTTCTAAATAAAAAAAATTATGGAGAAAAGGTTATGAGACATATAATAAAATATTTTCAAGCCAGACCACGCAAATACGGAACATTTCAATATTTACACAAATATCCAGGTTCACTGTGTCCTCATCCACGATATTGACAATGGATCTTCCTGCCGAATCTTGTACTACATTGCTACCAGTCTCTCCTTGTAGCACAATCTCGTGCTTGACGGACCTCAGTGTTCAGATCAATCAATATTGTAGCCACTGCGGACGAATGCGGTGTTGACAGGTTTTACAATTTGTTTCTTGATTTAATTTACTCATGCATATGGTTTACATGTCATCTATCGTACAGTAGAAACAACGGCTTTTCCGTATCCTACAGGGTCGACTACGAGGCCGATGACACCTTCCACAATTAAAACACACGTGCGGTACACGGGGCCATTACAACTTGATTGTAATGTTGTACACTTCGAGCGCCACGGCGACCGCAGTCACGACGCCCGCGTACGCGACCAGGATGGCCATGGACATCGCCTGCCCCACGTCGAGCGTGGGCACCGTCATGTTGACCAGGCCGGTCAGCAGGTTGGCCAGCAAGAAGATGGGGAGGCCGTTGCGGTTAAAGGCCCGCAGAACCACACTCGTGGACTCGTCGTGTGCTGTGGCGGCATCTTGTTTGCCATTGTCATCGGTGTCACCCTCCTGGCTGTCACCGCCAAACACGAACTTGTCGACCAGATAGAACATGGTCAGCTGCTGAACGTTAAAGGACAGCACCCACAACACGTACGGCAGGTTGGCCATGCGCCGCGACTCGGTCAAGCCCAGGCCGTACGGTGCCCGGTTGATGGACAGCTGGTACAGCACCCACCATCCGACCGACCAGACCGCAAGACGGTTGGCCGACAGTGTCTGCCGCACTCTGGCCAGTGCACCGCCACTGGTGTTCTGTGGTGTCGCCGGCCGTGAGGGTGGTAGCAAATACGTGCCGGTATCCTGGCCGGCCAAGAAGATGGCGAGGTATCCGATAAAGCTGGCCAGACCTTCACGATTCTTGGAGATCAGGTCCACCCGTGGCGCTGTCAGCACATACGCTTTGAGGTCTGTTGTTTCAAGGGCGACTTGGTACGCGCCGGCCAGAAGCAGCGACAGTACAGCCGACGAAGGGATCAACTGCAGTGCGGCCTGGGCCACGGCGACAAATGGCGGGAGAAGGCCCAGCGTGAAGAAAAAATTCCAATGCACGCCGTACTCGGAGGTGTGCTCGGCATAGTCGAGGCCCTTGACACTGAGTAGTCGCACAATTCCTAGGGCGAGCAGCGGCACCGAGTGACGCAGCGAGGTCAGAAGGCGACGTGCCAACGACGGCCCTGCCGTTTGCCCCTGCTGCTCCTTCAGTACGGACCGTGCGGCCACCACCCCGGCCGAAAAGACAAACGACCCAACGCCCATGTCCATCAGCGAGGTGCCCCAAGTCTCAACCTTGGCAAACCGGCGCGGGAAGATGCGGAAGTCAACAGCCAGGATTGCCAAGCAGGTGACGGTCATCATGGTACCGCGGTACGTAGTCAGGAATGCCTTCTTGGGGAGGGCGACGGGCCCGCCGGCCGAAGCAGCCTTGCCGGGTTTGGATGTTTTGGAGCCGACGGCGGCTTTTGGTGGTTTCTTGGCCACGCGACGAGGCCGCCCGCGCGGCAGGGCCAAGACGAAAAGGGTCTGGGCAATGAGGAGGCCATTGAGGAGGAGGGGTTGGCTCGAGTAGAGTGTGATGGCCAGGAGGATGGCGCCGGTATTGAGGAAGAAGTCGACAACAAAGGCGAGCGGCGAGTAGGGCCGGAAAAACGACTGGCGGCGCTGGAGGACAGACCAAGCAAGAACGGCGACCTATAAAGAGGTATGAAAGAAAGAGGAAGAACGTTAGTCCTGACAGCTAGCAAGATCAAAGAAGAAGAGAACAAACGGAAAAAAAGAACGAAAAAGAGGCCAAACGACGGACAAAATAGAAAAGACAAAACAGCAGACATGCAAAAAGCATTCTCGGCCACGAGGAAGCAAGAGAAAGAAAAGAAAGAATACTAACCGGAGCGACGGCCGTCACGAGAATCACTTCGTTGGCGGATCCTCCGGAGAGGTTGGAGACAAAGTCCTCTTTGAGTTTCTTGTAGTTGTTGGCAGCGGCAGCAGCGGCGGCGGTCGCACCGCTAGACACGGCAGAGTCAGCCATGGTAACACCTGCAGTGCAGCTGACGGTTTCGGACCTGGCAGAGTCGTTGTACCGCCGCCAATGGAGAGTTGGTGGCCCCTAGAAGCTCTCGATAGTCGTCGATGTCAAGAGTCGACTGGCCGTTTGACAGTCCGTTTTCTGTTTTCGTCTGAGTCACCCTTTCATGCCCGGACGGATAGACGTCGCAAGGGGTAAGGCACAGAGTGGAGAAAAAAGCGGAACAAGTAAGGTACAGCGATTCGAGAAAGAATGAGCCGAGAGAAGCTGGTAAATCTCGATCACATCCCACGCGTATTGGAAACCGGAAAGGAACAGGAGCTGTTGGGCCGATAGCTTAGACCCAAGACAAGACGGCGCCAAAGCCGGGATACCTAAGAAAGGAGGGTAGCGACAAGAACACAACGGGACAAGCGAGCGTGGTGAAAGAAAGTCGAGGCCGGCGGCGAGTCAAAGGGCCTGGGTAAGTGAGGACAACAAAAATGCACAAAGAGTCCAAGTTGGTCTCAGAGGTCGAACAGACACGGCGGCGCGATGTCACGTGCAGTAAGCCGCCCCTTGTTTCTAGCCACATTCGGCGTTGGCTTGTGACGGTGTCCTGCCTTTGATCAGATGGTTCGATACCAGATCTCTTTTCTTTTCCAGCTTCTCTTTTCCTGTATTGCTTCTAAGAGTCGACTTCTTTTTATTCTATTATTTGGTCTTGCGGTTCCCTTATCTTCCTCCTCTTTTTGCTCCTCGCACGGCGGCTCGCTTCTGCAGACCTCGGAGACACTTCTTGTTCTCTTTCTTGTCCTCCCCTGGTCCCACAGCAGACTGTCCTATGACGTTCGTTTGGTTCCTTTCTTTGTTTAAAAAAAGAACGGATCCATATTTCTTCTTTACTCCTGCCGCCGGACCCTCTCTCCGAATCTGTGCCTTGTACTCCCGTGCCCCGTTCGCCGTTCGCTCTCCGCCGTTCCCCTTTCTGTCTTTTCATCTTCCTGTTATTTTTGTTCTTTGAGCTACCATAGCCAAGCTAAACCGCTTGCTGGGATCAACCCTGTAATTTGTAGGAGTACGTGGCCAGCGAGCCTTGGTGCCAGAAGGCGCCGTTTCATTCTACGAAAGCGTGCTTTGTAGCCACACATATCTTGATCAACGAAGCAAAAATAGTCCGCACATCGCAATAGGGGTAGTGCGCTACGAATATGCCAAAGTGGGATTTGAGTCAAAAAAGTGCGATGGAAGACGGGTAATGAGGAGGAAAGAATGTTGAAAGAATGTTGAAGGTGTCGTGGGACAGAGGGAAGGATTGAACGAGGAAATCTATGTGAACGAAACAAGCAAGCCAGGAAGGAAAGGCACGACCTGCCGAATCCGTTCATGCTATGGTTCAATCGATTGCTATCTGTTTTCTTTTCTTCCTTTCTCCTCAACCCCCCCTCCCCTTTCTCTTCTTTCTCAACGTTCCTTTGTCACAACACAGCTAGGCCACCTCATTGCCCAACCCCCTTTGATGTATTCCTTGTTTCCTTCTTTCTTATGTTCGCCCGGCGTGAGCACCGCCTCGACTTTTGCCCGGTTTTGTTTGTTTGTTTTTATTAGTTCCACTCGTTCTTTTGTGCTTTTGTTTTTGTGGCCCCTCCGAAAAAGACCCCTTTATCGCCCTCTTCGCGCGCTTCTCTTTGTAGTCGCGTTACCGTTGGGTCGGCACTTGGCCCAGACAGCCTTTGTTCTCTCTCCACCATATATTTTAGGCGCTGGCCAGTTTGTCCCGCGTCGAAAGAAAATCCGAAAACCATGAAAATTTGTCAGGGTCTTGAACACAAGGAAAAAAGTAGGAAAGTAAAGATAGCAGACCCAACCAAGCCCTAGCCTGGCCGTGCAGGATAGACCGTGTTTACTTTGCTTGTCTGTTCAACTTGTCGGTCCAACACCTGGAACTCATGGTGATTCGCGGAAAGGAGACGACTGCACCCCATCACACCCACTTGGTTCTCCTTTTCTTACATGTCTCTTTCTTTCACCCGACGACTGCAGGACGTAGCCGCAGCAGTAGTCTCATGTGGTGTGTGTGACTGCAGCTGTGGTTTCTGCTTTCTTTGTCGTTGAGCATTGGTGTGGCACAGCATCAAAGACTGTTAGTTCATCCAGCTGAGGCATTTCTCCCGTTTCTTTCTTCTTTTGCATCCTTCATCATCCTCTTTCTTTCGTCTTTCGAGGATTTTTTTTTATTTGGTGTTGCCCCCCTTTTCGTATTTGAAGCCTTTAACATCCACCCTAGCCGCTTGTTTGTGTTATTTTCTTTCATTTCTCCTCCCTTCTGTTCATTTTCTGTCTTTCGATCTTTTACTTCTCCCCTCTTTGTGATTTGACTCAAGGCATGCAGAGTCCAACATCGTGTTTGCTGGGCATCAGACAGAGGATGGACGCCTAGCAAATTATTGGATCAACAAGAGGAAAAACAAAACGAAAAACAAAAAGAAGCGTGTTGACTTTACTCAGTGTGGAAGCACACCCTCTAGCCGTCCCTCCCAACCATCTCGACTGCTTTGGTCTTTGAAAACTTTCCTGTTTCTGGTTTTAGTTGTTCTTCTCATTTTCTTTCTTCTGTTTACTGCCCTTTTCTCCCGGACTTTCCTGGTTTCTATTTATGGTATTCACACCCGCATCTGGCCATCCTTCTCGGTCATAATTTTTTTCTTCCCGACTATCTTTTGCCTTGTCTTCATTGCATCGTCCCAGGACATTCCACTCTCCCACCTGTCTTGCTGTTGACCAACGTGGCAGGACTTGGTAGAGACGAGGCAGACGAATCACTCACACTTCCTTCCTTACTGTTTTGCAACTGCTTTTCGCTCATTACCCTTGAGCCATGGCCCCTCGCCTGACCAAGGTCATTAATCGTCGCTCGTCTCCGCCATCCTCCTCATCCTCACCTCCACCGGCGTTGTCGCAGCCCTCGCAGTCACAGCCTCGCCAGTCTCGCAAGGCACCCGAACTCTCCAGCAACATGGCCGTCTCCATCGACACGTCGGTGGCACACATGTCGGCCCCGATAACGGAAGGCCCCGCACGCATGTTGACGCCACCACCGTCGTCTGCACGTGCTGATTTGGCAATGAGAATCGGGGATTTCGCCCTGAACAGCCCCATTGCTGAGCGGGGCGCTGGTGGTGGAGCGGCTTCTCCAGCTTCCGAAAAGGCCATGTCCACCGGATCGGCCTTTTTTGCACAGAACCGTGCCATCCTGCTGTCAGGGCTCCCACAGTCACCGATGTCAAAGGAGTCGCCGCCGCCGCCGCCGCAGTCTCAGTCACCTTCGCCGGGTATGACCCAAGGACGCAGCCTGCCTCCCCCGCCGAGCCGCCGAAACCTGACGCCCTTGGTGACGGTCAATACGCCTGAAGGTTCACAGCATCACCGGCACCAGCATCATCATTATGCTCCGCTGTCCGCCGTTGCAGCCTCCGCGCCGTACAGTCCGCTGCAGTCCCCACGGACGCTTTCGCCGTGTGTTAACGTTAAGGCCACGCATCTTCGCCACCGGCGCCACAGCAGCGTCAGCAGCAGCAATGGCGCGTCATCGGCCAAGAACGAAGGCGGCGGCGCCAGCGAGGCCGGGCTAACGCCGCCTCCCGAAGGACGCCTGCTGGTTTCTGCATATATTGTGCCTGCCAACAAAGATAGGGCCTCGTTCCAGCTGCGGCGTGAATTTAACCTGCAGGAGCTGCTGGACGCTGTGCCGCGGCCGCCTACCGACCGCCGGCGTCCATCAAGCGTCAACATCCTTGCTTCACCCATTGTGGGCACACCTGGTTCGCCACTGTCTGCGTTGTCATCGTCGGCCAATGCTGGACCGCCTGCACAGCCGCCCTCTACACCTGTCACGGCCGGCGGTGGAAATGCCATCCAGTACAAGACCGGCATGAAGAGACCTGCGTCCGACCTCTCGCCAAACACGCCGGCCAGCCCACCTTCCAAGCTTCGTCAGCAGGCTGCTGGAAGGCATAGCCGCCAGCCGAGCCAGAAGGAGCTGGCTCCACCAGACCAATTCCAGGCGGACGGCAGTGTTCTTATTCCTATTCGTATGTTCTTCCAGCTTTTGTTTCTATCTGTCGTTACTACTTATCTGGTTGAAAAACTAACACAATAACAGGCCCTCATCCATCGCTTGGCAGCCTGCCTGGCCTTGCGGCTATCATCTTGTCGTGCCGTGTGAATGCCGGCGACGTCGTTGAGCTGCCACTTCCGCACCCCGAGTTTTGGCCTCGGACCGCTTCGTACGTATATCGCAACCGTGGCGACCTGACGGACGAGGTCCGCCAGAATATTGAGTATCTCGGGGGGAAGTGCGATTGAGAGCTCAACTTGATCTGTTCTTTTTCTACCTTTCTCACGTTTTTTTATTATATTATTTTCACTTTTCTCTCCTTCTATTTTTTGCCTCTATCTACCAAGCTATTTACCCCATTTCCTTTCGCAAGTACCGTTTTAATTTTCATGGCGACAGAGGTTTAATGATTGACGAATTTCCTATCTTTTACCACTGTCTTCTTTCGGCCCTTGTCCTTTTCTTCTTCTCTCAATATGTCTTGCCAGTCTCTTTACTTACTTTCAAAATCCTATTCGAAACATGTCGCATTTTATTTCCGTTCAAACAAAGAAGCACAAGACCGGTATTCCCTGCAAATCTCCCGACTTCGGGGCACCGGACACTTGCTTCATATTCGGTGAAATTTTCTGGGAGTCGCTACTGTGGACGGAGTCCGGCAACCGGTCGTAAAAAAAACGGCGCCTGTACTCCTTTAATTTCGTATTCGTGTGTGTGGTGCCCTTTTTGTTGTTGGCTGGTCGCGGCACCGTTGCAGATCCGGCGTCTGCAGCTTGTAGGGTTTTCTTTGTTCTCCTGCATGTCCGCTTTCTTTGTCCAAGGGCGTTGGTCCGGCGGATTTTTGCACATCGCTTTCAAAACTCATTCAACCCTTTATTTCTACAGAGCCCAATATGAGCTGCGCCCCATCCTCCCCCTTCGAATCCGTCTTTTGCTTTGTAGGTAGGCTTTACATCGCTTGTGGTTTGTTGCTTGTGGGTAGCAAGAAAGTGGGGAGATGACGAAAGGGAAAGAAAAGGGAGACCGACAAAATTGTAGCCGCCGCACCCGCGGGCCCCTTGCTGCTTCCTTTTTCTTTTCTTTGGTGGCTGGCTCTCATGTGTCCGGATTTGGAAAGAACAATCGTCGCGTTGCGCCTCATTGTCTACCGCTCTTTCCTTCGACGAGCTGGATAATAGATTTGCAAAATGAAGAAAGAACGACGCGTAAAAGGGACTATTTATGGGAGACGATAATATCTGGAAAGCGTACTGGTCCAGCTGTTTTCTCCGGTGCTGTGCGCTATGATTCGCTGGTTCAGTTTAGCGCCAAACCTAACTTTCCTAATTAGGAAATGTGTTTTTTTCTGTCCAATCCGTCGTCCTCCTATTCATGGTCGTGGGAGGAAGGCGCGAGCGACATTGTGAAAAGTCTTCGCTCTTTCTCTTTTGGAGTACTTACACATTCTGTACCAAACTGAGTGACTAGAGACACACCTCCTTCCTTCTCTTGCTGCCGGCTTTTTCTCGTTCCGAGTTATTTTCGGGTCACAAGGGAACCTCAACGTCGTAGAAGAGAGAAGGAGCTTGTGTTCGTAGGCAGCTGCGAAAAGAAAAAGGATAAATTTGCTCAATTTTTAGATCTGATCGTGAAAAAAGAATCACTGAAGAAGCTGCCAGAAAGATAGCAAGCAGATATGCCAAACCCACCATTATTTGGCTTAGCCGTTCTCTTTTTCCCATTGTCCCATTCACCACATTACCATGGCAATCAAAACAATCAGGCTGCGCTCCACCACGCGTCCGTCCGAACATGTCCTCGTATAGAAGCACAATAAAGTCAATCTACGAGACCAGGAGTTCGATCTCTCAAGAGCCTGTGCCAGACGAGAAGCGAGCAAGCGAGCAAACCTGTCACGATAGGACACCAATAACAAGTACAAGAAGTTGGCTTGGCAGCTAAGCAAGCAAAACAATCCAAGCATTTGAATCAAGGCTGCAGAAAAGCACGCAAGGACGCTTTTATTGTGGAAAGAAACGTTCCGCCGAAGCTTCCCAGCGTAAAGAAAAGCCACATCTGCAACAACTGTCGTCCATCAACATTGGGCCACTTTCTTCATCACGGCGTCTTCCCCTTCCAACACTGCCATTTGCGCTCCAAGACTTCCGTTGTTTCTGATCTGGTAATGTAATAATCAAATACAGTACTTTACGAGGTGGCCTTTTGCTGTCTTCCCCTATATTGATCAACTACTAATGGTTAATAGATTTTGTGGACTATATGTCGATACGACTTTGCAGCTTCGAGACAGCAAATATACACGTCAACAGAAGCCGCCCCGAACATCTCGGCATGCCTGCTCCCTTTCGGCCTGTTCAGCCGATCATTTGGATCAACGGCTGGCCTGCTATGGGCAAGCTGGCTCTGGCCCAGTGTATTTGCCAGCTGCTCGGCCAAGACCGCGCCGTGGTCATTGACGACCGCGAGTTTACCGACCAGCTGAATCTCCCCCGGGACGCTCTTATGTCTCGCCATGTGAGCCGCAGTGGTGGCCGCCCGCGTGGCTTGAGCGTTGGCGACATCAACGGCAACACCCACACCCACCGCTATAACGTCTGTAGCGAAGCTGGCGCGGATGGTGGGATTTGTCCAGGAAAAGAGTGCCCTGGCCGTGGTTGCCCCGGTCGTGAGTGCATGGGCGGACGTCTGATGACCGGTCTAGACGGTCTCTCGCCCACTCTCCAGGCGAAGCAGGAGGCCTGCTTCCGAAAGTTTGTATACGGCGACGAGGATGACGAGGCTATCAAGAATGGCAAAGTCGACGCCGTCCAGCGGCAGCGCGTCATCATCTTCACAGACTGCCGTGCTAACGACAAGGTGGGTGCTGAAGGCGCGCGGCGTTATGAGAACGCCGCCCGCGATGCCGGTCGGCAATTTGTACCGATCTATGTCGAGTGCCTGCCCGAGGAGCAGGAGCGGCGCGCCAAGTCCTCGGATAAGCTCTACACCCAGGTCGAAGGTGCCGCAATGACAGGCGCCGAGGCGGCTCGTGAGCTGCAGGCTCTGGCAGATGGACGTCTTTTCACGTTCCCACAGGACACTGTCCCAGGATTGTATATCAACGTGACCAACCAGCTCATCCATGACTCCGCCATGAAGGTTATCTCATTCATCAACGCCATTGCTGAGAAGCGGACCGACGCCGTCAAGGAATCAGCTGCGGCCTCGGCTAGAAGACGCCATGGCATCTTCGTCGCCTTGGCCATCGAGAACAAGGCCATTTAGACGGCCGTTGGCTTCATTATGCACAGTTCAGGTGGAGATGTGGCTTGCCTCATCAAATTTAGTGAAGGTATGACTTGCGATCATTTGCATGGAGTACGGAAAGGATGGAATATGCACACACGCCGTTGTTGCGTGATAGTCAACAGAAGGCTCGCGTTTGCTTTGTCATTACGGATGCGTACTTACGCCGGCCAAGACCATCTCCTCTCAGACGAAGCTCAAGGGAGGCATGTTGTGATTTTGTCTGCATTTACTATACCGATCTCCTCTCGACAGATGATGTGCACGGTTCTTTAGACAGTTTCTTCTGAACTAGCAACAATATATCGGATAATACTCGAAGCCGGTTTGTGCCGCAGTTTGTTGACCTGTGACAGCAGAATAATAACCCATGGTTTACCCATGGACTGGTTGCCACGCTTACCTCTATATCTTATTCACGTTTTGGCCCTGGTGCCTGACTGACCGGTTCAGAATCCAAAAGTCAACGATACTCCCAATGGCACCCCCTCCATTAACTATCACTTCCCATCCAAATCCTTTACTAGATGCTCCGCCTAATTGCTCCATCCGGGGGAAAACTTCTAGCTTCCCGATTTGTCCTTTGGCCAGCCTTACGATTTTGTCTTCTCAGCGATCATTCTCTTGCCCCATACTGACAACGCATACATAATCGCATGCAGCATCTACGGATGCACTATCCCATAATACATTGGAGCTCCACCTGCCCACTCTCGTTTACTTGTTTCTAGTTTCTGACCCTCGTTCGTGCATGCCCCCCCCCTCCTCGGCATTATGCAGATGCAGACGGGCGGAAAGAAATGCACGCAATTCTGCATGATACCGCAAAAACAAACACAAGTGGAGAAACCATCACACTGAATTTTCAAAGAAAAGCGACGAGGCACACACGGCGCACAAAAGAGCATGCGGACGGTGGGTTTCTATGGTCTAGATGCGCTGCTCGTGACTCCATATATTGAAAGTACCGTATACTTCGGCCGTTGACTACCTTTGGGGGTGGACAAGCTGCCGGCCCTGATGGAAGTGTCCTGTATATGCAGATGCCAATCCACCACGCGAACCGATGGCACACAGGCTAGGACACCTGACAGAATTCTCATCTGGTCTTTCAGTTCGGCATTCCTTCTATGTGACCCCTATGTGTGCATCATCGTGGACGGCGCAAAATGCATCTTGAAGGGCTTCAATGCACACGCCGCTCACCCCCTACCCTCACCCTCACCCTCGTGCACACATCCCAGTACCCCCAATAACAAGTTCTGACACACAAACCCACGACCAAAAAATGGAAGCCGGAACGACCGGCCGGCGCCTCCGGTACACTTCAAGTTTTTTAAGTTTTTTTTTTTTGGCAGCTGCAGGGATGACCTGCATATGAAAATGCATCAGGATGCTGCGCCAAAAAGTGGTATGTCATCCCCGGCCTTGGGGCGAGAGAGCTAAAGAATAAGACTGGGTGGGACGTCGCCTGCAGGTGAGAGGAAGGTATGCATACAAGGGACACACACGATCATATGCAGTCAGGGCTGCCGGCAACTGTGGCACCTCCTGTGGCAATCAACAGAGGTTAAGGATTGGACGGGCTGACATGGATCGTACATGTACGACGCGAGGACGCGTGGGCATGAAGAGCTCCTTCGAGGCAGTGGAAAGAGAACACGAGGCTGATCGCCCTTGGATTACGACGAGTGCCATCTTGTGCACTATATTTATCCCCATTCGTTTTTCTTCCACGGAAACAAAGGCTTCGGAGCAAAAGGACCTCACTCTGCCGGTGTTGTGTTGCGTCTGCCTCTGATATTTTCCCCAGCGTTTGATAAACTTTTTGGCGGCTCTTGCGGCGAATTCACTCTTGTCATTTTTCGTCCAGTAAGAATGTTCTGAAGGGCACTGATTTCGCGTATGTATGTGAATGCATGTATGTGTGCGCTGTACAAACGTTAATTGCCTTTCTCCTTACTAAATTTCAGCGATGAAAAATGATGAGTGCATGCACTGTGCACATCTACCTGCAGTTTCCTGCATATGCCAACGCTTGCCTGTCAACTTGCATACACCTGCGTCTCCTCCATGCACCCGACCCGTCGACAAAAGCCACGCCAACTGTGAGGCTCACACGACAGGTCTATGAGGACAGAAAAGCGAAAAGGCAGAATGGCTACAAGGAACATGGCACGCTTCTGTACTTTATTAAAAATATTTTTGCCGTCTGGTAGGGTGATTATTGATATTTTGGAACAAGGACAACAAGGGTGAATTACAAGATTGTGCTAATGATGCTCGAACTGTGGATGTGAAAAATAAAGCTTCATCGTGCAACATTGTACTATGTGCCTTCTCATACCACTCACTCACACTCCGTCCCGAGACTCTGGTCGCCTCGTGAGACATTCAAACGTATGTGCAAGGATATAGAGAGGAAAGGGATGTCTCGTAAGTCGTTTCCAGTGTACAGAGAGCACCGCGATAGGTGAAACTAAAATACTCCGTAGTCACACCCATACGTACACGAGTATGATCCCGCGCCGCCAGACCAGCTTTGAATACTCGTACCTGCACGTCAAACAAGGAAGCACAGCAAAACATGGGTATTACATTTTTACAAAAAAATCAGAAAAATTAAAAGGCAAATCCCTTCAAGAAAGGCAGATACTGTACCACACGAAGCGTGCACAATGATGACTCGTCCTGCTTTTGATCCGAGAGACTTTCTTGTTCGGCGACCAAGTATCACTTCGTCATATCTCGGGTGCATAGACATATGTTGACATTAAGGAATGCATTAACTAATGAAAATATGATGAAAACAAAATCTCCCGTAATAAATCTTTTGGCTGGATCGTCATGGTACGGAAAAAGACTCATTGTATCATGATGCGCTCACTCCTTTCACTGCGTTCGTCTCCTTTCCAAGACGTCAAGTGGGCTGTCCTCACTGTCACTGCGTCATTTCTCTCCGACGGTATCGTTTTTTGTGTCTTGTTGTGTCGTCAGTGAGCGCTCTTGTGGCATCTTGTCCTCCCACGATCTGTCCCGGTGCCCTTTCAGTCGGGACCCTGACATGGCCACATGCTCACAGTTCGGGTCATCACTTTCCCACGTTACCCTTTTTACCCATTTAACGTTTGGTTTTGTGTGAGTTGACCCGGCAGTCGACGGTTGGATGTGTGTGTGTTTGTGTGTGTTTGTGTATGTGGCTTTGCCAGCTGAGCTTTGGAATCGAATGGGAGTGCAAGAGGACACAAGAAGGATGGAATAACACCAAAGAGGACCCGGGTTGACGCACAAGCACGGCAGGAAGGATGCGCCATACGACCTGCGACGCTCGTATTTTATCTCTTCTGATATTTTTCTACTTTTGTCTTTGACCTTTCATCCTTATTTCCGCCTTTCTCATCACACAGGTAATGCAAAATGACAAGATAAAGTGATAAATTTCTTCCTCTTTTCGTAAACATGCATATGAGCAGTCGATTTCTTCAGTCTTGCTTCTTCATGCCAACCACCCATTCACTCTGGTGCGTCGTATTATTTTTTATTCTCCTAATTATTGCGTATTCTTCGCTGGCCGACATGCCGTGCTCAGAAGCACAAGAGTAAAACGTAGCACGGGCTCAAATATTTTGGGGCTAAATGAAGACGGGAAGAAAGAGGGCTGCAACCATCATAGCGAGACCTGCATGAGTGCGGCAGAGAAGTAGGTGGGTGGTTTGTCGCTGAATTCTATGGGTGCAGCTCGCTACGAAGTGCTTGTGTTTGTTGCCCTGTTGCCGTTGCCGCACACCCCTCTTTGAACCGAACAGTTACTGGGTTCCTTCGCATGTATTTTCATTTCTCCATTTGGCAGTAATTTATGACGCTTTTTGCCTTGGATTTCGCTTATGACCGGGCGAAGCAATAAATTACGAGGCCGAAAAAATGCTTACAACCTTTTAAGGCGGCGAGACCGGACCTATCCAATGTGACGATATCAAATAAGGCCCAGTCATCCTCCCTTATGTTTATTACATTTTTTTTCTTAGTTTTCATTCATTTTCTGTTCCTCTTGGTGGAGCCGTCATACTTTTGGCGGGTTGACCATGTGTCCATATTTCAACGCGTTGCACCGGAGCTTTTCTTGTTTTTGTGCCAAGAACAAACAAGACAAAAGACAGAAAAACCAAGAGGAGAGCAAAAGCAAACGAGGGTTTGAGGCTGGTCCTCGTCCACGAAGCCTGGCATTTCCCACAATTAGAAAACGCACCAAAGAGACACCGGCATCGTACAATAATAGGTGGTCTCAGGGTCTCATGGTCTCATGGTCTCATGGTCTTGACGGTTTGTCAAGTGCAGCCAACCTGACTGACTATGTACAATGTCAAGAAAAGAAATAATATGCAGTATAAGTCGCAGTATCCGCACGGTCATTTGAATTACCAACTCCCTATGAGAATCAAATTTTGTCGCTTTATGCGCTTGACATTCTCATGACTGGCCTGGACCACACTGCACAGTTGTGCCATACAATGCTCCACTGTCTGTGGGCAGCCACTCCCTGTCGATCCGAAACGAGTCTCAGCGGCTCCCACGGCTTTGTTTTTGTTTGCAGTCTCGCGCCGTGGACCAGGCGGTCGTCTTGTTGCCTATTTTGACTTGGATGTTCATTTCTTGATTTGTAAACTGGGGTTGACCGGGGAGGAAGAGGGGAATGTGCAGACCAGACCAGAGTAGGGAAGAGCAGGTATGCTGACCAGTTTCTCATGTGGCTTCCCGAACACCTCCGCTTTGAGAGCCCCCCTCCATCTTGTCATCTTCGGAGACCTTCACCATACGACTTGGTCTTGTGTCGTATCTTAGATGGTCATCCCTTCCCCTCCTTGCCCGGTGGGAGGGTGCCTCATTTTTCATATACGGAGCACATTCAGCGTGCCGGGGTTTACATGATTACAATATATATATATATGTATATATATATATTTATAAATCTTTTATTCAAGATTATTTTAAGAATTTCCTCTTTCGTCAAAGATAGCGCCGCCGTAAGTAAATTGCTCTTGGTGCATACGTAAGAGTGAGAGCCCTCTAATGTGACTGTGCCGGAATCCATCTGTTGTCGTTTCGCCTCTCTTTTCCCTAAATAGACGACGGTCCGATACGTAGTGGGCCGGTTCTGTCGGCCCCGTCCATGGGTCTCTCCCCTCCTCACTATCTTCTTACTTTCTCCTAGCCTTTGTCCATGTCCTTGTGCGACTGCTTCTCGGGGAAAGAGGGGATGTCATTGAAAGTAGAAAAACGAACAACAGAACATCACGGGCATTGGCGCTCTTGTTTCCGAAATAAGTCGCCATATCCACATCGAAACGACACGCAAAAAACGCGAGAGCCATGTTCCCACGACCATCCAACATCCTGCATCCGCCTTTGCTACCTAGTATTCCTTCGTCGTGTGTGTTCTCGCCGGTTGACCCGTCCGCAGGCAACAAAAGCTTGTCTGGTCGGTGTCGTCTGTGCTCCCTGCGGATTCCGTGCGTCGCCATCGCCATCCCTACCGTCGTTGTCCAGACTCGTAAGCTCAGCCTTTCCTGTCAGCAGTAAGACAGGGCAATACAAACCAAAACACTTGCCCCTCTTGTATCTCGTGGCCTGCATAACAAGTGCCAGAACGCCGGCAAAGTCGGGCGTCCAAGGACCAGATTCTCCGAAGTCGATATGCAAGCAAGGAAGACAGAAGGGAAGGATGGTGTTGAAATGCAGGTCCAGGGACGATCATGTCCAGGACGTGCCAGGGACCAGAGCGTCTTCTCAACACGGCAACAAGGCAATGAGGCTCGTCGGCCTTGTCGTTTCTCCATTTGGACTTTGACTTTGTTGCCTCCAGCTACTGCAGGCAGTGCATAGCCCCCTCCTTCAGAGGAGCAGGTGGATTCAAACCAGACAGTCCAGACACTGTGGATTGTTTTCGTTTGTCATTTTCTCCGTCTCTCTTGTGTTCTCTCTCCCCCCCTCGTTTCTTGACCTTTCGTAGCCAAACGTGGCTTCGCTTTCGACATACGCTTTACGCCGTCCATATATGCCTCATGTCTTTTCTTTCGGAGCACCTGAGCAGTAAATTGCAAAAGCGCTTGCACAAAAACACCGGTCAAGCTATTTGTGATATTTGGGCTTGTTGTCTTGGTTCGCTTTGGTTCGCGCCACGTTCCGTACTACAGCAGTCTGTGTTACCGCACTGATACGCTCGACAAGCTGTGATGGCGCCAGGGTAGGTGGGTTCGTGAGCTTCTTCGGCCTTTGACCTGCCCTGTTGTGTCGTTGAGTTTCTGCGAGTTGCTGCGTAGGACTTTGTTCGTGCAGTTTTCATGCAGGCGGCGTGGCGTCACTTTGCAGCGCTGCAACCCTTCGTGCCTTCCTTACCCTCTTGGCAGTTTTCTGTTTCCTATTTTGCATCTTTCCTCACTCACATCGTAACAGGAAGGAGGGAGTGGAGACGCTTTTATCGCCCACTTCTGCATCGTGCATTAGTTGCGCTTTTTGGCTCCATCTTTCGTTTCCGTCCTCATTTGCTCTTTCCATCTTGACTGGAGGACGACACAGCGAGACTCCTTTTATTATTGTCATTTTTTTCTTTCTTTTGTACAGCACATATGCAACAAACATATTTTATCGATTTTATCGATTACTGCCTCACTTTTTTTTTTTTCCCTCGCTTCGTCCTTTTCTCCGATTCTGCACCGTTCAACGGTCTGACCTGAATGTCCATCCTTTCCTTGCACAATATTCTGCAGTTCTGCAGGTCCTCGGTCGTCTTGTCATTCGTTTTCGTGCGTTGTCGTTCCCCTTTGAGCAGAAAAGTTGCTCTACTTATCGCCCTCTCACACAAGCTCCCATCTTTCTTTCCCTGTTGTTCTTTCCCTCTCTCGCTTGTCCCCGTCCCATCGTCCGTCGCCCCTACCCTCCACCTCTTTATCCCCTGTTGATTTAGCGTTGACTGGTGTCCTTCCTGCGAAGATCGCCCGCTGGTCCATCCGCTCATCATTCCCGCCGTGGAGCCAAGGTCTCTTTCCTCTTTCAGGGGAAGACCGTCTGAACGACTGCAGTCAGTGAGATGCAACTTCCTTCCTGGTACTGTCGCTCCCAACACGGAAGGGAGTGGCCAGATCTGGCTCTCCTCACAAATGCCTCGTTGCTTTTAAACCTTTTTTTGCATGGAGTGGAATTGAGTACACTGTTTGCACAGACCAGGACGAGGTCATTTCGCTCTCAATATTTGACGCCTTTTCATCTGTCTCATCTAAACGTTGGACGCTTTGTCTGTAGTCGGATATCACTTCTTTGGGTCAGGCCAGGGCAGGCCAGGGCAGGCCAGGGCAGGCCAATAATACGCACTGGACTCCAAACGGCCGAAGACGTCCTGGTCGTGCTCTGCGCTTTTCGCTTTTTGATCTACAAAAGCATCTGCTATCTCTTTTTTTTATTTTCCACGTGTGGGGTCTCAAAACGATGAAATCGAAAAAAAAACCTGCTCGGTCTCCACGAACAGCAAAGTATAACGCGTGGCTGTGATAAGACAAAAACTCGGCGGCTACATTTCGCAAGAAACCTTTCCCTTTTCCACTGTCTTCCCACCACTTCATGTTCAACAGTAGCACCCGCCTCTTCCAATTCAGCGCCTACTAAACAAAATACGTATGCACTTTGCTAGATGCGGTGATTGGCACACACACATGCAGTAGTTTGGTCACTAATAGCTACCTATCGACTCCTCCCTCTCTTGCTATCTTCCTGCTAAACAAATTGGGCACAACCGCTTTTCCCGCTTTGGACTTTTGCGGGCACGCCTGGCGTCGTTTGCGTTGCGTCTGTGGCCTGGGCCATCGTTCATGCTTGCTTTTTGCTCGGGGTTGCGTCTTTGCAGCATGCAAGTGTCAACCTCATGCACGTAAGTAGGTTGCATTGGGGGCTAATGCTCGGCGATGGGGAGGATCAGAATAGAGGCAGAAATTGAAAGAATTACAAAAAACAAGGCTAGAAAAATACTTGCCAAGAATAATGATTGCTAGCTACAGTGCAAGGCGTAATACAACATACGACATAGTCTGTTGCTGCATTGACTTACTTGTGATCGTTATCATCCCTGGTGGCTGGCGTTGTCTGGTGCTAGACACAAACCATGGGAGAGGAGCTGATTATTGTGCCCTTCCGTCGTGATAACATTTTCAACGACAGCCATTCAAGCAGCCCGTGGTAATTTGCCTACGAAGAGATGGAAATTCCCTGTAACGCTTGCTCTCGTGCTCTTCTGCTCTGCTTCTGTTGCTTTGGATAGAGCGTTGCCCGAGTTCGGAATAATAATGCGATTAATATAAATTGAATCGACTTTCTGCAACAGCGCCACCACGCATTTTTCTCCACGTGGAGTGCAGCCTTGGCTGTGCAAATACAGAGCTAAACAATATTTTCTGTACGAGTAAGACGAGACGCAAAAGTAATATAATACTATGTATTCGTCGAGAAGATAGATTACGGAGGACGGAGTACGGTGTACACAGCTGGAAATAAAGATAAAACCACTCCGTATAAACGACGAGGCAAACAGGACCTGACCTTGCCCTTTTCTTAAAATGGCGTGTCCTCGTGCTGTCACAAAAGATTTGCTTCTTCTGATAGTGCAAAAAGCGATTTGCCAATACCCTGTCAACACGCCCCTCCATTTTGTCTTCCCTTCCATGAAGGCCTGGCCAGGCCAGGGCAGGGCCCTCAATATCGCCTAAAAATGAGCTATGGGTAGCTGGTTGGGATCCGCCCAGAGCTTCCTTTTTCAGTCCCTTGCCCAGAAAACGAAACAAAACATATGGCGTCGTCGACTATTTTTGAACCAGGTTTCTCCGCAAAAAAAGGGGCCCCTTGTCGTTTCCCTTGTCCTCACCTCTACTGTGTTACCCCTCCTGCTCTCTTCCCTTCCTTCAACCATGCCATGGCCACTGAAAGGGCCAGTCTCACTCACTGTGTTTTCACTGAGCTGTTTTTTCTTTCTCTCTCGATGGACGGGGAAAAAAGATGGAGACATGATTCGCACCCTAAAGCGATGTGCACACATTCTCCGTCTTTAGTCCGCCTGGGTCCGTTGAAGAACAGACAGCGCCTTTGCCTTTGACACCAAACCCCTCCAAAGTATATCGTAAAACACACTGCAGCCAAAGCATTGCCACGCAACGAAAGTTTCAGAGGTATTTCAGAAGGCAAGAGAGGGAGAACGAAGGAAGACACGACACATGTCAAGTTGGATGTAGTGCAATGGATTGTAAGGGCTTTTGTTTTTGTGATGCACTTTCCCTGTTCACCAGGGGCTTACGACCTCTCAAATCAGAGCCAGCTGAGCCAACCTATGAGATGCCATCCGAAGAGCCTCGTAAACACATTTGTCCATCTCTCGGATTAGGGTGGTCTTTCCCTTGAGGTTAATGGCACCGACCACTGCCAAATTGTGCTGAGTGCTGGTCTGGCCTGGCCGGTTGGCAGAGGCAGGGAAATAAAGCTGGTACGACAAATACACTACGATGCGCCCGCGTGCGAATGTCGTATGTATTCCGTGACTGCCTGGGGGATCTTTTGGACGCCGAATTACAACGTGTCCACCATCCCCGAATGGCATTACCCGTATCGTATGTCGTACTTGTCGAAATAATCCAACCCAATAATAGAGTTACATTTCCATACTGGCTGCTTATTTTACCGATCAGACAGCGCGTGTCTGCGACTTCCTCTTTGGGCCTGCCGCAGCGCGTTTGGCTGTAGAAGCGGATGAAAAGAAATGAATTCAAAAAAGGTTGATGACATGTCAGGAAAGACGAAAGAAAATATGACGGCGTGTCGTCTTACTCGGCCACAAATTATTGCGTGTATTTTAATGGCCTTATGTGTGGATTGAAAGAACGAATGTATTTTGAAAATACGGAAACTTTTCCTGCTTTGTAAGGAAGCTCCAGCAAAACCAAAGTCAATAAATGACAAAACCGAAGCGAAAGAGTTAGGGCCTGCATTCTCTCTCTTTCCACCGTAGTACTGTAAGGGTATCATCTTTGTTGCACAAATTTGTCCTCCCCCAAAACCAAATGAGGTGTAATTACCAAACAGCGAAATGGTATCCAGAAACAAACTCTTTCCTAAGTTTCCATAGAGGCCTGTGCCTCTCGTTTAACTTTTTGTAGACCTTTTCTTTCATGTTCCCATGAACTGAACTGACAAAAGGGAGAAATGTTCGAGAAAATGCGCAGACTTTTGGAAAAACGTAAAACATGTGGAAGGTAATAATAATGGCGATATGAGAGGTTTCGGCCATCTCCAAACACAGCCCCAGTGAAATAGCGAGAGAGTCCCGTTGTACCTCTCATGTGCGTTGTAAACAGCATTATTTTGCCTCTTCATAACAAGATATGGAAAAAGTGAATTAGTGGATTTATGGAGAGGAGTGGAGAAAAGAGGAAATATGACGGGTGAGGAGCGGAGGGTGTGTTATGGTGTGTGGGAGGGCATGGTAATCATATATCAATTTTGTATTTGCTTTGCGTCCTGAATGGCCGTGGCACGGGTAGTTGTAGATTTCTCGTCCCTTTCGGCTGAGTTTCTGTGTGATTTGGTTCGTGTTGGTAGGATAATGAAGTGACGAATCTGAAAAATAGAAAAATCGGTGATACTGTGTATCGTTTGGACAAAACGACGTTTCCTGTTGCCGGGCGTGATGACCTTTGGCGTTCGTAAGACAAACGGTTGAGGCTGTGCTTGCGTGGTTTCGCCGTTATAGCGTCCCACAGGGCCGGTATGGTCGTGTGGCACCGCTCTTCCATTTTTCTCGCTTTCCTTGCTGTGCTCTGTGTATCACCTTTCAGTAGGCGGTGTTATCGAGCAATGCCGACTTTTCGGTGACTTTTTGCCACTTGGGTGGCAGCAGGTGTTCTTGCTGTCTGACACTCGACCAGTATGGCGGAGAATTTTGTGTATGCTGTGGAAGCTCGCTGTCCAACCTGGGCGGCGTGCGAAGGCTCGGACTGCGACGTGGCCACGGTGCCAGGCGCATATTGTCGTTGGTGTCGGCATCATCACGGCTGCCCCATGACGTCTAGAATCGAAAACGGTCAGCTGGCTATTTTTGCGTGGTGAAAATAAAATAAAAAAATCCAAAGAAAGGCAGCTAGAGGGCCACGAGTGCCATACCGTTCTATGAGTAAAGAGCGTGTAAAGCTTGATGATGCCGTGGAAATAACCAAAAACAATCGACACCGGTAGGAACTTGAGGTCGCTCGGGTTGCGGAGGAAAAGGCCCATTAGTTTGACCACTTTCGTGAAGCCAAACATGAAGCCAATCTGCGCCAAGATCGCATACCGGCGAAAGGTGGGATCCCAGTCCTCAGTTGCCCGCCAGCACGAAAACAGTAGCAGCGGATCGACAGCGAATGCAAGCGATGTAAACGTCGCAATGTGGAGAGCATAAGTCGACCAGGGTTGGCGCCTGCGATTAAGGTCAGAAAATGATTAGCAAGTCTGCAGCGAAACTAGTGTCCAGGCCGTGCTCTTCGTCCCACTCCCTGTCATCCCCAACTCGGATCAGGGGTATGGATGTCTTGTTTTTTTCGAAGACTTGGAGTTTTTGGAGCACATGAAAGGATCACAGAAAAAACCACCCACCATCCATCCCCAACAGGAAAAGGAGAGAAAACTCACGTCCAAACGTATCTGTCTGTCACGAGACTCGTATAGTTGCTTCGCCAGTTGCTGCGAGCCCAACGAGAGCACTGGTAAAGGAACTTGGCACTGTTTTCAAGCGTCGTTTCCACCTCGCACTCCCGTTCGTACTGCACCCACGTATTCCATCCGTGGTTGACTAGCCAGCGGGTCACAAAGTTGTCGTCGTCCGCGTTGAGAATGAACTTGCCCCAGCGCTCCGTTTGGAAGCCCTCGAGAAACTCATGGCTCTGAAGGATCTCCGACCGGTAGGCACCGGTCCGCCCAGACATGCATGAGGTGCCGCCGTCGATGTTGTGAGTCGCCGAAATTTCAAAGTTGCGGCGCTCAATGTAGGCCGCCCCAAGCCAGTTGAAGATGCGAGTCGACCAAGCTCCCGTCAAGATGCGCTTGACGCGCTGGCAGGTACCGACGCCTCCGATTTTGTCGTCCTCAAAGGGGGCCAGGATCCAGGGAATCAGAGTATCGGGCCAGGTGACATCGTCGTCGGCCATGATCGTGATTTCGGTTTCGACCTTGGGCAGCGCAAGGCATACTTGTAGCCGCTTGTTGGCGACGCTCGTGCACATCACGCGGATGCTCTTGTATCCGGATTCGCGGAGCGAGTCGGCCAAGTCCTCGAGCGCATCGATCTTGCTTGCTGTTGTCACTAAGAGCAGCTCGTATGGGTCGCATGCAATGATGCTTTCAAGAGACGGCCGGAGCTCCTCAAAGGTGTGGTGGATTGTAGGAATAACGACAGTGACGTCTTTGGATGAGTATTTTGGGTTTTCTAGAATTGGTCTGGACTTGTAAGTCCAGTGGCTGACGCAATGGACGAGCAAACGAATGTATCTATGCAACCTATCACCAACAAATGGTCAGCTTGCATTGTAAAGGTACCAGCTCGATAATTGGCGAAACTTACCATACGATGCAAAATATATACGCCCAGAAAGTTGTGGATCGTAGAAATGCCGGAATCGGCAGACTGAGCGGCATGGAGAAACCTCCCACAAAGTTTTCAACAGACATGATTCTTGAGAGGGCAATGACTCCTTTGAGATCAATTGGGATGTCTAGGTCTCAACGTCTCATGACCCTCTTCTCTCCAGTAGTTCCCTGTCCGTTGGAAGTCAGGCTAGGGCAAAACATAAGTTGGAAACAAAAGACTAGCAAGAGACTTCGTTGCGGTAGAGCAGACGAAACACACGTTGGTGGTCGGCAATTGCTTTCTAGCCAACCTGCTCGCCTTGGCTTGTCGTAGTCAGGTCGGCGAGGATACGGCTGCTTTGTTTAGGTTACTGGACGCGAGAGTAATAAAGGTATTATACCAGCCAGGCCTGACTGGGAAGGCCGTCGTATAGGGCTGTTGGTATAAAAAGAGCCTCAAAACGAGAGTGTAGAAAACTTTTGTTTTTCAGTCGAAGGGGCAAAGAAGGAAAGGAGCAAGGCCGGCTTGGATGCTCCAGATGAGAAATAACAGAACTAAGCGAGGGTAAATCGCCAAGTCTCGTCCGAGAGACGAAGGCAGCAGGCAAAGGAATTAAAACAGAAAATGCAAAACAGGCTTCATAAGTGCAATGACAAAACAAAAGCAAAGAACCGCCCAAAAGAACCCCAAAAGAAACCAAAAGGTTGAGATAGGTGCTGGGTGAAGATCGAGAAGAGCCGAAACAACTTCACCTGGCCACAAGATGGAAAGTAAAGGGAATAGAACAAAAAGGGAGAGAGCAGAAAGAAGATGGAGGAGAAACCGAGATATTATATGTCTCTAGCCTAGAGAAACATGGCCCGATGCATTGTTCCATTTTATTTTGTCATACATTTTTTTGGCAAGCCAGGAACATCAGGACATGCAAAGGCACCAAGAAGTGTGTTGCAGCATTGGTGGAAAAGGTAATACAAAGCACACACAACAAACTTGAACGGGACAAAGCCAGAAGGGGCTAGACCGCGGCGTGTGAGTACTTCGCAGTTTCTGTCCTCCGTAGTGTTGTATCAATATGGGTAGGGAGTAATAAGTTGTGTGCATGCGTGGGCCCATGTTTTGGGTATTTGCGGCTAGACAAAAACCACGCCCATACCAGGTCAACCTCAGCCCAGCAACTTGCATGGTCCATATTCATACGGACTGGCAAGATGCTGCATATCTGTGGCATTGCGCTGCAGGTACACGCACGATTGATCTGCTTATGACGTACACCCTCTAGTCTTGTTGCCTGTCGTGATTGTGTTGCGTTCATGTTTCTTGCGTTACTGACATACGTGTGCTTGTTTGACAGCCACGTTTGCGCAGATTGCTCTGATTGTTTGGTGTGCTCCATGATCTTTCCCAGGAGCCAGGACGCCGGCAAGTTATGTCCAGTAACACTGCAGCGAGGCGTACGCGCGCGGTAGAGCGTATTGAGGATTGGAAAGACTAAAGTACCTCATACAAGTGGCCGTTCACATGATTGCTCGCCCAAACCCTCCGAAGCGTCAAATCAAATGATTATGAACCAGGAAGGTG
Organism: Sporothrix brasiliensis 5110; assembly: GCF_000820605.1. Taxonomy (NCBI): domain Eukaryota; kingdom Fungi; phylum Ascomycota; class Sordariomycetes; order Ophiostomatales; family Ophiostomataceae; genus Sporothrix; species Sporothrix brasiliensis. The sequence continues at coordinate 5,400,179 of NW_024467139.1, read as the reverse complement.
ATGATAGCAAATTGCAAAGAGGGGAATAGAAGCGCAAGGACCAGCGAGACAGTGCTAAAAGGCAGGTGGAACCTTACTAGTTGAACTTCGTTGACAATGGAGCTGTTGAAGTCCCGCCGATGATGGTTGTGTCTTTAACAGTCTCCTCTGCAGGCCGCCTACCTGAGCAGGTGTAGGCGTATAAAATACAACGCAACCATATTCTGGAGGACCGACGGCGATCTGACAGCGCATGGCTGTGTAGGTAGTTTTCAAAGTTGCAGGGACCAGACGGCACTAAGACGAAGAAGGGTGTTATTTCCTCGGTCGCCATCTGCTTTTTGCCCCATGTGTTCTGGCCGAGTTAGATACTGGTTCACAGCCGGGGTATGGTATCTATCGTTCCCCAACCTGCGCAGATTTGAATGGTGGACGTAGCTGTCCTTGTATTATTGCGAGTTTCTTGTCGATGTTGACGCACAGTCGCCAGCCTTCTCCGCAACCGTCGTGCTTGATTTTAGCCAGCGTTGCAACTTTTTCTTGCACAAAATTCGTTATCTGAGCAATTGGCAGTGAATCTCGGCTGAAGGCGCTTGACGCAGGGTTTAACACGGCCAGGCCAGGCGAGGTCGGTTCCAAAGTCGACAGAACGAGCAGTACAGCTACTGGCTCCAGAACACTTTCTCGTCAAGGTCAAGCCGCCTCAGCTGCATCAGACCATATCTGTGGGGCTGTGGCGGCTAGGCGTGCAGGATGAGAGAAACATTCTACCCTCAACTGTCTGCAGTGTAAATCAGAAACAGCGCGCACGCGAGGTGGAGCGTAGAGGGGAAGACGGCGGTTGATTGCTGATGCCGGTTTAATACGAGGGCTTAAGTCGGGAGAACATCAGTGAATAATAAGTAAATCGACAGCGGGCCGGATGGCAAGAGGTCGGCAAGATCATCCACAGTGGGTGTTTCAACAATGCGTCGAAATCCACAAATATCTGCGAGACAAGTCAGCAGCTGTTCGCGGAAAGGCTCTTTGCACGAACACTTAAAAATTTCCCTCAAGCTCTTGCGGCTCTGGTGGCATGGGCTGTGACTTTCAACCTCTTCTCGCGAGACATTCACTCTTTGCAGAACAGGGCGAGGCCGGGGTGACCAAACGAATGGCATGCCAGGACGGCAAAACTGTCTAGAAGGTCTGGTTGAGGCAGGGTTGAACGTCTTGACTTCCGGTCCTTCTCATCGCTGTCAGTTGGTGAGAAGTCGCTATTGCTGCAAGAGAGTGGATAAGGCGGGGGGGGGGGGTTTCTCCATACGAAAACGGAAGCACCTCTCAAAGGCAGAAAAAGACTAAAAGAACAGTAACTAAAGCCGCAATGTGAGTCTCAGGTCAGTTTAAGGCGACGGGCGTGTGGAAGAATCTGCGGCTCGATGGTTACTGTGCAAACATCATCCAACGAAGTGCTCCGAAAGTCGGTTGTTTTCGATGAACATGTACAATATACCTGTTTCGTGCATACCACAAGACGCATTGGCAACTGAGCCGTGCCATCGAAAATAACAACGGGCGGCAGAGGTGGTGCACAAACAAAGGTCTGCCGCTTCCCTCTATCAATGCTCAGCTTCCTCGCCAAAAGCCCAGGTGATTCGTTTCTCTCTTCATGTTTATAACATTTCAAAGGAACAAAATAGACATGTGCATGTGCGCCGGCCATTGTGGCTCGCGCTCTTTGAAACTGTCGTGAATTTTTATATGCATTGAAAAGGTGTCGGAAACAATCTCGGCGCACGGAGGATGCTGTTGGCCCGTTGTAACAAGGGTCCCCGCAGCCGTTCATCGCTCCGCGATTGCTAGTCAGCGGGATGAAAAAAAAGGGACCAGGCGCAAATAAAAAATGGCAAGCAATGGTGTTGAATTCAAACACGCAATTTTGACTGACGCTATTCCGCAGTGTTGGTGTAAAAAGAACGACGATTCGTCGAAGCGCATTGTAGGGACATCTGACGAGCAAGGCCTTCTGCTGGATGTCAATAACATAAAATGGCGTGCAGGGGATGGGAATGTCTAAGCACCTTGCGGCCAATGGACGTGGTTACTTGCTATATGAGCCATGCGCCCAGTCCCCCGTACTCCGTTCCATTTGGCGACCGGCCGGTACAACATATTTCTCTTAGCATGTTCACACTTCGCTCCGCCTGTTTCGTTCATTTGGCGTCCGGTGTCGACTTCCACCGCTGGCCCTTTATTTGTGAGAAACACATCGCAGAAGCCAATGTTGAATTGCGCCGTGCCGCCCGCCGCAGCAGGGGCATACGCATGAGGCTTATCAACTGCTGTTTGGCCTGGCCACTCTGGCATCCGCATGTGTATGTCGAAGATTCGCAGGTCGCTCGGCGGCGTGGTCCGCCTCAAGCACGGACGGGTGGCACGGGCTTGTGGCGCTATGAGAGAGATTGCTCCAGTGGTACAAAAGACAGTCAAAATCAAAATCAAAGACAGCAGTCTGCGTGCTCAGAGTGTCCGTCCTCGATGCGACGGTGAAAAGAACCCTGCAGGGCAGAAATGGTTAGGTTGGCAAGCAATGCACGACACTGACAGGGGCTGGCGGAAACACTGATCATACTTTGCACTTTGTAGCTTTCTTGTATGTTCTTGTATGCGGCCGTCTCCGAGAACCATCCTGATGTGTTGATGAGGAGCAATGCATGTCGTTTGTCGTCTGTTATCACCCTCGCCAGTGATGGTATTTTGGACAAAATGTTGAGACGGCGGCGAGGAGACAACATAGGGGAGAAGTGCGGAAAATATGTCATGTTGTAGCGCAGGAAGGCGCATGCTCCTTCCTCGCGACATCGCTCATTCTTAAATGAAACTCGTTTGTGGTTGTACTGCACCTTCCTTTGTTGTAAATTTCCCGGCCGCTCCTCCCTGATCGAGAAGAAGAGGTGCATTAGAGAATACTCGAGGAAGGGAGGTGCTACACATTGGATACTTACGGCAGGTGCCGGTGATGCATTACTTCCCCTGAAAGTTCTTGCCAAAAACGGCGTTCATCTTCCTATCGTCAGTTCACAGAATCTGTTCCCTTTGTTGTATATTTTTTGTACCCAGTAGGATTTTTGTTTTGGGCGCTTGGTAAAACTCCGGTTGCAATTTTGATAGGATTCAAATCGGCTCGAAGTCATGTTGACTCTTTCTGCGTTGTGAAGCATGGTTATCTAGAGCGGTGATGGTAAGCAGCAAGAGACTTACTCCTTCTGCGTGGTACCACTTCTGTTCATAAGGAAGGTATTGCGAACCATTGAGAATTTGTTTGACTTCACACAAGTACAGACATTGAAGCCTTTGTACACGAGTTCTATTTTGTGGCCTCGGTGACCTCTTTCTTTCTTTCTTTTCTCTACTTTTTATTAAACATAAGACGCTCCAAATATATATTGCCACAGTGCGAGTGGCATGAAACCAATATAAATTCCAAAGACAATGAGTGCCCTTAAAAACTTTCCTGCTCCCCTGTTGGCAATCGAACAGTCTTCTGTCATCATTCTGCCATCTAGTAATTAAACTCCAGCCGACGTCCGTATGTAGAGCTAACACTTACGTGCTGAATGCAGATGGTGAGCTGTCATCTGCATACTGCAATTGCCTCATTCATAACTGTACAGACCATTTTTGTTGCTGGTACATATACCATTATTCGCGCAAAATTCGAATGCGTGCATTGCTTGCCGCGTTAATTCATACATGACAGGCAGATGTTTTGCAAACGGCAGGTGACGTTCGCGTGAGCGCCAAACTCCCGGTCGTCGGAATAAGAAGAGTTCATGGTCAAGCCTCTGGTTGAGTGCTACATCTATACGAATCAATGCGAAAATTTCACCCGGCCTCGTCTGCACGGTTGCAGTGTTATTCATGCCGTTTTGATCTGCGGCATCGCACTCTGTAATACCTCCACACTAGCATCTCTCAGTTCAGATAGAAACCTAGGGGGTGGTCGAATGAAGAAGTGGGACGTAAGTGCTGGAAAGGATACGCGGCACGGCACAAAGCGGAGTGGCCATGCCACCGGGGAAGTAGGAAAGAAAGCCCGGCGCGGTTGGTCTAGACTGATGTGCGTTCCAAGACTTGCCGAACAGTTTTTCCATAAGGATAGGGCCCGTCCAGACAAGGCCTGGGCATTCTACGCGCCCCACGGTGTAGAATACTTTGCCAAGTGGCCTGTTTCATCAATTGTCTCCCCGTTTGCTCCAAATTCTAAGTATATCTGGGGTCTGAAATCCTTATGGTAGACATGGACACACCGCCGATGAAGCCAAACGCTATCCTTGTGCGCCACTCTGAACAAAACAATAAAAATATAGATTAATGGCTGATGCGTGTTGATTGATAGATTTCTTAAAACAGCTCGAATTAGAGTGAAAGCTCAGGTTATATTAATGTAACCTTGGTTCTTTGGCCATGATAGAAATCCCATATATCGGACGAGGAATCTGTTGCTTGGAAGAATTAAATGTGTCATGGTCCCTGGTTTCATAGACATAAAAATAGAAACAATAGGAAAGATTGCTGATAACTTATTTGCTTGAAACCTAAAGGCTAAATATCTGCCTGGTGTGAAGTCAGTCAAAAATAATGCTCACGTGCGAGTTATAGGAGGCGAAGAGGTTGTGCTTTATTCTTACCTGCTGAGAGCGAATATCGCTGTGAAGAATTCATAGCAAAAGCGACGACGATGTAAATGATTAAAGTTCATATCGCCCAAGTCCGTTTAACATACATCGAATAATGGGAGCAAAATAAAGGTCGGACACGCCTATGGCTCTTAAGTTCAATCGATGCAATCTTTTCAGTGCTTCCAGTTCCCAAAAATAAATAAGGAAGGACTATTCAATGAAATTAAAAAAGACTACTCCTTAAGTTTTTCAGTATTGCCAAAGGAACATTATAGATGCAGTCCACAAAAGTGAAGACCTGGAAGTCGCATAAGGTTACCGTAACAACTGTATTTAGATAGTACGCATCCAGCGGATGATGTCTGGAATATGAGAGTAAAACTGGGACAACGAAAGTGAAAAATCTTCGTAAGGCTGAAGTAAATTGTCGATGTATATACCTGAGACGTAGACCTGAGATGAAAATACGAGGCCGGGGCCTGCATATGAGAGTAATTAAAAACGATGGAGTGGAAGATGCATGCAAAATAGACGTTATATTATGACAGTAATATAAGAATACATATGAGAATGAACGAATAGAGAAGATCATCAAAGAAATACTAACATTATGCGACAGAAAATTTACTACATGAGCAGTCCTCTAAGAGTTCTGAAAGCTCACTGCGGTTCATCTAGAGTCTGACATCTAAGAAAAATATCATTTGTGTTCATAAATCATTAGTTAGTACATCAGCGACGAAAGCCGGTCACAGCCTCTAGTGTACGCACCTCAAGTTCTTGACATGATATTTTTTCCACAACAGAAAAGGTGACGTTATTTATAATAACCATCTTCGTTTGTGATGACAGTATTTTTCTAGCATATTTGATTCCTCTCATTCTTGTAATAGAGACACGAGACACAAGTTAATAATTGATGAAGGTACAGCTCCATGGTCTCTGGGTTGAGGTGAAGTATTCTTAAAATATGTCACTGGGACAAATGTGAAGCAAGAAAATCACAACTGGCAGCTGTCAGTATTAATCCTGACAACTAGATTGATACTGAGGCGCATGAGCGACAAGTAAGACTGTACTTTTCGTTTCCTGCGAGTGTATCATCACATATCATGTTGACGAAACACTTTCCTGCCATTCTTCGTAGATCGAACTAATACACGAGAGCTTACGGCGCATCAAACTTGAAGTACGTTATGAGGTAGTTCACAGAACAACACTTCTTTCTGTATTCACAAAATGGAATTGCTTTCATATTTGCTGCTGACGCTGATTTGTCTTTACTTTATTTGCCACTGTGTTCTCATGAAAAAGGCGAACAATAGACTGGAAGATGGGGGCATGGACGTGCGTCTCACTACTTGAAAACGACAAGTTTCATTCGTTCACGACGAAAAGGCCGACGAGCCAAAATAAGCTTTTGTACAGCCAAAGACAATATTGAATGCCATACTGAGGCTTACGGAAGAAGTATCAGAACATGTAATTAGGTCTTTCGAACTGCAGATATGTTTCCTCTCCTTTGCTTGCTGCCAGTTATGTTAGTACGACTATGGGAGAGACTGAATCTCAACTCAATTTAACCGGCAGTGGTAGTAATAATTGCTATACTTTGATGTACATATATATGTTTATCCTGAATATCGCAAAGGACTGCGAATCATCAGAGCTGTAATCTGATATTATGCACGATGTTGGCAAACTGCCATGACCACCTTACGCCTCTACTTTAACCGGCTTCATTTATACTAACTTCGAACTCAGTTCTCAGTTAGAAAGAACTTCCTAAGCGGAGACAATACGACCATTCTATTATTGACTTCTTTAATACCCTACTTTGTATCAAGACATCCATTAATACCCTCGCTCCGGGCCAAACTCGAAAAAGGTCCAGGTTGATGTCTAGCAAACAGGAAACGGTACTTTTGAGACCTGTCAGGACCGACGCAACTCGCACATTGTAGTTTTAAAACGCTGCCGGAAGGCCACGGAGTACGACAGTCGCATAAGTCGCCTGTGGTGGTAGTACTTGCTGCGTTGATGGTGGCGAAGTTAGAAACCCAGGGACGGGCCGGAAAGCAAATAACCTTTGGTTCGTTCCAACCAAATGAACAATCACTTAAAATTTACTTAGTCGTTTCAAAGACATATACTCTTGGTTCCGGCCGCGACGCGCTGGTTATTTCGGTTGATGTCTACTGTGCCACAAAACTTTTAAAGCAAGGCATGTCGTTTACCATGTCGCACAAATTCTTCCGCATGTGCACACGAGCACTTGTAATACGTCGCATAAAATCTTGAAATCGTTGTCCGAACTAGATATCTCAAGGTCGTCTTGAAAATGCAGCCGCATCAAGATCGTAGCCAAGACGATGTTTCCGTGCATCTCGAGTGGATAACCTGTGCGCTCTTCCACCATGTCTGTCATTTGAGACCCACAATCACACGTGCTTGCTTCCTTCGCATGGGCAAACTGCTGGTTTAAAGTGTGGCTGGTGATATCGATACGGCCAGCCATACCCAAGTAAACGTACGGCGCAATACATTCTACCTTGCCACCTGCCTTGCCAGCTTGTCGCTTTGCCTCTACACTGCGCCCGTTGCTTCTCCGTGTCATCAGAGCCGGGCGACTACTCTCTGGGAAATGAAGCTCCTTTATTGCGTAGAGATAATTGCATCTCTACTGAGCACCACAGCGAATTTGACGATGACGAACAGTTTTATAAAACTGGTAGCAGATGTGAACAATAAATCAACAAGATGGTGAAAGGCGAGGACTTCATCAGAATGTTTGGGTAGTTGGAGGAGCGTGCCAAAAGAAAGAGATATCTGCCCGTTGAATTGTATTGATCAAAGGTGAGAGAGCTGCGGGCAGAGTGGAGCCCGACAAACGAGTCTTGGCGGCGATGCCAGAATGGCGGGGGACACTGCAGGTCATCAACGGGCAAGTGCGCTTGTGCATTTTATTGTCGGCTTGTGATTCGAGTCGTGGAGCGAGCATCGCTCTTGCTTTTTTAGTTGCCATTTCATCGCTCTTGCTTTTGTTTTCCATTGTCGTATTGTCTTGCCTCTCGACATAACAAAAGAGAGATCAGCGTTACCCACATCAACTTTGTGCTGCTGTTATCAGTAATGCCTGGTAGATCGTAGCGCTTTGAACAAAGCACCGTGCTGCACTACACCGCGCGTCGAGTGCTTTTTGTTTATTGTCACAAAGAAATGGCCGAGACTTACAAGAGAGAGGAGCCCGGGAACAAAAGGAAAGAGCGATTTCGCGGACCACACCGACAGGAAGGCGCGACCAGCATTCGGCCGTCACAGGCCCCATACCTGCAGATTGTGGAGCCCTGCACGACGAGAACGGCAAGGCCAGCCAGCCTCTGGTCACCGTAAAATACCACACCGCAGCGCTAACATCAGATACGACACAGGCCTTTCCCCGCCTCCTTCCTCGATAGAATCTAATCCGTTTTGATGTGCTGAGGAGACGACAAGGGCAACCTGCCAAAGAGGTGGAAGCATTGAGGGGTATTGTGCACATGTCTGGCATCGGTCGAAGCGGCAAATTATGCCTTCCTTCTTATCCTGTCAAGTGTGTTGTGCCCGTTTTGTCAGTGCTTCTTCCTTCCCCTTCCGGTATGCCTCAAGGGTTGGGCGTAGAAGGCGCAGCGCTTGGAAGGCGTTCCGCCTGGAAGATAGGCGGCTGAGTGTAATCGAGTTCGAGCTGCTGCCACTTCACTCTTGTGACTATCATATCTGGGAGACGTGGATGGAGCGATTCGAATTGGCCTCGCCGCCTCTGGCCATCCGTCGCGGATCTGCCGGCCACAGGCTGAGAGCTGTCACTTGGCCACTAGCGCATGGGATTGGCTGGCGGGTGTTTCGGTCAGTGGAAAGCATGGCCGACAAAGCCAGTCCAGGCCCAGAGAGGCCTGGCCAAGAAAAGAGTTGCAGGGGATTGCGCCGCACTTGCCTGACCTGGCTGAGCAGGTGGTGTGCTACAGAGAGTGTGTGCGTGGACGACCTTTGCCATTTGCACCTTCCTTCTTGACTTTGTTGCTCAAGTAATCCGTGGTAATGCCTGCCATTCTCCCCGCCCCTCCTTCTTCGCTTTCGACTCGGTCTTTTGCCCGTTCCTTTCTGCTCATGTCGCCTTTTTGGTGGCTACCACTTCGGTCTATCGCTCGTAATCTACAGTCAACTCAGCTATTCCCCCGGAACGGCTGCAAGTCACCAACCGACAGCGCCGCCGCTTCCTTCCTGGAGAGGACTTCCTCGTAAGCCTCGTACAACAGATTTCTCTTTCGTATCTCCTACTTTTGCCGCGCCTTCTTCTTTTCGTTCCTAAGCTTTTCCCTTTCCACTTCTTCACTTCCACTTCTTCCTCTCTCATCTTCGCTCTATCGACTCTTTTTTATTTTTGTCAATCACGTCTCTTGACGACAACGCTCGACTTCTCCCAGTCGCCAAGAGCAACTCACCGATTCACCAGCCGCCCACAAATCACTCGGTGTTTACACATTTGGACCACTCACCACCATTCTCCAAACCTCACCCAAACCCCAACCGCACTTCGGCTGCATTTTCCGCGCACCCTCTCGCTCTCGTCGACAAATTTTCCGCCTTGGGATCGTCCTCGTGCATATATACTACTATACCCGCCGAGACGAACCCCTTCGTCTGGACCGCCGTTGATCGTATCCTATCCGTTCGCTGCGTTCTTCCTGCAGATCGGCGCTCAAACAGAAGTTGGCATCCGGTGTCGCAAATAACGAGTCTTTCGACACTCCTTTAAAACAGCAAAACAAAAATAGCAACAAGACAGCGACAGGACCGGCTGGCCCCTTCTTGGAAGCTGTGCTGAGCACGATTTGGTCGCATTCTTGATTTGTGTCGATACCAAATATCGTCGAATGCCACCGCAAGTTTTCGCGTGCTAAGACAAAAGCACGCCACCCTCAACTGTTGTCACTTCCGCGCGGCTCTGTCACCTCCGGCCAGTTCGCTCTTACGGGCAATTGCAAACATCCACGTTGACATACTTGCACCGAGTCTCTGTCCCCATGTCGACCAACTTGTGTTGATACGTTTTCCTCTCCCTCATGCAAGGCGGCATTTCACGGTTACAGGCCTCAGCTTCCTCGAGTACTCAACGGTCGCTACCTCATCAGCATCAGCCACGTTGCATCCTACCGACCTAGTGCACAGCCGCAGCAATGGTGAAGCCTATATTAAAGAAACGGTCCCATTCGGAGAAAAACTCCCTGGACTTGGATCGTCCACTGGAAGAGCAGCACGTCCCCGGACTGGCAGGCCTGGTGTCTGGCTACGAATCCGGCGGCCAGATGCGCGGTGCCCGCGATATCAGTTTTTCGTTCAACGACAGTTCCGCCTTTGCAAGCAAGCCACGATACCAACATGGCCGGTCTCACAGCGGTACCTCCCACGTCTCAATAGCGACGACTGCAAGCGGTGGAGGCGCTCGAGCAGGATCCTTTGTCCACCCGTTTCAGCAGACACCACGAACCCAAACCCCACCTCTGACCTACACGAACTCTTTGGCCTCAGTAGACAACATCGGCACTGGCTACAACAACACGGGCACTAACAGCATCCGTGACTACTCACCAACCATCACGGAGAACGATGACGACGACGACTTTCCTGTTGGCTCTCTCCCTAACCATCGTTACAACAACGGTCACACTGCGTCACTTTCACAATCGAGCTTACGACACCCATCTCTTGCCAACCAACGGGCTGCGTCCTTTAGTGATATCAACGCTGCTCCTCCGTTGCGTGTGAACACGGCGGCTCGTTCCATGCCGAGTGGGCGCCGAGGCCCTGGCAATAGTAGTCTGTCAACGAGCCTGTCGCATTCGGACCTACATTTACACGCTTTTGCGGAGTCGGCAGTAATGGATTCGCCATTGTCTGTTGGGCCTGCGGCTCCTGCGCCCCTCTCGTCGAGCTCGTACATCCCGATTTCCCCTCTCCGCAGCTCCCTTGAAGGTGTTGCGTTCCCTCGTTTGCGATCTCGTTCCGAGCTCGATTCTGGGGCACGTGCAGACCAAATTCGCGAAGCACGCCGCAAGTTTGAGGAACGCGAGCGTGCCAAGGCCGAAAAACACGACCGCGAAATGCTGCGCAAACGCGAGCGGCGCGACCACAAGGAGGCCAAGTCGTACGAAAGACAGGCTGCACAGGTGCGCAAGAACAGCGCTGGTGCGGTCAGCGACGTTGTCCGGCCTTCTCTGTCTCGAAAGTCTACACCGACGTTTGGCAGCAACAGCGGCAGCGGCAGCGGTAGTGGCTCTGGCGAACATGAACGGGGCCGTGACAGTGGTCGGTACTCACGACAAGCGGCGCATGAGATTACCGAAAAGCCGCTTGCATTCAAGAGCAACAATTACGAAAATGTGGCTGGCGGCATGACGCCCAGTTTCGGACCCACCGTCGATAGCGTGGCTTTCAAGAATGCGCGCCGGAACAACACAACCAAGCGGAAGACGCAGGGCTACTGGAACGGCTTTGTTCTGTGGCTACGGACCCGGATTTTTCGCATGGGACGGAACTAGGTGTGTCTTTCAAGCAGACTCCCCAGCCACGGTCCTTGATATTTATCTTTGCCGCTTTTAAAGATGCATATCCGTTCACTAGAGGAAGAGGACTCTCTTTCCTACATTCATCCTACTTCCTCTTTCTTCTCTTCCATTCTTATACATTGCGAAACGCCACACCTCTTACACGCGCATCACATTTTACAACTTCCTTTTTATGACGACACGACTACTTACGAACGCATACCGGTTGGCTCATTTGGTACAACAGATCAACCGTCGGGACGGAATGGGGCACAGAAACACGAATACTCGGAGTCCAGCGGACGGCGTTTTGATTGGGATTTGGTCTTTTTTTGGTTTCTATTTGGTTGCTTTTCTGCTAGCGCATTGCTTCCATATTTTGTCGCTGCTCATCGCGTTCGTGATTCTCCATTGTATGGAGTCGGGGCCTTGACGGACCTGACAGACGCAACTCTGTATTCTTTTTATCTTTTTTTTCTTCTCTTCAGGTCAATTCACATATGTGCTCACTTGGACGAGCGCATCTTTTGAACAGCATCGTCAGCTTCATTCGTTCTTTCAGCCTCTTCGCAAAGATACGAACTCCCTCGGACCGTACTGCAACAATGTAGGACAACATGGGGACTAGGAAAACCACTTAGCGCTCCCTAACTGACACCACTCCGAATGAGATTAGCCCCAGTCGCACGTTTCCCCCAAACCAAGAATTGCCAACGGGAGGGTATTAATACTAACCACTTGCATATGCATACACTGATTGGCTGCACCATGAACGAACCCCCTCAATCTCACTCTGACGAAGGTCCGCCCGCTCAGCCCTGCACATGTCAGCCTCGGTTTTGCATACGAGTGCCTTTTAGCAGAAAGTACGACAACTCGCGACTGAATGTCCCATTAGCAAAGTTGAAAAGCCCGGCTCACCTCGTCCTTATTGATACAAAGCATCGATTTGAATCCTCCAGGGTCGTATATTTGATCTACCGCCAATCGTTATCGTCAATCCCACATGTTTTGTGGTTTTGGCATTTCTGCAGTCTCGGCATAAAAACGGGCGAGGTCGCGTCTCCTCTTAATTTTTGGGGACTTCTTTCGGCTGTCTCGCCATAATTTTGCTCGTATTGTTTTCCAGACGTCTTTACGACCACCACAACATCCCAGCACGGCAAGAATCTGTCATTAACCGTTACACAACACCGTTTACAACAGCAACACGACGATACCATGGCCGCGGCACGACCGTTCATTGACTATCCTGTGCCTAAAGAAGGCGACGACCTCACTTATGTCTTCCCTAATGACAAGAACCCGGCAGTGCGCGGTCTGCCGCTGGTCCTTGTGGCCGGCCTGTGAGTCCAAGAACAGCATGCCTCTCGGTTTCTCTTGTTCCGCGGCTTTTGTACTGACCATCCGGTGAAGAGTGACCCGTTCCGGTTATCTCAACCGCTTTCTGTGGCATAACACTGGTTTCGGGCGTGTCAAGGACATTCCTGGCCTGGACAAAGAGCTCGTGACATTTAGAGTGAGTGTTTTGAGTGCTTAGCAAATATACATCGAACATCGACTGCATAAGTGCAAGATACCACGAGTGCCTCGTAAGGCTGGCCGACTGCTGACAGCCAATCTCACCCAGCCTCGGGTTATTCCCACTGCAGTGCCCGGCCAGGATGCTACTGCGCAGACCATCCTGCCTTTTGGCCCCGACATTCTGGAGCCCCAGCACACGGAGCACGATGTGCGCTACTACTCAGCTGCCGACTACAACGCACTCTACAAGTCCGGCACCCTGTCGCCTGTTGATGTCGTCGAGGCCCTCCTGCCACTGGTTCAGCGTGGCAAGGGCTCCATCTATGAGAAGGCGTTTCTGGTGACCAAGGTCGACGAAGTGCGCGCAGCAGCTCGGGCGTCTGCGGCGCGATGGGCGGCCGGCTCACCGCTGGGCTTGCTGGACGGCGTGCCTGTCACGGTCAAGTGCGACATAGACGTCGAGGGCTACGTCACGACAGCCGGCATCAACCCGCGCCTGGAAGACGATGCCTTTGGCAAGCGATACCCACGCCTGCGCGAACCGTCCAAGAAGACGGAATGGACGGTGCAGAAGCTGCTCGAAGCCGGCGCTCTGCTCGTGGCCCAGAACAACATGCACGAGCTCGGCATGGACACTACCGGCTGTAATGTACGTTTTCTCTTTCGGACAATTCCCACGCCCCCCTTTTATGACGCGGTGCCTAACATACACATCAGCCCCGCAATGGCACGCCCGTGAACTGGTACAACACAACATATTACCCCGGCGGATCATCGTCTGGAGGCGCGTCCTGTCTCGGTGCAGGTATCGTGCCCATCGCGATCGGCACTGACTCGGGCGGCAGTGTGCGCATTCCGCCCAGCTTCAACGGCGTGTTCGGCCTCAAGCCCACGCACGACCGCACCGTTGTCATGGACTCGAGCATGTGCATCCAGGGTCCCATGGCCGCCACCGTCAGCGATCTCAAGGCCGCGTACCGCACCATTTCGCAGCCCAACCCCGACGACCCCGTGACTGGCAAGTTTGCCATATCGCTCCCGCCCGCGACCAACGCGCGCCGCGTCATCGGCGTACCGCGGGAGTGGGTGGCGCGCGCCGACCCCGTCGTGCTCGAGCACTTTAACCGCGTCGTGGACCACTGCCGTGACGCGCTCGGCTACGAGATTGTCGACATCCAGATCCCGCTGCTCAGCCAGGGCCAGGCCGCACACGGGCCCTCGTGCCTGCTGGAGTCGCTCGACAAGGTGCGCGACCGCGCCGCGCCCAACCGCGACGACTGGGCCGGCATGCTCAACGCACAGAACCGCATCCTGCTCACCATCGTCCAGCACGCGTCCGCCGTCGACCTGCTCAAGTTCAACCAGCTGCGCACCGTGCTCATGCGTCACATGGCCTACCTGTTTACCGAGAAGCACCCGGGGATGATTGTGCTTACGCCGACGACGCCCATGGCGGGATGGAAGAAGCTGCCCGGCGACGACGTCTACGGCTTCATGGACGGCAACATGACGCTGCACTGCATGTTGTACGTCTGGCTGTCCAACACGACGGGCTGCCCATCCGTGTCGTGCCCCATGGGCTACGCGGAGCCCGAGCAGGGCGAGGGCCGCGTACCGATGGGCGTGCTGGCGATGGGCGAATGGGGTGCCGAGGAGCAGCTGCTCGGCTGGGCGGCTGAGGCGGAGTTGTACCTGCACAACACATACCCAGGCGGACGCATCCGACCGGCGAAGTGGATGGATGTGATCGCGCGGGCCAAGGAGCACAAGGCCAGCGCGGCGGCAACCGGAAAGGCCAGCGATGCCAGCGAAGAGTGATTACGCCTACAGGGTGTACGAGGACCTAAAACCGGATGTGTGGCAACATGTCAGTGTACTTGGTCACTTATTAATTTGATGGCTGTGTTACCATATGTATGACGTATCAAAGGATGATGCATAAGTGATACTGTTGTCTGCGTTCTGTGTACGTATGATATGACCGTCTGACAAGTATGATGCACTGACATTTCCGTTTCTTAATACTATGGACAAGGAGGGAACCTGGCGCGAAATATGAGAGACAGAAGGCACATTGTCTGTGGCTCAAATGTAGCTGTGAGGCGTTCTGGAGTACCGAATACTTTCTGTAATCAGCCAACTTGGGCCATAGGTAGGGTCACGCTGTTCAAGCCGCCAAAGCCGCAGTGACAAATCGCTAACATAGGGGGTTAATGTGTCCTCGGGCGCAGGTTACCGCCATTTACAGTGCATTGCGGGCCAACCGGACCGCTAACACAGGGCAACAACGGCTAGGCCACTTAGGATGGTGCTTGGCTGTGGCTGAGCGAATGCCATGCTTGGCGACACTTTGCCTCAAATGGGAATCTATGTCATCTTCATAACAAATGCGCAGTCGGTGGAATCCAGTTGTCGTCTTCCAAATAATGTCTCCTTTTTCAGGTGTATTGCCGATAGCCGCGATATTACATTCCTGTTGCCAGTTACTCTTTCCCTCTTAGTTGCAACAGACTCTCGTGGAGGTAACCCGATCGCACCTTCCTGGCAAACACACCGAAACACGATACGTATTAAGAGGAAGCTCCACCGCCATAAACTCGACGTCCTCATCTGAGTCTCACACAAATCCTCATTCACTTTCCTTCGACAACTTTCCAACGACTACTTCCCACCACACCTTTTTATGAATTACTAGCCATGTGTTTCGGATCTAAAGAACCCCGGGCCGCCGACGACGCACCGTCTCGGCCCGTGCAGCTCCAACAAGCCAATAACGGAAACGGTAAAACGTCTACCTACGATGCGCCTCCATTACGTCCTCCACATCAGCAGCCGGCGCAGGAGCGCAACGAGTATGCACCGCCTCCTGGCCCTCCTCCTGAGAAGGCTTCCCGTGCGGCTGCTGCGGCGCCGGACGACGTCTTTGCACCCCCGCCGGGCCCGCCGCCTGGACAGGCATCTAGCTCGCAAGCTGGTGCTGCCGGCGATTTTGCTCCCCCGGCCGGCCCTCCTCCATCGTATATTGGCGGTGGCAGCGGCTCCGGTGACTATGCTCCGCCGCCTGGACCACCCCCAAAAGTGCACGACTGGGAGTCGGCGGTTCCTGACAACTCGCTGCTCCCACCGCCACCCAACCTCTTCTCGGGCTGGGACCAGTCGCCCGTGAACAATGCCACAGAAAAGCAGGCTAAGGCCGGTGCAGCATGGTGCAACCAATTCCCGATCAGCACGAGCATGAATGTGCAGGACAATGCGGCCACCCGGCAAGCGATCCAAAATGGCAACTTCGGTTTGCAAGCCCCGCCGAATTTCGAGGGCACGCTCGTCCGCCAACCGGATGGCTCGTGGAAGGGCGAGACCAAAAGCGACAACGAGGACAATTGCATAATAAGCTTCCCTCCCGTGTACGCGGCGAACATACACCAGCCTCAGCAGGCAGGTGAAACGTTCACGGCGTACTACGAGGTGCACATTGCCCGTAGCAACCGCAAAGAAGTCAGCCTGGCCATGGGCTTTACAGTGATACCGTACCCGCACTTCCGTCTACCCGGCTGGCACCGCGGCAGTCTGGCAGTGCACGGCGACGACGGCCATCGCTACGTCAACGACATGTGGGGCGGCAAAGAGCTCATTGACGAGGACTACCGGCTCAAGCCTGGCGGCAAGTACGGTATTGGCATGACCTTTACACGCAAAGACGTCGCCGGCGGGTACGCGCCGGCCAAAGACTTGTTCAACGTGGAGGTATTCTTCACTGACAACGGCCGTACCGTAGCTTCGTGGGACCTACATGAAGAGACGGACGCCCAGCAGGACCTGCCGGTGACTGGGCTCGAGGGTGACTACGATCTGAGCGCTGCCATTGGCTCATTCGATGTTGTTGACTTTGAGGTCATCTTCAATCCGGCACAGTGGGCGTGGAAGAGATGAGTGGATAGACTGTTTCCGTTGACGGTTGTCTGTTGTGGATGCTAAAGACCGTCCATACTTCCCATTTCATAAAAGACATTAACTTGCCTACTATCATAAGGGGATAGAGGGGTATCGTATGTTTATTGTGGTGCTTCTTTTTATCGTCTACGTCAGGATCGCTTTTATATAATACAAATATACCCAGTTCCAGCCATGCTCCCCGTTCCTTATCCTATCGTCCACAACTATTGCTGTACAGCATCGTCGCACCGTCTACACAAGTGATCCTCGTCCTCAGCAACATACCGCCAGCATCGTGGACACTTGGCGTTCTGGGGCGGCAGGACCACAGCCGTGGCCGACCCACCGCCTTGGACATCAAAGGGTGCTGTGTACTTCCATACCGGGCTCACTTCCTCAGTTGCTAGCTCGCTATCGGCGGCAACCACAGATACAGACGAGACAACAAACATGCTATCGAGCTCGGCGGCGTGTTCTCGCAACAACGGCAGCGCGGTGCTATCGTTCGGAACCCGAAGCACAACAGAGCACTGCAAAGGCGAGCCGAGCACTCGATCGTTGCGCGCGTTCTCGAGTGCCGTCTTCACCGCGGCGTGTGCAGAGAAGATGACTGGGATCACCGCCCGGAGTCGACTCGTGTCCCCCGGCAGTCGGGCTTCACCGACCAGAGGATCGTTATACAGCTGCCGAAGAGGGTGTTCAGTCGACCTAAAGGAGGCTGTGTCAGTATATTGTCCCAACAAACAAGACAGAATCAGGGCCACGACGTACTCTTTCAACCAGGCCGGGGCATGGTCCCAGGCTTCCTCGACAAGCATCGGCACCACCGGTGCCAGCATCCGCGTGAGACCAACAAAAATGGGCTCCAGGACGCCACCCCCGTCGGCACAGTACAGCCGGTCCTTGGCGGCCTCGAGATAGAACGAAGACAAGTCGTTGGTCAGCCAGCGGTTGAGGCTGGCCAAGGCGCGGTAGAACTCGAAGCGGTCGTAGGCGGCAGCCACCTCCTTCATCGTGTCTTTCAGTTGCAGCAGTGCAATGTGGTCGACTGCCGTTAGCGGCGTCGTCCGGGCCGACTCGTGCATGGAGCCTAGCAACATTTTCAGGGTGACGCGGTACTTGATGAGCGCCGTGTGCGTAGCCTGAAGCACCATCTCGCTCATGACAACATCGCCAGTGTAGTCACTGCCAGCAACCCACAACCGCAAAGCATCGGGCCCGAGGGCGTCGTACTTTACAACAGTCGCGCTGCTCGGGTTCGACTTTGCGTTTGTGTTGGTAGAAGGGGAGGCACCATCCGCTGCCTTGGCTTTGCCCCGGCCCTTCTTCTTCTTCTCCTTGATGGGCGGCAAGAGCGTACCATCCATGACCTCGGCGCCGGTCACAATGTTGCCCAGCGACTTGGACATTTTCTTGCCCGCGCCATCGAGCATAAAGCCGTGGGTGACGAGCGTCTTGAAAGGAGACAGCGTCGCAGCACTCGAAGCCGAGGACGATGAGGTGGCCGCACTGCTCAGTCCTGCCACACGCGTCAACAAACTCGACTGGAACCAGCCACGGTGTTGGTCGGATCCCTCGAGGTAGACGTCCGCCTGCGCATCGTTGGCAGCCTGGGTCCAGCTGCTGCCGCTGTCAAACCACACGTCCATAGTGTCGGTACCGCGACGGTATGCGACGCCTGGGTTGGCTTGGCGCAACGCCTCGGGAATCCAGGCCGCCTCGTCGGCTGCGTCGGACCACCACGCATCGGTGCCGCGCTCTTTGACTACGGCCAAAATGTGCCTCACCGTCTCCTCTGTGAGGACAACACTGTCGTCGTCGCCGTACAGTGCCGGGATCGGCACACCCCAGGCCCGCTGCCGGGAAATGCACCACTCGCTGCGGCCCTTGACAAAGCTCTCGAGCCGACTGCGGCCCGTTTCAGGGATAAACTGGACATTTTTCAAGCTCGCCACCGCCGGATCCTTGATCAGATCCACGTCCGCAAACCACTGCGCCGTGGCCCGGATGATGATGGGCTTCTTGGTCCGCCAGTCATACGGGTACTTGTGGCGGTATTCGTGCATAGTGATGACGGCATCGCCTAGGATTGCAAGGACGGCCTTGTTGCCTTCGCCCTGGACGGGCAAGCCTTCGAGACGGGAAGGGTCATCCGGATATGCCTCGGATGTGAAGCGGCCCTCTCCGTCTACAGGTGCCGGAATAGGCAGACCCAGTCGCATACACACCACGTAGTCGTCAAAGCCGTGGCCGGGCGCAGTGTGCACCAGGCCGGAACCAGATCCAGCCGAGACAAAGTCTGCATGGATAATCGGTTGGGGTTTGCCACTCTTGCCGCGTAGCGGATTGGTATATTGCAGCTGAATCAGATCGGAGCCTCGAATCGACCGCGCAATCACTTCGGGTTGAGGAGTGCCTTCGGGGCAACACGCAGCCGTAAAGGACTCCAAACACGAGTCCGCCACAAGAAGGAACTCATCCCCAAGCTGCACAAGAACATACTCAAAGTCCCGGTGGACAGCGATGGCCTCGTTCGCAGGGAGCGTCCAGGGCGTCGTTGTCCAGATTACGGCCGACAGCGGCCGGCTCCCATCGTAGCCTGGGACGGCAGCACCTGGCAGGATGGGAAACTTGACGTAGGCGGCCGTCGATACATGGCGGTCGTTGTACTCGAGCTCGGCCTCGGCAAGGGCGGTATGGGACGACGGAGACCAGTACACGGGCTTGTACTTGCGGTAGATGAGGCCCTTGTGCACCAACGTCTGGAAGAGCTGCAGTTGGCGCACTTCGTACTCTGGATCCATTGTGGTCCATCTGCTGTCCCAGTCGGCCATGACACCAAAGCTCCGGAACTCTTTCATCTGGTCGACAATCGTGCGTGAGGCGAGATCGCGGGCAATTTTTCGGATAGCGACGGGTGTGAGTTCAGCTGCCGAAGAGGACGACGAAGACTCCGACGCAGCTGCGAGAGCCTTGAGTTCGATGGGAAGCCCGTGGCAGTCCCACCCTGGCCTGTAATGCACACGTCGGCCCTGCTGCATCTTGACGCGCAAGCTCATGTCTTTGAGGATCTTATTGAGGGCATGGCCGACGTGCAGCTTGCCGTTGGCATAGGGCGGGCCATCGTGGACTACAAAGAGGTCATTGTCGGGGCGGTTCGCTTGCTGCCATTTGTACAGCTCGTCGGTGCTTCGTCGGAGGTACAGCGGTCGGTGTTCAGCCAGCGGCCGGGGCCTAGGATAGGGAAATCACACGAGTCAGACGACGATAACATGGAGTAGGTCGTAGATCAGATGAAATAGCGTACTCACGGAAATGTCGACTTGGGCAGCCTCAGCGTCGATGCCCATGATTTTGACATTGTTTCCGCAGCCCCATACAATGTGCGTACAACAGCACACTGCCCTAAGCAACCGAGGAGGGTATGTGCGGAAGCAATGGCATCGAAGTGGTGGTGGAGATGTTTCTCGAGATGTTGATTTTGGACTTTAGCGTTTGATGCCCCAATTGAATTTTAAAGTGGGTCCGAAATCGTCTGCGGGATGGAGGTTTCTCCACATTTTCAGGGGACCCACTAACGACTTCAGCATCGTCATAGTCTACAACTGCAGCCTTGCGCCAGCCCGTGAAAGGAAGTAACACCTCCAGGATCGCGACTACCCGAACTGGCCTTTCTTCACCAAACGCCAGAACATCGACATCGCGAACAACGGTCAATTTCGCGTCGTACAATGGCGCCTGTTCGGAGATATCTCCGCATCAGCAAATATTCGGTGCTAGAGTGCCGCATCTACGTCGACAACCCGGCCCTCGTGCAGTCTTGGCTGCTGCACCCCCGCGATCCAGTGCTCCCCCGTGTCATTGAGAGCGTGCGGCCCTTGGTACTTCCGAAGTTAATGGAGGAAAGGGAACGGGCAAAGAAAAAGGGCACAAAGAAGAAGGGTGCGATCCGTGACGTGCTTGTCGAAGGTATGCAATGGCGGGCGGTAACTTCCAAGATTCACACCGTACGCCAAGGCTAATGAACAATTCCTATGTTGTGCAGAGGACTTTGAGGTGTCTTTGTTTCTCACAGAAACAAATACAAGGCATTCGTTGTTGTTTAAGCATCGACGTGCACGCGACAAAACCCAAACGCGGCTGGTTTCTAACTCGTCCAAGCTCACCGGTGGGACGAGCGACGCGCCCATTGATGTAGAGGACGGTGGCAATGGTGACCTGCGGGTCGAGCTCGACCAAGATGGAAATTTCGAGAACGGCGATGGAGACGAAGACGTTGTTTTGACAGCAGCAAGTGTGGGAGGCACAAGGCAACAGCCTGACCGGGAAACCCCGCCAAATCTGCTTCTGGAAGACAGCGACGACGAAGTCCCGTTTGCCCTGCAGGATATCCCTGATATCCAAGAGGACAAAGAGGGCGGTGTTGATACTGCAGATGCTACGACACGGCGGCCCAAACGCCAAAGACAAGACCCTGTACAGGTCAGGGACAGTGGTGACGATGAAGACGGCGCCAACAATCGTGAGGGGGCCGAAAGTGACAACGACTCACTATTCGTGAGTGACAACGAGAATAATGACGACCACGAAGCACCTCCGTCGAAACGCTCGCGGGTCGTCCCTGTGGATGCTGACAATGAAGACGAGGCGAGCCGCAAGAAGAAGAAGCTAGCTATGGACGTCATCTACGAAGGTTTTGCCATTTACGGCCGCGTCTTGTGCCTCGTGGTAAAGCGACGTGGTCCGCCTCGTGGCCGAGGTGCGCAGACTCTTCTTCCAGCCTCGGTCGGTGGCAGTCGACCAGGAAATACGTCGACTAGCCTGGAACCTACAAAACCGGGGGGGCAAGCTGCCATGGAAAACTGGATTGCCTCGACACAAATGCCAATACCCCAGGCATCCGAGACGGGGATGTCTTAATATTTGTGAATGTTTAAATTAGAATTGGGAATTGTATTACACTATCTGTTTTCTTTTCATGACACTATGGCCTTATCAGCGAAGCAACAACCCCTTCATGCCATCATCCTTCTCTTGACCTCTGTAAATATCTCTTCTACTGACGTACATGATTTGCATGTTTCTGTGTTCGCTGCAAACACGTCGTTCTCCAAGAGTCCCACCTTGCCAGGTTTCCTGAGTGCACTAAATTGAGCAAGGGACAGCGACGACCAGCTCTTCTCCGAAACGAGGAGGGCTGGGCAGTCCCGCCTCTTCACAACATCGCCCTCATCGCTCCACAGCAACATAAAGATTTCTGCTGGGGCCGGTCCTTCTGGATACCGACGCCAGACCTCATCTCTCAAATCCCTTACTTTGCGCTGTATCTCCTTGCCATCGGTACGAATCGAATCAAGACCAGCCAACACCGCAAAGGGCATCGATACCTGGAATAGTAAGTGATAAACAGGCGGATCCTCTCCAACGGGACTTACGTCCCCTATGAATGGGTGTTTGAGAATAGTGCAAGCGCGAGCACGCGGCAGCAACTCTTCTACCGTGAATATTGGGTTTTCGGTCCAGGCACTTTCCAACGACAAACATCGCTGTAATATCGTGAGGAACTGCAGTTCAAACTCGTGCGTGTAATGCCCCAAAAGAGCCAAAGCAGACATTCCGGCAAGACCTGCAACGTTACCAGCGACCGCCTTTCCTTGAGGCCAGTTTTCGAAAACTCCCTGGTCCAGCATCCAGAGGATTGACTCGTAGTTTCGCAGAAAGAAACTGCCAGCAGGCCTTCCTGCATAGTGGTTCCTTAACAAATTGTACAATATAAACGCTTTGTAGTCTTGCGAGTATACCATCGGCCATCTCCGTTGAGATAAATTGCTGTCAGCAACCTGCATAAGGCTCCCCGTGTCACTGAGATCGGCTCCAAGACATGACGCAAGGAGTTCCGGGTCTCCAAGTCTAATAATGAAATCGCTAAAGTCATTTGTTTCGACCAGCGGCCCCAAGAAGTCTTCATCGGGGTGTTCCCATTCAACAGCTTTAATACGGCGCCCTGTGAGTTGGCTACTCGCAAAAAATGCCTGTTCACACAGATGTATGAGAGACAACTGCTGCTCCCGGTCCACATACCCGTTGTGGAAGGCACCAACAAAAGCCAGCATGAAATCTTGGATTATCTTGGGTTGAAGCGGGTTCTTCAATGACAGCAATGATTCTTTTTCAAACCAGTTAATCCAAAGTCGACATAAGATGCCTCGTAGAATACCACCTAGCCGCCACGCCTTGGTAGTCGTGTCTGCTGCTAAGAGGCGCCGTCCCTCAACTGTATTAACAAAGAATTCTCTGGCAGAGCGATGGATGAAACCAATCTGTCCAATTTTGAGAGATGACGAAGCAATGGTTGTGACTTCCAATAATCCGGCCGTCAGTGTCTCGATACGTTTGCCGAAGTTGACGCTTTGTGACTGTATTGTTTGGATTGAGTGCCTGCTAGGATTTGCAAAAAGCCTCTGTACTTCGCCCAGATGATTGGCAGCGTATAGTTGGATGTCGCATAAAGGAGGCTCTGCCTTTGCGTCGCCCAGAGGTACGTACGAACTCATTTGGAGTCTTTCAAGTGCTATGTTGATGTAAAGTGCGGCCTCTCGTTGGTAGATCTGCTGGTCTCCTTCATCTAGGCGATCCCACATATTTTGATAAAGTTTGTTGATATCGCGTGGCAGCAGTTCTAATCGCTCGTGCAGCTGGGCGAGCGTATCGCCATTGACAAGTCCTTGGAGGAGACTCCGCATGACAAGACGGACCCAGAGAAACACGCCATCAGAGTATTGACAAACTTTGGCTGCCAGATCTTGCACCATCGATTTGTCATGATCGTCTTCATTCCAGCTTGGTGGTAATTGTGATTCAAAATTGTCCACGACGTATGCCATGATGTCGTCACGGGTAAGGTTCTGTACCAAAAGCTGCGAATCTTTGCAGTACTTGGAATGAAAGGCAGGCTCCGGTCGGCTCGAGATGCATACTTTGACGCGGGGCAAGCGGCAGAGCTTGTCGACGAACGATAACACAGGCTTGGGACTAGCCGATTGAACTTCCATGTCAGCCTCATCTAATCCATCGAGAAATATGCACACTGTGGAAGGAGATGCTTCCAATAGGGCCTCAGTAGCACCGCACAGTTCCTCGTAGGACCAGTCTTGCGCAGAAACTTTCCGGGAAGCGCTCGGCACGGCCCGAAGAATGGCGCCAACAGCCTCTTGGGTCCAACGTCGTCTAGTTGGTTGCATCACCACCTCCTCTTGCTCATTCTCAATTTCGAACTGGCTCAGAAGCTGGCTGAGCAGAGACAGCGCGACGCCTCTTAGACTGCGTTGAATTGGGCTTCCAGAAAGCCAGAAAAAGTGTGCTACGATCAAGGTGGGACCGTGGGCTTTCTCCAGCAGCCGTATTGTGTTCTTATGCCTCATAAGAAATTTGACCAATGTGCTTTTCCCTGAGCCAGCCTTCCCGCACAGCCAGTATGGACTACCAGGAACCCCAACGAGCCAGCAAGGAAAACAAGAAAATGGTGCCGATGATGTTGGGCCACACGTGTGACTTGAGTGGTCATCAATGCGTAGTTCATCTCCGTCGTCCGTGGTTCCGTTCGTAGATGTGTTATTGGAAGCGCCAGGTCGAGATGTCGGTTTGCTCCACTTATTAGAGTCATAAATCCATTCGAACGTGCCGCTGTGAGAGACCACGACTTGACTGTTTCGGTCGTTTAGTCCGTCGCATCGAAGGCTCTTCATCAGCTTCTCGTAGGCTTGCTGTGTATCGTCGATAGCGTCATACGTCCTAGGTTTGTTGATCTCGAATTCTCTTGTGATGTGTTCTTTGATCACATCAGTGTGAGCTGCAATCTCCTCGGAAATGTGCGCATTGATGGCTGATTTCTGTGCTTCGATGAGGTGTTCGATAGATTTCTGGCCTTGGGCGATGTTTGCGATAAATATCCGTAGCGTGCTCTCAAGGGCATAAAACTTGGAGTTCTGCTGAATAGCGATGGCATCGGTGGTTTTGCTGCACAAGACAATTGGATTCAGAATTGGTTCAGTCTCGTAAAGGATAGCTTGCATGAAATAAGAAGATAGTCAAAGACACCAAAGCTTACCATACTTTCATCAAGAGATGAGACTCCATTCGAGCCTGGTGTTTGTTGATATCGGCCTCCAGTTTTGTCAGACGTCCTTCTTTCCACTTGGCGGAAACCCCGGAGTATAAGGAGCGTAAAGCGTTGCCCTTTGCTGAATGTGACAGTTTTCCGGCCGCAGTTTTCAACTTATTAGAGGCACGAAGGCAGTCTCGGGCGATATCAAGTAGCTCCTTCTCGTGGGGATCGAAATCGTCGCCTTCATCCTTGAGTTTCAGTTGAAGCTCGTGACAAAGACCCTCATATTTGCGAGCAACTTTGTCAACGTAGCCATCGCGGTCAAAATGTACCCCGGAGTTGTAGATTTCTTTGCATATAGCGATGGTTTCTCGTGTGAAGTCAATGATCTGTATGACATTGCAAGCAATCCCAAATACAGCAAGTGCCTCCATTTAAAATGAGGCACTACCAGCAACGATGAGGGCAAGAGATTGGTGAAATTATGTTTATTCCAAAGAAATGAAATGGTGTCGCTCAAAACGTTGTAAATTCGGAGTAAAGAAACGTGCCCAAAGTAGCAGAACATCGGCGGACTGCTGCCTTTTCAAGCATCCTTCAATTTTGGGCGCAATACGCACAGCCGCACTCTGCATCAGGCACGAATCGAAATTAACAGCTGCAATTTTCCATTGGTTGTCATTTCTCATAACAGAATCATTGATTCAGGAGGTCAACCTTTGGAGAACGCGGGCGGCTAAGAAGAGTATCCGATGCGTGGGGTTGGTTTGAGATGGCGCCCGTTGGTTCGCGGGCCGAACCAGCACTAAGCGGGCCTTTTGGGGAGCGGACCAGGCACATCAATGGCACAATCAAACCATCAGGTTTAATCGTGGACAACCTCCTGAGGATTCAAACCAAGATCAATCTATTCTTCAAATTCGGCATCCAAACCCTGGAGCACTTCGCGCACCAACACAAAACTTCCCGTTGCCAGGACATGGCAGGTCTGTGATGGTGTGGTTGTAGCATCTGCATAAGCGCCAGCCAAACAATACACAGGCTCAGCGGCAAGAGCACGGATCTGTCCAATCGCAGCTGCAACAGTGTCGACGGCCTGGCAAACCGTGTCTGGACTGACGGCCTGCATTGCAACGAGAGCTTCTGTGCGCGCTGCCTCAGCTTCAGGTGGAAACACAAAAAAAGCATTGTCGAAAAAAGTATTACTTGTTGCTTTGCCTCCGTCGTTGGCGCCTGATAAAAGAGCCCGTACAAGGTCGCCCGGTTTGCGATCACGCACACTGAAGAGAAGTATGCGTCTTGGCCGTGGGGGAACCACACCTTTTATTGAGGCAGTGTCGATGTCGCCTTGTCGGGCGGAAAAAAATCGTGCCACTTCAGCCAAGCTGTCAGCCGTGTGGGCGCCGTCAACGATGTATTGCACTGAGTACGACCCTGTTTGTGTATCCGTGATGGTTTCGCAACGGCCACGAAGTGTAACCTTAGCCAAGGCAGATACGTAGTATTCTGGGAGGCTGGACGGGTCGAAAACAGAGGCAGTTAAATCGAGCGCATTGTCGCCTGCAACGCCCACTTTGCAAAGGTGGTGGCAGGCAGCAGCTGCTGCAAGAGCCATGTTATACTTTTGGAATTTTCCAGGAAGGCCAGCACCTGGGACCCCGGACCACCGAGCGACGACGTCTGGACGCACTTCGTGTAAATCTTTTACTTTTTTCTCTGCGGCTCTCAAACGGAGCACAGCGACAGCAGCTTCTCTGTCCTTTTTGCTCTCTCCTGGCGGCGTTGCTTTATCGCTCGGCTCGTAATCGCCAGGACCTTGTTGTAGTGTAAAAGCGGTAACTCCCTCTTTGAAAATACCTGCCTTGTGCCACGCTATCTCCTCAAGAGTGCGGCCGAGCATAGCAACATGGTCAATACCAAGACGCGTAACAACAGCGGTAGTGACGGACGAGGCAGGTAAAATGTTGGTTGCGTCGTACTCGCCACCAATCCCACACTCAATGACAGCCGAACGTACCCCCTGCTGCAGAAAGATGTGGAATGCCAGCAGCGTCAAGAACCGGAAGTAAAATGGCTTCGTATGTGCGCCGTATGGATCCGGATCAGAGGGATCAGCTGCTGCTGCTGCCTCGCTAAGCCGTGCCCACATGTCAAAGACGTACTTGGTGAAAAGGTCACGACTGATGTGCTTGCCATCCAGCCAGATGCGCTCCCTGACCGAGACGACATGAGGCGAAAGATAGGTGCCGACCCGGCCGACCGTGGAACCGTTAGTTTTGGCCGCTTCCACCAAAATGGCCGTGGTAAAGGCCGATACAGATCCTTTCCCCTTGGTTCCGGCAATGTGGATACACTTCAAGGGCGCCAGATCCTTCGGTATATCGGAGTAGCCCGCACGAGCCATCCACGCGACGACCTCCGGGATCGCAAGAGAGTTGAAGTCGAATGGAGCGCCATCTTCACCTTTGGGAGGCGTCTCAAAGAGGGCCGTCACATCACGGTTTGTCGGCAGTAGTGACAAAAGGCGCAAAGCACCATCGTATGTCTGAGGTATAGCTGCAAAGTTTAGGTAGCCAGCACCGCCCTTATCCTTCTTTCCCTGGTCATGGTGGAGACCAGCAGAGAGAGACGCCATCTTTGGTGCAATCAGCGAGGGCAGCCCTCGATGATCAAGTCCCACCTTCGGGTCCTTTCGATCTAGGCCTTCTTCAAAAATAATATTTTCGCCGTGACGATGAACAGTAGAAGCTGGCCGCGCAGGGCCACAGTTGGCAATTGGTAGGGTCCTTCGGAAGGCGTTTGATATTGCGCCCAAGCGCCTTGCTGCAGTTGGCGCTGTCGAAATAAGCCCGGCGTACATCCACAACATGAAAACGTCAACAGTTTCTGTAGTTGCAATTGTCAATGTTAGCCCCTGGTCACTCGGGTGAAATGTTGTCTTGCCGTAGCCGTAAACGAAACGGCAGGCACGACGATACGGCTTGCCCTTTTGAGGAGAGATTTTTTGGCAAGCGCAATCATGGTCTATGAACTGTTCGGTTAAAGACATATTATGCAATAAACCAGAGATTTGTGAGACACTTTTTGGGGGCTTAAGATTAAAAATACCCTATTTTATTGCGAGCATTACAAAACAAATAAGAATGTCTAACTTACAGAGAACCCTCAAACTATATAAAATAGACCAAGAAGTAAAATAGGGGGAGAAAACAAATGCGGCAGAACAAAGCAGGCCAGACTCCGTGACTAAAAAAAAATGTAGGGCAGTGAAGAAAAACCAAAAAAACGAAGGCAAAAGTGCATTGACAAACATAGGGACGATTAAAAGATTGTTAACACTCCACGCCAAAAGTACAACTGCATATACATCATCTAAGGAGCTTCTCTCCAGCCGCTTTAATCATTCTTACCGGCAGGATTGACGCCTGAGCTCAGCATGGGTAACTTGTAATCCTTGACCTCATCCAAGCGGAAGTGGCCCAGACTACCACCGTTGCGCCGAATCCGCCCACGTAGCCACGATGCAACACCCAGAGATATACCCAGAACACAGCCAATAGACAAGTACGGGTGTTCAGAAAAGGTCATGCGAATGTCGAAGAACAGCTTCTCAATGGCCGAGATGGTCAGCTTGGGCTTGATCTTAGGCGGTGACTGGGTGATCTTGTTGAGCGTCTCGAGGATGGACGTGCGTGATGGCAAAATGGGGTTGCCAGTCGATGTGATGTCCCAGTACCGGCGGTTATCTTCGTCATTGATAATGACGCGCTCGCCCTCCTTAATGTCGATACCGTACGTCGTACGCACCCATCGCTGCCAGAACGCGCCGTCAACCCATGCGAACGTCACCTCCTTCTTGTCGGCGCGGTCCATATTGACGCGGATGCTCTTAGCCGCGCGCAGGGCACGCTGGTCGTTGCGATCCTCGGCCTCTTCGATGCGCAGCTGCTTCGCATCACGCAACTCTTGACGCTCAAGTTGGAAAAGTTGAATCTGCTTGTCCATCCACTCGCTGGCAGCACTCTTCATCTCGCGCGTTGCAATTGCAAATGCCTCCTTGTCCTCGCGCTTCAGAATGCCCAGCACCACCAACTTGCCATCCATGATCTCGCGAGCATTCGATGCGGTCAGCTCTGGCACAATAGGCAGCCACACAGATTTCATCCAATCAAGAACACGACGCGTATCACGCATCTCGTGCGGCGTCAGTGGTGGATAATAGGTTGGCCGACCCTCGCGGGAGACAAGCAGGCGCGGCCAAGTCGTGATCTTGAACCGGTCGTACAGCGCCGGGTCGTTCGTCTTGACCAGCTTAGCGTGGCCTATCAGGCTGAGAGGCAGACGTTCAAGCGCCATAAAGTCCTCACTGGTGGTGGCAAAGTCGTAGAAATAAACGAACACGACCTCCTCCTTGGCCTCCAGCGCCTCAAAGCTGGCAGCATTCACATCTTGCACGCCCGCAACCGCATCCAGTGCCTTGTTAGCGTACGACACAAAGTCGCCCAGGCCTCTCAGACCTTCGTAGTCGACACGCTCGCCGCCGCGGAACAAAACAATCGTCGGGTAAGCATGGACGCGCACGTCCTTACAGAGGCGGGACTCCTTTTCGCAGTTCACCTCACCAATGTTGAGCTTGCCCTGCATTTCCTTAGCCAGCTGCTCCCAGTTCGCGGCCATGGCCTTGCAGTGATGGCACCAAGGGGCGTAGAACTTGATAAACCAGGTGTCCTGAGTCATCGTCACGAGCGTTTGGAAAGTCTCAGCTGTCAGTGGGACGGAGGCGCCGTTGGGGTTCTGGGGAGTCGTTGGCTTCGGCGGTCCACGGTACAGCGGAACAGGAGGTGTAGTTTTCTTCTTGGGGTCGCCGGACCCCTTGCTACTCTTTTTGTCCGCTGGAATACCGCCGATATCTTTAGCTTTGAGGGTCTTCTCAGAGACATCCTCAGGAGTTGGAACAACAATCGCCGGAGCAGCAGACGCCTCCTTGGGTTTCTCCTCAGTGGCCGTGGGGTCTGTTTTCTTCACTTCTTTGTCTTCGGCGGCAGCCTTGGCCTTCTCCTTGTTCGCTTTGGCCTTCTCAGCCTTGGCTTTGTCAGCCGCAGCGATTGCAGCTTTGTCAAGAATCTCGCCGGCGTCTTCTTTTCCGCGGGGGTGGACTGAGTCGCCCTCGCCGGGCAGGTACAGAATCGCCGGCCGCTCGCCAGGGAAGTCGCGGTCCAGGGCGCCTTCAAGATGGTGACTGAGGATGGTGCCGTTCTTTACGCCCTTGATGTCGACTATCTTCTTGCGGTCCCCGTAGAGAATAGTCGTCGGGTAAGACTGGATGCCGTTTTTGAAGCACAAATCGAAGAAAGCAACGCAGTTGATCTGTCCAAATTTGATGCCGTAGTGCTCAGCCGAGGTTGTCGTTCTCCCTTCAACCTTTTCGGTATAGTAGTACTCGTATGTCGTTTGGAAGGCTGGGGCAAACTTCTTGCAGTGGTGGCAGTATGGACTGAATGCTGTCAGGACAACAATACCCAGCACACAACAGGAGACCCGTGCCAAGTACCACTTACCTATAATGCTTTACGTAAAGATACTTCGTCGAATTGAGCTGTTCTTCGAAGTTCTTGGGTGTCAGGTTGATCAGCGGTGGCACTTTAATACCGTCGAAAATCGTCGGCTTCTCGACATCGTCAGATTTTGCTTCAGCCTTTGCTCCAGCCTTTGCTTCAGGCTTCGCATCGTCGGCAGCGACGGTGACCACCGCCATGCCCAGGAAGGGCAAAAGCGATGACAGCCGCATGGTTAAGTATCAGCAGAGATGAGGCGATCTCGCCTTCACTGTAGACAAGGCCTCCGGGCTTTCGAGGGGAGGTAGGACGGAAACGGTATTGAGGATCGGCGAAAAGGGAATTCGGGGCCGAGTTGGATCTGTCAGCAAGGAAACACGGCGTGAAATCCCACCGGCACACGCCTTCTCGGAGAAGGAAGAGGAAGGAGATGGAGATGAGCGTCGAAGGAGGCCCAAAATGAGCGAAAGTAGGAGGTAGGAGGGCGTCGCAGGGTGGGTTCAATTGAGAGGAAAATGAAGCCAAAGAGGCAATGCTGGAATCGAGGTGGAAACGCGACCAGATAAGCCTGAATTTCTCATACGCCCCGTTTGAGATTGGCTGACAAGTGGTTTTCGGGCGTTTGGCGGTTTACTTTCAGTGGCTTTCGTTAGATTTTAGTGAGCTGCCACAGGACGCCGTCGTGTATTTTGATAGGTAAATTATCTGCCAAGCGCTGGCTGTCACTCTTCCCCATTTGCACATTGATTCCTTCCATTTCAGGAGTTGAGGACAACCAGCGCAGTCTTACAGCGGAAAGGGGCTGTCCTGTTTCGCAACCAATGATAAGTCGTGTTTCATTTGAGTGCATACTTACAGCACTCCGCAAAATTGGGCCATAGGCAACGTCTGTCATTGGAATAGTTCTAGGCCTTCGTCGTACTAGTGGGGACCGCGACTTCCCCAAACACCAGACCTCAATGCAGGCCATATTCAAGACGGAAAGCATGACAGAAAAACAAAATGGACTTCTACAAAGGGGCAAGCACAACCCCCTGAAAGCCCAGCCAACACCTACCCAAGCTTTGCAACACTCATCCTTCGCCGGCACGGATAAGACGTAACGACCTGGAGCGGGGTGACCCAAATCGCCCGACATCAGCTCTTGGAGGATGGATAGCGAGGAGACGCCTACCAAGCGGGATCGCGTGTCCCCTTCCCCTTCGAATAATAAGAGGGAAATAGAAGGCGTCGAAAATAACACGTTTGTTCTCAAGTCGATGTCGACGCCGGTCAGCCCTCCACGGAAGAGGCGGCGAGGTCAAGGAGAATTGGGCGAGCGAGTGCTTGTCAGTGCGGCAACAGAGGCAGCATTCAATGAACGCAATGAGCAGACCACCAAACCATCTCGGCCTACGCTCAAAAGTCCATTTCGCCTTACGGCCATCCACGACTTGCCGGCATCAGCCAACATCGACACAGTTACGGTGCGTGACATCTTCGGCGACCCACGCGTTATTGAATGCTGGGAGTTCAACTTTCTGCACGACCTAGACTTTCTGATGAGTTCGTTCGACGACGGCGCACGACAACGAGGTTTAAATGTGCATGTGGTTCACGGCTTCTGGAAACGCGAAGATTCTCGTCGTGAGCAGCTTGAGACAGCGGCGCGGCAATATTCAAAAGACAGCAGCCAAAACGGCGGCACTATTACGCTACACACGGCGTTCATGCCAGAGCCGTTCGGAACACATCATACAAAGATGGCGGTGCTCCTCCGCAACGATGACACGGCCCAAATCATCATTCACACAGCCAATTTGATCCCCCATGACTGGTGTAACATGACACAGGCGGTGTGGCGTTCTCCTTTGCTTCCGCTTTTGACAAGCGGAAAGACGGAAGTCAAATATAAGGAAGAGAGCGGCGTTGGGCTCAGGTTCAAGTATGACTTCCTAAATTACCTTCGTTCCTACAATCAGAGACGATCAGTATGCAGTCCCCTTGTAGAGGCGCTGCAAAAATATGATTTTTCGGCCGTCCGTGCTGTACTCATCGGAAGCGTGCCCGGGCGACACCATATACCTTCCCCTGAAGAAGATGAGTTGGAAGAAAAAGATAGACAAAACCTGACGGTAGGAGACGAAGGCCGCATTGCCCACACGCGATGGGGTTGGCTGGCTATGAAGCAAGCACTGAAAAATGCCCCCTTGGGGTCACCTCAAGCAACGCCAGGCCAGTCCTCACCAGATGAGATTGTGATACAAGTGTCATCCATTGCCACTCTCGGTGGCACTGACGTCTGGCTGCAAAAGACTTTTTTTCCAGCATTGTCGAGCGGGAAAGCGACCAGCAAGTCCACACCGAAATCTTCACGACAAGCCATCGGATTCGGCTCTTTACGACAACCCCAAGAGCGGCCACCACCAAAGCCAATATTTCGTGTCATGTTTCCAACTGCCGACGAGATCAGGAGGTCCCTCGAGGGCTACGTTTCGGGATCTTCGATCCACGCCAAAATTCAGTCACCACAACAACAAAGACAGCTTGCATACATGCGCCCCATGATGTGCCATTGGGCAAACGATTCGGAGGACGGCGAGGCAATCACATCTGAAACAGGCGACAGCAAAAGAGGCGCTGGTGATGCTAAACGTCGGCGAGCAGCACCACATGTGAAGACCTATGTGCGCTATAGCAATTGCCACGACGGCTGTTATATTGACTGGGCCTTGTTGACATCTGCCAATCTCTCGAAGCAGGCCTGGGGCGAGGCTCGCTCGGCAGCGGGTGAGATACGTATCGCATCGTACGAGCTCGGCGTGCTTGTATGGCCCGAACTCTTAACGGAGGTTCCCGGCGCAACGATGCAACCGGTGTTTGGGCGTGATGACTTCAAGCTTGATGCGCCAACGACTGAGGAGCAAATAGGCCACGCAGTGCAAAAGGATTCCTCGTCGTTACCGGTATCAGTCACCGATAGAAGCAGCAGCATTGGCAACGGCGCAGTGGATGCTGATGGCTTGCCAGTGGTGCCGCTACGCATCCCGTACAGCTTGCCACTTCAACGATATGGCGCAAACGAAATTCCATGGGTCACCAGTCTACCGCACAGCGAGCCGGATTGGAGGGGTATGACTTCTGTCCGCTGGGAGGACTGATGTAGCATCAAGGTTTGTAACATGTTCTGGAGAGCAATACTAAATGGCACTCTGGCCGAAACTGGTACTTATATTTGTTCTGATTTCCTTTCAACCCAGCTTCTAGAAGGCAATTCAGGTATCATTTCGAACCACAATTGTTACCCGGTGCGTTGACAGCTTCGTTCTGCACGTTCGCCTCGGGCCAGCTGAACTTGAACCTCAATTCAATTATGAGCGAACCTTCTCCGGGACCTTGTTTGGGTCGAAGATGTGTGACTCTTTGAGTTCCTCGACGGTTTTGGCGTACTCCTGTTGAGCTTGCTCCTGGGTGAGTCCCTCGTCGACGCGGGATTGCCACGCGTTTCTCTTGGCTTTGGCCTGCGATGCGTTAGCCACCGAAAGCAAAGTCGGGTAGAAGCTGGCAACACATACCTCTAACTCATAAAAGGAAGGGGCCTTGGTGGCGTTGATGTTCTCGCCCTTGGCAACCTTGTAGAGACCTACACGACACAAACAGTCAGTCTGATCAGCCATTCCCAGTCGCGGTGCTGAAACTTGTCTTGTGATTAACACTCTTGCACGCGTCAAGCACTGACCGTAAATGTTCAACTTCTCCGTGTTCGTCAGAGGAACGGTCAGCTTCAGGATGTCCTGAGTGGCCTGTTCAAAAGCGGCAGCCGACATGATGACAGTGGGTTGTTTATTGCTCGTTCTTTGCTTGTTACGTGAAATGTTAAGACAAAGGAACGCAGTCGAGAAACGATAGCGATCGAGAGAGGAGAAGATGGAAGAACGTCAGAAGATCAGAGAGGGGAAAGAGAAAATGGAACAGTTTCTTAGCTGACGGGAAGTCTTCACCCCTAATTTGTTGGGCTTACCTTCCTTGGATGGGGCGTGGCGGGGTACGACGGAAGGCAGGCCAACGACGTACATCTCTGCATGGAGCCACCAGCCATCACAGCGTGGAGCCGTGCTGCAAACTTGCTCTGCCCCGCCTAGGCTTGTGTTAGATCATGCGCCTATCACATGGGAAACCGCGAGCAATGGTCGCTTCCCTTCCAGTTACCTTCTGTCCTCATGCCACAGCAGGAGTCCAGCTTCAGAGCCACACGAAGGCACACCGCGCCTTCCGACTAGCGTAGAGGCTTGTCCTGGCGCCCCTGCATGGCTCTTGCCCTGCGTGTCATTCTCTCTTTCTCAAATGCTTGTTGCGCTCGACCCCCGGAATAGCTCTTTCCATCGTTGACAATTTCGTATCCTTTCGTCTGGTTTCCGACCCAATGGCACGTGCTTTATGCGTGGGGCAGAGAGTGTGGAATATTCAGATGGAAGAACAATGGATCGCAGTTACACAAAATGAGGTGCTCCCGTCCCGCTCTTTCATCCCAGCTCTTAGCGAGCTCGGCAAGCAAGCAAACCTGGCCGTCGCGCATGAACAATGCCATTCAAAGCTTTGTTCTGCAAAACAGGTCAGCGAATCGGCACGCAACGCGGAAAGCAAAGTTCAAAGGTTTCTGGAGTACCGCCCCCAAAACAGGTCCAGAGCCTTAAATTGCCGGACGCTGCCCTCTCTGGCGCCCGTTGGACCTAAAAGAGTGGGGGCCTGGCCCAAACGCCATTGGTCGACACGCGGACAGCAAAGCTGTCGTCTCGGGACCGACCAGTCTCTTGACATCGGGACGGTAGTGGTTTTGCAATCTGGCATCATCGTCGCCATCTCGTCATGATTTGCATCTTCGCATCGTTGCCATCGACGGTCCTTGGAAACTCCGACACCGATACTGTGGTATCATCTAGTGGCTTAGTCCGTGCATCTTGCAAGGATGATCGAAATCGTAGGTCAAGGATTTAATGGTGCTGCCTATTGCAACAGAAAATGTGCCATCAAGCCGCCTTCGAGACAGGTCAAATCATTTCAGGTCCGTGACGATACTAACCCCGAGGTTGCAAAACGAAAAAGCAACAAGAGAAACATGCGGGGGGTCTAAGTATTTGTATTGATGCTAATAGCGTTGTGTTAAGAAAAATATCTCCTCGTGCTAATATTCAATTCCAAAAAAAAGGAAAGAAAAGAAAAGAAAAGAAAAAGGACTTGGGCTCCAGGAACCGGGTCACAGGCACCGAAATAATAACCGAATGTCTATCGTAATATAATTACGTATATGCACCATGTCGTACGGTGCATGGTTTAATGCTCCGTATTAGACAGCATCTCCTTATGTCGTACGTCTTACAAATTACACAAGAAAACAATACGGTGACAATATACAGATCATTATCATTTGTATCCTCTCGAGGCGAGAGCGGCCAGCGAATGGTAGACGACGAGGTGAGTGTAGCTTTCAATATCAGCGTGACAGGTGACCTTGTCGAGCATGACCATACTGCCAGTTCTCGTAATGGATTTTACAAAGCAGAGACAAAAGGAATAATACACCAAATGGCCACTGGCGCAATGCCACAGACGCAATGCCACGGACATCGCACGGGAGAGTTGTGCCACGGAGCACAACCAGGGGCAGAAGTGAGCGAAACACACAAGTCCTGTACGGGAGAGTTGGTGGTGCAAGTATTCGACCGAAATAACTATCGAAAGACAACCCAGGTTAGAAGTAAGCAGAGAGTACGCGTAGTTCGTTCGGAAACGGAGCACGGTGTCATTTGAATTTCGCGTCCAGAATATGAGTTGTTGGTCGTCAGTGTAACAAGCAACCACGCTCCGACCTCCCAGGTAAATGGGGATGGGAAAAGCTGTTTGTCGTAGTAATATGAAAACC
This sequence comes from Sporothrix brasiliensis 5110, assembly GCF_000820605.1. NCBI lineage: Eukaryota > Fungi > Ascomycota > Sordariomycetes > Ophiostomatales > Ophiostomataceae > Sporothrix > Sporothrix brasiliensis. The sequence continues at coordinate 5,363,937 of NW_024467139.1, read as the reverse complement.
TTCTTTTTTACGTGTACTTCTTGACTTCTTGTATCTATCTCTTTACTCTTCTCGTTTTGCTCGGGCCGCCTCGACACGCGCCGCGTGGACTGACCTTCGTTCCCGTCTTCATAGTTCTTTTCTGGTTCTGACTTGGATCCGACGTTTTGAAATTGCTCGCCCCGCCCAGACTCGCAAGCTCATCTCTTCCAGCCTGGTACACCCTTCTTTTGTCAAATAATACAAATCCTAAACGTTGATCGCGACATTGCTTCAGGTCAAGCTAGTCCTTTGATCTAGAGCAATCCATAAAAGGAAGTCTCGCCCCCAGTTAGCCCGCCGTCTCTAATTTAGACAGAAGGAACAGCCGGGTAGCTTCTTTCCTTTAGCACTGGTCAAGCTTGTATTTTGTACCCTGCACCTTCCCATCCAAGCTTCTTTTCTATTCTTTCCCATTTGTACGGTTTTCCGCCTTCACAGCTTCCAAAAGTATCCTGCTCGTTGCACTCTCTTTCCCTTGGCCAAATCTTTCCCCAAAATGGTTCCCACAGTCGTGATTCTCGGCGGTGCATATGGTGGTCTTCAGATCGCCCACAGCCTGCTCAAAAACAACAAGGAGGCGAAAGTCATCCTAGTTTCCAAGGTGCGCCCCGGTTGTATCTTATTTTTGCTACCAGCTCAAACACAAATTAATACGTGCACAGAACAGCCACTTTTATTGGAACCTCGCCTCGGTGCGCGCCATTGTGCCGGGCAGTGTCGAGGACAAGCAATTGTTTCTATCTCTGGCAGATGCGCTCTCCCGCTACTCCAAGGAGCGCTATGAGATCGTCATTGGCTCGGCAGAGTCTGTCGATACCAACACCAAGACAGTCAAGGTTGCCATCCCTGGCACCGCAGAGCAACGGGCCATCTCCTACGACCAGCTTGTCCTGGCCACAGGCTCCCGGAACACCCAGCCGGAAAGGCGTGCTGATGCCGCCGCTGACGAAGCCGTCCCTGCGACGCCATGGAAGGCAGACGGCACCTACGAAGACATCACGGCCCTTCTCGACACCACGCGGGAGAAGGTCAAGGCCGCCAAGCGCATTGTTATCGCTGGCGGCGGCGCCACGGGCGTCGAGGTCGCTGCTGAGCTCGGCCATGCATTCGGTGGTAAGCCGGCCGACAAGGGAGGCAAAGAAATTATCTTGCTATCGGCCGGCGCCGAAATTCTGAGTGGCGACGCGATTGCCGGATCCGCCCTCAACAAGCTGAAGAAGCTCCACGTCGATGTGCGCACTGGCGCTGGCGTCTCGGCAGCACACACGCTGCCCGATGGTCGCGTCGGGCTGACCGTGGCAGGCGCGTCGGAGCCACTCGTCGCCGATCTATACCTGGCCGCCGTGGGCCTGACGCCCAACACCGAGTACCTCGACGCGTCCCTCCTCACTGATCGCAAGACGGTCGATGTCGACGAGTTCTACCACGTCAAGGGCGTGGCCAGTAAGGACGTTTGGGCCGTGGGCGACATTGTCAGCAAGCCGCGTGCTGGGTTTGTCATTACAATGAAACAGGCCGAGGGCGTGGCCAAGAACGTAGACGTTGTTTTAAAGGGCAAGGCGCCACAGGCTGTGAAGCTGCTTCCTGTCGACGTCTTGGTCGTGGCGGCCGGCCCCAACCGTGGTACGGGCCGTGTTGGCTCGTTGCGCCTACCGTCCCTGGCTGTGCGGTATATTAAGGCGCGCACACTGGGCCTGCAGATGCTGTCAGGCTTCCGGGACGGCAGCGCGGCCTAGTGGGAGTGCCGAGAAAATGGAGTGATTTCAGAACGGGTCGTTTCGAATAGTAGGAAGAAAGGATGAGGAGGAATACCCCAGAGTTTGTTTTTGGTTCACCGTCTTAGTTTATGCCTTATACCAGTTCATCTAACAGCGAGCGGTTCGAGTCCTTCAAGTTTGATGGTTCGCTAGGTAGACTAATTTTCGTAAAATGAATAAAATAGGTTTGATTTTCAACACGTTGATTGCACCTCTTTACAGTATTATTTACATTGGAGGCCAAGACGTAAAGACACAGGGGAAGTGATCCCAAAAAGTTAATGAAAAAATAATTTGTTTCGCTCTTTCAAAACAGGAATATAAGCACCAAAAGCCACACCATATCCCGCCATACTATCTCACCTCGCAGCCTTGGCATCGTCAATGTCGCGACGCAGCTGCTCGAGGACCTGCTCACGCTGCCGCAGGTGTGATTCCAGGCTCTCTACTTGCTCGCGCACCGTTGCCAGGTCGTCTGTCACACCCTTCAGGCCGCTGCCGGCCTTGGCCTTGCCCGTGCCTTCCTCGAGGTCGCGCAGCTCCTGGCGCTTGTAGTCCAGCAGCTGCTCCAGCTCGCGCTTGATCAGCGCAGGCTTCGTGTCACGCTTGCCGCCACTCGCCTTGGACCCAGACCGCCGCGCTGCGCCCGCCTCGATCTCTTGGATACGGCCCTCTAGCTCGGCCAGCTGCTTCTTCAGGCGCACCTCCTCCCAGTCCTCGGTCTTTTGTGCCGTCGAGAAGTCGGTGCCAGTGGCCTTGAAGCCGCTACGGCCGAGCCGCGTCAGGTACTGGTCGCCAAACTTGGCCTTGCGGCCCGTCGCCGTGCTGTCGTCGGCACGCGTTGCCCAGCGTGAGTTTGCGGCGGCCGTACTGGCGTTGCCGACCTGGTAGTCGATTTGGTTGCGCTCGAAGCTGGCGCGCAGCGAGGCAGGGACGGTGCGCGGGATGCGGAAGCCCTCGTGGCGGTAGTTGAGGATGTGCAAGAAAGCAAGAGAGGCGTCCTTGCCAATCGATGGAGCGGCGGCCGGGTTCACCAGGTTCCAGGCGGAGCGGATGTCGGTATCGGGGACGTCGAGCGAGTCGTAGAGGTCCTGAAGGGAGGAAAAGGCCACGTCGCCGCGCATGTCCCGGCTCTCCAGGTAGATCTGCTCGTACTTGGCCTTGTCGGCGGGGCTCATGTACCAGTCGAAGCCGTCCTTGAGGCTCGGCGAGTCCGGGTCGTCGTCCACGGCCACCTGTTCGAACTGTGCTGCCTTTCCTGTGAGCGCACGGCCAGCCTGCACGAGATGCGCCTTGGACTCGGGCACCAGCCAGTCGGGCAGCGCATTCGGAACGTCCGGATATTCCTAAGGCAACGGTAGAAACGACATGTTAGCAGCGAAGAAGACGAGACACAGCATTCTTCTCTGCCGAGCGTACGTGCTTCCGTCAACCCCTCCTGTTTAACTCACCCCGTTCAAAATGTCAAAGATCAGCCGCATGGCGACGCAAAACTCTTCAAAGTCCAGGTTGCCGTCGTTGTCAACGTCCGCCAGGTCCCACACACGCTCCAGCTGGCCGTCGCGCAGGCCACTGTTCTTCAGCACCGGCGCCGCCATCTCGCCCGTCAAGAACTTGCCGCCATTGGTGCGGTTCGAGAAGATGTTCCAGTACGTCTCGATCTCCTTCTGCTCGATCCGTGGAGGTGCCATCTTGTACAAAGTCTGACTGTGTAGATGTGCAGCTGCCGTGTCTTTCGTTTGGGGTGATGCTCGCCGATTCGATGCCGCCTGCTCAAGCTCGCTCGATCGCTCCAGCTGCAAGACTGCCCCGTCTTTCTGTCGGGTGTCTCTCCCCGGCCGGCGTGGAATTTGACTGCGTCGGAAGTGGAATGGAATGTCGTTTGTGGTAGCAAAGCCGTGGATGTCCCGGTCTCAAACTCGCAGTGCGCACGCGGCCTCCAACTCGTCTTATGGGGAGCTTCCAGGCGCAATAGGGTCAGCCTGCTAGGCCGGCCTGTCCGCTCAAGCACATAGTGGGGCGGGCGGCGTATTCCACAACTAGCAAGTGCTGTGACGAACAGCATCAGCGAGGTGTGGCTTGACGTATGTGGCGCATATGTGTTGCCCGGCCAATCGGCCCCATACCGCCACACCTATCAATGGCCACACCCTTGTTGACTGTCCCGCATTTCCCACCACCTGTCAGCTACCGAGAATGTCAACAAGCCGACACCAACGGAATCGCCCCGTTCGGCCTTCAACCCACACACCAGAGCCACCACCACCCTGCAAGGCCGCGCCGAGCCCTGGCATATCTGCAACCCTATCCAGGTGTCTTTCCCCACGAGCCTCCCTTGCTGCACACTCCCGCTCACATCAAGTGTCGGCTTCATGTCGTCAGAACGCGTCGATTTCGCTGGTTAACTGTTCTGCTTTACATTTTGCCTTGTCTTTTTTATACATATCACACGCATCGCGACATTGCTTCTATCGACGGCGACATACGCGCCCAGTGTTGGACCAAGATAATCGCCTTTACACTCGGCTGCACGGCAGCATCGCTTGTCGCGTTCTTTTCATCCTTCCATATCTCATCCTCGTCTTCACACAAACATGGCACTCACACGGGAAGCGCCTTCACGAAGGGCCACCAATGCCTCGACGACCATGACCGGCTACCGGTCAGCCAGCAGCAGTGCCGCCTCGCGACCTGGGGTTCGACAACCGACGAAACGCGCCTCAACGGCACGACCCCAACTGACATCCACATCACTTTCCTCCGCAACATCCTCGTCGCGTTTCGGACGAGCCGGCGCCATCTCTCCAGCTGAGTCGCTCATGTCGGTGGCCACGACCGCTGCCGCTGGTCTGAAGCGCAAGGAGCGTGATTTTGAAGCGGCAGCCGCTGCCGACAACGACTCCGTCATTCTCTCCCTCGCCGAGGAGACCAACATCAATGTCGTTGTGCGGTGCCGCGGTCGCAACGAGCGCGAGGTCCGCGAGAACAGCGCAGTCGTTGTCAACACTGACGGCGCCATGGGCAAGAATGTTGAGCTGATGATGGGCCCGAACGCTCTGAGTAACAAGACATACAACTTTGACCGCGTGTTCTCACCCGCTGCCGACCAAGCCATGATCTTTGACGACGTTGTCAGGCCCATACTAGATGAGGTGAGCGCCCGCTGTCAACGTTTTGGCAAATGCCCGTGCTCTATGTCGTCGCTTCTTTGTCCTGCTAATCCATGTACCAGATGCTCACGGGCTTCAACTGCACAATCTTCGCATACGGCCAAACTGGCACTGGCAAAACCTACACAATGTCCGGCGACATGAGCGAGTCCCTGGGTCTGCTCACCGACGCTGCCGGCATCATTCCACGCGTGCTTCAGGCTCTCTTCAACAAGCTTAATGCGGACGAGAGCACCGACAGCGTCGTCCGCTGCTCCTTCATCGAACTCTACAACGAAGAACTACGCGACCTTCTTTCCGTCGACAGCGACGGAAGCAGCAGCTCAAAGCTCAAGATCTACGACGACAACTCGCGCAAGGGACACGCTACTACCGTCGTCCAGGGCATGGAGGAGCGCCATATTGCCTCGGCCGCCGACGGCATCAAGCGCTTGCAGGAAGGAAGCGTCCGTCGCCAGGTGGCCGCTACCAAGTGCAACGATCTGAGCAGTCGCAGTCATACCGTCTTCACCATCACCGTGCAGACAAAGCACATCACCGAGACGGGCGAGGATTTCTTTAACACGGGAAAGCTCAACCTGGTCGATCTGGCGGGTAGTGAGAACATCCAGCGCTCAGGTGCCGAGAACAAGCGCGCCGCCGAGGCGGGTCTGATCAACAAGAGCTTGCTGACGCTGGGCCGAGTCATCAACGCGCTCGTTGATCGGACTGCACATGTGCCGTACCGCGAATCGAAATTGACTCGCCTGCTCCAAGACTCGCTAGGCGGTCGCACAAAAACCTGCATCATCGCCACCATCTCGACAGCCAAGAGCAATCTCGAAGAGACCATCTCCACGCTCGACTATGCATTTCGCGCCAAGAACATCCGCAATAAGCCGCAGGTGAACCAGCTTATCAACAAGAAGACCCTACTGCGGGAATTCACGGCCGAAATCGAAAAGCTAAAGTGCGACCTCATTGCTACACGGCAGCGCAATGGCGTCTACCTGCCCAACGACACGTACGAGGAGATGACCGTGCAAAGCGAGTCTCGCCGTATCCTGGCCGAAGAACAGGCCGCAAAGATTGAGACGATGGAGGCCAACCTACGACACAAGCTACAGGAGCTACTCGAGCTGACATCAAACTTTATGGGGCTCAAAAAGGAACACGAAGACGCGAAAACAGAGATGAGCGAGACAAAGGACGTGCTGGGTCAAACTGAGCTTGTGCTCTCTGCAACACGCAAAACACTCGCTGAAGAGACCTACGTCCGCCAGGCGCATCAGTCCACGGAAGAAAAACTAGCATCAATGGGCAATGATCTCATTTCGACTCTCGAGCGCACGGTCGGCGACATTGACGGCCTACGAGCCAAGAACCGTCGCAAGTCTGACCTCCAGGGTGTCAACCGCAACGCATGGGCCGGCTCTCAAGCCCAGGTCTCCGAAGTGACGAGACTTGTGGAATCCCGTATTCTCGGTCTTCGTGCGTCTCAGGAGCAGCATATTTCCAACATCTCCCGCCGCATGCAGAGCTTTGTCGAGGAAGGACAACAGAGTCTGGCATCGACACAAGCCCTACTAGACCAGAACCTGGCATCATTTGAGGCTTCGAAGTACGAAATGCTGGCACAGCAAGGCGCATCCAAGCAGGACCTGGACCAAGTTCTACAGGAGATTCGCGCCGTTCGTGACCATATCCAGGAACACGTCGGCGAGAGTCTTCAGACCATTGCGTCCGCCGCAGAGCGCATTGCAGAGGACGTCCTGAGTGAACTGAGCACATTCCACAACCAGCTGCACACATCATACAGCACGTTGGGAAAGGACTTCAAAAGCACGTTTGAAGATTTGCTGAAGCACATAGGTGCACAACGAGACGAGTCTGATGCTCTGCGCACGAAAGTTGAGGAGGCCAGTCAGACAGCAGTTCAGGCAAATGCGACTGTTGCTGCGCAAATACAACAAGCGATTGACGAAGAGCGAAAACAAGCGGCAGCAGATAGGCAGCAACTCCTCACACAAATCGGTACCCTCATCACCGAACAGGCGACAAAACAGGACATTCGGTTCACGGCCAAGACCAACGCCATCCGTGAACAAATGGTGGAGTCCAATACGGCATTTGAAGGCAGCCTCGAGACCTATGCTAAGGGTATGGATGCATGGAATACTGCCTCCGAGGAATTTGCTCAAGGCGCGAGTGAATCGCGCGATGCCTTGAAACTGAGACTGCAGGAGGACTGGACGGTAAGCATCTCTCAATTGGTTTATGTCTGTCTTGCTTTCTGTCAGTTTACTAACAATGGTGACTTTCCCCTTCTACAGACTGCCAACGAACACAGCACATCCATCCAAAACACGACAAGGTCGGTTCATGCCGAGACCGTCCGTGTTGTTGGCGAGCAGATGAAGGACCTGGACGTCAAGATGCAGGACTTGGACAACCTCGTTACGCGTGCTACATCAAGCAATGACGAACACCTCGCCGAACATACAGCATCAGTTTCCAAAATATCCGAGACTGTGACAGCTACGTTTTCTGAGCTATCAGCTCATGCGCAGGAAACGATCGGTCGCGGAGAGCGCTTTATGGAAGAAGCCGAAGCCGATATCAAGGGCCAGCGCAGTGACTGGGAGCCGACAGAAGGCACTCTGTGCCAGCCGCTGAATGACCTGAGAGCTTGTATCTCCAACACCGCGCTCCGCGAGTACGTGCCTACCGGCGAAACGCCAGAAAAGGTCCAGTACACGTACCCTCTGGACCTACCACGGACGGCCCCACATCATGTCTTGATTTCTGGCCTGAACAACAAGGGTACCGTGTCCTCCAAAACTGAAGAGAGCGGCGACATCGAAGACGACATCCTTGGTGATGATGACGACGAGTTCCGCGACGAGCTGCTCGATACAATGCCCTCGCCGAGCAAGCCACCTGTGAACAGTGATAGTGCAACCGTCCCTGTCGTGTTTAACGACTTCGACGCTTCCGCCTCAGCCACAGAGCCCGAAAGTAATGGGACATTCACGCGTGCATCTTCTCAGCCACCGTCTGCCGCCCCGGTCTCGTCGATACCATCCATGGGTATGAGCTTACGTGAGGTGAACCCGAACTTAACGACCGGCTCAACTTTGTTTGATCCCGGTGCCAGCACCATGTCGCTGAAGGGTAATGGTGGCAAAGATGGCAGCCACCTCGGCCTTATGGCTGCCAGCATTGAAGGCGCCAAGAACGCCGGGGCCACCAAGGGGTCCTCCAACGGCTCTGGTCACGGCCACACTCTGCCGACCTACCGTCGGAGAAGCCTGCGCCAGAACCACGGCCCACCGCCGGCGAAGCAAGCCAAGACGCGGACATCGGTAATGACCTTCGAAGGCCGCGAGAACGTGCCGCCGGCAGCGTTTTCGCAGAGCCTGTCACGGCGTCGGAGCCCGCGGCTGAACTAGATAGGAGAGGATACCACGAACGCAGGGCATAAGAAAAGAATGCCGGGATAGGTTTGTTGGTTGCAGTGTATGGCCTTTGTTTTTGAAAAATGGCCTTGGTTGTTGTACTCTTTTTTTGTGTATAAAATTTGTGACAGCAGTGGCGTTTATGGTTATCGAATTGGAAATACCTTGGCGGCGGGATTCTTAAGAAAATGAACAGGTCGGGCGTTCATGAGAAATAAATGTTTTCTGTTTCAATAATGTGTATTTCCGTTAATGATTACATCGATTTGGACTTGGTACACTTTTGACAAAGAAAATGACAGGAATACAGCGCATAATAGTTGTAGTGTTTGTTGATTTATTTTTTGTTTATTTTTTTGTAAAACAACATATAAATTGACATAGAAACTTCAAAGGTATCAAATAAAAAATTACACAACTATTCCACGATTTCAATCTTAACGACATGACGATTATGCAGCATAAAAGTTGAGGATGTCCAATCTCATTTCTGTCTGATACTGCTCGACTCTTTCCTGATTGAATGGCCGCCAGCCCACGCTTAATACCACCCGTACGATCTAATTTCTTTCCTAATTTCCCTATTTCCCTAAAACTGCCTCTCTATGTGTAGAGCTCATCCGTCAGCGAGTTGAGCGTGAGACCCTCCTTGGCCAGGTCCTTGACCTCGATCAAGAAGTTGAGCGGCATCTCAACCAGGTTGCCGCGCACCTCGGCCAGGCGCTCCTTAACAGCGACGACACCGCCAGGATAGCTGGGAACGACATGGCCGTAGTCGACCTTGGTCGGCGGTGTGGACGGTGATGGGGTGTTCGGAGCATCGTGCCCATCTTGGGATGGATGCAACGCGGCCACTGCTTTGTCCTGTTCCTTCTTGTCTTTGTTCTTGCGCTTGGCGCTCTCATCCTCTTTCGCACCGGGCATCTTAAAGTACTGTGAAAAATACGAGTCGTACTGGTCCCAGTTGCGGACGCGGTCCGAGGGCACGCAGTGGAAGACGTCGTCAAAGACGGCGGTGTTGGTGGCGGCAGTCGTCTGCCAGAGACGCGTAAAGTTGGCGCTCAGAGGGTCCGATACCAGTCGGTCGGCCGGGCTGTCCCAGTCATACGCGTTTGGCGCCACGGTAATGGGCGAGAAGTTCTGCGTGGGCTGGTCCCAGCGCTGGTCAGGCAGCAGGCCAATGTGCTTGCGGAACAGATGGCGGCGCAGGCTGGCCGGGAAGGCACCCACGACATACGGGTTGCCGCCCATGGTGGTGTGGACGGGGTGCTCTGGGTCTTCGATGACGACGGCGATTTCCGAGTCGTGCGAGCCGAGTTGCGAGCGGTCATTGAGATTGGCGCTGCCGCAGATGACGAGACGGTCGTCGGCGATGAGCACCTTGGTGTGGATGTACAGCTCCTCGCTTACGAACGCCGCAAGCTCAGCATCACCGCCGTCCCCAGTGAGGCCCGGCGCGCCCTCGCCCATCCATCCCCGCTTTGTCAGATCTGGGCCACCGTCCATGTACGAGGCCGAGACGGTGTCCGCGGTCTTGAGCAGGTCCGGCTGATCGCGAGTGATGTCGGCAGCACCGGCCTGGTAGCGACGGTAGCTGTCACCAAGCTCGCTGTGGACCTTGCCCCCTTCGCGGCTGTAGCCGTCGTACCCAGATTCGACGGCATCGTCAAACTCGCGGCGCGCGTCCTCGTATGCGACGCCACTGGCCTTTTCGGCACGGCCCATGAGCGGCGTAGTATTGATACGATCGTAGTTGCGCAGGTTGTAGAAGCGCAGGTAGTGTGCAGGATCGGAGACGCCAGCGGCGATCAGTGCGCCGTAGATGCTGTTCTTACCACGGTTGATGCTGTTGTATTGGTACTCCATAATAGCACGCGTGCCGAGAGCGCCGTCGGCGTGCAAGTCGCCGGCAAAGCCGGGCACGGCAGGGATGCAGACAACCATGCCAAATTTGTCACCCTGTTCGTGCGCGCGCACGATGCGTTGGACAATGGCGCGGCCGATCTTGTTGCTGACGGGGTGCTGGTCGTCGCTGGTGGCGGTAATGAAGAACTGGTTCTCAATGTAGACAAAGTGCTCGGCGTTCAGGATGGCGGATATGTAGGCATTGGCAATGGAGTGCTCGATCTTGTGGCCCGCAGACCACTGGCAGCAGCTGCGAGTGAGCTGGATGTGCACACCGCCCAGGTCACCACTGCCGAAAGCCGGACCATGGCCCTGGCCGTAACTTTGGTGATGGCTACCGTCCCGGGACCGCTCTTCACCACCTTCTTCACCGTCGCTCTCGCCTAACATACGGCTCATGCCATGGTGCAAATGACGCTGGATGCCGCCAACAAAGCGCTGACCGCCTGCATAGATGGACTCGCCTGTGTCACGCAGGCTGTCGGGAACATGGTGTAACTTCAACGGAAACGGTATTTTCTCATAGCCCTCGTTGCGAGAGACGTACTTGCCGTTGAAGATGTAGTTCCTATAACGGTGAGGAGGTGGTTAACATAATTTCAGAAAGGGAAGTTCAAGGCCAACAGCGACGTACCATCTGTCGATGAAGTGTGTGACGAGGCTGTTTACGATGTGACCAGATAGACTGATGCTGATGTCGGACCAGCCCATACGGGAACTCTTCGTACGGTCGACTGGAAGCGTTAATAAAGAAAACGGCGATCAAAGGGGGGAGTGAGGGGATGAGGGGGGGGGGGAATGTGGAATTCGAGGCACTAACGTTTGTTATTCTCCCATTTGTCGACGTCCTCAAAATCGTAGACGCGTGCATTGTTGTAGTCCTGGCCCGGGAAGAGGATATCGTCCAAGTTCTCGGGGTGGGCATCGGCAATGGGGTGACCTAATGGTTGGCATCGTCTTTCCATTGTCTCTCACTTTCCCTCGTGCCTTTATGTCTCACATGATCCACCCGTGGTCACACATCGACTTACTATTGGTGTCCCAGCGTCCAAAACCTGCGATGTTAGTGCATGTAAGATAAATGTCGACCGAACCCCTTGTTCGACTTCACGTACACAAATCAAGGCCGCCCATAAAGGCAATGTGGCCATCGATGACGCACAGCTTCTCGTGGTGCGCCCAGTACAGGACCACGTCGTCGGAGGTGCCGTAGAGCGTCTTGAGCGCGTCTTTTCCAAGCTTACTAAGGTCGAAAGTACGCAGGTTCATGTTCTTGAAAGCAGACTCAAAATCGGCCTGAAAGTCGTGGCCGCTCGGTAGATGGTCCGGGTGCCGGAAGACGCGAATGTTGGGATGCAGGGCTTCGAGGGCATGCTTGGTGTGCTGGCATGGCAGAAGTCAGAGTCAGTAACAGCCACTTTTTGATATGAATACAGTGAAAATTAGTTGGAAGGCACTGAAATATACCTCTGAGTTCACTGGGTGATGTTAGCAAAGACGAGTTTCCGGATGCTCGTGTAAACGTCACAGGAACACTTACACGTCAGGGCCTGCGGCACCTCCTTGTACACAATGACACGGATTTGCACACCGCGCTCGGCAGCCGCTTTGAGCATCCGGTCGAGGCGGTACTGCTCGTTGCTCGACGGCGGGCGGCGTAGGTATAGCTCGGGGCTCAACCACCAATCGAGAATGTAGATGGTCTCGCGGGCCTGCGCGAGAGCCTCGGACACGGCCCAAAAGTACGAGCAGCCATCGACGTACCACTTGGCGCGACCCGTGGTCTGCGGCGCAAAGGACTGGAAGCGGTTGCCGTTATGCTCGTCCGAGTGCGACTCGGCACAGTCGTAGCCATGGTGTGTGTGCGAGTGGTGCTCGCCGCCATGAAACAGGCCGTCGATGCCGCTTTCGACCTTGTGGAAGATGTTTTGCATGGTGATGTCCTTGCTGTTCGACGTATTTCCGAACCCTTGTGTTTCTCTTCCGTCTTGTTCTGGGAAGGTTAGCATTAAGGACGACATAGAAAAGTAAACAAGATAAAAACCAACCCCTCTAAACTCGGGATCCTGGCGTAGTGCCACGCGGCTTTTTTTCTTACAAGTAATTCCTCTTCGTCGCGGGGCGCTCTGCGACGGCTGAATCTGTTATTGAGCTGAGTGGGAGCTGACGGCGGATGATGGCGGAGCTACTTAGGTTTCGACGTTGCTGTGTTGAGGATAGCGCAGCCGTGTGGGAGGGGCAACATGGAAACGGACCCTGAAAAGGAAGTTGGAAAAAAGGACGAGAGAGTGTAAAGACGAACAAAAAATAAAACAAGAAAACAAGAAACAAGAAAACGAAAGGAGCTTCACAGGACAGACAGGACAATCGTAGAAGAGCAAAAGAAAAAAGGCAACGCACATGGCATCTCACCCCCTCTGCGCTCTTCCCCACTGACCCCAACATGTGCCTGGCCGTGCTTAGCTGGTCAACTGACAAGCTCGAAAGGTCGTATTTAAGGTCGCCTGGTAAGGCTGGCGATTGGACTGCACGCTATTTGCTCGCATTCGGGGCATCACCCGCCACTAACTGGAGGCACATGGCGAGTACTTTCTAAAGACTCACAAGCCATGGCCAGCCTAAACAACAGACAAACGATTAGCGAACGTCAAACATGCCACGGCAAGCAAGGCGTTGAGGAACGCATGATGATGATGCGATGCACGGCCGTGGCGAAGCGCCGCAGGATTGAGGCCAAGAGGTAGGAGACGTTCCTGCAGGGTGCCGTTTGATGCAGGGTGGACTCTTGCGAGACAGTGAGACGGCGAGGTGGTCAACCGTGTCGCTTTGTTCGTACTGAGGAGGCAGAAAGCATCAGATGATGGAAGAGAGCTCCAAGACTTCAAAGTGACTTCAAGTGAGTTGATGATTCTTTGCAGCGACAACGCTGACACGTCGCAGGCGCCACTTTGGCGACCGCCAGATCAGATGCAGGGGCACAGGTCAACATGCATGAAATATGAAATGCAAGTGGCGCGGAGTTACAAACGTTTCGAGATTTGTACAGCTTTGGTGTTGCTGAAAGCTATCGCCAAAAGCTGTTTCTTTTTTTTCTTTCTTTTTTTATGTTTTTTGTGTACCTGGACCTAATATGTAATTACACAAGATTCCAGTTGACATCTAGGTACTGTAATAGGTAAGAGGCCTTTGTGACTTCAAAACAAGCAACTGCTAACGACGTGCGCCTGCTCAGATCACTTGGCGATGACAGTCGCGCCTTCCTCCGTCATGCTCAGTGGTGTGTGCACGTGAGTACCGTACGTCAGTGGGGTGGGACTGCAAACAAAGCCAGCCAGCAGCGAGGGTTTTTAGCGCCTAGGATCCGCCGCGGCGACAACAAAGCTCGTGCCTTTGTCTCTTCATTGTCTTGTCGCGACGACTGTTTGTCCTCAAAGCAACCGTTCTAACAAACTGCATCACAACGTGCATACGTCTCTTGCGACTCGACGACAGAATGACGCTTTCGTGCTCCAGCTTATCACCAATTGAACTGTTCTAAACATCCTGACGTTCCATTGACTCGCGTCCTGAACCATTGACACCACGCGATCGCGACACGAGAAGAGACTTAACGGCACTCGGTCGCCCATTGGCCTTTCCTACACACTCACCCACAGCATACTGCCCATGATGGCCCCGTCCAACTCGTTGGTCGACCCGGCCATCACCGGCTCTGAGGCCTCCACGGCCATGCATTCCCCACACCCGCACGGCGCACAAGACCGCGACGCAACAGAAGACGCCGCCTCCTCGTCAGAAGCGGACGATGCATTGTTCGTGTCGCCGGCCAATGCATCGAACTCGGCCTCCGCGTACGCAGCGTCGGCTGCCGCGTCCGTCGCTGCGGCGGCGGCGGCGGCTGCGGCTAACACCCCCGGCGCACATCACCACGTCTCGACCGCGTCCCCGACCGCATCTCCAGCACCAGCCGCGCCTCTGGGCGGCGCCTCTGCCTCTCCGAGACCGTCGCCAGCCGCATCGGCAGCCTCCCATGTGGCCTCGCCTGATGCAGCCTCCATACCCGCGGCGCATGTCCAAAAGTACAACCCTGCCGTCCACAGCCACCTCGTCCTCTACCTCGCTGCCCTCCACGGCGCACGCATCACATCCGACAACCTGTCCGGCAGCTTTGCGCCGCCTTTGAACCACGAGAAGCTGCTTGACTGGTGGCGCGACCGGCTGACCACCTCGGCCGTCTTTTTGCTGCTGCGGTCGTCGCCCGTGTCGTCTTCGACGGTAGCACCAGCCAAAGCGGCCGGACCGGACCTGGTGGGCGTCATCATGCTGCGCAGCCACCCGGCCGAGACGAGCCCGCACGTGGCGTCGGTGGAGCTGCTGCTGGTGAATCTGCAGTACCGGCAACTGGGCGGCGAGCGGCAGCTGCTGCAGACGGTCGAGCGGCAGGCCCTGCTGGAGGGGCGGACGCTGCTGACCGCCGAGGCCGAGAGCAAGTCAAACACGGCATCCATGTACTCGGCGCTGGGCTTCACGGAAGTGGGCCAGATTCCGGGGATGGTGCTGCGGCCGTCGACGGGCGAGAAGCGGGCACAGTCCATCTTTTACAAGGACCTGTTACGAGCCTACCAGCAAGAGCAGGGCCAATCATAATCTCCTCGGGCTGGGTCTGGAATTTGCAAAGTAGTGGCTTGGACAGTTTTTTTTTGTGCATTTTTTTATTATTATTGTGATGGTAGTTTTAAATATTTTCGCCCGGGCAAGTACGGAGGAGTTTTGAATATCATCTTGGTTACGGGAGTATATCCTCTTTAAAATGCGATGGCTGCGGATAATAACAAAAGCATTTTTATTACAAGAACGTATAAAGTACAATCAAAATCCAATAAACGTCAGCCAGCTCAGTTATATAGCAAAGGTAAACACCACCGAAGCGCTGTATACCACATCAATGCTTTTCGGTTGTTACTTTTGCCAGGGTCAAAAAAAAAGACGAGCCTATTCCCCTTTTCCCAACGCCACACAATTGTATCTCTATCGTTCGGTTTTTGTTATACCACCACTTCCTCGAGCAGACGTGCTCCGACCAATACATGACATGCAAGCCGCCCACGGCCCATTCTCCTTTTTGTTGGCCAACAATCTACTCCTCGTCATCGTCCACCTCCTCGACTTGTGGTGACTTATAGGCTGTCCGTTGCGCCGGTGCCGCGTTGATCTGGGTGTCGGTGCCAGTCGTCGTGGCCGTGGCCGGCGCCGGCTGACCGGTCGTACCGGCAAAGTGGGCCTGGCCGGCGCTCGCCGAACTCGCCTTGTTGGCCTTCTTCTTCTTCTTCGGGTTGGGCTGTGATTGTTAGTAGATTTCCAGGACGGGAGAAGAAGGGCACAATAACGGTGAGAGAGAGAAAAAAACAAACAAAGAGGGGGGACCAGAAAAAAAAAAAAAACTCTCCAAAACTCACATCATGCCATGCCCATACGGGGCGGAAACTGTCCATGAAAGAAACGTCCTCCCATAGGTTCGGGTACAGCCACAGGCCGGGCGGCAGCACAAAGTAGGTGATGCAGAACAAAATCACACGGAAGATGGCCATCAAGAAGAACAGGCCCAGCAGGCCGAGGAAGCCCCAGCTCAGGTAGTAGACGCCTTGGCGCATGCGCAGCGGCCACAGCGGGTACAGCACGACGGCAAAGATGGCCAGCAGTGCCAGGCCGGCGTAGACCTTGCGCATCACCTGCGAGCCCTCATAGAGCCACACGTAGTACATGTCGTCGCCCGCGTCCTGCTGCCGCTCAATGTTCACAGTCCACTGGCCCTTGACACGCTTCACCTTCTTCTTCTTCTTTTCGTCGGCGCCGTGGTTGTGGCCCTCGTGCTCGTCGGCCGCCTTGTTGACGCGCAGCGCCAGCATCGACAGCGGAAGCAGCTTGAACGTGTTCTCGAGCGACGCACGATCCGTAACCTCGGGCAGACCGGGTGTCTTCTTGCGCGCCTTTTCGTAGGCCGGCGACTGGATAGCGCGCAGCGCGCGCTTCACGCGGAACATTTCTTTGCGCTCGCCGTTGAGGATGACGGTGCGCGGCTTGAGGTCCTGGCTGCGCAAGAAGTTGGCCAGCGCAATGGCTACAGGGTTCGGCGGGCCGGGCTGGATAGGTTGGGGCTGCTGCTGCTGCTGCTGCTGCTGCAGCTGTGGCGGCGGGTGGTTATGGTTGTGGTGGTCGTGGCCATCGTGGTTGTGGCCATCTTCATTCGGCTCGCCGCCGCCGCCTTGTTGCTGCTGCTGTGCCCGTTGGGCCGCTGCTTGCTGCATAGCCATTTGCTGACGCGCCTTTTGCTGCAGCTGCTGGATGAACTCGGGAACGGTCATGCCTGCTTTTTGGGCGTCGATGGCAAGCTGCCGTTGCATGGCCTGGATCTGTTCCGGCGAGGGCATGTTGGGCGGCATCTGCCCGGGCTGCATCATCGGTGGTTGCTGCATCGCGGATGTGTCTGGGGGACGGCGTGTGTGAAGAAGGAGAGCGAGGAGGGATGGAAGACGTCGAGTTTGTCGGGGAGCTCTGTGAGGCTGTCGAAAGCTGTCGAGAGTGGCCGAGAAGCCGGAAATCGACGGAACCAGGAGAAGGGAGCCACGAGACGAAAACGAGGAGATCGGTAAAAAGACACTGCCAAATGCGACAAAAACCAGAACGTGCCTGGTCGGGGTTGTCGATGCAAATAGAAACGATAGACCTCCGTGCTTGTGTTTGGGGAGAAAAACGATAGTTTAGAGTTCGGAGAGAGCACGCTGTTCAATTCCAATAAAAACACTTTACCGCTTTGTAGCACTGTCAAGGGAACGTGTCTTCAAAGGGAGCTTAAACAAGGGGTTGCACCTGCCGCGTTGGGCGGGTCCTTTGGGCCGCGGGTAGCGGATTGTCCGGACCGGTTTTGGCAAGCTGCTGCACGTACAGTTCTATCTGTTTATTGTACTGTATTTTAACACTGTATGGCATTCCGTATCGCGGGGCGGCTTAGGATGGATAAGATAGGGCGAGGGGCACACTAACTGTGGTACAAAGAGATATGTGCAGACTGGGAGGAGAGGAATGTACCTTTTGAGCCGTATGCTGCCCAGTCTAAAAAAGTTCTGTAAGTCGCTTCTTATCGGCGATGGAAGGACCGCGTCGGGGCCATTTTTTTTTCTTCGTCGCTTTTCCTTTGGGAACAGTCACCCGAACGTCGTCACGATTGCGAAGCATCCGACCGCCCGTACACTTGACTGTTTTGCTGAAACTCACAAAGGACCGAAAAATGACTGCTACTGCTATTACCGAGGCCGAGGCGCCGCACAACAAGTTCGACGTAAGTGGCCTTTGCCTCTGTTTTTTTCTTTGCACCTTTTTGTTATCAGCGTCCGTCTACTGCTGGTCTACGACGTCTCTGTGCTGCCCACCGATATCGTGATCGATCAATGCTAGACCATGGGGTCGGAGTCACAGCGGAGGTGGCCGAATCTCGAGTCTTAACAGACAATGCCGACAATTACCTCCTACGAGCCACGCTGTGTCGAGAACGAGACCTGCCTTC
Organism: Sporothrix brasiliensis 5110; assembly: GCF_000820605.1. NCBI lineage: Eukaryota > Fungi > Ascomycota > Sordariomycetes > Ophiostomatales > Ophiostomataceae > Sporothrix > Sporothrix brasiliensis. The sequence continues at coordinate 5,346,086 of NW_024467139.1, read as the reverse complement.
TTTCTACGACGCAACCGTTCAGCTACACGGAAGAATGAGCACGAGACATGCCATACAGATAATACAGAGGGTGGAAGCGTGTCCCTTTCACCGATATCGTAGCTAATATGTTTGACACAGACCATCCTGGTGCTCGACTTCGGCAGCCAGACCAGCCACCTGATCCTGCGCCGTCTGCGTGGCCTCAATGTCTACGCCGAGATGCTTCCGTGCACGACGAAGCTGGCCGATCTGCCCTTCAAGCCCAAGGGCATTATCCTGTCTGGAGGTGAGGTTTTCGTAGGTGACGACGGGTTTCAACAGACTACGGAATAGTTGCTAACGTTAACAGGTCCCTCTTCGGTCTACGACGAAGGCTCGCCCCGTAAGGCGTCCCCAACATTCGCATACTTTTGTTTGATCGCGATCCGAGCCCCGTACTGACCATGTAGACGTCGACTCTGCCATCTTTGACCTTGGCGTCCCAATCCTGTACGTTGCCAAATGATAACCTTTACAAATATCTATCCATGCTGGACTCTTTACTAACAGGATGCAGGGGCATTTGGTAGGACTGCCTCCCATTGTACGACCGACGTCGCCTCGACATGGAACTGACAGGTGCCTCTAGCTACGGCTGCCAGGAGCTCGCATGGCAGATCAACTCGGCCAACGTTGCCCGCGGCGAGGCGCGCGAGTACGGCCACGCCGACGTGACAATCCACAAGGTCGACGGCCACGTCGACCGTCTCTTTGCTGGCCTCGGCGAGACCATGCACGCCTACATGTCCCACTTTGACAAGCTCGTGTCGCTGCCCGAGGGCTTTGTCATTGTCGCCAGCACCTCCAACTCGGAGTTTGCCGGCATCGCCCACAAGGACAAGGCCATCTTTGGTGTCCAGTTCCACCCGGAGCTCGAGCACACGCCCCGCGGCAGCGAGCTGCTGCGCAACTTTAGCGTCGACATTTGCGGCGCCAACCCCAGCTGGGTCATGGGCGACTTTGTCGAGCAGGAGATTGCGCGCATCCGTCACCTGGTGGGCGACCGTGCGCAGGTGATTGGCGCCGTGTCGGGCGGCGTGGACAGCACCGTGGCGGCCAAGCTGATGAAGGAGGCGATTGGTGACCGCTTCCACGCGGTGCTGGTGGACAATGGCCTGATGCGGCTCAACGAGTGCCAGCAGGTCAAGGCGACGCTGGGCGAGCACCTGGGCATCAACCTGACCGTCGTGGACGCGGCGGACCTGTTCCTGGGCCGTCTGGCGGGTGTCCTGGAGCCCGAGAAGAAGCGCAAGATCATTGGATCGACCTGTAGGTTCATGGGTCCGACGGCATTCGTCCGGTCGACACGTATGAAAAACTAACGAGTCAGTCATCGACCTGTTCGAGAAGGAAGCCGAGCGCATTGAGAAGGAGGCCGAAAACACCCCCAACGCCGGAAAGGTGGAGTGGTTCCTTCAAGGAACGGTAAGGACGAGCCTTTTGTTTCCTTTCGTGTGCTGATCTGTCGCTAATTGGAGTCTAGCTGTATCCTGATGTGTATGTTTCGTGTCCAAGCCAGCAAGGCACCGTATGTCTTGAGAAGGCACAAAATTCAAAACTAACCGTTGTGCAGCATCGAGTCCCTCAGCTTCAAGGGCCCTTCGGCGACGATCAAGAGTGAGCAACATGTCGGAAGCGGAAGGGGATATTCAAACGAGTGAAAGAAGTACTGCTAACAAGACAAACAGCTCACCACAATGTCGGTGGCCTACCTGAGGTATGTTGTCTTCGTTTTTTCACTTCTCTACATATCCATATACTAACTTGTTTGTAGCGCATGATGAACGGCGTAAGTTGTGACTATGTCTGCATGTGACAATTATAATGCTTACGACGACTGACACACCTCTGCCTTTACAGCAAGGCCTTCGTGTAAGTGGCTTCCGTGCTGGAGTGATGCGAATGGTCTTCGCCCATACTAACAACACCAGCTCCTTGAGCCCCTTCGCCTGCTCTTCAAGGACGAGGTCCGCGCCATCGGCCGCACGCTTAATATCCACAATGATCTGATCATGCGTCACCCGTTCCCCGGCCCGGGCATTGGCATCCGCATTCTGGGCGAGGTGACGCCCGAGCGCGTCGAGGTTGCGCGCAAGGCCGACAACATCTACATTAGCATGATCAAGGAGGCCGGCATCTACGACAAGATGTCGCAGGCCTACGCCGGTGTCGACACCAACAAGGGTATGTCCTTCCATACGGCATTCTTTCTTACGATAAAACGACGATGCCAAGCTAACAATACAGCCGTCGGTGTCATGGGCGACACGCGTGTCTACGGCTACATTATCATGTACGTTCTCTTCGCGACCCACCACTCGAGTCAAACACTGCTAACATACCGCAGCCTCCGCGCCGTGACGACGAGCGACTTTATGAGCGCCGAGGCGTTCGAGTTCCCTTGGGCATTGCTGCAGAAGATTGCCCGCACGATTGTCAACAGCGTGGACGGCGTCTCTCGCGTGACCTATGACCTGTATGCCCCGTTTCCCCTCACGTCTTGTTTGTGGTTAGTAAGACAACTAAAGCTAACCCATCTACAGGACCTCCAAGCCTCCTGGCACCATTGAGCTGGAGTAACCGGAGTAGGCACGACACGAGTGCGGTGAGAAAGGAGTCTGGGAGTTGTTTTCTATTATTCCAAGCACATTATCCGAGCGTTTGCGGACGGAAAAAGGAGCTCTCATAAACAAAAGACTATTCTATCATATCCTCTATATAGAGTTTGCTTAGAGAAGCCGGTTTTTGTATTTGTTTTTTCTTCTTCGTTTTTTTTATCTTCTTGGCTTTCGTTTTCTTGTATAGAATAAAATACCAATAGAAGAGGGTTCAGAACCAGGTCATGTCAGTTTTTTTTTCCCAGCGGTTCCCGGGATTCATAGTAAAATGGTTACATTGTCTCGTCTCCTTGCGGTCAAGTGAGGGCAACTCGTGTCAACTCGCCAAGTCATCTAGTCACATATGCCGCAGACGTCAGATCATGCACGGCACAGGCCAGGTGGCAGACGAGCTGTCTGAGGACGTTGTTGGCAGGCGCGGTTGGCATTTTGTCACAGAACCAAGACGACGAAAAACCGATGCCTGCTGGCCTGTCGTCTTGCTGTTCCGGGACCCTTGTTGTCGATCCGCCCGTTTCGATCCATTCTGCCATTTGCAGCATTGCTGCCCGAGGCAGCCCAGCCCAACGACTCTGTGCTAGCTTGTTAGTCTCTTCCCAGAACCAGGGAACGCGTCCTGACTGGCTGCTGCAGGGGCTCGAGGGCCGCCAAGGGCAAATTGGTGTGTCGCAGGTGCAGACTGTCACCAGCCAGTTATGGGCGAGAACGCAGGGATCTCGTCAGATGAGGCTGCCCCGTCGGCAGCTCGGGCGACCTGCGTTTTCCTTGACGGGGCTCCACTGTCCCACTAACACAGAGAAAGAATGACAACCTCTTGTGAGGTTTGCGGCCGTCGACCTCGCTTTCTATCTCTTATTCTGTCTAGGTAATCCCGCCGTGCCGCGCTCGGCTGCAAGTCATCTGTGGCTTATCGACTGTTGGCTTTTGTACGAGCATCTTGCCAAAAGATTATTGTCCTTTGTATGGAGTTGTCATTGTCCATCTGTGCTGTCAACTTCCCAACTGAGCTGATTTTTCATCAACTATAGTAACATACCTGTTTTGATGAATTTTCAGCCTATGACTACGAATCCTGTCATCTTTACTTTTCTCGCCTCTTCTGCCTTCCTTTTCGGACCCTTTCTTTCTTCGCCTTCTTCCTATCCCGTTCTTCTCTTGTCTTCGCCTGGCACTAAAGCGTCTCCAAACACATTTTTTATTTATTTACTTATTTTCAGCTTCGTCTCGCTGCACTCCGAGCACGCCCATGTGAGAACTATCTGAGCATCCCGGTAAATCTGACCTGCCCCTCGGATTGCGCTGTAGATTGTTTACGATCTGCTTGCGCTGCATGAAGGGGGAGTGGAGAGTCGTGTGTCCTTTATCTGTCGTTTTCTTTGTCCATCTGTATTCTTTTTGTGCCGGTCGTATTCGTCTCGAACAAATCACAGCCTGCATCGCGACTTTTGTCAGGCACGCTAGCAAACTAGCCAAATCGCACAGCCGTTTTTTGTTCCTTCTCCGTTTTCTATTCCCCACGAGCTGACCTCACTTCCTTTTTGCTTCTCACCGCCCTTTTAAGGTGAGCCCGGCTGAGGACGACAGGCACCAACATTTTCTAGTCAGATCGGCTGCTAGCCAGTCAGCTTTCAAAGAAGGCACATCCATATGTTGGGCTGTGCTCTTGGAATATTGTGATCTGTTTCCGGCGTATTTTGGCGTGTGTTCGACGCGGTTCGTCTTGCTTGGTCGTAGATTCGGGCATAAACTAAAACGTGGGATCGCACGGGGACATAACAAATCAAACGGAAAGGAACGTCCGGTGATGGGCATCGTGACAACAAAACTAAAAGGGTGATGAAGGCTCACAATCGGGACAGATGACAAAGTAGGGGGCGAGATTCGAAGCCGGCAGTTCCATGGCACCAGAGGAGTCGTTCGTCAGGCTCTGCCTTTTTTTTCTTGCTTTTATTAGTTTTTCAACCGCAGCTTTTCATGACCCGTCTCTGGAATATTATTGGCTGCCTCGCGCCTCTTCCTTCCCCCTTGCTTCTATTTATTGCCTCGTTTGTCAATCTTATCAGCTCTTTTACGATTGATTTTGATTCTGCCGGCTTTATTTTCATGATTGTTGTCCATATTAGCTGATCTGCTTTTGAAATATCAGCTAGGCTGACACTATTTTTATTTCTGATGGGCGGACCTTGTGTTTGGTTTCCCGCCGTTTTGCCTTCACCTATCCCGTTCGGCGCGTCGTTTGATTATCGGTGACGTACCTCGCAGGTTTGGCAGCCGACTCTACATGTATTTCTACGTGATGCGGCCTCTTCAGCCCTGCATCGCCCCCAATTTCAACAATTGTCCCCGATCTACTCTCCCTCCCCTCTTGGTAGCTCTCGGCGGGTTCCTTGCATGTGAGCCGTGTGGTCCACCCTGGGCCCCTCTTGTAACTTGGCCTGTTCGTATGGCCTTCCATTTGCCTCACATTTGCCACGAATGACCACTCCTAGTTCAATTACGTTCACCCACTCATGTTTCCCTTGTCGATTGCCTCTTCCTATTGCCCTGTTTGTGTGACGAACGCTTCTGCTTCCCAAGGCCGCTCACCAACAGGGGTTCGGGGGGGATGTTTTCTTATTCTGGTCATGCACTTGCCCTTGTATGGAAACTACTGCAAGTCGGACACCTGCAGCGAGGACGACAATATGGAAATACTTCTCGTCCACGCGTCCGCCTTGTCGTTTCCTTCTTCTCTCTTTCTTTTCCTTTTTTTAATGTTTTTTTGTCTCATTTCTTTCCCAACAATAAGCTCAGTCCTAGATAGGAAATCAATAGGAAAAAATACTGCCAAAAGATGCAATAAATGTGACGAACGAAATGGTCCCCGCACGATGCGGCCACCCGGAACGGCCACGCAGCGCTTAGGGGCTTGCTTCCAAAGGTCCCATCAAGCCTGACCCGGCCGCACCTGGCCGGCCTTGCTGTCCCTTTTATTTCTTTCTCCCTTTTTCTCCAAACGTTGCAATTCATATCCGTTGGTGTGATGGCCGGTCTTGTCACGGAACTAACGACTGATAAACCTGTTCACAGGGTGCGACCCACCACGTAAACATTCTCACAATTTCGTGTACCCGCGCACTATGCGCCCACGCGACCCTTTCCCCATGTCCCATTTCTCACAAAGCCGTGTCACAGAAAATAATAATAGTAATAATCATATGAAAGGAGGCCAATCCAAAATAAATAAATAAAATTGTTAAAATGGTGTGTACACAAGACAAAAAAGAAAAGGGAAAGCATATGATGGGTTCGGGTTGCCCGCCTCTCCTTCCCAACGCCGAGAGGGCTGCTACATCGCCACCTCTTCCACTGTCTCTATCATTCCGGAGCAAGATGTCATGTGTTAGAAAAAAGTAAAACAGAAAGACGAACACTGATAGGACCGCCGTTGGCAAAGGCTGGGAGCACCAGGCAGACGCAATATCTGTTCGTGTGGGTGCACAGCAGTGCTGGTGGTCTTTCAGCGAGTCGTTTTGTTATGTGACCGTGCCCTCTCTTTGCCCTGCTTTTTTGCATTTTCGTTTGACATCTGACATTTCACTTGTGTTGATGGCCCTCTGCTCTCTCAAACCATCGCCAATTAACATGAATCAAAAGGAACCGGAGCGATAGCATCGCCGACTAACACTGCACAGGCCCTTAACAGGCCCTTAACAGGTCCTCACAGGCTCGCAATGCTATTTTTGGCGAGACAGCACTACCTCTAAATTCTTCGAGCATAAGCCTCCGTAAATCTTCCGTGTTTTCTTTTTCGCCGTTTTTAAGAATATGTTTTGGCTTCTTTCACGACCGCTGCCTCGCCTTCGCTGCTTCCCTGATTTTGTCTCCACTTCCTTTCTGGGCTTGTCGCCCGCGCTTTCTCCAGCAGCGGCAGGCATAGCCTGCCTAACTGAGACATGCAGCCCTCTCAGAGCCGTTGCGCGCCGCACACGACTGGTCAACAGGGCAGGACACCGCCCTTGGCTGTGCGCGAAGTGGAGGGGGACGAGGCAAGAGCGATGGACCAGAACTGACGACCGTCAGTTGCTGTTTCCTTAACGAACACCTGTGGATGATTCCCTGGTCGTGCCTGCCTCGTAAAATTCACCTCATTGTATTCCGAAAACCGAAACAACGAGGCAGCGTTGTCGCACCTTCCGTGGCGCCTGTCCTCACCCCCCTCCCCTCCTTCCATCCAGCCACTGGCGCATTTCGAATCGAGCCAATCTCTAAGCGCCGACTGGCCGACGACCTCTCACAACCTCACTTTGTTTTTCTCTCACACAACCGTCCTCGGCGTTCGTCTTTCTTACACACCCACGCTTCGACACGCGCCAGCACATTCACACACCCCTGTTTGGGCCTATCAGCGGCCAGAAGCTCCAGATGCTTCATGAATCTCATTCTATTATTCATTCTTTGCCATGTTCTTCACTCACTTCGTCATTCTGTTTTTTTTTTATTGCCCTCGTACGTCGTACTTTATTTCTTCCCTTGTTTGTTCCCCTTTGTCGTCTGGGGACTCTTGCACGCGGCTCTGCGACAGCAAACACCCCCTTGGTAGTTGCTTTTGGCCCCGTTGTAGAACTGTTTACGAAAAACAAGAAGAACCACGCGGCAGGCCAAGAAAGGAAAATATTCGAGTAATTCGCCGTCCATTCTTCGTCGCATCCCTTTACTTGCACCCCTCGTATCCACCGCCAGCCCAAACCCATCCCACCACGTCGCCCGCCTCCACCCCGTTCGGTAGGATGGAAGATGGCTGCAGGCGAAGCGATGGGCCATGCCGCATGACGAAAATGGAGATGAGTGAGGAAATCAGAGTTTAAGAGGATTAAAAAAAGTTCATGGGAGCAAAGAGAGAGTCGTGCTTTTACGGTTTACGACATGCTCTATAGTGTCAAGCTACGAAACAAGAAAGCAGGATACGGCGCCAGGCCGTCTCGTCGGGTTTCGTTTGTCGTTCAATACTTTTGTACCTCGTACCTTATTGTTCTGCTTTAACTCTTTTTATACTCCTTTCAACCTGCCCCTGTCATTCGTCTTTAACCTCCTCTCATCTTGATATTCTCTCTCCGCCTCTCGTTTCTTTCTTTCTCTCCCTCTCCCTCACCTCTCACTTATCATCTCGAGCCTGTTCCCCACAAAGCCCATGCTTTGTTTCATCATTTCACGAACGGCGACTACTCAGGAACAACAACACGCTATTTGTTTGGAAATAATCTGGCAATCCGCTCTTCATCTACTCTTTCCTCGTGTCTTCTGATTTTCCGTTGTTTTCTCGTTCGTCTACATTTTCCTGGGAAACCTTTTTTGCCTCTAATCTCTTTCTTCCTATTTTTATTATCCTTTATACCCTTCTTACCGCATCTTTGTTTTTCTTTACCTTACGCTCTGCTCTCTTTCTTTTGCAACTCATTGGGACGGTGCCGCTGGTCGTCGCCTCTCTTTGCATTCCCTCGCCGGCTGTTGGTTTCTCTTTGTTGATTTTATTGTCTCCATATTTGGCGTACTTTGCTTCCGCATTTCTATTTTCTATTTCCCCTTTCCAGTTGTCTCTTATTCATCTTTCCTATTTTTGTTCATTCTCACTTCAGCCTGTCTCTTCCGCTCTATTTCTTTTCTCATAAACCCGCACATCTCGCAAGCCGCTCATCCTCCCTCGTCTTACTTCACCCTCCCCCTACTTATTATTCACGAGCATGCCGAACGTTTCATGCAACAAAGGTCTCTCATAAAATCGCCATACATCGCCATGTACGCCGAATCCGTGTCGTCGCCATCATGGTTTGATAAACTCGCCTCATGCTGTGGACCGCCCTCGCCAGGACTGCCCCATGGCCGCAACAAACTGCTTCGGCGCGCCGAAAAGGACGCCCGCGCCGTCTGGGCCGACGAGCCCGCCATGACACCGCCGCCCTCCTTTGGACCCGGGCCGCACCCACGACCAGTCGACCTCATGGAAGTCGGCCGGATAGCAGCCGATCCTTACCGGACTCAGAGACCGTCCCAGGAACAGGTGGCAGAGTCCAACACAGCGTCTGGTCATATGCAGCACAGCCGGAACAACAGCCAGGCCACCAACCGAGGACACAGTCGGGGGCACAGCCGGGGCGGTAGAAGCAAAACTTCAAGAGACGGGCTTCGTTCTCGTCACGGCTACTCACGGTCGGGCTCGTCGACACTGGTGGGAGGTACGCCTAGCACCACGGCCGGCCGCAGAAGCCACTCGATTCGACGGCGCTTTCGGACGTCTTCGTCGTTGTCGCTCTTTCCGTTACCACCTTCCCTGTCGTCTTCCACATCGTCACGGCGCCCGCAGATCTCAGCACCGACCAACTTTCGCCATCTGCAGTCGGAGACTTTTATCTTCCCGGCTCTTCCACAAGAGGAGCAACAGCAGATCCAACAGTACCAGCGAGAGCAATACCACCAGCTACGCCAGCACGAACAGCAGCAGCAGCAACAACAGGGTCAGGAATTGGACCCGGAACAGCAGCGCCAGGAGTTTCAAGAACAACAGCAGATCTTCCAACAGCAGTACCTTCAGCACTACCAGGAGCAGTACCGCCAACAGTTCCAGCAGCAGTTCCAGCGCCGTCCGCCTTCGTTTCAGCCGCTCGACTTCACCACGCACCTACCATCGCCACTGCTACCGTCGTTTCGGCGCGCGACCATTGTCTACGATGACGAAGACAATGACGAGGGCGAGGCGGACGATATCGTCACCATGCCGCCACGGGTGCACGCGCGCAATGGTAGCCACGGTGACGACGACATCAGCACCCACCACTCCGTGTTCCACGACCGCAGCCACTCGGCAATGTCGTTTCACCTCCCCCGCCGGCCGGTTGGCGCGGGTGCAGCTAGTGTGTCTGTCTCGGGAGGCAGCATTCGGTCGGGTGTTGCTGGTGTTGCTGGTGTCGCCAGTACCGGTGCCATGAAGGACAAGGCCACCGAAATAGCCGCCACTATGGCGCCTCCGGCTATCCCTGCCCGGTCTCGCCTGCGCTCGCACTCGTCGCCGGCCGTCGAATCCATGGTCGAGCGCATCGCCAGCGCCATGATCGAGATGGAGAAGCTGCAGGCCGAGATCGACTCGGTCGTCGAGCGCCAGAGCATCTACATCAGCAGCCGGCCTTCCACGGCCTACGGTATGGCCACCGTTGGCAGCGAGGTGGCACCGCTCAAGCTCTTCCCTTCTTCCTTTGACGAGATGCCGTCCGTGCCAGCGATCCCGGCGACAGCGCCCTCGTTTGCCGAGCGGCTCAGTACGGAGCGGCCCAAGACGGCACCGCCGCGTAGCAGCGTGTATTTGGGGTCGACAGCCACCGATGCCGGTTCCGTCCCTCTTCCCTACAGCTCGACGGGCACTCTGACGCAACAACAGCCGTCCCAGCAGCAGAAACAGGCCACTGTTGCCGCCGCCAGCGCGTCGTCCGTGTCTGTCGCATCTGCCGCCTCCGTCGCTTCGGCCGCCGCCAAAGCTGCCAAGGCCAAGGCTCGAACGGTGCACAGTGCCAGTGGAAGCGTTGGTAGCATTCGCGGTGGCGGTAGCGATGCACGAATCAATGGCCGCCCCGTCGATGTGCCTTTGGCACCGCCTTTGCCTCTGGTCCTTCGCCCGCCCTTGCGCAAGAAGAAGTCATTTTCGCGCGTCTCCAACTGGATCTCGCTCCACAACCACAACGGCCAGGGCATTGATGCTGGTATCGGGGACGCCCCCAACTCATCCCGTGGACACGGCCACAACCTGAGCCTCGAATCCGTCACAAATGCACCCCGTCCCATCACAGCCAAGGACGGCTTCTATCAGTGCCTCTCACCAGCCTTGGAGGTGCAAACCAACTATGGGCGTACCAGCATCGACTCGCTGGTATCGACCGTAGAGACGCTGTCGACCTGGACGACGGAACGCGATGAGTCGAGCCGGCAGGTCGGTGTCGAGGGAGACGAAGTCGAACTCGTCCGAGACGAGTTTGCCGAGGACCTCCCCAAACACGACACGCCGACCCCCACATCGGCCACGACCATGACGACGCTCGCCACACTGCTGACCGCTGCGACCACCGCGACATCGACGCCCACGATCCCAGCCATGGCAACCGCCGCTGCGTCTCCTTCCTTGGCTGAGAAATCGAGCGCGAGCATGCTCGGCGCACACCGTCCGCAGAGCGTCGGTGTTGCTTTCTAGTTTCAAAGGACTTGATGCTGATTAGTCTGATTCTACTTGTTTTTGTATATATCAGGTTTTGTAACTCCTTGTACTTGGCTTGTTTTTGTGCTGTCGTTTGATTTTCATTTTTGGTCTCGTCTTGTTTCCTGTTTTCGTTTTTTGCTATTTCTCTCACTTCTTGATACCAGGATCCTCTCGAACCTTTTCTTTTTTTAATACTATAGATAGGGAGGCAAAAATATTTCGGTGGTAATTTGGACAGATGGATAACTACATTGTATTTGTTTCTATTATTATGCTCTTTTATATTGACGAACAGCGTCGCATGTTCAGCGGGGATCAGTGCTCTGGAGCGCTGAAACCAGGTACATAGGCCCTGTTTTTTTACTCCAATTTGACATTCGCGCCATTGGGCAGCAGTGAAAACGTGGGCGTCTAGAGCGCTGCAATTAGCGACGGCAGTTGCCAGGTCTGTGCCTTCCCTGTCCGTACGGTGTGGCCCTGCGCTAAAAAGGTACGATTATTCCTCCGACGCGGCTGGCCGTTGCTTCCCATTTAGGACGACGAGACAGGAAAATGTGACATCTTGGGGAACACATCATGCAACGCAGCTGTTTTGTCCAATTTTCGGCGGACTTGTTGTCCTCAATCGAACCCCAATAGCTTCTTTTGTTTCGCACCCCCAAACCAGCGATGAAGGGTCCTTTTTCTTCGATTGTCGACGGCGTGTCGTCGCTCTTTGGCGGCAGCGGCGGCCGCTCCAGCAACCGCTACTACGAATACCAACCCGTTACCTCGCCCTCATCGGCCGCGGACCTTTTCAGTGATGACGACGGCAGCGATGGTGACAGCGACGGCATGGGTGCGCGGCGCCACCGGAGGAGTGGTGGCCGCAGACGCAGGGAGCCCATGATGTTCGCGGAGGCGGGCAGCTACCAAATTGACGGCGGACTACACTCGAAGCGGTTATACTTTGACAGCGATTTCAAGGACGGCGTGTTTGACAGCGTCTGGGCACGTGGCCACCGCCGGTTTCTCAAGCTGACGCTGCTGGTGGTCATGGCCGGCCTCATGCTGTACCTGAGCACGATCGTCGCCCACATCCTCGCTGTGTCCGGCTCACTTCGCCGCGGCCTACCGTCTTGCGATACGACCGACCACGGCTACCAATGCTACCCGAAAGTGGCCCAGTACTGGGGCCAGTACTCGCCGTTTTTCTCGGCACCCTCCGACATATCCAATACGGGCGCCGGCAAACCCACGCCGCCGCAGCGTGCCGACTCGTCGCCGTTTGCGAGCCCACAGCAGCAATCCCACAGGGAAGACCCATCGTCGGCCGTTTTGCCGCCGGGCTGCCACTTCACGTTTGCCCAGGTCCTCTCGCGCCACGGAGCACGCGACCCGACATGGAGCAAGACGGCCGCGTACGCTGCGCTCATTTTGCGCATCCAGAAGACGACTGACGCTCCCTTCGAGGACGGACCCGACGGAAACTTTGCGTTTCTGAATAACTTTACCTACAGCTTGGGCGCCGACGAGCTGACGCTTTTTGGCGAACAGCAAATGGTGAACTCGGGCGTGCACTTTTACCAGAGATACCAGTCGCTTCTGAAGTCGCTGGCGACATCGACGTCTCATGGGAACCCATTTGTGCGCTCGGCAGACGAGAACCGCGTTGTGCAATCGGCAAAGAAGTGGATCAGGGGATTCCAGAGCGCGAGACACGCCGAATCGGATAGCACGCAGATTGTGCTGCTTCCCGAGGCAGCTGGCTTCAACAACACACTGAGCCACAACGGGCTCTGCAAGCGGTTCTCGTCGCACCGCGGCTCGGCCGCTCAGGGGGCGTTTGCAGCGACGTTCGTACCGGCCATTACGGCACGGCTGAACCGCGGCCTGCCCCAAGCCAACTTAACGGACAAGGAGACCATTTACCTCATGGACTTGTGCCCGTTTGAGACGGTTGCCGACGAGGAGGAAGAGACAGCGGACGAGAATCGCGAGGTGCCCCCGGAGACGGTGGCTGGCGGCCGCGTTCTCTCGCCGTTTTGCCATTTGTTCACCGAGACCGAGTGGCACAATTACGACTACTACCAGACGCTCGGCAAGTGGTACGGCTATGGCGATGGCAGCGACTTGGGGCCAACGCAGGGCGTGGGCTTCGTCAACGAATTGATTGCACGACTGACGGCGTCGCCCGTCGTCGACCACACGAGCACAAACCGCACCATGGACGCCGATCCCGCGACCTTCCCGCTCGACGCCAAGGTGTATGCCGACTTTAGCCACGACAACGACATGTCCAACATCTTTGCCGCCCTGGGACTGTACAACGGCACGTTTCCCGCTGGTGACGGCCCATCCAACACGACCCGCACGGAGCCAGAAGACATGCGCGGCTATGCTTCCAGCTGGGTCGTGCCTTTTGGGGCACGCTTGTACGTCGAGAAGATGGTATGCGGCGGTGACAAGGAGTCATCCAATGACGAGTTTGTGCGCATCCTGGTCAACGACCGCGTCATGCCGCTGCAAAGCTGTGGCGCCGATCAGCTGGGCCGCTGCCGCTTGAGCCGGTTTATCGACAGCCTGGCATTTGCGCGCAACGGCGGCCTCTGGGACGACTGCTTTGCTTGATTGGAGGGGTAGACAGGACCGCGATGCGATGTACTCGCAACTTTTGTGCCGTCTTATTTTTTTTACTGCATGCCGGCCGCAGCAGCATCCATACACCATTTCACGACTTTAGGCATTTGTACTTTTGTATACCTACAGCGACATAGTTTCCTCGGCTATTTTGTCGTCCTTTTACATACCCATTTTTGCGAAAATCCCTTTCTTCGTCCGCTCTGAAAGACTACGTGAGACATGCAGATGCATCGAGGCAGTGACGAAGCTCAGCTTGAAGGCCGTGAAGACAGCGCTGACGAATAACATTGTTAAGGTGATCCAAGACTAGGCTGAGCACATCTGCGGAGGGTGGCAGGCAAAGGAGGGAGGTTTGCGCATTGTTTCGTTGGCTGCCGCCCGCCTTCAACGTTGCAGTCATCCCGCGCGAACAAAGTCCACCATGCTTCGACGTATTACAGGCGGCCTGGCTGATCTGGCCCTGACTATCTGAAAATGAGGCGCATACCGGCGCCGACCAGCCGAGCTCGCTGCCGCGCGAGGCGGCATTTATATCAGAGGAGGGCATTCTTTCGAGAATAAATCCCCTCTGATAAGAAAATAGTGTTTCCATAGATTATGTCAAAGTCTCAATGCATTCCTGAACTGGAGAGACCACTGGGGAAACATGGTCGTAGCATTGTAAGAAACGAGCGAACAGTAAAGTAGCTTGTATGGTAGCTGCCTTTTATTGATATACGTTTGGGGGCCATTCAAACGCCTCCAAAGGTAAGGCTGGGAGAGAAGAGAGAGAATAAAATGCAATAAATGTTAGACTCATTTTGTAGTCCGGAAGTGAATGAACGACGCGACCGACCATAATGCAATCTTCGCCGATTTACGGGCAGCTTCTTTATTTGGTTTTGTCCACGTTTCCGGTAATTGCGATCCGTCCCGCTTTCGTCACGTCAAGCTCGACATACGAGTGCAAAACAAACAGCCCACAATGCCCAAGCCGAGCGACTACTTTTTATCCGACAGCGACAATGCCGCCATATTCGAGCAGCAGATTCGGCCTGCCGAGTTTGGCGACGGCCACGGCGACGATGGTGGGCCAGCCGCGTCATTGTCAAGCCCGCATGACCAAGACCGCCGCCCCGTCTGCATCATCCTGGCCGGCCAGACGGGCGCCGGCAAGTCTCATGCAGCTCCTGCACTGGCCGCTGCGCTAGGCAAGTTGACCACTTCTCCTTCCGTCTCCGGCGGCACTCTCGGTACCGTCGGCTCGGGAGGCCCCGCACCGGGCAGTCCCGCCTGCTACTGCCACCTTGTCGCCGACACTCACAAGCCCTACCACCCGGCTTATGCCGGCCTCGTCGCCGACGCCGCCGCCGGTCTTGTGCCCCCCGGACTGGCCTCGGCTGCGACAGGCCACGATGCGCGGCGCTGGCTGGCGCGAGCGTGCGCGGTGGCGGCCTCGCGCAGCCTGCCGACGCTTGTCGAGTCGGCAAGCCGGTACCCACAAGATGTGGTGGATATGGCCGGCATTTTCCACCGGCACAACTACCGTGTGTGTCTGGTGCTGCTGGCCGTCCACCCGGTGCAATCGCGTCTGGGCCTACTGGCACGGTTCTTGGACGCGAAATCAGCTGGCCCCCCGGTGTCCCACGCACCAGAGCAGGCATCACAGCAGGCATCACAGCCAACCACTGCCAAAAAGACGCTGCCCGTCCGGTTGACACCGCGGCTGGTCCACGACGAAAGCTATGCCGGGCTGGCAGAGCTGGCGACTCTGCTGGATGTGCAGGGTGCGCCGTCGCCGCCGCCCTTGTCTGACGCAGTGCTCATCCTGCGGCGCGGCAACCAGGTGGCGTATACAAACTACTGGACAACAGATGGTGGCGAAGACAAAGAGAGGCGGTGGAGGAAAACACCTGCCGGCGTGGGCGTTGCTCTGGCGACAGAACGGGAAAAGAGACAGTCGAGTACAGCTGGACTGTCCGAGAGCTCACCGTTGGCCGCCGAGGCAGCACTGTTTGCATCCGATGTGACGCGGTTGCGAGAGGCTCATCCGGAGCGGGCTGACGAACTGGACGCATTGGCGTCCGAGTACGCACGAGGCACACCGGTGGAGGCAGATGACGGAAATCACACGTCGTACCATCTACTGGATCCAGACGCACTTGTAGCTCTACTACAAGCCGCCTGGTAGGCGCTGCAACCATCCATCGGTAGGGTCAGTTTACTTTTGGCATGGTACATGATGACGAGTCATGAAGAGCAAATTGGGTAGACAAAATAGGTATTTTATTCGTTCAGTGGTCTTCCATGAGCCCGTGGGGAAGTTAATACTGATACTTTCAGCATGTCCGGCGACACCTCGCATTTCATAATTTCAACGCCGCTGCGAATGCCGCTTTGCCGAGTATATGACATCAGTGCTGGCAGGAAAGGAGACAAAGGGAGAAACAAGTGAGAAGATCACGAATCGCTGGCGGTTGGAGGAACTGTATTCGTGGTCAGTCTTACTTTTGCTACCACGTGCCATACGGCCTCTTCCCCGTCCTGTGATATAAGATGTACAAGCAAACAAATAAACGCACAAATATACAGGGTATTGTCAATCAACAGCAACAGAGGATGGGCATGATAAAGGAGAGCAGACACGCATTCAAAGTGGAAACACACAGCGCTGTCATTGGCAGGCGTTTGTGCAAACTTCGTGTTGCTACAGAAGCCTTGCCGTCGTTGCAGTCCCAGTTGCTTCTGTACACCCAGCACAAGTTATGAAGTCGATCAAAGTTGAATCCCTGTGCGTCTAGCAAGAACAACATGAAATATAGTTGGTCCAAGAAGGATCCACAACGTAGCAAAGAAGACACAATGTAGGTGAGAGAGAAGAGAAAACCATTTGCAATTCATATCGTCATGGCTAAACGCAAAACGCCCCCATATTCCACTTGGTAAAGATAGCAAATAACAATAGTAATAATAAATACAACACAAGCCAAAACGGGGAAGCACAAGAATACCATAAATAAAACAGATGGCTGAAGAAAGTACAATTCCTTAAAAAATAATGATATAAGAGAAAAGAAGAGCACGAAACGCCGGGTAATGAGATGGTTAACTAGGGAGGAGCGCCGTGCAAGGCTCCCTTCGCACCAAAAAAGGAGCATTTAGGTCGTGAAAATGCTGCACATCCTTTTGAGAGCCTCGGCAATGTGCGTCGGTTATTCGGTGGCATAAATTTAGGTTGAGAAACGGTAAACGTAAGTTTGGTGCATGGTATTTGTGGTTCATATCACTGTACCGGCTTTAGGATGCGTGTGATTGAACACTGCGTGGTGTCACATCACCGCTACGCCGACGGACGAGATCCTGGCGTTGTGCGGCTTTGGAGTGGCTCGAAATTAATTGTGACTTTTTGCGGACCGCGTTCAGCCGTGTCCGGATCATGTTGATCATGAATTCGACCGTCTTCTGGTCTTCTGTGTTGATGTCGCCGCCATCTTCGTCCCGCAGGGCCGACTTCTCGTCTCTGCCCGAGGCTGACGAGCGGCGTCGTGCCGGCTCGTCATCCGTGTCGAGGACTGCCTCGAGCATGCAGATAGCAGTCAAGTAGGACAGCTCGCAGCCAACCAGGTCGTCGTTGGAGATTTCGCCAATGGCAGCGGCGCGGCTCATCTCGACGGCGCGGTCGTACATCAGCTTCTCGGCACTGATGCCAGCGCTCAAGAACACACCGTCGGTGCCTGACCCTGCTGTCGCACCAACACTGCCGACACCGCCATGTTCGTCGTCCCGGCTGTGGTTGCTTGGATGGGACGGATGATCCTCAGGCAGCTTCCGTTGGACCTCGACGAGCCGTTCGCGTGCAAAGTTGGCTTTTTCAAGCACTTCGTTGAACCGCGACCGGATCCACTGCACCGCCGCGTTGACGCGCTGGCCCAGAACCGAGTCCATCACGAACGGCAAGTTGCCAGCGCCACCGCTTCCGGTGGAGTCGCTGCGCATCTTGCTCCGCCACCACATACTAGCAATGTCCATAGACTTGGCCAGGAGCGAGAGCGCTTTGACGTAGAGCACAAGAGCTTCCTCGGAGAGAACAACAATCGCATCAATCGTCAGCTCGTCCTCATCGTCGCTTGTCATCTGGAGCTTTTCAGACACGGGAATTCCACCCAGGTCGTGCTCGGCTGAGGGTGCAAGGGGCACAAGCTGCTTGTACTTGACCTCGGCGAATCCAAAGACGACGTCACTCCGTGTTGCGTAGTCCTCAATGAGTTGCGCGACGCGAGTGTCGTTGTCCGTCGGCGCAGCATTGACACCGTCGCTTCCACTGGTCCGCCCATCAGTGATCAGGGCGGCAGCTGCAGGTGCAGTAGAAGGGGTCGGGTACGCGGGGAAGGGGCTGTAGAGCTGCGGAGGCGATGCGCCCTTGCCAATCAAGGTGACCGGGTTCTTGACGCCCAGGAGGCGGAAGCTGGCATCGTGGATGGCCTTGGCGATGAACGAGGTCGTCGAGTTGGGGCTTGCAGACAACGAAGAAGGGCGGTCACCATGGTACGGCCGAGACACAGTCCCTTGAGCCACCTGCATGGCCCGGGACGAGGTCGGCGGCACCGCGCCTGTCGCCGAGGTCGGGTGCCCTTGCTGCGTGGCACGGCGAACAATGGCATGGCCAGACTTGGGCGATGTCTGATACTGGGCTGCAAGCCGTGGATTGGCAGCCATCTCGTCAGCGAACGCGTTAACCTCGACGTGCTTCTTCTCGACCAGGACGTAGTCGCGCTCAAAAGCAATATCCTGAGCGACCTTTTCTTGCTCATCATTCGAGGCATTGGTGCGTGCGTTGCTTCGTGCGTCTACCAGTTCACCAACATCATTTACTGTTAGCTCATTGCGAAGGGATGATGTGGGTGACGGATCCTCATTGTTTGTTTGGGCTTGATGGTGCTGCTGTTGGTTATGTTGCTGACCTTGGTTCTGGATCTGTTTCAACGAAGCGTTGGACAGCCGGTGCTGTTGCTTACGTTCGTCGTGCGCGGCAGGTCGAGAAGGCGCAGATGTGGACGGCAGGATGGTAGGCCGCCGGGTCGCAAGACCCTCGTTCGCATCTTGCGAGCCATGCCGTGGCAATTGGCTTGGTCGCTGTCCAGTACTATCTGCGCGGTTAAGACCAGACCGGTCCCGAGGTGACGAAGCAATGCCGCCCGCAGCAGCTGCTACGAGAGCAGATTCTCGATCTGTCTCTGCGGCAGCGGCGACATTGGGGGAAGCGACGTTCTTCGGAATGTAGCGGTTGAACGACTGTCTCCGAACAGCTCCAGTGCCAGGGGGCGTTGCTGTTGCCAGGGGTTGAGCTGCATCGTTTGTCTGCGGGGTGGAAAGTGGTGGCGTGGAGGGTAGAGCGGATGGTAACGTTGCGGGCCGCTGGTCCCTGGACGACGGGCGGTGTTCAGAGACACGCTCCATGGGTCGTGGCCGCTCTGGCCGGGGAATGTCGTCTTCAACAAGGCCTGGTATGGGACCGACCACGATGGGGTGGTCAAAAAGGTTCTCGAAGCTGAGGCGCTCAACAGGGTTGCGCTTCAAGAGAGACCGAATGAAGGCCTTCATGTCGGTGCTGATGATAGTGTCGCGGGGAAACCTGATCAGATCCTCGGCCGCCTCAATCTTACGTAGCAGCTCGACGTGATTGCTTGCCCGGAACGGAGGCCGGCCGCAAACCATCTCGTAGACGACCGTTCCCACCGACCACAAGTCTGCCTTGGCGTCGTACCGTTCGTAACGCAAGATCTCCGGTGCCATGTACAATGGCGAACCACAGAGGGTTTCTGCCAGTGTCGTTGATGGCAGGACACGCGCGAAGCCGAAATCGGCCAGTTTAAGCATGGGCAGAGACCTCAGGCCGGCCGCGGGTATTAACGAGTCCTGGCTGCCGGTCATTATGGGACGGGTGGCTTTGTGGCTTTCCCTGTAGTCGGGTGATGGGAGCAGGAGAAGATTCTGTGGCTTGACGTCGCGGTGGACAAAGTTGCCGTTGCGTAGGAATTGTAAGGCGCTGATGAGCTGTTTGGTAAAGTGGCGAGTAAGGACCTCATTCAGGCCTGTATTCGGGCCGCTGGGGTACTTGCGAGCCATGTCATGTGTTATTGGGTTCGTGATGAGCTTTTCGCGTTTCTTGATGAACATGGACAGGTCACCGAGTTCGCAGTACTCCATAATCAGATTGATGTGTTGTCCGCTTTCGACGCAGTCGTGGAGGGCGACAATGTGTGGGTGTCGGAGCTTCTTGAGTATCTTGATTTCTCCATAGAGATTGTCTTTCAGCTTCTTGTTCAGACGGCCAAGATCGACGGACTTGATGGCCACGGCGGCACCGGAGTCCTAGGTTTAAGAGGAATCGTTAGACTCGCAGACACTCAAAGAGAAACAAAGAGCAACTCAGGAACAGCGTTTCGGGGCGGGCGGCCGAGGCAGGCGCAAGGACAAAAACTAGGGCTCATCTGCTCACCTTGTGTTTGCCGAGGAAGACTTGAGCGAAACTGCCCTTTCCAATCTCGCCGCCGACGACGAAGTCGCCAACCAGGTCATCGTCAGTCGGCCGATTTCGCCGATGTGAACTGCCGGACGCCATGGTGGGCGGTTGTGTGTTTGAAGCCCTCTCTGTGAGAACAGTCCGGGGTCGGAATGGGCTGGAAAGAGAAGAGAGAGAGAGAGGAAGGAGGAAGAAGGAGGCGGGGAGGTTGACGAAGAGTGATGCCCGGAAGGGCTCAAGGGGTTTGGGGAGCTCTAGTGGAATTTGGTAGTCATAGATGGCGATTTCGCGAGATAGATAAGGTAGCCGATAAGACGGAAGCACTAGAGCAACAAGGCAGCTGATAGAACGTCGATAGGCAACACAGCAACAGCCCAGGCGATGGACAAAGCTATTGACAACGATGTCGAAGATGGAAGAGGCGACTGATGGAATAAACAAGGGAAAGAAAAGAGCAAGAAATAAAAACCTAAGCGAGGGAAAGAAACCAAAATCGAAGAACGAGGGAGTCAAAAACAGCACCAACAAATAAGGCGGCGAGCATCCGATAGGCTCCTGCGTAAAGAGAAAGAGGCAGGTTCCCACCGAAAGCACAGGTTAAGATGTTGCAGACAGGGGAGGGTGTGAGGGATTCAGGGTACCAGTGCTGGCTACCTAGATGACTTGCGGACTTTTGCGCCGTATTTTGCTTCGAGCCGCGGTGGAGACCAGGTGGAGTCTGTTTCGTTCTCCAGGTGGGTGCCGTGTTGTTCAGTCCTTGTGGTGTAGTATTCCGTAACACCTGTTGTATTTGCACAGAGGAAGGTCTGGTACGCCTTGGTAAATCGGCGAGGTGAGGCCAGCAAGCGGAGCTTGGGGGCGTGACAGCGTGACCAGCTGCAGGGCCGGCCAGGGCTGTGCAGAGAGAGAGAGCAAGAAGACAGCAAGGAGAAGGCAGACGAGCTCCGAGACGTGCGGAGGTAGCTCGAGGTGACTAGGATGTCTCGATGGTTTAGGAAGACGACCCGTTGATCGATGTGAAATAAAGAAAGGAAGGAAAAGTGAAAAGATCCTGTTGAGAGTCGAAGAAGAAAGCGCAAGTGTTAGTCTAGCATAATTCCATAATCACGGGAGAGTCCAGAAAGTGGTCGTTGCCTCGTTAGTCATAGATGGGTTGGCAGGGGTCATGGAAGGCGGCGGCCGGCGGATGCAGGGCGCGATGGCGGGTGGATACAGGGTCATAGGGGTATTCGCTGCAGTGACTCCGTAGAAATACACAGCAGTTGGGGGCAGATGATGGTGGTGGCAATGGGTTGTGTTTTTGAGAAGAGACGTACAGAATAGACTGTGCATAGATATGCAGATGCACAGTGCGTACGGATCATTGGCGGTCGCTGAATACAGTGTGCAAATGGCTGATTGTAGCGAGTACTGTGCTGGGAGGCGGAATGCTTTGCAAGGGCGTTTTCGACTCCGACTTGCCTTTGTTTAAGACGGATAGAGAACGTACTCCGTAGGTCAACTTGTAGGGAGGTTGCTCCAAGCGCAAGCGAATGACTCAGAGCAAAAACCAGGAGGATGAGACGAAGGATAAGGAAAGTAAAACAGAAGGGCGTAGAAGAGATGCTTAAGAATACCACGAGATAGCGAGCAGGATGGAGAGGCGGAAAGGACAGAGGTTGGCGACGTCGGTGGAGGATGGGAGAAAGAGAGGTTGAAAAGAGGACGAGAAAGACAAGCCGCTTGGAACCGAGAAGGCCTCAAAAATAGGAGGCAAGAGGATAAAAGAAAGAAGAAATGAACAAGAGCAGGAGCGACCAAGAGAACAAGACAAAAAGGGCAGCCGTTCGCTGTCTCGAGATAGGAAGCGCTGGGTGAAAGCATGCGCGTGATGGTGGAAAGAGCAAGCGGTGGTGTCGCTTGCGCGGGCAGTTGCAGTCACAGGTCTGACTGATAGTGCAAGAGCGACGTCGCAAAGCCCAACAAAGCAAGTGCTGGGGCAGATCAAAGAGGAAAGGGGCAACCCGAGGCGCTGGGCGATAAGTGGGCAGGTGGGCTCGGTGGGCTTGCTCTTGCTAACCTAACGGATAGTGGAGTGGGATAAGACGGAGTGCCGTGTTAGCGCAAGTTGCGAATGCTATCTTAGAATGCGCGAGCCACCAAAAGCACGCTCATGCACCATGGCGATGGCGAGCGGCAGTGACGGGATTTGGCAGGCGGTTGTTGTCAGAGGGAAGCGTCGGTGGGGGGCCTAGAGATGTCCAGCCAGGCCATTCATGGCCCATGGGCTCGATGCCTGGCCGTACCACATCGACATCAGCAAAATCCCTGGCGAGTCTTGGTCAGACCATTCACACCACTACAGTGCGCAAAACAGTGGGGACGTTTCAATGGGTGAAGCGACCAAAGCAGTGAACAGAGATGGCCCCGCGCGTGTGCGTTTCTACGACGTAATATTCGGAGCAGAGTAGCACCTCAGGGCCACAGATACACGTACCAGCCAACTGAGGCAAGTCCGGCTGGGGCGCTACCAAAACCACTGTTTGCATGCGGTGTCTAGACGCTGGACGTCTTGTGGCCTGGGCGCCTGTGCCGTGTGCT
The DNA here is from genome assembly GCF_000820605.1 of Sporothrix brasiliensis 5110. NCBI lineage: Eukaryota > Fungi > Ascomycota > Sordariomycetes > Ophiostomatales > Ophiostomataceae > Sporothrix > Sporothrix brasiliensis. The sequence goes on along the minus strand of NW_024467139.1, from coordinate 5,323,525 downwards.
TGGTTTTGAGGGGAAGAGGGTGCTCGTGATCATTACCTTTTAGTGCCAAAATTGCCGTTATGTGCCAGAACGGGGCAAAGTAGAGACCCCAGAATCAGGAGGCAAAAGACAGGGCCCAGTCAGGCTAAGCTCCTTTGGAAAGCGTGAAGCCAGAGCAGACAAAGACACACAAGGGGACAATGAAAAAAATGAAAAGAAACAACGATGACGACAATGTCCAAGCCATCGCGTTGCAATCAGCCCATTGCAAGAAGCAAGTCAGATTCCAAGGGTGTAGGGGTAAAGGAGCTCTGTGTTGAAGTCGCTCAAGAGGTATCTCAGTGCTGGCTACAGTGCTGGCGCTGTGTGCGCACTGTAAGATACAAGTCCTATGTCGCAGGTGGTCAATCGGTTGGTTTTGCCAAATTTAGTGGATGCTCACCCGCCGAACCTGCTAAAGATGGAATGTCACAGGGCAGCATGAGCAGCGTTTTGCAACGCCACTTTTTCTTGATGTATCATATTGTCTAAGTGCCTTTCTTCGACATCTCGTTTCACACCATCCGACGCTTATTAACGAATCAACAGTCGTTGCGTGTTTTTTTGTTGGTTATTTTGTAAGATTACCTTTCTCAAGGCGGGCAATATTGTTAGATTGCAGTAAATCGTACCGGAATGGACAACTGTATATCAGTCCGAAGCGAAGTAGAAATTGACGCCCTTTCAATCGACAGCCCCAGTACTCAATCACCATGGGTAGCTGCACCGATTTGGTGCAGCAAAGCGATACGGAGTACATATATCACTGCAGGTTTTGTTTGCCCACATTGCATGCTGACACGTCGGACTTGGGTTCTCTTGTTTCTCTTCTCTTTATTTTTCGAGTTCCTCTTTTGGTTTCGCCATTGCAATCAATAAATCCATGCTGTGCAACTGAGGAGCTGCAACTCTGTAGCGGTGACCGTCGGCTGTTGTCTCGCCCTTGTTTTCTTGTTATGTAAAAGAAGTTATGCAAGGCAAAGTCATCCTAGGCACGAAAGCGGAGAGGGTCCATGGGAAGCCTACTACGTTCTGTGACCAAGACTGTGCCTTCCCAGCGGCCAGCCTAACTGTCCAGCCATAACAGATGGTGTATAACTTCGTCGGAATAAGATGAATCTCCCACACCCACTTACCAGACGCTGCTGTCTCCGTACCTCACCCAGGCCATGCCCTTCATCCTTGCGGCGATTCTAACCATTCACTCTGGCCTATCACTCTGACCATCACTCTGACCATTCACGTTTTTCGCCGAAATAGCCCCTAAACGTTTCTTCTACTTCGTTCTCCTTTCCATATCACCGTCTCCTGTTCTCTCTTATCTAAGACAACTAGGCCAGGAAAACACCTCCTTTAGCAGAGACAGAGGGACGGAGTAGCGTGTTTTGCTATCTCATAGTGCCCGTATAGCCTATGACCTTGGACACCCCATTTGCCAGCTTGTTAACGTTGACGCTCCTTTCCCAATCAGGCAAGAAGTAAAGAGCCATGCATTCGCGTTGACACAACCTTATCTCCCTGTCTCTCTCTCTCTCTCAGTCTGATAGTCATGTCGGGCCTCTGCATGTGCGAGAGCGAGAAAGGAGCCTCACCTTTTACGAGCAACCTGGCTCCGTTCGCACCGTGTGCATTGTGCATCAACGTCAACGCAAAGTGTGCCACCCGGAAAGCTTGTGGCTATGGGACAGTGCGTTCCACCTTTTGGTTTGAGATGTTTTTGCCCGTATCCTCCAACCGCCCCATCCACTTGTACTTTTTCGGTGAGGCCGGGTAGGACTTTAAGACTGGGATACCAAAGTGCACCGTCTCTCGCTTTCCCTCCTTCGTGCTAGGAGTTGCGCACCTCCAAGAAGGCGTGGCCTGGCCGCCCCGTTTTGAGGGCAATACCTGCGCCTTGCCGCGTTCAACCCGGCCCAGAAGCCGTCTAGAACGCTCCAGTCTTCTTCCACTAATACGGACAAAGAGCATGCCAATACAGCGGTCTACGACATCGGTACACCGAGTTTGACGAAGTGTTTTTATACAGGTCTGAATCTACATAAATTGCCCCGTCAGTCCCTGTAATACTGGTGGCCTAGCCCATCGCGAAGCAACACGCAGGCTCCAGCTAGGTTCCTGCCAGGCTTCAACTCAGACTACACAATTCGAGAGGCCAGGTCGCAACTGTTGCCAGGTTGTGTGGAGATAAGAGATTTGACTTTCCAGGACGATAGCTCAGAAGCCTATTCTCGTCAAGCCGCAGGGCTGGGGCGCCTGATCCATTTAAGTGCATCCACAGCGTTCAAGACGTGCGAAAGACTGGAGCGCTCGCATCGTCCCCGCCCGGCATCTAGGCCGTAAGTATAAGTACTCCGTGCTTCCCTAGCGCACGACAGGGGGACCCGCCTCCAGTATTTCTGTGGAGTGACTTTTCAAGCATTCCTTCATTTCAAGCGTCCAAAACAAGGCGAATATTCGAGGTAAAAAGCATCTTCGTATTGCGAGAGGAGACAGAGACTGCGACAGATGGACGCAAGGGATGGGGGTTCCTTAAGAGAGTTCTTGCGGCGCCCCAACTACTATTCTGTACTACTGTTTCTTGATCGACTTTCCCACCGCCTTGAGCCTCTGCGGCCAACAGTGGCCACACCGCCTTGAGATGAATGGCCGCCAAAGGGAGAACTGTGTGTGTCCCATGGCCAGTCCAGGCTGCCCGCCTTGCTTTGTGACGTTTGACTTTAAATTCAGTGGAGTGGAGACATGTGCAGGAAAGGGCGTTTTGAAAAGTGACAACAGGCGTACTCCGTACTTCGTACAAGTAGGCAGTTCGATACACGCAAACGTGCGTTCGCCTCTGGTTTGTGTTTCTGTACTTTGCCCTTTTTCTGCCGTTCTTATTCCTGCTCCGGTCCGGTGAGCAATCCAAAAAGAGCGTCGTAGGTGCAAAAAAGGCGACCTCATCTGACACTACCCACCATGAAAAGGCCAATGGAGGAAAAAGGTGTGAGTGGATAATCTGTGTGTCGTGTGTGGGGGGAACGATACCAAAGATGAGAGATGAGGAGCCAAGCGGATGAATTCAAGAATAGAACCGAAGAAGTGAATAGGCCAAAATGCAAAATAAATGGAGAAAAAGGAAAAACGAAGCGAGACGTAAACAAAATGCCGACTGGTTTGTTGCGTCTAGACATGGTAGCCTCACATGTTGAGAGACAGTGGTTGATTGGACAGACGAGCAAGACGACGGTGCTGGATGGGGGGGCCTCAATAGACAGACATTGGACGTCTGTCCGTGCTGAGGGTGTGGAGTTGGCAGCCTGTGAGGTCGTCCGTTTCGGGACTCTGAAGCAGCAGAGTGTGCATGAACGAACGCCGTCAAAATGCGGTAGCCTACGCCCTGAAGGGGAGGCGTAGATAGGACACCGAGGATCAAAACAGTCAGACATCAGGAGAGACCGATGGAAGAGAGGGCCGAGAAGAAAGTCGCTCAAAGACGCATGGCAAATCCAAACCCCAGATTGCCGTCCCCCAGCAGAAGCTATGAGTAACGAACAGAAAACACGGCACCCGGAGCCGTCTGCTCTCCAGACGAGATGAGACCAAACAAGTCAGGGACCAAGAAAAAGTGGTAGCGTAAGATCCAGGGTCCCTGTTAAGCGCGAAGTGCATGTATTTTTCGTCGCATCTGCATACTCTCTTTGGCTACAGTCGCACTGGCGCTGGCATATACATCCCCCCTCATTCCTAAACGAGCACTTCTACCGTGCCGTGCCGCCAAGCATCTGCTCTTTCAGAGGCCTGCGCAAGCACCTGACAGGAATTCAGAGTCGCGAAGCACATACGGAGTACAATGGCCGACTTACATGCGGGAATATGGTATGTAAAAGCCGTTGCAAAGTGGGTGTGCACACTACTCTTTTGGTCGCATCGTTCGCGTTGACAGGAAGATGCGGTTATATGGAATCTTGAATGTGGCAGTTCACCTTTTCGTATACGTAATTTTTTATATTTATATGGTTTAAACCCGTATCTAATTTACTTGAAGAATATGCAAGTCCATGTAGCTTCTGATCTTTTGCAGCGCTATGTGCCATGCCGCACGATATACCTCTATGTTTATCTTTATGAAATTTTGTTTTTGGATGCTTGCAGTCTTGTTACCCACTTCCTCGCTTTAATAATAATGATAATTCCGCGTGATGCCTGTGCATGCACCTTTTTGATATTAATACTATGTGTTTTATTGTTTCCCATTCCAGTTTCATCCCATTTCACAAATATGACCTATTTCAGTGGCCTTCCGCCTTGGCGGCCGTCGGCAGCTCCTTGAGCGCCTCGCCGATGACCGTCAGCGCCTTCTGGATCTCCTCGTCCGTGATGACCAGCGGCGGCGCGAAGCGGATGATGTTGCCGTGCGTCGGCTTGGCCAGGACGCCCTTCTCCTTGAGCAGCAGGCAGAGGTCCCATGCCGACCGGCCATTGGACTTGCTCTCGTCAATGACGATGGCGTTCAGCAGGCCCTTGCCGCGGATGGTCTGCACCACGGGCGAGTTGAATGCGGCCACGCCATCGCGGAACACCTTGCCCAGCTTCTCGGACTGTGCCACCATGTCGTGCTCCTCGACCAGCTCAAGCGCACGAATCGACACAGCGCAGCCGAGCGGGTTGCCGCCGTACGTAGAGCCGTGGGTGCCAGGCTCGACGACCAGCATGATGTCGCGGGACGCGAGCACGGCACTGACCGGGTACATGCCGCCTGAGATGGCCTTGCCCAGCGTCACCATGTCCGGCTTGATATCAGCCCACTCGCTGCACAGCATGCGCCCAGTCCGCGCAATACCCGTCTGGATCTCGTCGCAGATCAGCAGAACGTTGTGCTTCTTGCAGAGCGCATGCACGCGCGGCAGGTAGTCGTCGTCGGGCACGACCACGCCGGCCTCACCCTGGATGGGCTCGACGATGAATGCGGCCGTATCCTTGCCGTGTGCCTCGAAGCACGCCTCGAGGTCCTCGACGTTGTTGTAGCGGATTGGCTTGCCGGTGGACGGCACAATGGCGCTGACATTGGGCACGTAGGGGCCGTAGTTGTCGCGCGACTCAGGGTCGGTCGAGAGGGAGATGGCCGTCATCTGGGAACAGAACGAGTTAGCTTTGGTGATCTGACATACCCCAAGGTTGAGTTTGATTTGGGGGGGGGCATTGGCTTACCGTCCGGCCGTGGAAGTTGTCCGCGGCACCAAAAACCAGGGCCTTGCCCTGCTCCACCTTCTTGACGCGGTACGCCCACTTGCGTGCGATCTTGATTGCCGTCTCAACGGCCTCGGCGCCTGTGTTCATGGGGAGGACCATGTCGTAGCCAAATGTTGCCCGGATCTTCTCGGCCCATACGGGGAACACGTCGTTGTAGAAGGCACGCGAGCTGAGCGTCAGGCGGCCGGCCTGCTCGGTCAGGGCCTTGACGAGCTCAGGGTGGCAGTGGCCCTGGTTGACGGCGCTGTAGGCCGACAGGAAGTCGAGATAATGCTTGCCCTCGGGGTCCCAAACGTTGACGCCCTGAGCCTTGGCAAACACGACCGGGAGGGGGTGGTAGTTGTGCGCGGCGCAAGCATCTTCGGTGGCAATGGCCTGCTTCGTCGACGAGGCGTGGAAGCGGCTGTTCGAGCCTGAGCCGTCAGAGACGAGGCTCGTGTTGTCTGCGTGGGGTGCCATTGTTGCAAGAGGAAGAGCGCGTTGGTGGCGAAAATGGAAGCCTGTCAGAAAAGGGGAAGGAGGACACAGGCTGTTATCGAAGAGTGTATCGATTGACGACGGGGTATATGATGATGTTGATATGCGTATGTAACGGCCAATTGGGGTATCTTGACGCCAAAACGAAGAGAATAAGGTCAGAGAAGAGAGGACGGGAGACGGCGAAGAAGGAACCGGCGAGTGGGGATGTAGATTGTATAAATAGGGAAGTTGGACAAGGAGGCAAGAGCGATCGAACAAAGCCGAACGGCCACAAACACGAGTGAAGAAGGAACTGCGTTATGGCCACGCCGACTGCTCGTTGGTGGGTGTTGACACACAGAAACACCTGGTCAAGGAGGCTATCTGTCGACTAGTCGCACCGTACTCCGCCGCCAAAACTTTATCTAAACCCCTAAGTGCAGGTGTAGCCGGGCTGGATGGGTCGACGAGCTTCTCCACAGCGAATAGCAATGCAGGTAAAATGTAAAGAAAATAAAATCAGCACAGGGTGGACCAGAGACCCCTAAACTGCCGCTCGTGCTTTCCCACAATTGCTGCGTGTCGTGCCTTCCAACCTTCCTTTCTCACAGGATGACCGACGTCACTTAGTGCCAATGCCGAAGGAAAGCGGCCGGTGAATGGACGGACGTTGCAGACAGCCGCGAAACAGCCTGGTCACGAGGCTGGTTTCTTGTGTTGGGCAATGCTAGCCTGCTTGCTATCGGGACAGCACTTGTATACCATGGAAAGATAAATTGCTCTCCCTCGCCGATACTGCAAAGGGGCCATCGTCATAGGAGATGTTCGTCTAACAGTTTCCTAATCGCTCTTGCCTTCCGTGTAATTACGTGTTGGCGCTGGAGCAGGTGCGACCGAATGCCCCGCCATTGTGCGGCCTGTGAGATTAGATGACTAACCACACCTGCACTACACAGTGTTGGCTTTTAGCACTGTATGTTACACTGTCCCCAAAGCTAGCATGGCTGGGGCCACATGAGCTCCATGCAGACCTATCAATTGTCCCACGTTTTGAAGCTTCATCAGCGGTGGAGATTCGACAAGGCGGCCAGCTGGCAACGACGACAATTCTGACCCCTTTAGATCACCTTTGACGATATTTTCCCAGCCCGTGTCGCAAAACGCCGGCGTACAAAAGATATGGAGTAACCCGCGTGTCGCGTGTCTTCTTGGCTTTTTCTTGGAAGCCTTTTTACGTCTATCCCTTTTCGTCCTTTTGCCGTTCCCACCGCCAAACGAGCCCTGACAAAGCCCGACGTACGCGGTAGAGAATCGAACTGGCACGATGGCGCCTCCTACATCAAACACAGCCCCTGTGGGCAGCGGGGAGTCGGCGCGGCCCGCTGCCAAGCCCTCGGCCGTGCACATGCCTTCCAAAGAGCAGCTCGAAGCCAACTACAAGATCGCCGCCACGGCCGCGGCTGGCACGCTGCACCGCGAGGTTGCCGACGCACAGTCGACGGACATCTTGTGGGCGCTGGTGGCGCTGCGCTGGATTGGCGCCTTTACTGTGCGCACGTTCTTCCAGCCGGACGAGTACTTCCAGGCCCTGGAGCCGGCGTGGCAGCTGGCCCATGGCCCGGCGAGCGGCGCGTGGATCACCTGGGAATGGAAGCACCGGCTGCGCGCGTCGCTGCACCCGGTTCTCTTTGCGGGTGTCTATGCCGGCCTTGAGTACGTGCTCGGCCTCATCCACCTTGTCGGACCCCTGCGTGCCTATGTTGTGGTGGTTGCTCCTGGTCTCGTTCAGGCCGTTTTTACCGCGACCACCGACTTCTACGTGTGGCGCCTCGCCAGCCAGCTGTACGGCCGTGGACACAACGCGGCATGGGCTGCCTTTTGGCTCTCCGTGGCCAGCCCGTGGCAATTTTACTGTGGTGCACGCACGTTCAGCAACGGCCTCGAGACCACGCTGACCGCTGCCGCTCTCTCCTTTTGGCCATGGCAGCTGCTGGCCGGTGCCGTGAGCGACAAGCCCGTGAGCGAACTGTTCACCAATGGCGGCATCCGTCGTCTCCGTCTCTCGCTCGTCCTCGCCGCGACCGCCGTCGTTTTGCGGCCAACGAACGTTCTCATCTGGTTGGCCTTGATCACCGTCACTGTGACGCGCCTGACGTTGGACGGCGGCTCCACGTTCCTGGGTGCCGGCGTGGTTGGCCGTCTGCTCTTGGAGGCAATTGGTTCCGGCAGTCTCGTGTTGGGCGTGTCGGCCCTGTCCGATCGTCTCTTCTACGGGGCCTGGACGTTCCCGGCATTCACATTCCTCGACATCAATCTGACACAGGACGTTGCCATTTTCTACGGCAGCAACCCCTGGCACTATTACTTGTCGCAGGGCCTGCCCTTGCTCACCACCACTGCACTTCCCTTTGCGCTCTACGGATTGTACGATTCGCTTGTTGCGGTTCCTGCGACCAAATCAACCTCGGCCAAGGCCGTCAACGCCGCCGACGGTGCGAGTGTGGACCCCACCCGCCGCGCCAATGCACGCAAAGCGCTCTCGTTTGCCGTCGTGGCTACCGTGTCGTCGCTGTCGCTCGTCGCTCACAAGGAGGTGCGCTTCATCTACCCACTTCTGCCGGTCCTGCTGGTGCTGGCTGCGCCGCATGCTGCCGCATTCTACTCCACGGTCGTCGCCACGACACCCAAAACCGCCGCCGAGGCCACGACTACCACGACGCTGCGCCACAAGCGCGTGCTCTGGGGCGCCCTGGCCGTCAACGGCCTTCTGGCCGGCTACCTGTCGCTCCTCCACCGGCCCGCGCCCTTGTCGGTGCTGACCTTCTTGCGCACCGAGTACGAGCGCATCCACCACGACTGGCTCGAGATCCCGCCCGGCGAGCTGCCGTCGTACGACGTATACCCCGACTCTTTTGTCTCGGCAGCCTCTGCGTCGACAGCTTCCGAGGGTGACGGCGACGAGCTGTTTGCGCTGTTCCTGACGCCCTGCCACTCGACACCCTGGCGCTCCCACCTGGTGTACCCCGGCCTGCGCGCCCGTGCGCTGACCTGCGAGCCGCCCCTGGACACGGCGCCCAAGTCGGCGGAGCGCGCCGTGTACCTGGACGAGGCGGACCGGTTTTACGCGCCGATCAAGGTCGAGGGTGCCAGCCTGGAGGAGCAGAGCCAGTTTCTGTCCACCGAGCTGTGGCCGCTGACGAAGGAGGCAGGCAGAAAGGGGGCGGCCCGCAGCGGTGAGATCCCGCGGTACATTGTCGGGTTCGAGGGCATCGAAGGCCTGCTGAACCACTTCTTCGCATCCGAGGACCCACTGACGGGCGGTGCGGGCCTGGGCGTGCGGACGCCGCTGCACCGTGCGTGGGTCGGATGGAACGGGTTCTTCAACGAGGACGCTCGCCGGTCTGGCTCGCTGATTGTGTGGGACACGGGCGTGTATAGCAACGCGAGCCATCCAGACTCCGAGCGTACGTACGACGAGATGTTCCGGCCGCAGAAGCTCATTTAATGAGACACAGGGTGCAAGGGTGAAAGTGAACTGTGTAAGATACAATGGCATGGCATGCAGCGCGCAATACACATTAAAGCATATAATACTTGTACATTCTACTTTTATTATTTGCACCGCTTGAGAAACAATATTATTTACTGTTAACTCGTTTCATTAGCACACTTTGCCCTCTTTGATTGCTACTCTATGCTCTAATATTCGGCGAATCTGAGAATCTGAGAAATGATGTGATCCGCCTACTTTCCAATTCACCGTTTTCCACCTTGAGATTCCACAACCTCAGAAGGGTATAATAGTTTTTTTTCATCACCGTCGACTAACCAAAAAAATCGATACAACATAACCTAATTCCATCCATATTACACATACCATTACAGCATATAGCGGAAGTCCGGGTTCAGGTCCTAGAAATAGCGTTAGTTGATACACTGTATAGTCGAATGGAGTAGAAAGGAAAACTTACGCCGAGCTCAGTCTTCTCGTACTCGGTCATTCCAACGTCGCGCACGGCCTTTTCACGTCGGCGGTTCTCCATCACCAGCGCGGCAAAATATAGACAACACGAGATGGCGCTGATCAGGACAAATCCGATGCAGATGGCGTAACCCTTGGTAAACTTGGGCGCATCCGTGGAGATGAAGCAGTAGGTGGCGATGATGCCGCCAATGTTGCCGAAACCAATCTGCCAGGCGATGCCAATAGCACGGCGGTGGTGGCCGCCCAGGTTCATGCTAAACCAGCACACAATAACGGGCATCGCAGAATAGGTACCCGCACAGATGAGAAACAGAGCGGCGTATTCGGCGTGCACGTTGTCGTGGATAGCCAGCAGCATCGAGAAACCGGCAATGGGCAGGCAGATGGGGCCGATCGTGAACAAGAAGCGGTGACGGGTCTTGTCGGAGAGGTAGGCGACGATCATAGAGAAACCAAAGGCAGTGGCCCAGGGCGGGACGGAGTGCAGCTGGGTCTGGATGGGGCCGTAGTGGTAGGTGGCGATAATGGTCGGGCTGAAGAAAGCGTAGCTGTAGGCGGGGACGATGAGGCCAAAGTACATGAAACCACCGAGAATAATCTTGTAGTCGCGCAGCACGGTCAATATGTCACGGAAAGTGACCTTGCGCTCGGCGGCGTTGTTGCCCTGGTCGGCACGGAGGCGAGCCTTGAGGTACTCGCGCTCGTCCTCGCGCAGCCACTTAGCCTGCTCGGGGCTGGATCGGTGTTAGTCGTCGAAGATATTTTGGATAAGTGACATTGGCGAGAGCTTACAAAGACGGGAAAGTGAATAAGAAGATAAAGCAGATCAGAAACGAGACGCTACCCTCGAGAATGAAAATCCAGCGCCAGCCTCTGTAGCCACGAAGTTTGTCCACTAATTAAGAGTTAGAGACGTCCAAAGTCCATAAAAAAAGAGGAGCCGGTAGGAGAGCTCACTCTTGCCGATGGCCGAGGCCAAGAGACCACCGAAAGCGCCAGCGAGCGAGGTAGATGAGAAGAAGAAGGAGTAGCGGCGCTGGGCGTCCTCGCGACGGTACCACATGCCAAGGAGGTAGAAGCAGCCTGGAAACATGCCGCACTCAAACAGGCCGAGGAAGAAACGCGTGGCCAGAAGACCGCTGTAGTTCTGGACCAGTCCCTGGAACACGGTGACAGCAGCGAAACCCATGCCACAGCAGCTTAGCCAGACACGCGGCGAGAAGCGCTTTAGCATAATGTTGGACGCAAGCTCAAAGACAACGTAGGGCACGAAAAAGATGGTCAGGGCGGTGTTGTACTGGACACCAGACAGCTTGAGGTCATCGGCGAGATAAAAGACCTTAGCATTCGCGATGTTGATACGGTCAAGGAAGGCGACGAGGTACAGCAGAGCGAGGAAGGGCACGACGCGTAAGTCGATGCGGCGCATCAGCTTGGCGTGGGTAGTATGCGGCGGAACGGGGACGTTGAGCTCATCGACGGTGCGGCCGGCGGCATTAGGGCTCGCGTCGCGGATGCCGTGGGCCTCAATGACGCCGATGTTGTTGCCATGCAGGGCGGCGTTGTTATCGATGTCGAAGGCGCCGGTGCCCTCTTTGTTGCCATAACCGTTGTCTTCCGGCGTTGGCGGGGGCGCTTATGTTTACTGTTAGAAGGAGTTGCGGGCGTCCATACAGACCAAAAGAGAGAGGACTTACACCTCTTAAAGAATCCCATGTTGAAAGCTCCGCAGGTGGCGGTGCTGGTTGCAGAAGTACAGGACTGCCAACAGAGGATTGGCTGAGAAAGATGGAAAGGGAAATAGAAGAAAGAAAGGAAAGAAACGGAGGACGAGGGGGGATAAAAGAAATATAAGAAAATGAGCACGGATGGAAAAAAAGGCACCAGTGATCGACGTTACTCCAAAAACCCAAAAGACGGTTTGTGAAGCGAGCCTGGCGACGGAGGCGCCGTTGCAATATATGGAGTTAATTAAGGTGTTTCCGTCGCACAGGAGAATTAATGGACCGCGTGGCGCCCACCTAGACGATGCGCGTGTGTTCCCTGGATGCTGGTAAGCAGGGGGCGGATGAAGGATGGATGCTGTCTTGAGAAGAAAACAAGAAGAAAAAGACAAGATGGAAGCACATGAGAAATCGAAAATGATCAAGACAAGGAAACGTTGGACTCGGAAGGTGCGTTATGTATGCAGGAAGGCACGGGGCAGCACAGGGCAAGGAAGGGGCACGATATAAACAAGCTGTGGCCAAGGAAGGAGCCCGCAAGAAAGCCACGAGTGTGCCTATACCGGACGAGAGAAAGTAAAGCGAAGTGTCCCTAGGAAGGAGGGAGAGGGACGATCGATGGAAAGACCGTTGCCGGCCAGGGGGGATGCGGAGGCGCGATGTGGAGCGGAGAGGCGCGAGCGAGAAAGGAAGGAGGTAAGAGGCCAAGTGCACGACAAGGTCGAAGGAAAAGGTATTAGAAGTGGAAGGGACGATGGGTGGCCAAAACAGGAAAGGAACCTAGGAGAAATAGTAGACCAGCAACATAACAATACAACATACAAGCTGCAAGCAGCAGATACGGACGACCGGATCGCGAGAGGAAAAGATGCAATGGCAGCGGAAGGAGAGCAGTTGTGCTGCGGAACAGCCGGCGCAGATAAAAATACCAGGGTGTGTGTTGCTGGATGCGTGTGAAGAACCGGCGAAAGGGACAGGAGGAGGAGTGAAAACGTACGGAGTAATACAAGGTGCGTGAACCGTGTCTGGGCTAGTTCGTGACCCCGTGCCTAACGTCAAGCGTTGTAGGTCGCGCTTTCCAGAGAGAGAAGGAGCTGATGACGATCGGAAGTTGGCGAGGAAGGCGCGTGGGCGGGGAATGTGCCGAGGAAGGAATATGGGGAGGGGAGGAAAGGTTAAAGAGAGGACATGGAAGGACCAGTTCGAAGTCGATTGAGAAGTTTTGGAAGGAGCCAAGGGATGGCAAAAGGTGTAAGGGACGAGCTGACGGAGACAGGAGACAGAACTACAAAGCAAATAGACAAAACGGAAAGGGCGAGGGACTGACAGACTAGGGAAGACAGCCACGAGATGTCTAAAATGCCTATCACCAAAACAAGCGTCCTCGCGAGTCCGGTTTAACTGGCGGTGGCGGCAGAGACAACGCTGTCAGACATCGAATGGAACGGCAGGGTCCTGTTCGCATTCGTCTCGTCACAATACGCCGTATTTTGTCCGGTGGTCTAACACGTCGATCGCCGCTTTTTCCATGGAGATGACTGCACCCTGCATACGAACGCCCCCAAGTTTGCGATACTCCCCAAAGCACCTCGGACTCGGACTTCTACGCATACCAATGAGTCAACATCTCCAGTTCAGAAATCCAAAGCGACATCGGGGTAGCATGCGGAGCATCTTGATAGTTTCCAGCTCCGTCGTCTGGTCTTTTCTTCTTCCCACCTCCGTACTTGCCCAAATACATTTCTCTCCTCCGGGCCGTAGCTCGCTCCTTCCTTTCTATTGAAGAATAACCGTCGTTCCATCCTGGGCCTCAAATTGCCACTTGTCTTTTCACATGGTGCCAGCCGGTGATGCAGCACTAATGGAGAGCGGTGGGTTGACCACGGACGCATCTTACGTTCCCCACACGATGCACGGCAGGTAGCTTCGGGTAGGTCACGTATGTGGAAAGAACTGGGCCTTGAAAAATTAGCCTGCGATCGTGGGCTGGACTTGCCCTCTGGACCCAACTTGCATCCACAATTGCGGAGACGTGCAGCTTTGGGAGGCTACTTCGTCAAAATGACTGGAAAAAAACAGCGTAGCATTGGGGAAGAAATAAAGCCACCATCGGAGCGCATCGTGTTGGTGTTGGGGCAAACGAGACGGACATTCAAAGGGCGAGGCCGAAGGGGCGAGTGTGGCTAAGAGACAAAGCGGCCAAGCGTTGGAGAGAAAAGGAAAACGAAGCAGAAGCGCCTACTTCGAGGTCGAATCACATACTCGAATTGTTCTTTTGCTTCCATGCATCTTGGCATTCTTGGCTCGCGCTGGATTCTCAGTCTCACCTGCCTATTTCGCCTTCGAAAAGGGCCAGAGCCTCCGGTACTCGGGGTAGAAACAGGTCCTGGTCCACACTTTGGTTTGCTTTAAATTGTTACTGCGGTTCACCGGTTTTTCTGGTCCATTGTCTACATGCAGACAAACATCGACATGCCTGCCGCCAATCCTAACCATTTCTAATCATCTTTTTGAGGGGTTGCTCCGGTTCTATCAGGTTAGAATTCAGATTGTCCGGGTCCTGATGACCAAGCGTAAGAGCCTGATCATTCTTGTCCGCTCCGTGACACATTGTTCATTCGTCTGCAGTCGTCGTATATGTCTACCGTCCGTCTGACAGACAGTTCTCAAAAGTCAGCCCGCTACAATACGAAGACGGCCCGCCTTGCAACGTGGTAACGCTTTTACGAGGGCTGACACTGATCCATGCTATGCCTTTTTGCAAATTTCTCTCAACGACGTATTACTTTCCGCCACAACACAAGGCTTAACTGCGGCGGCCTCAACTTGGCCCCGAGATGTCGATCAAGCTTATGTCCGCTGACTGTGCTAAACTGCAGCCCAGCCCAGTATCTCACACCTGTGCTCCGTAAACTCAAAACTTGTGCGGATATCCCGCCGGCCGACACACACCCGTCTCACTTCCGACCTAATTATCTCATATTTTTGCTCTGGTCCAGTTGGCTACCGAAATGCGTGTAACATTACGATCCCGCTATATCCTCAATGGGCGACGGGCAGTTACGACGTCCGTTTTAGGGCATCTACATAAGACTATCTAGCGACGTTTTGTCGACGACACTCGTATTCTACTCGCCCTCTCCCTCACAAGTCTCTCCATCATTGGCCAGCTTTCACAATTTACAATCGTGGCTGATTCTTCGTCTGCCGTCTATAACCCTGTGGCTTGCTGGTTAGCCCTCTTCTGGAGTAGCCTCGTTTTGAGCCTCATTTCTTGGGCAGGCGTGTAACGTGCCAGTAGACTTCCAAAGAAAAAGAATTGCGCTGTTATCCTTCACGAGATGCTGAGTCTTGCTCTGTTAGGAATTATACCGTAATTAAGTCAGCCATAGCCTGGCTGCCAAACATAGCAGCGACAGACAGGTCCATAATGAATAACTATTAGCTAACGGATACCAGGTGGCCTGTTGTAAATATAAATCTCAGGGCAGATACTCTTAAAAGTTATCCGAATAGATGTGTACTTTTTCCGTACAATTGCATGTCACGCTGAATCATTTATTGTCGTAATCATTTCATGCGCCAGTAAACATGTGGTGTGATCTGGTCAATATATGTTCACGTGAGTTACTACCTCAAGTCCACAGAGCGCTGGACACAAACCTGTTAAAGAAAACCCATTTATCAAGTGGCAACTGACGTTAGTTTACGAGGGAACCCGACCCAATGGGTGGTCTAATGCTGAACTGCCGCTTGAGGGACGGGATCGGATTCGGATCTAGATACAGGCAGATGAACTAGAGGTGCAATGTAAGACTAACTTAGATGCAAGGAAATGATAGAAGAAAAGAACACGCGGAGACTGGGAAGAGGAGGGAGGAAACGAGGGATCGAAGGCCTGGGAAGGGGTGCAGCCGTCATGCACCGTAGATCCAAGAAGGAGTCTAGGGAGGAACCTTTGACCTTGAAATAAGCTTAAATTGCGGGAAGGGCACATTAGAGGCAGATCTTGTTCCCGAGACAGGGGAAGGAGGGGGAAGAACGGGAATGAATGGCGTTATCTCGATCTCGAGCAAGTGAGGAAAAAGTGGCGATGCCGCCGGTAGCCGATGGAACCCGGATTGAAAAGGCTTAAGCCGCACCAAGAGCTGACGCCTCGCGTGTCCTCCTAGGACAAGTAAGATTGCAAGAAACGCATAAAAGGAGAGGCCGCCTCCTTTTTCTGACTTTTCTTTCTTCCTCTGTTTCGTCATTTTGGCCGTGGTGTGGTTTGTTAAGTTGATCTAGAGGTCGTCCGTGGACGGGGTCAAATCAACCGGTAAACTTCTTTTTCTTTTTCCCCTGATGTAGACAGACCATAGGGCATCAGCTTCTGAGCAATGCACAAGTCACTTAAAACGGAGTGGCCGAAGTGACAAAAGTGGCAACAGGACGTGGAGAAAAGTGGAAAAGAAAATCCGTGTTGAGATGCATGCAAAAATAGACAAAGGTAAACAAGATAAATACAGTAAAGAATGGCTAATGATTCCAATGGACTCCAAACGATACACAAGAGGGGGGCTACTATGAGACCGCTGCAGTGCAGTGGCCCGTCTCCTCAAGCTATTGACTCATTAAAGGTATAAAACAAATGCGCACATATATTCAACATGCGTCAATCCAAATCCCTCGTCTCGGAAAATCTCCTTGTTGAGGCGTATTGTGGTCGACCAGAAAGAGCAAGCCGACACGCCGTCGGGAAATTTTTCTTTTCTATTTCCCACCTGTCATTGGTGCGGCAGAAACGGGCTGGCAGCGTCCTCCAACGCTGCCTCGCCCCGTCACCGGTGCTCAAGCTGCCCCTGTCCCTGCCCCGGCTGCAGATACTGGGGCTGGCCCTCCGTCGACAGTTCGACCGGTGGCGTCCACGACTCGCCAGATACTTCGGCCATGGGCGTCGACGCACCTGCGGAATAGTAGTATTTCTGCTGCTGCTCGAGCCCCGGCGATGCGCTTGTCGACACTGCTGTGTACGCGACGCCCGAGTGTGGACTGTGTGCAGAGTTGCTGGTGCCGCCGTATTGACTAGCCGCACCGTCAGCGCCGCCGGCGAGTTCTGCACCGTCGGAGAGGATGCCGTCGCCGGTCGCTGCCCGCCGGTTGCGAATAAAGAGCCAGACGGCGACGCCAATGAACGCGATGGCGCCCAGGGCGACGCCGATGCCGATGCCAGCCTTGGCGCCGGTGCTAAGACCACTGCTGGAGGACGAGGTGCTGCCGGAGTCGCCGCTGCTGCCAGTTGGGCCACTACTGGCGGCGCTGCCGGTATTGGTGGCGGACTTGGAAGATGGCACAGAAGACGTGGACGAGGGGATGTCAGTCGAATGGTAGCGGATCTGGAGGCCAAAGGCGTTGAGGCCCTCGGCCCCCGTCACGGTGGACACCACCTTCCCGGCGCCAATGATGTTGGTTGTGTATACAAACACCTGCTTGGTCGACATGACGTACGTACACTGGTCGGTTGAGTACCATGGCCAGTTCGTCTCCGTCTGGCATTGGTAGCCTCTGTGAACATGTTTAGCGCCCTGGAACAAACAAGACAATCAAACGCAAGTTGCAAAACGCAACAAACATGGCGAGATGAAGGACAACATACGTGGGACAGCATGTCGCGCGCGTTTCGGCACCGACGGTGCTCGAGCAGGCCTCCGTGTAGCCCTCGGGGCAGACACCCGGTGAAAAGTACTTGGTCGCGCTCCAGCCGGACGGGAAACAGTTGGATACGCTGCTGTCGACGCCGAGGTGGTAGTATTCGCACGGAATGAGACTGGAGCCGATGGCGCACGTTATGCCTGGGTACGGCATTTTGTAGAGATCGATTGTGCACGACGACGACGGCACGAATGTCGTCGTGAGCGAAGGAACGGCCGACATGGCTGCGAAGTTGGGCTCCTGTTGGACCGACTGTACTTTCTTCTCCTTGTTTTACTTCTTTGGAAACGGATGCCGATCGTCGAGAGTAAAGAAACCAGTACCGAATCTGTTTGCGAACCGAGCGTGGTCTTCGTGACAACAAGGCGACAGTGGCGACAGTAGCGACGGTAGCGACAGTAGCGACGATGTTGACGATGTTCACGATATTGATTTGTAATATCTATGTCGACGATGTTGATGATGTTGCCAACAAAAAAAGTCTTGATAGTCTCACAATGTTGACCCTATCTTCATCTGCAGACAGGTTTCGGAGGAACCAATCTAGAAAACACACCAACCCACGATGCCGACAGAAAATAAAAATAAAATAACATAAAAAGAAAGGATATGGAGAGAAAACAGAGACGCCAAACCTGCAACATACAAAAAAACAAGGAGAGGAAATGAGCGGAAACGAAATGGCCTTGCGAGAAAGGATCATCGTCTCGCTCAATACGCCTGCTAGCGGAGCGAACACAACACGCTCCGTTCCAAGGCACTGTCCA
Source organism: Sporothrix brasiliensis 5110 (assembly GCF_000820605.1). Classification (NCBI taxonomy): domain Eukaryota; kingdom Fungi; phylum Ascomycota; class Sordariomycetes; order Ophiostomatales; family Ophiostomataceae; genus Sporothrix; species Sporothrix brasiliensis. Next base: position 5,305,652 of record NW_024467139.1, on the reverse strand, counting down.
CCTTTACTCCGTATGTGAAGGAAGAAACCCAGAGGATCAGAACCTGGCACAAACCAGGGAATCCTACCCTGCCACTCTGCACCACTTCCTGCGGCCTTCGTTCTTAGATGCTCTGTTTTGTGGTTTTCTGTTTCTCGGTTGGGCCAGTGGCTGGCATTAAGGCATAGCCTCCGTGTTGACCCCTGGCCGTCTCTGCCACTCTTGACCACTCGCCCTGTTGCAGACAATGTGCTTCAGCCCCTTTTTCGCGTCCTGCACAGGGTTTTGCGTCGCATCCATCATGATCCTTCGCTTCAAGTGCCAAGCCGAAATCAGCACGAGCGACGCTCTTCCCTTTCCTACCATGCGACATGAGCTGGTGAGGTAGGCGCCAGGCCCCACACCTAGGGGTTTTTGGCGCCAATTGGCGGTGCAAGAATACACGTGACACGCCTAGAAAGGCTTAGGCCGGCAAGTAGACTACCCACTGAGCCACTGTTTTGCCCACTGCTTATCCACTGATGTCCCCTGTATTGTCCAAATTCTGCAGGTCCTCATCCATAGTGTGGCGTTGAAAGGAGACTAAAAAACATCATCACTAAAGCCAAAATCAAAATACTGTCGTGGCGTTGATAGCCGGACTGCGGATTCAAAATAGAAAGCCAAGATATTAAAATAGACAGCATCGCCTCCGGCAAAAAGTCGGAAAATAATGGGACGAACCGTACAACATGTGCCGTAACCAGACGTAATCATACCTTTATCTCGCTGAGGATTGACCCTCATATTGTGACATTTATTTTCAAAGTCGAAAGAGGAGTCACGTGCTCTCTGTCGTGTAATTATGTAAGCGTAAAATTTATTGGCACCTCTCCAGACGGGCAAAAGTCAACAACATCAGACGCACCACGGCCACCGCGTTATGCTTTTCTAGTCTGGCCCGCCATGTCCCTTTACCACGAGGCTGCCACGGCACTGACGGCCCCGGCTTCGGACGGCGGCAACCTCAAGACGCGTATTTTTGGTCCGCGCAGCAAGGACGCCAAAGACGTGCAGACGGCCAAGGGCAAAGAGGCCAAGGAGACCGGCCGCCGCGGCACCAGCGTCATCCCCCCGGCCCAAATCTATGCGCTCGCCGCCGAGTCGTGCAAGTGGAGCGCGGTCCTGAGCGAGGTCATTGACCGTGCCGGCCTGCTCGAGCACGAGCGCCGCGCCCGCCTCACGCCCGTCCTGGCGCTGCTGCTCGTGCACGATTTGCTCGTGGCCAAGAACGGCAATGGCAACATCCAGCTGCCCGCGCACCACGGCCTGCGGGCGGCCGTCGAGCGGCACAAGACGCGGTTGTCGGCCGAGCTGACACGGGCCCGGCTGCGGCGCGGCGCCCCGTCCTTGCACGTGCTGCGCGAGCAGGTGGAACGGGCGGCTGCGGCGTCGGTGTCGACGACGTCGTCGCTGGCGGCGGCGACGCGGTGGGTGCGGGTCAACACGCTCAAGACGACACTGGAGCAGCAGCTGGCGACGACGTTTGCGGGCTATGAGCAGGTCGCGACCCTGCAAGACCTGTTTGCGGCCGACGCCGACGGGCCGCGCTTGTATATCGACGAGCACGTGCCCAACTTGGTGGCGGTGCCCTTGGTTGCCGTGCCCGCGTCGTCATCGTCGTCATCGTCGTCGTCTGCTGTCCAGACAGATCTGACCCGCTGTGATGCGTACAAGCGTGGTGCCATCATCTTCCAAGACAAGGCCTCGTGCTTCCCTGCGTACCTGCTGGACCCCGCATCGGTGCCCGGTGGCGGCCACGTCATCGACGCTTGTGCGGCACCGGGCAACAAGACGAGCCACCTGGCGGCCCTGCTGGGCGAGGCGAAGGCACCGATCGGCCGCCGCGTGTTCGCTTTTGAAAAAGACAAGTACCGAAGCAAGACGCTGCAGAACATGCTGCAAAAAGCGGGCGCACTAGCCGCCGAGAGCGGTGACGGCGCCGAAGTCGGCATAAGCATCGCCACCGTCAACGCTGGACAGGACTTTTTGAAGGTCGACCCGACGGCCGAGCGGTTCCGCGACGTGCGCGCCCTGCTGTTGGATCCCAGCTGCTCTGGCAGCGGCATCGTCGGTCGCGATGCTATGCCCGAACTACACCTGCCCAAGGCAGCCAAAGTCATAGGGGGCACGTCACAACAGGGCATGCCGACCGGCAGCGGCAAGAACAAACGGAAACGCGGGGCCGAGGCCGAGACAAAGAAGGTAAATGAGGAAAACATGGGTGACGATGTCCCTGCGGACGCCACGACCGCCCTCGACGACCTCCAGAGCAAGGACAATCCCAAGGCGCGCCTGGCCGCGCTCGCTTCGTTCCAGCTGGCGATTCTGCTGCATGCGTGCTCGTTCCCGTCGGCCCAGCGCGTGACCTACTCGACATGCTCGGTGCACGCCGAGGAAAATGAGCAAGTGGTGGTGCGGGCACTGCGGGCGCTGCGACGAGCGGAGGCTGGACGTTGGCGACTGTTGCGGCGCGACGAGCAGGTGGCAGGGATGCAAGCATGGCCCGTACGGGGTGATCCCAAGGGCGCAGAGAACGTGGCAAGGACTGAGGACGATGACGATGACCAAGACGAAGACGCAGCGGCTCTGGCCGAGGCGTGTATTCGGTCGTATGCCAACGACGACCGGGGTGTAATGGGCTTTTTCGTGGCGGCGTTTGTGCGAGACGAGGCTGGCGCAGAAGGGACGAAAGCAGAAAGTAGGGCACAAGACACAGAACAACCGCCACAAACCAATGGCGAACCTACGAAGAAAAAGTCCAAAAAGGCCAAGAAAAAGGCCAAGAAGGCAACAGGGACGGTGGCTCACCGGCCTGTCGAAGCGAAACAAGACCAGTCGGACGACGATGATTGGGGTGGTTTCGACGATTAGATATGCTGTGATGGCGACAGATATACTACGGGAGTTCTTTGACATTGATTCACATTTGCATAGCAGGATAGGTATAGACCAAAATGATTTGAAAAGGGTAAAAAGAAACCCTATTTTGAAAAGAAATGGAATTGTACCAAAAAGGCTATAAAAAATACACAATTGGAATTGAAAGCAGAATGAACAAAGAAAAAGTATGCCACGTGTATCCAACCAAAGCCGTGAATCGTGGGGATGCAAGAAAAGGATAAAGTAAAAATAAAATAAAATACAGGACACGAAGAGAAATGGAGCATAAGAACCAATGCATGGCCACCGCCCGCCGCACAGTCGACAGGCTTCTAGTGACGCCGTGCGTGGACGTGACGATGCATGTGCTCGCTGCGCTTGGCGGCACCGGCGGCCGAGGCCACGACAGACGTCGGGTAGGGCGCCGAAGGGGACGAGACGGCCGACGATAGAGTGCACGCCGCGGCTGTCTGGTAGATGGCCGACGTCGACGTCGAGTAGACGGTCACGGGGACTGTGACAATGGTCGTGGAAATGTCGGTTGGTGCGGCACAGCCGGTAGAGGTGGCATCGACAGACGAGACTGTGGAGGAGGGAGGAGGAGGAGGAGGAGGGGAAGAAAACGCGGAAGAGGACGGAGACGAGGAAGAGGCGGGCGTCACGACAGATGACGAGGAAGGAGGAGACAAGGCCGGGGAAGAGGACGAGTGCACAAGAGGAGCCGACGACGATGACGAAGAAGCCGACGAAGCACCGACAGCAGAAGACGACGAAGGGGCAGCCGAGACGGCGGCAACCTGGGACGAGACGACGACAGACGGCGACGAAGGCGAGAGAGAGGGAGAGGGAGAGACAGTGGGAGAAGGAGAGGGCGCCTCCGTCTTGGCGTCGGCGCTGGACACGGCGTGGTTGGCGACGACGGCAGGCGACGACGAGGGGGTCGAGGCCTTGGCAGACGAAGGAGCGGCAACGGCAGCGGCAGACGAAGAAGAGCCAGACTTGCCAGAGCCGTAGGTACTCGTCGCACCCGTGGCACCCGTGGCACCCGTGGCGCTGCCCGTACCGTACTGCCAGCCAAACAGCGGGTTGTTGCCGGGCAGCGCCGACAGCACACCGGTGACGTCCTCGGGCGTCGGGTTGGGGATGTTGCAGTTGCCCTTGAGCACCGTGTCGACGCCCGCGCACTGGTCCATGCCGGCGTCGCCGGCGTCGCACGTGTCGATAATGTGCTGCAGCACCGTCGTGTCCCAGGCGGCCAAAAAGTCGCCGTGCAGCGAGAAGCCGGCGGCGTCGCCGTTGGACAGCACAAACGGCTGGCTGTCGGCGGCGGCGGGGTCCCAGCGGTCGACAAAGAGGGGCGTGTTCCAGTACATTTCGTAAAAGAGGTGCGGCATGTGCAGCCAGCCCTTGGGGCAGTCCTGCTTGCCGTCGCCGGCGTCGGTCGGGAAGGCCGTGTTGCTCTGGAAGTCGGTCAGCGCCTTGGACGGGTCGTAGCACGAGGGGAAGTGCAGGTCGGCGCGCAGCGGCGAGGCGTAGCCGTCGCACTCGGCAAAGGGAAAGCCGGCGCCGGCGCCCTTGTTGTTCGTGTCCTGCAGGCCGGCCATGGAGCCGTCGGAGCCGACCGGGTACGAGGGCGGGTCGTAGCTGGAGCGCGGGCAGGTGAACTGGGCAGGCTGGATGGTGCCCTCGGCGGGGTCGAGGACGTCGTTGCCGGTGGTGGGGGCCGTCTTGCGCGTGGCGCTGCCGCTGACCATCTGCAGGCCGACGGGGAAGGCCGTGATGTCGTCGTTGGTGGCCTCGAAGAAGTAGTAGACGTTCATGTAGAACAGCGGCACGGGCTCAAAGGAGCCGTTCTTGGGGTCGTGGAAGAAGACCTGCGGCATCCAGTACGCGCTCTTGTCGCCGGCAATGTTGGCCGTGCTGCACGTCGACTTCAGCAGCGACTCGCCCGTCGCCGAGTTGCCAAAGGCGTTGCCGCCCTGGACGACGTGCACGTGCGACGACGGACCACCGGGGCTGACAATGGGGTCGGTGCGGCCGATGGTCAGCGGATCGTCGCCGTGGAAGCGCAGGACGGCAAACGTCCGCGAGTCCTTGGCCGAGACGGCCGGGGCGATCGCGGCCAGAGCGGCCACGAGGGTCGCCAGAGATTTGGGGGAAAGAGAGGAGAACATGGTGAGCCGTGTCGAGAGCGGACGGCAGAGGCAACGTCACTGGGACAGATGGAAAGAGACGTGCTGTTCCGGAAGCACAAAATTTGAGAAAGAGAAGACCGTCGGGCGACCAAGCAGCGAAAGAAGAACGAAGAACAGGCTGGCCTGTGTACACGGTGAAAATGCGTCAAGCTGAAGAAAGAGAATGTATGCACCGGGCAAGATGCAGTGGGCAAGATAGGCCGCAAGCGGAAAGGAAAGAAGACGTCGTTCCGTCAAGAAAGAACGTGAGTGTTTTGGTCCCGAGAGAACCAAAAAGCACAGAAGAATAAATCCAACAGGAGAGCAAGAAAAAAAGAAAGGATGAGGCCAAAGAAAGAGAAACAATGGCACACGCACGACAAAAAAGAATGTAAGTTTGAAATCAAAGAACGGTGAAGAAGAGGAAGAGAAAGGGGAGGAAGATTCAAAACTGCAAAGTCAACACAACAAACGGACGACAATGCGCCTTTATCTCGACGTGAAGCGCCCGTCTCGCCGTGCCTCCCGTCGGCCAAACCGTCGTTGCAACCTACCAAGGGGCCGGGCCTGCACGGCCTGGACGTTTTCACCCTGGACTAGCCCCAAGCCCTTGGTGAGAGAGTCCGTAGTTGTAGGGGCTTGTGGGGTTGCCCGATTGGTGTGTATCCCGGAGTACGAATTATTTGCTTTGCATTCATATTTGTTTCTATGAGAAGGTATCTGCCTTTTCGTTTCGTGCACGCCATCTTCACCGAGAACTGCACTTAGAACTGCACCTCTTTTTCGTAGATTAAGGGGTATGCCTGACCTGGCCGCACGAAAACAAGAGGCAGCGTCGCTGGCTCCTGCAATACGATAATCAAGATGTCGTAAGCTGTGCAACAAAAAAACATGTTTCTCGGGGGAGAGGACAGCCGACTGGCAGCGTGCAGATATAAACGCCCAGAATAAGCTGTCCGAATTTGTGTGCATCCTCCAGCAACTCTCTGTAACAAGGACACAAAACGTAGTTGGAAAGAATGAACATGCTTGAAAATGGGACGGGCCGTCGTCGTCGTCGTCGTCGTCTACCTCTTCTTCGTTTTCCGACCGAAACTTTGGTGGATGCGTTCCCCTCTTCTCCTGTCCTCCTGGCAATTAAAAGACCGACACAAAACAACACCCCTGGCACCGCCAACGAAACGACCAGTAAAAATCACGATTCGCAGCAGGGTTTCGTGGTGTAAGCTGTGGCGCCGACAATCCGCAGACTGCCGCCGTTGTTTGGTATTCGTCCCCGTCTTTCTGTGTTGGCGCGTTTCAAAACGTGGTCGTTGGGTCCGGCCACGGACAGGCCCTACCCCTTGCGGATAGCGTCCCTTCAAACATCCATCCAGGGGTTTGTTAACAGATGGGTGACCACAGCCGCCAGGTCCAGAATGTTCTGGTTTTGGCCAAGCTTATTTTGCAGAACCGCAGCAAATCGAGAAATGGGACAATATACGCCGTAATTACGACCTGTTTCTCCAGAACAAAATAAGGTTGTCCCGTTTGGAAACCGTCGCTTGGGAGCCTCGGGCCTTTCCTGTGGGCTATTCCTGAGGGCTTGGCAACAAAATGTTCGTCTCAAATTCTCGGGACCAAAATCGGGGGCCAATATCCGTCCATTTGCAGAGGTTGAGCTCGGCGAGCAGCCAATGCCAACGGGCATGGAAGAAGGTGTCACGACGTACTGCCTTCCGGGGATTCAAGATAGGGGCTCTCTTCGACTTGTTTATTGCATACATTGAAATGCAATCCTTTTGTGTTTCCCATCCTCTGAAAGACCCGATGACTGCAATTCAATTTTCGCCGACCAGAGGACCTGTTCTCCCGCGGTGCCTTGTCTTTTCGTTGTCCGGCTTGCTGTCCATATCCGTACGTTGTACGACGGACAACATACTCCATCCTGGGCACCATGGCGTCCCACACGCACAATCCCTCCCTGCCCCTATTCAATTTGGGCTCGATGTGACGACAGCGTAAGAAGACAATACTCCGTTCTCCGTACTAGCCAGAGCAACCAACGCCACCCCAGGCCTTCTGTAGACGGCAATAGACGTCCCAGTCTATGTGATCCCAGAGTCTATGGTCGGATTCGGAGTCGGGGGAATAGAAGCTATGCTCTTTGTGCGTAAGTAGCGCACCGCTGTCTTGCAGCCCGTCTAGGCCTCTGCCGGCGCCTAGTTCCAACCCCCAAAACAGCCCCACACGCCACCGCTCCGATCGCTGTAAACAGAGATGTATCTCAGTATGACGCCGTGGACGATCCAGCAAAAAGGCGACCATGCCGGCACATCTTTGTAATTGACAGGCATTGTATAGACAAAGACACCTCAGTCCAAGGAATGGATCGATACGTTCAAATTGCTAAGCTGGAGCTATTCGTGCGCGTCTCTACCTCGACGGCGAAGCGTCTGCATGCTCCGGGCACGGCCCTACTGTCTTCCACTTGCCGCCGTGTTTGCATTCGCATTCACATTTCCGCCGTATCCTTCCGTCGCTGGGGCGGCTGCACCGCTCCCATCATACGCGTCTGCACTCGTTTCGTGCGTGGCCACCGGTGCCGCGCCAGTCTCGGCGCCTCTGTTGCGGAACGCCGCCCCGGCGGTGCCTGTCTCGGCCGCCTTCTTCTCGCGATGCGCCTGCTCGTGGCGTGCCACCATGTCGTCTGCGGCCGCCATGTCGGCCTTGCCCTTGTCGGCAATCGTGTGGTGTTTGTTGGTGGCAGCGGCCGTCGTCGGGTGGCTCGGGTTGTTGTCAAACGTCTGGTCGACGGCCTCCATCAGCTCGCCGCGCAGGGCGTCGCCGGCGCCGCGGATGCCCTTGAGGCCGGTGGTAACGTCGTTGAGAAAGTTGGACATGGTGTCGATTGTATATTTATTTTGATGTGTTTTTTATTTGATGTTCCTTGATGTTCTTTGATGAATGTGGAAGGGCCGTGTTGGGTGGTCCTTTGGCCTTTTGTACAGTGGACGTTGCCCCGCCACAGCAGCTTTGGTATGACGTCAATGCTACTGTCATGTTGCACAGCCCTCGCTTCCTCTCTTCGAGTGGAAATAAGCCTCTTGGATTAGATGATAGACCAACAAGTGTTTCTTTCTTTAATCCATTCTTTCTTTACTCGGGTCTGCTTCTACATTATCATTGCCAAAGAAATCACAATTAAATACCATTACTTCCTCTGAAACGTGCCACGGGCGCCGTCTTCCCGTATCCAAATATCAAAATAATAGTGCAGACGACTGGCGCGTTGCTTCATCTGTGATAACAAGTGTATCGGCATTGTTATTATTTTTTTTTGTAAATTGGTAATTTTTTAAGTTTTTTTTTTTTTTTTTTTTTTTTTTTTTTTTTTTTTGGGCTGCATATACCAAGAGATGAAATAAAATAAGAAGGAAAATTAAACAGATTAGAAACGTCCAATTAAAGCAGTAAATTCCATGAAACAATTTTGTTACACATCCAACATAAAACGACTACCATCGTTACGGTACATTTATTGAAAGACTTTACTTATTACTAAAATGTAATCCTGCATCGCCTCATTCACCACGAAGCAAGCTCCAGGTCCACTCAATCTACGATTCGTCACACCCAACATCAGAAGAATCTGGGATGGAATCTATTTGAGCAGAACCAACCACTCCCCGCAATGTGACTGCATGATCTGTTCTGGCGCGATCTTCATTATGACCTCATCTCATCTCATCGGATCGAGTGAGTGAGATCTCCGTTATACGGTTACTTCCGCTCCGACCCATTCTCATCTTAAGGTACCATGATAATAAATACAAACAAATACGCCTTACGCAGTGGCATCGAGCATTGATGGCCTCTGCTTGTGTCACACAAAGTCTGTTGAAATGGCTCTGTTCTCCGTCACCAAAATCGTCGAGTGTCAATCACCATGACTAGATCCTGAAGTAAGTCACGGTCAGTTACCCACCACCTGGGAGTCTCCTTGTACTTCTAGTGCCGTTACCGTCTGCTATCTGTGCGAATTTCTGAAGTGTTGGTCCCAATGCCTCGAACCGACTGCCCAAGTAGAGCAAACTAATCAAGCCAACGAAGCCATTGCTATTAGTACTGTGAAGATGCTCAATGGGTGCAGCAACCAGCCTGACTCCGCCCAGGATCCTGGAATACACGCCATTGGCCCGTGTTTTAATTGAGGCCACAACCTTAAAAGCGCTGACCGACTCGTGCTATCACTAGAGTGGCGGTCCTTGGCACAAGAGGCCTGAAGAAACTAGCTAAGCATTCTGTCAACTCAACTTTGGCAGATTTCAAAATGCCAATTTCCGTCCCGTAATGGAGGCTCCTTCGCATGCAAGTCGCTCCTGCCAAGTGGGACCCCCAAGACTTTGCGCTTCGTTCCTTCTCTGACGATTCGCATTCTCGGGTAATACCCCCTATTTTCGGGGCCTATTATCCCCACGAACAATAACTTGCGACGAAAGGCAGCTGCGACCCTCCTACCTCCAGTCGTTCCGCACCTTTTCGAACCTGTCGCACCTCCTTTTGTTGGCGATGCTTTGACCAGTACTTCGTATTGTTTTTGTTTTCCCATTTCTCTTCTTCCACCGATGCTCCTTCGTTTTTGCAGCTCCATTCTTGGCTAAGCTGCCGACGAGCGGTCTTGGAGCCACACTTTTCTTTTGCTTGTGCCTTTTTCTGCTTTTTTTTTTTGGCCGAGTTTCACGTCACTCTTTTGATTTCCACCGTCGCCATGATGTTCTTTCGCAAGGCTGGCACGGCCTTCTCCAGCCGCCGAGGCCCTCAATCCTTCTCGACGATTGCTCGCTTTGTCGTTGTCGTCGGCTTCGTCACCTTCGCCGCCACCGGCCTCCTCTTGACCCAATACTCCCCCGACAAGGTCCGCAGCGTCGCCGCAAAGATCCCGCATCTGACGCTCAACCCAGACTCCGAAGCCCAGCAGGCCACCGCCGAGTACGACCGCCTCGTCTTCAACGTCTCCGACACAGACCTGCACCCCATTGACCGCCTCATCGCCGCCGCGCGCCAGGCCCACGACGCCCTTGTCGCGAAGCAATCCTCTGATGTCGCAACCGCCGCCGCCAAATACCGCGAGCGCCGTGGCCGCCACCCGCCGCCCGGGTTTGATAAATGGATGGAGTACGCCAAGAAACACGATGCCATTGTCGTCGAGGACTTTTTCGACCGCATCTACCACGACCTGAACCCCTTTTGGGGCCTCGACCCCGACCAGCTGGCCGGCCGTGCCCAGTCCTGGCACCACGTGGTCCGCGTGCGCGGTGGCAAGGCCACGGGTGTTGGCGACGTCACTGGCCGCGTGCCCTGGCTGAAGCTGTGGACCGACCTGGTGGCCGAGGCCGCGCCCTTCTTGCCCGACGTCGACATGCCGATCAACTACATGGACGAATCGCGGCTGCTGGTGAAGTGGGAGGAGATTACAGACCTGGTCAAGAAGGGCGAGGACGGCCGCGAGATTGTTCCGCGCGAAAAGGCACTCCAGCAGTACCGCGGCCTTGCTTTCATCGATGCCAAGAATGCCAACGAGACCAATGCCTACGACCCGGACTGGATCCACGAAAACTCCCCCCAGTACTGGGACTTGTCGCGCGCTGCCTGCCCGCCGAACAGCCCGAGCCGTAATGTGCCGGCCCTCAAGGACTTCTCCCGCCCGCCTAGCTTGCCCTTTGACTGGCGGCCGGCCTACTCGTCGGAAGGATATGTCAAGAACTTTACGGGATCCGCCGACCCGTGCACACAACCACACCTCCGCTCGCTGCACGGCACCTTTATCGAGCCCCTCTCCATCTCGACCTCGACCGAGCTCATCCCCCTCTTTAGCGGCTGCAAGCTGCCCACCAACAACGACATTCTCATCCCTGGCGCCATGTACCTGACGGACGATCCGTTCTACTCGGGTGGCGACGGCCATGGACCCCAGTGGTCCCAGAAGAAGACGGGCATTGTCTGGCGCGGCGTCGCTTCCGGTGGCCGCAACAAGAAGGAGAACTGGTCCCACTTTCAGCGCCACCGCCTGCTGGAGATGCTCAACGGCACCACGGTCACCGCCCTCGAGCACGACGGCGCCCGCGCCATGACCTTTGAGATGGCGCCCCTGCAAATGTACAACTACCAGCGTCGCCATGACATGACCGTCGGCGATTTCCTGTCCGAATTCGCCGACGCCGGCTTCACCGACCTGCTGTGCTTCCCCTTTGGCGAGTGCGACTACGTCGCGCCCCACTTCCAGGCCCTGCCCAGCAAGCCCATGGCCGAGCAGTATGTCAACAAGTTTATCCCCGACGCCGACGGCAACAGCTTCAGCGCCCGCTTCCGCGGCCTGCTGTTGTCGACCAGCCTGCCTCTCAAAGCCACCATTTATGCCGAGTGGCACGACGACCGCCTCGCCCCCTGGCTGCACTTTGCGCCCCTCGACAACACCTTCCAGGACCTGCACGCCGCCATCGACTACTTTACCAGCAGCGCCAAGGGCGACGCCGCCGCTCGCATGCTGGCCTCGGTCGGCAAGCGCTGGGGCGAAAAGGTCCTGCGCCGCGACGACATGCTTCTCTACACCTGGCGCCTGCTGCTCGAGTTTGCGCGTGTCTGCGACGAGAACCGGCTGCTGCTAGGTTACACCGAAGACCTCACCCCGGCGGTACCGGCGAACCCATAAATGTTTTTTGTCTTTTGTCTTTTGTCTCATATCTTTCTGTTTTCCTTTTGTCGTTTTGCAATCCTTTTCATTGCTTGTATAATTCCCCTATTGGCTTTTGCACCTTGTTTCGTTTACATTTTACGTTTGCATAGGCGTTCTTGGTATGGCGGTTTCCATTCGGCGCGAGGTTTCTTATATAAGGGCGGCGGTGTCTATTTCATTTTTCAAAGAGAGAGACGTGGTTGAGCGGTCTTCTCATATTACCATATCCGATAGTTATTAATTAATACGTTGACCATAATCAGTTATCCGACGACGGGCATGAAGCTGACACGGGAGTCGCGGTCGAGCAAGTCTATACACGCTTCACGATAAGTGCTCACGTATTGCTTATCTACACGTGCAAGTCGATTATCTAATCACACGTGATGGGGCTTTTTCTGTAGGGCTTTCTAACCCTTCTGTTCTTCGAAGACCCACTTTTTACACTTCCAGTGGAGAGGCTCTTGCTGTCTCTCTCCTCATTCGCTAACACTCAACCTCGTTCTAGCGGAGACTGCTTTTGCCCAAAACCAGGCGGAAAACTAGTATTGATTTTTTTGCACTACCGCAATTTTTTTCGTCCTCAGTCCTGCTCTGTGTGGTGCCCACTCTGTCTGTCGGATTTTCAGTGCCGCTCATTTTGCAACGAGAGTCTCTTTTTTTCGTTCCAACCACCATCACGACAACAATCGACACCACCTCATCTTCTCCCCAGGTGATTCGGACAACACAGACACAATGGTACGATTGACCCTGTTCTTCTCGACATCGACATTCGACGACACGCGCTTCATTTTCCAGTCGGCATACTGACGTTTTTTTCTTCTTTTCTACAGGCGATCAAGCACAACAACCAGATCCCCCACAACCGTTCGTCGAGCCCTTCTCCCCTTCCAAGACAAGAAAGACGAGCCGAGATTTTCGACGACAAATGAAAACGGATCGAACCGAGAGAGAACAATTGGACTGACTGGATTGCAACAGACTTCCGCAAGGATTGGCAGCGCCGCGTGCGGACGCACTTTGACCAGGTACGGATTAACTCTTTGGAGGACGAACGTTGGACAATCGACACGCCGCGAGCTCGACTACGACGACAACCGGACAGCCCTTTGAACGAGGAGGAACCGAGGATGTCGACATTTGAACGAGATTGCGGGACCCGTCGTGTTGAAATGCTGTCCGGATGTCGAAGCGATGGAAAGAGAATCGGAGGATGGCAAATCGAAGCAATGCTGCACAGGAAAGACGATATGCTAACATGACCCCCCCCCAAATGCAGGCCGGCAAGAAGCACAGCCGCCGTGTCGCTCGTCAGACCAAGGCCGCCGCCATCGCCCCCCGCCCCGTCGACCGTCTCCGCCCGATTGTCCGTTGCCCCAGCATCAAGTACAACCGCAAGGTCCGTGCTGGCCGTGGCTTCACCCTGGCCGAGCTGAAGGTGCGTCGTAAACGTCTGCGTGGCAGAACAGGCCCGTCCCTTGCCCATTTCTGCTTTTGAACCTGTTTCTTCTAACCCCATGTCCCAGGCCGCTGGTGTCCCCCGCCTGCTGGCCCCCACCATCGGCATCTCCGTCGACCACCGCCGCCAGAACCTGTCGGAGGAGTCCCTGGCCGCCAACGTCGCCCGCCTCAAGGCCTACAAGAGCCGCCTGCTCGTCTTCCCCAAGAAGGGCGCCAAGCCGACCGTCCCCGCCGGCCAGTCGGCCGCCCTCATCGCCTCCGCCCTGCCGATTGTCAGCTCCACCGCCGGCGTCACCGAGATCAAGACCAGCGAGCTGCCCGCGCCCCTCGAGGCCGGCGCCTACGCCACCCTGCGCAAGGCGCGGTCAGACGCCAAGCTGGTGGGCAAGCGCGAGAAGCGGATCAAAGACAAGGCCGAGGCCGAGGCCAACAAGAAATAGACTATGTCGCCTTGAAAAGAGGAGCCGTAGTGTATGGATGGTTGGGTGCGGAGCTGGGCCGGGATGTGAACCTGGAAAGAGAAGAAAAGGAAAAAAAAAGGGACAAAAAAACACAAAGGAAGACGGGGCGGTTCGGGAGGCCAACGAATCAACAAAACACCAGGAAGGGGGTGTGGTCGCGCGATGTGCAGCGCCTGCAAAGGAGCCCGTGCTCGTCAAACGAGACTGCGGCGCGGATTTGCCATGCGTGTCAGTTTTTTGCACTGTCCCAAGACCCTCCCTCCGTTGCGAACACCTCCCGCCGCATACAAAAAGGGTGTTTACACCGGTATTTTCTTGTTTTGTCTTTTTTTTCTTGGGTCGTTTCATTTTATTATGTTATCCTTTTATTTCACTCAAACGGTGGGAGTTATGATTCAACCAAATACAAAAAAAGAGATAAAAGAACCAAAACCAACGTGCGGAATGAGTGATTCTTATGATCTTTTGAGTGCCTCGGTTGGGGTGGGGCGTGCCATTACTACGGCCTTGCCTCGCCCTGATTGCATCAGTCTTTTATACATTCTTTGTACATACTTCGTGTATCGACATGTCGTATATTTGCAAGATGAGGTGGTATATTTGCTGTTTTAAATGCTCTATCTAGATGTATCGCTTGTATAAATCTGTCCAGTATTTTACTGGTATATTAATGAACTTTTGGAGTTTCTTCAGGTGTTTGAGTATGTGTTGACATGATGTGGAGATGCTGGCCGGATGGCCGGGTCCGAAACGCTGGCGGAAGATGTTTGTGTCTCCCTTCACAATCTTACGTGGCCAAATCCTCGCTCTGCTCCGACCGGGCACTCACGACCAGTGCGCCGCCGGTTTGGAGCAGCTGCTCTAACACACCGCGTCGAAACGGCGGGAGGAAATGGGCGTAGCTCTTCATTATCTCGGCGATGAGGACCAGGCCGTTCTCGCGGTCGGTGCGGGCCATGCTCGCAACCTGGGCGGGATCGGCTTGCTGGGGCTCCAAACCAAGGCCGTCGATGTTGGCAGCCGATGATGACGGGGTTTCTGCGGCGATCGCGCCTGCACTGTCGCTTAATTTGTCCTGCTCCGATGCGGATGGCAGAGAGACTGGCGCGCCGGTGGAATCCGTCATTGTCAAAAGCTCGTCATCGGACAGCAGTGATGCGCCACCAGGCAAGCGGTGGCCTTCGACCAAGTCACGCCCCGACACGGCCTCTACTAGTGCTCGGCATGCTTCGAATGGCTGCAGGGCGCGCATGACCAAATGGGCGCCATCCGTAGACCGACTGAGAACGGCGGACACGAACCAGGTATCGGACCGCAGGACAGGGAATCGCGTCTGCGTAATAAGATACGTGAGGCAGTCGGCCATGTCTATGTGGGCGGAATAAAACCGGGCTCGTCTTATGCGTGCAGAGCTGTTCGGTAGAGAGGACGGATCCAACACGGCAGTGTCGTCCCCGTCGGCCGATGTGGGAGCCGGGACGCTTGGCGGGTTTGGAGACGGCTCAGAGGACGAAATTCCGCTGTCGTTGGTCTGTATAGAGCCCGAATGCGGCGACGTCTCATCGCTGGGCTCCCAGTCGTCGGGCAAAACGTCGTCGGAGTCGGAAGACGTGTGCAGCACCCGACATACAGCGGAAATTGCGCGGGCTGCTTCCGTTTTCGTGTTCTCTTCCTCGGACCGCTTGAAGAGGGAGATGAGCACGTGCAGATTGCTCCGGTCATGGGCAGGTGAAGCCGGATCGGGGGACAGCGGTGCACAGATGCGCCGCACATTGGCAGGGCATGACATGATAAGCAGGCGTGTTAGGGACACGGCAGCAAATTGGACCTGTGGCTGGTTGTTCGTGCTTGTCCACAGTCGAGGAAGGATGTTGGCAGGGGGGTCGAGCAGAGTGCCCAGGACAGGCTTGTTGACGATGGGAATGGCGAGGTTTTTGAGGTAGGAGAGCGCAGAGAAGACGAGCTGGGAGCTGGGAGAAATGCCCCCGACGGCTGCGTCGGACGACAGGTCGAGAAGACTTGCGTTGGGCTGTGAGAGAAGCTGGATGAGGGGCAGATGAATCTTTACGTCTTGAACAAAGTAGGTGCTGGCCTGGTCGGACCGAGCCAAATTGCCAAGGGCAATGCAACCGGCCGTCTTCAAATGAACATTCGTATAGGTGTTGGAGACCCACGACTGCAGTATGTGTACGGGCACCGAGCTCAAAGTGTAATGTGTCTCGAATGACGGGAGAGCCACGACATCGGCAATAATGTGCATGAACCGGTTACCGAGGGCCTTGTAGTCGGCGGCGTCTTCAGGGTCCATCTGAGTGACATCGTACTTGGTGTAGGAGTCGGAGTAGGCCGTCAAAAGCGCCTGGACGCCGTTTTGGCGGATAATCTCTTCCTGAAAGGGTTCATGGGTGAGATATGCGAGCGCGACAGACACGAGAACACTGAATTCCTCAATGTCGAGGGCGTTCTCGGGGCTGACGGCTAGTTGCAAGAGGTATGCTGGTGTCGCAGGGTCTGCCACGGCCACCTCCGATTCATTCGCAACTAGCAGACCGAGGAGTTTGCAAACAATATTCAAAAACGCTCGGCACTGGGCCAAGCGTGGACCTGACACGATGGAGATTAGGCCGCGGCTCAGATGTGCCTGAATCGCCTGAAGCTGCGCCGGTTCTGCGAGAGGTGGTCAGAAAAATCACGATATGGAGGAGGGAAAGAAGGCCCGTAAATCACGCAGAATTGTGACCTACCATAGTCTACGCAGATGTTGTAAAGCACCGGAATGACGAAGGCCAAGGTCGAGTTATCGCCGAGGAGAGACACAATGCGCCCGATCTGGTTGCCGGCCACGACACGGGCGCGGTTATCATCTGGCGATGTTGTTAGTAACGGGAACAAGTAGACGGTGGGCAGGGGGGGGGGCATAGCGCAGCCAGAGATACATAGCATCTCCCCTCTTCGCGAACTCACCCTCATCCGCGCAGGAGTTGCCGATTAAGCGCAGGGTATGAATTTTGAGAGATTGTCGCAGACCGTCGACGGACAGGATGCCGAGAAAGAAATCGAGCAAGCCCGACTCGCCTATTGGTATCCGCCATGAAGCTGCACTGCGTTAGTACGGACATGGATTGAAGGAGATACTTGGGGGGCGGTGATAAATATGCCTCGTTGACCATGCGACCCAACGAAAAGGCTTGCGTACCATCTCGGCTACCGTCGCCCAGGATCTCGGCAGCCAGGTCCATGCTCGGAGACCCGGTGACCCAGTAGTGCTGTACCGCGAGCAAGACCTGCTGCAGGCTGGCCACCCGCTGTGCTTTCTCGGCCGCTGTCAGCTCGCCGGGGCCGTTCGGAGACATGGCGGAGCCATTGTGGGCGGGAAAGCCTGAGGCAGGGCCACCTCGTTCGAAAAGAAGCTGGATATCGGCCGGTCGCATCGTGGGGCAAAGCGGAGAAGGAGTTGCAGGGTAGATCGGCAAGAGAGCGAGAAGATTCGGGACCGAGAGCGGTGCCCGGCCAGGCGGAGATAGGCGGGGTCAAAGCCGGGGAGGACGTTGATGGGCCAAAAGTCTCAATCGACAAATATGTTAGGCGGCGTACCAAGGGCGCATAGAGCTGGGCATCAGGAGCTCGGGCGTTTGACAGCTGCTTCGGTTCAATCCGAGTTTTGCAGACAGAGCGGCGTCGAGCGGGAAAGGAGCGAAGGAGAGGAGGGCGAGCAACGACAAGGCGTGAACGGCGAAGAGGCAATAGAGCACAAGAGCACAAGAGCACAAGAGCGTGAGAACGAGAGCGTATGCGGAGGCGGCACCGTTGCTGACGAGCAGAGGTCGGGCAGAAACAAGAAGGAACCGTAGCGGAGCAAGCTTATCTGGCGGGAAGACGGTGGTTGCTGTCGGGGCTGCTACAGGACTGGCTGCTACTGTGTATGTGTAATGGGGGGGGGGGGGGGATGAAAAGGTTGCCAGCCGCAGTGACGGGTGCGGGCGTCTGTAGTAACCTATCTGGGAGTGTGTGAGGACCGGCGACTTTTTTAGTTGGTGCGGCAATTGGCCTGGGCTCTCGGCCGCAAGTGGGCACCCTGAATTGCCAGTGCTGTGGTTCGTCAGCCGTGGCGAGTCAGGCCGTTTGTTTGGTGTGAGGTCTTTGTTGGAGGAAGACGAAATTGAAGAAGACGGGAGAGGCGCCGGTGTGGCTTGCAAGCACAAACAAAACATCAGAAAAGAGAAAGCGCGTAATGTGACAGGTTGCGGATAGCTCTTGCCGTGCATGTCTTTCTTCGGCCGGACTAAGTTGATGAGGGTTTCTTCCAGCGCATAATAGGTGCAAGGGCTTGCCGGAGCAGCACGACAGCGTCAGACATAACAGGCGGAGTTAGTCAAATTTGGGGCAAACGGGTACTGAAAGCTCCGCAATCTTGGCAGACGGTGGTAAGAGGCAGTGTTTTCTTGCTCCTTCCCCAGCAAGGGGCTTGACCGTGCCCGTCATCTCACATCTCAATCTCATCGTGCTTTGTAAGGGAAGGAGCGAAGGAAACAAAAAGGGAGGCCAAAAAAGGGAATCGCGCTCTAGCATAACTGCAGAGGCACTTGAACTGGTACATCCACACCAAAGCTTCTTGGGAGTCGGTGCAAGAGGTAAGGCATCGCTGGAATGCAGTGGAAGCCATCAAAGACGGGCCGTGTGGCAGGCATGTTTATTGGGCAAGAACGGGTAGGTACACTGTTGGTGGACGGGAAAGTGCAATTGCCTGCTATTGCCTTGAGAACAGGGCAGACAAGCGTGACAAAAACGAGGAAAGCGAGTGAGACTGGCAACGTGAAAGAGGACAGTGCAAGCAACGGGATTGAGCGAATCCCTGCGGGATTCAACCAACGAGAACAAAACAACCTGAACGTGAATGAAGAGGAAGGGGAAAGAGCGATCAAGTCAAATCTTGAAAAATTGAAATGAAGAAGGAAGAAACTTTGCCCTGTCCCCTTTTATGCATATTTCCAGAAGCTGCGACCGGAAACAAAAGCAAAAAGGAACCAGCACGACACGGCAGGGGCCGTCGTGTCGGTGCTCGCCCTCAACTTGTTCCGACGACAGCATTTTGGTCTGGAAAACAAGACTACGCGGAGGAGATGCGGAGAAATAGTCCGTACACGACACCTGTATTCCGTATGTCATAATGACTCCGGACACCATCGGAGGCATAAAAGGCTCGCAGTGTTACATCCACTCCACGTGATTGTTTCCCATTCGCAGCTTCGATTGTCACTTTCGTTGCTTTGTGGTAAGACTGAAAGGAGAGGCACCTCCATACCACGAACGTTTACGTTTCTGGACGGTTGATCCAGCCCATGTTTTCGTTCGTTATATGACGTGGACCGCAGCGCCTCATTCCGATGGTCGCATGAGGCACAGCACCAACGTCGACAATACTAAGAGCAGCCAAATCTTGCAGTAATAGGTCCGTTTGACAACAATCATCTCCATGTCGGCCCCGGCATTATTGTGCGGACCGAGCAGTCGTTGTCCTCCGAGAGGGGATCTACATACTTCTCCTTCTTTTGGTGCGGCGCGAAACCGTACATTAAACGTAAAAACGGAATACCTTGTCTGCTTGGCTGTTGTCGACGTCTGCTTGTGGCACAGGCTCTCCTTTCGTCTCCAACAGCAGACAGAGACATGGATTGCCAGCTTTACCCGGTTCACGTAAACAGGCTGAACAGGAAACCTGGGGCACGCCCCATCTACGATTCGTTGTTTTACACATGTCGTTTAAAATTACGTGCCAGCTGTGGCGATAAGCCACGGCATGGTGGTGGCATGCCTTTTTATTTTGGTTGCTACCAATTATGGTGCCCTTTCTTGCATCTGGTGATGGCTTGTTTTCAGTCAAGTTTGTCCACGGTCTCTTCGACTGTCGATGTGTGTCTATATAAATTAGAGCTCCTTGCCATGCCTCAATGTAAACACTAGAGACCCAAACGAGAGTAAACCATACCAAGACGAAAGAGGCGATACCAAACACAACAAATTCATCATGATCATCAAAGCCGAAGCCTTGGCCGCTCTGGCCTCAGTCTTGGGCAGTGCATGGTAATACATAGGAGATCAACTTCACCAAGACACAAAACAGAAAATATACTGACCTCACCCGGCAGTGCTCTGCCAGAGGCCGCCAGCATGGCCGCTAATTGTCAGCCGTGCTACACACGAACCATTGTCGTTGAGCAACCGCTCCCAAGCTGCGGGCCCAATTTCATTGAACCATTTCCGCACCAAGCCTGCGGCATGGTCTGCATCAGACAAGCACAGGCTCTCGAGGCCAGAAAGGCAAGACAGGTTGGAGAGGCTGATGTCGACACGGCCGCGCTTATCCCAACAGTCACGATTGTCAAGTCCACGACAGTGATTGCCGCCACTGTCACGTCCACCATTCCCGGCATCAACGCAGCCTGCCCTACCACGGATACAGTTACGGTGACACAGTCCCGGTCTGGATACTCCGCCCAAGATCCGTACAAGTTCTGCGGCCGCGCCCTTCCTCCAGACTGCAGCTGCGGTGGCGGCCCGCGCGCGACGTCCACGCTGGTCGAGGTACATACGATCTCGCAGACGGAAACGGTCTTTGTCACCAAGCCGCCCATGCGGTGTAGACCGATTCCAACGCCTCCACCGCTAGACGGACGTGAGGATGTGTCGATGCCCCTCTCCACGGAGTGCGCGACGTACGCCACACAGTGGGAAGAGGTGCTGTGCTACGATGGGTCGAACCGCGCAGTCACTGCTGCTCCTCCGGCCCCTACGGCAGCTGCAGCGGTGCAGAGCGGCCTGCCTCTCACAAAATATACAAGCGACTGCACGGTACACATTGTATACCGGTCTGCCCAGTGTCTGGATCTTCGTCTCTAAGGTAGTGAGCTGCGGGTGTATGCAGAAATCCGTTTGCAAAATGAATTGCTATGCAGAGACAATATGCAAATGATCCAAAAACGGTAAACCGAAAATAAAAGAAAAAAACAGAAATATGGATCCAAAAGTTGTTTCATTTCTTTAAAAAAAAGTGTGCCGCGCATAAAAACAAAATTCACGCCTATAAAAAACATGTACAAGACTGCAAAAAAATATGACAAGGGGTAATGTGGTGAAAGCAAAAAAAGGGGTTGTTGTTGGCCAAACAAAGGAAGGTCAAGAAGTAAAAGTGTCAGGAAAGGAGAGGTTGGCAGCAAAAGAGGGAGGAAGAGACCACCGCGTGTTCTTTTGGTCTGCATACATGAGATCTACAGGCCGCGGATGGAGCCGACGCCGAGGAAGCGGCTGTTGACTCTGCGCTTGCGCAGGCCCGAGTCGGACTGCGGGAACGGATCCTGCGACGGGAAGTAGGCGTTCCAGTTGGTGCACTGGGTGTCCAGGGCCGACTTGTCGGCCGCCGCGACGCCGGCCTTGAAGTCCGTGGGGCGCTCCGCAAAGGTGACGGCCAGGCCGCCCGAGACGTGCCAGGCAATGTGGCAGTGGAACAGCCACGTGCCCGGGTTGTCGGTCTTGTAGGCAATGGCGACCCAGCCCAAGGGCGGGAGCATGGTGACGTCGCGGCGGACGGGGTTGTTGCCGTTGAAGGAGGAGACGTCCGAGGCCTTGAAGGGGCCAGGATTGTTGAAATCGGCCCGGCCAACGACCATGAAATCGTGACCGTGCAGGTGCATCGGATGCGCAATGCCAATGACCGGGTCGTTCTCCACAACCCAGAAGACCCACTGGTCCTTCTTGTCGACGACGACGACGTTGTCACTGTTGGGCCAGTTGGTCTGGCTGTTCAGAAGGTATTGGTCGACGGGCTTCTCCCAGCTGATAATCTCCTGCGTGCCGTTGACCTTCCAGGTGAACAGCTGGCCGGGCTCGGCCAGGTCGAGCGTCACGTTGAGCTCGTTGCTGGAGTCGGCAACGAAGCCCGAAACGGGGACAGTGCGCTTGACGACAGGGGTCAGGTTGGTCAGATCGGCACAGGTCGTCCTGGTGGCAACGGAGCCAGGGTTGGTGGGCAGGCCGCCAGCGGAGCCGGCGTAGTGGAAGATGGCAGCGGGAGTCAGATTGTCGGAGTCGCCGCACTGGGCATTGGTCACGAACGTGGCGTTGAACCAGTAGTTGCCAGGGGTCTGGCTGGCATCAATGGTGACGTCGTAGCGTTGGCCGACGCCAACGAAGAGCTCGTTCACCGTCATGGCGTTGACGGGCACCAGGTCGGCAGCAATAATGGTCATGGTGTGGTTGGCCAGAGAGAAGACAAAGTGGTTCTCAACAGAGATGTTGATGATGCGGAGACGGTGGCGCTTGCCGGGCGTCAGGGTGACGTTGGCATACTTGCCGTTGCCGGTCACAGGGTGGACGTTGGTGCCGTTGAACAGGACGTTGTTGCTGTTCGGTGGTCCGTTGTTCTTGGTGTAGTCGACAAGGTAGTCGGATGTGTGGTAGTAGTAGTCGGACACGGGGAAGACACCCAGATCGACGTCGTACGGCAGCGAGGCCGGCCCGTTGATCTGGATGGTGCCGACAACACCGTTTCCGTACTGGGCCGAGAAGTGCGAGTGATACCACGAGCTGCCGTATTGCGTGGCGAGGAACGTGTAGACGCGTGAATGGCCCGGAGGAATGGGGCACTCGGTGACGCCATTGACACCATCCTGCAGATTGGTGTTCAGCTGACGGATACCGTGCCAGTGCATGGAGGTACTATTTTGTTAGAATTTGGTGCTGCAAAAACAAAGCCACATGCTGGAAATTCAAAGAGAAGCTGCTCACCCGTTGCTCTTGAGGTTGTTGATGACCGTGATGGAGAGCGTGTCGCCCCAGTCAGCAGAAATGACGGGGCCGGGTAAGGTGCCTGTGTTTTTGATTAACTAATGTCGATGCCAGATAGGGGGGGGGGGCATTGACATAGTCTGGAATTATGCAATAAGCACATACCGTTGATCAGCATGACCAGTTCCTTGACCTCACCATCGGGGCCAGTCCAGTTCGTCTCCTCAGTAATAACGAGGGTATACTAGAAGTTTGTTAGCAAGAACATATTTACAAATGTGAAAAGGTGCTTGCAAGAGTGTAGAGGGTGTGGACCGTCGACATACGTGACGAGTGAAGTTGGTGACCGGCGTGCTGGCGTCGTAGTCGGTGTTGATGTCAAAGCCATTGGTCCAGCAGGCACGGTTGGACGGCGTGTTGCACGTGGACGCACGCGCAACGAGATCGGAGGCATCTTCGAGCAGGCCACTGGGCGCAGCACGGGCCAAAAGCACCGATCCAAGCAGACTCGGCACGATGGCCAGAGCAGAAATGAACGACCGCATGGTGACGGCGACGGCGGTGAGGATGATGGGGAGAAAAAATGTAAGTGGGTGTAACGAGTGCAGCCAAGCAAAGAATAGAACGAGGGACAATAAGGCCGGGCCGTGATGGGCCTTGCAGAAGCAAAGTTTGTCGAAGGGCGCCGAGGGCGAGAGTGTGATGATCCAAAATCAGACAAAGTGGTCAAATGAGAGAGTGGATGTGCCCGTGTTATATACTCGGGACGGGCCTTTCAGAGAAAAAGAAGTTCAGAGCCTCAGCTGTAGACCACGTAGATTTGCAGTCCTTGCTGCAGAGAAGGCAGTGACGCTATCCAGAATTAGGAAAATGAAGGACGTCGAAGTAGACAAGGTAAACACCGAAGAAGAGGTAAGGAGACGGGCCAGCCAGACAGACTGTCAACCCGGACCTCCCTCGTTCTTGGTCCACATGGTTACCCATTGGCCGCTTGCACGCGGCTAGCATACATGTATCTGACCGCACCCCCTCGCACGTGGAAAGATGGCTTTGGAGGTTATGGTAGCAGTCGTATACATGCCTCTCAATCCTCTGTTCTTCGTTGGTTATTTTTGTGCCCCTTTTCGTCTCCCGGGCCTTGCCCTTGATACCACCATATGCACGAACGGAAATTGCTTCTTGTCGTGCGTTTAAACAAAAGCGTGGAAGTCTCCTTGAGATTTTATTTTTTTTTGGGACTCTGCCTCTTTGACGGCTTCGTCATTAGGACCGTCTCAGGAACGAAACTTCAATATCCTGGACAAATGCCTCCGGCAAGAGGCCGCACGTATGAATTCACCTTCATCCTCGACACACACGGCATCAATGAGAATGTCTAGATGCAAGTGTGCGTGTGTGATCCCAGCCGGACGCCAAGGGGATGTATGGCTTGAAGAGAGTAAGCTTGTGCCCTACTGTGAGATAAAAAAAAAGAATAAGGAGAAAGACGGGAAATGAAAGAAGGAGGTGGACAAGGAGGGTGAATGTGACATCTGAATGTGCCCAACGAGACGAAAATAAACCAGTCGACCGAAGACAATGACCTTCAAAACGTCGGGTTGGAATACGAAGGGAGACCAGGCAGCCAAATCAGCCAAATCCGAGAATGCGAGAGGCGGTTGCGAGATGGGGGTCAATGGTCAGATGAACATGGCGAGTAAAGGAATGAACATGCTGACGACAAAACAGACAGAACCTCACTTGTGGATACCAGTGAACACTGCCATCATGGACGGAAGCATCGGAGACGGCACGGCCGGCGAGGAAGATGCCTTATCCTCCCACATCCAAACCCTTGCCACCATACCTAGTTGTGAAAAATGCGAGGAGGAGGGATAGGACAAGAGAACCGAGGATGCAAGAAATCGATAGTTTGTTATTTTGAAGACGGGATGACAACGAGAACTGGACGAAAACGACCAAAACGAGGGGTTTCGTGATGCAAAATGGGACGAGAGACGGGAACGACGAAGGTGGCCGTCGGAATCGGTTCCCATGGTGCCGGTGAGACGTCTCGTCGACGCTGAAAAGGTTCGTTTGCCGCCGAAATTCCTGGTCCATCTTGGCCCCCTACCCGTGCCTGCAGCTTGCACCATGTCGTGATGGAATACAACGAGATGCATCGAGGGGTTGGAGAGGGCTCAGCTCCGGCCGCTCCCTCCTTCGAATTTGTTTTGGGACGTGTACAACCGGGGACACAATGTGGAGATGAGTGTCACGAAGAACGGGGGCGGCTTGAGGCTGCACACGGGATAGAACTGGTGGAAGGAATGCATGAACAGTCGATGGGGAAAACGGCATGCAGAACAAAAGGGAAAAGATGAGATGGAGGGCTGAGGTCCGAGAGCTGAAGTAGGGTCATGACGACACTGGAGGCGAACAAAGTACGGAATTTAGAGGCGAGGTGCGGTTCAGGATAGAGTTACCAGTATGAAAAGGGGGTCTAGGAAGCACGAAGGGAGGCGCGGCATGCTGCAAGAAGAACGAAGGACAGAGTAGGTTCGGGTGACAGGTCGGGATCGTTAAAGAAGGCATTAAGATAAGAGCTGAAGGAGAAATAAGGTAATTCGTAAGAAAGAAACGGAATAAAACTCTGGGGAGACAAAACAAAAATTAAAATCGTGCAGTAGAAAATAAACACAAGAAAATCATAACAGTTCGTACTAACGCTGTTTGCTGTGGTTCGAAACAAAGTAAACGCACACAGACCACAAGCACTGTACATGGCCAAACTGCCTAACCAGGAAAAGAAATTGTGGCTTACACGAAATCGGACGGACGCCAAAAGAGATAAAAAATATGGGGCCGGCAGCGCAAAGCATCAAGCCATCCCCTATTTCTTCTCGAGCCGTTCTCGTCATTATGGCTCCCATGCCAGACAAACCAATTGGTTGGACAGGAAGATGAAAGGGACAAGACATCTGAGGGTGTCATGCTTTGTCTGCACCTCCCGAGAGGACGAGAACGCACGGAAGGCACGGGACAATGACGAGAACTGCAGGGAAAAGGGAGGGGAACACAGACAAGAAAAAGGAGATGATGGGTGGTCAACCGTGGAAACCGGGTCAGAAGCTGAGAGTCGGTAAGAGTGACCGGGAAAGCAAAGCGAAAGTGAGGCAGAGAACAAGAACGACACCGGAAGAGAAAACAATGGTGAGAACGAACAGAGCAAGTCGACAAACACGGTCAGTGATGTGGGCCCCGGTGAATAGCCCGTGGATGATGCTTGGCATGAAAACAACAGTAGAGTAAGCATCAGATCCAGAAAAATCCACAACGATCATCGCCAACCACTATGGCTGGTGCAGACCGCTATACGCAAAATGTCTCAATAGGCAAGGTATGGCTAGGCCCATGACAGAGGCAAAGTGACGAGGATTGTGAGATGAAATTGAGGGCACCGCCGCGGCAATCGAATAAAAAATAGAAAACCGAGCATAACGCGAGATATCCGGACAAAAGACAGAAAAACGCCATGGACGCCCTCCCAGGTTGTGACTCGAGACTTTGGAGAAAACTCTCCGGTTTGAGTTGGCCTGGTAAGAGGTATTGCCCGTCATTTCCGCGGCCCACCAAACACCTGCCGCGTCCTCCGCCGAAAGCGTGCGCTCGTACGGGAGAGGAGAAGGAATAGGAAAGAAACACCGCTCCCGTATTACGTTTCTCACATTCGTAGACTGGTGCGAGGATCGCTGTCGGCTTCCCGGTACTTGGTTCTTTGTTGCCTTATGGTGATCTCCCGACCTCATCTATTAGAGTTTGTGGAGGGTACTGGAGAATAAAAGTGACATGCGGAAATAAATTAAACAGGTCATAAGGGAACTTCCGAGCGCCCCAGGTCGATGGGTCAGATGGCTCGCTAAGCCCAGTAAGACGGGACAAGATAGGTAGTTTTGTTCCATGTAAAACGCTTTCTTCTGTCTGCACGGGGAGGCGGAGGGCCTTTGAATGGGACACATTGTGTTGATTAATCGCCAGTTGCGTCTGGTAAGGATCTAAGGCCGTGGGAGAGTACCGTGGTCCACGATGTGGCGTCGATAGTCATTTGGTCAGGACTGGCCGGTTCCTTGTTCTCAAACAAGCCCGCCCAGTAAAGAGAGTGAGAAAGGGGGCAAGAGGTGAGCGTGCTGTGCCGCGAGGCTGGCGAGTCAGTGCCCTGTGCAATACATTGTCCAGGACTCGGCCGGGTCCACAGCCAGGCGACATCAGCGTTGGAAGAGTACATTTGAATGTGAAAGAGTAAGGTGGAGTGAGAAGTACCGAAACGACGTAAATACGAAGACTCAGCTGAGTTCCACTTGCCGATCGCAGTATGTCTTAGCTGTGAGCTTTGGACATGAGCGGATAGCTGGCTGCACCTAGGACCTGTGCACACCGCATCGTTTAGAAGAACGTAGGAAAGCGAGAGCCTAGGAGTCATGGCATTGGTTCTGTTTTCTGACCCTCGCATTCTTGATGATTGTTTTTCCACGGTGTTGTGTTGTTCTCCGTTTCCACGTACCTCGATTTCTTAGCCTCTGCTGTGTTGTCAAGATAAAAAAAGAAAAGACACGGGAAGGGGCGAGCAGTATTAGCCAACCAGGAGCTTCGTAGAAGCGGTGACGGCAGAGGCGCATGGAAGTCATGCAGCCAACCGGGCAATCCACATTACCAACTGTAAGTACTCTCAGTAGCTGCTGATAGTTCTTGCAATGGATCGAACTGCATTCGCCTAAGCTCGTCCTTATTGCATCATGTATGAATCGTTCGTTTGACATATGTCTGACATAGCACAACACCCTGCCCTCCGTTGTCAAACTTTCGTTCTGCGTTGCATAAGGCCCGTCATCTCTGAGGTCAGACTGGCCGGCTCCTGTCTGCATTTGTGCTGCCCATAGAGACAAATCAGGATCTTGATGGTCGGCTCTACCGCTGTGGAGGTGGCTTTCTCGATCCGTTTTGTCTTCTGGGAGGCCACAGCGTAAACACGGCTGGGCAGCTGCAAGGACGTTCTTGGCACATCCCGCCAAGTGAACTGTCCAATATGGGCAGAAAGCTAGAAGGAAAGGGGAAAGAGGAGATAGCGAATGCACTTGATGCAGATGCAATGCAGCACCTGTGGAGATGCGTGTTTTTCGGGGTCGACAGTGGCATGTCGTTCTCGAGGGCTTGTATCTTGTTTCGCCTCCCTTTCCGACTATAGTTTGTATTTGTTCGTTTATTCCGTTGCTCGTTTCTCGCATTTGTTTCCCTCCTTTCCGCTGCGGGCCCTGTTGTTTCCAATGGAAGTGTTCTGTATGGGCGCCGCAATACCCGATATGCACCTCAGCCGGCTTGTTCTTGGAATACGGCGTTCGAAAATCCCAACACGAAGGGCCTCTCCCTTCACTCTAGTCGGAGAACGGGAAGTGGGCATGCGACGTTGCTGATCGAAAGGCGGAAAACGAGAATGGGCTGTGACAGGCTCGTAAGCATGATACTCGCGGCTGCTATTCGACAAACGAAGATATGGCACGTCGCAGCAAAGGGAATGAGGGTCCCAAGAAAAGTGCCAGCCCAAATACGGGATGTAGCCGTCTCGTATGTTGTAAGCCTTGCACAGTTCCGCAAAAGGTGAAAGAGGTCCTTGGGAGATCAGACAGTGGAACGCACAGAAGGAAAACGAAATTGCAGGGGCCACGAGCTGCTCGAAACAGTTGACAAAATCGTTGTCAAAATTGGTCATGGTGCATCCAAAGCTAGTTGGATTCCAGGAGTAAGGGAGACGGGATGCAGTAGCAAGAAGCACAGATAGTAGTACCGCGGGCATCACAGCATGTAAACGCGTGTGCAGCATGAGTGCATGCAGAGTAGAAGCAACTGGGGACATCCCTGCTTTCTTTCTGTTGGGTCGTCGAGAGAGACGTGGCTCAGACGGTACATGGAATTGTGCCTTGGCTGTTTTGCGCTCTCGTATTGTGCATTTGTTGCATTCGCCTGCACTCCTTCAACCTCCTCTGCAAGGAACAGAACCATCATCGTATACATCGCTTTGGACATGGGGGGTAACGAATATGTTTGAGAAAAGAAAGGACGGGAAGGGGGCGGCGTGGGAAGGTGAAGGGCCTGGTCAAGCCGCCCGAGAAGGTAGTGCTGGCACCACAGACAACTCCCCCTGTCTGGCCCGAGCTGGTCACGCCTCGCTAAAATCCTTCCATCGGGTTCCCATCGAAAATCATCAGTTGCCTCGTCACTCATAACTGCATTTGGGTTTCTCAGCTTCTGCTGTTGTCGAGCTTGTTTGTGTGTGGTTGTCCTCGCTGCTACTCTGCATGTCTAGCCTGACGGCACCTTTCGGCACGCGAACTGGGTGGGCCTGGCTTTGCTGTCAGTGGAGCACTCTCAGCCAGCCCTAGTGGGTGCAGGCATGGAGAAGCAGCGAAGATCCGGCTGTTGGCCGTTAGGTTGACCCTGGCGCTTGGCTAGGGTGGCAAGGCAAAGCCAAACTTGACCGAGCGGCCAGAGGGGGTCAAAGCGTGAGAGCAACCAGTTGTAACCGTATGACAGGTGTAATGGGGGCGAACTGGAGCTGAGCAGCCTCGGCAGCCAATTGCTACACAATAAGATATCCGGCTGTTGCATCAAAAGTAGGCAGTCAGTAAGATGGACGCCGACTGTGGGACTGGAGGTGGCCTGCGGGTAGGACCTCGCTGGTACCTCGTAAACATTTCTGGCCTTACAGGCCCTTGGTATTCCGTATTCCCATTATTCCTGGCCGTTTGCCGCCCCGTGGCAGCTTTGGTGAGCGAGCTCTTCGCTAAAAATCCGGTGACCGTCTTGTTTTGCTGACCTCTCGCTTCGTTTCTGGTCGGTTGCACACTGCCGTTCAACTATCGGTGATATTCCAAGAGCTTCTTTGTATGGAAGGGGATTGGGCGAGCCCGGAGCTTTAGGTGGCGGGGTGATGATTTCGAAGAAGTCAAATGGGTATTTTAAGCTGGAGTTTTGGGCTGGACAGAACGAGAAGAAGATGTGAAATCGTGTAGAGGAAAACGGACTACGGATGGTAAAGACAGCGCGGAAAAGGAGAAGGCCAGTTAAGGCAAGAAAACAAAGATCTACTTTGGCAGTTGTGGGAGCACAGCTTGTGTAAGTCGCTCCTTCCGCCACATTAATGGGGACACAAGAAAGAAACTGCAAGAACAACCGTCACGCACTGGCGACCGCTTCCAGCCCAAACCGCAAAAGCACCATATGGTAGGCCGATTGCAAGCTGTATGTAGGCCGTATCATTGCTCTTGCCCTACGAAAGAGCTGTAGTTCCTTCCCATACTTTACATTCCTCGTAATGTTTGGAGTGCGGAGTTTTCCATATGCTACCATTCTAGGAAGGAACAAGGGTCCCTGCCCTCGTCAGCGATTACGGAATATTGACCCATGCTCTTTCTGTTTCGTGCATTCCCGCGTGCCAAAAATAAAATGAAAATAAAAAAATAAAAGAAAGAAAGAAGATATACCTGCCGTGAGCCTCGCTTTGCTACGGCTCGGCTACAGCAATGTGGATTATGTCCTTTGGAAATAGTGAACCAAAATACCAAATACACAGGTTTCAGACTGGACTTGTCCCTTGGTGGTGCATCTCTCGGGTCCGCGTTCGTGAGCCTGAGAGCCTACCCTCGGTCCCGAGCCGCGGTGATATTTGGATAGATATCGTGGTCGAGGCAGCATCGAGAGCTACGGGCGACATCGCAGGCAAGCAGGACGTCGCAGTAGTGTCTAATTATAAAAAGGGGACGCGCAGCATGGCATAAAAGCGACAGGGCAACGACAGGCGGCAGACCCTTGAACACCACTGCCCGCACAGATTGCGACGTTGGGGGCGGTTCCGATCGCGGCAGCTTTGTGGATGGCGTGGTTAGGCACCGGCAACGCGGCGTGTGGATAGCGTTACAGCACATGAATAGTGGCTTCTCCATGGCCGACGGAGTCGACGTACGGCAGGCATGGCACGCAGCTAAAACGTTCTAGCGGAAAGCGCGGTGATTGGGGGGTCGCATGGGCGGCAGGTGAACCAAAGGACGGAAGGAACTCGACTCTGCGAGAAAAGAGGAGGAAGCAAAGATTGTTCGAAAACCGTCTACATCGTGCTAGTAATAAGGACGAGAGGAACAATGTCACATTTGCCAGAGTGTCTGGTCTTGACGAGCAGGTCCAGTGTACGACGTACGTGTAAATAAAGCCCGAGACCTCTTTATTTATGACGGTGTTGTGAACCCCTTTTAACGGGGTCCCACGCAGACCCGATGTTTACGGCTCCACGGCAAGTATCGCGAAGGCCGCCTGATAGAGACGCCAAGGGGCTCAATCTTTTTAATTCAAATCCGGAAAGAGGAGCAATATCTCATGTGGGGGAGCATCAGACCGACGGTCTGTTCCGTTTTGCTCTTCAAGAGACTATATATGTACTTTAGCTATTTTGTCGTCTGTAAAAGAGGCGACACATTTTTTGAAGCAGTAAAAGGAAACGGGAACAAAATTATAGTCTCCCACCATCCTGTAGATTTGTAAAAAGAAACGCTTGGAGCATGTCGGGATCGAACCGGCGACCTTGACAAATGTAGACTACGGCCAAACCAGGTGTGTGGTAAGGCACCGAGCCTTGTTGAAGGCTCCATATTCTGTTGTTTATTTAAGAGTTCATCCAAGATCTTTATTGGCTTCGCCTCAGACATGAAGTCGCTTCTTGTTTTTGAAATCGACGAGTCAAGAAACCTGATAAATCTGACGGTACGGTTGTATTAAAGTTGGCCATTACTAAACTCCTCGCTATGTCGCGGAATAAGAAGGTCGAACTAATTGATTCAGACAGGCGTTTTCACAAGCGTCATTTTCATCGTGCTACCATCCATCGTTCCTGCTTCTCGATAGCACATTGTCTTCTTGGTATCGATCCTAGAGACAGTGTCCAAAACATTTATGAGTGAAGACACTAGTAGATGCGCACGGGTACACCCGATACACTTTCCGGATTTTTAAAAGACTTTTACCCCGGAGCACTACCGGAAACGCTTGACCTAGGGTGACACGGGGTCTTGCCCATGTATAAATGGCTTGGTAGAGCCACACGGAGATGAGACGGAGCACACGTACAACATAGTTGGAGTACGACATACAGATATGGCAATATGGAAGTTGCAGTTGCCGTTGCCGTTGCAGCTATATCTTGGCAAAGCGACTGTACACGTACGCGTCCAATTTTTGAGACGCCATTATATGGGGCCGGATGTAACCCTGCGCCGTATTTTGTTCCTTCTAATTCTCCTTCTTCTTCTTTGCCTCCAACTGAGAGTCTGTGCTACTTTCATGTTCGACTTTGACAATAGTCTAAACGTTCAGGTTGCCCTCCTTAAAATTCCAACTATGGCAAGGGTAATTATATGTTCCTGGCATGAGCCAGCAACCAAAACAAGGTCTCACGCAATGGAAGACTCATGCACATGAATGATATTGGGCCTAAGCGTCGCGAGGATACCTTTTTCTACACTGGGCCTTGACCTAAGGTCTATTTGCTAATGTGTATCAGATAGTGACTACACATGCAGGACTAGGATGAACAGAAGAACCAGAAATGACTTGGCCCGGTATACACGCTACTGGAAACTTTGCACGGTGGACGCCGGGATTGTATGAACGGTAAGGGGCTCCATATTCTACAGCTACTCTATAGATCTCATAGGTGGCCCCGTGGCCTCAAAACCTGGCTTGCTGAAGTCTTGGGTGTGCACTGCGATGTGTAACAAAACTTCCTAGATTTCCCGTTTAGGCAACTCGGATTGGAGCATATCACTGTACAGGTAGTATGTACATGAACGCGTTTTAACGGCATCATGAGGAAAGCCCGGATCACAAGCTTTGATTTCTACACCTACCCTGCCACCTCTATAACATCCACTGGCAACGGACCGCTCGCCTCCCGCGCACAATAGTGCTGCGCCGTGTCGGCATTGGCCGTTTCCGTGCACAGCAAATCCATGCTGTTCGTGGACGCAGCCTGCCAGCGTGTCGTCCCATTTGCCTTCCGAGCATCATCGTCGCACACCCATGTCTCCCACACCGTCACCGTGTGCCGACCCAGGTCGAACCGGAACGCCGCCGCAATCTGCGTGTCCCGCGACTCGACAAAGCAGCTGTGCCACGCGTCGGACATGTCCGTCTGGTTGACGTGTGTCGAGCACTGTGCGTCGACGCCCAGGACGGCATTGTACAGCTGGAACTCGAAGGCGGTTCCTGTGTCGATGGTGCTGGCCGTGGTGGAATTGGTAGCAGTCGTGCCACTGCTGCCCTGCGGCGTGTACAGTATTTCGGCGCCGTATACAGTGAGGTTGTGTGTTGCGGCGGATCGGCTGCTGCAGTTGACGACCTCACCGGGCATGTTGTCGGCCAACAGCGTTGGTAGTGTGGTAGCCACGCCACCGCCGGCCAACAACAAAGATACAAAGAAATGTCGAAGGTGCATATTGTTTGGTAATGATGTGGTTCAGATGTTGGTTCTGCACGTTTGAAGGCAGAGTTGAGAGCATCCGAACGTCACCAGTGGTATCCGCGAATTTGCGGAGAAGGGCCGCCAGATTGCCACATTCGGCACTGTAATCAAGTATGGTTGTTTCTATTTATCCAGTACGACCTGCGTTACGTCTTGCTTCCGGTACCCGAGCTGACTACTCCGCAGTGGAGGGAATTCATTTGTATTTATTTATTTATTTCAAAACATACTGCCAAATCAACGTAACGGACTAGGCGAGTTCAAAATAATAGATCTGATTTAGGTATTTGACATTGATGCTGACGTTGATGTTAATTTGGCTTCGTCCAAGATCAAATTGGACGATACTTACAAACTAAGATTGTAAACAAAGGAAACTCGTACTTAAACGACATGCTGCCCGCCGACCTCCAAAATTCGCTAGTAAGGCAATACAAGGGGAATATGCGAGTAGTGCTCAAAGAGTCAAAAAAGGTGAACTTAAATAACAAAGAACGTCTTCAAATCCGTTGCTCCTCTCCTTCGTCGCCCTGGCCCTCCCAACTGTACCGTCGTGCCGCGAGCTGTGGAACATGCACCAAATCAAAACCAGCGTCAATGCGTTCCGCCGGTGGTGTGCCCACGCTGTCTATGGTACCTGTTGCTGCTGTTGTTTCTGCCTCGACTGCCGCCACGGCCGCCACTTTTCCTTCTTCAATTTCGCTCTTCAATGCGCGGAGACGCTTCTCTTCTTCCAATGTGTAGTTCGTCCCGAGTGTGCTTTCAATATCTGTCATGGTCGGAGACGAGACCGATGCTGATGCCGACGCCGATGCCAACGGAGACTCGGATGAAGATGACAAGTTATTCTGTGGAGGTGACATCGACGTCGGAGCCGGCCGTACAGGCTGTGATGTTCGTGCCGCGACTGGTGCTAACACGTCTTCCGGCAGCGGCCCCAAACAAACGACACGTGCTGGGTCAATGGTCGTCCTTGGGGCTAGACGTTGTGCCGGTACATTTTCTGGGGGCTCGTCATCGCTCACGCTTCCATCGCCCAGGAAGAACATGGACGGGAACGGTGCGGCCATTGTCATGGGCGACGGTAGGTCAAAGGTGCCATTGCCGTTGCTGTTCCCGCTCGCACTCCTGGTCCCGCTCACATTGATGCTTCGGCCGGGCCAGCCTCCACTGCTCGGTGTCATTGGTGATGGCAGCATGGACAACGAACCGCTATGGTTGCTCCCTGTCGATGTCGACATTGCCGTAGGCGATGTGACGGTAGTGTTGTCGGAACCTGTCCGTGAAGAGACCGCCGAAACGGACCGTGGTGGCGCGCGTGTAGTCATTAAGTGGGGTGCCCGGTTGTGAGCCACTGAGCTACCATCTCCCTCCGTCTTTTCGTCTTCACCATCGTTTGCCATATTCCTCAAAATTGCTGGGTCAGCGGGTGGCTCATACGTCGGCACAGGTCCCCGCAACTGCCGCTGCATGCGCCGCCGCGCCACCTCATAAGCCGTCAAATGTTGCACACCATCGCTTCCAAGAACGGCTGTGGCATCGTCATAGTCGCAGTATCCATGGCCGTCGTCAAAATCGTCAATTACACCGCCGCCAATCAGCGCATCATCAATCTTGTGGTTTCGGTTGGCTGCGCCGTTGCGGCCACTTGATGTGATACCACCGGCCGTCGCATCTAGTTCGACAGGTGGAAGTGGCACAGGCAGCTCATAACGGGCGTGCTGTGCATCGGCACCGACCTCGACCGGATGTGAAAAGCTGCCGGCAACCTCAATAGCATCCTTTTCCGGGTCGCCTTCGGAACCCCTGCTGGACGTAGGCGAGGCAGACGCCACCCTGTCAGCAGCAAGCGCTTCACGTGTCCGTTTGGATGCCCACCGGCCGCGTCCAATAAATGAAAAGATACGTTCCATGGGGGAGCCGCTGACTGGTGTTGATGGCTCTGTTTCTGTCGTCGACTCGGTGCCGTCTTTGCCTCGACCACCCGATGTGCGGCCGTTGCCATTATCATCGCCAGATCCGGCCGCTACTGCTGTACCGGCAACCCTCCTCCGCTTCTCTTGTTGGCGCCGACGTCGATAAAGCCAAAGTCCCAGTGCAAGCATGGTACCCGCGGCAAACGATCCAACTACTACGCCGGCGGTGGCTGCTGGGGTCAACCCATTTCTGCTGTCGAGATTGTTGGTGCTCTCGGGCCCACCCTTGTAGAGCGGATAGGGGCTTGTCGGCGAGCGAGGGATGTCGATTAGGCGAACATAGCCTTCCGGCTTACTCCCGTTAAAGTTGGGGAACCTGGCCTGGTGCAAGCTGAAGTGGCTTGCGTCGTAGTTCACAATCATGTAGACCTCCTGCAACACAGCGCGACCGAGAACAATACGCGTGTTCACGGTGGTGTTACCGTTCAGTGGTAGACACTGTAACGGAAAGTAAGGAACCGGCGGGTCAGACGGCTTCATGGTCGGCGCGTACGGGTATGACGCATTGAGAGCAAACGCCGCCGATGACACGGTGAGGGAAACAATGTCATCTGCTCCAGTGTTGCCTCTACCAGACACGTTGAACGTTAATGAAACACCCTGTCCAGAGAGGTAGTCGTTATACAATGCCGGACTAGCGAATTGGTATAGCAATAGCTCCTTATTCCAGACGAGACCAATTGTGGAGGCAAAGCGACTACAGGCATCTTGTGGCATCCACAAGAACGGCGTCGTGGAGTCGACGACGGCCAGCGACGAAGCCGGGTCGGTCACATTTGTAAGAAGGGCAGTTGAACTGTTGTCCGGGACAATCCGCGCCCATGACGCGGCGGCAACCGACGCATTGAACGGCGGTGCATGGGCCATGATGCTGCGCAAAACGAGCTCCGGCTGGTAATGAACAGGGTTGAGGTTGAATGTGATCGGTTTGGTATTGTCTTTGGACGAGCGGTCAAACGCAATACGGCTCATGTCATAGCCGCCCAGTGTCAGCGATGCCGGCACGCCATGCTCGCCTCGGTATGATGCGCCCGCTGTGTAGCCGTAGCTGTGGCTAGGAATTGTACCCATAGACTCTGCGAGTTGCCGAATGAGTGGACTAATGGGACGATTGTTGAAGCTGCCGTCGAGCCCTCCAACACCAATAAAGCCGTTGTAGAACGTGGTGTCATTGAAGCCACCGACTAGACTCCGATCAACTTGAAGTTGGGTAGGAGATGCAGCGTCAGGCAGTGGTCCATCGGAAGATCGAGGCTCAAAAGAAAAGTATGAGCGGCCCTGAGATGACCGAGATGTGTCAACAAGAGGGAACGTAATAGTGGCCAGGCCATAGTCGAGGTTAGGCGCCATCAAGCTGGGTTCTTCGAGCCCGGATGCAAATGCACCCAGAGGCTGCCATGAGTTGACCCCATTAGCAGCTGCCGACTCGACGCTGAAGACGCCCCCACGGCTCTCTCTACACGCTGGCAGCTGCACACAACCGGTCGTTTCAACGACCCAGGATTCGGA
Organism: Sporothrix brasiliensis 5110; assembly: GCF_000820605.1. NCBI lineage: Eukaryota > Fungi > Ascomycota > Sordariomycetes > Ophiostomatales > Ophiostomataceae > Sporothrix > Sporothrix brasiliensis. The sequence continues at coordinate 5,269,131 of NW_024467139.1, read as the reverse complement.
AAGGGCGGTGCTGACGAGCAGTGAAACATTCTGTGACTGTGAGACAGATCCGCCGCCGACGGAAACCTCAAATGACGACCATAAGCCATCAATTCCAATCCTAGCAGTGTCAGAATGAAAAGGGTTAAAGGGCAGTGTGAAAACAGGCCTACCATTCTCTACTGGGCCGGATGCCAATGGCAGAAGGCTTGGGCTCGGGAGTGTTGGAGTAGCTGTCTGCTGTTGCAAAGCCAGCTGTTGCCAAAATAAGAAGTTGCAACTGAAAGGCGAGGGTGACAGATGACAGATGGGAGTGCGAAATCAGAAACGGCCGCGAAGGGATCGCCATGGTCGGGAAGGTCGCTGATGTTATTCTTGAATAGACGCTTTGCCCTCAGATTGAACGCGTTGTCTGCAGCCACGTCTCTGCGCAGTCCATGATGGTCGATGAGACGCTGCAGTAGGCCGCAGTTTCGCTGCGGCTTGGGTGCGGAGTTTGTGTAAAGCTCTAGATGCGTCTTGATAAATCCAACTAATGGTATGTCGTATGATCGTGACACAGCGCACAGAAGTAAACAAACGCGGAAAGGACTAGTTTGCGCACAAACTCGAAAGACTCGGGTTGATGAGCAAGTCTGCACAAAGGACAGAGACGCACTGACAGTGGCAGACGTGAAGAAGAGCGGACGGTTTCCGATTCTCTATCCCCCTCCATTGCGCATTGTCGCTTCCTCATGGCCGTTATTCATCTCACACTGTTAATTTAGCAATCATTGGCCAGCAGACGTGGTCAATGTCGGTGGCTGTCTTTCGGTGGCGAGGCAAATAGAGACACACGGCCCAAATCGATCTTAACAAGCCGCGGTTGGATTATCGAACCGCTTCCATTGCCGTTGAACAATCACTGTCATGGCTCTTCGGGAAAAGACAGGACGTTTATTCAAGAGAAGGCCATCCCCTCCACTGATTTTGCACCGCCATCAGAACCGACTTACCTGTTGCAGGCCAAGTTGACGCTTTATGAGCAATCGTGAGAGCGAATTCCCTGTTGGTGACATAGCTGCCACTGTTTGTTGTTTCGTACCATCGCCGAAAATCAAATACTCGGGTGAGGTACTGGGACTGTGGCGATTTGGGCGGCGCAGCTAAATCTCCAGTGATGTTTGGTGACTACTTGCCTGTGCAAACTGTGGTTGATTAACATGCCACCGTCCGGAGGCCGATATGGTTGTTGTACAATTTGGAGGCACTTTGGATAAAATCGTGAAGGTGGTTGTTTTGAACAAATGGGCATTGCGAGGCCTGAGTTTTGCCGGGAAGAGCGGAATGGGGTGAGGGGGAAAGGAAAGTTCGGTGGAGGATATTTAATAAAGAAGGGGCAAGATGTAGAGACACTAGCATGAGGAAGGTGTGAACGAGGAATGAGGAATAAAGGAAGGAGCAGTTAGCCACAGAAACTGTGCCGCACCCTAAGAAAGGAAGGAGTATTTGGCACACAGAACAGTTGCAGTTGCGGTTACCGAGTAGCGAGAGCCCGTTGCAAAACTTCCCGAAGGGGAAAGACGTGTGGAAGCTTAAGATGGACAAGACTTTAACGAAGTACACTTTCTTGTTTTGCGTCTCGTAAATGGCATGATAAAACCAGGCAATTCCTTACATGGGAGCTGCGTCGAACAAGATATGCCCACTGGGCAAGATGCTCGGAGGGGAAGGTCAGAGAAGCATTTGTAACGGAAGTAGAAAGTCGATACACCTTGTAACGCCACCCTACATATCTGCTCTTTTACCATTCCCATGTCGACATTTATTTGCTTCATCAAAATATCACAGCTCTGATAGTTTCTTGGTTTCCATACGCGCCAAAAACCACATTGCAAATATAAGAGTTGTAATAGTATGGACTGTTTTCGACGTAGACAAGAGAGGAAAATGTCAGTCGACTGTTTTGAGTACGACGTGATGGAACGTAGAAGGCCATAATTCCACAGAATTTACGTCCTGGTCACTAAACTACAACTAATGTCTTAATTTGATTTTGGACGACTGCTTGTGGCATATAAATCATGTTCCTGTTCTAACGATTGCCAAATCAGTTTTTTCCTCCGATTTGCACAACTTCAGCCGGCCTCTGTTTATCCATAATTATAACATTCTGCTCGGTCCTTATGTTCAGGTGACTGGCTATTTGCTCCCATTATGTATGAGGTATATCATACTGTTCTCTGTATTCTAACAACAATTCCACTTTTACGTCTCCCCGTCTTGCCCCAGACTCGTCAGGTCCCAGCCATCAGTCTTTGCTCCCATTCATCCCACCTTTCTCCGGTTATTCGGGAGAAGTGGCTCAACTAAGCCACTTCCGCATCAATATAGTTGTAGGCTTCTCGACTGTCGCTTACGTCGCGTCTCTGATATTGTCCCACGTTTCGTCGACCCTGGTCCCTCCCATATTCGGCTCCAGTCGTCTATTACAGCACCTGTCCCCTCACTCCAAACCCAACGAACCCAGCCTCGGCGTTCCACCGCTCTGCCCCGTCTGTGCATTCACATCGGTTTCTCACTTCACCGTGTTCTTGGTAATTTACTCACGGGATTTCTTGTGTCCGTGTTTTCTTTGCCCCATACTTTCATCTGTTGTTTCATATTGCCACCGTTGGGGGCTAAAAGAAGGCTGCCGAGTTAAGAGAAGTTCATGGCATTTTCAAACCAGGCTGGTACAACCACCATATGGCTCTCTCCCCTTGACGGTTGTCCCTAGAATTATCTTTTCTTTTACCGTAAATGAAAAGACTAACTGAATAACCTCATTTTATTTTTTGAAAAAAAGTTGAGGACTAGCAAACTGCCAGGAGATAGACGACATCCCGACTATCAAATAAAATTCAAAAATGACCAGTACCCCAAAATTATCAAATGATTAATGAGCGAGACAGGTCTCCTTTTTGTATATGGAAGCAATTCTCGTATGTTTCTCTGGGATTTGTTGGAAAGCCTTGGTAAAAGTTGGGTAACGTCTAGTTTAGAATATCAGAGTTCTGGTTTGGTACCACTAACAAAAACGAGAAGGAAAACAAACTCCTTCAACATGACGCAGGTTTCGATCACATTAGGAGCTACCAGCAAAGACACAGAGTATGGATAACAAATTCCACATACAACAACCCAAATTAATTGCTCGTTTCTTGTATTGTAGCCGACCCAGTCACCAGTACGGCCTTTGTTTCTCCGGCCCAAAGACCCCTTGATTCAACAGGTATGAATAAGGGGGGAAGCCAAAAAGCGCCGCTCTGGATAAAGTCAATTATTGCTTTTAACAGCCCAGTCTGGTACGCTCCTGTCTCCCTATCGTGCCTTTTCCGTGCCTTTTCTCCTTGTCTTCCCCGTATCTCCTCCCATACAAGTCAATACAACGAATTAGGCCGGAGCCTGCCATCTGGGCATTGTTACATCAGCGGTGTTGTTTGTCCGTTGTTTGCGTCCTTATTTTTACTCGTGTTCCAAACATTTCGCTCTTGTTTCTCTACTCGATGTATTCTGTCTGTTGGAGCGGCCACATGTTTTGGGTTGTTGTTCCTTCTTTCGTACTTCCTCTCTGACGGTCTTTCCTCGTCTGCTTCCATCCCATCGCACCTTCCCAACACCAACGACAACGAACAACAATCACGTCGACATCTCTATCGCTCTTACCCGTTTAAGCCACCAGCTCCTTCGCTCCTTCGTGCCCTACACTACGGCACATACGCCATCATATTTCTATTCGCTTCGCCCGCAACATTTCCTCGTCTTTTTTTCCTACTATAACATCAGCTACGGTTCTTCGCATTCTCATCTCTTCCTCACCAGTTTATGGTCATTCCGGACACACGACTACCCTTTGCATCTTGGAAACCTTTGAAAGTGAGAAGTCTTCAAAGAAACACGTCTTGGCAACTAGATTATGTGGGATGGCTTACGCCTCCTGAAGAAGAGGGTCTGCCGACTTTACTCGTGACACAGAGTTCGGCAAATCAACACAAGATAAATCACAACAACAGCAGCAGCAACAACAACAACGACGACGACGATCGATAACGCAATACAAATACCGGACACAGTACATTCAGCAACTAAGCCACCGATTTTCACCATGATCACCTCACGGAACTCTTTCGTGTTGCTGGCGGCACTCGTCCACTTTGTTTTCATAGGTGTCGAGGCACTGGCTCAAGAACGAAGCCATGGCGATGGTCGTCGCCACGGCAAGCATAGCCAGCATGCATTTGTTATTCCCTCTCTGGTCGCAAGATCAGATGAGTCCACATCGGCAGTTCCCTTGTCACTGGTACCGTCGTCGGTATCAGCGTCATTGGAAAAGGTATCCATGCAGGAAGGATACAGCACGGTCTCTCTGGATACGGCTACCAAACACATAAGCAACACCAATGCGGTGACGCAAGAAATTGCCGTGGGGAGTGACACGCCCGATATTGTCGACAGTGCTACCGGTAAACCAACAACTATACTTTCTCCGCAAGACTTTCCACCCATGGACAAAAGCCCGGTGGACGAGCCAGAAGAAACAGCGCCGACCATCGCGGAAGCACATCCATCACTTCTTGACAGCACCCCAGCTCTTGAAACCAGCGGACACGGCAAGGACCCATCATCTGGTACTGGAGTTAAAAATCAAGGGGCCATAGACCACTCCGAATCTTTCGCGGACCCAAAATCGCACTCGACCTCAAATGACGATTCGGGGACGTTGCGTGTCACTGCTGTATCGGTCCTAACTATACCTTCATCGACTATTGTGCCGCCTCTGGCACCACCCAGTACCACTGCTCCGCCCGGTGCCACACCTGCACTCGGCAGCAACAGCATCGCCACTGCAACCATCAACTCGATCTCATATGGCGGCCCAGTGTCGTCGCAACTTAGATATTTGAACTCTTCATCAGGACCGACCACCCTGCCTGCCACCTCCCTTTCAACAACACTGCCGCTCGAAATACTATTTGGAAACATATCCATACCACCGGATCGAAAGTGGACAGCCCAGATCCCAGGAAATGTCACTGTGGTTAGCACGGCCTCTCCTGGACACCCGGTATGCCATGCAAGCTTCTGTAATGGTATTGTCCTTACCACAAATACGAGTACTTGCACGCCGAACAACTACAGCGCTGCCAGCTTCGGCATTATGTCTGCGGATGGGTACCTTGTGAAGCACGTCATCGTAACAACAACGCTCAAAGGCTTAACGACGACACTGAGCTCTACGACGTTTACGAGCACCGTTACGTGCTTCGACGATACGAGTTGCAACATGCTCGCAATATCACTAGCATCGGATTTCAGAGTCGACTCGGTTGGTTTGGCGACGCAAACAAACACACGCACCATCACTGGCACTACAATCCTTACGTCGTACGGCAAGGTATCACGGACACGGCATTCCTCAGCCTCGCCCGCGCCGTACGCTTTTGCTGCCGGTGCATCAGCGGTGCCGCAACTTCCTCTTGGTTCGACCGTTGTGAACGGCACGTTCAACACCTGCTTGCTGCCAACCGGTGCGATTGCGACCATTATCCATTGCTGGGCCCGGGGTGCTAAGCCTCTGCAATACACTTGTTCTGAGCAACCCATAGACGGAGCCCCTCAGGAGGTGACGGACATCGCGGAAGTTATAACGGCATGCACTGTTATCACCACGATGAAGGGCCCCACGCTCGTTCGGGCAACGTCAACATTGCCCAACTACGATTTTCCCGGTCCCACACAAGATACCCATTTCCCTCCTAATCCGAACAAGTCCAATTTTGTTTCTGCTCCAAGCGGTCCACAGGCACCAGGCGGCAATCGAGACACTGGCATCGGAGCACCAGTGGAAACGGGTGTCCCTGGCCAGACATGGGTTGGCACGACAACTGTCCCCATAGCCATTCTGCCAACGGGGGTTGTGATTGGGTCTAGCACGATCAGGGATGACCCAAATAATTCGCAGTATTCGACCGTAGTTACTATCGGCGGCATTCCGTATACCATCACGCCGGACCAGATTGCAGCAATGGGCTCAGCAGTCCAGCGTCCGTCATGGTCAAATAACTACATCTCTGGTCACGGCCCCGACCAGTATGTGTGGGAGAACTTTGGCGACAATATTGTGTACGCGGCAGCGCCTGCTTCGGGCGTCCTGGGTACAATGTCGGTGCAAGTTAGCGGAAACAGCATTGTGGTGGACGGCACGTCATTTTCTATTCCAGCACAGCCCAGTGTAGGCGTGGTTCATGGCGAAACAGTGCACCTTGGCCCCGATGGAGTCGTTGCCGGCGGGCAGACACTGAGCGTGTCGCCCGTGGTTATGTCGGCCGGCGCTGGTGGCGGTGGGCACTCTGAAGTTGTTGTGGCCGGGGGCACCGTCTTGACACTCGATGACACCAATGTTGTGGTTGAGGGCCACACGATCGCTTACAATGCTGTTGCTGGCGGGCTTGGAACCTCTTCTGTTCTCACAGTTGCCGGCGATACCGTCACCATTGTGCCGGGCCCGAGTAATGGAGCCGGTAGCCATGGTGGGCGTGGAGGTGCCTTTATCGTCATCCACGGCACAACGTTCACGGCGCCTGCCGCCGGTTCGACACATTATGAGTTGGTGGGCGGTGCCACATTTACCGAAGTAAGCCCGTCGGTCATTGTTCTCAATGGGCACTCATACACGATAGGCCCGGCCACGATCGGGGCGAGTGGAGGTCTGGCTGCAGCTGTGGCAGCGTCTGGTGCCACCCCGACAACGGTGGTCATCGGCGGCGAGACATTGACCATTGGACCGGGCGGCGTCACGGTTGGCGGCACAGTCACATTCCGGTTTCCATTTGTGGCCACGCCGACGGTTACACTCACAGGCACTGCGACGATAACAAATGACGCCGCAATGAAGCCAGGTCCCGTGGGCGGTCTGCAGTCCGGTGCCACACCGACGCCGACCAGCGCGGCAGGCGGGAGCTCGGCAGGCTTTGCATCGGCCGATAGCAACAACGGGGGCCCTGGTGCCGGGTCAAAGAACGCCTCGTCACGGACGACGGTGTCCGTTGCAGCAGTTGGTTTCTCTTTGGTCGTGTCATTTGCGGCTGCGCTGTCGTCGTTGATCTATCTTTTTTGAATGTTTTTGGAAAGGATGGGAGGTTGGTTTCCTTTGTTTCTGTTTTCTTTGCTTTTTTGCATTTGGCACCTAGCATAGCGACAGGCGTCGGGGTGGGTTATGGGTCATCTTTGTCCACGGACAAACATATTTACATTCGTTTTCAGTTGGTGTTTTCATATTGTCATATAGTTGCGTCCATACCTTGTGTTTTACTTTTGTTTTCTATTAAATTCCCCCACAGACCGTGGAAACGCAGTCATGGATCGAAAATTGTTGCCGTAGGAAAGTGGCTATTTGGAGCACCGCGCCTTGAAGAGAATGAGATATCGAGAGAGACAACATCACAAACACTTAGTGTCATAATAAAATCAATATATCACAAGATTATCCAGTAAAATGATTCTTCTGCTCGTTCCTGCCGCGTTGTTCATGTATTTCGTACGTTCCTATGCCTCCACGTGACAGCGCTACGCGCCTGCTCGGACGGACGCGCTAGAGGCCAATCGGCTGGCGTCGGTTGCCTGCCACTGAGCCAGCCTCAAACATGGGCCTCATGATATGGTCGCCTGTTGATGCACACGTGTGAAGTCTCGGGTCTAGGCCACTTGTCGATGTGAACGGAGAGTGTTATTGTCTTTGGATTTTGTCTCGCCCCTCGTTTCCCTCTTTCTTCTCTATGTTCCTCCTTCCTGTCTACTATCATCACATTTTGTCTCCTTACAGTCTGCAAAATACAAGTTCACTGTAACCGTTCCGTCGCCATGGATCTTCCTATCGTCGACCTTGATCTCTTCCGGACGCTGCCCCGAGACGACCCCCGCGTGCTTTCCGAGTGCCGCCGCGCCGCGGACGCGCTCGTGGAGTTTGGTGCCCTGGTGTTGCACGACGAGCGCGTCGCCGAGGCCGACAACGATGCCTTTTTGGACCTGCTCGAGTCCTACTTTGCCCAGCCGGACGACGTCCTGCGCCAGGACGAGCGGCCCGCGCTCGGCTACCAGGTCGGCGTCACGCTCGAGAACACGGAGACGCCCAAGTGTGCCGTCGACGAGCCGTGTCTCGACGTGATTGCGCGGCTGGCGCCGGCGGAGCGGCCGCTGGACATTGGCGGGCACCAGCCAGACCCCAAGTGCCGGTTCTTTTGGCGCATGGCCGAGGCGCCACCGTACGACACGGCGTTTCCGGGGCTGAACGCGCCAAATGTGGTGCCGTCAACGGACGATGCGGCGATCCGGGAGCGATGGACACCGGTGATGAACCAATGGGGCGCAGCCATGAAAGAAGCGTGAGTGACAGGAGGGGGAGAGAAGTGGTACGACACGGACGAGTACTGAGGAGTGCTAACACATTGCAGAGTCACGGGTGTGGCGGAAATGGCGGCGGTTGGGTTCGGCTTGCCTGCCGAGACGTTCAGTGACGCTGGTCGCTACGGGTAGGTATCTGACGTTCTGTCGGGCAACCGTCCCGTCAATTACTATCCATCTCCTTATCTTCTTCCGTCCTCACCTGCTCACCTTCTCACACACAGGCCGCACCTCCTGGCGCCGACGGCGTCCAACCTCGACAAGTACGGCGCCCGCGACACCATCTTGGCCGGCTTCCACACCGACCTCAACTTCCTCACCATCCACGGCCGCTCGCGGTTTCCGGGACTGCACATCTGGGCCCGCAACACAGGCCGCCGCATCGCTGTGGCCATCCCCCCCGGTCGCCATCTGCTCGTCCAGGCCGGCAAGCAGCTCGAACACTTGTCCGGCGGCCTGGTCAAGGCCGGCTACCACGAGGTCGTCGTCAACGAGAAGACGCAGGCTGTCGTGGCCGCCCGCAAGGCCGCACTGCCCGACCGCCCGGCGATCCGCATCTCGTCGACCTTTTTCTGGCACCTGGCGTCCGACGTCGACCTGGCGCCGCTGCCGCAGCTCGCCGACAAGGCACGGGCGCTGCGGGCAGCCAAGCAGGCGCAGGGTTTGGACGAGGGCGCGGCAGTGCAGTACGCGCCAATGAAGGTCGGCCAGCAGGTGCAAAGGTGAGTCAATCATGCGAGGAAGGGAATCCATTTCATGAGCCAGTGACACTGACAATCGTTGCTCTAGCGAACTCAAGCATATCGCTTTGATGACATGATGGGGAGGGCGGCTTCTTTTGGATGATGAAGATGTGCCTATTTTTGTTTCATTTGGATATTATGCTTCAGTGTTTTTATGTTTTTACCTCTCTGATTTACCTTTGCACGCAAATCAAGCAAAGCGCCGTGTGGTGGTCATCTAACGGCGCCTGTGTCATGTTAGCGGCGATCGCATCCCATGACGACAACTGGCGACTGCACATTTCGCTGCATTTTATTGGCCCGCCCGTTCTTGTTCACCACACTCCCACACACCTCTACGCGAGATCAGTCCAACTACCCTCCAACTCAATCGCTGAGGCTTTTTTCGTCATTTGCACACTGCATTGTGAATGAAGGCTAAGCAGCAACCCACAGCTTTGCTCGTCAGCCTACCAAAGATTGTCGATGTACAATGTCGATATACGACATACCCACAAACCAAAAAAATGCGGGACGGCACCCCGACCTCCGCGATGCCGCCATGGCGTCGAAGCTGGGGATATCTTCTTGGCATGGTTTGGAGACGCCGGACTCCGCAGCGTCCCCTGTCTTTGTCTCGCCTCGCTCGCCGATTGCTTGGCCGACGAGCACTTTTATGGCACAGACGGAAAACAGGCAGACAATCCCCCCTCGCCGTCGGTGCCGTTGTCGGGTTCAATGAGATGCGGGCGTCGTAGCTGCGACCTATCTCAGCGCGCAAGTCCAGAACAGCCAGAGTGAGAATAAATATGATGTGACAAGACGACATATGACACAATGTGGTATACCGCCGCGCTGTCTTCCGGACCTACGGCTTCGACGTGGATATAACAGAGGCCTTGGACCCCTTTTCCCTGGCTCGCATTCTGTTTCTTCTCGTTCCTCATCGAAACGAATTTACCGCCAACAATAACCCACCATGTCGACCACAACCACCACCAACACCAAGACAGAGGGTGCCTCTGGGCCCCTCAAGCTGTCCCTCGCCTACGACGAGAAGCTTCACGAGGAGGTGAGTCCATGACACCGTGAAGACGGCATTGTCCATCCAGCGACGCCCTAGCCTCCTTTACTCACACGGCACGTCCCGTCCCCAGTACAAGTACGCTGCCTATCTCCCGGTCTACGACGAAAAGACGACTTTCCCGCCCCTCAAGCCGTTTGCCTTCCACGACCGCGGCCTCGTCGCCAACAAGGCCAAACCCAACCTGCTGCCCACCGACCCGGCCGCCGGCGTCACCGCCACGCGCCTCACCCCGGCCATTGGCACCGAGATCCGCGGCCTGCAGCTGTCCGCCCTGACGGACCTGCAAAAGGACGAGCTCGCCCTGCTCATTGCCGAGCGCGGCGTCGTCATCTTCCGCGACCAGGACTTCAAGGACGCCGGCGTCGAGGCCCAGAAGCAGTTTGCCAGCTACTTTGGCCCGCTGCACATCCACCCCGTCGGCGCGCACGTGAAAGACAACCTGGAGATCCACAACATCTACCTCGGCCCGGACAACGAGTACCGCACGCGCCAGCGCGACAACCGCCTGACGACCACGGGCTACCACTCGGACGTGTCGTACGAGCACCAGCCGCCCGGCATCACCATCCTGACGCTGCTGAGCGTCCCGCCCGTCGGCGGCGACACGGCCTGGGCGTCGGCGACGGCGGCGTACGAGCGGCTGTCGCCGCCGATCCGGACGCTGCTGGAGGGCCTGCGCGCCGAGCACAGCGGGTTCCCGCAGGCGGACAATGCGCGGCGCGACGGCAAGCACGTGCGGCGGGAGCCGGTCACGTCGGAGCACCCGGTGGTGCGCGTGCACCCGGCCACGGGGCAGAAGTCGCTGTTTGTGAACCCGGGCTTCACGAAGCGCATCGTCGGCCTCAAGAACGAGGAGTCGGACGCGCTGCTGCAGCTGCTGTTCAAGCACATTACCTTTGGCCAGGACTTCCAGGTGCGCGTCCGGTGGGAGGAGGGCACGGTGGCGCTGTGGGACAACCGGGTGACGACGCACACGGCGATTGCCGACTACAACGTGCACAACCCGCAGGAGGGTCTGCGCCATGGCGTGCGGCTGACGACGCAGGCCGACAAGCCGACCGGCGTGCATGGACTCGAGTCGACGTGGTAGATTTGTAGCATGTAGCAGAAGAACGAGGAGAAGCAATCAAATATTAGGAGGACGATCAAAGGCTATGCCACGTCGCCAGACGAAAAGTAATGAAGAAAAGCAAGCAAGAAAATCAAGAATCAAGCCAGTAGTAATACCAAACAATCAACAATCAACAGTAATCGCACAAACACACTTTCCCTACTTCCCCTTGCCCTTGCCCTTGCCGGTGTACTTGACCTCCAGCGCCGGGAACTCGTCCTTGTGCAGCAGCGCCGCCAGCGCCGCGTCATTGTCGTACTGCTCCTGCAGGTCGCTTCCATGGACCATCTGTCCCAGGCCCGCAGTCTTGTCCTCTTCCTCCTGCAGGCTCAGCTGCAGGGCCATCTGGAAATCGTCGTCTTCGTTTTCGCCGACGACGTGGTGCTCTGGGAGCAGTGTCTGGGTCGTGGCCGGCCCAGCTGCCGAGGACGCGCCGGCTGTCGAATAACGGCTACGACGATCGTGTCCGTCGTAGCCGAAATCGTCGTCCGGCGACGACGACAGGGCAAACGGGGAAGACGAAGTCCCAGGAGCTTTGCCCTTGCTCTTCGCTTTGCCCTTTCCCTTGCCTTTGCCTTTGGCCCTGCTCTCATACATCGGCGGGCTCGGCGTCTGCGGCAGAGCCTGGAATGGATCCGACGTCGCAGTACCAGGGGCGATCGTCACACCGTCTGCATCGGGCGCATCGTCGTTGACCCCTTCCATCAGCGACAGGCGAATGGCGCGCTGGATCTGCAGCTCAAAGTCGTCTTCTTCGGCGACCAGCGTGGGCCCATTGCGGCCGCCGTGGCTGACGCGGCGGCTCGATGGCGAGCGAGCCGACGCGGCGCGCGTCGTGCCGCCGCTGCCGCCGCTGCCGCTGCCGCCACTCACAGCACTCACCGCACTCATAGCACTGGCACCACGAGGACTCCGCCCAGACATGCTCGGTTCAGACGTGACGGTGTCCACCGGGCCACCGCTGGCACTGACGGCCTCCTCGGACGAAAACGTCGTGGCTGAGGCCGCAGACGACAATGACTCGGCCGAGTCGCCGGATTGAGACAGCGAGTGGAACTGCTGGTGGCGCTGCTCGTCGAGCGAAAACGTTTCTTGAGACAGAATCTCAGCGTACCGGATGGCTTCCTCGTCCGTCAGGCCGGCCAGGCCGACGCCAAAGCGCTGCAGCAGGCGTGCGCGATGGCGCTCGTCGCTCTCCTGCTCGCGACGCAGCTCGGCCGCCTCGGCGGCAATGTAGTCGGACACCTTTTCGCCCATGAGGCGGCGGTTGACGAGCTGGCCCTCGGCGTTGGTGTGGCGAAGACGGCGGCCCTTTTTGCGGCTGGCGTTGCGGATGGCAGAACTGTACGACCAGAAGCGGATGAGGGTGCCGACGGCCAAGACGCCGCGCAGCACGGTCGGGTCCGGGTCCAGAAAGATGGCACCGACCGAGGCAAACGTGGCGGGCGTGAGCTGGGCGCGCAGGTGGGTCAGGTGGCGCGGGATGCGGCCGGACGACGGCGCGTTGAGCGTGCGAACGGGGCCGTTTGTGGACGTGAGAGGATCCCAGGCCTGGACGAGACCGTCGCTGCCGCCGTGAACGAGGTACAGGGCCGAGACGGCCAGACTGGTGATGGCAGGGGAGTCGGTGCGGATGATGCGCAGTGGCCAGACGATGTTGTCTTTTGTGTTTTCGGCGACAAACGCGGAATCGGTCGAAAGCAACGAAGACGACACCGCCTCGCGCAGGTTCCACACGATGACAGCGCCAGTTTTGGTACCGACGGCCAGCCAGCGTGAACGCCGACCGGGGATCTCGCCCATCGTCGTAGGTACACCGTCGGACTGCTGCTGGAGAAGGTTGTCCTCAAACGGTGCAACGACCGAGTACAAGCTCAAGTCAACGGCACTGCAGGTAATCTCGGCATCAACCGTAGACTTGCTGCTGTTGCTACCCTTGAGAGAAAAGGTAGTCATTTGCCAGCCGACCGTCGCAGACGCAACGTTGGTCAGGCGCGGCGTCCACTCGCCACCGGAAAGACTAGCCACGACAGGCGTACCGGTGGCTGCACCGGCACGGGATGGCGGCGTCAGTGTTGGCGGCGTGGGCGTGTTTTGGCCCGAGCTAAAGATGGAGAGCGCAGGTGACGGTTCAGGCGGAACGGTGCCCGACGACACAGGGGACAAGGGCGTGGCCGGCGTCGCAGGAAAGGACGAGGCGGCCGGTGCAGCGGCAGCGGCAGCCGTGACAAGTCTTGTATAGCGCGTGACCTTGGCGGGTTGTGGTCTGCGCTGCCCTTTTTGTTCGGCACCGCTGCGAACCACCACTATGTTCTCTGCTGTGCTCGCGCTGCCGCTGCCGTTGCTGCCACCTGCAAAATCGACTTGCAGCTGCAGCCGCATGTCCCAGGTGTCGTACACGGCGCGGAAGTGCTCTGGCATGAGGGCAAAGTACCGCTCAATTTCGCGGGCCTCGGCCACGCGCTGCTCCTGGACAAGGCCCACGGAGTCGGGCGACAGATGCGGGGACGACGAGGCGGCAATACGGAGCGACTCGACCTTGTCGTCAAACCAGTCCGATGTCAGGGTGCGACGGGAGGCTTCCACAAGTTCCCAGCTGACCGAACGGCCGGCCTGCCAGGCCAGTTGGTCGTGTTCGACGGTGACGGTCGCCGCTGTAGACGGCGCAGTCGGCACATCCTGCAAATAATACACTTCGCCAAGGGCGTTTAGGGCGACAGCCCAGACGCGGCGAGCGGCGCGGCGCTTCTCTGTGTAGTTGTCGTCCGCCGTGACAGCAATGATCGGGACGCCGGGGCTCACGACCCAGCGGGCCGTCAGATGCGAGTACGGGTAGCGAGATGACGAGTTGGCCTTGTCGAGCGAATAGGATGAGACGACACCGAGCGACGAGCCGGTCAAAAAGCCCACCATAGACTTGGTCACCGTCGGCACAGCTGTCGTCTTGGCGACCCACACAGCCGTGACAGCTTCCGCGGCTTCAGGGATGGTAGGAACGTCGGAGAGGTCGGGCGCCGCGTCGACAGCGTTCAGCAGGGCGGGGAAATGGCGGCGGCGCGTCGCGTTGTCGAGGTAGGCCAGGCTGCGGTCGTTGGTGGCGCGTGTCAGGGCACGGCCGCCAGGAAAGGCCTCGCCGACAATGGCGCCGTACAGGTTGCTGACGTCCATGACATTCGGCATGGCGGCACGGCCGGGGCCCAGACCAAAAGGAGTGAGGCTGCGGTTGACATCCTCCAGCTGCGGCGCCATGTACTCTTCGCGGTAGCCCCAGCCCTCGAGCTTGCCGAGAGAGGGGTTGCTGGAGGTGACGACGCCAAAGGCAGAAGCGCCGTGGACCACGCGCGGCTGCTTCTTCCCGGTGGCGGCAAAGGCGGCATGCAAGTGGTCGACCGTGCCCGGCAGCTGCGAGTTGTAGGTGATGACAGCGGTGGCCTTTTTATTGTGGGCCATGACAGCCTTGCTGCCCGGGCCCTCGCCTTTGACGCCAACAGACACGCCCGGTTTCCCGGACATGAGGCTGCGCAAGAGGCGGGTTCGAAGAAGGTATTCGCTGCGCCAGGAGGCAAGGGCAGTCAAGCGGCCGAAGCGGCGAGCGTCCGCACGAGCGACAGCCATGCTGTGGTCCTCACCACCGCCGCTGCTGCCGCCGCCGCCGCCGCCGCCACCACCACCACCACCACTACCATCAGAAGCCGCTGCCAGGAGAGCCGCCGTACCGTTCAGGGTGGCAGCCTCTTGGCCCGGGAAGAAGCGCGAAAAGGCCATGCGCCAGGCATGCGGAGTGGTGATGAGGGCGTAGAAGCGCTTGGAGACGAGCGCGACAGAGTCGTGGGCGCCGGGCTGCAGATACGAGAAGACGTGGGTCAGGACCTCGTTGGGAAAGTCGTTGAGGCTGCGGCCTGTCCCGAGAAGGGAGCCAGACGCGCCGGGGGCTTTCTTGACGACCTGGAACACGACGCGTTCGCGGCGCCAGGCAGCCGGAGTGCGGGCACGCTCATACTCGGCCACGCGTTGGCCGGCCATGGTCGGCGCAGTCAATGCTGACGTGGAGGCGGCCGATGGCGAGGCGGGCGAAGAGGGAGAGGGCGAAGAAGTGTTGGCAACGGCGGCGGTCTTCAGGCGGCGGAGCTTTTCGTCGAGCTTCTGGATGTCGACGGAGCTATCGCCAGCCGCGTCGGCTGACACAGCTGTGCGTGTGACGGCGGCATCGCGCAGAGAGGCGTCCGGGCGGGGACGATCGAGGCCATGTTGGGCAAAGGACGTGGAGGACGAGGGGATGGATTGCAGCGCAGCGTGTTCTGAAGCTTCGGGGAGCCCGCGGTGCATAAAGAGGCTGGAGAGGGTGGTGGAGGGGAGACAGCACTGTTACAATCGTCGTCGCGAGCAGAGAGACGCGTCGACGAAGGAGATGGAGAGGGTATCGGACCGAAACGATCGGATGGAACGATTGGAGAGGGATCCAAAGAGTCGATTTGAGAGTCGCGTTGGAGAAGTGCTCTGCGCGTTGGCAAAGTCGAATCGTATCTGGACGAGGAGTCGAAAGCAATTGATTGATGGACGTTTGTATCTCGTGAGAGAAGGGCGCGTAGCGAGGCAGTGAGGTTGTGTTCCACAGTCGGAAGCTGAGTCAAGGTCAGGTTGTGGTTTGTTGTGATGATTTTTTGGGATTTTGGGGTGGAAATGAGACAGGCCAATCTATTTGGCCCAATCTGGGGCGTGTTTGGCTTGTCTGGGTCGCGGCTTCCGTTCCCGTCCGCTATGTCCGATGGGCGTGTTTGGGGAAGGTGCGACTGTGTTGGAGCAAGAACAGCCTGCTTTTCCCGATCTGGTATGCTTATTCAGCCGGTTTCAGCACTGTGTAGGGCCGCAGGCGATTCTTTAGGGGCGACTTTCAAACTTTTACAGCGGGTGGCCGTGGGCAGTGCTGCCGAGCACAGTTGCTTCAGGGGGATAGGCACAGGGGCAGTCTTATTTAAGGAAAGCTCGCAAGAGATGCTTCGGGGAAAGAGTCATCATCATTGATTCAGGCAGTAATGCAGATAGGAGTCATGGGATACTTGTAGGCAATACACTCCACGGTGCTCGCTTGACATTCGTAATAGATAATTGGAAGAAGGAAATGAAAGAAAAATAACAGAAGAAAATACGTGTGAAACGGCTTCATGATGCTCCACGCCAATGAACGAGCTGTATCCTACACCTGATGAGCCTCGCTATGACTCGCTGTCTCCTGCTGTCCATCATCCTTGTTCTCGTCTCCTTCTTCGTCTCTAGTAGTAGTCCTGCCGCTGTCTCTGCATGCCCTGCGGACTCTGGGGCGTCTGGTACCGCGAGATGGGGATGCGCACCGACGTGGCCTGGCCGTCGGTGCGGACAGTCAGGGCTGATGCCTGGGGCGGCATGTAGCCCATTGGCGGGCGGTGCTGCTGCGGATATTTCTGTTGTTGATACTGTGGGAGTGGTTGTTGCGAGATCTGTTGCGAGATCTGTTGCGAGATCTGTTGCGAGATCTGCTGCGGGTGCATCTGTTGCTGGCTGATGTGTCCGTACCCGACAGATTCGCCTGCCCCTGAAGACAGTCCGCCGCCAAGACTGGGCCGCCGTCCAACTGGCGTCTGCAGCAGACTCCGCGAGGCCGGGCCGTTGAGGGGTGCCCGCGTCGGCATCGCGCGGCCGAGCATCGTGCTGCTGCTGCTGCTCGTCGCCCGAGGGCGGCCCTTTGCTGGCACCGGTGCGGCCGCAGGCGCCAATGGTTCTGGCGCTGCACCAGCGGGCATCGTGTCCTCCGACGACCCATCACGGTCCGAAATGGGCGGCGTCTGTGGCGTTTGCGGGGGCACAGGCCACTGCAGCAGCGACGGCGACAAGAGCACGCTGCTGGTGATGCTGCTGCCGCCGACGCTGCCGTAGCTCGAGCGGTTTTGGGAGGAGGCGGCGTCCGTGGCGTCCGTGGCGCCCATTGCGTCCATCTCGTGCATGTCGTCGCTGTTCTCCATCGACGACCGTTGGCGTCCCGTTGCGGACAAAGGCGGCGGTGCGAGTGCTGCGGGCGACGCCAGGGGTTGCGTGGGTGTGCGGGACATGGGAGAGCGTTGCGTCGACGGGTGGCCATTCACTCCGTCCGCTGTGTCGACCGCCAGGCGGGGAACTGTCTGTGCCTGCGCTTGGACATGCTCCTTTGGCTGGACAGCCGTTGGCGGCGGTGTCGGCAGAAGAGAGCCGGCAGGGATGTTGTGGGCCGCTCCACCAACAGCACGACCGCCACTGCCGCCGCGCCGTGTAGCAAAGGGCTGCGCTGGCACGGGCTGCAGACGCGGCACAGAATTGACGCTGCTGCTGCTGGTGCTGTGGCCGTAGGCGTGGGTCCGGCCTGTGGCAGGAAAGGTGCTGTAGCTGCTGCGCGACGCCGAACGTCCTCGAGTAGCAGCGGCGCCGGCAGCGGCTGCGGTGCCCGGCGTACCAGCGGTGCCCGATGAAACAGTTGAGGGTGTCAGATCACCGCTGTCGACCGAAGATGATACCGATCGAGGCGATCCCATGACAGCAGGGGCCTGTGGATACCTCGGAGGCGGCAGATTTCCAGCCGAAGACGAGCCAGGAGCAGCGGCAATAGAACCGGCACCGGCAACGGCGCTTGCAGCCATGGCCATAGTCGACTGCTTCTCGTTGAATACGCGGCCCGTCTGCGCCGACGGTGCAGCCACGGCCATCATTTCGGACATGGCCGCACCACCATAGCCGCCTCCATAGCCACCGCCACTGAGACCAGCACTGGGACCAGGACTAGGCACGGCACTGAGGGGTGTCAACAGCGACCGCACCGAGCCCCGGCTGTTGAGCCGTCGGGCCCCGTCTGGATTGCCGTCTACGCCGCCTCCGCTGCCAATGCCTCCGCCGTTGCGATTGCCACTGCAGGCAGCAAACAATGGCCGCAATGCCTTGGACCGGCGAAAACGGTAGAGCAGAGCAGCCGCGGCCAGCAGCAGTACAAGAGCCACAACGACACCAGCAATGACCCCGGCATGGCTGTTGCTGCTGGACGTAGAGGACGTACCACCGCCATCGCTCGACGAGATGGAAGAGCCTGTAGCCGATGCAGCGTCCGACGTGGCGGCTGCACCGAATGCGCGACCATTGCCAGCCGTTGTCGGCGACGGCGTGCTGTCGTGAATGGGCGTAGTCTGTCCGTGGGGCTCGCCATAGACCGAGCTGCCACGACCACCAGAGGCCGTGCTGGCTCCACCGGCTGCCTCGGCAGCGGCAGATGCTGTTGGAGCGGCGGTCTGGCTTGCATTGGCTCCGGCGGCACTCTCGCTGTTGTCGTTGCTGCCATTGCTACTACCTGCTCCAGAGGGCGTGGCCTGTGCAGCCGTGGCGGCCGCATTGTTTCCTGCACCTGCATCCTGTGATGTTTGACTTCCAGAAGCACCGTTGCCATCGTTGTTGTTCACCGCCGACGTCGGTTGGCTATTGCTGTCGTTGTTGGCGGCCGGCGTTGACGACTGGGCGGGTGCTGCTACTGCTTCTTTGGACGTTGCCTCCGTCGTTGGTTCGGCCGCGGGTGTGGATTGGGCCTGGGGCGTTGTAGATGTGGCCTTGGCTGGCGTGGAGGATGTTTTCTCTGGGGTTGTTGACGTCGTCGGTGTGGACTTTGCTTGCGCTTCCGATGATGCTGTCGTTTTGCCATTGCCACGTCCATTGTGGCCCCAGAACCCGTCGTTGCCATTGTCGTTTCCATTGTTGTCGCCCCATCCGTTGTGGAAGAAGCCGCCGCCGTCGCCACGGCCTGCTCGCCGCTTCAGTTCTGCATTTTCCTTTTCGTCCGTCTCGGCACCCGCGTGCAATGCATGAGGTGAGTGTTTGCAGATGGCATCCCACGATTCGTGCGCCACGCCTGTCAGCAACCGCCAAATAGCCTCGCCGCCGGTTGGGCTGTCAGCCACGGGGTTGTCACCCGGTTGTATGGCAACCATGGTCGGTGGTGAGAGAAGAAAAGATGGGGGACGTAAAGAGACAAAAAAGAAGAGTATAAAACAAAAGAAATTGCCGTGTACTCGAGGACCTGTTTCTTGGGAATTCAAGGATGCCCTCAGCACGGGGACCAAACTCTCAACCAAACTGGAAAGAAAAGAAATGTGAATAAGGAAAAGAAAGATGAAGAGTGAGTTCAAAAGCGAAGAATATGGTGATCGAGTGTGTTGGACCTCTGTTCCTGTGTTGCTTATTTTTCTTCTAGTGTTGCTATTGCCGATCGTCGATCGTCCACGCAAGCTACAAGCTCCAACGTCAAGGCCGTTCAAAGATCGTCGGCCAAGGGCTTGTTGTCTCTGCCCACGCAATGGCTCCTTCTCCTCGTCGTGGCGAGTGTCCGAGTTGTAGCGAGCCAGCCGCTTTTTCTGCCCATTGTCCGGTAGCAAATTCAAAGAAATCTGTGTCAAAGCATTGGAGATAAGAAAGACGATGATGCACCGAAAGATATATGTCGAATGTCAAGACGAATAAAGGAAGAGATCCATCCAGGATGAACAAGTCGAAAGAAAGCAACTGAGTCCACCATGTAGAACCGAAGACAACAAAAATACAAAATACAAGCAAGACATGCCAAGAAGACAGAGCCATGCTGGTGGAGAGCAGGCACAGCGACAGCAGTGACAGCAATGTGACGAAACGGTCGGAAGAGGGCAAGCGGTGGACAGGCCGTTTCAATGAACTGGGGCCAACAAGCGGAGCCACGAGAGACGAGAAGAGCTCGAGCTTTCGTTTCTACCCACCGTTTTTAGCGACACAGCCTTGTGTTGATTGTTTTGGGCTAACGCCGCCTTTTTCTTTATTTATTGCTTTGGTGCACATTCGTCTGTGTCTCGTTTGGTCGATGGCGTCCTTCACCCCTATCCGTGCGCAGCCAATTGTAGCTTCTCCGGCCCTTTTCATTGCTCAGCTTTTCTCAGCTCTCGACGCGACGACGTGCCTCGCTTGCCGTTGACTGCCCCATGCATTTCGTGTTTACGGAGTGTAGGATGCAGGTGCAGACAAGCAAAAGGTGCAGGAAGCCGCAGACGATGCAGACGAAGCAGACGAAGCAGACGATACAGGACAGCTGCCCACTTCTCATCAACCGAGGCCCCCGCGTCTTGCATTGACTCTCCATCTCCCATCCAGACCCGAAGAGAAAAAAAGGAAACAAATCGAAAAAAAAAACTCTGACTGGCCTGCTTGTTGACACTCTGCCGTGACAACTCAAAGCACCCGTCGTCCGGCTGTCTTACAAGCTCCAGCCATCTCCACCTCTTCGTCCACCTCTTCGTCCACCTCTTATCCCAAATGAGGATAGATCTCCGCCAGCCAGGAACCCACCAACTGCACGTCGGCACTACTCTGTCACTTGTATGCTTTTGTGTTGCTTTTTGCTCGGTTTTGAGTGCTAGCCCAGGCACGGCTTTCGTCCCCTCAATGGAACCCAAAAGCCCACTTGTCCCCTTGCAGCATCCAATTTCGCAAAAGGGGTTCAGGCACACACACATACGACGTACGAAGCACGTACAACTTACAAACTTATGACAGTCAACTCCGTCTAGAGCAAGGAGCTTGTCGTCCTTCTTCATGTCCTGGGACTTCTTTCCAACCTTGTCCTGGCACTTATTTTTGACCAAGGTGTCTCGCTACTCACATTTTGTTTTGTTTCAAAGTTTCTAATCGATACCGATGTTTTGTTGGTCGTGTCCTCCTACCTCTCACAGGCTCTCTTCTGGGTGGCCTATCCAGCTGCCGTTTACTTTTCTTCCCTCCAATGTCTCCTCGCCTTGGCAAAGGGGTCTGTGGTCAGGAAAGAGGAGTGAACTCGTCCTCCGTTGCACGCCAAATGTGAAATATCGCATTGTCCTGTCCCCATAGCAAAGAACGGAGTAATTACGACGGACAAAAATAAGACATAGACCCAGTCCAATGCACCATCAGACCAGCATCAGAGGCTCAGAGCGTCGGGAAATGCTACCCAATTACCCAATAGTCGCCCTCCAGATGCACACGGCCAGGCAGCTTTCATGATAGTCGTGAATGATTATCCCAGCAATATGCTAGAGTCTTTCTTTGCTCTCTTCCAACACTGAACATCATATGTCGTTCCCAACGTCCTGCAGCGGAGAGTTTTCGTGTGTGATACGACGCACAACTATTTTCGTGTTGCCAACAGAAACCCTTTCTCTCAGCTGATTGCATTTCATTTCAAAAAGGACGCTGGTGCATTGCATAGTTGCTTTTTCTCTGCGCGTCGCTCATTTGGTTCGCGTGCAAAGCACACAGACGCAACCGCATGAGTAGCAAGCCACGCGACGAGAGAGCGGTGAATGCTCGTCGTCGTTTGTTCAGACGCGTGGTGCCGATAGGGCTCGGATAAAAGTGACGCTGATTATGCTCGGCGAAGACGAGGACGTATGAACAGAAACAAAAGAAGAAGAAGAAGAAGAAAAAGAAAAAGAAAAAGAAAAAGAAAAAAAAGAAAATTGACAAGAAGCGGAGAGGGACGGTGGACACAGTCCAAAGAAGTGCGTGGCCGGCACAAGTCATTCGGAAGGGAATTGACAAAAACCTCGGAATTTTGTAGCTGTCCGTGGTATATCCCCGAGAAACGTGGGCTTGGCCGTTCAAACGTTTGGGTCATCGCAGCATATACTCCATGCGAGCATCACCATCGAGAGTTGTCACGGGATATCCGCTTCGGTGTCTTCTACTCCGACCTAAGAAGCGACGACCTGTTGCGGTAAGCGGGGCAACAGGCTGTTGTTAGCTCTTTCCTGCCAAGAACTTCAAAAACATCGTCACAAAACGGCAAGGACGACTCTTCTACTCTTTCCCGATGTGGCATCTCCTATGAGCTAGATGTCCTCAAGAACTCCTGACATGATTTTTGTTTATTTTTCTGTTCACTTTTGACATTTGATGAATACACTTACACGTCCGATTTTGGTCAACTTGCGGCGGGGGCAAGGCATGGCGCGCCAAATTCCACAAGTCACAGGCCGCCGGTTAAATGCAAACAGCCGCTGTCGGCCACCGGAGCGATCTGGTGGGAGTGGGAGAGCTCGACCTCCAACGACTGAGCATCCACGGCCAAGATGGTTCGATAACAGCCGGTGGCCTGCTTTAAAGGCCGGCATGCCTCGTCTCTCTCCTCGTTTTGCCAGTCCTCGCTTCGCTCGTTACTCAAGTCTTCCTTGCGATTTCCCGCTGCTCGCTCGCCCACAGCATTCATCGCGTCATCATGCCTCGCGTTCGCAACCCCATCCTGCCCGGCTTCCATGCCGACCCTTCCGTCCTTCGGGTCGGCAAGGACTACTACATTGCCACATCCACGTTTGAATGGTACCCGGGCGTCCAGATCTACCACTCGACCGACCTCGCCGACTGGACGCTCGTCAGCCGGCCGCTCAACCGCGCGGCGCAGCTCGACATGCGCGGCAACCCGGACAGCTGCGGCGTGTGGGCGCCGTGCCTGACGCACGACGGCAGCGAGTTTTGGCTCGTGTACTCGGACGTCAAGCGCAAGGACGGCAGCTTCAAAGACTCGCTCAACTACATTGTGCACGCGCCCACCATCACGGGGCCGTGGTCGGACCCCGTGTTTGCCAACGCCTCCGGCTTCGACCCCTCGCTGTTCCACGACCCGGACGACGGCCGCAAGTGGTTCGTCAACATGCTGTGGGACCACCGCCGGCGGGCAGGCGGGCCGCAGAACCGCACGGCGTTTGCGGGCATCGTCTTGCAAGAGTTTGACCCCAAGGCCGGGCGCCTCGTGGGCCCGCGCAAGAACATCTACGGCGGCACGGCCCTCGCCCTGACCGAAGGCCCCCACCTGTACAAGCGCAACGGCGTGTTCTACCTGCTGACGGCCGAGGGCGGCACGGGCTACGACCACGCGGTGACCCTGGCGCGGTCGACGAGCGGCAGCGTGTGGGGGCCCTACGAGGATCACCCGGACAAGTACATCCTGACCAGCAAGGACCACCCGCTGACGGCGCTGCAGCGCGCGGGCCACGGCGACATTGTGGACGTGGAGCAGCCGGACGGGTCGCTCAAGCCGTACGTGGTGCACCTGTGCTCGCGGCCCGTCACCCAGAAACGCCGAAACGTCTTGGGCCGCGAGACGGCCATCCAGCCGGCCCACTGGGGCGACGACGGCTGGCTGTACCTGGACAACGGCATCCTGCCCTCACTATACGTGGACCTGCCCGGCGCGCGCGACGACGACCCGGCCACGAGCGCGTACTGGCAGCCCACGACGTACACGTGGAAGGACGCGGACCTCGCGGCGGTCGACTACAGCGCCATCAACGGCGCGGTGGCGTCCAAGCTGCACCCGGACCTGCAGTGGCTGCGGCTGCCGGACCCGTCGCGCCTCTTTTCGATTGCGGGCGGCCAGCTCGTGCTGCACGGCCGCGAGTCCATCGGGTCGTGGTTCGAGCAGGCGCTCGTGGCGCGGCGGCAGACGCACTTTTCGTACGACGCCGAGGCCGTGCTCGACGACTACCAGCCCGAGGACGAGCGCCAGTTTGCCGGGCTGACGGTGTACTACAGCCGGTACAACTTTTTCTACTTGACCGTGACGGCGGCGACGCCCGAGGACGCGGGCGTGTTCCCCAAGGGCGACCAGAAGCCCGGCCGCGAGCTGCAGCTCCTGACCTCGGAGGTGTCGTTTCCCAACGGCGCGCTCGAGACCCCGCTGGCGCCGGGCGTGCCGCTGCCGGCCACGGGCAAGGTACGGCTGGCGGCGCAGGTGCGTGGCGGCCAGAGGCTGCAGTTCCTGTACGCGACGGAGGCGGACCCGGAGCTCAAGCCGGTGGGCCCCGTGTACGACGCGTCGATTGTGTCGGACGAGTGCGGCGGGCACCCGGTGCACGGCAGCTTTACGGGCGCGTTTGTGGGCATGGCGGCGACGGACCTCAACGGCACGGCCCTGGACGCGCGGTTCGACCAGTTTGTGTACCGGCCGCAGCATGACCCGCTGGACCGGTATGATGTATAGAGTGTGGACATCCTGTTGCAGCACGAACTGATTGGGTTGATTGGGCTGATTGAACTGATGGAACTGATGGAACTGATGGAACCGAATATATATTTTTATTTTATTTTTTTGATTTATTTGACGTATTTGATTCATTTACGCTTGGCACCTTCTTACTGGATCACACATTGGATGAGCCGCCGTCTGACTTGTGTTAGCAGAGAAGATGGCTCGCAGAAAAGGGAGAGGGAGGTACTCACCGATCAGGATGGTCGTGCCGTTGGCGTAGTCGGCGCGCACGGCATACAGGTAGGCCTCGGCAACGTGGTCGGGCGTCGCCACAAAGCCGACACTCAGCGCCTCGCCGCCCTTGCGGAACGTCTCCGCCTGCGCCTCCTTGCTCTGGCCCAGCTTGTCCCACAGCTCCGTCTGGACCAGGCCGGGCACCACGGTGTTGACGCGCACCTTCTTGTTCGTGCCGCCCGGCGCGCCCTGGGCCAGCTCGACGGCCAGGCCCTGGGTCAGGTTGATGACGCCGGCATTGAGCGCGCCGCCCAGCACGGCGCCGGGGCGCGCGCGCAGGGCCGCGGCGCCGGACGTGAGCGTCAGGGAGCCGCCGGGGCGGATGATGTCGTGCTTGACGAGAATCTTGCCGACGACGATGCTGCCCCAGAACTTGACGCCGAACAGGTGCTTGGCGTCGTCCAGGTTGGCGTCGGCCAGGGGGCCGCGGATGATCTGGTCGACGGCCGAGAACACGACGTGGTCCACGGGCGCCAGGGCCTGCAGGGCGGCCGTGAAGGCGGCCTCGTCGCGGACGTTGGCGACGACGCCGGCCGGGGCCACGGCGGACGCGCCGCCGACCTCAACGGCCGTCTTGCTGAGCCGCTGGACGGCGTCGTCGACGCGCGCCTGCGACGACGACACAATGGTGACGTGCGCGCCGACGGCAATAAACGCCTCGGCGGCGCCGAAGCCGATGCTGTTGCAAAGGGTCAGTTGTGTGCGCTGTGTGCATGGTGCGCACGGCGCGCGGAACTCACCCCGACGAGCCGCCAATGACGACAATCTTCTTGCCGACGAGCTTGTCTGTGTAGCCCATGGTGAGACGTGCGGTGCGGGTGGCAAACGTTGGGGAGTTTTGGGGGTGTGGTCGTGATATGCAACTCGATGCAAGTTTGCAAAGGTTGACGCTGGATTACGTCGCGCGATCGCTTGCCGATGCCGTCTATTTAAGAAGAATCACCACAGACCGTCGGCAAAGGGTTGGAGACACCCTCGAGACTGATGTGCTACAATCTCGCAATCGCGCCTGCAGACGTGGTTTGTCAGCCAAGGTGCGAGGCTCTGGTGCACTGGTCATGGGCCTGAACGAAACGAACTGCACCCGTCGGCACGACATCGGAGACCTTGAGCTTCCGATGCGGAGTTTTCAATCAGGGAACAAGTGTCCGGCATGTGGTGGTTGAGGCATCGGTCATGTTAGTTCGATTCGCGCCAAAGTCGCCATCTGGGCCACAATGGCGTTTGTGGCTACATCGCCAGGAACAAAACTATGAACACCAGACACCACATGTGTTTGACGAAATGTTTCAAGAAATAGAAAAGGGACGAGGCACTTCTTCAAGATGCGATAGTCTAGTCTTTGCATATGACCAAAGAAGTCGTGTCCTTTAAGGTGTCTTCTGAAGTTATTTTGTTTTAATTTCACTTTATTTTCCAGTCATTCCTATTATCACCTTTAACAGGGCTAAGTCCACAACCGTCTTTCGTACGTCAAATGAAAAGCCATGTTCTTTTTCCTCACAGAGCCTCATGTCCGTCAGATAGCACAATGACAAAAGACAAGACACAATGACACATTTTGGTGAGTCTTTCGATAGGAGAGCGTTCCCTCCCGCCTGCGGCCCTTTCTTCCAGGGCAGTTTGGCACTCACCTTCAAGGCACGTCACAGGCGCTGCCACTGTCTGCGTCATGACTTACACGGCTAGTGGGGAGGGGTAGAGGGCGGCAGACAATATGTAATTACAAAATACTATGTAAGCAAAGCATGAGACGGGTTTCTCGTTTTCTTCGTAGACGTCTACCGGCGCGTTTTCCTGACCCCTGTCTTTCCATTTCCATTCGCACTTCTACATCACACAGCCCATCCCACCTGTTCTGCCTTGGTGAGGCACCCGTTGCGCCACGAGACCGCCAGGAACCGCCAGGAACCGCCTAAGGGGATCACAAGGGGCCCGCTGCCAGCGGAGTTCAGCCAATTAGCTAACACGCCGGCCACACTGAAGAAGCCCAGGCTGGAGGCACTGCCCACCCTCTAACACCAACCATAGCAGTTGCCAGCACATAGTGGTGAAGCCGGCCGCCAAAGACAGCACACCAAATCCACTAATCTCAACGCAAAATCGCTCCTGGAGACTTCACCAGGAATTATGATGCTGAATGAGTCAGTCCGCCGAATGTGCGCTTCGAGGACGAGAACGACAGATGGAGAGACGAGACGAGGCTGGCTGAAAGGAAATCAGCGCCAGACGGGCAAAGACGCCTCGCAAACCATTTCTCAAAGTAGTCGCAGTCAAAATAAAGTTTGCTGTGTCGACCCTGCCATTGCGGCACAGCCACTAAACCAAGGCCTGAAGCGCCTGTGCTTGCGCTGTCTCCATACGCCTAGCCGTATTGGGTCCCTGCCTGATACACCCCTGTCTCAACTGCTGTGCCCACGATATATATCACCGCCGAGTCTCAGACGCCGTGAGCCTTGATTCATGTCGTCCACCTTCACCAACACACACTTTGCGCTTCCCTGAATCGCTCCGCTATCCTCATACTTGTCCCGCTACTGCATTCGAACCATTACCGTCTGTGCTCGTGATTGCATCACCAGCTTCAAGTCGTACCCTCGAGACTTGGTGATTGTTCCTTGATCCCTCTACTTCGCCAACTTCCTCGCAAACCCCCGTTTCTACATAAGTCACGACGTCCCATCCATCCACGAAGCTCACAATCATGACCTTTGACTTGCATTCCTCGGCCTCGGACGATCCTTCGCCCCCGGGCGTCGAAACAGCCTACGTCTTGGAACGGTGTGATGGCCGTCCGCCCTTCCTGGATGCCTTTTCCAGCACCCACTCCGACCTCACCGACCTCGTCGCCCACGACCGCCACCTCCCGCCCTCGGGCACCCAGCGCCACAACTGGCAGCATGGCCGCAGAAAGGCCCGCCTGACCGAACTGCGCGTCGCCATGTGGCGAGACCGCTTCGGGGACGAGTACTACAACCACTCCTACAGCGACAAGACCCAGACGAGCGAAACGTACCTGGCCCGACACGGCGCCCTCGACGTCTGGCCGCGCAAGCTGCGCCCGCACCAGATCCGCCTGCTGCAGCGGTGCATCACGGCCGCGCCCCGGCGCTGGCACGAGAGCGGCCAGTTCCACGGCATGTACAGCGGCCGCGGCCACGTCCGCGGCCAGCGCGAGTCGGTGCGCGACGCCTGCCTCAACGCAGCGTACGTCGACCAAGCACGCCCGGCGCGGTCGGCGCGGCGCACCAGCCACCGGCCACCCAGTCTCGAGCGGCAGGGCGCCTTCTGCGACGCCACGACGGCCAAGAGGCGCTTGTCGGAGAGCGACCGTGGTCGGGGTGGCGGCGGTCCGGACGACGACCTGTACCGTCTGGGTCTGCTGTACGACAGCGAACACGCGCGTGGTGCGGATTTCGGGCTGGACTCGATTGTGCACGACGCGCCGGTGTACTCCATTTTCATTTCGCAGGGTCGGTCGCGCGGTCGGGCCCGGGGCCGTTCGTGCGGGCCAGACGCGTTTCATGAGATCGCTGAGGCCGAGGCTGAGGCCGAGGCCGCGTTGGATGAATTTGGTGCCGGCCGTGAGCCGAGCACCGACCACGACGTCGACCCCACACTCCCCGAGCTTGGTCTCTCCTTGGCCAACCTGTCCGACGATGCCGCGCTGGCTCGCTTCCTGCACGACGAGGAGATGACTGCGTACCTGGCTGCCGTTCCAGAAGGGGATGCCGAAGTTGCGTCCGACCTGCACGCGCTCCCTTCGACCTCGCCGATGCGCGTCATTTATGAACTCGCTCCCGAGGTGGCGATGGCGGCTGACACTGGTGTCTACGCAGATTCCAGCTGCGACTCTGATTCCGGCTCCGACGCCGGCGACTGGGTCGTGGACATGGACACGCTCGAACCGAGCGTCTCTGAATGTATCGACGACGCCGACGCTGACAGCGACAGCGACAGCGATCTTGATGAGACCTGGCTGCTCCTCCGACCTTGACTTCCTTGAAAAAAAAAAAAAAACCAGAAAGAAACACTTCGACGACGGCTCGTAGCAAGTCCTGCCATGGTCGAGAGAGCAGTCTCCAAGACTCCCTCACAACGACTCTGCTCCTGCGACTGGCATCCCCTACTCGGACTGGCCCTCACTCTGTGAAGTCTTTCTTTACTCAAACAAGACAAAAAGGAACTGATTCAAGCGACCATCAAACCAAATGCCGTGTGCGCATGCAGCTCGACGGCGAGGACGGAAAACAAAAGAAGAGACAGACAAGCCGGCATAGGAACAGGAACCGCTCATCTTTTTGGCGTGCTCAGTTTGAGGCGACTCGACTTTGAGCTCCTTGAGGTTGGCTGCTGGCTGCTTTCTGCTTGACTGTCCCCTCGTTTTCACGTTTTCTTAGTTCTTTTCATTCTCATCCACCCCTCATGCCACGAGCACCGGGAGACCGTCTCGCGTCGTTGCGACATCCCGCATAAATCAAAACGCCCAGTCACCAGACGGAGACTGCTCTTTATTTCCTTTTGTGTTCTTTTGTTTTGTTTCCTTTGTACTATAATGGGTTGTATTTGTACTGAGCGTCATGGGCGGTTGCTTTCTATTGTACATTTGTTTTTCTCTTTCTCGCACCACATGTCATCCTAGCGTTTCTGTTCCTTTACCTTTTTTCACATATATTCAACATGTATTTTTCGTTTTCACATTTGTCAATTCATCATACCCTATCTCGCCTACTTTACTTTCCTGTAAATGTATTACCGTGCAGTATATTACAGGTTTATATGGGGGTGTATTTATATAGGAGTACTCTGTATTTTCGATTCAGGAGAAAAAAAATGTAAATTCAAGACACTCGTTTCCGTCTCTTCTACTGCAGAGAAAAGTCGAATACCGAGCGATCGCGGGAGGACATCTAATAAATATTATGAAAAAGAAAAGCAGCAGGTCCGAAAATGACCACCGGAAGAGCCGTCGTAGCAGCCTCCGGACCAAATAAGACGAGAACCGGTCTTGAACGCCAAACAGTGAGAAAGTAGCAAAGAAAGAAAAATGAAAATGAAAAGGAAAATGAAAGGCGCCCCCAAAACAAATCAGATCCAAAGAATGAAATCCAAAACAGCATATGATGTATATACCCTTTCCATATTAAAAATCAAGTTGTCGTTTTTGTCCAAGCGTCTGCCTTTTGTATCCCCAAAGAAGTACGCCTTGTATTGTTATTGGTTGTCGTCGTTGTGGTCGTCGTTCTGTCGTAGTATTTTTATTCTACCGAGCGGCGGATGCGTAAAGGGGTCTCCCACAAAAAATGAATGAGACTTTTAAAAGAGCAATTCTCAACGCGTAGAGTTGCGTTCCGAGAGACATGGGGCCTTACAGGCCTTACAGGCCTTACAGACAGCATTGGTACTCCTTCGCGTCCAAGTCGTTGAACAGGTGCGTGCGCGCGCCGTCGTCGGGGACGTCAAAGGAGCTGCCGCGGTACCGGCCGGTTATGTCGCGGTGGTTGCCGACGGTGGACGAAAAGGCGCTGCCCTGGACACCCATGAAGAAGCGGCTGCGCACCATGATGCCCATGTCAATGGCGCCCTGGAAATCAAAGGCCATCTTGTCGATCAGGCCGGCGGTCTCGGTGTCGTCGTTGAGCGTGGCGAGCTGCCACTTGTGCGTGGTGGACCAGCCGCGCTCGGCGGCGGCCTTGGAGAACATCTCAATCTGCTCCTGGTCGCCGCAGGCCAGGTAGACGGGGGGCTTCTCCTCGCCGTAGTTGCCAAACATGTCCCAGGCGCGGTCGAGGGCGTCGAGGTCGACGCCGAGCTGGTGCTCGGGCGAGCTCCAGATGCTGTCGTTCTCGGCGCGGAAGTGCACGCCCATGTAGTTGCCGGCGTTGGGCAGGCGGTCGACGAGGCGCTGGACGACGGTGCGGACGTCTTCGCGGAAGCGGATCAGGTGGGACAGCTCGGTCCAGAGGCGCAGGTCGCGGCGCGTGGGGTCGTCGGTGATGCGGAAGACCAAAAA
Organism: Sporothrix brasiliensis 5110; assembly: GCF_000820605.1. NCBI lineage: Eukaryota > Fungi > Ascomycota > Sordariomycetes > Ophiostomatales > Ophiostomataceae > Sporothrix > Sporothrix brasiliensis. Next base: position 5,238,498 of record NW_024467139.1, on the reverse strand, counting down.
CTCCGAGTCAATGTTGACGAGCGTGATGCCGCCGTTCTCGACGACGGGCTCCGGCAGCTTGGCCTCCTCTTCGGCCAGGCGGTCCATTTGGATCTTGAACTGCTCGCGGAAGAACTTGCTGTAGGGCCGGCCGACCCAGAAGTAGCTGTGGAACTTTTCGTAAAAGGGCACCTCGGAGCACAGGATCTCGAACCGGCGGCGGACGGCGACGGTGCCGCCCTTGTCGGGGTTGATGTCGTCGGGGTGGAGGATCTTCATCTTGGGGCAGGCCTCGGCCATCTGCGTGCGCAGGTGGTCCATGTCATACCACTCGTCGTAGGGCATGTAGGCGTCGCCGTTGAAGAAGTTGAAGTCGAGCAGGTTCTTGGAGTCGCGCAGGGGCATGGTCGGCAGCAGTATGTGCGAGCCGGTTTCGATGGCCATCTTGAAGCAGACCTTGACCTGGGACATGATGGAGGTCATGCCGGCCGTGATGGCGACGCAGTTGACATAAGCCTCGTTCTCCTCAAAGTCGGCGGCCGCGCAGGCCGCGCGGAGCTCGGTGAAGGGGAAGATGGGCGGCTTCTCGGCGCCAAAGACCTGGTCAAAGTAGTTTTGGACGTGCTTGGAGGTGGAGGCGCCGGGCTTGCCGCTGCCTACGACGCCGGTGATGGACTCCTTGGCGGAGTTCCAGGCATCGGTAGGGTAGGACTGGTATTCGCCGAGCGGCAGGAGCTTGAAGCTCCAGATGAGGACGAGGGCGAGGAGGAGGGAGGTCGCGAGACCAGAACGACGGCTGAACATGATTACGGCGTCGTGAGCATTCTTTGGTGGAAAAGACGTCCAAGACGAGGTGGGAGTGTTCGACAGTCAATGTCGGCACGGAGGGTCTAGTATTTGTCGGCTGGAAAGCAGTTGAAGATACGGGACGCAGCGAAACGAAACGAAACGAAACGCGCGGCGTGTTTGGATGGACGGCAGAGCGAGTGACGGGACGAAACGACCGAGGGATGCGCGTCGCTGTTGGAAAGCTGCAATGGCTGGAAACACGGAGAAAAGGGTCGTTGTCGAGCGGAGGGAGCCGAAGAAAGGGAGAACAGGAAAAATAAAGAAAAAAGATTGGAGATATAAAAATAGGGAGGAAAACGGCGAAGAAAAGGAGAGTGGCAAGAAGGGCCAAACGAGAGAATGGGACGTGGCTTCGGCACGATCAATATTGAGAACAGAAGCGAATCAATGGATTCGTTCAAAAACGGCTGAGGAGAAAGGGGTTAGGGGAGGAGTTCAGAAGAGGCTACAGGAGCAACAGATGAAAAACGAAGCAGTATGTAAAAAAACCGATGCAGACAGATGTAGGCGCATTTGCGCCGTTTCCCATGCCTACTGGCTTGGAACTGGGAAGTTACGCCCAGGAGGTTGGCGAGATTGGCCACTCCTTCCCTGCTGGTGGGCGATCTCCAGTTTTTTTTGTGTTCCTTCCCTGGTGAATGGCGCTGTGTCATCAATCCAACACAGGAGCTAAGAGCGCCACGCATAAAGTACTGGGTACATTATATTGTCTCTCAGCGTACGCGAAACGCATACCAAATACGAGGCGCTAGGCACTTGTCGCTTGTACCCTATACTCGTCACAGGATTGTGATACTTTACGGATAGGGAAACCCAGAGATAAGATACCAGTCAGCGCACGTCGAACATTTGCGGATACTACGCAGGACAGAGTACAATAGGGCATGATGTACTTCGTACACTGAGATGCGCTGAGGATGCTGATGCACGCATTGCAAAGCATCGAGAGGACGCGTGCAGCGATGGCGAGTCAGCGATGCGTAATAACACAGTAAATGGCCTCTGTAAGGCTGGAAGCGAACCACACATCAATCACGTCAAGAAACGGGAAGGAGCGACGGGGGGTGGGCACTCTGGGAAATAAAGAATACGAAGCCCCCTCGGACCTTCCGCGACGCACAGTGGGATCAAAATTGTGTGTTGGCCGTCCGGAGGAAGGAGCGAACCACAACCATTTCTAACACCTCCAACGCACAGAGTATTCCGGAGTGTGGTTTTGTTCCGGTTTTGTTCTGACCTCTGTCAAAACTTTGACGGAAAAGAAGACGAGGAGGCTGCGCGATACCACCATGGAAACCCCATGGAAATGGGTTAATGACAGTTAATGTAGGACCTGCGACCTGGAACGCCCAAGGAAAGTCGACACGAGCAAAAGAGTGGAGACTGCCAGGGAAAAAGGAGCTAGCGGCCATGGCAGACGAAAGAATAGGGGCAGGGGGGGAACGCGTCATTGCACTTTTGGGGGGCTTTGGGCGGGTTTGACGGGTTTGGTGGGGGTTCTAAGGAGAGACCGCGTCTCCCAGCGCTGCACCAAAGAGACGGATTGGCGACGGTCGAGAGAACTTCGACATTGGTGAGCATAGGTGACGAGAGAGGTGTCAGATCTCCGGAGTACAGACTCGAGAGCTGCCGTTACTTTTCACGTGCCTTTCTGCCATTGTGGCACATCCTGAGATTTGTTGAACATTTGCTCTTGGGGTCGTTATGATGACCGTTCCCCGTCATTGCTTTCATTTTCCGCGTCGTCTACTTTTACGTTCTCTGCTTTCTCGTATTGTTCATCTCACGGACAGGAGAGCGTGCGGGACATTGTAACCACAGCCATATTGGTATGATCCATGGCATTTCTTGGCCTGCATTGTCCAGATTATGTTGTTCGATTCTGTACATCCGTCGACTGACAACGTGCCCAAGAAGCACGGGGCATTTTGGGCAGTGTGACTGGTAATGACAGACGCGTTGAGATGTGTCCATGAGAGCCAATAATAGGATTCGTAGGACAACCTCATTTCTGAACAGAAAGTGCACGACGTAGGTCGTAGGCACAGCTCCGACTAATCTGCTTCTGGACACGATGAGCCTCTGTTCGGGGACTCTTCCGTTCCGTGAAAACGGTTTCACTGTTTCGTCGAGGCCAGCGGTCTAGGCCCTACCGTCGTCTTTTTGTATGCCTCGGAACTGCGGTTCCTTATGTCGTACAAACAAAGTAGTTGGCCCCAGTCTTGACAGTCTTGGCAGCCTCGCCGTTACATCACGAATCCGAGGGAACGAGACGAGGCAAGAGATACGACAGTCCGATAAGTATGCTGTATGCCCTTTTGGTAGGTAAACTTGCAGGTTATCATATCGTCGATTACCAGTCAGATTTTTTTTTTATAAAAAAAAAGCAGCGACTAACATGCGCCGTTATGTTTACCTGTCCATGTTATCCCCACGCGGTATTGTCTGTTGAGGGCCGTTAGTCGCCAAGATGGGCAGCTCATAACTGATACAATCGTAGAGGCTCAATAAGAATGGTATGTATAAAAGAGGGGAGGGGCCAGGAAACAAAATGCAAGATAACTTGACTGGACGTATGGCTGGACTTGAGGTTGTGACTCGTAGATATCGTTTGCATCTATCGCAATACTTTTGGTATTTTCATCCGTCGGTCGATTTCCAGCCCCATCCTGCGCGCATGTCAAGCAAAGGGCGTGGGTCGGCAGGGCGTACGTCCCTCTTCCACAGCAACATGGAGATAAAGAAGGCCGCTAGAAGCGCCCAGAACTGGTAGCCTCGGGACTTTGAACGACGGAAGAACGAAGAAGAGGGGGTCGTAGCCGGCAGCTATCGTCAAAGGCGGCCAGAATGGCCCAATCGAGAGCGGCCGAAACAAATCATTGCCGGAAAGAAAGCGTGCTGTGGAAGAAGAAGGAGGGTTCACTGCGTCGGCTTTGACTCATCGAGAAGAATAACGTCCCAAACCAGAGGGGCCGATTCACGGCCGCCCGGATGGTTGTAGCTCACCAAATGGCACCATGAGAAAGAGGGGAAACCCGCTGTTAGCCGCGTCTGGGCGGGAATGCCTGCGTAGCTGTGTACGCACATCTGCTGCAGGTCAATTGAGGAAACATGTAAGACGACGCACCTGTCTTTCGATGCGTCACAGAGCGTCGATAAAGCGGAGCTTTCTCTCGTCTGACTCTCACAGACCATTGCATATATAATGGGCCGGGCCCGTCGAGAGTAGAAAGAAAAAGAAAAAGGTTTCGTGGAGACAACGACGAGACTGAAACTTGTTCGTTTTCTTGTCGTCGTCGTCCTCAACTCCCTTCCTCGCCCAAACCCCTCATCCACCACCGTCAATATGGGATCGACTGCCATCGACTCGGCCCCGGCCCCGGCCGGCAAGGTCGCCTTTGGCAAGCCCATGCGTGCCCTCTTCCCCTTTGCCCCGACCTACCGCAACCTCAACCATGGATCGTACGGCACCTATCCCTCTGCCATCGGCGCCGTCCGCGCCCAGTTCCTCGCCGACCACGAGGCCCGCGCCGAAATCCACAAGCGCCTGGACAGCCCGGAGCTGGTCCGCAAGGCCCGCGCCGCGTTCCAGCCGCTGCTCGGCGACAATGTCAATGTCAACGAGGTCGTCATGGTCGCCAACGCCACCACCGGCGTCAACGTGGTGCTGCGCAACCTCGCGGTCAACTGGTCTGCCCCGGTGCCGGACGCGGGCGATGCCGTCCTCTACTTCACGCCCATCTATGGCGCGTGCGACAAGACCCTGCAGAGCCTGGCCGAGGCGGGCCGCGTGCACAACGTCGAGGTCCATGTGTCGTTCCCGGCCGACGACGACGACGCCGTCGTGCAGAAGCTGCGCGACGCCTACGCGGCCGCCACCGCGCGCGGCCTCAAAGTGCGCCTCGCCATCTTCGACACCATCGTATCGGCGCCCGGTGTGCTGCTGCCGTGGGAGCGCCTGACGGCCGTGTGCCGCGAGCTCGGCATCCTGTCGCTGCTCGATGCCGCGCACGCCATTGGCCACATTGACCTGACGCACCTCGGCGACCCGGACGTGTCGCCCGACTTCTTCGTGTCCAACCTGCACAAGTGGCTGTTTGTGCCCCGCGGCTGTGCCATGCTGTACGTGCCCTTCCGGAACCAGCACCTGCTGGCCACGAGCCTGCCGACGTCGCACGGGTACGAGAAGCCCGGCCGGCGCGGCGACCAGTCCGCCGAGGCGCTCCGGGCGCTGTCCACCTCGTCGTCGCCGCCGCCCGACACCTACTTTACCAATATCTTTGCCGAAGTGGGCACGCTGGACTACTCCCCGTGGCTGTGCGTCCCCGCCGCCGTCCAGTTCCGCGAGGAGGTGTGTGGCGGCGAAAAGGCCATCCGCGACTATTGCTTTGATCTGGTGCAGAAGGGCAGCGACCGCGTGGCCGCCAAACTCGGCACCGAGGTCATGGCCAACCCGCGCAGCAACATGCGCGCGTGCTGCCTCAACAATGTGCGCCTGCCGTTCAAGGTCTCCTCCGACGGCAACGATGACACCGACCCCGAGGCCGTGCCGCTCGACCGGTTCGAGGAAATGCTCGGCTGGTTGACGGCCTACTCCGCCAAGAAGCACGACACGTACTTCCGCATCACATACTATGAGGGCCACCCCTGGGTGCGTCTGAGCGGCCAGGTCTATCTCGAGCCGGAGGACTTTGACTGGGCCGGCGACGTGCTGCTGGATCTGGTCGCGCAGATCAAAACGGGTGACTGGAAGAAGAAGGCCGAGTAACCAAGGAGGGGGTCGCAGGTGAGGACAGATAATCATTTCAACGAAAGTAAACGAGGATGGCTTGGAGAAACTATCCCAAACCAAATCATATCTCAATATCTCATTCCAATAGAGAAGACATGCCAATACATACGTCAATCGTTATACGCGCGAGACATAAAGAAAACGAGACGAAAAGAAACACAAGAACAGTGCAGAATCGATAATGGCTAAACATTTCCAATCAATGCCACCAACGTGGCCCAAAACGTGTAAAGGCCCTGAAAAGAGACAACCGAGTGCGTCTCGAAGCCCAATAATCTTGTGAAACTCTGTCGTGCTGTAGGAAATACTCTCATGTATCGTCCGCAAACTGGTTGTCGTCATCGACATAATCGATGCCTTCCACTTCAGCGCCCTGGAGCCGCGCCGCCATGCGCTTGATGATTTTGCGGTCCGGCCGCATCGCCGCGAATGTCATCGGCGTCGTCAATACGCGTGCACCAGAGAGGCCGCCGCCGATGTTGCTCTTCTTGGACGCACCCCCGCCGCCTCCACCGGACATCAGCGCCTTGATTACTTGCAGTTGCCGCCCGGCCAGTTTCCACACGATGCTTCGCGTGTAGAGCATGCGGAACGCCTGGCTTGCTCGGATCAACGCCCAGTGGCTATATTCAGGATCGGCGAGGTAACCTTGCTGCAGAATCTGCGGGATTGCCTCGGCGCCTGCGTCCAGTTCCTTGAGAAGAGGAGCCTTCCTTCGAAGTCGGGAGGCGGGCGAGCCGGTAGCAGGCGAACCCGCCACGGCCGTCGATGAGGCATTGGCCGACATAGTCGGAAGGCGCACCGTGATGTCGCACCATTGCTGGTACACCAGGAGGAACCGTTGTCGGTAACCTGGGTCGTCGAATGCGTTGCCGCGGTTGCCTGAACCCTGCCCCCATTCCTTGATCTCTTCCTGCCAGCTCGCGTGAACAGCCCGTATGTCGCTTTTAAGCGCCTCGAAGATTTCGTTGCACACTGCCGACTTCGCTGCGAGGGCCTCAAAATCCTTGGCTGGTTCTGCTAGGTCCGCATCCCAGTAGCTGTTGTCGTGCCGCTCGCCAGCGGCACTGTCACGATTGCTCATAGCCTCGCGCATGTCGCTCAACGCCCGCAGCTCACGCTGGATAATGGGCTTGGCCACATCGAATTTGAGAAAGTCAATAATGTGGTCCGTCTTCTTTGCATGCGTGCTGCGGCTTTTGTACTTGTACGCTGGTTTGTTCAGCCGCTCCGGGGCTGGCGAACCCTTCTGGAGCCCCTCCAGCAACTCGACACGCAGTCGGGTAAAGTCCTTGTCGGTAAAGTCGTTGCCCTGTTTGGCCTGGTCCACGAGGTCGCTCAACAGCGTGCTCAGCAGATTGGCCGTCTTGTCGCCGATGCTGCCGCGCAAATAGCACAGGTGTTCCTTGTACACCGTCAGCCGGCCGAGGAGGTCCTCCTTCGTGTTGAACGCAAAGCTGCGCTCAATCATGTCAGCCATGACCGGCGGCGGCAGATCCGTATCACCGCCAGCCCCAGGGGCCGGAGGCGTGAGTTGATCCAGCGTTGTGCGAGTCTTTCGCATGTAACCCATCTCCACAAGGTCATACTTTGGCGGCAGCGGCGCGTTCTCAAAGTTGCTCACGATACGCGGGTCCCAGCAGACCCATGCCAGGTCGCCATCGTAGTCGCCTCCCGACAGCTTGTCTGCCAGCGGGCTGTTGCCTTTGCTCGAGAAGACGATGACGTCCTTGAGTGCGCAAAGCTCTTGTCGGAACACGGCGCGCACCTTTTGCATGTCACTCGTAAAGTGTGCAGGGGCCCGCGCCACGAGCACGTCCGTGCCAACGAGCAGGGTGTCCGAGAACGAGCCGTCGTCGCCATGCTCGTCTGGCTCCGAGTCTGGTTCTGCTTGGAACTTGGACGAGAAGCATACCTGCACCTCTCCTTCCTCCAATACGCCCATGAAATCGACCACCATGAGCATGTAGGCCGTCCGGCCCACCCGGATGCTGAGCTTCTCGTTGAGCTTTTCACACCGCTGCTTTTGCATCTTGTACGCCATCTCCCACAGGTACCGCTGGGACAACGGGTCAAAACCACCTGCAAGTAGGAACTGAATGGCGTCCTCATCTCTATCCGGAAGGCCGCCCAGGAACGGTACCTGGCAGTGGATGACATGGTCTTTTCGGTATTGAGCATTTTCGTATGCCCACGAGGCGAAGAGCAGTGGACTCTCGAGGGCTTTACGCTGCTCGGCTAGTTCACGTGTGAGGCCGCCCTCAAGGATGCCACCAAGAACGCTGCGCACGCGAGCCCTATCGATGGCACGATCTTCCAGCAGGGATATGAACTGCAGGTTGAGGCTTGCGGATCGCGCTTCCGATGCATATGTGCGAATTTCCAGCGTTCGGTGGCCGGCATCCAAGCCATCGCATTGCCACTTGCGTTGGGCAGGATATGTTTCGATCCAGTCCTCTCGGCCAATGTCCTCCGTGTCTAGGATCCACATGCCTTTGGCGCTGCCTATGCGGCCCTGGACAGCCACCGGCAGGTCGCTGAGTTCCAGCGCGGAGCGTAGCTTGCGGGCCACGCTCAAGGACATGCGGGCCACACCGTCATTCATCACTACCCCTGTTGGAGACAGAAGATCCGTTTCGTGATGTACGATTTGACTCGGCTCAAACACAACGGTGGCCCGGGTCCGGCTGAGACCAAGTGCGATGCGAGAGAATAGCTTGAGGTACGGCTGCTTCCGGTTGCCTGGGTACTTGTTGCATTGCAGAAGCCAGTCCAACATTTGGTGTACACGTAGTGAAGACGCAACTTGAGCTGCAGCGGACACCGGCCCGTCGCCCACACTGGCACCCATGCTGGCGGCCGCCGCGGGTTGTGAAGACGGAGAGAGACCGACTCCGTCTTCCGCAAACAGGTACACCCTGTTGAGCAGAATGACTTCTTCGGCCTCGCCTGGCCCAGAACGACTTGTGACTGGTATCTTCTTGAAGCCGTCCTTTTTGACATAGAAGGCTGCCCAGGTGCGCCCAGCAAACTCATGACGCTGGCGTGCGATCCAATGGTTGACCTCTCGAACAGCCTCATCATGGTCGCGCAGGATAAGCGGCACTAACGGACGGGACGAGTGGTGGGAAGGCATCAAGATCTCGAGGTAGCGATCAAAGCCAAAGTGGCGGCTTAGTCGATGGGGAAGGTCAATGGAAAGAGGCTGCAAGTGGATGGAATACAGTGGCCCAGATGTGCTTTTGTTGAAGCCCATCAGGATTGTATACACAACGACTCTCTTCGTCCCACCGGACGAAGTGTGTTTATTGAGAGCACTGTCCCAGGCTACCTGTGTCGACTGTTCCGGGAAGCGCTTTCCGGCAAACTTGGGATGCTGCTGAAGGGCATCGCGAAATGCTGCCTGGTCCTCCCACGCGGACGAATAGGTCAGGTCGACGTCTTTCAGCTTCACGCCACTGAGTAACGCGATACGGGTGGTCTCCCATATTATCGCGAAGGGAGCCTCCTTGAGCCATTCCGGAGTCGGTGCTGGGCATCAATCATTAGTGCAAGCCGCTAAACGAAGCTGTAACTTGACAGGAGAGAGGAGGAAACTCACGAAAAACACCACTGAGGCGATCCCATAAGCCTGGCACAGGATGCGGCGGACCAGGCTGCGGCTCTCCCGGCGCATCGCTGTATGCTTCTTCAAAAAGTTGCAGATCCTCCATCTCTGGGATGCTTGAGTACGCCGTACTGGACGGCGAATCAGGCTTCTGGACATCCGTTATGTCATAGAGGCCAAAGGACTCGTCAAGGGCCTCGAGTACATCGTCAGAGGCGGCAAATGACTCTTGTGATGGCGGTCTGCGTAGAGGCGCCGGTGAATACTCCTCTTCTGAAAAAGCTTCTGTCTCGTTGCCTTCATCCCTGTCAGGCTCTGCATCTGCGCCAATTGTGGTCTGGCTATCAAAAGTCCCGTCGACGGGGCCCTCAAAGGAGTCTAGGGCGGAGTACATGGAAGACGATGTTGACGATCCACCAGAGCTCCGAGGTCTGTTGTCTTCCGGAACAAATACGTCAATGTCTTGCCTTTCAACAACGTCAGGTTCCGGCCTGGTCCGCACAACGGGCTGTCCGAAGCGCGAGACTACAGGCACCCGGTCAATGTCAGCCGCCAGCTGTTTATCATGGACAGGCACATTGACGTCAAGTACAGCCATGGCAGGTGGAGGTGGTCTCCGTCTCGGACTCGTCACCGGCTGGAGCAAGACGTCTCGTGAGGCCTCGAGGAGCGAAAGCAGAAGCTCCTGCATGGCGATCTGGTCCTCCAGGCCCTGGGCCCAAGGTGCCTCATCCATCTTTGACGATGGCAAAACACTGCGGGTCACTCGTGTCTTGCGGACCCAGTTTGCATTCTGATCGCGAACCTTGGCGTCAAAGTCGTCAAGCACGGCCTGCAGCCGGTCGGGCCCCCGGTAGTGATGAAAGCGGAGCAAGTCGGTGATTCTGATGTGGCGCCCAAAGTGCGCATCTACTCGAGCCTTGCGCGCCTTGTCCGCCGGAGACTGCGGGTCCTCTGCAAGTGGCACGCCCAGGTTGTAGATTCCGTTGAGCTTGGCGATGTGCCCACGGCCCGGATCACCTCCATTCTCCTTCACCTTGACAGGCGTGACAGGGCCCGCAACCGCGGCCGGCGGCTGTGGTGGCCGATTTCTGGGTGTCGGGACCATGGCGTCGGTCTTGGAGGCCTAGCCCTCAGGGACTGTGATGCTGTATGAATGTTGACAAGAGGAGCTAGAGGTTGCCTTGCGCGGGTCGGGCCTGGGAAGGGGTGGGCGGGAGCGCTAATGGCGCAAACGGCATGCTAAAGAGCGCGACCACGCATGGGCCTCCCGGCTTCTTGCTGGGACCTGGAAAGAAAGGACCGCTATGTGAAGTGAAAACGGTTCAGGGAAGCGAGAGACGGCTGTGAAGAAGGTCACTGGTTTCCGGCAAGTGGACAATTCACAACCGGGTGCAGAAAGAATGTCAAATGGGCAGAACAACAGTTATCTCGGGGCGGGCACAAGCGAAAGGCATTGCAAGACCAACACAAGAAGCCGGTGACGGTTGCAAGGATGTATTTATGTTGAGGTGAAAGTGTCAGGCCCATTCATTGTTACCTTGATTTAACCTCCAGCAAAATGAATCTTTCCGCTGGGAAGGCGCCTAGAATCGTTCTTTCCCATCTTGGGCATTTCCCCCACGCCGGAGAGGCTGTGGGATGTGGTTGCACTCAGGGGGAAGGCACAACTAGGGTGCGGAGCAATAAACAATGCAAACGGGTAGGAGGTTCAGGGGCTGAGCGCTGACAGGAAGCCTAGAAGAGGGGGGGGGGGCGTTGCGGGTGGATTCCGCGCAAAATGTTTGCACGTCGACACATTCTACAACACCATAAAGACGCTGCGTGTGGCATTGCCAATGTCAACCCGTCGTCCGATATGATACACAGTAAAACATGGTCAGTAGTAGTTATGTATTCAATAGTGCACCTCTGGTCTGCCTTGCTGCCAGTCTTGGCGTTGAGAGGCCGCTCGTCGCTTGCATATGAATGCATTATCCGAATGTTTGCACAGGTTCCGTAGTTTCATGCACCCAACTTCTACTAACTGGTCTCTCGATCGTATCATCTTATGACTGGAGTCGACTTTCATGGAATATGTCGTACACACGGCGAGACAGTGAGGGCAGCCGACGGCACGAATACAGTATATATACAGTGTGAGCATAATACACACAGTATGAGAAAACTATCCTCACTACGGCGCTGACGTAATACGTCCTCTTTCGGCATGTCACGTTTTCCCCTCACGCGGCTGCTTCGGATTTGCATCGGCATCGCAATTACATCGTCGACATCCCCCAGCCTTCAGACATTTGCAATTGCCAATCATCCATCCGGCTACAGTACACCACCAATTGAGCCACGCACCGTGTGTGACTGACACGACTTCAAGGCCAGCCTCGAGGCACAAGGCTGCGCAACCTGCGACTCACGACATTGCACAGTACGCGAAACCTCTCCACATTCCCGAGACACGCCGAAACATCGACAAAAGTACCCGGCTAGGGCCAACGGAGCCGAGCAAGCTATGGCTGAAGGCCACAGTCCCGAGCTGGACAACCTGACGGCCGAGGAGGCCAGTCGCATCATCCACTCGCACCGCAAAGTGCGGTACGGTACGTTGTTTGCTGCTGCAGTGGAACGAGCACGCGCTCAGGATTGCAACGTCTTAAGCAAAGCCCATGCCGATGTTCGGGTGCGGCGCCCCCCCCCACTGTCGCTCCTCGTCCCCAGTTTCGTATCCAAAGAGGCAAATCGCAAAGCACGAGAGGGCTACAGCACTGACACTTGCCTCCCTTCTCCCGCCCAAATATAGGTACTGCCTGCTGGCCCTGTCGCCAACGCAAAGTCAAGTGCGACAACAAACAGCCATGCGAGAACTGTGTCAAGCGCGACCATGCGCAGCTCTGCTCGTACAAGCCGAACCGGCCGTCGTCGGGCAAGAATGCCGCCCCATCGTCGTCCTCCACTGCCATCCCATCCACCGAACTAGGTTCCCCGGCTGTTCTGCTAGCCAGTGGCAAGAAACGTGCGCGTTCACCAAACAGCAGTGACGGCCGTCGCACCACCAGCTTGGAGCCTGCAGGCGATGCCATTCGAGGTACGCTGTATTTGTCTTCTCGTGTTTTATATTGGTCTTGTGCATACCATGCGACCATGGCCCCATCTGAGCAACGCCACCGTGCTGACGCAGCCTTCTTTACCTTTTTGACTTTTTCCAGTCGACTCGGACGCCAATGAAATGTCCCGGTATCTCGGCCAGAACAGCATCCCCGCCTTGCTGCGCGAGCAGGCATCGCCCAGCCGGCAGGAGGAGGGCGTCGAATACATACGCCAAGACATGCGGTCCATCCTCGGCCTCGACAACTCGGCACCCTTCCCGCTGATGTCGTCACGGCATCTGGACCGGCTGACCTTGGACATCTCCGCCGAGCTTCCGTCGGACCGCGAGGTGATGAAGTGCGTCGAGACTGGCACTCACAACTCCAGGCATGAGGGCCTCTGGCAGATTATACATTATATATGCTAACATCAAACAGGCTGTTTCATGCCTACAAGGAAGTCCCCCACCCGTTCTGGGGTTTCGTCCTCGACATCGACGAGCTCGAGACCAAGCTCATGGTGTACCTCGAAGAGCGGGCCAAGAATGCCAAACACTCGTCAAGGCCGACCAAGCCCGTCTCCGCATCCTGGCTCGCGATCCTCTTTGCTGTGCTGGCCGTCGGTTCGCAGTACCACGACTCGCCGTACCACATCCGGACACGAGATTCGCAGCGATACATCCAGATCTCCTTCCACTTTCTGCGTGTTGGCAACTTTTTGCTTCGCCCCAACCTCGACTCCATCCAGGCCATGTTGATGACGGGGTTCGTTCTCTTGAACGACATGAAAGCCGAGGCGTCATGGGCGCTGCTCGGACTTACAACCCGTCTAGCACAGTCTCTTGGTTTGGACCGGCACCAGCCAATGGACGGCAGAGAAAGCCCTGATCTGCGCAAGAAGGACCTGCTTCGCAGAACGCTATGGTTCGTTTCTCTCCGGCAGTGCCGAAATTCCCTCGTGAACAACCTCAAGCTGACATGCATGCAAGGTGGACCATTGTCTGGCATGATTGCCTTACGTCCCTCTCGTTTGACCGGTACGTTGCCGATAATGACATAAAAACAATATAAGATCCATCGTACTGACCGACAGGACCCCGATGACTGCCCACTCCGTCTTGCCCATCCCACTCAGCCCCACTGCAGCCGGCGGCTGGAAGTATCTCGAGGGCATGTACCACCTGTGTCAGTTCATCGGCAACCGTCTAAGCCCCGAGCAGACGGCCAATATCACATACGACAAGATCGTTGAGAACTGCAAGATCGTCGAGGATATTCGGGACAAGATGATGCCCCAGCTACGCAGCAAGGAAGCCTGCCGTTCGGCGATTGACCGTCTGCACCACTATGCCATTCGCCTCCACACGTCCTTTGTTGTGTCCGTCTGCTGCCGCCCAGCACTGCGTCGCGGCGAGAGCGGCCAACTGGATGCCGACCAAAAGAAGTCTCTGGCCGACAAATGCAAGATCAACCTGACCGAGACCGTCCGCAAGTTCTTGGCGATGCACCAGCTCTCCGTGATTCCGACGCGCTCATGGGCGTTCACCTACCACGGCCTGTCGTCGGCGGTCTTGCTCGGCATCCTCGGCGAGACCAAGACCGACCTCGAAGTGCGCGGTCTGCAGGGCGACCTGATCGACGCGCTCTCGGCCACTGCAGCCAAGGAAAACACGTCTCCGCCCTCGCACATTCACCGGACCGACCGCGATATCGAGCTGTCGGGCCCGCTGTCGCGAGCCCTCACCGCCCTCAAGAACATATACGACCACGGGCACATTGCCGGCCAAGCTGCTGCCGCTGCGGTGGCTGCCGCCAACGGCGCGGCCGGGAAGACGGACAACAGCAATGAAGCCAACGGCAGCAACGGTGTCGGCATTCTCACGGCTGGGCAGAACCTGATTGCTGCCGCTGTGGGCAGCAAGAACGGTATCGCCAGCTCGGCGGGGTCGGGCACCGATACGCCGCTGCAGCTCACCCAGGGACAATCCGGCGCCCCAGCCGGCGCATTGGTCGCGCCTACAGTGCCAAACTTTTCTCGCAGTCTCGATCCACACCAAGACGCCGCACTCGCCATGGCCGAGATGCAGCATGGAGGCATCGATATGGGGTATGTTGTGGCCAGCATTTTGAATTTGAAGCGTAGTACCCGATGTCGAGAAACTAAACAACGTATAATAGAATGTTTGCCGGTATGCAAGGCCAGCATCCAGGTATGCTGCCAGATCTTGGCATCGACACATCTACGTACCTGTCCCCAATGGACCTGTACGACCAGATATTCTGGGGTACGAGTCAATGCGCCAACACCCCTTCCCCAAATGAAAAGCCAGGATACTGACAGCTTCTTACAGAAAACCCTGAGCCCTGGAATATGGGCTCCGATTCGATGAACTTTGACTTCATGGCCCAGCCACCACCCGGACAGGCTCAACAGCAGTTCTACTTCTGAGTCTGCCATGTTCCACATTGATCTTTGATATCAATCTTGAGGAACGTCGCGCTTGGTGGAGCTAGCTGCCTTAACACGGCTTTACCTGTACGATACCCAAAAGTAATTTGGTTAAACTAGGAAACAAAAAAAAGGCGTTCATTCTAACTTGGTTCGACAATATTTGCTTTTATGTTTTATTGCAGTTTATATTTATATTTTGCTTTTATTTTTATAAGCAGTCGTATAAAAAAAGTAGGAAGATGACATCTTATAAAGTCTAACGATATATTTAAGCCCATATAACAACATTACATGCAATGTAAATTTAAATCATGGCAAGATGTTGGGAGTCAATCACCCTTGATACCCCGGGGATCTACCATGTCTCCTCCCAGTAGACTACTTTGTTCGGATCCTTCTCGTCAAACAATCGCTTCTCCGCTTCTTCCGGGTCCTTGCAGAACCCGCCCGAGACTGCCGCATCACGCAGCGCTTCACGGACGGACTTTGGCATGCGCCCGCTGTTGCCGCACAGGCAGATGATGGCATCTTTCCGAAGCAGTTCGCACACTTTGTCTGCATGGCGCCGGATCAAGTGCTGCACGTAGTTTTTGCCCTCGTCATACGAGTACACGACCACGCTGGGCTCAGTCGTTGCTGACTGTTCTTCTGTGCCGCTTGTGCCGCTTGTGCCACTTGAGCCATTGATAGCCTGCTTCTCGGTTGTCTTCTTGATGTCCGGGGTTACCTTAGGAGTGGGCGCTGGGTTTGCCTCCGGCTCGGGTTGTTCAGGATCCTTCGGATCCCTCGAAAACGCAGGGACAACCGTCAGATCCTCGGTGCCAGCCCACTCCTCGTGGAAGTGGAAGTCGGCACCCTTGTTGCGGCAACCAAAGAAGAGTACTGTCTCGGCGCGCGGTAAAGACCGCATCCTGTCGTGGATCAGGCTGCGGACTGGGGCGACGCCGGTGCCCGTTGCGATGCCAATCAGAGGCCGCTCGGCAGAAATGCTTCCGTTTGGCGGTGGCGTCTCGCGTTTCATGCCCACATGCAAAGGAGTGCCTGCTGGCAGATTCTTGAGGTATCGTGAACACAGACCTTCCCGTGGTTTCCGGATGATGGTCCGGTACTCCACCAACGCGGCGAGAACATCAAGTCGGTAGACAACCGCGCCGTCCCGATGCGCATCGTCATCGCTCGTTTCATGCTGTCTTTTGATGACTTGTCTCTTCTTCCAGTGCTTCCCACCATTGGCAATGCTGAACTCGCGACCACGAATGATGGGGAACACATCGGGTACTGCCTCGTACGGGATTTTGGAGGAGTAGAACTCGGCAAGCACCTCCAAGATCGTCCGCCGTGGCCGGGAGGTGAAGTCGTAGAACTCCTGGGATGCGTCGGGCTGAACAAGCTCAAACAACTTCTCTTTGTGGTCCACGTTGGTTGTATAAAAAGCAAGCTTGTGCAGGAAAGACCGTGATGGAACGGCCATGAAGTCAATGTTGTGTGTGAGGAGGTCCCGGAGAGTGCTGTTTTCGGCAGGGTAAAGCCCATTGGGCGACTGTGCGCCGAGTGAAATTTGCTTGTCGGCGACTGAACCCCATTCCATGAGATCAATCAGCTTTTGAACGTCCGACGGGTAGTTCTTGGGATACACGACGACTCGGTCGCCAGGAAGAGGTTCGTACGCCATGCCATGAACCAACGGGAAAGTCACGTCCAGCTCTATGAGGCGAACGTCTTGCCAGTGGTCAGACGGGGTGACTCGCTTGTTGCTAATGACAACGGCGCTGTTGACGTTTGGGTGAGGTAGTAGAAGGGGCGGCGGAAAGTCTGGTGAGGATCTTGCTTCGTCCGCCTGTTCCTGCATGGGCGCTCCTTTTGCGTCCGAAAGCCGCACGCTTAGCGTGTAGCGAGGTGGAAGTGGCTCCTCCTCTGGAATCGGCTGTACCGAAGGGGGTAGAGGATATGTCGTTGTTAAGAACTCTCTCAAGTCCTTGAGCCAAGGCTGGTAAATGCTATCGATGCTGTTCGCATGTGTTAGTGTGGAGCATAGGTCTTGTAAGCGCAGCGCTGGTGGAGCGGCCTACCCATCATCATGCCTCTCATCAGCCTCTCCCCTTGCGAAGGTCTCCTTTGCACCCAGACGAAGAAGACGACTGTGAAGAAGCCGCGATGCCCAGTTGTACCTGCAAGACCGGTTAGATAAAGACGATGATCCTGGGACGTTTCATGCTGCTGCACTTTTTAACTGGAAGGTCTCTCACTTATGGTACGAGCTGTCTCCAAGACCAAACGTCGTGAAACGAACTGTCTCCAGGCAGTTTGGTGGTAGCTTGGCTCGCCGGAGGTCCTTCCAGAACTTGCGCGAGCTGTTCGGGAAGTGGCCTTGGCCTGTTGTAGCAATGACGAAGCAGACGAGTTCATAGTCTTGTAGGAGGTCGTTCTGCAAATAGAATTAGAGGTGGTTACATAAAACTGGCTTCCATTGGAGGAGGTGTGGCATACCAGCTTGACATTGTCCATTGCATCGAGATCAGTGTGGAACCGTAGCCGCTGGCACATCCGGTCGATTTCCTCGGCCTTGTCCTGGGCCGTGCCCGTCTCCGAGCCATACAGTATGAGAATACGCCTGTTTGAGAGAGACATCGTATATGTTGTCTTCTGCTGGCGGTTACTTGTGGTCGTGCACCGTTTGATTGTAAGCGGTTTTGATATCGCGGGATGCTCGGGCTGAATGGAGACAAAGGGCCACCCGGAGTACGTTGTCCGGCCTGGGGCTACACATTGATAAAGAAACGCGCTCTTCGTCTCGATGCACTGGCGTACCGGGTTGTGTTGGTTGATCGAAGTGGTTGTTGTATTCGTGGATGGGTTTTGATGTGTTCGAGGTGAAAAATTGAAGCCATTTGGAGTGGTGTGTCACAAGCTAAAGCTGCATGTACCTATGGCAGCCATTGACTATGGCGGGGTACTTCTCTGCCAAAGCTGTCCGATCTCGGCTTATTTCTGGCTTACACCTATTTAAGGACTCGCAGCGAGAACGAGGCAATGCGGTCTAAAAGACAGCACGTGGAAAGAAGAAGGTTGTGCCTGCCTCGTCTTTCAATTCATAATGTCCATGTCGTGTTTTGAAGAAGGCGCGAAGGAAAGCCATGGTCGGTTGATGCTTGCCTTTTTCATAGTGCCAGTTTTTAAGAAGGCACCATGCACAGCCATTACCGAATAAGGCAGCTCCTCGATGACAGTCTCCAAGGAAAGAACTTCGGTCACCAAAACGAATACAGCAAGGAAGCATCGATAGGCAGCTTGAATTTTTGTTGTAGGAGCGTCGAGTAAATGTCTCCGTTGACTCAACCGGGACGCGCTGCCTTCGTATACTGAGGCCGAACTTTGGCTCAAAGAAACCATTTTTGGGTTGCGCCCAGTTCAAGTGGGCCCGGGGCACGCGACCTTCGCAAGGCTGCGGCGCGATTTTGGCGTTTGCCGTGTATTTTGTTTACTCCGTACAGAATACATTATCTTACAACTTACGGCTAAACCGCTGTCATGCTCTTTGCAGTGGAGATTTTCGCATTGCCTCATTTGCGATTTTGTGCAGAAGAGGCGCCTTCCCTCTGAATGTGTGTTGGTGGCCGGCCACCTTCTCGTCCTACAGAGAATGGGGCGAGTGGGCGCAACAATGGCAAGAGCTGTCCAACGTGTGCTTCCTAATGGGGTATGACAAAGGAGGCAGGCGCATGTTGCTGGTGCTGTTTCCTGTTTGCGGTCTAACTAACGTGCGAAATATACGTTCGCGGGCCTGTTGAACTCCGAGGCTAGCCTTTATCGACCAAATTTGGTTGTAAAGAGAAGGTGCGGCCGGCCATCCAACTGCACCATTCGTTCTTTCCTAACCAGGGATGAGAAAATGGCCAAGAATCCAGTGCCTCGTAGAATAAGAAGTGAGAGGCCTCGCTGCCCGTCTCAGTGGGTGAAGAGTCAGATCAGACGAAAACGCTGCCGGTGCATGAAAGCAAACCTTTCGCCCGAAATGACCGTGGGGAAGCCGGGGGTAGAAAAAACGCATTTAAATGACATCCAGAAGGAACGAAATTGTTCTAGAAGCACAACATAGAGCCAAGAAGACGAAATAGTAAATAGAAAGAGCGGACATAAAGGGGCAAAGTAATACAGGAACCAGCGAACCAAACCACTCACATTCACAGGCGACTCGCATGACCAGCACGGTGCCTACACCGTCGCGCTTTATTCACTGATGAACAGCTCATTAGTTCCCCCTGACAAGGCCCCAGGAGCTTTATTGTACCTCCTCGCCAAAAATTTTATGCAATGTACTTCCAAAGCTTGGTCAACCAACCCCCCTAGTCATTGCGCCGCGCCACGCCTTCCCTATTTCACCGAAACTCCGTGCGAGCTCCCTGCAGAATCGAAAATTACAGTGCTCAGATTAGCAGTAACGAATGATGACGGTAGAGGACAGATCATTAAAATAAATAGGTAAAATAAATCGGAAAAAGGAAACTGGTCAGATTTACGGGGAACGCTCACCCAGTAGGAGCGACCCAGCACCCCAGTACGAAGCACGAAGCACGGCAGGTGCGACGCGCGACTAGGCTGTAATTTTCGCCTCCCCTTATATTTTTCACGTCGCCCTCCTTTTCGCCCTTCCTCCCTTTTTTTCTCAACCTCCAAGATCATCAACAACAACAAACTTCACTGACATCTCGTCACTTTCTTCCCGCCTCCCCCCTTTCTTCCCTCTGTATTCTAGGGCACCAAGCTACCCTGCTCGCTCCCCTTCGTCTCCAGAGTCCAAACACGGAAAATCAAACTCAAGCCAACCTCAACTCATCGGCAAATCCCCGTCGTCTCGTCCACAACAGCTTTCAGCGCCTCTCAGCTCTCAGCCATCAACACCCCATCAGTCTCGCCCACCATGTCTGCCCCTGCTGATACCAAAGTCTCTGACGCTGCCGTTTCCGACGTGACCGCCGCTCTGTCCAACGCTAACATCTCTGGCAAGCCCGACGAAAAGGCCAACGACGCCTACCTTGCCAGCGCTGCCGAGGGCCGCCGACTTTACATCGGCAACCTCGCCTACGCTACTACCGAAGGGGAGCTCAAGGAATTCTTTAAGGGATACCTTATCCCCTGTGTGCCTTGCAATATGATGGCCCTTTCGAGCTATTTCTGTTGGTGGTGTTTATTGGAACCTGGTCGTGAGCTGTGCTTTGCTGCTCCGAACTCGCAGGGCTTCAGGGTGATACCTTCCTACATACTGTCCAATTTTGCTGACAAATGCCTGTTTTATAGCGAGTCTGTCTCGATTCCCAAGAACCCTCGCACTGAACGCCCGGTTGGCTACGCCTTTGTCGACCTTTCGACCCCGACCGAGGCTGACCGTGCCGTCACGGAGCTGTCCGGAAAGGAGATCCTTGAGCGCAAGGTCTCTGTCCAGCTTGCCCGCAAGCCCGAGGCTGCCGGCGAGAAGGAGGCTACCAACGGCGAGGGCGAGGAGGGTACCCGCCGCCGCCAGTCCACCCGCGGCCGTGGCCGTGCCAGCCGTGGCCGTGGTGGCCGTGGCCGTGGCGGCGTGAACGTACGCACAATCAGCGTCTTATCATCAAAGTCATGAAACCACTAGCTAACAAAACATGTAGGAGGATGGCACCCCTGTCGAGGGTGAGGCAGCTGCTACTGAGGCCGCTGCCGAAACCGCTCCCAAGGATGTTACCAACAAGCCTGCGGGCGCCGAGGAGGCTGGCAAGAAGGCCCGTCAGCCCCGTGAGCCGCGCGAACCTCGTGAGCGCCGTGAGCGTGGTCCCCCGGCCGATGGCGTCCCGTCAAAGACAAAGGTCATGGTTGCCAACCTGCCGTACGACCTGAAGGAGGATGCTGTACGTCCACCCTTGCCTGTGCGCTTTGTGAAAAATGTACCATGACTGCTAACGTGGTTTCTTCTTGCCAAATTGTAGCTGAAGGAGCTCTTCGCCGCATACGAGCCGTCTACCGCTAAGATCGCACTGCGCCCCATCCCCCGGTTTATGATTAAGAAGCTCCAGGCTCGTGGCGAGGCACGCAAGGGTCGCGGTTTCGGCTTCGTGACTCTGGCCTCCGAGGAGCTGCAGCAGAAGGCCGTTGTGGAGATGAACGGCAAGGAGATTGACGGTCGCGAGATCGCTGTCAAGGTCGCTATCGACAGCCCCGACAAGACGGATGAGGAGGCCAACGCCCCCGAGGGTGAGGCCAACGGCGAGAACGTCGAGGCCGAGGCCCCTGCTGCCACTGCCTAGATGCTTTCTTGCACACTTGACAAGCGCGAACAGAAGCGCTGCTGCAAACTTACTATGGCGACCGGTGCCTAAAATTGTTATCTGACTTTCACTTCTTGTTCCCTGTCGTGGGCCGGCACCATCCAAATGCGTGTTTTTCTGTCCATGTCGCACGCCGCTGCTTCGGCACGGTAATTTCTACAACACAACTTGTTCGGCTCCCTGCTTGACGATTTTGCCTCTTTGATCGAACTTGTTCGAACAGAGAGGTGATGTTCGTTTGTTCCTTTTTTTTATTGAAAAAGGGGAGCAGGGAACCAAAATGTATCCGAGTGGTGGATTTTTTTGGCGATGGAAGTATCTCCTGGCGTCTTCTGAAATGGGCTATATCTTCATGAATGAGAGACTCTGCGGGGGGCCTTTACACGCCAAACACCCATTTCTTTACTTAGCAAGCTCTCAGCTACCTTTTTATCTGATTTTAATTTCGCCGCTGGTTTTTTCAGCAAGTCAAGGTGCTGCTGCGTGCGACTTGATGTTTTGATACCTGCACGTGTGACTGTCGTAATTTATATGACTCTGTACTCTGTACGTACTTTGTTCGAATGGTTCATAGTTCTGCACGGAATGTTGTGTCTTGCACAGGAGTAGTGAGTATCAGTAGTATTGCCTTCTTTAAGCTGTGCTGGCAGGTCTTGGTGGCTTACAATCAGTGTCGACTTCGGCTTAGCAGAATTGGTGTAGGTTGTAGATTTCGACGCCAATTGGTTAGGTTTGAACAGACCCTCAATACGGCGTAAATAGCCCTTTTTTTGGGAAAAATGGGGAAATTGGTGGGGGTGGCCTAGGCCTGGCCTCCTGGCATACTGCCATGCTGCGCAACAGCAACCTGAAGTCGTATCTCAAAACACAAACCACCCTCTTGGCACGTTTTGTCCAAGGCAGCATCGGTGCCGCCGTTTTCGAAACAGTGCGCATTCAGGACTCCTTGGACGAAATACGAGCATTAGCGACAAAGACAAATTTGAGTATTCGATCGAGATCATAAGCCAAACACATTGATTGCTGCCAGCGCACTTGGAGAGCATCGACAGGGGCTGCCCTCCTCCGCCCTCCTTTTTCTTCCTCCTCAACCTTGTGGCCATCGACGGACACATCGACGACCACGGGCGCTACCGAATACCTAACTTCTCCCCTTTCCCGAGCCGTTACGATACGCATCCCACACATACGCGCCGACCATGTCTTCAAAAGCAATGTGGGAGGTCGACCCGGAGACGCGGTCCAAGGTGTGTTTCGCTGGCCTTGTGTACAAACCTCTGGACGTCCTGGGACACCACGCAGCCCGTTCATTTGCTTTCTAACGTATTTTGTTCTCCCCATACAGCTCCAAACCATCCAGAAAGAATCCAACAACGACATCTGCTGCGACTGCGGCGCTCCCTCGCCACAGTGGGCGTCACCCAAGTTCGGCGTCTTCATCTGCCTCGTCTGCGCCGGCGTCCATCGCGGCCTCGGCGTCCACATCTCCTTTGTCCGCTCCATCTCCATGGACGCCTTCAAGGCCAGCGAGATTGAGCGCATGCGCCTCGGCGGCAACGCGACCTGGCACGCCTTCTTCGAGGGCCACGCCGACACGACCATGCGCGGCATCACCTGGGACGACGCCACGATAGCCGAGCGCTACGGCGGCGACGTGGGCGAGGAGTACAAGGAGCGGCTGAGCGCCAAGGTGGAGGGCCGCGAGTACGTGCCAAGCGAGAAGAAGCCCAAGCCGGCACCCGTTGCGGCAGCAGCGGCCACCTCGCGGTCGACGCCCCTCGGCGGCAGCCGTACGGCCAGCCCTCTCAGCGGCTCAGCATCCGGCGGCGCAGGCGGCGGCAGCGGCGGCAGCGGCGGCAAGATCAAGGTCGACGAGAAGTACTTTGCGCGGCTGGGCGCCGAGAACGCCGCGCGGCCCGACAACCTGCCGCCGAGCCAGGGCGGGAAGTACACCGGCTTCGGCAGCTCGCCGCCGCCGTCTCAAAGCAACACAAACGGCGGCAGCCTGCCCGGCTTTGATGATCTGCAGCGCGACCCCGTGGCGGCCCTGACCAAGGGCTTCGGTTGGTTCACGAGCACCGTGAGCAAGACGGCCAAGACGGTGAACAACGACTACATCCAGCCGACGGCGAAGCAAATTGCCGAGTCGGACCTGGCGGCGCAGGCTCGTGTAGTCAGCGGGAACGTGGCCCGTTCGGCACAGCAAGGCGCGCGGTCGGCACAGGAGGGCTTCAACCGGTTTGTGGAGGGTGGCGGGGCCGGCAGCAGCGGCGGCCAGTACCGGCCGGTGAACACGGGCATGGATGAGAGTAAGCGGGCGTTCTGGGACGACTTTTCGTCGATTGCCGACAAGCCGGCGGCTTCGGTGGCCCCACGCAAGACGACGGTCGGCACGATGGCCATGGGCAAGGGAAGCAGCAGCAGTGGCCCTGCTGATTCTGGCGCAGGCAAGAAGGATGAGTGGGAAGACTGGTGATCGTTTCCGTCTACTTTCCTTATTCCGTTCGTAGCTTATAGCTGTCTTTCGTTGTTATTTACTGTCACTCTTCTATATTTAGTTTTTTTTTGATCAACATTAGCGGCGGGGAGTTGAACGATCAATATGCAGCACTGAAAGACAATGCTTGCTCACTCTTTATGACGTCCGGCGTCCTTGTAGGCAAAGAGGTACAACGCAGGTCGAATCGCAGCATGTGACATGGTCACGTGACCCTCCGTTCTCGGCCGAGGTTATGGTAACCGGTCCTAGCCGCGGTTTTGGCTCCCAGCAGTGGGCTTTAGCGAATGTGCTGCATCCAACGCCGCTGGTAAATTCGACCTTGCCTTGGGGAAGCTTACGCCGAAGGACCTAACAAGGGCGATACAATCTGCTTCCAACCACCTTCTTCCCGGCGACCATCCTTCGACCCCGTCGCCGTTGACGACTCGAATTCGCGAATTCTCGAATACGATCCCAACAATGTCTGCCCTCCGGATTCTCGTGCCCGTGAAGCGGGTGATTGACTATGCGGTACGTTTTTTGCCCCGCGCAAAAGCATCAGCCCAGAAAACCGAAGCCAATCGGGCGACATCATCGAGACCAATTCGGTTCCCCCGACGGCAGCCGGCAAGCAGCGATCACTGACAAAGTCCTTTGCTTCTCCCCTCTAGGTCAAGCCCCGCGTCAACAAGGCCCAGACGGGCGTCGAGCGTGCCGGCGTCAAGCACAGCATGAACCCCTTTGACGAGCTGTCTGTGGAGGAGTCGGTGCGCATCCGCGAGAAGAAGCGGGCCCCCGGCGGCGTCGAGGACATTTGCGTGTTCTCGGCCGGCCCTGCCAAGGCGCAGGACGTGCTGCGGACGGCCATGGCCATGGGCGCCGACCGCGCGATCCACGTCGACACGGCCGGCAAGGCTGCCGACGAGAACGCGGCCGAGCTGGAGCCGCTGACGGTGGCTAAACTGCTGCAAAAGGTGGTGGCCGAGGAGCGCAGCAACCTCGTCATTCTGGGCAAGCAGAGCATCGACGACGACGCGCACCAGACGGGCCAGATGCTGGCGGGTCTTCTGGGCTGGCCGCAGGCGACGCAGGCGTCCGAGGTGACGTTTGCCAAGGACGGCGACGCCGTGCAGGTGATGCGCGAGGTGGACGGCGGCGTGGAGACGCTCAAGGCCAAGCTGCCGCTGGTGATCACGACAGATCTGCGCCTCAACGAGCCGCGGTACGCGACGCTGCCCAACATTATGAAGGCCAAGAAGAAGCCGCTGGCCAAGAAGACGCTGGCAGACTACGGCCTGGAAGCGGAGGCGGCCAAGAAGCGGGTGAACACGCTCAAGGTTACGGGTGAGTTTTTGCTTCCTATCTGTGTATTTTTGTGTGTTATGTGTCATGTCCTTCCGGCACATGCTAACTGTTTAGAACCCCCACCGCGCAAGGGCGGCGGAAAGGTCGAGGATGTCGACGGTCTCATTTCGAAGCTCAAGGAGCTGGGCGCGTTATAAGTGCGTGGCACGAGCATGTACCACATCTCGACGACGACGAAAAATACTGGGAAACGACACGGATAGATACTCAATGACTATAAGAATGCGGCAGAGACGAGGACCCAGGAAACAAACTGAGGTTATGGATTATCAAAAGGTACATATACACAAAGATTAAAATACTGCGTCATACACATCGTGTCATACACATTCGTCAAGGTCGTATGATATGATACATGCCCGGAACGCAACTGTGACAAACTATGTGAAGGCTGATGCAAAATGATAGCATCCACATATTGGAGGCGCCTTGGGACAGAAGGTAAAGTAACTTACGTTGACGCAACTCAAGCACAGGCAATCATAGTACATCACCCAGACGTTTCCCCGGCCATCCATTCCGTCCTCTCGAAGCTCTCCGGCCACATACTTTCCTGCTGTTGAATCGGTTATTTGCACATTGGAGAGAGCACGTGCACCAACAGAGTAGCCCGACTGTGACTCGCCCATTTACAGGGGCATAACGCCGGAGTCGGAACGAGAGGGGCCAATCCAAGTGCACTGGAAAAATTTGACCCCTCTATTGTCACCGCCCCGAGCGCCCCTACCGCGAGAAGACGCCCTGCTGGAGACAAGCTGACAAGCTCGGATAGCGCACCAATTGCTATCTAGCAGGCCCTGGCTAGGCGGGAAAGTGCCGCAAAGTAATGGGCTGAAAAAAAATTGCTATGAGAGAAAATGGGAAAGAGCACTAAAATATAACGACAAAAAATTGTGACAGGGAAGGAGTCACTCACATCCCAAAGAAAATTTGCCCATGCCAAATTCCCCTCGCAAAGTCCCTCGCCTGCTATTGCTGCTACAGTCTGTTTTCTCCCTCCTTTTGTTTCTCTTTTTCGATTTCTTCCTTCTTCTATCCACATCACCACAACCGACCGACCGCTGCCAGACAAAACAGAACTAGATCCTATGACCCTCTCAACCCCTACTTTTACCTCGTTTGTCTCTTTTTGAGACGTCTCTCGGACAAGCTGCCCTTATGAACGGGCGTCCGTCTATCTTCACCTGCCAGGTAAGCCACTCTTCGGACGATTGCTCTGCTTCTGGGACTGCATCGCGAGGCGTGTCGTCCTTGGCACGTATCGTGAACTGCTACAGGGCGGGTGAGTGCAATTGGCCTCTTTGGAACGTCTGCTAACCCGGCTTCTCCTCCAGGACTATCTCTCAGGTTCGTGCTATCTCTACCCCAAGTTTGACCTTTTGGGCTTCACCCTCGGTCCCTCGACTCCGCGATGCGCCGCAACGACTGCCTCGACAACCTTGCCGCTGCCTCTGTGTACGATTGCTAACGGCTGCTGCTTCAGATCATCTGTGGAGGGCCCTTTTAGACTAGAACTCACTCCCCCAACCTCGTCCTCGCTTTCACCCACCTTTTCGCTATCCACGCAACCAACCACAAAACCAACAAGCAAACCACAGCCTACCGGCTCAGCTCATAAACCAAACAACTTTTCAGACGCGCACCCAGTCTCATTGCCGCAGCCATGCTGTCTCGCATGTCTATGCGCCTCGCCCGCCCGGCCCAGGCCGGGTTCGCGGCTGCGAAGCCCCGCGCTGCCTTTGGCATGGCCGTCCGCTGGAACAGTACGGCGGCACCCGTTGACGGCAGCAAGGGCCGCAAGATGCCCGCCATGCCCAAGCGGTCGTTCGCGCCGGCTAACAAGGTGGACGCCACTCTCACCATTCGTGTACGTACATGGACTTCTTGTCGGCTGGGCTGCTTCGACTTTGATGCAGGATGCTGCAGGCCGTTCACCGCTCTTTTCACGTCCCAAACACTTGCTAACACGCACCCCTCAGGACGGCCCCATCTTCCACGGCACTGCCTTTGGCGCCAACAACAACATCTCTGGTGAGGCCGTTTTCACCACCTCGCTCGTCGGCTACCCCGAGTCCATGACCGACCCGTCGTACCGCGGCCAGATCCTCGTCTTCACCCAGCCGCTCATTGGCAACTACGGCGTGCCGTCCAACGAGCGTGACGAGTACAACCTGCTCAAGTACTTTGAGTCCCCCCACATCCAGTGCGCTGGTGTCGTCGTTGCGGACGTTGCCGAGCAGTACAGCCACTGGACCGCCGTCGAGAGTCTCGGCGAGTGGTGCGCCCGCGAGGGCATCCCCGCCATCTCTGGCGTCGATACCCGCGCCATTGTCACCTACCTCCGTGAGCAGGGCTCGTCTCTGGCCCGCATCTCTGTCGGTGACGAGTACGATGCGGACGAGGACGAGAGCTTCGTCGACCCTGGCCAGGTGAACCTCGTGAAGCGCGTCAGCACCAAGGCTCCGTTCGTTGTCGAGTCCCCCAACGCCGAGTTCCATGTCGCCCTGATCGACTGCGGCGTCAAGGAGAACATTCTGCGCAGCCTGGTCAGCCGCGGCGCCGCCGTCACCGTGTTCCCCTACAACTACCCGATCCACAAGGTCGCCGAGCACTTTGACGGCGTCTTCATCTCCAATGGCCCCGGTGACCCGACGCACTGCCAGGAGACCATCTACAACCTGCGCCGCCTCATGAACGAGTCGCCCATCCCCATCATGGGCATCTGCATGGGTCACCAGCTGCTGGCTCTGGCCGCCGGCGCCCGCACCATCAAGCTCAAGTACGGCAACCGCGCGCACAACATCCCCTCGCTCGACCTGACGACGGGCCTCTGCCACATCACTTCGCAGAACCACGGCTACGCCGTCGACGCCGAGACGATGCCGAGCGAGTTCAAGGAGTACTTTGTCAACCTCAACGATGGCAGCAACGAGGGCATGATCCACAAGACCCGCCCCATCTTCTCGCTGCAGTTCCACCCGGAGGCCAAGGGCGGGCCCATGGACAGCGCCTTCCTGTTCGACCGCTACCTCGAGAACGTCAAGATGTACAAGGAGGGCGCCCAGGTCTACAAGGACAACCGTCCGTCGCAGCTGCTGCTCGACATCCTGAACCGCGAGCGTGTCGGTGTTGAGCCGACCCCGCTGGTGCAGGCCGTGCAGAACTAAGCAGCAAGCAGCGAGGATGCACGGAAAGTTGATGTGAGAGAGACGATGGTTTGAAAAAGCCGTGGCTCTTGTCGTCCTCTCTCTTGTGCTCCCATTGTTGCTTTGTTCGTGTCGTAGTTGTCTTTTTTATCTTTTGATAATTTGCGCAGATTGTCCAATGCCATAGAAATATGGCTATTTGTCGTTTTCATAGCTCCTTTATATTTGCAATACTCATTTCGTTCTCCATAAATGAGTGAATTATTTTCTAAATTTGAAATGCTATAATTGCATTTTCCTCATGCATAGGAAGAGTACAATTCTGCCCATACTGTGCGTCCCTCTGGCCACCCACAACCTACGCTTGTGGCACAATCTCTGAAACGGTCTTACTACCACCGATCGTCTTTGAAACCACCCAAGCGGCCTTCCCGTTCATCACGACCACCACGATCAAACCGGGGTCGATCCCGGCGGTCACCGCCACGTTCACCGCCACGGTCATCCTGACCGTCGCGTCCTGGCCGGTAGTCGTCGTACTTCCGTCCGCCGCCTCCGCCTCTCCTATTGCGTCTGCGGCGGCGGCCGCTGGCGCCACCACCACCACCACCACCACCGAGTCTGCCTCCGCCACTCCCACCTCCGCCGCCACCATACCCGAGGCGCTGTTGCCGCCGTTCGCGCTCCCGGTGCGGCGGCCGGATGCCGTCAAACATTTCCGGGCCCCGGTCGACCAGCTGGTCGCCCTGCTCAAACGTATAGCGGTTGTGTGTTTTGGTGTAGTGGCTCTGCCCGTTGCGGCCGGGCCCAGGACTGGGGCTGCGGCTGCCGCCGCCCCTGTTCTTGCGTGGCTGCGTGTGCAGCTGGATGTTGTCCTGCCGGCGGCGCACCAGATCGGGTGTCACGAGCTGGTAGTCGAGGGGCGGCTCGGCACGCGTTGTTCGAATGTCGTCGTCCAGGGGTGCCCACGGCTCGTTGCCGGCACGGCCGCCCCGCTGGCGTTTCTCACGCGGGGGCGGCAGCGGGGGCGGCGGCGGCGGCGGCGCGTCGCCAAATCCAAAGCGGTCGCCGCCGTTGTCGTGGGTGCCGCCGAACCGGGCCTCGGCGCTTCCCTTGGGCCCACGAGGCGCATCAAACGGTGGCGGCGAGCGCCGCGCAGCCTGGTGGTCTGTGTTTGTCCCTCTGTCTGGACCGCCTGCACCGAAACCGGCGGCCGCGCTCGACGGATCGTACAGGATTCTGCCAGGAATCGGCGTGTCGGAGCCGACCTCGCGCAGCGTCGTGACCACCCGGCCCGCCTCCTCCCCCTCACCCCCCTCCTCCTCCTCCTCACTGTAGACCACTTCCCACTTCTTGGCCGAGCTGCGACTGCCGCCATGGCCACGACCACCGGCGGCCTCCTCGCGGTCAATGTAGTCTTGAGCCAGGTCGCTGGGCACAAAGTCGACCCACAGGGGGCGCCGGTTGCTCTCGTCCGGCCAGACCTGACCGTGGAGGGCCACGCGCACGCGAGTGGCGGCCGCAATGTTGGCAAAGGTGACAAAGGCGTGCGTCTTGATGGGGTCGAGGTAGGCGCTGACCAAAAGCGAGTCGCCGCTGTCGCCTCCGTTCGGCGGTGCAGCAAGGGCGGCCACGTGGTCCTCGAGCGTGGATGGTCGCAGCGGGCGCATCAAGTGACAGATGTAGAGGGCCGTTGTGGCCGGGTGGATGGCCGGGGACGTGGTCGTCACGGCGCCAAGGGGTTCTTCCGCATCACGCACGTCCACCTCGCCAGCGGGTGCAGCATCGTCCACCATCATGTCTGTGTCTTTGTCGGGTTGGCCCTCCGGCACCACAGATGCTGACTTGGATGGCAACTCCGACGGCAACTCCGACGGCAGTTCGGACGTGTCCTGGCCGTCCACACGCTGGCGCTTGCGACCCGCTGCCTCGCTGTGCAGCGACGGCGGAGGCGTGACAGACCGGCGCTTGCGCTTCTGCTCGTCGAGCATAACTTCGGACATGGGCACCGTCGACGGTGGTGGAGGTGCCGGTGCTGGTGCCGGTGCGGCCGGCTCTTGAGTGGAAGCTGACTCGGCAGCACCATTTTTGGATGCTTCGGCGGTATCCGCTGCAGGCACGGCCTCGTCCTCCTTGACATCCTCTTTGGCGTCCTCTTTGGCGTCCTCTTTCGCGTCTTCCTTCGACTCGTCCATCATCTCGGTATCCCCGTCTTTTTCGGCCACGGCGCCATTCGACTCGCCCGCATTCGCGTCGTCGACCAGGCGCTGCACGAGCTCTTCTTTCCGTCCCGCCGTCGACAGTTCGCGTTGCTTGAGCTCGGCCCGCAGATTGACGACCGTCAGCTTGCCCCAGTCGGTCGCCGGTGAAGCCATTGTGCCGGTCGCGATGGCAGGATGGCGGGCGCTGCGGTGTGTAACGTTGTCGATTCGCCTGTGCTCGCCCGTGTCGTGCAGCTTTTGTATAGTTTTCGATGGGGTCCGTCACCTTGTCGCAATGTGAGGTTATTATTGCCGGTCGCGGTCAATTGGGGCAAGTAGCCACCGATCAATAATACACCTGTTGATACTGGTTTCCGGGTGGCACCGTCTGGTTGTGGGGTGAAGCAATGGACCGAACGGAGCGCGTCGTGATGGCTGGCGATGCGGCTGGAAGCTGATTTGACCACAGCCAGCAAGAAACGCAGAGCTTTGCTAGGAAGCTTTTTCTGGGCCTTCCATGCAACACTCACCCGCATGTCGGGCCCCACAGTTATGTTCCCTGCCGTTTTAGGCTTAGCGCTAAACAGGTGCCGATCGTGACGGACTGAGAAATCAAAGACCAAGATTCATTCTGCGGGCAACATGGGTATGGACAGCCGCTGACGACAGACGGGACGTGACTTTGAATTCACCATGCCGTAAATGAGACACGGGCAATAAAAAACTAGACAGTGCCACGTTAAGGACTCGAAGACGCAGAGTCCTGTTGTACAGAACGTGTTTTTCCAAGTCCCAACTGGGCGGGCGTGTTCTAGATTACATAACTGTCGCTGGCGTGTAAGTCGGCGACCGTTCGACAGATGAACTGGTGTACGACATCTGAGATCATTTGGTTCTTGATCGCAAAGTGGTTGCATCTCGACGATGCCATTGTCACATTCTCGTGGAACTGAAGATTCACGTCTCGTGACTTTGTACTCCTTTCGGTTGGCAACGTGTTGTACAAACAAATGAGGAAGGAGTGAGCCGCACTCGACATGGTGGAGGGTGGCTGCCTGCGGCCAGGCCCCTGTCCATATCCAGGTCGGTCGCTGCTGCCAACCAGAACACGCGGCAAAAGAGGAAAGTGAGGGAAAGAGCAGACAGAAAGACTCCACACCCGCAGTCCCCCCATTCACGCACATTCACGATTGTTTCCCCATCATTTTCCTCTCGCGCATCGTGCAGAGGAGGGGGACAATGAACAACACACCGCCGAATGCGTCCACGCCGGCATCGCGGGTTTGTTTGTCTGCCAGCGATGAAAGCGACAAGAAAGGGATCTGGCGCGAACACGAAATCCACCAACAGACAAAGAACCCAAGCGTTCTCGCCGAAACAATACAGCGGCCGCGAGGCAGTGTTTCTTTTGTTTTTGTTTTCTTTGACGACGCCTTTGATCGCCTTTGCGCGCTCCGATCCTTTGCGTCGACGAGAATGACCTCAATGTCCTTTTGCGCGACGTCTTAAAAAGAAAATCACTACCCTCGTCGTTGTGGAATCGCACGTCATTTTCGAATTGGTACTCATCAACCATCAACCCACCAAACGACTCGCGATCACCGCTGGAGAACATCTACATCGCAGGAACGACACGTCGCGACGATACTTTCGGCTCCATTCACTCGCTCAGTGAGCTCTTCGCATCACCAACGTTCATTGTACTTTTCACTTTTTTTTCTTCTTTTTTTGTCAAGTATGGATTCCATACTCTACTTCTTCCGCAACCAGCGCGTCCTGCCGTCGGTGGAGTCTAACGATCCGCCGGCGACAAAGAAGGCGGCGGCAACGGCGGCAGGAAATTCGGCGGCCGGCTCGCCGACTTCTTCCTCCTCGTCCCCATCGGCAGCATCCGCGGCGTCGCTGGCCGTATCTGGCATGTCGGACACTCCGTCCCCACCCCAGCGACTCTTGGACGATGACCGCACACCAACCACAAAGCGAAAGGGGGCGCCTTTGGAGAGTGGCCGCACAGCGGCCGTTGTCGCAAAACGGTGGAAGGCGCTCAACAAGGAGATGGATAGGGCCACCTCCGATCAGTTCGCCGCACGCATCATCCGCCAACCTGTGTCCATTTCGGCAAAGTTGAACGGGGCTAAGAGCACCGACTCCAGCACCAATGCCGGTGCTGATGGAAGCTGGGCAGGCCGGTTTAACCCACTGCACCTGGTCCACTCGGTCAAGGTGAAGGAGGAAGATATGGGAGACGAGGCACGTCTGGCTAGGAATCTGAGCGGCCTGCACGACATTCCTGCGGCGAGCACACACGACAACGAACATGACACCGTCCAAGACCATGGCAGGATTGTTGTGGCTAGAAGCGAATACGACCTGCGCCTCGAGGGAGAGCAGGAGATGCGCGATACAGAGGTTCCAGACAGCCAGGAAATCACAGAAAGCGAGGCCGGTGTCGAGGCACTTATGCGGGATGCAGAAGACGACGATGCCCATGGGGACGGCGACAACGAAGAGGACACGGAAGAGGATGAGGACGACAGCGGGTGGTATGATCCTGCCCTGAGCGCCAACACCTACCCGAATCCCGGCCTTCCACAGCAAGTGCAGTCCTTCACTGGCAGCTTAGACCGAAGCGGCACCGGCCAGCCTGCTGCCGACACCGACGACTACGATTCGGACGATCTGGAAGACGAGGACGAGGACGAGGACGACGGCGTCGACGAAAACTGGGACTGGCTCTTCGAAGCCGAGCCAACGGACGCCAACAGCAACGGTGCCGTGCCTGCCGAAAGCGACTACTACTGGTCAGTTGATGCTGATGAGCGGACGGCCTACGAGCAAGGCGTGGCTGCTATTGACGGCTACGACACCGGATGGACGGCAGACGAGAAGCGCCTTCACCGGCTGCTCTCGCTTCGTGGCTTCCACCCGCTGCTGCCGGCTACCTGGACACGCGACTTTTTGGGTGTGCCCGTGTACCCGTCCCTGTTTGCAACCGCGGACGGTGATGCCCCCGAGCCGACCCGCCCGGTGGCCATCAACAACTTCGGCAGCCAGTTTCACGCCACCAAGGCACTGCGTGCGTTGTTCGACCTCCAGTCGCGGGTTAGTGGCCTGCGGCAGACGGGCCACAACACGGCGCGCATTGGCGCCATCATTGAGCGCGAGCTGCGGCGGTACATTGCCTGGGCCGCCGCCGACGCCGGACTCGACCGCTGCGGGCCCCTCGCGGCCATGCCCAACATTGCGGCCAAGCAGTTCCGCGTGGGCCGCCCAGAGCGCTCGCCCAACAAGAAGGGCAAGAAGACCAAGAAGCGCAGCATCGCGCGCCAGGTGCAGGACTTTTTTGGCGACTGGGTGGCGCGGTACCGGGCCTACTATGCGGGCCTGCCCGCGTTTGATGTGGACGAAGCAGAAGGCGAGACGCATGGTGCTGGTGCTGGTGCTGGTGGTAAGCGCCGCCTCCGTCCGCCGCGGCTGCTGTACGGGTTCGTGGTTGTGCAGCACGCGGTCATGTTGCTCGTTGTGGACGCGGCGGGCAACCGCAGCAGCCGGCACCCGCGGCCGCGCTGTCTCGCGGATTTCAACCTGTCGCTCGGCGACCGGTGGCTGGATGCGAGCCTCAGCGTCGCCATCCCCGTGCACGTGGCGCGGGCGGCGCAGATGCGGTGCCGGCGCGGCTTGAAGCTGCCGACGGCGGCTGTTGACGATGCGGACGACGATGCATAGATTTGTATGTTTTTGCAATGTTTCCGGGATGGCGTTTGTTTTTGTTCTTTGTTTTCGTTTCTCGTTCTATGCATAGCTTTCTTTTCCTTGTGTTCTGCCTCGTCCGTCCGATTTGTTTTACACTTCCTTTGTCAATACCCAGATACCCCAAAGATTGTCACAACTGTGCCCGAGAGAAGCCGAGAGAAGGCCTTCAGACGAGATGCGGTTGCGCCGCAGTTGCGTTTTTTCTTTGTATCCCGGAGTTTTATTCTTTACCAAAGACAAACGCATTGTTTTGTAATTTCGTTGCAATCACTATAGTTTATATCAAATTCCATGAACCCCGTTCTCCTTGCCGCGTTACTCGGCCTTGGTGATGTCCTTTGGAATACGGATGGCCTGCTGCTGTGGGACATAGTCGTATGTCGCCGACATGGCCAAGAGACCGGTGTTCTGGTAGTGGTTGGGTGTGGAGGTGTTGCGCGCGGCGGTGTGCGCTAAGAAGTTGTGCGGGAAGCCCAAGTCGAAGGGCACCGCCGCCTCGATCTCGGCGACGTCCTCCTTGGTCAGGACGAGAGACAACGCGTCAATGTTGCTCTGCAGCTGTGCCGCGTTGCGGCCGCCCACAATGGGGAAGACATAAGGCGTCTTTTGCATGACATAGGCAAGGGCCACACTGGTAATCACCGTGTTGTGGCGGCTGGCCACAGTCTCAAGGACGCGGCTGACAGCAAGGGCCTCGGGCGAGGCGGGCGCCTGGCGGCCCTCCTTCTGCTCTTGCTGGCGGCGGCGCTGCTCCTCCGTCTTGAAGGCGCCACCGCCCAGAGCGCCCCAGGGTGTCAGAGCCATGCCCTCGTCGCGGGCCATGGGGATAATGTCGCGCTCAAAGTCGCGCGTGGCGGCCGAACACATGCCCTGGTAGACGCTAAAGGGGCGGGGGCCGTGGTTGCGGGCGTACTCGTTGGCCTTGCTGACGACCCAAGCGGGCGTGTCGGAGACGCCAAGGTACAAGACTTTGCCGGCCTGGACCAGCTGGTTGAGGGACTGCATCACCTCGGGGATGCTCGTGGCGTAGTCCCACCAGTGGACGTACAAGATGTCAATGTAGTCGGTGCGGAGCTTCTTGAGGGACGCTTCGACGGAGACACGCAGGCTCTTGGTGCTGTTGCCGCTGGTGTTGGCCTGGATGTGGTCGGGCTTCATATGGCGGTAGTTGGTGGTATACTTGGTGGCAATGACCATCTGGTCGCGGACGCCGCGCTTCTCCATCCACTCACCGATCCACTGCTCGGACTCCTCTGCTGTTGTATTAGTATCTGACTGACCCAGCTGCTATCCCTGGAAAGCAGAATATATATATGTATAATATAACGTACCCCACTGGTAGTTGTTGGAGGTGTCGATAAAGTTGCCACCCTAGACTTGTCAGCTGGCTGTTCGTGAAGCCTGTACTACAATATCACCTTCACACGAGACACCCACTTTGTCGTAGAAATAGTCAAGCAGCTCATCGGCGGTCTTGTGGTCGACGCTGCCCATGTAGTCCTTCCAGGCTTCGCCAAGGTTCATGCCGCCCAGGCACAGCGGGCTGACACGGACGCTGGCGAGCGGCGAGAGCAGACGGTAGCGGCCAAGGGCCGACTTGGGGGGAGGAGCCGGGGCAAAGACGGACATTTTTGCGGATTTGTTGTTATTGTTATTGTGGTGGTGGTGGTGGTGGTGTCTGGATAGTTGTGATATAAAGTAGACTGGCCTTGAGAAGATACCGACGACTAAAGTCAAGGACGGAGAGAGACAGAGTAAGGGCAGGGGGGAAGAAAGTAAAACAGGAGGTAAGGCAACATATATACACTCGGAAGAATAGCTTGTAGCTGCAAATGAAACCCCGGATAAGAATACCAGGAGACACAAAGAGGAAACGAAAGGAACTAACTACATCGAGCAACCCAAGACAATCGCCCCCGTCGGCAATATCACCAGCAAGAGGTCCAAGACATGTTGACTGATGACTGTTAAGCTCGTCGCAACGTAGGCAACGGTGTCAATAATCTTAACTCCGGGGCCTGACTTGGATGGTGGTCGAACGGGTGGTCTGCTTGAAGCCCATAGAAAGACCTCACGCCGGAGGCACCGGCTGGATGAGCTCGTTCACTTGTTGTCGCCCTCTTCTTTTCCCGGGGAAGGGGCCCACTCTTTGCATGTAATTGCCCTGGGGTGATACTGCCGCGGTCGGTAGCTGCATGGCCTACTCCGCATCAACCTTGTGGACGTCCCTGTTCTTGTCTTCCTCTCTCTATCGGCTCCATTGCTTCGTTTTGCGCTAGAGTCCACTTGGCACGACCCCGGCAGCGAGACCTTGCCGAACACGTTCTGCATGCGCGGTCGCTGGCGTCATTGGCGCCGAAGATGTTGGCTCGCCTCTGGGGTGTGGTTGTGCTGTTCGTACTTGTGCTTTATGCTGAAGAAACGGTAAGATACGTTCGTGGGTGACGTCCTGGACAAGGAGACTATGTCGAGCAAACACGGGCAAAATAAACCAAGCTACGGTATCGTTTGCTCTTTCCCTGGACACCCGACAAAGCACAATGGTTCCTGGATTGGAAGGCACGTCGTGACACTCTGTCACTTTGTCCGTTCGGGAAGGAATGTTGTGCTCCTGCCCTTCGTTGGCACATCTACCCCCGCAACTGCCAAGTCGACATCCCCTCCTGCCCCGGTTGTAAGATTGCTTTGTCACATAACGCCGTAGTGGCTGGTGGTGCATGGAGTTAAGACTTTTGCTGACGGCAGCACCAGAATTACTGCCGTCACACTATGTTGCGTTGTCGTCTGAGCGCCGTCTGGAACAACCGTAGCTCTGCAACAGTGCTAGGCGACTACCCTCGTCACT
Source organism: Sporothrix brasiliensis 5110 (assembly GCF_000820605.1). Taxonomy (NCBI): domain Eukaryota; kingdom Fungi; phylum Ascomycota; class Sordariomycetes; order Ophiostomatales; family Ophiostomataceae; genus Sporothrix; species Sporothrix brasiliensis. The sequence goes on along the minus strand of NW_024467139.1, from coordinate 5,201,651 downwards.
ATTGGCTGTGACAACATCTCGCCCAAATAATGCATAAAACGAACAGCACAGTCACCTAATTACATATGTCTATGGAACCGGACGTTCCGAAACTGGACATATTACAAAACAGGTGCAGAAGACAAACCTGCTTACTTTCTTTGTAACGCTGCCAAGCGAGACCGACCTCGTCGATCTCGCGACGTCGTTGAGCTTGACTTCGTTTCGTATCGAGGCTGTTGATACTTGGTGATGCCCAAGAGCATTCACCGATGCCTTCCAGCGCCAAACTTTGGTGGAACACGTCTATGCCAAAGAATGTATCCCCAATAGTACTCTAACGTGGAGGACGACGAACAGACAGCACACTGGAAATACAGGGAGTACAAAATCAAAACCAATAAATACATACAGTGTACAAAAACAAATCGATGCAGAATGTGTTTCCTCCTTCTCCAGCCCATCCTTGCCCTGTTTGTTGCCCATTTTCCCAACCCCTCCGTCAAAACCATGAATGGTGTGTTTTTCTCTTTATATATACGTCCTCCTTTGCCTCGCGTCTTTCTAACAGGTCCACACGCCGATGCGGCCGTCCCGCCGGCCCTCCACCATGTAGCCGTCTCGTATCCGCACATGCTCCACAATCGCTGGCGCCGTGTGGCCGTCCTCGGCCGCCGTGATCCCCGCGCCGCAGTCCCATTGCCGGCCCTCCACCTTGTCGTACACCTTGACCACGTCCTCGCCCGCGGCGCTCACAATCCGCCGCGCGTCAAACATCATGCTCGTCACCGAGTTGTCGTAGGCGTACGCATCGTAGATGGAGCCCGTCCGCAGGTCCCAGATCCGGATGCTGCGGTCCATGCTGCCCGTCACCAGGTGCACGTCGTCAAACTGCAGACACGTCACGGGGCCCGTGTGGCCCACCAGGCTGCGGTGCACTTGCCCGCTGCGCAGATCCCACAGCCGCACCATGCCGTCGGCCGTGCCGCACGCCAGCGCCGCGTCAAACACCTGCACGGCCCCCACAAAGTCCGCCGCCTCCGTCTGCGCGCGCGACGTCTGCCGCCACGTGCCCTCGCTGGTGCCGGCCGCGCTGCTGCTGCTGACGCTGGCCGACGCCTGTGCCGCCGCCCACATCACGTCCAGCGTCTGCACACACCGGCCCTTTTCCAGGTCCCACTGCCGCATCGTCTTGTCCGACGAGCCCGAGACCAGCACGTCGCCCCGGAAGTGCAGCGCCGTGATCTCGCCCATGTGTGCGGACAGCGTCATCAGCGGGCAGTCGGCCATGCTGTCGGCTGGCGGCTCGACGGGCTCGTCGTCGGGGTTCTCAAAGGCGATGCCACCGTCGTCGTCGTCATCGTCGGCGGCGGCACCGCCGCCACCACCGCCGCCCCCGCCGGCAGCACCATTGCCAGACTTACTGAACAGGCTGCCGTGCGGGTCGTACCGTGACCGGCTCAGGTCCCACAGCCGGATTGTCGCGTCGGCCGAGCCCGTGGCCAGAATGTTGTCCTCCACCTGCAGCGTGCGGACCGACGCCGTGTGGCCCTCAAGCAGGCCGATGCAGCGGCCGGCGTTGAGGTCCCAGACGCGTACCGTGTCGTCCATGCCCGCCGAGACGAGCGTGCCAAACGGCGCGTCAAAGTCAATGGCCGTCACAGCGTCCTGGTGCGCGCGAATTTCGCGGATGCTCGTGCCCGGGTGGAAGTGCTCGTGGAGGATGGGCATCGACTTTTTCCGTACGGCCTTGGGCGTCCTACGCCCAGCGGTCGACCGGGACGGTGTGCTGCCGGCCGAGGGGAGTTTCTCGTAGATGGATTGTGACATGAAACCGGTCGCTGCGCTGCCGTTGGCCGCCACGCCGTCCTCATCGCCGTCGTTGTCTAATGCCAGGTCGACGTCGGATTTTGTGGGAGAGTTGGCTGCGAGGGTCTCGGCCTCGTCCGCCAGCTCCTGTGCAATGTCTATTCGGCCCTCCAGGTCCATGACTAGGGATGTTAGCTCACACGGCGCATGACCGCATCTCTTCGACTGCAACTGTAATACGTACTGTCGTGCTCCAGCAAGGCCTCGTCCTGCTCCAGCGCAGCTAGCCGATCCAGCAGAATTTTGCGCATGCCAGCCAGGTTGGCCACTTTGATGTCAATGTCCCGGATCTCGCTGCCAGCCATGTTCTTGCGGATGCCCAGCATCTCAAACTGGTGCATCATGGCCGCCTTGTCCTTGCGCATCTTGTGAAGCGCGTGCGGGCCGTCTGGCGTGGACGGCTTGTCGTCGAGCATCTTGCGGCCTCGCGACGAGCGCCGCCGGTGGCCGCCGGTGCCATGGCCGTGGTGGCCGTGCTTCTTGCCCTCCTCGGTCATCTCGGGGAACGTGGCCTGGAAGCCCTGGAACAGCGAGTAGGCGTTGTCGTCCTCGGGGATGTTTTGCAGCATTTCTTCGGGCAGGTAGGACAGCGCGCGGTGGCGGATCTCGCTCGTGGACAAGCGCGAGCGCACCATGTCGGTCGGGGTGGTGCGTGCCATGGCGAGCACGCTGCGTTGGACGTGGGGCCGGCGCAGCTGGCGGTGCACCTCGGACATGGCCGACTTATAGTGGGCATTGGCGGACGGGTCCGAGGGTCCCATGAGGTGGGAGGCTGTGGTCGTTACCTTGCGGCCAAAGGCCTCGATGCCAGCGGCGGAGATGATGGACGTGTCCTCGTCGCCACCGAGGTCGTCGTGGTAGTCATGGTGGCTGTCGTCGTTCGCCATGCGCGCTTACAGCAGCGGGTTGTGCGGCCGAGAGTGCCGGAGGAGAAGGGTCGTGTCGTCACGGTTGTTGCGTCACGTCTTCGTAGCCGAGCCGTCTGTTCAGCTTGAGGGTTGCTCTTGTTTCGTGACGTAGGTCGCGTGTCCCCGCGCGTCAGATGCTGCTATCAGCTCTCGCGAATCGTGCCGCAGTCGAGTCGATTGTTGTTGGACGTGTGGCGCCGGGTCAATGGCTCGCTGGAACCGGGCAATTGACACGTCGTTTCGTTGCCTCGTCGTCGTCTGATGTGTTTCGCCAGGTTGCAAAAGATTTGTGCGAGATGAAGGGCACGGAGAAAAGCGGGTATCGATTCCGCCCAGACTGGGGTGGTGGACAGGCGCGCGAATCGATCGAGAACGAGGAACTATGCAGCACAGCGAAGAGAGGGAGTGAAGAAAGGGGGTCAGGGAAAAGACGGATGTCGAAATCAACAAAGTTTGACGTAGAAAGAGGCAACAGAGGCGGAAAGGAAGGTGGACGTGAAGATTCACCCCTTGGTTTGCTCTTGGCCTGGCTGCTTCCTGTTTTGGCGCCTTTTGATTTGCTTTCTGGCCTAGACAAAGCCGAGCAAGGTTGATGAGTAGCGGAAGGTGCGACCAGTGGCTCTGAGTCGTCGCCTCCCAAAGCAGCCTAGCTGCACCTGCCTGAACCTGTATGGAAGAACGAGGACGCGCTGCAGCAGCATCTCGCCTGAAGCCCGCTGATTGGCGACAGTGTGGCAAGCGCGGTGGGGCCTTCTTCCAGTGATTGTCGTACGTCACTGGCTCTTCCGGGCGTGTAGCTGTGCCTTGCAGTGCCCAAATCAGTGAGCCCTGACCACTGCCGCAGCCCTGAAATTCGGGGCAACTCCCAGCGCATGGAGCATTGGCAAATGAGAGCTCACTCCCCTGCATGGAATCACGCCCGGCGCCGGCGCAAAATTTGGGTCGAGCCTCGTCCTCAGCTCCGCTCGCCGGAATTCTCACGCCACTTGCGTTTTAATCGAGGACGATTTGAAGGAGACCCTGCGCACCCGTTTCCCGTGCTGCTTGCAAACTCTGAGAGCTCAGCTACACAACAAGCCGCGTATCGTCCACCCGCATCGACGCCGCCATGGACTCCTCGATCGACTTCTCTGACCCTTCGCATGCCCTGGACCTGGGCCGGATCCGCGAACAGCTGATGTGTGTATATCATGGGCGATGGCGACTGGACTGATCTGTCGTGGCGTGTTGGCTTTTGTTCGTGTTCGCAGCACTCGCTAACGGTATAGCCGTCTTGAGGATACCATCACGTTCCACCTCATCGAGCGTGCTCAGTTCCCGCTGAACAAGAGCATCTACGAGCCCGGCGCCGTGCAGATCCGTGACACGTCGCTGTCGTGGCCGGTCGGCCTGCTCTGTGGCAAGCGCCGCAGGCAGTACTCGTTTATGGACTGGTACCTGTCGCAGCAGGAGGCGCTGCAGTCGCGCATCCGCCGCTTCGAGTCGCCCGACGAGAACCCCTTCTTCCCCGAGGCCGTCCAGAAGCCCATCCTCAAGCCGCTCAACTACCCGCACGTCCTGCACCCCAATGACGTGGTTGTCAACGACCGCATCAAGAAGTACTACGTCGAGACACTGCTGCCGGCCGTGTGCGCCGATTTCGGCCATGGCGACCGCGGCGAGACCCAGGAGAACTACGGCTCCTCAGCGACGTGCGACATTGCCGTGCTGCAGGCGCTGTCGCGGCGCATTCACTTTGGCAAGTTTGTGGCCGAGTCCAAGTTCCGGTCGGAGCGGGCCAAGTTCACGGCGTTGATTGAGGCCGAGGACCGCGAGGGGCTGGGCGAGGCGATTGTCAACAAAAAGGTCGAGCAGACGATCCTGCAGCGGATGCGCCGCAAGGTCGAGACGTTTGGTCAGGAGGTGTCGGCGGACGGCCCGGCCACGGCGGCGCCCTCGGCCAACAAGCTCAACGCCGAGGCGGTGGTCGCGCTGTACGAGAAGTTTGTGATCCCGCTGACCAAGGACGTCGAGGTCGAGTACCTGATGCAGCGCCTGCTGCCGCCGACACCGACGCCATGGTACGCCTCCCTGCGCAAGTCGAGCGGGCCGGAAACACTACTGTGGGCGGTGACTATGGGCGGTGCGGCGGCGGCGGCTGCTGCTGCTGCTCTGTGGTGGATTCCCCGGAAGTGATGAAAGTAAAAGACGAATAACGATGGATAGACCAAGATTTTCACTGCATTTATTACGAAAATTGAGGAGCACGGAGCGATCAACAGCGCGAAGGGAGATGTGTCTAGATAAAAGACTGAATACAGTCCAATATTAAATCAAAACCAAAACCTTTTAATCCTTTTTGTTATGGGCATTATTTTTTAATAAAAAATAAATAAAATAAAGGAATTAAAGGTCATAAATGCATGTCATTTTTGCTAATTGAGCCCTGTCTATATTTACTTTTAATTGCCACGTCACAACGTCCACTCGCCCTCTCACGCCGACTGGACGTACTTGCTGACGGCCTCGACGGCTGCCGGCAGCTTGCCCGCTTCAATCAGCATCAGCAGCCCTTGAGACTTGACGCCCAGCTCTTGGAAGGCCCGCTTGCTGTCGGCCACGGATTCGTCAATCTTGGTGTAGGGAAACGTGCCGGCCGCCACCGCGTGCTTGCGCAGCACCTCGTCCTCCGGGTGGAAGTAGTAAAACGGCTCCGACGTCGACGACCCCGACGCGGCCGTCTTGGCCTTCTTCCGCTTCTTGCTCTTGCCACTGTCGTCTTCGTCGTCGTCGTCGTCGTCAACCACCATCGCCGCCAGGTCTGACTGCACCTCCTCGTACGTCTTGGACAGGATCAGGTAGTGTGTGAACTGGTACGGCTCGCCGTCCTCGACGGCCGCCTCCACCTCGTCCATCAGCATCGTGTACAGCGGCGGCGCGATCTCGGCCGGCATGTTGATGAGCCGCTCCGACAGGATCAGGCCAATGTGTGGCTTGCCGGCCTCGGAGGGACCCGAGGACTGGTCGCTCAGCAGCGGCAGCAGCGGTGCAAGGGCGGCGTTGGTTTCGGCCGCGGCCGCGGCCTTGTCGGCCAGGTACTGCGTCAGTTGCGCAACGGCCTTGTTCTCGCGCTGCTCGCGCAGGCTGAGCGCCGTCAGCATCGCATAGGCGTCGTTGGCCTTGCCATCGACCTTGACGGTGGAGCCGATGGTGGACTGTGCCAGAATGCAGTCGGCAAGGCCAGAGACGTCAAGGAGCGCGGCATCGACATCGAGGAGCTGGCGCAGCAGCGTCTTTGTGCCGTGGAAATCGACCTCCAAGTCAAAGTTGAACCACTCAAACTCGACATTGACAACATCAAAGTCCTGGGAGCCGGAGTCAGCTACTGTGCATCCATGCCGCACAAGTCATTCAATATCAACTCACCTCGCCCGAGTCGGAGTCCTCCATGCGGTCCTCGTCGTGGACCTTGTTGGCCGCCTCTCTTGACCGCTTCTTGCCCATTGTGAGTGAGTGTGTGTTTCGTGAGCGACAATGAGTTGGAATTGAGCTGCGATGAGCCTGTATGAATTCCCTGACGCCGTAAACGCCGTTGATACGTCTGTATTGTGATCTTTGGATGCCGTTTTGGTCACTGAAAATTTATGACGTCGCCCTGTGATTGGCCCAATTAGGAAGCTTACTGGCCTTGTATGTCTTGGATTAAGGTACCTCTACTTGTGTGGAGACCGCACTGCATGTGAAGTACCTTTCGTACCTGACTCGATGGAACAGTTGTGAAGCCTCGATATTCGCAATAACTCCCTCTCTAACCTCCTTCGATGAAAGATGACGTGAAACCTCTACAGCCAGGAGTAGATGATCAGTTAACGTCTTTTGCTACGTTTGTGAACTGCATATATGATACATTCGTCCTGCGATGATCCGAGCACACAAAAGTTTGATCAAGACGTATTGGGGACTGACTACGTCGAACTTCAGCGCGTCGCATGCTGTAATAGAAGTCGATTTTTAGAGGCTGCTTCTGAGTTTCAGGTGTTTCTAAGTGACATAAGCACACATCTTGGCCGTTTAGGCCTGCTGTCAGTGATTGAATTGCGGGGCCTTTGCCGTCAGCAACAGGCGAGCTTTGCTGTTTTTGCGACAACGTGCCCCTGGCTCCACCAAGGTCACTTTTCCTTGGCACAATGTGGAGAAGGTACAAGCGCTACATCATCGCCCCCTTCCGAGCGCCAGGCCACCCACAGGGGGCAGGTGCTTTGTGACTGTCCTGGTAGCAGGGGCAGGTGTATTTTATTTTATTACGGCATGACGGGAGGGATAGCTCTTGCTGTCCAGGTCCTGCTCTTGCTGTGCCATTCCGCTTCTCTCACAATCTTGCTGCTTGCTCCAACCACCGAAACTATTCTGCTGCCTTGCTTGTCCACGTTTCCCACGTTTCCCTCCAAACAACACAGCCTACCCACGTCACACGTCCGCCCAGCAATAAAACTTTCAGTTCATCCGATCTCTCAATCTTTGACAACCATCTTCGCCATCGGCCCTTTCGTCGCATCGTCTCATCGCCACCCCCCCGACACAGCTCCATCAAACGCACCACGTCTGCCGCGCGCATCCAAAAACAACCAGCAACAATGGATCTTTCCAACGCCTTGTGAGCTTGCGCCAGCTTGAGGAAGCATTGATTCGTCGTGCGGCTTAGGCCGTACGTACTCTGACGCTGGCGCACACTTGCTAACCATTCGATCTTTTCCCGCAGCCGCATCATCAACCTTGGTGTTGGTGTCATCATGGTCCTTGGTGGCATCTCGCAGTTCTTCCCAATCACCTTGTGAGTTGCCGCCCGCGCGCGTTTCGTTTCTTCCCCCGTTCTTGCTGCGCGCCACGCTGCTAACCACCGTCACCTATCGTGCAGCCAGTCCGTTGTCATTGGCGTCTACGTGATTCTCTTTGGTCTCGGTATGTGTCTCTCCAGCGAGCTCCTGTGGCATGGCTTCTCGTCGCCCGTTTGCTAACCATGCGCGCCCCTTGCAGCGACCGCTCTCCTTGAGTTCCAGATCCCGCCCCAGGTCTCCCGGTACGCGTCGTTCCTGTTCTCCTTCATCGGCCGTGGTATCTGTAAGTTTTGGCCTGTCCCGTCCATTTTGTCACCTGTTCATAGATTGTCCGCCTCTTGTCGCTGACCCAACCCCAGTCTACGTCTTCATCGGCTCCATCCTCTTGCACGACCACACCCTGCGCATCATTGCTGGCTCCATTGTCGGCATCATCGGCCTGGTATACTGCGTGCTCGAGTTTATCCCGTCGATTGAGCCGCCTGCGAACATGCGCGAAGCCGATGCTGGCTGGGGTGCCGAGCAGGTGTAAAGAGGACCTCGTAGGGGTCTACGGGGAAGTGCCGGCACACGACGACAACTGTACGCGATAGGACGCCTTGCGATGCGCCCACAAGACCATGTCGACCGACAACAGCCTCCCCCGAAGCTTTGCGAAGTGAGAACGCGGCCTTTACCTGGCTCCTTTTCGACAATCATTTTGGTCGCTTTGCAAAGATGAATGTCGGATTGGACAAGACGTATCCGAACACCCTTCCTTTGCAATATAGTTGGAATGGCTTTGTGTACTTTTACGGCCCAAAGGTGTGGGCAGACGTTGGTGTAGAGAGGTGGCTACTCGCTGTCGAATACCATGAGGAGAAAGTCTGAACTGAGTGAAGGAAGAGATGGCGCCCGAGCACAATATGGGAGTTTGAGGGGGCGACTGCGCAAATGTGGTCTATGGGTTTCTGGCTTGCCCACCCGAGTGTAGGACGAAGCCTGTCGGTGTTGTTTGCAGCAGTTCTTTGTTGGGTTTGGTGGATGTGCGCTTGTTGTGCTTTTGCATCTGCATTTGCATCTGCACTTGTTTTTATTTCTGTTCTGTTTTTAATTTCCTTGTGGATTTACCAGGCTGTATTATTTGCACCCATGTATTGCACCTATTACTTTGATGTTATTAGACTTGTTTTACGTTGCACACGTTCCAGCACGCTGTATGATGTCATTTGTGTTTATTATAATAGAGTTGCCCGTAGCGAGATTTGTGTGAACGTTGGCTTCCTATCGCGTTTCCCCCCTGACATGAAACGTAAACATAGGAAAACGTGGAAGTCCCGATGGCCTCAGAAACAAACAGGTTGCGCGTATCCCTTTGAACTATTTGCTGTCGCCAGTTTTGCTAAACCAAATTATACTCCATATGGCCGTGTCAACCTCGTCCATTGATGTGATATCATCCCATGCCAAAATAAAACAAAACTTGTGCCGGAAAATAAATGTAAAAGAAAATATTTCGAAATAGAAAGCAAGAAAACAAAGAAAGCGCCAGGTATTGTGCCCCGTCGTTGCGTAGAAAGTGGTATCATCACAAAATCAACGAAGAATCCAAATCTAATCGAGCTCAGCGAGCTCCCGTTCTTTATCGGCAAGCAACTGCCGCATACGCTCGGCCTCCCGCTGGAGGGCAGCCCGCTTCTCAAGGCGCGCGTCCTGGCTGTCGCTGCGACGCGGTTCACTGCTGCTCGAGGGGTGCGACGTCATGCCGCCACCAATGCCTGGGTATGGGCCGGCCATGCTGCCGAGCGAGTTGTCGTCATTGTCGTAGGCCGGTGCATTGAGGATCGACTTGATGGAGGACATGCGCTTGCTAGAGGCCTCGCCGTTGCTGCCGTTGCTATTGTTGTTGCTGCTGCTGCCGTACAGCGAATTGTCGTTGTGCGACGAGGGCAGGGCCGGTCCACCGTAGTCGTTCTCGCTCGATGAGAAAGACCGCTTGCGGGAGGGCGAAATAAACGATGCGGGCGACAGAGATGGCTGGCGCTCGATTGGACCCATGCTCGTGAGGCTTGTCAGCGGTGGTAAGCGGTTGTCATCGTTTAGGGAGCCGGTCATGTCTATGCGCTGGCCGGCTGGATTCGGGTGGTGTGCGTGTTGCTGGTGCGACGACGACGAGTGGTATTGATTCAGGTCATGCGCACCGCCGAGTCTCGGTGACGGTTGCTGTTGCTGCTGTTGCTGCTGTTGCTGTTGGTTCTGGCGGAGAACAGGCTCAGGGACAAGTGACAGGGCATGGTCGGCCCGTCTCCGAAGACCTAGATTGACAGATCCGTCCGAATTGACTGTGCCGCGCTCCACATCAACGTCTTCGCCAAGCTGTGAATCCGACCGAGCTGCGAGAGAGGCCGGCGCGCCCGGCGGAGGCGTCGCACCCTGCTCGCCCGACGAGGAATAATCCTCACCATGCGGGTCTTGGGCGGTCGGAATGACACGCTTTCGCCGTTTGATGACCGATTTCTTCATAAAGGTAGGACGGTGGACGCCGTGGAGTTTATAGTAAAGGCCTAGGTTGAAAAGTCAGCATAAGCCTGTGTAACAGACCACATTGTTTCCGTCCGAAGAGACAATGTGGCGATCGAATAGGAGCACTCTAATTTCTGAACATACCACAAGCATTGCAGATCGTGCGGCCATTCTCATCTCGCCTCCACAGCGGCGTGATGGTTGTGCTGCAGTTTTGGCAAGCGATGATGACGGTAGACACTTGGCTCTGCAGATTCGTCATGTCGATGGGTGCCGCAGGGTCAAGCGATCCGGCCCGGTCACACGCGTCTCCAGTTGCTGCCGCCTTCCCGGAGCCACAACCGGTGTGCTCCGGTGGCACAGATTTAGAGCCGTCGACAGGCACAACGGTAATGTTGGCGATCTTCGACATACGGTTGTTATAGGCGGGACAGCCACTGCAACCCTCGGCGCCGCCTGTGCCGTTGCAGTGGCCACCACCGGGGCAGGTGCCCGAACTTAACTGGTCGGCAGCAACATAGGTCGCGCCAGGTGTCGCAGACTGCAGTTGGGAGACACTCTGTGGCGAAATGGGGACAGCATCGGCGTTCTTCCGTCCGCGAGAACCGCCGTTGCCTCCGGCTGAGGGGCCGGTGGTGGGGGGACGTTTTAGATAACTCGGCCGAGCAGTGTTCCGAGCCTTTTGATATAGGCCGCAGGCATTGCAAATGATTGCGCCCTGCGGCGAACGGCGCCAGAGCGGTGTCCGCGTGATACCGCAGTTGCTGACAGGGATACATGTTAGCCAACATAGACCATATAGTCATATGATATGCCAGTCGCTGTAAAGCTTACCTGCAGACTTGGCCGCTCAGACCCTGAACAACGCTTGACCCAACATCCGACTGTACGTCCACATCTGCTTGCGAACTGGTCGTGGTACCATGGGTCAAAGCGGTCTCGGCAGTCACGGAGGTAGGGCTGAGCGGCTGCGACAGGTCGGCGGGCGACCCGGAGTTGCGCCGGCCGTTGTTGGGCGACCGTGCCATAGATGAACGGCTACTCTGTGTACCGTTCTCTTCCGGCGGGGGGGATCGTATCCGGGTCTTGGACGAGTTGCCGTCGACTACGGCTTTGGTGGTTGTGGCCATCGGCCGGGAGGGGAGGGCGGAGCGCATATTTGATTTTTGGGGAAAATATGCGGCCATAGTTGCTGCCTCCGCGAGTGGGCTTCGGTCAGACTGTTGGAATCCTTTGAGACCCTGGCGAAACGCTTTCAAGCCCTTGGGTTCGGTCTTCTCCTCGCGACTATCGTGATGTTGGTGATGGAGATGGTGACGCTGATATTCCTGGGATTTATGAAATGGTGCCACTGAGTGTGTCTGTAAGACTTCACCCAGGGCCATCGCCAAAAACCTAAGTAGAGACGAGTCCGATCAAGACGAGGATGATGCTGTCGGCAGTTGCATGACACAGATGATGCGGGAAGTAGAGGTCCTGTGAAATTGTGGACGCGACTAATCAAAGACCAGTGTGGTCGAAGGCACGCGAAGTCGTCGTGCCGTTATGATGTCGTCGACAAGATTTGTGAAAGGACGGACTGCCAAAGACGAAGCGAGGTATGCTTCCTTCGAACAAGATGATGTCCTCGGTGTCGTCGTCGTCTTTGCCGTAGTAAAGATGGTTCTCCTCGTCGACGATGTGGTAACGAACAGGTGGAAGTGAGGGAGAGAACAATGAGAATGATGGCTCAGAGATGGCGCCGTATGGAGTGGATAACGACGAGATTCAGACCAGTAGAGCGAGAGACGAGATGTGCGGGAGCAATGTCGACGATCTGGAATCGGAAGACTGGACGCCGAGGCGGAAAAAAGTGTGGCACAAGTAGGAGGCGTCAGCTGTTGTGAGAGAGGGAGTCCGAAAAAAAAAGACGGTCACCACTGCGCGTTATCGAGAAGGGTGGGTTAGGTGGCGGCGGTCGGCGACGGCGTCCGTAATATTGGGTCGGCACTGGTGGTTGTTTAGAACAGACGTTGAGAGGTTGAGAGTGAGGACTGCAGAGATCCCAGGTGTCGTAGTATCGTCTTTAGCGGTGGTGTTCGCAAGTGGAGCAGGGGTGGCATCTGCAGGACAGGAAGGAAGTATCCACTCACGTCGCTTCTATTTACAAGTGTGAGTTTCGGTCCAAAAGGGCATGCGAGGACCGGATGGAAATGAGGAGGAAACAGCGATGGCCGCGAAGCAAGGAAGTGACGAAAAGGGGGGTGAGCAAAGAACGTGACGACGGGCAGGCAATTGTAATCATGCGAATCAGGAAATCGCATCACTGTATTTATCTGATGGGGAAGGACCGACTAACAAAACCAACATACCTACCACGAGCGGCATGGGGCAACTGCTTCTTTAGGAATACTGTTTAGTCCGAGAAACATAATTCGTACTTCGTAGTCAGATTGCCCAGCAGTAGGAACGTGGCTGCCTTGGCATGGCCGCAGTTGCCTTTCGGGGGCGTTATTGCCAAACGTGATGCCGAGAGAAAGCGTGCCCTCGTGGGCACGTAACGCGCCTAAATCAATGCTCTCTGTCTCTATTTTTCACCGTTTTGTACTTTCGTATTTCTTCTACTAGCAGTCCGGCTGCCCAACGCTGGTGTGCGTCTACTGGACTCTGTGTATTTTGCGGCATTGTGGCCTCTTCTTTGAAATCTTATCACTCAGACTTTCCCTGTCAGCAGTTGCTCTTTCCTTTCGGATCCCAACGTGCACTGGGCTCCGCTGTCGGGTCGCTTTATTGACCAATCAAATTCGCCATGAATGTAATCCCAACGTTTTAGGCTACGCCGCCCCGTTTCCCATCGATCCTTCCCTGTATTGGGGTCTAGGCCAGCATCTGTTCGTAGCGCAATCTGCCCCCGACGTCGCAAAGAGCACCGTGTTGTAAGATACAGGCGTAAGCCCTTGCGAATGGGGGCATTGCGCGTTGCTTCCGGGCAGTTTGTTCCCATTTCGCTCCGTCGTATTACTTGTCCGCGGAGGCAGGTGTTATGCCCGTTATGCCGATAGATGCATCTTATATCCGAGTCCGTACGCTCCCCTGCCCACAAAACTTGTATCTAGGCGGGTGCCCTGGATGTGCAGGGGAAGGCGCGATGCAGCAACGATGCCGGGGGAAGGAACGGGTTATGTTGTGTTCTGGGGCATGTTCGCAACTGTGCATACATGCCAACAAAACAAGGACAGGCCGCGATACGAAGGCCCCGTGAGATTATCTGATCCAGTGCGATGGCGCATCTTATCTTTCGACATCCGGCACAGGGCCGACTTGGTCCATTTTTAAGGTCATATTTAGAGAGGCAGCAGCCTGAAGCTGACGAGTATAGACGTCTTGTCATTTTGTCGTCAGTCGCGCCTTCCTCGCTTGAATTTTGAGGATTTCTCCTTGCTTCTGTCCTTTTCTTTGGGAAACGACGACCCAGGTAAGACTCCTTCAGACGAAGTATGTCATCTGTTCGATCTGGGCCCTCAATTGGAAGTCCACTTGCCAAAAGAGCGAGAAATCAAATGTGGGCCAGAAGCATCATTCAAACCCGTCCAGAGAGCCAAGCTTCGGCAGAGATCCACTACTCGTGCTGCCGCTTGGTGGGGACAAATAATAAAGAAGCCGTAAAAGAAATAATCACAATAATTTTCGATTTTCGAACACCGGAGTTTGACATGCAAGTTCAAGACAGCGGTATATAATTACACTTGTACTTTGTGCCTGCAGAGGACTCGAACGTACTCGAGCAGAGGCTCGCCCTTGACAGAGACAGAGTAGAAAAACGAGCTTCCAGCAACGCCTGTGCACTTATACTGTGACCCAAGCCGCTTTTTATCATGGGACTGAAAAGGAACGAAGAAAACTGAGCGGCGAAAAAACTAGCTATTTCCTGCATTGCAACCGGTCCCAGAAAGCGGCCAGTTTTTATGGGGATGTTCCATCGATTTTTAGTGTTGCCATCTCTTTTGTCTTCTTAGGGGCGCGCGCTGATGTACATTAACCATTCAGGACGCGCGCATTGTCAATTGTCATGGCCGGTAATGGTGTCATGCAGTTTACAACGGGGTTCATTGGACAGTGACTCCATTTCCCAAAGCGAAAAACTATAATCGCCAGATGCCAACCGCCCCATTGACGTTATTAACACGCAAAACGATGACATAAAATGTTGTTCAGAGACGGCGTTCCGCACAGGACCATTGATACACACAAACAAACAAAATCCGAGGCGAAGAAAAAAACGGAATGGCGATAGGCACAAAATTGACACCAGAACAAAAAGACGGGTGACAGGTTGATGCAAGTGGAAAAATAGCGCCTTCTAATACGACAACTACCAAACCGATGGCGTCAGGCAAGCTGGCAACGACGAGCCTCGCTTGGAAATGCTAAAAAGGAAATCGAAGACAAAACGATATGATGGCAGGACGTGGGGCACGTTGAAGCTTTTTTCATCCACCGTTATTTTCAGCTGGGGAGAAGATATGGCAGTGCCAGGAAGGCTTTGTCTCTGTCTTGATTTCGATAGGCGCGGAACAGCCCATGAACGGGAACCGCATTTGCTGCCTGTGTCTTGCCCGCCTAGCATGGCGGGTGGAGTTTGCCATTGGACGTTACAGTCACATACTTTGACATCTCGTTCTGTGTTCAGGCCTGTTGAGTGAACCGATGATGTCGTCGGCCACAGCACGCTTACCGAGCCGCATACTATTCCAAGGATGCAGCGAAGACAACACGTCTACGAAGTAAACGTGAGGCCGATATTATCTGGCGATATCCTTCCTTCGCAGTCGTCGAGTCGTAGTCTGACCAGCCTATTGCCATGGGCGACACGATTTTGAGGACTAACAGCCAAGGCTGTTGAAGCAACCAATGTCTGTCTATCAAGGTGTAAGCTGAATGGTCTTGTAAATTCAAACAGTAGAGAAAATAAAACCGACTTGTGCTTTGACATTCTATAGGACTAGTATGAAAAGCGCTTGTTGAAAATATGCCATGTTGTTGGCCGAGAATCATGTTGACTGCAAGTCATAGGACAAACGTTTGGTTTCCATCGGAAGATCATACCAGAGAACTGAAATCAATCCCGAAATCCATGTAACACCGATCTATCTGAATCTCAACTTTCCAACGCCACCAAACTCGAATATGTTGGCGACCTCCTCCGCTCGTGTCTCAAGGGTGGCAATGCCGAATAGTGAACCGCAACTTCATCGTCTATGATTTCGTTGACCTGTCCATTTTCGTTACAGCTACTGGGAATTGCAACGACGTCATCACCCATATTTGCGTCGTCGACTTCTGTCTTGATGACAGTACTTTGTGTGCCGTCAAAGTCCCAAGCCATGGTCGGTTGTACATGCTGCAAAGGACGCAGCGGAATTATTTCCATGACGGTGTTGATTCGGGAGGTAGCCTTTGCCGCGGCCAAAGCTGCCCCCGCTGCGGCGGCCATGTCGATTGCGCTCTCCTCCTGGCTCAAAGAGACGATGTCGAGAGACCCCAGGATGGGCGACGCGTCCGCCTTTTTCTTTCTCTTGCTGGACGAGCCGACGCTATTGCTGCTGTCGCTCTTGACTCTCTTTCGGGTCTTGTGTGGCCTGGCCTTGGCCTCATCGCCCGAAAACCCATCACCTAGAAACTGCACGGGAAGTTGTTCGAACAATGGCTCTTGGCGGGCTGTGGGCAATAGGCGTCGGGGTCTGAATACACGACTCTGCAAACCGTCGACAGAACTATGTGGCTGCTCCATGTCAGAGCGTGCATTGGCCCAAGTATGTCTTCGAGAGCTGCGGACCTTGTTGAGTCTTTTGTAACCCGGAGGCGGCGCCGTATCGTAGACATCCCGCTGTGATAGACGCTCTCCCAAGGGGTCCTCCATGCCCATCGCTTCGTCGGCAGGCGGTGACAGAAGAGGCGAGAACAACAGGGGCAGGTTGGACCGAGAAGGTGTCCGAAGCAGGAGCACGGCGGTGTCGACATCGGATTCAGCGATTAAGTCAGTATCGGCTCTTTTCCCTGTACGTTGTCCCCCATTTTGTTAGTGGTCTGATGGCAAATCGGGTATGATAGAACACCCACAGGCTTTAAGTAAGAGCTTACCTGCAGCCACTCCTGACGCCATTCTTTTTGCGCTGCGTCTTGCACCTTGTCCATGTCGCAGATATAACAAGTCATCCTGCTCGCGAACAACATCGGAGTCCATCAACGTCGGACTGCGCACCTTCCGCTGCGGCCCATGTGATGAAGCAGCAGTCCTGAGAGTTGGCAGCGTCGTTTCGGGCTCCCGGTTCTCCCCATGCGAGAGAGGCATTGTTGCAACGGCGACATCGGGTTTGGGCGACATATATAAAGGAGTATTGGATGGACCAAAAAGATGTACAAAAGGGGCTCAAAAAAATAAAAGGGGGGGGGAGGGTTCTTTCGTCATCGCGGGAGTCATGGCCATCAGAGGAAAGAGCTTCCCTCGAAACGGAAGGAGTTCAGACGCGGCATTTGCGGGCATTCCGTACGAAGAAGTCACGAACTGCATCGCTCAGAAGCGAGGAAGGAGCGAAGAGCGCCGATTACTATCGAGTTCTGTGTCGACTGGTAAGAAAGGCAAAAGAATTGGCAGGGTTTGATTCAGTATTATGTATATAAGCAGCGCACGATGCAATTCCAACAAGTAAAAGAAGAAAAAGGAACGAAGGCTGTTCAACCATCGCATACTATTTTTCCAGATCCCGCTGACGCCGATGTGGTCCCCAAATCCCACGAGATACGAACCAAACAAGGAGCAAGAAAAAAAACACGACAAAACATGAACAACGCGAAAACGCACCCAGCAGATGCAGCCCTGGGCGCTCTCACTTCTCACTTGCCGCCCTTGCCCTTGGCCTCCGTCTCGGACAGCTCGCGCACAATAATCTGCGTCTTGCCCGCGCCGCTGTAGTCCTCCTGGCCCGTCTCGAAGCCGGGCGCCACGCCCATGGCGAGGTAGCGCCCGTTGCCCGAGAAGGACAGCGCCCACACGCTGTTGGGGATCTTCTGGTACTGCTTCATCCGCCGCTTGGCCTCGGCGTCCCACAGCGCGACCGTGCCGTCGCCGCCGCCCGACGCAAACGTGCCGTAGCGCGGGTGGAACGCCAGCGCGTTGACGGGGAACACGACGTCGCCGCCGCCCTCGTCCTCGGGCGCGGCCTGCCGGTGGCACTTGAAGGCATACTTGCGGGCCTGCGACTCGGCGCTGTCCTCGAACCACTCGACGGCGACGCGGCCCTCGATGCTGCTCGTGGCATAGCCGGCGTCGTTGGGCATGCAGGCGACGGCGCGCGTCAAAAACTTGAGCGAGGATTCGCGCTGCTGCCAGGGCTTGACGGCGGCCGGGTCGGTGGTGCCGGCGGCGAACAGGGCGGCGATGGTGGGCAGATCGTAAATGTGGACGAGGCGGGCGGTCATGGCGACGACGACCTTGGTAGGGCTCGTGGACAGGGCGTGGACCTTGCCGGGCAGCTGGATGGCGAGGGGTTCGTGGCGGCCGGAGACGGAGACGTCGTGGAAGTGGAGGGTGGCGTCCCACGAGCCCGAGATGACAAGGCCGTGGTCGGCGCTGTAGGCGATGCAGCTGACACCCTGGCTGTGGCGGCTCAGAACCTGGAGTGCGCCGGTGGCGAGGTCGATGCGCCGCACGGCGTGGTCGAGGCCGGCCGAGAACGCCTCGGAGTCGTCCTTGCCGAAGCAGACATCGAGGACGGGGCCCGGGTGCGGGAACGTCTGGACGAGCGTGCCCTCGCCGCCCGCCTCTCCGTTGTGGATGTCGTAGAGGTATACGTTCTTGTCCCAGCAGGAGGCGAGCAGGCGCGTGGATTCGGTGCCGGGCGCAAAGCTGAGGGCGGAGACGGCGTCGCCAGGCGCTGGCGCGACTTCGAACTGTACTGTTTTGGGGGGGGGGGGAGGGATGATTAGTCGGTGTGGAGGGCACACGCGATAGCTTGAGAGGCTGGGCAACACTCACCTGGCGCCATATTGGTGGGCGTTTGTAGTGGGTGACAAGAAAAAGGCTTCAGACGAAGAGCAGAAGCCGCGACAGTCAGCTGTAAACAAGGAGGCTGCGACGTAAATAGAGATGAAAGTCGGCCGCCCGAAAAGAGAAGCCAAACGCACCGCACGCTAAGGTGATAAGATAAGGCGTGGGGTGGGAGTGTTGCCGCCTGTAGGACATGTGGGGCCTAGAAGAGCTCTTCCAGCACACCCATCGTCCCTTACAAAGATGCACTAAGTTTTTCTACGGTCTTCCATCATCATCAGGTTTACATCAACTTTGAGACAGGACATCACGCTCTGACGACGCGTGAAACGGACAGTTGACTTACCCAGCATTGACACATCTTATTCGTACTCTCTCACTCAGCTAGCCGGCCCTCCTCATGCCGTTCGCCCAGCTTGTCCTCGGCAGCCCCGGCGCCGGCAAAAGCACATATTGCGATGGCAGTACGTACTTTGAATTGATCGTGCAGTTGATCTGACACGCCAGTACTGTTGCTGACAACCCGTCCAGTGCACCAGTTTATGAGCGCGATCGGCCGCCAGTGCTCGGTCGTCAACCTGGACCCGGCCAACGACCACGCCAACTACCCCTGCGCCGTCGACATTCGCAACCTCGTGACGCTCGAGGAAATCATGGCCGACGACAACCTGGGCCCCAACGGCGGCGTGCTGTACGCGATCGAAGAGCTGGAGAACAACATGAGCTGGCTGGAGGACGGCCTCAAGGAGCTGGGCGACGACTACGTGCTCTTTGACTGCCCGGGCCAGGTCGAGCTCTACACGCACCACAATTCGCTGCGCAACATATTTCTCAAGCTGCAAAAGATGGGATACCGGGTGAGTGGGACGACGTTCTAGTTGTTCTTGTTCTTTCCGTTGGACTCGTCACGCTAACTACTTGACCACTTGTAGCTCGTCGTCGTCCACCTCTCCGACAGCTTCTGCCTGACGCAGCCGTCGCTCTATCTCGCCAACATTCTGCTGGCGCTGCGGGCCATGCTGCAGATGGACCTGCCCCACGTCAACATTTTGACCAAAATCGACAAGGTCGCCGCGTACGACCCGCTGCCGTTCAACCTCGACTACTACACCGACGTGCAGGACCTGTCGTACCTGCAGGGGGCGCTCGCGGAGGAGTCGCCGGCGCTGCGCAGCGACAAGTGGTCGCGGCTCAACACGGCGGTGGCCGACATGGTGGAGTCGTTTGGCCTCGTGCGGTTCGAGGTGCTGGCGGTCGAGAACAAGCGCAGCATGATGCACGTGCTGCGGGTGATTGACCGGGCGGGCGGGTATGTCTTTGGCGGCGCCGAGGGCGCCAACGACACGGTGTGGCAGGTGGCGATGCGGGACGAGTCGTCGCTGCTCGAGGTGGGCGACCTCCAGGAGCGGTGGATCGACAACAAGGAGGAGTACGACGCGATGGAACGGCAAGAGTCGGAGCGCGAGAAGCAGCTGCGCGAAGCGCACGAGGCCGCCGCACGGGTCGAAGAGCTGGACGTGCCGGGGCCATCGTCTGCTGCCCCCCCTGGTGCCGACGACGACGAACTCTTTGACGCGGACTTTTCTCAGCCGTCCACGACGGACAATGGCATCAAGGTCGTCCGTCGGAGCAAGAAATGAGTATACGATGGGCCGAGGAAGGTTGAGGAAAGGAGCTCTTACAAATGGCTCCGGTCTTGTTGCTCCCAGGGGTTGTCCTCAGTCCAGGCCTGCTGCTTCGCCTCCGTCATCCTCCATGCCCTCGCCGTTGCCGTCTTCAAAATCCGAAAAGTCGTCCTCCTCGTCCTCGTTTCTGTCATCGTCGTCGTCGGACATGACATCCGCCAACAGGTTCTTTGCCTGCTTTCCTTGCCCGGTGCCTTTCGTTGCCGCTGCCGACTGTGTCAGCAGCTCAAATGCCGACGTCGTGTTGCCAGCCATGTGTGCTTTGGTCGCCAGGACCAGCGTCCGGGCCTGGCGGATGGCTTCTTGCTCGACCTGTCGGATGGTGCCGCCGACGCGCGACACGCGGAAGACGCAGGGCCGGCCGTTGCGGACGGGTACGTGGCGCATGAACGTCAGGGCGGTCCAGACATAGCGCACGTGTTCGCGGGTGATGCGGAGGATAAAGGTGGACGTGGCTCGAGAAAAGTATTTGACTGTTGTGTGTTAGGGCCGCGGACTTGTGTTGTGTCAATCAGAGAACCATCGGGGCCTACCACTGAGGGTCCGTTCGACGGCGCCGGCACCGCAGTCGCCAAAGAGGGCCTTCGCCTCGGACTTGATGCCGCGCAGGAGCAGCTGTCGCGTCAGGTCGCTCTGCGTCGGGCGGCGTACGGCGACGAAATGAGGCTGTTCCTGACTGTTGGTGTTGCCATTGCTGTTCTTGGAGTCGGCTGTGCCGTCGCGAGGGTAGAGGATGTTGACCAGTAGGTAACGCTCTTTGACGCGCACCATGTTTGCGTTGACCGGACACGTTGCGGGCCGCTGGTCAGGTTCGTCTGTACTGTCGTTTTGTCGCTTTGGTGACGTGAAAGGCTTCGACCTCAAAAGTGAGACTCAAAAGTTTAGCGGGTCAGAATTTGGAGCTTGGGCGGATGCAAAAAGTGGAGAATAGCTGTACCTGCCTTAAGCGGGGACTCGCCCGCAGGTCACCCGCACTGAACGCCAATGGCCATATCATGACTTTACCTTAATCAAACATTGTGAGGTGTTTGCCAGATACCCAACCTGATTGTCTCCCAATTGTTTTGGATTTCTCGTTGTCGATTACTTTTACACAAGCCTCGGTAAACAGCCACGGAGCACGGTAAGGGCCGGCATCACATTGATCTCCAGTCGCACGACGTCCATTCGTGTTGCATCGTCGCCGTGACTCCAGCAACGTCCTTTGCCCACCGATTCCATAGCAGTTGTCCCACGTATGGCATCACCCACAACACTCCAGGCGGCCATCTTGGTCGTGTCGACAACAGCCGCGCGCGATCCGTCGACCGATGCGGCCATCCCGGCGCTGACGAGTGTCTTGGAGGAGAGCGGCCAATGGACGGTGGCAGAAACACAGATTGTGACCGACGAGGCGGCCGCCATTCGCAAGCAGATACAGGCGTGGACGGATGTCGACGAGAGCAGAGAAAGCTTCATCAGCCTCGTCGTCACGACCGGCGGCACCGGCTTTGCCGTCTCCGACATTACCCCCGAGGCCGTCTCCGAGTTGATCGAAAAGCCGGCACCGGGCCTGGTGCACGGCATGCTGGCGGCCTCACTGCAAGTAACGCCATGTACGTATTGCGTGTCTGGACTGTTGGTCTGTCTTCAATGCACTCTCACTAACCAGCAGTCGCCGTGATGTCGCGGCCGGTGGCGGGCGTGCGGAAGCGCAGCATTATCGTGACTCTGCCAGGGTCGCCCAAAGGCGCCAAAGAGAACCTGCAGGCGATCGTGAAGATGTTGCCGCACGCGTGTGTCCTGGCCGCCGGCATGGACTCGCGAGCATTGCACGCAGGTGGGGTGAAGAAGCTCGAGAAGGAGGCGGGCGTTGTTGCTGGTGCTGGTGCTAGTGCCGGTGCATCAGCGGCCGTCCACAGCCATTCGCATGGTCACAGCCACGGACACGGGCACGGGCATGGGCATGGCCACAGCCATGGTGGCCACGGCCACGGGTTAGTTCGTCATGCCCCGCCTGCAGACGCGGCACCGGCAACGCCTCTCTCCAACGACCCGAGCCTGGGCCCTACTCGACGGAACCGGGCCAGCCCGTACCCTATGCTCTCTGTGGACGAGGCTCTAGCACGCATCGACGAGTTCACGCCGGGCTATGTCGAGGCCGTGCGGCCGGTCAACGAGGCCCTCGTCGGCCATGTCTTGGCGGAGGACGTCTACGCAGCCGAAGACGTGCCGGCCTTCCGTGCCAGCATCGTGGACGGGTATGCCGTGGTGGTGCCGAAACCGAGCGACGCCGATGCCGACACCGATGACCATGCCGATGGTGGCAGTCGCACCCTGTCGGGCGTCTTCCCTGTCGTGGCCGTCTCGCACGCGGCGCCCGACGAGGGCAACGTCCTCCGCGCCGGCGAAATCGCCCGCATCACCACCGGAGCACCCCTGCCGGCCGGCGCCAACGCGGTCGTCATGGTCGAAAACACGGTGCTGCAGTCCCGAACGGACGACGGCGCCGAGGAAAAGGACGTTGCCATCCGCGCTGCCAACGTGCGCGACGGCGACAACGTGCGCGAGGTCGGCAGCGACGTGCGCCGCGGCCAGCTGATTTTGGCCAAGGGCGCCAAGATCACGGCGGTCGGCGGCGAAGTGGGATTGCTGGCGTCGGCGGGCGTGCAGAAGGTCGCCGTCTGCCGGCGGCCCGTGGTGGGCGTGCTGTCGACGGGCAACGAGGTGGTGGAGCACACGTCGCGTCCGCCGTCGCGCCTCCGGCTGGGCGAGGTGCGCGACACGAACCGGCCGACGCTGCTGTTGGCGGCGCAGGAATGGGGCTTCGACACGGTCGACCTGGGCATTGTGGCGGACCAGCCGCACACGCTGGAGCAGCGGCTGCGCGACGCTCTGCGGCAGGTCGACGTGGTCGTGACAACGGGCGGCGTGTCCATGGGCGAGCTGGACCTGCTGAAGCCGACCATCGAGCGGGCCTTGGGCGGCACCATCCACTTTGGCCGCGTGGCCATGAAGCCGGGCAAGCCGACGACGTTTGCCACAGTCGAGGTCAAGGAGGCGGTGCGCGACACGAGTGTGGCCAGTGCCGGCGGAGGCAGTGCTGCCGGCGACGTCGTCCACAGCACGCGCCGCGTGGTCCGGCCTGTCTTCTCGCTTCCCGGCAACCCGGCCTCGGCACTCGTCACGTTCCACCTCTTTGTCCTGCCGGCCCTGCACCAGATGGCGGGAGAACAGCCACGCGGCCTGCCACGTGTGCCCGTCGCGCTGTCGCACGACTTTGCGCTCGACAAGGAGCGGCCCGAGTACCATCGCGCCGTGGTCAGTGTCGGTGCCGACGGCGTCCTGAAAGCGACGAGCACGGGCGGCCAACGCAGCTCCAAGGTCGGCAGCATGCGTGGTGCAAACGCGCTGCTATGTATGCCGGCGGGTCCAGAGCCGTTAAAGGCCGGCGCCACGGTGGACGCGTTGTTGATGAGCAATGTTCGGAGCGAACTGTGACAGTTGTTACGACAGCCTGGTCAGACGATATTTAGATGTACAAATTATACAGATTTTTCTACCTGCTTCCGTCAAGCTACCGTGGTAGCGTCCTCTATTAAACGTTGAAGTTGTGGCGGGTTGTCCTCCGTAAAAGGAGATGAAATTGCAAGTGAAAAATGGAACGTGGAAACAAAATCAAACGCCAGACAAATGCCGTGTCAGCCCTCTTTGTAGGTAAAAAAACAAGATGCCAACATGTGTAAACCAAACGGGAGAGACAAGAAAAAGAAGAAAAAAGGGAAGGGAAGGAGAAACAGGGAATCATGCCAAGCAAGCCCGTCAAAGATCGCCATACTCAACATCACAGAGAGGAGGAGCAAAATGGCAAAATGGTGCTCTCATCCACAACTGTCTTTGAGTAGTCCACCACCCCAACAAAATCTGGTCTCGCCTCCGCCTCCATTTAGCCAAGAGCCGCCAAACTATCTGGAGCCATCGTTTGGCCAGTCGGTGGACGAGCACGTAGTCGTCTGCACCCTCAGCTCGCCGCGGCCATATTATTCCGCGCCAAACTCGCTGGCCTTGCTCGACACCAGCAGACCAATAATCAGGCCAAACAGACCCAGCACGGAGCTGAAAATCTCAATCACCAGGATCCGCACAAACAGCGACGGGTCCGCCGCGTCCGCCAGCGCAGCGCCGCTGCCGTTGATGCCGACCGCGACACCGCACACCAGGTTGCAAAAGCCGACGGTCACGCCGGCCCAGAAGAGGGCAAAGCCCGTGTAGTAGGAGTCGGCGCTGTAGAGGTCGGCGCCGGTGACGGCCTGGATTTTCGACGAGAAGATGATGGCCATGATGACGCCGTAGATGGCGACGACCTCGCAGAAGATGATGGAGATGAGGTTCTTTGTGCGGATGCGGGGCGCCTTGACGCCGCCGCCGAGGATGGAGGAACCGGTAATGAAGATGCCCCTGGCGGACGTCGCGTTAGCATCGTCATCGAGTCCAGAGATTCAGAGACCAGAGACCAGAGACCAGATTAACCGATCGACGGATCAAAAATAGAGAGGGTGCACCTACCATGCCGCGCCGACGACGGAGAGGCCGATGCACAGGGCAATGCCCAGGGACGCCCACGCATACGGCGACACCGACTCGAGGAAAGCACCCACGTTAAAGGCCTCGCCGCTGCCTGTAAACAGCATGTCTGTCCCAAGTCAGTATTTGGTTTGGTCGTGATCCTCCTGCCATCCGGTTGTCCCATCGGGGATCGCAAAAACGTACAGGCGCCCACAATCAGCAGCGCGGATCCCGTGCCGCCCAGTCCGTACGAGAGACTCATCGTAGTGGTCGCCGTGTGGTGTGCCTGGAAGATCAAAGACGGAAAGAAGAGAAAGATGAACAGACGCCGGTGCCCGCGTCCGACACTCGTTATCTCGACACTTGTGGATGAGGTGATGGGGTTCGCCGAAAAGTAGTGTCGTCTCAGTCGCTCAATCGATGCCGTCCAGGGCAGATTCGGCCGTCGAAAAGAATGTCGTCGGAGAGGAGGGGCTCCCGCATAGATGGGGCCGTTGGCTTGTGATGTCGCAAAGAGCAAAGGGGTGGCGTTCTGTTGGTGGTTTGCGGTCTTTTTTCCAGGGATGGGATTTCGAAGGTCGACGCCAGTTGTTGCAAGGCAGCTAGTTAGTTGCTACCTCGAAACCGCGAAGCGTGCTGCCTCGGATTCAGCCAATCAGACGGTGCCAGGGAGCTTAGCAGCACGTGTTTTATCACGTGATATTCGGAAATTATCACGTGCTTCGCCGTCTATCGTGAACGAATTTAAGGAAATTTCATGTATTTTGTTTATTTTTTGTCTCATTTATGTACCCTCTCTCCCTAAGGCCGTGAAGTTGCTGAAGGTTCTGACATGAACGTTGATAATATGGGTGATGTGTAGCCTCGCGAGCTTCCTTGCTGGCATCGTGCACTCTAAGACGACTTGGTAAACAATTGCTTCTTGAAGTCGTCTATGAACTGTAGCTTTGTAAAAGTCTCGTGCAGGAGAACATAGCAAAGGTAAACAAAGCCAAACCGATGGCTAGTTGACTGAGAAAAATCGAGTAGAAATAATGTCTTTATTTATTTACATATCATGTATTTGAAAAGAAAAAGTAAAATTAAAATAAAGATAAAAACAAAGCAATCTTAATTTTTGAAAATAATGTACACCCCGATAGAATGAAACTGTACTGTATAGCAATCAAGAGATAGAAACATTTCCGTTAGTTTACCTGTCAGCTGGCTGCTTGACCTACGTTGTAGATACGCAACTTATACGTTTACAAAGACCACAGCTGAGTAAACATACAAAGTGCAACGGCACAATAAGGTTCATCCAATGTAAAACACATGACCTTTATGTTTTCCTTTCTCCCTTATGTTCGACTTCCTTGCTTCTTCTCATTGAACTTTATTCACTACCGTGGCCAGATTACCGTGGCCAGACTCGTTTTATTTCCTTCTCGTTTTCTTCTTTCCTTTACTATTTAAGTCCTCCGCTTCCTTCTTTCTATCATTCTTACATCTTTCTTACATCTTTCTTACATCTTTTCTTACCTCAACAACCATCACACGTCAACACTTAACGATACCTCCGTCAGTCGCAATGTGCGGTTACATTTACTACAAATATATATCGACACACTGCGAGCTCAGGCCGCAGCATGTGAAGGCCATCCCAATCAACATCTGGTGTGACCATGCCAAATCGATCAACCAGGTCTGCGATGGCTCGGCATCAAGGCCCAAAACATACCAGCCGGATTTAGAGCCCAGGGCGTACATTGTGAAAGAGGGAAAATGTGTCCATTGTGTGCGGAGGAAGAAAACGGAGTGATGCTTTGACGGCATTTCAACTGTGTCATGACTGTTTCTCTGCATTTCACATCTACAACCCTACTTTTTTTGGACGGTAGCGTCACGTTACTTTCCAAACATTGACCTTGGACGAACACATACGGCCACCAAAACCGGACAAACTGTACCTCCTTACGACTGAGCACTCTCTGCCATGCTATCCCGCAGCGGCTTCGGCTGCAGCCTCTTCCTCTTTGTTGTGCTGTCCATG
Organism: Sporothrix brasiliensis 5110; assembly: GCF_000820605.1. Classification (NCBI taxonomy): domain Eukaryota; kingdom Fungi; phylum Ascomycota; class Sordariomycetes; order Ophiostomatales; family Ophiostomataceae; genus Sporothrix; species Sporothrix brasiliensis. Next base: position 5,175,291 of record NW_024467139.1, on the reverse strand, counting down.
CGCCCCAGTGTCTCTGCGACGGCTTTCTCCTGTGCCTTTTGCCTGACCAACGCCTCCAGCGCATCCGCCGCCTCGGCTGGCCCGTTGTGTCGCGCAAAGTCGTCGCGAATCCGGGCTGCAACCGCACGGTAGTCATGGCCCGGGGGGTGCAGGGCCAAGGGCCCTCCCTTCTTCTTGTTGCGTGGCGCACGCGCGGATGCATCGCCGTCCACGATGCGCAGCACCGCCGCCCGCACGGCCTCGGTCGTCGGGGCCGCCGTGGCCAGGTCGATGCCCGCGCCCGACCAGGCCACGCGGCTGCTCACGTCCGCCTTGTCCTCGGTCCGCCCGGCACAGACCAGCGGCACGCCGCAGCTGAGGGCGGCCAGGACACCGTTGTAGCCGGCATTGGTGACCATGACGCCGACGTGCGGCAGCAGGCGCAGGTGGGGAACAAAGGCGGCCGTGCGCACGTTGGCCGGGCGCTTCATCTTGGGGCTCGTGTCGACACCTTGGACACCTTCGACCGCCTCAACAGTCTCGACATTCGTTTCGGCGGCACCTACAGTACGAGGCCCTGCTGAGGCCATCGCGGTACCGGCAGGCGGGTCGCTTTCAAACAGGGCCTCGACGTTCTTGCCAGTGACAATGACGAGCAGGTCGCCGCGGTCGGCGAGGGCCTCGACCGTCGGCTTCACCAGCAAGTCGGTGTTGGTCGCAATGGTCCCTTGGGTCAAATGGACGACTCGCTCGCGTGGATGGGCCAGCATCTCGTCCCACCACGGCGGCGTAGTGTCGGCCGGCGGCACATCATTCGCAGACGGCGCGCGGTCGGTAGGCTGTGCAGCGTCGGCCGACGTTGCGTTTTCGCCACTGGGTGTTGCGTCGGCAGCTAACGTGCTGGCGTCGCCTGTTGTTTTTGCGTCGGCCTTCTTGTCCCCCTTCTTGTCCCCATCCAACCACGACGGCAAAAGAGGCCCGACAAACACGACGCTGCGCAGCATGTTCTTCCGGGGAAGCTCAAACGCCGGCGTCGTCATCATGATGTGGAGGTCCGGCGACCGCACATCGTCGGCATAGCTGCGCCAGCGGCTGCGCGGCGGCAGACCCAGCGCGCGGCGCTGCTTGTTGAGCGCCGCCGACAGGCGCGAGATGAAAAAGACAATGCCCAGCGCGTGGCGCACACGGTTGCGCAGACGGCCCCCGGCGGTCCGCGGCGGCTGCTCGCCGGACCCCCAGGGCGGGATTTCCGGGTCGAGCGTCACCAAGGGGTTGATGCCGAGGGTGGCATAGGGCAGGCCGGCGCGGTCCATATAGCAGCGGGCGGCGTAGGTGCAAAAGTCGACGACCAAAACGTCGGGGACAAACCCGTCGGCGGCGGCGGCGACGCCCTCATAGTCGCGGACCTGGGCGGGGATGCGGTCCAGAAAGAGGCGGCGCAGGTAGTCGGCGACCTTGGCGAGGGTGACTTTGCCGTGGATGACGTGGATGTGTTCGTCGTCGATGAGCGCGTCCGGGGACATGGGCACAAACCGGGCGCCGGTCTGTCGAACGCGGGCCTCGTAGACCGGCCCCGTCATCCAGACGACATCGTGGCCGCGGCGGACGAGCTCGCAGACGACGGGCTGCGTTGGGTTGACGTGCCCGGCGTAGGGATAGGTGGACACGAGGACCTTCATGGTGCGGTGAGGGATGGTGGCAATGGAACGAGGCGAAGGGCGTCAGGCCACGACGAAATGGGTGTGCCAACACATAAATGTGCAGACAAAACGATGCTTTCCAAAATGTCGGATAAACCAGACCGTTGGAACGAATGGCGATGACGGATCGCCGGCCTGCCGAGGTTTCATCCCTGCCGTGTGTGCATCGAGTTGCTGGGGTTGTTGGTGTTGTGCCACTTTTCGGGACAATGCCGTGCCCGTCTGTCGATGCTGACATTTTCTATTCCAACAGGCCTAACGAGCCAGGAGCCTGGAAGACGGGACCCGATGTGGCAAGCAATCAAGACGAAACGATTTGGAGGGAATGCATCAGGCGATGGCAGAAGCCAGAAAGTACAACATGTAATAGAAATATGCCTAAAAATACGACAAAATAAATACGAATGCCATTCGTTTCATAGTCGGTATGCTGAATAGATGCCACGAGTTTCGTCGACAAAACCCAGCACAGATTGCCAAACAGCTGGGATCGTCAGTGCTCTCTTTGTTCGTCAGACAAGGCAGCAGTGTCAGTGCAGCCCCAGAGTCCGAGGCCGCGCGACGCCAGAACGAGCCAGTCGCATCGCCAGAGGCTTCTCTCGAAACCAAACGACGAGCGAGGCCAGCCATCATTCTAGACGCTGCAACGACCCGTGTATTGCTTCATCATCCGACCGTCTGTTTGTGTTGTGCTTTTCCGTGCCTGGGAAACGAAGAAAAGGGAAATGAAGTAAAAAAAGACATCAAAAAAGACATCAACAAAGACCAAACCAAAAAGATCAAAATGAAACCCGTCTATACTTTTCAACGCCCAAGAATGCTGCCATAGATGTCATGCCCATGCACGATAGATCCGTGCATCCCACGCCGCTCCCGTCTATTTCTTCTTGCGCGACGTCGTGTTCACCTTGCGCTTCTTCTCCTTCTTGGGCATCTTGACAAGGCGCTTCTCGCGCTTCTCCTCCTTGACCGCATGCTTGTGCGCCCGCTTCTCGTCCTTGTCGTCGAAGCGCTTGCCCCGCGGCTTGCGCGGCCGGCCAAACTCGTCGTCTGAGTTGTCCGAGTTGCTGACGGACGAGCTGTCGGAGTCGGAGTCATCCTCGTCGTCGTCGTCGTCGTCGTCGTCGTCGTCGTCAATGTCATTCGCGTCAGCTTCCGCGCCAATCTTGGTCTTCTCACCCGCCAACAGGTTGCCGTAGAGGCTGTCCTTGGCGTGCAGCGCCTCCACACCACCGACAGGTCCGTCGCCGCGGGCCACCATGCCCTCGTCGTAGATCTGGTGCAGAGACTGCGGGATGTACTGCGCGCGGAACACCTCGTTGTCGACCTCGAGCGCCGCCAGCGCCTCCGTGTTGTCGCCGCTGGCGGCCGCCGTCTCCTCCTTGGGCCGCGCCGCGTACAGCGCCTCAATGGCAGCCGCCGCATCGGCCGCATCGGCGGCGGGATCCGACGGGACAGGCGACGCCGTCGGTGCCGCCGTGACAAACGCAAAGACGGTGCGGTCGCGCAGCGTGTCGACGCCCTTGCGCCGGAAGAAGGCGCCGATGTTGTGCAGGTCCATGCGCAAGAAGTCGTACGTCTGCGGGTGGTCGTGGCCGACGCTCTGGGAGACGTCGATGATGTACAGCGTGTGCGCGTGGTACAGAATGTTGTACTCGCTCAGGTCGGCGTGCACGAGGCGGCAGACTTGGTAGAGGCGCCGCACGAGGCCCAGCAGCTGCACGTACAGCGCGCGCCACTGCCGGGCAATGTCGGCGTCGGCGGCCTCGCTGTCCTCGCCGCCGGCATCGTCACCGTCGGCCCCCGCCGCCGTCAGCTCGACATCCCGCAGCCGCGGAAACGCGTGGCCGTCGCCGTCGCCCAGAAACTCCATCAGCAGCACATTCGCCTTGAGCTGGATCGGGTACGGACACGCAATGCCCGCCCGGTTCAGCCGCTGCAGGTTGCGGAACTCCTTTTCGGCCCACTTCTTGACCATCTTGCGGTTGTTGCCCTTGTGCCCGCCGCCCCGGAAGCGGTGCTCGCCCGCAATGTAGCGCTCGCGGTCCACGAAGCTCAGGATCGACGTCTTGTAGATCTTGGCCGCCCGGTACAGCGTGCTGGTGTGCGTGCCGTCCTCGTCGTCAAACGTGTGCAGCGGCGCCGCGTAGACGTTGGCCTCCTTGCCCGTCGAGATCACGCCCTGCAGCTCCGAGATGAGCTCCTTGCGCACCATGGCCTCGACGATGGCCTCGGTGCGGCGGTCGAGCACCTGGTCGCGCGTGGCGCGGTCGGCCTTTTCTTTGCCCACGTGCAGCTTGCCATCCTTGTGGCCGGTGCCCGAGCCGCCGTCGCTGATGTGCACGTTGGAGACGCCGCCGGCGAGAGAGGCGACACGGTCGTCAGAAGCCATTGCGGAGGGCTGCGTGTTGTGTGTTTTGTCTGTCGTGTTTGTTTGTATATCTGTGTTCTGTGTCCGTCTTCGCAGCGCGTCTGGTCTCGTAATCGTCCTGGGCCTGGATCCGGCTTTATATGCACGTCCGGTGACGTAAAGTGCACGCTGAAAATTGAAGAGGCAAAAACGCTGAAAAAATTAGGCCGCGATGCGTCTTAGTGGGATGTTGTCGATGCAGGCTAACGCAACGGGCCTGTCACAGTGGACGAGAGCGGCAGAAACCCCGCCAGAACGGTGTGTTAGCGCTGTAACCTTGCTGAACTGCCCCTACGTGACTCACCGCCTCCACACCTTCCACATTCGGAAACAACACACATGACCGCCCGTCGCGGCTTCCATTTGCGAATCACGCAACAGTTCACTCGTTACCCCTTTTATTCTCGCTATTTCTATGTGCTTGTTTTCTTTTGCCTCACATCATCACATATCGCCACGCACCGCCACCACGTCATAGCCCCCTCTGCCCGCCTACCCCTCCGTCTTCCCCTCGTTTCCCCAGCTCTACACACGACACAGGCTCCCGTCGGCCTCCTCGGCCCACCGCTCGCTGCCTACGCAGGGCGTGCACCACAGGACATCGGTCGGGTCCACCTTTCTCTTGATGGCGAGCAGCCGCGGGTAGTGGTCGCCCCAGAACGTCGTCTGCCAGTTGGGCTCGTACTTGGACGCCTCGTTCATGTACGCGCCTGTGTCGGGCGCCAGGTCGCGCATCGCCGACGAGAAGAAGGTCGTGAGCTCCCTGGCGTCGGCCGCGTACGTCGCGTTGTTGGGCAGGGAGTAGGCGACGCTGGCCGTCGCGTGCACGTAGGTGCGCCGCCAGACGGGCAGCACCGCGTTGCCGCCGCCGCGCGGCGTGGCGTTGTGCACGCCCGGCCCGGACACAATGTACACGGTGGCCTGGCCCGACGCGGAGAACTTGGCGAGCGCGAGCTTGAGGGCGGCCGGGTCGGCGGTGAGGGCCGGGCGGTCGAGCAGGCGCGAGCTCATCAAGTTCTCGTGGCCCGTCGGCGACGGGTCGTAGTTCTCGGCGTACCAGGCCTGGAAGTCCGGGTAGTACGTGGTGTTGTACTCGCCGTACATGTGCGGCCAGGTGGCGTTGACGTGGTCAAAGATGGGCTTGATGTGCTCGATGAGCTGCGACGCGTTGCGCGCGCTCGGCAGGATCAGCTTGCCAATGATGCCCTTGATGAAGGTGTCGCTGTTGTCAATAAAGTTCTTGACCGTGTTGAACACGATCGGGTAGCCCGAGACGCCCGCGTCGGCCAGGCCGGGGAACTGGCCCACGACGTACGCCAGCATGTCAAAGGCCTGCGTGTTGTCGGCGGCCGTGCCGATCCAAAAGGTCATCCCGACCAGCTCGGGGCTCGGGATCAGCGCCATCGTCGCCGACGTCAGCACGCCAAACGTCGACCCGCCGCCGCCCCGCATCGCCCAGAACAGGTCCGTGTTCTGGCACTCGTTGAGCGTCAGGATGTCGCCCGACGGCGACACAATCTCCATCTCGAGCACGCTGTCTGTCGCCAGGCCGTTCTGCGGCGCCAGGATGCTGTGGCCGCCGCCCGTGATGAACCCGCCCAGCGCCACGGTGCGGCCGTTGCCGCCAATGACCGTGTGGTTGATCGTGTGCGTCAGCGCATACGCATCGTACATTTGGATGCCGGCACCGGCCGTCAGCGCAGCCCCGGCAATGGTGACATTGGAGCACCCAGTGGGCGAAAACGACGTCCGGTGCAGCGTGGCGTTCTTCATGTGGTGCACCCAGATGGACAGCGCGTACGGCGCCGCGGACCGGCCGACATAGTCGTGCCCGCTGTTCTTGACAATGAGGCGGATGTTGTTGGTGCGCGCAAACACCACCGCCGCCTGCACGTGCTGCGGTGTCGTCGCATTCACCACGTACACCGGGTAGCCCGCACCACTGCACGGCTGGCTGGCGTCGGGCACGCACGTGTCGTTGGTCCAGTTGTTCCACTCGACGGACACGGGGTTGTTCGAGTGGAAGAACTCGTCTGTCCAATTGGCCTGCACGGCCGCGCACGCACTGGCCGAATACGTCGGCTGCGACGGGTGGCACACGGCGCCTGGTGGTGCCGGCTTGAGCAGGCGGCCCTCGACGGTCGTGTTGAGTGCTGCCCAGAGATCTGCGGACGGCCAGCCAGCACCGCCCGGCACGGCACGACAGGACGGCGATGTCTGATTGAGAGCGTTGCGGTGATAGAGATGGGGACGATGGGCCGATGCTGCCGTAGCAGAGCCCGCAAACGAGGCGACCGCAAAGCAGAGGAACCGCATGTTGGCCGTGGATGCTGCTGTCAATGTGTTGCACGAAGACAAGACGCGGTGCAGGAACGTTCACCAAATCGTCAACAGAGTCGAGCGGCTGTTGTTGGGGGGCTGTCGTAATGTTGAGAGGATGCGATTGCCTGGAGGTCGTCCTCGCGTCGACTGTGAGGAGCGCTTCTGGATTCTCTGGATTCCCTCTCCCATGTTCTGGATCCTGCGATGGGAGTACCCCTCACCACCCGCTTCTGCTTCCTATACCGTGTGTGGTAGGACCACGGACTGAAGCGAGGATAGTACTCGGGACCAAATTCTCCTCGGAAGCGCGAGGAAAACATGCGGCTTCGGCCGTCAGGACCAACACAGGAACCCAATCGCTGTTCCGTGTTTGCTATTTTCGGACGATTGACAATCAAGAGCCTCCACTCGTTAACACTTCCGCTTTATACAAGGTATAAACGGAACAGAAGGTGATATGCCAGGGCACTGCAGAGTTTCTTTTAGGCGGCAGAGTGTCGCATGCTCTTTGAAAGGATTACTGTGAAAGGAACATCTAGGCTAAAGTCGAGATATGCACAACAGCCTAGGGTTCTCGAAGTTGTCAAGAACACCGCTGGAGAATTAATGTTGGTTTAGCACGCAGAAAAAACATTCGATTTTCTATTTTTACGACGGCCGGATACCGTTTCTTTGATTTTCTCTGTCTTCCCCGCAAATCGAGCCTCAACATACAAGCCGAATGCGATGCCGTCAATCACCAGCCGGCTGCATCTACCGCCGGATAATTATGTGCCCTTGTCCATTGCCCCCGTGGATTGATTTTTCTGGATAGAGGGCTTCAAATTAAAGTGAGAAGGGGAAGAGAGACTCGCTGCAGGAACCGGAACAAGAGCCGATGAGGGACTGTGCAGCGCATCGACACCATCAAACCGGAGGCTGGACACATATGGCTGCGTCAATCCTTTCCATCCACACCTGCATCGCATCACATCCTCCTCACTTTGCCAACGGCGACGCAAGCGAGGGACGCCAGGAATTCGTTACCGTCTGTCGGACCCGGCAGGCAAGACTGAGCAACGATTGATTTCGTCTTTGGCGGCGCGACAACGACCATGGCCGAATTCCAATCACGAGCCAGCTTTGGCTTTCGTTTCGTTCTGCGTTGGCTCTTGTCAATCCTGCTTCTCGTGAGCACGTTTACTTGTACTGCCTCCGCCAGCACTGGCTCTTCCGTGCATCACAGCCCCCTCACGGGCGACGTGGTCAACTTCTTTGGCAAGGTGCCGGCGTCCAACAATGCCACCGGCCGTGCCAACGCCACGGCCAGCCGCAATCGGTACCTGCCGCCACCCAGCAAGGACGCCTGGTACGCGCCGCCGGCCGGATGGGAATCGACGAAGCCGGGCACCGTCCTGCGCACACGGCCCCATGCCTACCCGACAATCAACATCCGCAACGCCGTCGACACGTTCCAGGTGCTGTACCGCACGTCGGACAGCCACAGCAATGCGTCGTGGTCGGTGGCCACAGTGTTCATCCCCAAATCGCACGCCAACTGCGTGCTGAATACGACGTCGCCGGCCTACAATGCCAATGCGTGCGCGCACGCCCTGGTGGCGTACGAGGTGCCGTCGGACAGCGCCGACCCGGACGCGGCGCCGAGCTACCTGCTGCAGATGCGCGAGCCGTATGGCGAGATGCGCGACATGCTGGCGCGCGGGTGGTTTGTGCTGGTGCCGGACTACGAGGGGCCCAACGCCAGCTTCTGCGCGGGCGTCCAGGCCGGGCATGCGACGCTCGATGCGACGCGGGCCGTGCTGAGCCTGGCGGGGCCGCAGCTGGGGCTCCGGACGGACGCGGTCAAGGTCGGGCTGTGGGGGTACAGCGGCGGCGCGTTTGCGGCCGAGTTTGCGGCGGAGCTGGCGGCGACGTATGCGCCCGACCTGCGGATCGACGCGTCGGTGATTGGCGGCTCGTCGCCGAACCTGACGACGGTCGACGAGCGCATGAACGCCAAGGACACGGCGGGGCTGGTGGTGACGTCGATCCTGGGCATCACGGTGCAGCAGCCGGAGGCGCGCGCGTTCTTGCTGCAGCAGCTGCACCCCACGGGGCCGTACAACAAGACGACGTTTCTGAACGCGACGACCATGACGGGCGCGGACGCGCTCGACGCGTACTCGGGCCAGAACGTGTTTGACTATTTCGTCAACGGGCGCAGCGACTGGGCCAACCCGGCGATGCAGGACGTGATCAATGCGGACGCCGTCATGGGGCTGCACGGCGTGCCGCGCATGCCGAGCTTCTACTACAAGGCGGCGCACGACGAGATGAGCCCCGTCGACGAGACGGCCGAGATTGTCACGTCGTTTTGCCGGCAGGGGGCCAACATTCTGTTCCACCGCAACACCGTGGGCGGCCACAACGACGAGCTCTGGAGCGGGCGGCTGCGCGCGCTGGACTATCTGTCGGCCAAGCTGGACGGCGCCGTGCCGGCGGACAGCACCAGCAACCTGACGATTCCGGCGACGGGCTGCGCGACCGTCGATGTGACGATCGCGCTGGACCCGCTGTACCTGCTGCCGGACTGGTGGTGGACGGAGGGCCCGGGTGCGGGTCTGGGCTTGATGGGGGCTGGTTAGGGAGGGGTGACGGGGGAGCGAGTGGACGACGATGAAGCACGAGCGATGGTTCTTATTCTTTATACAGAGTAGATGAAAGGGAACGTACATAGAAGGAGACGCATAGATGGAAGCATGTTGTCGGGCAAGAAAACAAGAAAAAGAGAACGTACATCCAAGTAGAAGCAATAAACCAAACGTATGGCATGCCTTTCTTGTTCACTACGACGTCGTCCTTCTGGTCCCTCTTGCGGCCCATCTCCCGTGAACCATTGCCCGGCCCGTCGCCCATCCAGGCACTGCCGCGCTTGTCCAAGGCCATGGCCCTCCAAAACAAGACACCGACCCCTACTCGACAGGGAATGCGTCGCATGATCCGCCAACTGAGATTCCTCGCTGTCGTTTCCGATGACCGATGTTTGTCTTCACGTCGGCCGTAGATGGCCCTATGGCCGTTGTATTTGCCTCCGTCGCTCACGTCCTCGCATGACCGTCTACCTCACAGCCTGGCCTGTCCACTCATGGGGCTTATAGCCGTGCTGCGGCAAGGCCTGAAGGGGCAGCTTTAGTTTAGGGGGCTTGGACTGCATTCAGGGACCATGTGGACGGCACGTTGGTGTCTAAGACGACGTGTAGGCGCTGTGCCGGCGTATTGTCAACCCTCTTCGCCGGTCCACGCCGTTGGTACTCTGTTTCTAGAAGGACTGCTTATGGTTGAACGCACACTCTGCGCCGTAATTGCACTATTTTGTGGTGCTTCCTACGACGTACTGTTGTACGGCGCTCCCATTTCCAGCCAGTGGCAGTTCACTGCCAGCAGCCAAATCCAGTAACATTTGCCCCTCCCTGGTGAAAGGATGTAATGGGATTGGTGGTAGCTGGAGAATAAGTGGGCCAACAGCACTGAGACAAGAGACTGACACCACCAGAACCCAATAATTGTTTTTGGTTGTCTTGACTATGGAGGTCAGGGACAAAAAGCAGAGTCCTTGTAGTCAGTATCAGCACCGAATAGGTGATAGTTGATACGAGAGAGCACAACATACACCACAGCCAAGTGTCACAGTATCACAATCCATTCACAATCGCAGTAAACAACAGTAGGTCATCAGAATGATACATTAGGATTCAATCTCCGAGAACAAGTAGACCTTTTTTGGTCTCTGCTTGCTTGTTTTGCTTTTTGAGGCTTTTAGTGTAGGCTGCAAGACGCTCACGATAAAATAGGAATAAAAGGACATCAAAGCAAAAACCCATGTGAACCCCTGAACACCGACGCCCGTTATACCCAAATTATAAAACGTAAACCCATCAGTGCTTGACTAAAATCCCGGCGAGTCCCTCTGTGTGTGGTTGCGTCCCTTTGCACTGGATCCCTCGCCCAGTCTTGTATTGCATACTGTTGAATAAGTGTGCCGTGTCCTCGTCTTCCCTTTTGCTTGCACTCGCCAAGACAAAACCAGACTCAAATGTATGGCCGCTTCGCAAAATGAAATCGTGTCATAAAAAGAACAGCATGAAACAAATTAGACGCCAGTGTACCCTTTTTCCACCTGCACCACTGTATGTGCGGTCGCAAAACAAAAACAAAATACAACAATAGAGGAGGAGAGGAGGAGAGGAGGAGAGAAGCAATAACACAATATACGCTTTGCACAGAAGGAAGAGGAAAGGGGGAGGAGAAGGAGGAGAACATGATACTGTCGTCATATCGAGATACTGCGGAGGGTGGGAGGTGCAGGAGTGTGTTGTGGTGGATAAGAGAAGTGGCGGTATTGCCGGTTTTGGTGTATGACATGCTGCATCGGTATCGGCAGGAGGCATTGGAGGAGGACTGTGGCCGACCAGCCCACAATTGGCCTCTAGCCCTTGATGGCCGTACCCGCGTGGCCGTCTGCATTGGCAAATGGAAACCGATCTTTCACGAAGGAATAGTCCGGTGGTGGCGGCGTTCCAGCAAAGGGAGGAAACGCGCCAGCAAGCGCAGCAGGTGATGCAGGCGATGCAGGCGATGCCGTGTTGCTGCTGCTCGTGCTGGCGCTGTCGCTGTCGCCGCTATCCGCCTTGTCCCCCGGCAGAATGAGGGGGCCGGTCGCGAACATGGTACCACGGCGAGGCTGGCCTGGGACGCGGCCCTGGTTCGTGACCGGAGAGGTTTGCACAAAGCCAGACGTAGGTGGCGATGCGGAGGAGGTTGGTGACCCGACGCTCTGGATGGACAACGAACTGGAATCGCGGATCGGTACGTCGGCGTGCCAGCGGGGCCGGGAAGGTTGCTGATGGGTGCGGGCGGTATGCACGGGGCTGCCGTCCGAGGTGATGGTCGAAGCGGGGCTCGAGGTAGCCTTCGTGTCGTTCTGTCCGTTTTGCGCGGAGGAACCATCCTTAGTGGGAAGTGATGGCTTCGGGACATACTAAATGAAGAGGAAAAAAGCGCATCTGTTAGTGTTCAATGTCCGGTGCTCTGTGCTGTGCCGTTCACGTGCGCTGAGGTGTTTGATGTTGAAGAGAAGGCAGAGGGTTGATGAGACAGATCGTCGGGTGACCCAGGCATAGTACGTACAAAGCAGTATTTGCTAACGATTTCGTCGTACGACTTGGATGCAATGCCTCCGGGGCCGTAGAGTGCCGATTCGGTCAAAATCGTACGCGAGTCGCGATCGAGGGCGGCGACGGGAAGGGCGACGGTCGTGGGCTCTTGGGTCGTGTTGACGGCGATGACGCGCTCGTTGGTGTTGGCCGAGGCGGCGGCGACTTTGACGGCGGCGTCGGCGGACGGAGCGGGGACGACGGCGACCTTGCGGCTCGGCTTCATATAGAGGCCGTCACGCTTGTTGGTCGCCATGGCATCCTTGGCGGCCTGCATGGCCGCGGAGAGCGAAGCGCCGAAGTCGTACCGGTTGGCAAAAGCCTGGCCGCTGGGCGATACCAGGCGGGCCGTCAGGTTGTCGCTCGCCAGGCTGGGACCGGTTTGCGACGACTTGAGGCGCAGGGCCGGGCGGTCCGACTCGCCAAGGTACTCGTGGACGGACTGGTCGAACATCTTACTGCCATGTCCGTTGGCGCTGCCGCCGAAGTCGTCCAGGGACACCGGCATCGACACAGGGCGCTGCGTGGACGTGGCGTTTGCGCGGCGGTGGTGGCTGCGCGGGAGGGCGCCGTTCTGCAGACCGCTCTTGCCGTTGATCGCGAGCATCTTCTTCTTGAAATCAAGCTGGAAGTTGCTGCCGTTGTTGTTGTCCCAGAACTCCTTGCCATCGACGTTGTAGCGGATGCAGAAGTACATGGTCTTGGACTCCAGATTGGCCAGGTCGGACAGCTTGATGGTGAAGTTGAAGCGGTCGTTGCCCTGCGGGGTGACGCGTGGCACAATCTCGGCGCTGTACTCGGCGGCGATCTCCGAGGTCGTCTTCCAGTAGTCGAGGGTGAAGCGGCATACGACCAGCTTGGAAAAGGCCAAGTTCAGACACGACACGGAGCCGTGCAAGAACTTTTGGTCCGGCGACAGCCACACGCGCTCGAGACGCACAGGCAGGGCCTTGCGCTCGGCCGTCTCCACAGGGAACTTGGTCAGGACAATTTCCCACTCGAAGGGCGGGCCACCGCGCTTCTGCTGCTGCTGCTGCTTCATGCCGGGGATGCTGCCGTTAAAGGGGTACTCCGATTCACTTTCGTACACCTCGACGGGCGACGAACCGGCGCTGACGGCCAGCGGGCGGTCGACCTGCAGAAAGTGGCGGACGTGCTCCAGGTGGGAGTCAAAGTGCACGACCTTGGAGAAGGTGGGGGTGCCAGGCATACTGGAGGGACGGCGGCCCGAGCCCAGGCGCAGAGCCGGGCGGACAAGCTCGCCAGACTTCTTGCGCACCATGGGAGGTTTCGCCAGGATTTCGAGGTCGTTCTCCTCGTCCGAGTTCGCCACAGAGCTGCCAGCCGACGGCGAGACCGAGACGCTGGGCTCGGTGGCCGACCGCATGTGCGAGATGCGGCGACCGTTGCTGCCAATGCTGCTGCTGCGGCCACCGCCGATGCGGAGGTGGTCCAGAGAGGTTGTGCTGAAACTGTGGCGCATGTTGCTCTCCGCGCTGCTGGTGCCGTTCATGCTGCTGATGCTGCTGATGCTGCTGATGCTGCTGATGCTGCTGACAACAGGCGGGATCGGCTGGACGACCAGGACGCCTAGGTCGGCAGGCTCGTTGTTGGGCGAGCTGGCGCGGCGCTGCTGGGGCAGCTGGCTAACGGCGTCGTGCAACTGCTTCAGCTCAGACATGTTCTCCAACCGGCGGCCACGGGTCTCCATGTGGCCCTCGTCGTCGCTTGTGGGCGGCGAGTCGGGCGGCGAGATGACGGCGCCGGTGGGCATTCCCCGGCGCTCACCTGTGATTGGCGGGGGCGACTGGCGGACGCTGCTGTTCTCGTCATAACCGTGGCCGGCCACCACCGGGACCATGCCATGGAGGTTGTCGGACGTAGGCTGTGGCGTAGGCTGGCCGCTGATTGTGGAGACAGACGAGTTGGAAACAGCCGAGGGCGTCCGGCGGTGTCTTGTCAGATAGGAAGACGACCGGGGCAGCGCCGAGGATGGCGCCGGGGAGAAGGAGAGCGAAGCATTTACAGGCTTGGAGGCGGCATTGAACGAGGGCCGCCGGCTCGTGTCTGGTGACGAAGCTGCGGACGAGGCGGGCGAACGACTTGAGGGGGGCGTGTAAGGCATTCCCACCGATTGGGAGGGAACTCGGGTCGAAGGGGGTAGGGGGAAAGGGAAAACGGAAGGGCGTGAGAGCCGGTCCAGAGGCGTCGTAAGGAATATTTCCAATAGATGACGGCGGACAGTGAGAGCGTCTTTTAGGTGACTAGGAGAGAGAGAGAGAGCGGGAAAAAGAGACAGGACGCAGTGATGCGGCAGAAGGCGTCTCTGGAGATTGAAAGTCTGTTTCTGTGTTTGGCGGTATCCGGGGAGTAGGGACGCCGCAAATGTCTAAATTGGGAAGCAGCGGGTTAGCCAGCCGTTCAAAACAAGTCAACAAAGAATTGTTGCAAGGGCGAGGCTGTGAAGACGGAAGTTGCGAGTGTCGATGTCGAGGTCATCTGCTTCCTAGGGAAGGGCCGAAGGAGCCGGGCATTTGCTGATGTGGTTTTGAATTGTTATGTCTGGACGTTTTGTTACTCACCAAGATTATGAGGTGAAATGGCGAGCGAGGTCAGACTGTCCGAGCAATATTCCAGCAACCGGATCAATGACTCTCGATTGTTTCAAATCAAGCCCAGCGTCGACCAACAGAATGGGACACGGGAGCAAGATAGAGAGAGAGCGAGAGAGGTGGAGAGACGGCGAGACAAGAAACCCAGTTCAGTTGTCTGAGACAAGACCGGGCGAGTCGCCAGCGACAAGTTCGATAGAGCGAGAGGAAAGGAGAAGGGAGAACGAGTCGAGATGTGATGAGGTGTGTCGAAGAGTGTATCCTTTGCCGGTCGAAAAAAAAACGTCGAAAAGCGAGGGCGTTGCAGAGAAGGCAAGTGCCGATCGAGAGCGGATGAAGGAAGAGCGAGGGAAAAAGGGAGGAAGGAGGCCCAAAGATATACAGAGTCAACAACAAAAACTATGTCGTGCAGAGCCAAACAAGGGAAGAGAAAAGAAACAAGAAAACGAGGATACAGCAAAAAGAAGAGGGAGAAGGAGAAGAAGGTGTGGGATCATAGTTAAACGGCGGGAGGCGCGATGGTTTTGAACATGCGAGCGAAGTCGAGGAAGTGGCACCACGCTGCAGGGAAGGTGCGAGGGCGTGGCGTGGGAGACTAAGAGGGGAGTGTGGTGTTAGTGGGAATGGGGATGGCTCACAGTTTTTTTTTTATGTGTTTCCTTCAGACGCTGTGCTTTAGTGCCGTTTTGGGATTGGTAAGGAGGCACAATGGTGATGGCAGCGCCGGGATGGGATGGATGTCTGTAGGCCAGACCAGGCCAAGCTGGGGTCACCTCCGTTTTGGGGAGGGCTAGAGCCTGGGCTATAGGCTTGGCTGTGCTATGGGCCGTTTTGGGCATGGCACAGCGACACTGCGGCACGTTTTTGAGAAGACGAAGAGCAGCTCACGCATTCCAGTGCTGGCTGTTACGAGGGAAGGCGCGATGCAGGCGCCGAGAGCAGCTGGGAAAGAGCGACTGGAATGACGCTGTCAGCTGTGTGAGACACGAACGCTCAGAGTCAGAGTCTGGCTGCCAATGTGAGCCATTCTAAGGCCGTCTGAACGTCTCTGTTGACATCAGTATGAGAAATACTTCGTACGACCGTACGACATACAAGACATGGGGGGAAGGCCACTGTGGAGAGAGTTGGATAACGGAGGAGACAAAACAAAAACGGGCCACACGCCCATCTGTCAAACTGACAAAACGGTGCACTGACAGCCTCCTGGACGGACTTGCGCCAGGGAGGCGAGTATTTCCTAGGAAGAGGGGGCTATGGGCCAGGGGCGAGACCAAAGCCCGCCGTCTCCCCTGGATACCTGCGCCGGTTGGTGCGGTGGAAAGCCCGGCACGGTCGTAGCGCCAGACCTTTTTGACTTTTTTGAACTTTTTGTGGTGATGTTGGCGGTCCATCAAAGCGCTAAAGCAAGAGCTACCTTTAGCGTGCCTGATTCTGTGCGGGTGGGCTCGGTGTGCTGGGGGCCTTGTGGGTAAGAAGCGCTGGGATGGGGAGAGATAGGTGGTGAGGGTGGAAGGTCTGCAGGTTGGGGAGGGGGGAATGGGGGAGGCAAAAACGAGGAAAAGATAAAAAAAATTTCATTGTGCATTGGTGATGGTGGGCGAATGCAGATGCAAAAGCAAGTGAAAATTGCGAATGGCGTACATTTTGGCGAGCATTTCCGTCGCTCCTGCCTTTCGACAAACAGCCGGGGGCAAATACGTTGAGGTTGCCTCGATGAGCAAGACCAAAAACTGCAGGAGCAGCCATGCGTTGCACCGCCAAAGAGGGCAGGTGGGTGGCCGGTCACGGCGAGACGATCAAGCAATATGGAAGGTGCATTCGTACGAGTATTACTCCGTACTTGGTAGTCTGGGCTGCAAAGCAATCAAAATCAAATTCGGGCCCGGAGCCTGCAGGCTGCAAATTTAGAAACAGCGAGACGCAGGACGCATGAAACAGGACAACATTGGCGATCGCAGAGGGCGAGGCTCTTGCAATCTGCAGGAGCATGGTGCGTCTGGGCCCTCAATTGCAGATTTTGCTTGGAAGCTTGAATCAGTGCCCATCAGCGATCCTCCAACCCTGCCACCGCCGGGGGTCTTTGGTCTTTGGGTCCTTGTCTTTGGGTCCTTGTCTTTGGGTCCTTGTCTTTGGGTCCTTGTCTTTGGGTCCTTGTCTTTGGGTCCTTGTCTTTGGTCCTTGGGCTTTACGGAGCACTCCGTCATACAATGTTTCATTTTGTGTGCGTATCTGCTGCACAAAATTTTCCTGTTGGGATTACATGACTCCATGAATCCATGAATCCATGAATACAAAAAAAAAACGTGAATATGCGAGGATTCGTCATGAAGTCTTGTCTCCGTCGCTCCTGCCTTGGAAATGAGACGCCTCGTACTCCGTAATTGTCGCAAATTTGGGTCGATGACGTCGTCGGCGAAATGCTCGCTTCCCACCCAGCCAGTCAGCCACTTGTATTCTGCCATTGTGACTGATTGCGAATGCGCAACACCAGCCTTTGCGTTCAGCCTTCTCGACTCCACGATGATGGACGGGCCTATCACAGGCCGGGGAGGCGCTGCTGCACGATCGAGGCGTTGTTCTGCAGGTTTTGCGCCGCGCACAGTAATCTATCTGTGGCCCGAGTGCCCGAGTTCAACGGTCACATCGCCGGCGGCCGTTCGTGGTCAATTGGCGTGGCTTTCCATCTTCTTTCATTCTTGTCACAATTGACGACGAACGGGGCTGACAGAAAAAGAAAATATGTAATCCACGCCAGTCCAATGCCGAGTATCTAGAGCGTTATATGTTGTACAAAGCACGGCGTTTACGCCACACGACTAGAAGCTGCATCTTACTGTGCATATTTCTTTACGCGTCTGATCCTGTCGGAACAGGAACAAGGAAATGGGATGGCATGTAACGGACAAAGCTATCAGACAACTTAGTCAATGTACGGCGTATGTAGTTTCTTTACCTAGCACTAAGTTAGAGGTGTGAAAGAACAACGGCCAGGGGACGGGCCAGCCCTACGTTTTAGAGAAGACTGGTCAGATTTGTATAGCGGTACAATAGGTGACATACAGTCCAGAGAGTCATCGTCGACTCGATGCTTATTTTGATTACGTCGTTTGGCAGTCTCAATGACTTGTTCTTCAAAGAACAATGACTGGCCTATGCGGGCCTGGCCTCCCGGCCGAACTGTGAAGGACTTTGGTCTATTTTTGCCTCCCTCCCCAACAAACAGGTGCCTGGCATTGTAATTACATTGTAGCAATAATTCGTATCTTGGCAGACTCTTAATACGACGCAGAAATTGCCCCAAACGGTGCCCCATACGCAAATTCACTTACAGGGGCTTACAGCGACTTTTTTGGCGTAGCTCAGCGCCAACGCGCCCCAGCGGCACTTTGCCAGCAATTGCTTCGATCGAGATGGCGACAAAGAATTCTCTAGGCATCGACCACGATCGACGCAATGAGCGACAAGAGGAAGCGCAAAAAAGGTTCACCGCTAGATCGACTGGCCTCCTTTGACCGTGTTTCAACCGTGTTCCGCAAAGGAATGCTGCAGAAGGCACATAAGACAGAAATTGCCAGGGATCGACCCTCGATGGATGCACCGAACGTTCTCAGGGCATTTCCTTCCTTTCTGTACGAATGTATTGTCTCTGTTGACCCTTCTTTGCCCTGGCCGTCAGACGAGAAACGACACCTGCGGCTCGCCGCAGCGTGTGTGAAATGCTTTTGCGACGGACGCGGGCGTCCGAGTTCGCTGGAATGCCAAAGGAAGCCCACGGTCTCAGTCTCATCTCTGGCGTCAGATGTCTCACTGGGACAAAGCACTGCGTCCAACAGAGCATGCAAGGAAAAAGAAAACGTCCCCACAGTTGACTGCTCGATACGGCCATAGCTGGTCGGTGATGTGCTTCAAAGGGAGCCAATGGCAGTCGACTTCTGTAAGGAGTGGTACGGGCAAAGAGTGGCCCGGGCTCTCGCCGGGATGATGTTCTGCGACCTGCGCTACAGCGTGCTGTGACCTGCGCTGGGGACAATTGAGCGGGTTTATGACAGTGGCGGTGGGGTTGCCTCCAGTTGCGTTACACAGTTTACAGTGGACTCAGAACTGCGCCCTGGCCCACAATGCTCATAATTACTGAGGGCAAACGGAGACGATACGGAGCATGAATACGGCGTACGAATTACCGGGATGCTCGTGTCGCAGCAGCGCACCCACCAAGCAAACCGGTGGCCAAGGCACCATTGCAGGAGAAAAGCTTTGGGGAAGGCAAACCAGGGAAAACGCGACAGCCTATCATCAGCCTTGTTGAAAGAAAAGAGTTTTCTCATGCAACCCTCCAACTCACCAACAGCGGCAAATCTGTCGTACGGTTTGCAGATATGTGGTTCTTGCAGAGATTTTCTACGATGTATATTGCCCGGTGGTTCAAAACAGATGAAGGAACGAATGCGGTGAATGTGCTGTCAACGAAACAAAAGAGACGAGAAGAGATTACGAGATAAGCCACCCAGCCGCCCAAAAGCTACAAACGATACGCAGTGTGAGAGGTTTGTGCCAGGAAAACTCGAAAAGAATGAAAGGACCTGCAAAATCGACTTGCCCAGGCCCAGAAAAACTCTTTACTAAGTGGGGCATCCGAAAGCAAACAAGCGAGTGAGCGCTACAAGGCAAGCGAACGCTGACCGAGGACAAGGGAAGCTCGGAAGGTGGTAGCAACGCAGCCAAAGAAAACTTTGCGTTGGTTAGCCAAACTCGTCTGTATGCTCCCGTGCTCCCTCCCCTGCTCGCTCCCGTTGTTTCCACACTTCTACTCTCCCCATCGGCCATCAGCCGTGTGATCGGGGTTGACCGATGGGAGTTCTGCGCTTCAGATTGCTCTGAGCCTCGCAGGCGAAATGAAGTGCCAGAACGGAGCCCGGCAGTCGACGGGGCCATGGTAAGGTGAGACGCGGGCAGGCGTACGAAAGGTGAGCCACCTGACCTGGCAAAGAAGGCGAAGCAAACTAAGCCAACATCGACGCTGTTTTTCCAGCTTGGACAGTCCTCCTACGGAGCGAGACGGCCATGTGTGCCGTCCCGGCAAGAAGGAAAATAGAACGAGAGATACATCCGGCGTTCCCTGGGGTGACAATTGCTTCGACTGTACAACATACAACAGTATGATGGTCTCTGTGCTCCTGTCAGACTTTGTCCTCAAACGAACTAACGTGCTACGAGGTGCTGAGCTGATAGGGTGGAATCGAAAAGAGGAGACAAAGCCCCCAGCCCGCAGCTGCGCAAAAGAGAGCAGAGACGAAACGCCACCAGACGTTGTGGAGAAGCCGACGCAGCCTTCGTATGCCAGCAAGAAAGAACCTGGCTCGCCTGGCACAAATCGCAGTGGAACCGCGAGCCACTGACAAAGAGGCAATATGTGCCATACGGCGTTAGTACTGTCGCCCTTTGCGCGTATCTCCCAGTACGGGCCAGCAAAACAAAAGCAAAACAAAAGTGGCAGGGTGGGCAGGGGGAGCTGTTGGTTTGTGACAGGGGGGGGGGGCGAAATCCAACGGGCGGGGGCTGCTGAAGCTCTGCAGCAACGAGCCTCTGCTCCGTATGGAGGACTTCTTCCGTTTCCCTGGTGCCGTTTGTTTGTCTTATCAAAAGTTAAAAACGGTCAACAACATAAAGGTCAACAATTGACATCTCCGGGGGTTGGGGGTCCTTCCTGATGTCTCTGCTTTCAGGTCACTCTGTCTGAGATACGTTATCTTGTCACAAGAAGGAAAACTACGTACGGCATACGGAGTATGACTCCGCCGAGGGTCAGGACTCAGACTGGCCGACTTCGCAACGCCACTTGTGTCTTGCCCTCCTTTATCGCCTAATCCTGCTTGGTTGTTGCGCCAATTGTCTGTTCTGTTGCGTGTCTTTTGTGTCTCACCTTACATTGCACAAAGAACGAAGCAAAGGGTACAGGATACGGCATGTGTCGTATCGAGTTCCGAGTCATACAGATAGTGCAGAATTTCCGGAAAACAGGCTTCTCCACGGAAGAAAGGGGAGCCAAACGTACAAACTGGCCGGTTGTATCGGAATGCAGTGCCTCCCTTCCTTTCTCGTGTCTGGTTTTGTTCAGTCACGAATCACCGCTTCACTGCCACTGACATTGCCAATCTCAATTCTAACTTGTGTCTCAACGTCAAGTTTTTTGTCTCGTGCACACATATGCATGGTTCTTGTTATCTTGTTCTCATACAGTATAATTTCTCAACGTCCGATAGGATTGTGTGTGTCCTGTATCTCCGCTCCCTTTGCCAGTGTTGCCCGGTACTTTCTAATTCTTCGTGGCGTGCCGTAATTAAGGACGGTACCTTGTAGTTGTATAACAGGCAACGTATCTGTTTAATCAATGCCTGGTCCACACATAGTATTACGTCGCATTGTCTCTGTCGTCCTTCCAGGCAACTTGCAGACCGGCTGCAGCACGACTATATTCTGTACGGCGGTTGGTGGTGGTGCAATGATACGCAGGTGAGGCAGTCCAGTTTCCTTTTCCGTGGCTGTCACCCTTGAAGATACGTTTCCGCGAATCAGTCCCTTTTGTGTTGAGTCGCTGTCATAGACAAAGAACAAGCACCCGACCTCAGGGCATCTCACAATTTCCTTGTCCATGCGAAATCTACGACATAAGGGCATCTCTGTGTTGAGATCTGTCTCTCGCTCTCCTTGGATGATCTCGGGACGAAACAAAGTGATCATCCCACCCTGCAACGCCCTATGACCCTGGAAAATAAGGGAACGAAAGAAAACAAAAGGGACACAACCACACATTGACCACGTCTTCTGAACCGATTCTTCCGATACAACCGACGCCGCCCGCCGGAACTGTACACCAACTTGAAGAAGGACCTCGGGGGGCGCGTATAACATCCGCCCCTCCCTCATCCCAATTTCGCTTTTGCATTCCCGGACCGCCCGGAGATGGCAAAGGGCTGCTTGTCGGGTCGACGTTGAACAGTGGAAGACGTGAGGACTACACATGTACGACATGCGGAAGGCCTCGTTTCTTCGCTCTGCAATCAAACGCGAGATGGAAAAACGGACATTGTTCTCTTCTTTCATTTTGTGGGATTGATAATGCATGAGTTGTGCAGCGGTCCATGGGCCAATCAGGTTCTCAATCCCGCCCAAAATGGAGGGTTGCTTGAAGCCGGTTTTCTTGGGAGTGGTGTGTTCATCAATTCGCACAACGAGAGCTTCATTGATAAGAATGAGCTGTTGAGCAGCAAAACTGCAAAAAATGCAACGTGGAAAACGGCCAGCGGTAGTTGTGTCGATCATTCCAGCGCGCTCTTAATGCAGCACGTTTTAGCACGTTTCTAGCAGCATTCCTCCCACTCCTCCCACGCCGATGCCCATTCTTTTATGTCTCTGCCTCGACCTGAGGGGTTTACGCGTCGTCTTTGCTCCTTTTCATCGAGCCTCCTGTAAATCGAGAGACCTGGAACGCAAATCACAAAGAGAGAAAACACACAAACTAAGCCTTACCGGAAAAGGAAGACATATGTTTCAGCCCTCTCCTTGTCGATCACTAACGTTTTTTTCCTTTGATAACAGCGGGTTCAAAAGCAAAAACTTACACAGCGCCCGTCTCTCATCCCGCTCAAAGAAAAAGCGCCGAGGTCGTAGCCTCGCCTCGACTGTGCGAGTATGGCAACGAGGAGAATGGACACCCATTGATAAGAAGCATGCATCTCTTCTGCGCGCAATGAACAGCTTCCAGCCAATGAATGGAGGCCTTGGCCAAGATGTTTATGAGGCGTAACTCAGCGTACTGTTGTACATGTACGAGATGCGTTTTCGTGTACTCACTCACCCGGGTACTTCGCACTCCCCAATCCTCTTCTCGTCGTGCTGTCTCACACACGCTTAGCTTCGATCCGATATGTCTCTTTCCCCAGAATCTACCGCCTCCTTTGTTGTTCCTTTGTTCATCAGCTTTCCCCAGACTTACTACGAAATCCCCTTATACCCTCTTACCCTTTTGTCTCTCTCCCCGTACTCTCCCCGTACTTGACGCGAAATCCCTTGTACCCTCTTACCCTTTTGTCTCCGTCTGTACCCCGGGTTTCTTGT
Source organism: Sporothrix brasiliensis 5110 (assembly GCF_000820605.1). Taxonomy (NCBI): domain Eukaryota; kingdom Fungi; phylum Ascomycota; class Sordariomycetes; order Ophiostomatales; family Ophiostomataceae; genus Sporothrix; species Sporothrix brasiliensis. The sequence goes on along the minus strand of NW_024467139.1, from coordinate 5,152,958 downwards.
CAGCCACTTTTGCTTTGAGAACAAGAGGGCGTGGAATGCACACGACCAGTACATCGGGGACACAAACCTGGAATGGTTCACGTCGGACGCTTCACAGAAAGGAGTATCAAATCAAAGAAATGCTGCAAACCGTGCCACGACGTACAACTCCTCTCTTTCTCCATGCGCGTCAACCTCAGAATCGAGGGATAGACACCGCTTGCCTTCCCCGCAAGTCACAGGAGTTGTATGAAGGGATGGAGGGTAATAAATCCCCGACTCTTCCTGCCTTCCTCCTGTTTCCCCTCGCCCATTTCCCCCCTTGCCTCGCCGTGTGAAGAGGTGCGGAAGACGTTTATTCTATGGCTTCGTCAGAAACGGGGCGAATAGCGTGCGTATGGTCAACGTTTCCATCCAACAATGGTGAACTCTGTCAGCCACATTGCGCTTTTCATGCCAGTTCGCGCCATACACACACAGTCCAGGGGGCATTGGACAATTTTCTTTGTTTCTTTTGGCTGGGCTGGTATTTTGATCTGCACTCAAACCGCCAGACTTAATCCGTGAAAGGCTTCGTACTTCGTCTGTTCTTTTGAGTTTTTTATTCATTTTTGTTTTCTACCGTCGTTTGTTCTCTCTCGACGACCACTTCCGGGATTGAATAGATGACGGCTGCCGTTCGACACCGGTCAAGTACGAAGCTGTACGGAATAAATTACTTTGTAGCTGTGTCCCCCTCCCGTTGTCATTCCCCACCCTCCCCCCTCTCACTTACTCTCTTGGAACACTAACGACGCCCGTTCACCAAGCTACTGTGTACTAAAAGAAGGGGAAGGGGAAGAAGGCGTCTTATCACGACCATTGTGAGCTTGTGCTGTCGCTGATTCACGTCCGTCGCCGTTTGTCTGGAGACGCTCTCTTGTACAGGTGAGTTTTGCGGTAGATTCCGTCACAAGAGACAACGAGACGGAAGGATGCTGACGGCAAATCAACAACTTGGAACGGTTCACGTCCAGGAGTCTCTGTCGAGCACTGCAAGTGATGCCTCTCGACGAGTTTGGAGACATCTGTATGGACGAGGCGCTCTCGATCTCCGACTGTGCATTTCTCGCCACGACAAGCATGGGCAGCTCGACGCGCCTAACAAAAAGCAACCGAAACACGGTCAACACACAAACGTGGGTCTTTCTCAACATGCAACAATATGCAACAATATGCAACAATATGCAGCCTGCTGCCTACAGCGTGCATCTGCATGGTCTCCTGCACCACCTCATGCACGTCGTGCTGCACGTTGACCTCCACTCGCTTACACCTCCACCGGTCTGCGCCCAGTACGCCGCACACCATCCGCACACCCAGAAAAACACGAAAAGAGTGTGCGCGAAGGGGAAGTGCTGCGTCGTGCTTTCATATCATTAAATCGCCACACTTATTACGGTCATAGACGAGCTGGTGTAAAATGTGTGGTTGGTAAGTAATTACACGTAATTACAGGTTTACTTTGTCGTACGCTGCGTGAGGCGTGGTGCGACAGGATAGAAAACTACGTATCTTACCGTAAAGCTTGTCAAACAAAATTTCTCTCGTCTTTCGCTGACAGGCGTCAAAAGAAAGTCTCGACATAGCAAAAAGTGCCTACAAAGAATGGAGACGATTTTGTCACATACTCGTTTACTTTATTCGTCGTTAATTTTATTTTCTTTATTTTCTTTTATTTTCTTAAAAAAATACATAAAGAAAAGATCAAAATCGTTATGCTACACTTGGGCCTGACTGAGAAATACACCGGTCAAGGCTATTATAGCCTGAGAAATACAACATATTGCTGTGAAATACACTCCGAGTTGAGCTTTGCCGTTCACCGTTCCACCCAAAACGGCAAGAAAGGTACAAAGGTACTTGTTGATCGAGAACCCCACTGGATTTTGGCTTATCTTTGGCAGGAGCGTGGGACGACAGGCAGAAAAGAGGGGCAAGCGCCAGAAATAAACCAGAGGGAAACAGCGAGCCAACCAGAATGCGAGAACGAGAGCTGTCGCCAAGCTGCTCCTCCGGAAGCGGCAACGAGACTACGAAGCATTGGCCAATGAAATACCACGTCAAGCCACATTCCGACCGCAGACAGCCTTGCACAATGTGGCTTGCGCGCGGCGTCAGACAAGGCTAGCACCAATTCGCTTTTTTCTTGACAGGGGTGGACAGGTACTCGAAGAGGGAAGGAGCAGAGGACGCAAAACCCCTCACGCCCGTCAGCCCCTCTGTCAACTGTTTTTGTGGCAGTTCCACCGCCACAGCTACAGTGCTCCAACAGCAGCAGCACCACCACCACCACCACAGCTGCTGCAGAACACCGCACCACCAAATCGCCCCTTGTTCTAATCTTTCTGACCTGTCACAAACCTATTATTTATTGTTGACGCCAGACTTGTCTCGCTGTGTCGGTCGTCGTTACTGCGTCGCAATTTACCTGTAAATTGCTGGAGCTTCTTGGCTCCAGTGGTGTCGGTCCCGTTTTAGCGACCCAAATAGCACGTTGTCTGACACCCTCACCCCCTGTAAACGACTACAAGCGCCGACGCTCCCGGTATGTGGCGGTGGAGCGTCTGGGGCCAGAACGCTCCTAGGATGCACGAATATGCACGAGAAACAGGGAAGTGGAGGAAATTGTCCGTGGCAAGCAGGGGGAGAGTCGAGGAGAGTCGAGGAGAGTGTTGAGAATCAGTCGGCGTGAATGCGTCAAAGAATTAAAAATAAAAACGGGCGGGTGAGACATATAGCCATTTCCTCTGGACACGGCTCCGAGGATAGCATACGAAGTATTGAGAAAGACGATAAATCAAGAAAGAAAAGGAAAAGCGGCATACTTGCTTACATCTTGGTAGCAACGTGGGAGCGAATGGGACGGCTGGACGGGCCAACCGCGCGAGGGGAATGAAACGCAGGAGTGGTTCGACGCAATGTGACGAGGAGACGCGTACCTTTGGCCTGGGATTCTGTTTTGTTTCTACATTGTATTTGCACTCTTCTATGGGGAGAACAGTTTATATACATATTTATTTTCTATTCGCCGGGTGTAGACCCTTGTGATCGACTGCTGGCTTTGCTGATGGGGGGACCCTGTTGCTTTTCAAGACGTTTCAAAAACGGTTTGCTAATGGGATGTTGAAAAAAGGCATCGAGACGTGATGCCGCGGAGACGCACATCATTGAAGAAATTACACCGCACCAAAGGCAGAGTAAAACTGCACGTACAACCCGCCTCCAATAGCGCCCGTCCCACCTGCATACAACCTACCCCGGAGGTGGGCAGTTTGCTCCGACTGCACAGTCCATGGCCCTCTCCAGATAACACTGGAAAATGTGAAGCACAATATGATAAAAAAGAAGAAAATCCGAGGGCACGAAAGCGGTCCCAGAATAGGCAAGAAGGTTGCTGATCCGAACGCATCACGCAAATCCAGGAGTTGTACAATGTACGAAATACAAGCACGTACAAATGTGCATGTACGACGACGTGTCGTGTTCATACAACGGTCGATATCGGCGTGTCTGTCTTATAGTAAAGGAAAATAAATATGTCCTTCCTGAGTCCTTCGCGGACGGGAGCGGAATGACAAGGAGAAATGGTCGTACGATGTACGTCGTCGTAGAAACAATCAAAGTAAAAACGACGAGAGTGAGTCTGAAATAGGGAAAACGGATGCGACAGGGGCGATGGGTAAGGCAACAATGCAAAGTTTGCGGCAGCAAAAAGAAAAGGCCGCGAAATCTGCAGCAAAAACTGCTTTCATGACGTCTTTGATTTATTTTTTACGGGCGTTGCGGTTTATTTACGACGCAATACGACTTTACTCCGTTCGCTGTGCTCAGGAATACGTAGTAGTGATTGTGGCTCTGGCACTGCAGGACATCTTTCCACCCTTGGGCGAGCCAGTCTCCCAGTCTTGTGCCTTGTGCAATGCGCGCTTGATCGACGATTTTGCCGTGTCATCGAGTCTTCTCTATCAACGTGGACAGGGGGTTGGTTTTGGGCGACGAGCCGTGTTCGGATCTGCAGCCCACAGAAAACGGAGGCTACCGTTTCTTTCCACTTCCAACCACGTCCGCTGAATACTCCTGCGGATGACTGACTTGGGCGTTGAGTTTTCAACAGATTCTGAGCCTGTACGATGTTTGGACGTGGGGGAAATGCCAGGGGTCGCTCGGTCTCTCGTTTTGGGCGCAGCTACACATAACCTGGCCATTGTTATTGTTCGTATCCATGAAAACAAACCCCACGCTTTCAATCCCACGCTTCTCACCTTGCCCGGAGCAACGATGCTCACCGACTGATAGCCTCCTCTGTTGATGATTGCGTCTTCGTTTGCTGTCGTCGCCATCCCCTCTGAGTTCGCTGCTGCGTGTTGCGTTTGTCGTGCTCTTGTCTTTGGTGCTACGGTATTCCTTCCACACACGCCAGCAACATGTCATTCGCTTGTCTCTTTGGTCACCGTTTTTGAATCTCACGATGCGTTTTGATTTGATGGCAAGTCCTTGTGTCATCCTCGCGGCCCTGATTACTCAAGCAACTGAAAGGCAAAGAACAGGTAAAGACCAACTTCTAAAGACCAACTTCTAAAGACCAACTTCATGACGGTCGAGGGGCAGAGCTATACCGTCATCGCCTCACATTTGACAGAAGAAGCACAGAACACGCCCAGTCTCCAACGGCGGCGCAAAGGCGCAGGAGCGAGTGAACAGGTGATCTACCAGAGGCTGATTTTGTGGCGCACAAAATAAAGAACGCCACTGAGCCCACCATCCGAGCGCGGATTGATGTTATGTTGTTCCCAGATATCCGAGAAGGCGCAAGACCCAAGGGGATACGCACGCACACACACACACACAGTTTGCAAGCACGCCAAAAAGCTGCCCATACACGTTCTACACCGACACATGGTCATTGGCCAATCACCGTAGCCACGCTGCCCACTCTCTGTTGGAGGCATCCTTTACAGTCTGCAGGCGAAAGGCAACAAATCATCGAGAAGACACAAACAATCATGTACAAAGTACAGGCTTTCAGTCACGTTGTGATGCAACAAGCGGTGTGATGAGGAGGTCATCTTCAGCATGACCACCACGACTATCGACCAAGACAGTACATAGCACAGTCACTTTTGCTGCAGACAAGGCGACAGGCAAAGCAGGCAGCAGGCAACAGGCAAAGCCTTACCTCTCGTCGACTCTGGGGCTGATCTGTCTCTCCATCTTTCTCTCCATCTCTCCATCAGGGTCTCCTCTTTTCTATGCCTACCCATGCCTTCTCCGCGTCTTCTTTTCCATCCTGGCTACGGCACATGTGCATCGCATATCCCCAGCTTTCTACAAAACCCGTTTTTCGACTTCTTCGCAGGGTTAGTCTCTCCTCGCTTGACGATTGTTGCTCTAGGCACTTACTTTGTATTGGCCTCGCAAGTCGACCGCCAAGTCGACCGCCAATACGTCTCTTGAAACGATCCTCCGGGAAAGGCAGACACTCGACACCCGGCTGGCCTATTTTCGAGGAGTCTTCCTTTGTCTGACACGCCTTCATATTACCCTGTCCTCCTCTTCATCTCGTCTCCCCTCTCCCTTGTTGTTTTGACTTCCTCCCTTGCATCTCCAACGCCCAGGGTGTGTCCCCGCACAACATACTGCATATTGTACGTGCACCGCTCGGACAGTCGGTCAAGTGACCTGCAGGGAATTTTAGACGCAGACGACATGATAAGGGCGACAGGAATCGTCTCAATGCAGATATGCACTTTGTACTAGTGTACAGCATGGCAGTGTCGATACCATCCGACCCAATATTGTGGCTATCTACCTCGTGCAGCGGACTACTCTCCTATTCTACGCCTCACATAGGAGTCGACACCAGGGCTGCTGCCCGACTGTCGAAAACACCATGTCCTGGCACTGGATGCACCACTGGTTCTGGCTCGTATGGAAGGTTTGCCTGCCGAGTCTTGTTGTATATTGGCCCCCTTCTCTTATCTTCCCCGCCCCTCTTGTCCGAAAGACTGCAGAACAAAGAAACCTGCAGGACGCGAACATGCGCGCGCGCCTTGTAGGCGTGCGGCCAAGCGATATGGAAACGGGGTCGGTGCTGGAGACGAGGTGGTGGCATTGGGTAGCTGGCGGTATTTTCCAGGCGACGAGAGGAGGGAAATGGGGATAAAAGATGTCAGGAGAATAAAAAAGAAAGCTCTGCCTCGCCCCATACTTTGTGCGTCTTCATCGCCAGTCCATCTCCATCCCTCCATATCTCCCAGACCTCAACCCCTTCGTGGAGCAGATGGAGCAGATGGGGCAGATGAAGCAGATGGAGCACCTATATGCAGACAGACAAGCCCCAGGATGCTGATGCTCTCTGCACACCCTCTTTTCACACCCTTTCGTGCCCTCGTTTACGCAATATCGCCCACACGGATTACCCACCAGCCCCACAGCCGTGGAGGCCATGCAGCAGAGGAGATTGTCAAGATGTGTTGAACAAAGCGAGTATTGACGCGAGAGTATCAAGAGTACCGTATGTCCGTTTGTACTTGTACAAATCTACAAAGACTGCTGGCAAGGACACAGCAGTATGGCGACAAAGATGTAGGATGCGACGTACGACGTTGCTGCCAAGGACATCTGGCATTCTGATCAGTGCTGCACGTTGGGAAACGTCGTTCAACGCCAGAGACCTTTCTTTGACACGCCAAGCTCGTTTACCAGATTGACGTCTGGCCGCTGCCGCCGTCGTAGCTTTTTCTTCCTTTAAGCCTCCGCCAAAACGCATTGACTAAAACAGGCATATGGCCGACGATACAAAGACCAAAAGGACCATACAAAAGAAGGAAAGAAAGAAACGCCGAACAGAGTTTTAGGTGTATTTTCGCCAGGGGCGAAAACAACCAAATAAAAGACTACGTGGGCCATCTGTCACGTCGTCCTTCGATGGCGTCCGCAGTGGCACCGACACCGATACCGATCATCGTGTAGATGTAGCACATATGGACGGCCTTCCGTTCTCGTTTCCGTTTCGACGTTTGGCGGTGCGTCTATGTCGTTGTTCCGTTGGCCGTCTATTTCTCCGTGCCGGTCTCGGCCGGTCTCGGCCGGTCTCGATCGCTCTGCTCTCTTCGTTTGAGTCTCGGGCCTTTGCCCCATATCGCGGGGAGCTTGCAGACCGGAGCAGAGATCCAAAACCCAGAGTCGGCGAGCTTGGCCAATGCACGACCCTATCCTTACGTTTCCATCGCTCCATCTCTCCATCTCTCCATCTCTCCATCCTCCACTTGTGGGCTCCTCGCCTAAGCCAAGACAATAGACGAAAGAAAAGACCAGCAGAGAGGCTCAATCCTCAAGCATAATTCACGAGAGAGGAGGCGAGAAAAGACCAGATGGGTTGGATGTCGCTCTACATGGCAAGTAATGTCTCGACGTGCAGTAAACAACAACTCCACAATTACATTACATAACAACGCAAAGTGACTTCTCAGATTCAAACGCTACGAACCTCGAGGCCCAGTCCAAGGCAGGTCGCCTTGACGGACGCCATGTAACATCGCGAGATGGTTGCAGATCCCAGGTGGAGATTGTCAGATGCTTGAGGATATGAAAAGTGTAGGATGCGCAGTGCTGTGCAAGGAATTACACGCAATGGAGTTCCAGATTCAACACTTTGAAGGGTTTTCATGCATTCGCTTATTGGGCTGGCTTTGCCTGCTTTGCGCCTAGGGGTGGCGAGAAACCGTGTTTAGTCTCAGGGGATGGCGTGTAGTGGTGTCGTCCAAGAATCCAATGCGGTGAAGGGTCTTTTTGGTTCTGTTTTCCTTTTCTGAAATCACAAAAGGCGGAAAGGCTGAGAAACGGACTCGAGATGTTGGCAGGACGTTGGCAGGACGTTGGCAGATGGTCGATTGTCGTGCAGTCGTGCAGATGGTAGGTTCGAGTTTTGCTTGGGCAGCCACTTGCATGTAATTTTGCTGCAGTTGTGAGACTTGCATGTGCAAAAGGAGGCGCTGCGTGCGAGGCGTGCTTTACAGTCGTTGTCTGCCCATGCCCTCCTACATCTCGATACATAGTATCTTGCAATCGATGCCTCTCGTTGCCATAGCAGAACAGATCTCCAGTGAGGCCTCGTCTCTGGGAAACAGTTGGTGGCGAGATGGAGGCGGGTTTTGTTCGATTTGTCTGTCTTTTAACGTTGCAACATTTTGTCGCTTCCCTCTCTTGGCAGACTGAAATATTCGCTGAAATAAACGCAAGGACCCGTCAACGCTGTAGTTTAAGTATTGGCCGAAAGCCTGGGATGTCAAGAAGTCTGTCGTCTTCCGCAAGTCGATGTTGGTGTCAGAAATTTCAAGTACATCCATCACACCTTTACCCATCCCTGTCTTCCTTGTCCTGCCCACCTTTTCTTTTATTGTCCCCTCCTCTTGTCTTCCCCTCTTTCTCCTCTTTGCTCCTTTTCCGCCCTCCACCTCCTCCCGCCGCTCTTCGTCGAACGGGGTCTAGAGCACAGTGATCGACAGATGGGCATGTAGAAAAAGAACAAAGTGAATCAGAGGCAAGAAAAAAGACTACGGGCCAGGGGCAAAACGGAGAACCAAAAGAAAGGGACGAGAAATACGGCGACGCGAGCATTTCAAGGGATGTGTAGAGTTTACAACAATTACAGCAATTACAGCAATTACAACAATTACAACAATTACAACAATTACATAAAATATCTCCGTACGTCGCGCGAATGCTCCGTCTAACCGCACTCTGCAACAAACCGGTCAGAGTCTCCGTTCCGACGCGGAAAGATGCCGCAGAAATAAAGTGTCCGGTGGGAGTTGACGGAGACGCGCAAAATTGATACTGTGATCGTAATTGACGCTGGGCCAAGCCATTTCCGTCCGCGTGATAATATAGGCGTGATATATCGGGAATTTAGATTGTAGCCGTTCCAACAAGACAACGCACAGCCGGTGAACCAACATTGTGGTGGGCAGAGGAGGGGAAATCAAACACGCAATGTGCAATGCGATATCACGAGTGACAATCAGATGCATTCGGGCAGCTCGGAGTGCTGGATGGCGTGTGGTATGCTTTGTGCGAGACAGCACCAACGCCAAAACTGACCATCTGCATGCTTGGCCATGCTTCCCATTTACTGCCAGAGATGACAGCCTCGTGATCTCCAAGCATTCGTGGCCGACATTCGACGTTGAGACGAGTATCGAATACAACCGCTACTTGTATCGGGTATATTTATATTGTGTATTTTGCTTCTTATCAAATGCAGTCCTTTGATCCTTTTTGGCTTGCATATGCATCTGCATGCAGGCATGTCGAACAAACCCCGAATGGCATGATCCTATATACGGTGAGATTGATTGCCATGGACTCTGTGCTTCATTCTCCGCGCCCCGTGAAGACACTATTTCCTCGATGAGAAACGGAGACCGAGGAGAAACAGGGAGTAGGCACCGTGTTCTTGTCGTCTTGCTGTTCAAAGACCCTCATACACAACAGCATATATATTGACTGCTGGTACGGCATCTATCGGCCCGCCGCCATGGCCGTTCATCGCCATCGGATAACTTCCAAGAGTCAACCACGAGGCAGCGTTCTCGGCCCGGATCCAATGTCGCGATAGTCGTCAATGTTGAGACACCACGATCTCTCTCTCTCTGTCACAAAACCCTCAGTTACCAAGTCGTATTGAATGATGGCCGCGCCTCGTCTGCTGTTTAACATTCAATGCCGTTGTCGGGACATGATGTACTCATTTTCGTCAGACCATTGTTCTGCCAACGGTTTCACCGTAACTTATCACACTTTTCCTCGGGCTGCCTTTGGCGTTGTGCAATGTACTTTGCAGAGACATCAAGTAGTAGTTTTCCGATGTGAAGCTGCACAGAACGGGTGCAGTCACCGTTCTGCAGACGCAGGTCTGTCAAGTATTAACTATCAATTATCACACCGCCTACATTCAATCTATAACAAGAGTGAAAGGGAGGGGCGTAGCTGCAGCTATGCACACGCTGCCACCATGACTGGGGTTTGAGGGTGTGTAGCAGCTGCAGAAACACATTTGAATTTCGAGAATAAGTTGTAGAAGAGGAGCAGCTCGTTGTCGTTTGTCGCCTACAAAATTGAACACGCAAGCTGTCTCACACCATACGGAAATTGACCACCAATCCATCTCACCGATGACGTGACAATCCGCAGTAAATGTTTTCATAGTTTGAGGATGGCCAGAGGGGGGAAAACAGTAGAAAAATAACTCGACAACAGTGAACAATGCACATTGACAGATTCCCTATGTCTGAACATCCAAATCCTGATGAATCCGGTAAAGACCCCGAAAAGACCAGACAGGACCGTTAAGAAACGACTGCTCGTCGTATCGCGTATTTTCCAAGTCTTTTGCCACTGGTAAAAACAGGATGAATCCTGGCACTTGGCGATAACGTTCATGATACTAATGAGTGAAGCACAGCAGCTTGCCTGCTGGCCCTCGTATGGCCAAATGCAAGAAGGAATGCCATTGCAGCCTTCGCCGGTTCTGCCTAAGTAGACATCTTGCGAAATGCACGTCGATACACTCTTCTGTTGTTTCTGCAAACCCTCGGCGTGGCTTAATTCTGTTTCTGTTTGTATTGCAGTCTGCAAGCCCTGTCTGCAAGCCCTGTCTGCAAGCCCTGTCTACTGTTTCATGCCGGCCGTGAGGCCGAGAACCACTCAATACGCCGCCCAACAACGCCGTACAAATCCGAAGATAGAACCAGAACGAAGAACAAAACAATGAACAGAACAAGAAGAAAAAGAAAGGAAAAAGAAAACGATCCAAAAGTATGGTGTACACAGATAGTATAACACACGTTGAAACGCGAAACACCCGTAATCGTAACAAGAACAAGAGTACGGCTACCGTCCCACGACGGTCCGCGTGCTGCTGCCGCCGGCATCCGTGCCTGTCTCTCCCAGAAGACTGTTCGACACGCTGCTGCCGTCGGCCTCGTCGTGGCGCGGGCTTCGTTTCCGCTGGGGTGCCGCCTTGGTCGCCGCGCTCTTTGACGTGGTCGATGCGGCCGACGCCGCCATGCCCTGGCCTTTGCCTTGGCCCGCCTCGCCGCCGTGGCCGTCGTCGCCGTCGCCGCCTGGCCTTTGCCGCTGCTGCCCTTCCAGCATCGACGCAAACAGCTCCACCCCCTTGGGCGGCCGGTCCATGTCCTGCCAGAGGTCCGTGGGCAAGAACTCGCCCACCTCCTGCCGGAAGTTGGCCCGCTCGGCCCGGTCCGCCTCGACCAGCCGCTCCACAGCATCGCGCGCCTTGCGCCACACCGTCTGGATCTTGGCCTCGACGGTGCGCCGCCGCTCGGCCTCCAGGATCAGCGTGTCGTAGGCGTGCGCATAGCCCTCGTAAAACGCGCGCAGCTCGTCCATGTCGGCGAGCCGGTCCGCGACGACGGCGCGCTCGTTGGCCCAGCGCGCGGCAAACTCGGACTCGGCCGCGGCGTAGCTGCGCAGCCGGCTGCCAATGTCGTGGAGCACCGCCAACGCCTGGCCGGTCGCGACCGACGACGCGTGCGTCGCCTCGGCGTGCGCGTGCACGGCCGCAAAGGCCGCCTCGGCCGCGTGCAGGTCGGCGGCCATGTCGGCCACCACCTCGTCGACCTCGGCCGCGTCCTGCAGCACCACCTGGATCATCTCGGCGCGCTCCTCGGGCGACACGGGCTGCAGGGCGTGGGCGTCCTTGTCGGCCTCTGCGCCGTCTCCACCGCCATCACCACTATCGTGGTTCCCGCGGCCTTCGTGCTCGGCAATCATGCCGGAGATGGACACCGGGTCCTGCTGCGGCGGGCCGCTGCCCGCCGCCGCCTTCCAGCGCGCCATCTCCAGGCCGCCCTCGGTCGTCTTGACGGCCGTCACGCACAGGTCAAAGTGGCGCGTCAGCGACGTCAGGTTCGTGGCCATGCGGTGGGATCGCTGCGTGAGTGTGGCCAGCAGGTGCGGCACGGGGTAGGGCGATGCGGCAGGCTCGTCGCCGTCGTTTTCGTCTTCTCTGCCCATTTCGCGGCTGCTGTCGCCGTCCTCCGGCACCAGAGGCAGCGGCGGCGGCGGCGGCGGCGCGGCCGCCATGGCCTTGTTGAGCGCCCGCAGGTCCGTGTCGAACCGCAGAAGGTCGCCGTCAAACGACGTCTGCGCTGCCTGCAGCTCTGCAATGCTCTGCTTGATGGCGTCCCGCAGCGCCTCCACGCCCGCCTCGTCCACAAAGTCCAGCAGCGTCCGCGGCGCCTCGCCCGCCGGCCGGAACACGGCCGCCACCGTCGTCGCCCGCAGAATCTCCATCGTGTGCTCGAGCTGTTCGTTGGCCGCGTCGAGCGTGCGGATCAGCATCCGGAAGTCGCGCCGGCCCGCATCGTACGCCCGGCTCATGCCCCGGCGGATCTGCAGGAGGATGGCCGCCTGCTGGCGGATGCCGTTCCGCAGAAACCCCGTCCTGGCCGCCTCGGTCATGGCCCCCGTGTACAGCTGCCGTGCTTCCGTCGCGAGCTCGTTGCTGCGCAGCACCTGGCTGATCGTGCCGAGCGCGCGGCGCGCGGCCAGCAAGTGCTCGACCAGCGTCTCGACGGGCACCACCGACGTCGACGAGGCGCCGCCGCTGCCGACGCTTGCACCGGTCCCGGGTCTCGTGCCGTCGTCGTATCGGCTGTGGCGGCTGTCGTGGCTGCTCGCGTAGCGGCTGTGGTTGTCGGCATCGTCGTCGGTATGGCTTCTGTGGCTCCTGTAGCTGTGGTTGTCATTCGCGTCGTCGCCGCCAACGCTGCTGTTGCGTCGATCCGATCGCCGTGACCGTGAGCTCGCCTGTGATGGCGGCCGGTACGGCACATTTCCACGCCGGCCTGGCATAGTCAGTCGTTGATGACTCTGAACAGCCTGGACGGAGATGGGATTGTGTTGCAAGAAGGTGAAAGGAACGGGGGCCAGGGGAGCTACAGCAGAGGTAGCCTTGCTGTGGCCCCGCTTTTGATACGGCAGAACTAGATCACACGCTCACCGCCCGCGCATGACGTCGTTTGCAAGGTCACGTGCACTTCCAAAGACAGTGATCAAAACGACTTACACGACGACGATGTGTTGGATTCGCATAGTTATGTGGACAATGGCTTGTTTAATCGTTTTATACGCTATATGGTGATTTGGGCCCGTCGTTCTTTTAGAGATAATACAAAAGATAATACAAAACGAGTTGTTTGGATGTATAGTATTTTTTTTGGATTATTTATTGAAGAAAAAGAAATTAATGCAAACTACAACAAAATAGGTATCGTGATCGAAATCAAAAGCAATTCTTGCCTGGCTGTCACTGTCATCCATGATGTGTTGTCCTCTTGTCCCCCCCAGTTGGTTGTACTCGTCTCCACCAAGCTCGATGGCGTCTGTGCCGTTCGTCGTGACATGACGTAGATACCTGGATCCGTAAATTGACAAGCATCTTCATCTTGACGTCCACTGACGGAGACGGTGCTTGTATACCGTAGCAGGATCGTCTACGTATTGGAGTGTCCTGTATAGACGCTGTTAGGGTGCGCGGAATAATGACTACGTCTACCAGTAGAGTTTCGAGCAGTGACTTGCCCGGATTTGCAGTCCTCTGGAAGGTTCGCCAGAAGAGTGAAGGAAAATGAAGAAAGAAAACAATTCCAAAAAGTTCAAAGCAATATATTACCCCAGAAGGCCTTTTGTGTCCGAGGCCGCCCTCGCAGAAACAATGCTATGTAGGTACAACAAATTTGACGAGTGCCATGAAGGTGGGAAGTCTCTTTGGCGTCAGATGCGTTGACCAAAGATAAGATCCAAATGTGAAACGAGAAAAACGAGAAATCAAACGCTTTTTCAGTCCCTTCCGTACAACGACTCCATGGCACGAGGCTTAGAAGCTCAGAGACTCCGCCTCGGCGTGCTTGTTGCGGTTCGTGTAGTCGACGACCATCTTCACCTTCTCCTTGGTGGCGGCCTTCTTGGACGGCTTCATGCGCGTGACGCGGCCGCGCTTGCGCTTGTCGCCAATCAGCTTCACCTTGTACTTTTTCTTCTTGCCGTCGTCGTCGGACTCTTCCTCTCCCGACTCGTCGTCCTCGTCTTCGTCCTCATCGTCGTCGTCCTCTTCCTCATCGTCGTCATCGTCGACCGAGCCCTCGCCAAGCCAGTCTTCAATGTCCCCGACCTCTTCGTCGCTCTCGTCAAAGTCGCTGACGTATTCCACGTCGCCGCCGTCGGACAGGTCGTCCGCATCCTCACCATGCCGCAGCGACTGGGCCTGCCGCGTCGCCTTCTTGGTCTTGACGCCCTCGTACTCTTCCTCGAGCTCCTCCTCCTCGTCATCGTCATCGCTGCCCTCCTCCTCCTCCTCAATGCCCTTGTCCATGTCCTTGTCGCGCGTCGCGCCGTCCTCCCGCTCCATCGCCGTCAGCACCTTCTTCCAGATGGTCTCGCTCACATTGAGCGGCTCGTGGCCGTACGTGCCCGACCGCAGCCGCTGCAGCAGCTCGCGCTCAATCGTCTTCTCCAGCTGCGCCGCCGACTCGGCCTTGCGCTCGCGCGCCCGCTCGCGGTGCCGCACCTTGGGCGCCAGCTTGGCCACCGTCGTCTCGCCGAGCCGCGCCTCCTCCTTGGCAATCTTGCGCATGCGGATGGCGACCTGCGTGAGGCGCGTGAGCCGCTGCTTGTTCTTGTGGATCAGGAACTTGGGCCAGTAGATGAGGCGGTCGTCGATCTGTTGCAGGGCCTCGGCGTAGTTTTGGGAGAGGCGGATGCGCTCCCACAGCTTCGACGGCAGATGGGCACGCTCGACGGTCTTCATGTACAGGTACAAACGGCCGGCTGGGCAGCAGAGAAGGGGCTGTTAGCGTTCGGTCTCGTGCCGTTTCTGTCTGGGGTGTTTGTGTTTTTCACGTACTCTCTGGGTTGGCGCGGACGGTGGCATATCGTGAGTTGGCCAGCGGACAGGCCTGCCGCGAGCAGAAACCTGTGACGTTGTATTCATTGTGGCAGAAGTTCTGGCCGCTCGGTGCTCTATGACAGGTTGTTAGAAGGAGACAAGGGCGAATCGGTGCGACAACGTGCAAAACTGAGCAAAATACAAAGGCACGCACTTGAGCTTATACGAGCAAAACTGCTTGTCAATAATGCCCCAAATAATCTCGTCGGACGCCATCGTCGGTTGTGCCGATCCGTGGCCCGTCGATCAGGAAAGAGTCGGTCCGCTTGTTCGGAGGGGAGAGGAGGTGGTCGTAGGGAAAACTGTTGTCGAAAGAGCAACGAAATCGACGGTGCAGCAGAAAATTAAGTTTGGAATATGGAGATGCGTCTGCCGCTGCATAGAGCAGGGAGAACTCAAGGCGAAAAAAATGAAAAACGAGCTAAAACTTTTTGGCGGTGGGCAGTTCTGCCGGGCGGTGTGTCAGGATGAGGACAAGTGGGGCATGTCTGTCCTGTAAAGTGGAAGGTACGGAGACGACAGAGGCTAAAGCTGTGATTGGTTCACAAAGTCTCACCAGAACGGCAGCCGCGACTTACACCGACCAGTGTTGACGTATGGGGCTCGCAGTGTTCTTTCGTCATAATTACGTTTGTACGTTGTTTATGACATTTTATTTACTGCACACATTTCCCCTTCCAGGGGTTTGGATATGTATCTGTGCTTAGGACTGTTTCGAAACGTGCACATGGCTCACGTTTGAGCCTCACAAAGGGAGAGCGGTCGAAAAAGTGATGCATCACCAGCAGTGCTGAGGTCAGAATGCTGTTGGTCAGAGACCATACAATCCTGCCAATAGTAGACAGAGGACAAAGATATGCATGCAGTAATGAACGAGAATCCCCGTCTTTTTCACGGAACTAATGCGGCCTGGCACGAGAGCGTGGCCAGAGCTGACGGAGAACTGCAGGACGATTCGCGGACAATGCAAGCCATGATGCACTCCTACTTGACGATATGTCATGAAACAACTGCTCAACGTGGCGGGATCTGCTCCGCCATTGTTTGGCTGCAGCTCCGTTCTCTGGCGGCAGTTTCAGGTATTTTGTCAGTCCATCACAAGTGACCATCAAGTCACTGTACCGGTCTGCCAACCTTTGTTGAATGTCTTCATTTTCCGCGAAGGAGAAGTATACGACAGAGAAGACTGTATAGAGTGAAAAAGTGACAGAAGCCGTAGCAAGACAACATGGAGAGAGTAAAGCTAGCACGGTATCGGAAGCGTCATTCTGGTATAAAGGCAACGTCAGATCTCCTTCTCCCTGGACATGCTGCTGTTCTTCAAATCATCTAAACAAGACCACAAAAGAACACGAAACACCAAACCATCAATACATTACCTCAAAATCCAGAACTTCAGAGAACCAGAACTCAAGGCAAGGCACACTTCCTTTGTCGTCTTCATATGGTGCAGACTGACTAACACAAGTATCACGACAGACACCATGGCCCATACCGACCACCACTGCCCCGGTCGCAAGGGCAAGAATGGTTGCCGCCGCATTAAGCTTGGCAAGCTGTCCTTTTGCCGCGTGCACCAGATTGCGTGCCTTGTGCACATGTTCTACCACATGCGTTGGGAGCCGTGCGCCAAGTGCCGGGGCAACAACAGAGTGAAAGCCACGGCGGACGAGCCTGTCAAAGCGGTCAAGACGACCAAGAAGCGGCAGTGGTCGTTCTGGAAGGGCGGCAAGAAAGGTGGAAAGAAGAACTGAGTCGACGGTCGAAGCCATGCCCCAGAGCATGAGAAACATCACTACCCTTTCCTTAGCTAGACAGACTGTGCACCTTTCGAGACGTGCTCACCTGGGCGGAACAAGAGAACATACTGTGGAGGACGATATATTCTTGGATTGTACCTAGCTTGAATCAACAAACGCGCCTCTCTATTGCGGCAATGAAATTTGTGAGAATATAATTTGCAGCTTCACTGTGGCACACTTGCTTACGTTATGGCTTCGGACCATCGTACCTTCCTATCTAGAAATATTTTCTAGAAGACGCAAGATGGAGAGTCACTACCTTATATGGAAGGGGCCGTGTGTATCACTACTTCCGTTTTATCGGTAGTGCGTGACTCCTTCCCGAAACGCTGCACTATCGTAATGTCACCATGTTGCCTCCTTTTCCTTGGGGCTTTCTCCATTGTCCCAAACAGAAAGAGCGATGGGTGGTTTCTGTGGACTTGAAAAATTTGCGTCCATCGTTCTGTGCAATGTCTATCCCTCTACTCTCACAGCTCCCTCCCATCAATCGTTGCTCACTTTGACCGTGTCCGACATGTCCGGCACATTGAGCTTGCGCGCCTCTGTCAGGTCCTGGAGTCCTGTCCGCCGGAGCACGTCCACTGTCGCGTCATAGTGCTCCTCCGCATACGCCTCGGCGTCGTGGCCCAGCACCCACGCCTCTCGCCGCAGGCGCATGGCCTCCGGGTTCGCACGGATGGCGTCCATGTCGGTCTTGTGCCACGTGTCCCGCGTCGTCTCGCCCGTCTTCTGGGCGGCCCGCACGCGCTCGTAGCGCAGGGCCTCGAACGCCGCAATGGCCTCGGGCACAAGGGCGGCCGAGCCGGCACGGCGCAGCGTCACACCGAGCGTCACGCCGTCCTCGACGGCCTGGCTGGCGCCCTGGATGGAGGTCGGCAGGAACGGATGGGCGGCGTCGCCAAGGAGGGCGATGCGGCGGTGCGGGCTGGTCCAGGTGGGCAGCGGGTCCCGGTACACCAGTTTCCAGTCGACGAGCGGTTCCGGCGTCAGGTCCAGGATGCGCTGGACCACGGGGTCCCAGCCGGCCAGCACCTTGCGCGCATCGGCCACGGGGGCCTCGAGCTGCCAGCTCTCGTCAATGTCGGCGACGTCCTTGTGCGTGCAGACCCAGGAGAAGCTGCCCTTTTTGAGAGAGGCGGCAATGAAATGCACGTCCGGGCCGATCCAGCAAATGTGCTGGTCGCCGTCTGGGTTGTTGTAGAAGAAGGACGTCAGCGGGTCCTTGGCGATCGCGGCGCCGTCAAACCACGCGCGGTACACCGCATAGCCCGAGGCCAGCGGCTTGTCCTCGTGGCCCAGGACGAGCGTGCGGCCCAGCGAGCGCACACCGTCGGCGGCCAGCACGACGTCGCCCTCGATGCGCTTCGTCGCCTTCCTGCCGTCGACGTCCACCTCGACGTCCACCGCTGCCGTGTCGGCCGTCTCATGGTACTGCACGACGCGGTGGCCCAGCCGAATGTCAATCCCGAGATCCTGTTCGGCATAGTCCAGCATCACGCCGTGCAGCTCGCCCCGATGGCCGTCGTACCGCGTGCCCCAGAGCTGCTTCTCCTCGGCCCACTCCTGCCGCAGCAGCGGGTGCCCGTCAAACGTCTTGATCTGCAGGCTGTTGGCGCGGTGGCTCAGCGGCTCAATCTTCTCGGCGACGCCGGGCCACCGTCGAAAAATACGGCTCGAGTTCTGGCCGAAGCTGATGATGTCGCCGAGCTCCTTGCGCACGGGAAACTTTTCGAGCACCGTGACCGTGTGGCCCTGGCGGTGGCACTCAATGGCGGCTGTCAGGCCTGCAAAGCCGGTGCCGACGACGATGACGCGGATGCCCGTCTTGGGTGCGGTCGGGTTGGTTGACCCCATCGTGGTGTGTGCAATGGGATGTCGGTGAGTTGATCGTGTTTAGGTTCTGGAGTTGGCGAACAAACGTGTTACGAGTGTACGATTTCCCTTCACTCTATTCGTCTCCATCTGTAGGCTAACAGTGTCACAGCGAACAGGGTCGTATTAGAGCACGGGCAAATCGGCCTTGGTGTTGATCGCGAGCGGAGCGATCCAGCCCGGCAGCATCCACGCGACGAAATGCTGGTTAGCTGACGTTTAGTCGTCTTACTGAGCTCTGACAAACGCCGAACTGTCCCCGTCGCACCTCAATTTGCAGACGCAACGCCCTCCGAATTGCGAGAGCAGCCTCGTCTTGCCTGGCAGCTATGGAGTCTTATGAACATGGCTTGCGTGGCCAAAGAATGAAGCTTTCCCCGGGAACTTATTCTCCGGAGTCGTCCCTCAATCACATTCCCCCCCAACTCTAGTTTCTTCTCCAACAAACAAACCGACGCGCCAGAGGATGGAAAAGGATGAAAGCAAATGCTGGGGAAGAGGGGCGCCAAGCAACTTTGGGCGGAACAGGGGTGGGCGGGAGCGAACATATGAGGATACCATGGAGGGTTGCATCGGTGCTGCTTTTCCCCTTTCGTCGTCTCCTCACACTCGGCAGTTGTGCCGCAACGATAACTTACACAGGACAACACGGTTGTTTACCTCGTTGGCCATTGCGGGCGATGCGACATCAACGAAGCAATCGGACAAGCAACGCTGCACCAGAGGGGACGGGCCACAAAGGATGACGGCAGAGACTGACCGGCTGTACGGGCCTTGTGTCTTCATTTCGTGTCGAGATGGATGTTGACTTAGTCGAACGGAGTAATTACTTATGTCCCGCAAGCATTCTGCCAATCGTTCAAATTTGGAGAATCACCGCAGCGGTTCAATGCACAGTGAGCCACCCAGAGACGGAACACGACAGGAGAGTCTTCTGGCGACATCCACGGCCCATTGATTGCTCTGCAGTCCGCGACGGGCTTCCATTTCCAGCGAATTTACGACCGATCATTCACAACCGTTTCGCTGGGGGATAGACAGGATACACGACCTGGTATGCAGAGACTGGACCGCCAATTTCTCAGGCTCGCATGGCCCCGGCCGTCTCATGATCGTCGAACGCGATGTTGCTGTCTCTCCACTCGGTCTAATGTTACCGTTTAACAACTTTGGCCACTGGCGAGGTTGCTGCCCATGTTTTGTCAGTTCTTACGTGTTGCCATCGCCACCAAGCGATCGTTTCCGACTGCCCCTTTTGCGTTCTCGCTGTTTTGTCATTAACATAGCCTTTCACACCATCCAAATCACACCCTGCCTTGCATCTCGGGACGCACCCAGATATATAACCAAGCCCACGATCCAGGACTGCCGTCATCCTTCGGACGTCAGCATCAGACTCGGCCTTCTTACACTCTCGTGAGAGATATCATCATTTTATTGTGAATTGTCTCTCGCTGGTACCCTACCAATACCGCAATGGTGTGGGGCATCTTGGAGACCCCTAAAGGGGCCCATGTTCCAGGCACAGGTATGACGCCCGTTCTTTCTTACGATGATCCCAAAGGAGTGGCCTGCTGAATAAGTAACTGCTTCAGTCGTCCTGGCCGACCGCTCTGAACTCCCGCCCGAGTACGCACACATCCCGCCCGACCAGCTCCGCCATGGTACCGGCCACTTTTCAAATGTCGTGCTGTCGCCGCAGCCGACCAGCTCGCCCAACGATCCTCTGAACGTGAGCTACCCAAGATGGGAGATACCAAAGCAGCGTACTGCACCGTGCTGCACCGTATACTGACAAGGATAGTGGCCCGTCTGGAAAAAAGACCTCGTGTTGCTCATCACCGGCTTGTCGGCGGGCGTGGTCGGCGCCTACGGCCCCATGCTGTCGCCCGGCTTCGTTGTCATTGCGGCGGACCTGGGGATCGACACCAACACGCTGTCCCAGGCCACCGCCTGGGTCGTCCTTGTCATTGGCCTTTCCCTCTTTGTGTTCAATCCCATGGCCAAGAAGATGGGCCGCCGTCCCGTCTACATTGCCTGCTCGATCATCATGTTCTCGGCCAGCCTCTGGGGCGGCCTCTCCACGGGCTACAACTCGTTTCTGGGCAGCCGCATCTGGGGCGCGTTCGGCATGGCGCCGTACGAGGTGCTCGTGCAGTGCACGATCGCCGACCTGTACTTTGTGCACCAGCGGGCGACGCGGATTGCCGTGTGGAACATGTTTCTGCTGTGCGGCATCGCGGGCGGGGCGCTGATTGCGGGCTACATTATCGAGAACCAGGGCTGGCACTGGACCTTTCTGTGGTGCGCGATCCTGTTTGGCGCGCTGCTCCCGCTGGTGTTTCTGTTTGTGCCGGAGACCGCCTACGTGCGTCTGCCGCTCGCCCAGCGCTTCCCGGTGCCGCCGCAACCCGGTGAACGTGAGAAGACGGAACTGGCCGACGCTGCCGCGACGAGTGAAGTGGAAAAGACGAGTGCCACTGGTGGGCCGGTTCCGATCGACCCCGAGTCGGCGTCGGCTGCAGCCGCCACGGCACCCACGGAGGCGAAGCACAGCTTCTGGCGCTCCCTGCGCGTCTTCACGGGCATCTACTCGACGACGGCGCCGCTGCGCATCTTCCTGCGCCCTTTTGTCATTTTCTTTTACCCAGGCGTGTTTTGGGGCTTTCTGCTGTACGGCGCCACCCTCACGTGGATTGTCGTCTTCAGTGTCGTCAACGCTGGCATCTTTACGGAGGCGCCGTACAATTTCTCCGTCTCCCAAACGGGTCTCATCTCCCTCTCGCCGTTTGTCTTTACCCTGCTGGGCGAAGCCATCAGCGGTCCCCTCAACGACCGCATAACTGTCTGGCTTGCGCGCAAGAACGGCGGCATCTACGAGCCCGAGTTCCGGCTTCCCCTCGTCGTGATGCCGCTCGTCATTGGCGCCGTCGGCTTCTACGGGTTTGGCATCACGATCCACTACCAGACGCACTGGAGCGGCCCTGTGCTGTGCTTTGGTCTGGCCAACATGGCGGTGGCCTGCCTGAACGCGTCGGTGTTTCCGTACATTCTGGACGCGCACAACGAGCTCAGCGAAGAGGCGTTTGTGGCCATCAATGCGCGCAATTTCCTGACGTTCGGCCTGACCTACTTTGTCAACAACTGGCTGCGCCACTCGGGCGCGCTCAACGTGTTTCTGGTGCTCGGCAGCATCTACGTGGCCGTGATTCTCACCACCATTCCGCTGTGGGTGTTTGGCAAGCGGGCGCGCTTCTACATTGCCCACAACCAGTTTCTGCAAACGTTTATGCACGAGGATTGAGGAGGGCGAGGAACGTAGTGGGATCTAGGAACGTGTCAAACAGACTACTAATATAGAGTATAAACTGCGTGCAACACAGCATCTACAAGTTGTCGGCCCTTCCTATGTACATCACGCTTCACGGCTGTCTCCGTCTATGCCCCAATGTTGGCCAGCCCGCCACAGGCCTGCACCACCGTGCTCTGCCGTCGTCGGCGTGCCCGTCGCGCCCGCTCCCACACGGCCAGTCCGGACATGACGGCCATCAATGCCCAGCGCTCGCCCAGCTGGCCCGACGCGCCGCTCCCGAGAAAGGTAAAGCGGGCCACGGTCTGGGTGCGCGACGCGTCGCTCGAGTCGTCGTCGTCGTCGTCGTCCCCGTCCCCTCGGCGCTGTGTCGCCCACAGGGCCACAATCTCGCGGCCGTCGGATGTCCGCCGTCGAGCAGCCGCGCGACCGGCTTCGTCGGCAATCAGCTGATCGAGGACGAGGTCGGACACAATGGACGAGGGCCGCGAGGGCGTCGCCGCTGTAGACGTGGTCCGCGTGGAGGACTGGACGGCCTGGACGGCCCGGATGGCCTCGGCCAAGGGATCCGTGGACTCGGCGAGGCGGACGAGCTGCCAGCCGGCGTGCCAGCAGGGTGGTGTTGGGTGTGTGTAGGCCTTCTTTTGTGCCACAGGCACAGGCACAGCACCGGTCGACCGCCGCGACAGGGCCCGTCGCAGCAGCTGGCCTGCTTTGACACTGGCGCGTCGCAGCGGTGCGCCCGGCGCCACCACACGATCGCCGCCGCCCCCCGCAGCGACAGGCACCGACGCGTCGTCGTCCAAGGCGCGCAGCTCGGCGCCCGAGCAGTATCGCCACTCAAAGGCCTCCCGGCGGGACGGACGGCGGCCGCTCACGAAACTGGCCGGCCCGTCGGCCTCCGTCTCCACGTCGACTTCGAACCGGTACCGCGTGTGCCAGCCAAGATGGGCGTGCAGCGTTTCTTCCGTACGGCCCGCAGGAACGTCGTCGTCGTCCTCTAGTGGCTGGTGCCCTGTTGTCCGCCGGCGGGCCACGGGCGGCAGCCCGATGGTGATGTTGCCCAGCGATCGGATGGACTTGACCGACGGCGACAGCCGCCCAAACTGCACATCCGCCCACGCGCCGTCGCGGTCGGCGTCCAGGCCACCGTAGAGCACCACCGGTGGCCGGCCCATCGACGCGTGGTCGTGGTGGCGGTGGTGGTGGTGCAGTCGGCAGGCATACAGCGGCGGGTTCGCAAAGGGCCAGGACGCACCCGCGCTGCGGCCCCTCTGGCTGTGATGCCGCGTGACGCGTCGCCCGCCACCGCCGAGGTAGTAGGTGACGCCGTCGTCGTGGTTGAACACGTCAAAGACGGTCGGAAAGGCCGGCTGGAGGGCCGTGGCATAGCCGTAGACGGGCGCGTCGTAGTAGGCGTCAAAGGACACGTCGCGTCGGGGCGGGGCCGACGAGGCACCGGACGGCCCATCCGCATCCTCTCGCACGGTTGACGCGAGAGAGCACGTCGATGCGTTGAGCGACGTGTACGAACCCCTGTCCGGTCGGCCGTCGTTGGCCTCGACACAGACCCGGTCGTCAAGGCATGTCGGAGACGGAAGAAGGCTCTCTGTCAGCGAAGCATCGGCGACGTCATCGCTGATGGTGTCAAACGGGCTCAGCGCCTTTTCGTCCATGCTGGACACGTCGTCCGAGCTGTCCGAGTCCCATGCAGTGTCTTCCATGTCCACTGTCGCGTGCTCGAGGATGCCGCACAAGTCGGCCGCGTCGACGCCGTTCTTGACGTCCATGTCGATCCCGCTGTCTCGCATCGTGTCGTCGACGCGGCCACCGAGGGTCGCCCGCACCACGGATGGCACTGCGACAGCCGCCATTTTTTTGAGGATAGGAAAGCCTCCAAAACGCGAGATTGCCATCGAGGAAAGCGGAAGCAGGAGAGGGTGCAAGACGGGAGAAGGAGGATTATATTGGACAAATAGAGGAACAGCCCAGAAATTGCGGAGTGTCCCAACGGGGTGGGTGTGCCTTAGCGTGGTGGTTATTACTATAAGGCAATAAGGATAATGGGGAAGAAGCCAGGAATACGGACTGCACATATCCTATTTCCTGGCTGGACTTGTCAGGGCATCATGACGGTCTTTATACAAGTGCGTTCGACTCGCTGTGTATCTATCGGATCGTGAACGAGAGACAAGGCAGAATCAACAAAAGACAGGAAGAGAAAGAAATGACGCACGCTGACGGTTGCTGGCCGACTTGTCGTCTGCCGACTTGTCTTCCATTTCCCCATTTAGAACAAACTGTTGACGGCCTCTGTTGTCGTGCTGTCGTGCTGTCGTGCTGTCGTGCTGTCGTGTCTTTGGAGACTCGATGATCGACCTGCCTTTCATCAGCCACCACATCTTCACTCTCGGTTGCTGTTCCGTGTCGATCGTCTTTATTGCGTGATTTAGTAGCTCTTGATTTTGTTCTATTTTGGATTGTATTTCCACCATCTCCACGCCCATTGCAGTCCACGGCTATACATTCTCACTTACACCGCCAACAAAGACAAAAGACACGGCATGGAAAGGCCCGCCCGTGTGCCTGCCAATGCACAAGTTTATGCAGCAACTGTGCACTGTGCACTGTTGTCGAATGGGCCCGTCACGGAAGAGCAGCACAGATTAGATTGCGCATGGGCGCATGTCGACGCAGTGGTGCTGGCGAACGGAGAAAAGTGCACTGCCCCTGGGGATCGACCAGATCGTCCCGGTCAATGCACAAAGCAGTACCCGGACGGGTCCGTTGGGGAAGCCACGAGCAGCCGCCCATCAGCCGTTCCTCCTGGCGATCATTTATGCGGCTGAGTTTGTACATCCCCCACATAATACGACCGTAATAAAGCAATGGGGATCATAACAAAAAGTAAAAATAAAATAAAATAAAATAAAAAAAGCATTGACAACTATTTTGAGCAAGCTTTTTTCTTTCGTCTGGCCCACGCATCTCACACTCTACTCCCAGTAGTAGGACAGAATGTCGAGCCCCATAAAGTCGTCTGTGAACAGCTTGCCGGCCTCGTTGCCCGCGGCGCCCGCGCACACAATCAGCGGCAAAAAGTGCTCGGCGCCGCCGCGCGGGTGCGTCACATAGGCCATGGGGAAGTCGCGCCACTTCTCGAACAGGGCCGCGCGGCGGGCCGCGTCGGGCTCGGTGGCGGCCGCGGTGACGGCGGCGTTCCAGTCCTTGAGCTGGGCCGCGGTCCGGGGGTCGCGCGCGATGCCCGAGAACATGAGCCCCAGGTTGTGGAAGCTGGCGAAGCCGGAGCCGACGAGGGCGACGTTCTCGTCGCGCAGCGGCGCCAGCGCCTGGCCCATGCGGAAGTGCGCCGCCGGGTCCTCGCCGGCGAGCACGCTGACCTGCACGACGGGGATGTCGGCCGCCGGGTGCGCGAGCAGCAGCGGCACGAACACGCCGTGGTCCCAGCCGCGCGTGTCGTCGAGGGCGGGCGCGAAGCCGCCCGCCTGGGCCAGCAGCTCGGCCACGCGCTGCGCCACCGCGGGCGACCCGGGCGCGTCGTATTTGAGGCGGTACGCGGCGGCGGGGAAGCC
Source organism: Sporothrix brasiliensis 5110 (assembly GCF_000820605.1). Taxonomy (NCBI): domain Eukaryota; kingdom Fungi; phylum Ascomycota; class Sordariomycetes; order Ophiostomatales; family Ophiostomataceae; genus Sporothrix; species Sporothrix brasiliensis. Next base: position 5,127,386 of record NW_024467139.1, on the reverse strand, counting down.
GCCAAAGTCGTAGAGCAGCTTCGGCCGGGCGCCGGACGAGACGTGGGGCACGCGCTCCGACCAGTGGGCCGTCACGACGACAATGGCCTTGGGCCGCCGCTCGGTGCTGTTGAGGCCCAGGATCGACGGCACGCGCTCGCGCAGGCTCCGGCTGATGTCGGCGTGGCTGGGGTCGCCGAGCACGGGCATGGGCCCGCCGCCGTGCGACAGGGCGACGACTGCGGCGCGGGGCATGTTGGGGGGAGACGACGTGGGAGCGGAGGACGACGAAAAGGACGAAAAGGACGAAAAGAGAGGCTGCGTCTTGGCTTTGTAGGCGAGAAAGGTGGCGCCGGCGGCGGTCAGGAGGATGGCCGGGACGCGCGCAGAGAGCCGCATGGGCGGCGCGGCCAGCGGACGGAGGAGCGCGAGCGAAATGGTGGACGATGGTGGACGGCAGGCGACGAGAGGCACAGAGCAGTTGATACGACGTGGCAACGTTGAAAGAACGCAAGACAGAGATGACGTATAGGCCAGGGGAAAACGGCCTGTCCCGTATATATATCCTCCGATGCGCTCGGAAGCAAGAGCTCCAGTGGCCGTGCTCCGCTGTAGCTTGCGGGCGCTAGCACAGTCTCCACTGGGGGCTGTGGCCCTGGAATTTAGTGGCGGAGTGCAACATACGCAGACACAGGCGTATTAGTAGGCAATGTGTAAGCAAGTGTGCGGGCGAATGCTGGGGGCCACTGAAACATCTGCTGACGGATATCGGGTCGGCCAAAGTTGTGCGCACGGCCGCGATCGTCACATAAATCGGCCGAAATGGACGTCGGACGGACGAAGTGTGAGAGTCATGCACGTCGTACTTTGCGTTACAAAATAGGTTATATCTCGGCTGGGGATGTCATATGGGATTGTTTATTCGTCTGAGACGTATGTATTTCGGTTATTATATTTCTCAAAGAATAAATTCGAGAGCAATTATACACAGTGGATTGGATTGAGAACACATCAACACAACAACAGCACCGCCTCACCGCCTCACCGCCGCTCTCCTCTCCCCTCGCCCCTCTCTTTCCGCCCTCACGCATCGTTGACGTGCTGCACCTGCGGCAGGTCGCCCTCGCCGTCGACGTCCTTGTCGCGCGCATGCGCCATGGCCTGCGTGTCGGCGCAGACGTAGCCCTTGAACTGGCGCGCGGGCACGCCGGCCTCAAACATCTCGTGGATCTCCTCGAGCGTGCGGTCGCGCGTCTCGGGGACAAAGACCCACGTGAAGACGAAGAGGATGGCGTTGCTGCCGAACCAGATGTAGCCGTACTTGGCGCTCCAGCCGAGCGACGCCGGGTTGATAAAGTAGGGCGCCGTGAAGACGGCGAGCCAGTTGCCCAGGAAATTCATGGCCGTGGCCACGCCGTACGTGTGCGCGCGGAACGCGTTGTTGGGGTACTCGCCGCCGAGCAGCCAGGCGTAGGGCGCGTAGGCCACGTAGAAAAAGGTAAAGAGCGTGATGAAGGCGACCATGACGCGGCCGGTGGCGGCCGCGCCGGGCGCGACGGTCCAGGCGATGGCAAAGGCCAGCTGGCAGAGGCCGCAGGCGGCGACGCCGACCATGACGATGGCGCGGCGGTCGACGCGGCGCACAATGGAGATGCTGGCGAGGACGCCGAGCAGGCCGAAGCAGGTCATCATGATGGAGTAGGCAAAGGCGTTCTCGATGCCGGCGACGGTCAGAAAGTACGTCGTGTAGATGTTGATCCACGACGACCCGTTGGCCGAGTGGAAGCAGATGATGGCAATGGACAGCAGGCTGCGCCGCCGGTTGACGCCCCGCCACATCTCGATCCACAGCCGCTTGCCCTCTGTCTTCTGCAGCTGGTCGCGCGTCGACGCTCGGATCTCGTTGAGCTCGCCCTGGAACTCGGCCTCGTCAATCGCCGCGTTGCGCAGCCGCCGCAGCGCCGCCGTCGCCTCGGCCTCGCGGCCCTGCGTCATCAGCCAGCGCGGGCTCTCCGGGAAAAAGGCGAGCGCCACGCACTGGATGGTCGGCACCACGAAGAAGACGGCCAGCGGGATGCGGTACGCGTTCTTCGTCAGCAGCGTCTTGGTGCCGTAGTCGACGGCCGCGCCGACAATCGAGCCCATCGACAGCTGGCACTGGTAGATGGCAAACACGAGGCCGCGCAGGTGCGCCGGCGCCGCCTCGTTGACGTAGATCTGGCCAAACGTCAGGAACCAGCCGACCGAGATGCCCAGCAGGAACCGCGCCACGTACAGCGCCGCCAGGCTCGTCGAGCCCATCATGATGGCCGTCGCCACAAAGTTGAGCAGCGACGCAATCCAGAGCGCCGGCCGCCGCCCGAAGCGCGCGCTGTACGGCCCGATCAGCAGCGAGCCGACAAACGTGCCGATGGTCATGAGCGACGAGATGAGCTGCTGCACCGTCGTGTCGATGGCCAGCTTCTGCGTGTGCTCGTCGTAGTAGCCAAACACCTTGAGGAAGCCCGGCATCGCCATGAAGCCGCCCACCAGCGCATAGTCGAGGCCGTACTGGAAGCTGGCCAGCGTCACGAGGCAGCAGATGGCCAGGCACTTCTTGTGGCTGCCGACGTCCAGCCGCAGCGGGTTGGCCAGTTCAGCGCCACCAGCCATGATGAGGTGGAGGATGGGGCGGTTGTGGAGGGCGACGACGGTGGATATTGGAAAAACAAATACGCACGAGGCAAAAAAGAGGCTCAGAAACAGGAATCAAAAACAGTGACTGCCGCGGTCGTCTGGCAGAGTCGTCCATCCACAGAATCCATCCTCTCGCCAGAGGACCACGGGCACCTTTATGTTATGCCGTCGCGCCACGACAGCTTGCAAGGCTGCTTGGCGTCGCTTCCATTCTCCAGAGTCGTCGAACGTTGACTCCGATTTCAGCTGTTATTCCCATCCCTGGCCCTGGCAACACTGGGGAAAAACTGGGGTAGCTTGCCAGCTGTGTGCTTTTGGCGGGAAGACACAACTACCGACTCGCTGGTTGCGGGGGTCCGTCGTCTAGCTCGATGCGCGTCTCACCTCCGCACGCCGTCGGTTGACTTTCCCGTGGACACCCTGACACCTCCTGAGCGCCCCTTTCCGCCCCCTGTCTGTGTTGTTGGAGAGCGTCGCATCAAGTGCCGTTTCTTTGGTTTCGTTGCGTTTTTCGCCGCGCGACCTGCCAAGCACCCCCGCTGCCCTTGGGGTCGTCTAACGCCCGGCCTAATCCCATGCTACTCGTGCCCTTGCCCGGAAACAGAATAGAAACGGGGCCATGAACACTGCCAGCTGCGTCCATGGATCGAGCGGCATTCGTCTCGTCGCTCGAGTTTATATGGCCGTCGCTCGCTGTGGTCCAACCGACGAGCCGACGTGCGGGGGGCTGCCGAGACCTGCGCGGAGTCACACGACTGGCCAGCGGCCGGCACTTGTCCACAGGAACAGTTGGAGAGCACGGCGTCCGTGGGCGAGGGTGGATCGGCGGAAGCACACTTCCTCGGCTGGTGCTGGCCACAAGAGCGTCGTGCAACTATATCAATGCTGCCGCAGCACTCTATATTCAGATCGCAAGGCCGAGCATACAGACGCAAACCAGGCACATCTTGACGTCTTGAACAGTCTGGTCACTTGTCCGTTTGCATCACCGCACCACCGCATCACCGCATCACCGCATCACCGCATCCCATCGCCACCAACATGGGCTCCGTCGACACAACGCCGGCCCTCCGGGTCCAGCCCTTGACAAAAGGCACATCGATCGACCACCTCGACTATGTCGACGTGTCCCCCATCATCGGCCGCGAGTACCCGACCGCCAGCCTCAAGCAGATGATTGACGCGCCCAACGCCGACGAGCAGCTGCGCGACCTGGCCATTACCATCTGCGAGCGCGGCGTCGTCTTCTTCCGCGCGCCCCAGGACGACCTGTCCATTGACGAGCAAAAGGACATTACCGACCGGCTGGGCAAGCTGACGGGACGCCCCGCCGAGAACGGCCTGCATGTCCACCCGCTGTACAACGACCCCAACAACATTCCCATGGCCAACGGCCAGACGGACAAGAATATGTACGTCGTTGTGTCTCGTTGTTTTTTGTCCTCCCTTTGCTTTTTGTCCTCCCTCTGCTTTTTTTTGTGTCCTCACTCGCTGACCTCGTAGTTATGTCATCAACTCGGAGGCCCAGAAGAAGCTCTACGCCACCATGAAGAACCGCCCGGCCGCCACCGAGCCCCGCGATCTCGGCCGCGAGTGGCACAGCGACAGCCTCTTTGAGACCTGCCCGTCCGACTTTTCCTTCTTGCGCATGCAGTCCACGCCGCCCGCCGGCGGCGACACGCTGTGGGTCTCGGGCTACGAGCTGTACGACCGGCTGTCGCCGCCGTTCCGCGCCCTGTTTGAGAGCCTGACGGCCACCTGCGCCCAGCCCGTGTTCCAGTCCGCCTGCGAGGCCGGCGGCTACGACGTCATGAGCCCGCGCGGCGCGCCGCAGAACGTCGACTACGCCTTCTCGCCCGTCCACCCCGTCGTGCGCACGCACCCGGTGACCGGCTGGAAGTCGCTCTTTGCCGGCGTCGGCCTGCACGTCTCGCGCATCAACGACGTGTCCTCGTACGAGGACCAGCTGCTGCGCGACTACACCCTGCGGCTCATCACGCGCAACCACGACTGCGTCGCCCGCATGCACTGGACCCGCGGCGCCTGCGCCATCTGGAGCAACGAGTGCACGCTGCACGCGGCGACGCCGGACACCCACCTCGTCGAAGGCGTGCGGACCGGCGTGCGGGCGTCTGGCATCGGCGGCGTGCCGTACCTGGACCCGGCCAGCACGGGCCGCCGTGCGGCTCTGGGGCTGCCGCCATTTTAGGGCGGATGGGGCAGGGTGGATGGAGCAGGGTGGATGAAGCCCGCGCAGTGCTCAAGCTTTTGTCAGCAACACTCGTAGGAGCAATGACAAGTGGAAAAAAGGTCGAGGCGACAGACAAAGACGCTGCAAAGTTTGTATTTGTAAACCTTGGAGAATAGACGAGCGAGATCATCTTGCCTAATGCTGCCTAGCCACTGACTAAGGGAATAGACAACGGCGCTAATGTCGGCGGGTCTCTTGAGCAATCTTACGTCATATGCAAAGCTCGTATCTTGTGATTCTGGCCCATTGCAATTGCGGAGGATCCGGTGGTTTGCAATCGTACCGTGTGAGCGTGTGTCGCAAGCTTCGTACCCCGCAAGACTTCAGCTGCTCACGCTCCGTGTGTGATGGCGAATTCCTATTTAAGTCTTAGCACGTCTTCTTGACGTTGCCAATTGTCCCTTTTCTTTCTGTAAGCTGCCTCTCTTCTGTCCCTCCATTGACATTCGCTCACACAACATATCATGTCCAAAAAGATCATTACCGTGTTCGGCGCCACCGGCAACCAGGGCGGCTCCGTCATCAGCGCCCTGCTGGCCAGCTCGGTCCTCTCGTCGCAGTACACCATCCGCGGCGTCACGCGCGACCCGACCAAGCCGGCCGCCCAGAAGCTCGTCGCCAAGGGCGTGCAGCCCATCAAGGCCGACGTCAACGACCCGGCGTCGCTGCAGGCGGCCGTGCACGGCGTCGACGCCGTGTTTGCCGTCACCAACTACTGGGAGACCTTGTCCAAGACGACCGAGATCACGCAGGGCAAGAACATTGTCGACGCCTGCGTGGCGGGCGGCGTCAAGCACCTCGTGTGGTCGTCGCTGCCGCCCGCCACCGAGCTGACCCAGGGCGTCCTGTCGCACATCGACCACTTCGACTCCAAGGCCGAGGTGTCCGCGTACGCCGAGGCGCGCAAAAAGGAGACCGGCCTCTGGGTCACGCACTTTATGCCGGCCTACTTCATGCAGCAGAACATCAAGGGCGGCGTGCGCCCGGACCCGACGACGGGCGTGCCCACCTGGAACCAGCCGTGGTCCGCCACCGAGACGCAGATTGCCGCCATTGACATCGTGTCGGACGCGGGCAAGTACGTCGCCGGGGCCCTGGCGCTGGGCGCCGCCGCCGACGGGCAGTTCATCCAGGGCGTGTCGCAGTGGGTGACGCCGGCCGAGGTGGTGCAGACGATTTCCGACGTCACCGGGACGAAGACGGTCTTCAAGGAGGTGCCCATCGACGCGTGGAGGGAGAGCGTGCCCGGCCCCGCGTTCGTCCAGGACGAGCTGGCCGAGAACATGCAGCTGATTCGCGACTACAGCTACTATGGCAACGACGCCAAGGGCAAGCAGGCGGACCACGACAAGTACATTGAAGCCGTCGCCGGCCAGAAGCTGACCAGTCTTGCCGAGTTTGTCAAGGCCAACTGGTAGCGTGGGTGTTGGTGGTGTTGGTGCTGTCAGTGTCGACGTTCGTCGTAGTGCAACTACTCCATAGTCATATGCATCACGGTCCCATTGTGTTTGTTCGGTCCTGTTATGAACTGCTTGTGTTGACGTTGAAGTTGACAGCCGAGACGTTTGGTGCTGACTGTCTTTGTGTTTGGTTCCACGTCGTATTTGTTGACTGTGCGTAAGCAAGAAGAATGTCCGTAATGGGAAGGTAAGATGGCACGCGACAGGCACAGACGGAAAGAACGGCAAGCGGCTCAACATGCAAGAGCGACTCGCAGCGTCATTCTGCCGACCGCCACCGCTTTATTCTCGTCGGTCTGAAGTCTGTGGAATGTCGCGCCTGAATGGCCCAGTTTGCCAGTGGTCTGTCGACAAGCTCGAGCCCCCCTCCGCCTGTCCCTTTTGATCGACCGAGCCATCGGTGGGTGTCCTGTGTAAGACGGACAGGGCATGCAGCCTGGTTTGCCCACTACATTTTTGGTCGATCTGCGGAGAGTGGAGCCCCCAGCACGCTCTCTCCGCCCACTAAACTGCACATAGTGCACCCACGTGGGCACGACGGATCGCTGACATTGGCGACGGCGATGTTCTTTGTTTTGCACGACAAAGGCCCAGGAACCAGGACAGGCCAGCCTCGACACGCATCCAATGAGGCGGCCTGCATTACCCGTGCAGCGCCATTAAACTACACGACTCGCCTCGACAGGGGTCTGCCATGTGCAGGATGGAGCTGCACGACAAGATGTCTCTTCTCGATTTGTCTCTGTTGTCGTCCCTTTTCTCTCTCGGTATCCTGAAAGTCCTTCTGCAACCCAGCTCACGGGTAGCCTCCCCAAACCCACCATGTCCCCTGCCATTCTTTTGTTCTTTGGTACTCCATGCCCAATCATGTCTCCCTCTACAACCACATTCTCCGCCATCCATGGCTCTTGTGTTCCCCTGTTCCCCATCCACGCGTTCGATAACGGAGAACATGGCCTTGTACAGAATAGACAAGAACTAGAGAGCGGGTTGTGTAAATATGCGAGCATGGTCGCTTCTCACCTGGGCGTTAACGTTCCCAGCGGCTCGTTCGGGCGAAGATAATCTTTAAAAAAGAATTGAAGACACACACAAGAAGACAAAAACGCAGAGGCTCTCCGTTGATCTCTCCGTCGATCCTTTTCTGTCCCTCCACCCCCTCCTCCGCTTCCTCCACGGAATGCCTGTCACGCCTCACATGTCCTCTTCGCCGTTTCTGTCACCCAACCACCAGTCGCTCAACCACCGCCCGACATCGCCGTCCGCCGCCTCCCACTCCGCTTCGTCTTCGTCGTCCGCCTCGTTTTATCCATCGACACCCGCCGGCATGGCAGACTCGACCCGCACGCGCCAGCAGTATGCCCGCCTGCTCGCGGACCACGGCAACAACGACGACGACGGCGGCGGCGCCTACAGCCCGGGCAGTGCCAGCGTCGACAGTGCCAGCGAGGGCAGCATCCAGATGACATCGGCGTCGTGGCAGCAGCGCGCGGCGGCGAAACGGGCGAGGCAGGCGAGACGGGCGCGCGTGGCCCACGTTGAAAAACGGGTCGGCTGCCTGCCGCCCGCCCGCCGTTTCTGGGCCGACTTTACCCTGGGCTTCGCCGACGGCCTGACCGTGCCGTTTGCGCTGACGGCGGGGCTGTCGTCGCTGGGGCAGACGGACACGGTGGTGTACGCGGGCCTGGCCGAGGTCAGCGCAGGGTGCATCAGCATGGGCATTGGCGGCTACCTGTCGGCGCGACAGGCTGCTGCCAGACCGGGATCCACGTCGGCGTCTGAAGACGAGGCCGAGGGCAGGGAGCGGGGCCGCGACCGGGCCGACGTCGAGTCCGGCCCCGAGATGGAGGAGACCAAGGCAACGGATACGCCAGGCGCGGACAGCCTCACCACGGCGCACCGCTACCTGGCGCCGCTGGCGCTGCCGGCCGACCTGCACCGGCAGATGCTGGCCCACATTGCGTCCCAGCCGCACGTGGCCGCGAACCTCGTGGCGGCCAGCCAGTCGGCGGCGGCGCGTGCGGCCGGCGACGACGACGGCGAATACGGCTACGGCGCCGACTACTACGCGCCGCCCGCCAACGACGGCCGCGGCAGCGACGGCGACGACGGCGACGACGACGATGCTGTCTGGCCCGTGGCGGCTGGCGCGTCCGTCGCGCTGGGGTATCTGGTGGGCGGCCTGCTCCCGCTGTGGCCGTACTTTTTCGTCACGCACGTCGGCGACGGTCTGCGGTACAGCTTTGCCGTGTGCATTGTGGCCCTCTTTTTGTTTGGCTTTATCCGCGACTTTGCCCTGGACGCGCCGTCTTCCTCGTCTTCAGAACGGCCCCTCCCGGCCGGGCGCCGCCGCATGCCGTGGCGCCGGCTGTGGAAGAGCACGTTCGAGGGCGTGCAGATGGTCATTCTGGGCGGCATTGCGGCGATTGCGGCCGTGCTGTGTGTGCGGCTGTTTGAGGGCGCCAGCACGAGCGGAAGTGAGTGAGCGTGTCGCCGGGACCGAGTGGAAGGGGTGCTACATGAAACGGACAGAAACCGACGTTGGATATTTGCATAGCGAGTGGATTTATTTTGTATTTTTATTACTTGTTTAATATTGTATTGTGAATTTTTTATGGCTTGTTTCGGTGACCACGTGGCGTTTAATTCGTTTCATTTCAAGGATACTGCTCCACGCCACGGACCAAGTCTATTGAAAACAGTCTGTCCTGCTCGTCCATGTGTTCGAGTCCAGCACCGCGCGCTCTCGTTTGGTCTTGCGCTTGTTGCCAGTGCCATGTGCTATACCGTCGTGCTTGATATTGCTCAAGTTGCTACCAGTTTTGTCGTCGGCAGCGGTGGCCCGCTTCGTTGCAAACTCTCAGGGTACAGTGATGGGGGAAACTTGGCTGCCGACATGGCCGGCCAGGTGGGCGTGGGCGAGGAGGAGTGCCGGCGGAAGGGCCACGACGACCGATGCCGCGACCATCATCAGTGCGAGCCGCCGGTTCTGCGTAGAGAGTGAGCGTCGAGGAAGAGTCACAGCGTCGGCCACGGCACGGGACGAAAGGGCATACCATCGTGTCTGCGCGTTTGGCCACTGGGCTGTTGCGGTTACGCCGCCAACAGCTGCAGCCCCGGGTTCTTGGTGACGTAAAAGTAGTAGGCAACGAGGCGAAACTGCATCAAGACAATGGTCATGAGCACGACGTAGGGAAACGCTCGGACGGACGGGGACTCGAGGGCGCCGGCAGCAACGAAAACAAAGAGGCAGACGGGGAGCAGCAGCGAGACGGGGACCAGCAGCGGGGAATACGTCATGGCGTGGCCGAGCAGATGCCGGAGGGCGCTGTGGACCGAGAGGCGAAGGAAACTAAAAATGCTGTATGGAAACTTGCGATGGGAAGAGGTTTTGCAGAGAAGGCTGGAAGCGCACGCCAAAGTGGTTGTTTGAAGTGGTTGCTTTGTTGTCGTATGTAGGTCCACCAGCGGAAGGTGCGTCTTATGTCCAAGGGCGACGACGCTGTTTCCGAAAAGGGCATGCTGTGGACTGTCCCATCCGGGAAAGAGCAAGCCGAGTTGATCATGTGTTTGAGCCGGACCCTCAAGGAAACCGCCGGATGCCGGGAATCTGCGGATGGCGCGTGTGCACATAGCTCGTCCGCCGCGCCGTCGGGGGGAACCGGAGCGGCGGCGGGTTGAGGACGTAGTCGGGTGTCGTGGCCACGCCGGCCGCCCGTCGCCGCCGCTCTGCCTCGAGCTGCTGTTGCTCCGCCGCGGCCGCTGCGGCCATCATGTGCTGCATCCGGGCGGCGGCGGCCATGGACGCCGCGGGCCGCTGCCGCCGCGACACCTCTGTCGTCTCCGAGTCGCTCTCGTAGCTGACCTCGGTCTCGTAGTAGGACCGCGGCCGACGACGCCGGCGCTCCCACTGGTCGCGCTGGCGCAGCCGCTCCAGGCGCTGGCGGAAGCGGCGCTCGTCGCGGTAGGCCGCGTAGCCCTCGGAGTGGGTGAGCCAGTACCAGAAGAGGAACAGCAGGACGACAAAGGCAACGACGCCGACCAGGATGCCGCCGATCTGGCCCTGGGAGAGGCCGCCGCCGTCGGAGCCGTCGGCCGGCGCGGGTGCAACAGTGGCTGCAGCGGCTGCCAATTGTGGGGCCATTTTGTTAGTGGACGGGCGGGGTGGCCTGTAATCGTTTACGCTGTAATCGCTGTAATCGCTGTAATCGCTGTAATCGCTGTAAGCACAAAGGGACAGGGGTGAATGTGATCGAAGAATGTGAGGACGAGAACATGTATGCACAGTGCAAGTCCAAAGTCTACGATACAAACGAGACATGCCCTCCGAAATGCGACACGGAGAAGGAGGCTGCATCTATTTATTCCGCAGTACTATGAAGGAGGATTACGGTGCGCCTACAGCTGGCCGTCGTGGGGGGAAGCTGCACTGCGCAGAACGACAGCGGAAAGACAACGCGAAAAAGCCGACCACTGGCGCGACGACAATGGCGGGAAGAGACAGAGTCGCGAGAGGCGGAGGAGGGACTGTCGTGGCCAATAAGGAATGCCGGCGAATGGGCAGAGGCCGCCAGACGCTGCAAGGCGACAGGCAGCAGGCGAGGGCAAGAGGGAAGACGCCTGCGTCGAGGCTCAAAGAGGGGCGCCGTGCAGGATACCGCGCATGATGCACATGCAGCTGGTCTGCAGCCGTCTGCGTCTTATCCCGCCTTTTCCAGCGCACGTCGCGCTGCTCTGCACCCATTCTGGTCGGCGTCCCGTTGCGTGTGATGCCATCTCGCGATGTTGGGGGCCGCGAGCATCATTTGCCTGTGCAGGCGCAAGCCAAGGCTTCCCGGAAGCGGGCCCTCAACTGGAACGCCGTGCGACGCGTTTGCCAACCATCTGCTTCGGGACGGGGCGTGGTCACCGATCCTGTCTCTCTCAGAGTGCGGACAGCATAGAGCATATGCGCCCGAGGGGCATGTCATCCTCTGCGGTGTCCTGGTTAGAAAGGCTGGAGAGATTATTTTACGAGCATCCAGGCTGACGTCGCATTCTGCACGCAGATGCAGGCGACAACCAGCGAGTAACATCTCGGGATGTTGTCCGTTCAGAGACAGCAGCTGTCGAGACGTTGCGCCACTTGGACCCGCCGAGCGCTAAATGACCCGAAGACGCCAACTTTTAGCGCTTAACGGCGGACATCGGCATCACATCTTCTTCCTCGTCATCAAGAGATTCTACCCACATTGATCTCGCCAGCCCCCCGCGGCCGCCATGCACATAAAGAAGAAGAACAAGGACCGACTCTACGTCTGCCTGTACGTCCGTGGCGGCAAGGCCAAGATGCCAGGTGGCGAGGACAGGTGCGTTCGTTGCCCCTTTTTTTCTCCTCGTTCTGTCAACTCACCTCGTCAGATTCCACTGGGCACTTGTTGTTGCGCCCAAGCACCAGCAGCACGACATCTGCACCCGGTCGACCGTTGTCGGCCGCCGCTTCCACGCCAAGGAGGACATGTCCCGCGTCCCCTACACGTGGACCGTGACGGCGGAGGACGAGCAGCTCGGCACACACCAGAGCGCACGCCTGCTGACGCGTGTCCTGGTCGGCAAGGTCGGCAACCGGACCGCATTGGAGGCGACGTTGCGCGGCATTCCCGTCCGGGACGGCCAGGCAGGCTACGACGGGTGGAACTGCGTGGCCTGGGTCGCGGAGGCGCTCGCGGCCCTGGGCGCGGACGGCAACGATGCGCTCAGCGCGGCGATGCTCGACTGGGAACGGGTGCGGCGCCAGGCGCTGTCGTACACGGACGGCAAGATTGCCTCGCACCGGTTTGACGGCCAGCCGGCCGCCTACACGTTTGTCCAGGACGAGGTGCCGACGTACGACCTGATGGTCGACAGAGAGGTGGTGCCCTGAGTGGAGGGGGACAGAAAGAAAAGAGGCGCGATGGTCCTTGAAGCCGTACAGAGGCCACATTGGTACAAAGAGACATCCACTGCGAGAAGACGCTGCCTTTGCCTTGAAGCTGAATTCAATTCATGCACGCAAAATACAGGACGTATAAATCCAAACGACACACGAAAAACGAAAAACGAAAAACGAAAACGAATCGACCATCCCCCACCCTACAGCGCAATCGCCACATTCATCAGCGGCTTGTACTTTTGTGAGCCGTGGACGTCGTTTTCCATGAAGCCGCCCGAGGCGGCCGGCTGGCCCTTGCGCATGCGCGGCAGCGTGGCCTTGAAGGCGAGCGCCGGGTCAAAGAAGGCGCAGTAGACGAGCTGGTCGGCGGTCAGCCCATAGAGGGCGGCCACCTTGTCCGGGGCCAGGACCCCCGACGCCTTGACCTTGTCGTAGACGGCGCGGTCGTCAAAGAGGACGTCGAGGGTGATTTCGTAGGGCCCGGCGTTTTTGGAGCGCAGCAGCTTGGCGAGGTCGCCGACGGTGGTGGTGGTGGGGGTGGTCGTAGTCGTCGTCGCCTTTGACGAGGTCGATGCCGACGAGGTCGTCGACGCCCCATTGGTGTGGCCATTCACCTCAACCTCCGTCACAAGGGCCGCGGGCAGGTCAGCCACCCTCGTCCCCCCCGCCGGCCCCGCCCAGGCCACCTCCCAGCGGAACAGCGCAGCCCCCTCCGTGCCGGCCTCCCGGGCGCCCTCCTCGCCCCGGGCCAGGTCCATCAGGTGGTACACGGAAAACTCGGCACACGCGCCCATCTCGATCTCGCCCGGCCCGCCGCCGATGCCCATGCCAAAGTTTCCGCTGTTGGCCTTCTGACCCGGGTACGACCCGTGCACGCAGCCGATGCGTGCGGCGGACGCGATGCTGGTGGCGTCGGCCTGCGTGGGCGCCAGGGCCTCGCCCACAAGAAAGGCGACGCCCGGTGGAGGCCCCGCGGGCCCGCCACGTGCGGGCCTACCGGCATCCTGCCCGTCGCGGTCCCGGCCGTCGTAGACGTGGAAGTCGAGGTGCCACGTCGCGGGGTCGAGGTGCGCGTGCTGCCTGCCGACGTACTGCTTGATCTGCGCCAGCACGTCCGGCAGCTGCGCCAGCAGGATCGGGTCGCAGAACGAGCCCATGAAGATGGTGCGGTAGCCCGTGATGCGCGCGCCCTCCAGCTTGATCGTGTAGGCGCCGCCGCCGCCCCCCTCTTTGTTCCACGACGGATGAAACGTGGCGCCCTGGACGTGCACCGACGCCCCGTCGTCGCGCTGGGCGTAGCGGGCCGTCGTCAGGTCCAAGTGGCCGCCCGGCCCGGGCAGCTGGTCCGGGCGCGTCTTCTCGTAGAGCGTGTGCGCCGCCACCGTCAGGGGCCGGCACACGGCACCGGCGGCCAGCGCGTGGATGTCGAAGCTGCCGTCGCGGTAGACCGTGGCCATGGAGCCCTTGCTCTTGGGCGTCGCGCAGAGGCCGCCGCACTCCATGATCTTGCCCATGTGCGTGAACCCGCCGAGCACGCACGCATCCATGGCCCACACGTCTGTTGTCGCTGTCGCTGTCGCTTTCGCCGCGGCCGCGGCCGGGCCCAGATGGTGGTAGGCGCAAAAGGCCACGTACGGCGACGGGTCGTAGGCGCGCCCGCCGAGCACGACGTCAAAGTCCGGGTGCGCCGCCATGGCCTGCACAAACGGCTCCGGGCCCATCTGGCCGACGACGACGGTCGTGGCCTCGACGGCGGCCGCCGAGAGCGCCGGCACGCACGGACCGCAGCCCGCCACCGCGCCGGCCGCCAGCCGCTCCTGCACCAGCGCCTTGTCCACGCCGCTGTACACGGACAGGACCTTGAGCGTCGTCGCGGTGCCGTCCTCGCCGTTGAGCCCGTCCACGGCCTCCGCCACCAGCCGGCCAAACAGCCGCACGTGCGCGTCCGCGCCGTCGCCGCCCGCCGAGCTCAGCAGCAGCGGCACGCCGTACTGCCGCGCGATCCGCAGACACGCCAGCAGGTCGCGGCGGTACGCGCTCTCCGGGCAGGTCGTGAGGCCCAGGGCCAGCTTCGACGGGCCCGAGTCCGTCGACCCGCTGTCCATGATGAGCGCCGTCGGCACGCCCGGGTGGTCGCGCCGCGCCGCCTCCAGCCCGCGGTACACCTCGTCGATTTCGAAGCCGTAGCCGAACATGCCGACGGGCGTGACGATCTGGCAGAGGACGTCCGAGGACGGTGCAGGCGTGGGAACGGAACCCATTGTGAGGGGGTGTGGTGAGGTACGATGACGTCTGTTTCGTTTAATCTTGACGTGGGGTATGATGGATGGTCAAAGGCCGCCTGGTGTTTGGCAATGTAGATGCAATGAATCTGGAACCAAACGACGACAAAAACAGCGGTGTCCAGCTCCTATTTGAAGCTTTTGTGTTGTCTCGTTCTGCGTTGACATTCTCGTCGTTCCTCTTCGTCTCACATTTCCTGCCATGATCGGCCCGGACTTTTGAGCGCCCGTCGGCTGCTGCCAACTTTTGAGCAGTAATCTAACAAATGTCCGCAGGACTTCACGTCGTCTGAGAAGTTCTCCTTGTCCTGCGTCCCCCCTCCCTCATGTTTTCCCTTCTGGTTTGTTGGACAGGACATGTCTGTGCGAGGAGCCTTTCGGTGCCGGAAGCGAATTTCGGCAAGTGGGCCCAGCGACTTACACCAGCTCTTGGCGCTGATGCGGTGTGCGGGGAAGCAACGAGAACAGGCAAGCCGACAACCAGTCAGTAACTGTGGAGCGCCAGCGAAGTGTGCATTGTCATTGTCTTGAGCCATTCTTTATCATATCAACTGGTATGTCGCAGTGTGTCACTGTGTCACTGCCTCGCTCCCTACACGGAATTCCAGTTCGGCGCGCGAAACAAATTCATAAAATCATCCGCGTCGTCAAACCAGGCGTTCCAGTCTGTAAATACCTCGTCGCTGAAGGCGTGGCTGAATTGCTCGGCGAGCGTGCTGTCCGCCTCCCACTGTGTGCCGCCGTGGCACGTTGGTCCAGCATCCTGCGCGTAGCGTGGTGGGGGCGGTGCTGTCTGTGCTGGCGGAAGTCGTATTGACCGGTCCATCGGCGCCGCATGCTGAACGGCCGTGTTATTCTGCTCGCACACGGCCGCAGTGCGTCCTTGTGTGGGCTCTGCCAGCGTCGCGTCCGCACCCAGGAGCCGGCTGGCCGTCGCCGACCGCGTCACAATGGTTCGGCGGGCCGCCGCCGCTGACGCCTCCGACTGCTGGCACGGCAGCTCGCGGTCTGGGCCCTCGAGGTACTTTTGGCGCACGCGCTGCCGGACGACCCACGAGGCCTTGATGCCCACCTCGATCAGGTCCGTGTCGGGCGGGGCCAGCGCGCGCGCAAAGTGGTCGGCGAACGCGCTGGCGACGCGCGGGTCGTCGGCATAGTGGGCGACGAGCCGCAGGATCCGCACGCAGCGGCCGTTCTCGTCGGCCGGTTGGCGGACCAGCGCGTCGATGAGGTCGAGGGCCTGGCTGGCGGCGGCCAGGGCGCGGGCCGTCGATTCGTCGCGGTCGTCTGTTTCCCGTGGGTGCAGCATGGCGTAGATGAGCAGAGCAAAGACGGCCATCAGCATGGCGCGGCTGTAGTGTTTGGGGAGGCAGCGCTTCGCGGCCGCAATCACAAGACGGGGTCGTCGGGTCTGGGCGGTGCTGTCGCTGGCGCTGGCGCTGGCGGAGCACGACGCTGGCTCGACATCGCTGCCGTCTGCGTAAAACGCGGCCATCCGCTGGATAATGCGGCCGGCGTAGTGGATCGTCTTTTGCCACGCCGCCTCGATCAACAAGTCCGGCTCGTTGACGGCCGGCCGTGGCATCAGAAGCGGCGCGCGGAGCCGAAGCCGTGCCGCCAGCAGATCCAGGTGGATGAGAAACGGCAGCTCTCGTCGCTCCTGGCTGCCCTCGGCGGTCGCCCACTTTTGTTCAAACGCGTCCAGCTCGCGCTCCATCACGTCCAGGACGGGGTTCCTTGACGAGAGCGTGGCCGACGTCGACGTCGACATGGACATGGACGCCGTGTCTTTCAGGACTGTGTCGTGGCGGAACAGGATCGTCTGCAGCTCGATGCGCGCCGCAAACGCATCCGACATCCCATCGCCCAGCTGCAGCTGCAGCTGCTTATGGAGATGCGGCGCCAGCGATGCCACAGACGCCATGGGCGGCGGCAGCCCCATGTCGATGGCCAGCGCGTTGCTGACCACAAAGGCACCCAGCCACGTGCGGTACCGGGCCGCGTTCGCCTGTTGTCGGTCGCCGTCGTCGCCGTCGTCGCCGTCGGCGCCGCCACGGCCTGTCACCACCTCCTCCCTGCCCCCAACAGACGAGTACCACCACAGCGCCTCGGCCTCGTGCAGCCGCAGGTGGACGGCCGAGCTGGTCGCCACCCCGCAGTAGTACCAGCTCGGGTCGTTGCGCTGCCGGTCCACGGACAGCGGCCAGGACGTCAGCACGAGCAGCGCCTGGGTCATGTAGACGGTGCGGGCCGGCTGGACAAGCGCGTCCGCCAGCAGACGACGGTACGGCGTGACGAGCGGCTCCAAGACGGCCGCGCGGTGCTGCGGATGGTTCTGCGCGGCCGTAATCAGAATGGTCCAGAACAGCAGCTCGCTGTCGGCGCAGACGTCCGCTGGGGTCTTGGACGCGCTGACAATGTCCACGATGGGCAGCATCGGATGGAAGACGGCAACGTAGCTTGGACAGTCAGTAAGACGGTTTCCGTTGTCCATCAATGTAGATTGGATGGACCACTCACAACGCAAACAGATCGTCAACGACAGCAAAGCTCAGCCGCACGCCGTCCAGGTCGTAGCCCGGCGTGTCGTCCGGCGAGTCGTCAGAGAGGCCGATGACGGCTGGCGATGCCTCGGACTGCGTCTGCGACGGAGTCGGATGGATCTGCGTCCCGTGTGCCGCCGCGCCCATGGAGTCCACAATCTGCTTCAGCTGCTCCTTCTCCTCGAGCAGCCGCTCCAGGGCGCCGCGCACTGGCCGCCGCTTAAAGTCCGAGTCAAACACGCACGGCTTGCGCCGCTTCACACACCGCGAACAGGGGCTCGGGTATCGCTCGGCGGCGTCGCATCGCAGCTTCACCTGTCGGCACGTCGTGCATGCCATCGAGCAGCGTTTAGCGGACGACGACGGCATGGCTGGTGAGTGCATCGGGGTCTCTGGCTGGTGGGCCATGATGCTGTTTCGTAATGGTCACAGGATCACACTGCTTCGCGTTGACGCTTCATGACTAGGAGGGCGATGTGGCATAAATAAAAGGCCATGGAGGCGTGGTGTTCGGCCATGCAGGACTTGTCGACAGCGGGGAGGAGACAAAGGCGTCAGGCCTGATCCTGATTCTAATAGTGGCCTTGCCCCAGGGGGTTTAGTGGAGTTTGTCCCCTCCAAGCAACCTAAAATTGCCGCGGCTAGGTCCCGCGAAATATTTGGGGCGCCCCTGTAGTTAGCGGGTGAGATTGCAAGCATAATTGAAAACAAAGCATTGTCAACGCGAGATTAAAAGAGAGAGGTAAACATAAGCGAAGATGGAAATACAAAATATGAATAAGCGGAAACTAAAGCCAAAAGAAACTGTTTCCAAAAAGTGTCATATACTGATGCAAAGACGTAAAGTATGCCGATGTCGTCGCCGCCACGGTCGACTCACAAGGACGGTCGACTCAACACTCGTTCCCTCGTCACTGTTTTCTATCAGCCGCCAGCCTCGACCGGAGAAACTCCAAAATATGCGGCCGCACGCCAGCATTGTCGTGGGCGAGCCCCGGCACCACCGTCAAGGTAGACGCGATGCCGTCGGCTGCCCACAGGCGATGCAGTTCCGTCGCCGAGTCCAGCCGGCTGCCGAAGCTCGTCGGCAACGTCGACGCTTTCTCGCCGCCCTTGTCCTGTCCTGCCTTTGTCACGGCCGTGGCCTCCTTGGCCTTCATCGCCCGCAGCCACTCCCAAAACGCCGGCCCGCCGTGCACCGCGCTGTCCTCGCTGCCGATGGCAATCTGGATCGCCACCCTCGCCACGGCGGCCTTGTCGACCGCGCGCCCAAACACAGCCTCGACGTCCTTGATGCCGACCGGCCAGTTCTGCGTATTGTCCAGCCGCGTCGCCCGCCCTGGTGCACCCACCCCCACGGCCGCCAGCCGTTCCGGGTAGAGATACAAAAACCGGTGGGCAAACTGCCCGCCGCCTGAGAACCCGCCCAGGTACACCGCCTCGGTGGCAATCCCCGGCCAGACGGCGGCCACCTCGTCCAGGATTGCCAGCAGCACCCGGTCCGACCGCAGCGTCTGCGACCGCAGCACCTTGTACGCGTCCAGGTCGTGCGGGCCGTCCATGTTGGCCGGGAAGAAGGGCGCCAGCACGGCGCACCCGTTGGCCTCGGCGAAGGCGGCCAGCTCCGTCGAGAGGGGGCTCGTATCGCGGCGGGTGCCATGGACCCAGACCACGAGGGGGAGGCGGTCGTCGGCCGTGTCCGCCTGGTCGTCGTCCGTCGCGTCCGCCGTGTACTTGGCGTGGTACTGGCTCGGCGGCACGTACAGCCCGTACGCCACGCGCGGGTCCGCGGGGGCCACGCGCCATGGGACGCGGCCCGTCAAAAACACGGCCTCCAGGAACCTGGCGGGCACATCCCTCGTCGTGAAGCGGCGGTCCAGTGCCATCGCGAGGGATTTGTTGCAGGCAATGCGTCGGCGGTTTGGTCGTCGAATGCCTCGGCTGTGAGTTGTTGGGGACTCTGCTCACGCCGGCCGTCGTCGTTCTTCGTCAGCCGTCATGACGACTCTCATCTTTAATACAGGCAGCACGATAACAAAATTGTAGCGTGGTCCAGCCAGACGGAGCAAACGGCGCTGCCAGAAACACCGATGCCGATTCGGCCAGGGGGTTGAGCTGTAGTGCTGTTGTTGGCTTGTTGCTTCCAGCGGCCTTGCCCCGCTAATGGCCAGGCCCCTCCTTCCCAAGCGAATCTCGCTTCGTCGCGAACTCCGCCGCTGGGGAAGGAACGGGGTTCGCGACATACGATTTGTGTGACAAAGATTTTTTGAGGTAGGTGCATGTGCAGGCACAACCAAACGCACTTTCCTTTTTGGCAACACGGTACTCGCACTGGAAGGTGCCATCCACCGAAAGGATATGCCACTTGGAGGAAGGAACGCGTTTGGGCATAACCAAAGTCTCAAGGAAAGAGCAATTGGAGGGGTGTCAAACAACGCTGCATTTCGTAGAGAAAAACTGAAATCCGTACATTTTCATCTCTGGACTCTTGTAATTCATTTTGTTCAGCATCACGTCGACACCTCACGCGACCCACAACTGCATGTTGGTAGGCTCTTGGGCCCCGATGTAACGGTCCGCTTTCGGTCGTTCTGGCAGTAATTCGTGCCACAGGCCATCTTCACCGCAACACCAAACTCACACGCTGGAGTGGAATTGTGTCTCCGCGACGTGATGCCCAACTTTGACAACTACGCATTTGGCGGCGCTGGACGCCTGCCCGACTCGGACAGCGATGCCGACAGCGATGCCGACAACATCTACAACAACCCCGAGGCCATGTTCAAGGCCATGAACTTGCCGGTTCCGCTGATAAAGTCCGCCGACGAAGTCCGCCGCGAGGCCGACTCGCGCCGCAAGAACGTCCTGGCCGACTTTGCCACGCTTCGTGCCATTGTCGAGCGCCATGAAGAGACCCTCCAGCGGCGGTGGCTCAAAAAGACGCGAGCGCAGCGGATTGCCGTCTTGCTCAAGGCCTGGCCCGGCATGGCCGCCATGCACCGTCCCGACTTCGAGACTCTGCGGCAAGACGCGCCTGGTTTCCGCGGCAAGAAGCTGCTGCAGCCCCGTGACGCGGTCATGTGGCCCTACATCAACCAGGACGACCTGTCCAAGCCACGGTCTCTGCTGCTGCTCATAAACGCCCGCGGCCGCCACCACCCCTGCCTCTTCGCCGCCGCTGACGACGAGCAGATGCGTATTGGCGTCGTGTCGCACAAATTGTCGCGTGTCTACCTCAACGAGTGGACCATGATTCTCAATGGCGACCCCGACTCGCCGACAATGGACAGAGACTACGGCACACTGGTGAGCTGGGACGACAACGAGGACGCCGACAACTGGACATTCACGCGAGCCCAGTTGATCCCGGGCGATGGCCTCGTTGTCCTCGAGGCCCAGGAACGCCTTCTGCGTTTCTTGATTGACTGATGTGCGCTGGTGCTCCACGAGGTCGACATGGCGTCCGTCCAGGACGCTGCAGCAGCTTCAACAAAGGTATGCGGCCGGCATCCGCCCGGCCCTCTCCCGGAAGAATATCTCCTCGCCCTTCTCAAGTTTCAGTTTCAGCTGCAGCAAGCTGCCAAGGGGCCCTGCAGCAGTTCAAGGTGGTGGTCCCCGCTTCGCCGCCCATGCGTAACCTCTTTTGGCGCGAACCGCCGCCCAACAAGACGACGTCCCACATTGCCGTCCAGTCGCGGTCAGCTGCGCGCAGCAGTGTCGCTGCCGAGCTCACCTTCCAGTTCAGCACGCTCTGGGAGGACGGGCAGCAGCTCTTCTTGCTGCGCATGACCACGGCCGTGGACGAGCTGGAGCGCCTGATCGAGACGGAGCCCGAAGCCAAGAGCCTTGTGTCGGCCCACGTCGCGGCATTCATAGGCGACCTCTCGATTGTGGCCCAGTGCCTGGCCCAGATCGACCTCTATCAGCCGTGGTCCAGTGGCTTTGAAAACCACATGGTCCGGTACAAGGACACGGTCGAGCGCGCTGTTGACGCCGAGCACGCTCCGATGGCCAGGATTCAGGCGGCCGTGCAGGAGAACAGTCTCGCGGATGCCACCAGACTCGGCACACCGACCGGCGGCCGCTTTGCGTATCCCTGCGAGAAGCGCCGCACCAAGGAAAACACCGAGGCGCTGCGGCAGGCAGAGCGCAACCTGGACGCGTTCTGGGCCTGCGTCGACCGCCACATGTACGTCAAGGCCGGTGATCTGACCGGCACCGCGACACAGACGCTCTTGTTGCAGCCGCGGATCATGCAGCGCACCGCCGAATGGGTGGAGACGGTCACGCCGGGGAAAGGGAAAGGTGGAAAGAACGAAGCGGCACCGGCGAACAAGACGTCCAGTGGCAGCATCGGCATAGGCAATCCGCTGTCTGCGTTTTACTTTGGTCTCGTCGAGAAGCCATCGCAGGGACGCCTCGCCGCGTCGTCGTCCAGAGACAAGGCCAAGATCAAAATCAAGACCAAGACCAAGGGTATGGCCGCAGCGGCAGCAGCATCCCCAACGGACGACCTCGCCGGTCCCTCACTCGATGATGCCGAGCCCGTCGTCCAAGACACACAGCCCACCGTGCCGGTCGACGCCCGCGCCATCAAAGTCTTCCGCACCCTCTTCTTCAATGCCGACGTCACCTCCACCCCGGGTGAGGTCCCCTGGCGCGACTTTTTGCACGCCATGACCTCCACGGGCTTTCAGGCCGAGAAGCTGTACGGCTCCGTCTGGCAGTTCCGCCCCACGGCGCTCGACGTCGAGCGCAGCATCCAGTTCCACGAGCCTCACCCGCGGGGCAAGATGACGTACGAGGTGGCGCGGCGGGCTGGACGTCGTCTGAACCGCGCGTATGGCTGGGTCAGTGACATGTTTGTGCTTAAGAAGTGATGGAACGTCCTCGGCACGACTCGGACGCTACGGCAGAGGCTATGAGACTGTGTTGTTCACATTGTTCACATTTTGAGGACGCCTGTAGGATTAGGCGCTGCGGGTTATGTAAAGCCAATCGCAATTTCAAGATACGACATGTACTGTACACCGGTACAACTTTCTCCTCTCTTTTTGGATGCTCTGTTACAAGTGTGTCTTGAGGCTTGCGTGTGTCTGGGGAAGCAGCTCCCACTCGACGCTTGACTTGGGCAAGCCGAGATTCGCTTCATGGGATGTGCGGAGACAGCCACGGAGTGAAGCGAAATTCGCTTGGTCTAGTCCCGGTTGACCATGACACTAGCTACCCCATGATTCTGTTCCCCGGATTTTGCTGATCAAGACGGGGTTGTTAACTCCATGCTAGTCTTTCGGAGGGGAGAAAAGGTGGTGAGATGCTTTCGCCACGATCCGAGCTGGAAATCAACAGCAAAATCAAGACAGAAGGTTGTCTCGTGCTGACTTTTAGACTCACAATAGGGCATTGAGCCTTTTGCCTCGACGAGCGGAAGGCACCTTCTAAATGTCTTCACAAGAAGTCAGATCGATCACCTAAGAGAGTCACTCAAACTCAAGGGCAAGCACAGATGTCTCCGGCTGCCTCATCTTCTCGAATCCCCACGACCGAACGAACCCTCCCCAGATAGCATCACCCACTCGCCAGTCTCCTAGCCACTTGCTGTCTCTCCATGTCACTCCTTGCCTCCTTGCCTTTCTTGGCCAGCCGAATTTCGCATCGACGACGACCCGTTGTCAGACCTCCCCGCATTCCCATCGCTCTGGGCCGGTCTCTTGGCCAATGGGTTTGGTGGTCTTCGCTTGTATTGGCATTTCTCTTTTCTTTCCCGTATTTTTTGATTGTTTGTACCGGATGATGTCCTCGTGGTTGGTGGTGTTTTCCGTCTTTACTTAAAGGCCGTCCCCGATGCCCGGGGTTTCGTCCTTGTTGTAGGACTCGTGCGGCAAGCGCTGATCTCATCAAATCCGTATTGTTTGAAATTCCCGTCTCAACCATTTCCACACCTGTCTGCCCTCTGTCGCCTCCCCTGTCTCCCCTGTCTACCCATCACTTTCTTCGTCTGCCACGCCTGTCCATTCACCATGGCGTCCACGGAAAAGAACGAAACGCATGAGGTCGAAGAGGCCGTCCCTGATCCGTCCAGCCCGGAAAAGGTCCAGGTTGAGTCCGGCATCAACACGGCTGCCTGGGACAGCGACACCACGCCCGAATACAAGGCCCTGGACCGCCGTGTGCTGTGGAAGCTCGATTTCTTCATCCTGCCCGTCATCTCCAGCGTCTACTTCTTTGCCTCCATGGGCCGCTCCGATCTGGCCAACGCGGCTGTCGCGGGCATGCCGGAGGAGCTGGGCCTCAGCGCACAGGCCTACTCCAACGCGGCCACCATGTTCCTCGTGTCCTACATCGTCTTCCAGCTGCCCGGCACGCTGCTCGTCCGCGCCATTGGCCCGCCGTGGCAGTTCTTTGGCGCCATGGTGCTCTGGGGCCTGTTCACGGCCTTGAGCGTGGTCATCCACTCGGCCGGCGCCCTGCTGGCCCTGCGCTTCCTCATCGGCGTGGCCGAGGCCTTTGTCCAGGGCGCCGTCTTCTACCTGTCGTTTTTCTACCAGTACAACGAGCTCGCCACGCGCAGCGCCATCTTCTATTCGACGTCGACCGTGGCCGGCGCCTTCAACGGCCTGATTGCCTACGGCATCGAGAAGAACCTGGACGGCGCCCACGGCTGGCGCGCGTGGCGCTGGATCTTTTTGATTGAGGGCATCCTGCCCATCGCCTTTGCGTTTGTGGTCCTCGCGTTCCTGCCGCCCAGCCCCTACAAGGTCCGGTTCGGCTTTGCGCCCGAGGAGAAAGCCCACATCGTCGTGCGCGCCGCGGCCGCGCACAACGTCGGCGACAGCGAGTACAAGCTCCGGTGGACGCGCGTGCCGCTGATCCTCGTGAGCCCGCACTTTTGGCTCATGGCCGTCATTTCGTCGGCCGGCCACTTTTGCGTCTCGTCCATGAGCAACTTTCTTCCGGCCATCATCAAGGTACGTTGATGTGCGCTCCGTTGGTCCTCGCTGCTTTCGTCTCTCCTCTAACAACCGCAGAGCTTCGGCTACACCTCCGTCAACGCGCAGCTCTTCTCCGTCATCGTCTACGTCTGTGCCGGTGTCGGCGTCCTCTTCTGGGCCCGCATCGCCGACGTGACCAACGCGCGCAGCGCCACGCTCGGCGCCTCGATTGCCGTCAGCATCGTCGGCTATGCCATCCTGATCGGCACCACCAACACCAAAGTGCGCTTCTTTGCCACCTGCCTCGTTGCGTTCTCCGTGTATCCCAACATCGTCCTCCAGCTGTCGTGGGCCACCATCTCCTTTGCCGGATACACCCGGCGCGGCTCGTCGCTCGCGCTCTTCAACGTCATCTCCCAGTGTGTGTCGATTGGCGCCAACCAGGCCTACAACACGCCGCCCTATTGTGAGTTTTCGGTGCATCATGTTGATGTATGTGGATGTCGTCGAGCGTTTTCCACTTTTTGACCTTCTTCCACACTAACGCAAGGCAGACCACAAAGGCCAGGCGTCGTCGCTGGCGCTGTGTTGTGTTGGCCTGCTCTTCACCGTCTTGACGCGCCTCTACCTGCAGCATGAGAACCGCCGCAAGCGCAGCATGAGCGAGGAGGCGCGGGCCGCCCTGCGCGTCAAGGGCATCGAGGAGCTCGGCGATCGGCACCCAGACTTTTTCTATACTCTGTAGCCGTGTCCCCGGAGGCAGGCATGACGTTGTTCCGTGTCTAGCAGCCTCACACCGCCTTGTAGGATAAAGTTGTATTGTTGACTTGTTTGGAATAAAATCATCAAAACCTACTTTGACAGGTAATAATTCACTTTGTCTCCCATAAGAAACGCATAACGCACACCGTCATCGTGGAAGCCCTCCTCCACCCCCCCCCCCCCCCTACTACTCAATCCCCGTGTCGTTGCGGCTCCGGTGTGCATCGGCAAACGCATAGATGCGTTCCCTGTCCCGGCAGGCGTGCACGACGCCCCAGCCGTCGACGCCGCGCACGGTCGTCTCGTGGCCGGTGGCGGTGCGCACGCGCCGCGCGCCCTCGAGCGTGGTGTCGCCGTGGCAGAGGAGCGTCTGCCGCAGGTAGTCGAAGCAGTGGTCCATGTGGCGGTCGGCGACCTGGTCCTCGCCGAGGGCGAAGCGGAGGTACTCGTTGTCGGAGGCGTTGGCGTACCAGGCCTGCAGGCGGACCATTTTGGACTTGAGGGCGGCGAGGCAGTGCAGCTGGTGGTAGAGGGCGACGGTGTACTCTTCGGCGGGCGGCGGGGACGTCGTGGTGGTGGTGGTGGTGGTGGTGGTGGCGAGATCATCGCCCGACAGCGGGAAGCCACCGGCGAGAGCCCAGGCGGCGGGATCGGCAATCGCAATGTGGCCTTTGCCGGCTACAGGGAGGGGTGGCGTGGGTGAGGGTGAGCGGAGGTGCTTGCGGAACGTGAGCAAGGGGAAGAAAGGACCTACGCGGCGCCAGAGCGTACCAGGGGCTGTCAATCTCGTCGGGGCCAAACGGATCGACGTCGAAGCTGGCGTCCGGCTGGAAGACGACCTTTTTGGTGGGGACTGCTGGTCAGCGGGGACAGAAACGACTGCAATATCGTGACGAGAAGCGGACGCCTACTGTCTCCAAACATGGCCTGCGAGGGCAGAATGGCCGTCACAGGCCCGGCGGTCGTGGCCTTTGACGACGCGAAGAGAATAAAGAGCGACAGAAGGACGTTGACGGCCAGCGACGCATACGGAACGTAGTGCCAACCGCCCGTCCAGGTGTCCTGTCTGGTCTGCGGTGGCCTCTCCTCGCGCTTGACACCGCCCTCCTCGGCAAGAAACGCAGCCGACTCGGAGTCAGCAAAGTCGTGATGCGATGCGGCCATTTTGGATGCTTTGGTCCGCCACGAAGATTCGTTGCAGAAGGTGGAGAGCCATGATGAGAGCCATGATGGAAGACACGATCTAAACGAGGCAGAACGATACATTCGGAGCATTGGACGCTGCTCCATTAGGCATTCACATTTAGGCAGAATGTTGACTTGTATATAACAACGGCAGTCGTTCTACGCTCTGCGGCGCAGTATATCAGAGCAATGTTGCTCTGATCTGCATCACGTGGATTCATCAAAGGTGGAGTACGGCAGCAACATAGAGGGAGAGAAGACAGACAAAAGAGTCAAAAAGAAGAGAAACAAGGAACAGCGATGCATGCCGTACCAGATCGCGTTGGAAATGAGGGTAGTCTCTAGTGTAAACCGAGAACAATCGTTTGTCAGCGACATAACGTCCAGCCCCACTTTACTCATTGACGTCCCACGGAGTTTCCGCGGAGCTTCCGCCGTCGCCATCTCTTATACGGAGTGCGAGCGTATCCAAACGGCATTCCCACGACGGCACCTGCGCCTGCACACAACCATCCGCGGACAACCCACACGACACTCTCTGAGACAAGGAACCACGGAACCACGGAAACACCTAAACACGTAAACACCCAAACACGTAAACATGCCGCCTCGACTACAAACACGCCAGGCGCCCAGCGCCCGTGCCCGAAAGGGCCACTATTCGTGCGAGTTCTGCCGCGTGCGCAAGCTGCGATGCAGCCGCCCGCTGCCCTGCACCAACTGCGTGTCGCGGGGCAAGACGTGCGTGATGGACGCGGAGGGGCCCGTGGAGATGCCGGTGCCGATGGCGGTGGCAGGGCCGGCGGAGGTGCGGCCGACGCCACTGCCGGCGCGCCAGCATTCGCCGTCGTCGCAGACCACGGGCACGCCGTTCGGACACGACGCCGGCAACCAGGCGCTGCTGGACGAGGTGTACCGTCTGCGGCGGCTGGCCGAGGACCTAGAGCGGCGCATCCACGGCGGGACGGACGCGTCGACGTCGACGTCGACGGGCCGGCCGGCCACAAAGGCCATGGCCATGCCGCCGCGGCTGCCGTCGCCGCCGCCGCGGCCTCGTCCGTCGCCGGCTGTCGCGCCCGACGCAATGGGCCCGATGTGCGCCGTCGTCACACACCTCGACCGCGTGTCCATGAGCAACGGATCGTACGCGGACCTCGGGCAGCCGTCGTCGGCGTCGGCGACGGGGTCGCCGTCGGCGCTGTCCTCGACGACGACGGCCGTGGCGGCGGCGGCGGCGGCCAACCAGTTTGAGCAGAGCGGGCTGGCGCTCAAGATTGCGCCGATCCTGTCGATCCCCACGGCGCCCGAGTTCAGCTACAGCATCGTCGGCGGGGGCGACCGGCTGGGGGCGCCGCGGCGCCACATCCATCTGCCGCTGTACAGCGAGACGACGGCGCTGATCGACACGTTCCTGCACACGGTGGGCAGCTTCTACCACATTGTGCACCACCCGACGACGCCGGCGCTGGTGGCCAGCGTGTACGACCGCGTGCAGCGGCACAACGGGGCGCAGCTGGCGCTGGGCGACGTGCTGCTCGTGGTGGCCATGATTGCCACGGGGGCGTGCCTCTACACGCCGGAGGCGGACAGCAGCAGCAGCAGCGGCGGCGGCGGCAGCTACGACAGCAACGCCAGTGCCCTCTTTGCCACCCGCGGCGAGGCCGCCCGGCAGATTCCGTACTGGATCCAGTCGGCCGTGCACCTGCTCGAGGCCCTCGTGCGCGGCCCCGCGCCGCCCACGCTGTCGGCCCTGCAGGGCGTGGTGACGCTGATGTTTCTGATCAGCAACGTCGAGGGCGTCGGGTTCCGCTACCGCTACATTGTGTCCACGGCGCTGATGCTGGGCCGCGAGCTGGGGCTGCACTGCATCGACCAGGAAGGCAGCGGCGGCAGCGACGACAGCCACAACAGCCACAGCAGCGGCGGCAGCTGCGGCGGCGCGCAGCCCCTGACGACGCCCTTTGAAAAGGAGCTCGGGCGGCGCGCGTGGTGGTACCTGGCGTCGACCGACTGGCTGCTGGCGGCGCGCAACAGCGGGCCGGGCGTCGGCGTCTACCAGACGCACCCGCACATGATGCGCGTGCGGGAGCCGCGCAACATGGACGACGACCAGCTGGGGCCCGCCAGCGCGGACCCCATCCACGGCCTGCCGCTCGACGTGCCCACCGACATGTCGTACCTGCTGCAGCGCGTGCGGCTGGCCAACATTGCGCGGGGCATCGTGGACCGCATGCCCATGGTCTCGGCGACGCAGTTTGTCGGCGGGCCGGCGTCGTCGTCGGCCGCCGCGGCGTCCCTGCTCGCGCAGTACCGCGAGAGCGCCCTGGCGTCGGACGCCGAGCTGGACGCGATGCTGCGGGACATGCCGCCGTTTCTGCGGATGGAGACGTACGAGCAGACGGGGTGGGAGGCGGGCGGTCACGACGCCAAAAACAACACCAAAAACAACACCAAAAACAACACCAAAAACAGCCACGGCCGGCCGCACCGCAGCCACTTCATCCAGGCCTTTATGCTGCACTCGCTCATCCACACCCAGCGCTGCAAGCTGCACCTCTCCTACCTCACGTCCTGGCGCCGGCAGACGGGCAACCACACGGGCTGCGTCCTCAAGCATCCCGACCCGGCCCGCCGGCCGTCCGTCGCGGCGGCGTCCACCACGTCGCGGGCCGTCTGCATCGACGCCGCCCGCCAAATCATCCACGCCGAGACGCAGATCCGGCGGCGCGCGGCCGGCCACCCGTTTGTGCAGAGCCGGCTGTCGTGCGTGCTGTACGGCGTCTTTCTGGCCACCATTGTCCTGATGATTGACCTCTGCGCCGACAACGGCGAGGACGCGGCG
The DNA here is from genome assembly GCF_000820605.1 of Sporothrix brasiliensis 5110. Lineage (NCBI taxonomy): Eukaryota > Fungi > Ascomycota > Sordariomycetes > Ophiostomatales > Ophiostomataceae > Sporothrix > Sporothrix brasiliensis. The sequence goes on along the minus strand of NW_024467139.1, from coordinate 5,098,563 downwards.
TCGTCGCCGTCGGCGGTCGACACGCGTGCGGCCTTTTCCGCCATGCAGATCGTCGCCGACGCGCGGCCGTACTCGCCCGCGGCCGCGGAGCTGTACACGTCGCTGACGCAGCTGCTGGCAAAGCACCGGCCGCAGCTGCTGGAGGCGGTCCTGGGCACCGCGATGCCGCCGAGGGCCGTGGAGGCCATGGAGGCCATGGAGGCCTTGGAGGCCATGGACGCGATGGACGCGATGGACGCGATGGACACGCTCAAGGCAGTGCCGCCCCTCGAGGCCACGACGACGACCACCATGCCGCCCACAAACACCGACTTTGACGTTTCCTTTTACGACTCCCTCTACAACAACCCGCTGGCCCTCCACTTTGACGGCCTCGACAACCTGGCCCAGTTCCAGTGGGACGATCTGCTCGCCAATGTGGACATGTCCTTGTATGTATAGGAGGGGGGGGGGGGGACGAGATGTATAGTAGCAAATTGTATATTGTATTGTGCGCAGATTACGGTGACGACGCAACAGCATGGCAGGAGACTACATTGTACATTGTGTGTGGAGTGAGGACGGGACACGGCGAGTCTCATGTAGTGTCCTGATGCCCACTCTCCAAACTTGCCGCAAAGTGACAAATAACCAAGACGACACGTCTCGCAATTTCAAAGCAAATCAGGGAATCCGATTTTATACCCGTTCTTGACGGTACGGATGAACATGGGCGTGCCATTTGTAAGGCGGCTCTGCGCCACGGAAACTCCGCGGCAGGCGGAGAACGGAGGACGGAGGCCACCACACAACAGATGACAAAACAGACGACAAAACAGACGACAAAACAGACGACAGAAGACAATAAAATAAAACACAACGTGTCGTGCCAAGAAAGGGTTTGTGTCTGCTTTCATCATTCTTCCGACCCTGTTCTTTCCTTTTATTTTCTTTTTGTGATTTCTTTTTTCTTTTTGAGAGAGAGTGAGATTTTATATTCCTGCCCCCACGTTTTCTGACGGCAACATGTCTTCCGAAAAGGCCAGCCACAGCGATCCCGACCCAGACATTGACGTCGAAGCCGCCGCGGTGCCCGACACGCCCGAGTCCCCTGTCGACAACAGCGAGCAGGCGGCCGAGAAGCCAGCCCCCAAAACCGAAGATGGCTTCACGATTGTCGACTTTGACGGCCCCGACGACCCGGCGAATCCCATGAACTGGTCGGCGCGCAAGAAGTCCGTCACCATTGCCCTGGTGACGCTGATGACGGTGCTATCGTACGTCCCCGTCTGTCTTATGCGTCCGTCCGTCCGTCCGTCCGTCCGTCCCGTCCACCACTAACTGCGCAGCCCCATTGGATCGACCATCAGCTCGGCCGCCGCCTCCGACATCATGCGCTTCTTCGGCTCCGACAACCAGACCGTCGGCGCCCTCGTCACCACCATCTACCTGCTGGGCTACGCGTGCGGGCCCATGGTCATCGCGCCGCTGTCCGAGCTCTACGGCCGCGCGCCCCTCTACAAGATCTGCATCATCTGGTTCCTGCTTTTCCACGTCGCCTGCGCCCTCTCGCCCAACCTCGCCGCCCTCGTCGTGTTCCGCTTCCTGGCCGGCGTCGGCGGCTCGTGCCCCGTCACGCTGGGCACCGGCAGCATCGCCGACGTCGTGCCGGCCGCGAAGCGCCCGCGCGCCATGTCCGCCTACGCCATGGGCTTCATCTCGGGCCCGTCCATCGGGCCCATCATCGGCGGCTACCTGACGCCCGCGGCCGGCTGGCGCTGGGACTTTTGGCTCATGGCCATCCTGTCGGGCGCCATGGCCCTCGTGGTCATTGCCGTCCTGCCCGAGACGTACGCCTACGTCATCCTCGACAAGAAGACGAAGCGCCTCAACAAGGCGGCCGCCGTCGCCGCCGGACAAGACGGTGCGCCCCCCGTCCGCTACAAGAGCAAGCTCGACTCGGGCCGCACGCCGCGCCAGCACTTTGCCTTTTCCATCGGCCGCCCGCTCAAGATGCTGCTGGTGCCCGTCGTCTTCTTGCAGTCGCTCTACGCCGCCGTCGTCTACAGCTACCTGTACCTCTGCTTCACCACCTTCCCCGCCGTCTTTGGCAACCAGTACGGCTTCGGCAGCGGCGCCTCCGGCCTCGTCACGCTCGGCTTCTTTGTCGGCTGCGTGCTCGGCATCCTCTTCTGCGGCGGCGTCTCGCGCCGCATGGTCGTCTACCTCGCCGCCAAGAACGGCACCGGCCCCAAGCCCGAGTACCTGCTGCCCACCCTCGTCGTCGGCGGCGTGCTCATGCCCGTCGGCCTCTTCTGGTACGGCTGGTCCGCCGAGGCCCGCACCCACTGGATCGTTCCCATTCTGGGCACCGGCTTCCTCGGCTGCGGCGTCATCATCACCTACATGGCCAGCACCCTCTACCTCGTCGACGCCTACACCGTCTACGCCGCCTCCGTCACCGCCTCCAGCACCATCCTGCGCTGCGTCATGGCCACCGTCCTGCCCCTCGCCGGCAGCGCCATGTACGACCGCCTCGGCTTCGGATGGGGCAACTCGGTGCTGGGCTTCATTGCCGTCGCCTTTTTGCCGCTGGCGGTCGTCCTCTACGTCTTTGGCGAGCGGATCCGCACGACGAAGCGCTTCCAGGTGAACTTTTAGGGGCGATGCGGTGAGCGTGTGAGAATGCGGCGGAGCGGTGGAAGTGGTGACGACGTGAGGGGCGGGAGACGAGTCGAGAGAAGTCGTGGAGACGCCATGGAGACATGGAAACTATTACTAATCCACTAATACCTGCCAACATAGACTTGCATGCAAACCTCATAGACATATCTCAGTTATTCGAGCGAAATACATATAGATACGTACATTCATGACAGTCTTTGGCAATGCATTGCCGTTTTGTTGAAACCAAGGACACAAGTGACACGAGGCGAGGAAGAAGAGAGACAATGCTTCGTGACTCGATGCAAAAGCGTCTGCGAGCATCAAAGGAGCCAAGAAGGTCAAAGCACCCCCGAAGAACAATGAAATGGTGTTGTTGACATACAAAGCGGCCGACTATGAATAGACGCAGCGCCTCGCCCATTGTTTCGTCCAATGTCTTTGTCCAGTCCATAATAAAGATGTTCATACGCCTTTGATCGTCAGTCTTTGGCCTCAAGACTTGGACGCCGTATTTTGAACAAATGGGCCTCGTTGTGTCTCTGAAAATACTTTATAGAAGCACAGTCGTCGCAACGCTTCTTTGCCTGTAAATCCATTTTTTACGCCAAGTAAATACTACGTCCACACAAGAAGCACGACTTTCCGACCTACAAAGTAAAACACACAACAGTTAGGTACGACCATGCATGACACACAATATCAAGAGCCGGCGGCGGCGGACCGGCCACAACGGCGTGCCGCGCCGGACGCCCCGTACAAGCGCTGTCGCAGCCACGACCCGATCGTGCCGACATGTGGCCCGCCGATCCCCGACCACATGCTGTCGCACGCAAACAAAGTGGCCGCGAACATGCGCGCCGGCCGTTTTGTGCGCCGGCCGACCTTTGTCCTCGGCCTGCGGGCGGTCGATGCCACCACCCAGGCGCTCGCCGCACGCATCCTCCGGGGGCCCCTCGCGGCCTTGTGCGACGACACGGCCGCCCTGCTGGCCGCCCCGCGGCCGACCGACCCGGCGACGGCTACGGCGACGGCGACGGCGCGCCACGGCACGAGCATCTTGGAGCTCGTGCGCGACGCGTACGCGCTGGAACCCGGCCGGCCGTGGACGCTCTGGGCGTTCCGGGACATGTGGGACCGGTGTCCCGTGGCGCTGAAAAGCGCAGAGGATGCCTTTGTGTTTCTCCACGTGCGGCTGGCCGCCCTGGAGCGGCACGAGGGGGACCCGACCGAGCTGCAGCTGTTTGTGCACTTTGTCGTCGAGGCGAGTCCGACGTGGCCGAAGCTGTTTGCGGTGACATATGTGAGCGACGGTGACGACGACGACGGTGACGACGACGGTGACGATGACAACGGAGAAGAGGAGGATGGCCAGGAGGCGGAGATGCGAGACATGGAGGACCTCAAGCTGGACGAGGAGACAAAGGCCACACAAAAGAGAATGGAGAGACAAGGTAAGACGGCCGTGAAGAAAGACGTGGCAGAGAAACAGGAGTGGAAGAAAGAGGGGCGCACACGAGATGTGGCAGCCAACGGGAGGGAGGGACCGACTAACCGGGACAGGAAGACTGTCGACAAGAGAGATCGAGAAAGACGAGATCGAGAACGGCGCGAAAGGGAGAAGAAGCGCGAGCAGGAAAGGAGAGAAGCAGACCAAAGAGAGAGGGAGCGAGACAAAATGGCGCGACAAGAAGAACGCCTCAGAAGAGACGAACTCGAGAGACTGCACCGGGAGCGGCAGATGCAGCGAGAGCGCGAACAGAGAGACGCACGTCGGCGGTGGCTTCAACATGAGCGTGAGAATGAGACCATGGACAGGCTGCGGGGGAGATTCAGAATGCTTTGATCCTGCGCCGTCCGCAGAAGTTCGGTAGAAGACGTCTGCATCACGCGTCTCATTTTAGATGATGTATCTACATATATGGCGACAATGTCGTGGTTGATCATCGGATGTTGGATCTGCTCTCGTTCTCGCTGCCTCGTGCTTTCGCGCCTTCATAAATCCAGACACTGCTTGCTAAGTCCATGGACACGGGTTGAGTGCACGAAATTGCTGATGCCAGCGAAACAAAATTATTCAACGTATGAAGAAACAGAACGACAAGCTTACAATGAAGAATCAAAAAACGGCTCCGGTCGTACAGACGACGAAGGGAGCGTCGGATTTGCAAGAGCCGTTGTGCCTGGCCGACGTTGGACAAACGTTTTCTGGGGCGGCGGCGGATCGGACATGGAACAACTGTGTTGTAAATCCGAAATCTGGGGACGCCAGAATTAGGAAAAGCCCGACATAAGGTGGACCCATTGGCTGGGCCTTCGACAGACGTTGTCACCACGCCAGATGGCCTGAGAGGGGAGGGTACTAAGTACAGCATCCATGCTAAATAGGGGAGGATATGTCGAGGCTGTCGAAGCTGTCGCAAGATGTCGAGAGAATGAGACTAAATAATGTAAAATATTCCAGAATAAAAAAATGCCGTGGAAATAACCACCAAAAAAGAGACATTGCAGTATACTTTATCATTCAAATAGACTAAGGCCTAGATCCGAACAAGGCTCCGAGTGGATCGTTTAGCACACAGAATGACTTTTAGAGACGTGAGACATCTCGGTCGTAAGGGGCGTTTAAACTACCTGAAGTCGGGGTCGACTGCAACCCAAGGATAGAATACGTTCGATAGCAAGTATTGTACGACATACAACATATAGTATAGAAACCGGACAGTCCTGCCCCGATCGTCATGGCTGTCATTCTTTTGGGAATTTGCCGAGATATTATGTCCGGCAGGAAACGACGACACTGGAAAGGGCTGAGCGTTGTACGGCCTAGGATGTAGCCTCCACTAGTCACGAATCTCCTAACTCCAGAAGGCCACAGCGTCGTGAAACGGGCTTGGCCAAATTGGCCGATACTTGCCACACAACATAGCCAGAAACAAAGCTGCTGATGGCGAGCTGCTGACGGCGCCAGCATTTTGAGCAGCCGTACAAAGAAGGGCCTGCTGAGTGGGCGGCAGCAAGCATGCTTGGTAAGAGCCAGAACATTGATCTTTGTCTGGGGACATGGGCACGCTTGTCAATGCAACGTCCATTCCAACGGCTCGATGATGAGGCGGTCCTGGTTCGCCAGAGGGGATGTCGTCGTCGACTGAAAAAGTATAAATACAGACTTGTCCTGGTGGAAGTAGAGATTGTCTCATCAACAGCATTATCATCATCGACACTCCATAAACTCTCTAGGCACCTGACGCGCAACATACTCCGCACAACATCATCACCCACAACATCACCCACAACATCCCCCCCAACATGCCTCTTCCCACCCGCCAGCTAGGCACCAACGGCCCGCAGGTGACGGCCGTTGGCATCGGCCTGATGGGCCTGTCGGTGTTTTACGGCACGCGGCCCTCGGACGAGGAGCGGCTGGCCTTCTTGGACCACGTGTACGCGTCGGGCAACCGGTTCTGGGACACGGCCGACATGTACGGCGACAACGAGGCGCTGCTGGGCCGGTGGTTCGCGGCGCACCCGGGCCGGCGGGACGAGATTTTCCTGGCGACCAAGTTTGCCAACGCGACGGACGGCAGCGGCGTCATCCGCTCGGACCCGGCGTACGTGCACGAGGCCAGCGCGCGCAGCCTGCGCCTGCTGGGCGTCGACGCCATCGACCTCTACTACGTGCACCGCGTCGACGGCACGACGCCCATCGAGGACACCATGGCGGCGCTCGTGGCGCTCAAGAACGAGGGCGTCATCCGGCACATTGGCCTCTCGGAGGTGTCGGCCGACACCATCCGGCGCGCCCACGCCGTGCACCCCGTGGCGGCCGTGCAGGTCGAGTACAGCCCCTTCAGCCTCGACATTGAGAGCCCGCAGATTGCCGTGCTGCAGACGTGCCGCCAGCTCGGCGTCGCCGTCGTCGCCTACGCGCCGCTCGGCCGCGGCATGCTGACGGGCCAGCTGCGCAGCGTCGACCAGATCCAGCCGGGCGACTTTCGGTCGCTGGCGCCGCGCTTCTCCGCCGAGAACTTCCCCAAGAACCTGCGGCTCGTCGACGACCTGGCGGCGCTGGCCGCCAAAAAGGGCGTCACGAGCGGGCAGCTGTCGCTGGCGTGGCTGCTGCGGCAGTGGGACATGGTGATTCCGATCCCCGGCACGAAAAAGACGGCGTACTACGACGAGAACATGGGCGCGCTGGACGTGACGCTGACGGACGAGGAGGACGCTGCGATTCGCAAGGCGATCGAGGCGACCGAAGTCGTGGGCCAGCGCTACGCAGCGTCGTATGTTCACAATCTGTTTCGGGACACGCCGAAGAAGGCGTAGGTGCGTTGAGGAGAAGAGTGAGAAGGCGGTGGACGGTCAGAAAGCTACGAGTATAAGAATGAATTGAATGAAAGGACCGCCGTGATAGATGTCATCCACTCTCTGCACGTTGGATTTTAGGGCAGGACGCTGTAAATCTGACAGCGACAGCGAAGGCTCTAGCGCACAACCCGCACACTCGCTTCAGTGATGACAGGCCTGGCAGCCAGTGGTGCGCGATTGGCCAGCGCTGTGGACCTCATCCCACCTTGGGCGCTGTCACCGACCCGACGTCAACAGAGGCATCCACGAGGGAGGCGGCAAGCAAGACGGCAAACGAGAGATGCACGCAGGCGACGCGACGAACCGGACCAACCATGCCCGCACAGCTCGCGCAGCCCGCACAGCCGCCAGCACCGCCCTTCAGGGGCCGCTGCCAGTGCGGCCACATCCAATACACGCTCACCGCCCGTCCGCGCCGCGTCATCCAATGCCACTGCACCGACTGCCAGCGGACGGGGGGCAGTGACTACCAGGTTGTATGTGTTGCTGCCGTGTTGTATTGATCTCATCTCTGCAGGATGTTGCCGCTGACTGACGTCGTCTGCCTGCACAGATGGCCGAATACCGCGTCGAGGACGTCGTCGTGGAGGACCCTCTCTCGCACTGGAAGATCTACACCATCCGCGAAGGCACGCGCAGCGGCCAGCCCAAGGAGAAGCACTTTTGCGGTCACTGCGGGTGCGTGCTCTGGACGGTGGCCATGAAGGACCGGGGCGAGCTGCGGCTGGTGCGGACGAGTCTGGTGGAGGGCGGGCTGCAGCTGTTTCGGCCGACGAAAGTGCAGTTTAAGTGAGGAGGGTGAGGAGGGTGAGGAGGATGACGAGGATGACGAGGATGACGAGGATGACGATGACGATGACGATGATGACGATGATGACGATGATGACGATGATGACGATGATGACGATGACGATGATGACGGTGGCGGCGACAAAAACAACACCATAGACACAGCATAGCGAGGAGCATGATCAGTTTATTCACAATGTATTCCACGTTTCTAGACAAATGACACGAATCACATCTATGGGTATCAAAGACGACTCCGCCTGGCGAATCCCCTGACGAACCCCATGACAACTCCCCACTACGCATCCTGTGCAAACTTGGACCTCGCGCGCAGCCGCGGCCCGTATACGCGGAAGACAATGGGCGCCGGCAGGGCCAGGGCCGAGACGGCGCCCAGCAGGCTCGCCGCGGGGCCCACGCCGAGCCGGGTGAACATGGGCCGCGCGGCCAGCGGCAGCCCGCAGGCCAGCAGCGAGCGCAGCACGGTGTTGGCGGACGTGGCGCTGGCGGCATAGGGGCCGTAGGAGTCGACGAGGTAGTTGAGGCACTGCTGGAAGACGACGTTGAAGCCGCAGCCGATGAAGCCGCCGGCGACCGTGGGCACGGCCCAGTGGTACCAGTGTTCCGGGTTGCGGCCGGGACCGGAACCGGGGCCCTCGGCGGTCCAGCCGAACCAGAAGAAGCCGGCGCTGAAGAGGAGGCCGCCGAGGACGATGGGCGGCAGGCGGGCCTCGGGCACGGCGCGGCCGTCGCCCTGGCGGGCCATGGCGCGGGCGTAGAGCGGCTGGTTGGCAATGTTGATGCCGACGGCGACGACGGCGCCGACAAACAAAGCCAGAAACGGCAGGTTGGCCGCGACGGGGCCGAAGCCGCGCGCGTCGCGGAACACGAGCGGGTAGACCTCGAGCGCCAAGAAGACGAGCGCGTACGCAAACGACGCGTACAGCGCGATGCACGCCACGATGGGCTCCGTGACGAACATGCGCAGCGGCCGGCCCAGGTGCCGGCCGACCAGCGTCCGCAGCGTCATGCGCGCGCGCTCCTGCTCGTGCGGGTGCCACCAGCGCGCGTCGCCCGTGGCGCGCCGCCGCCGCGCCGCCCTGCGCGCGAGCAGCACGGGGCCGTACGTCTCGGGCAGCCCCAGCAGCGCGACGCCGCCGCTGACGGCCGCCACCAGCGCCTCGACGTACAGCACCCACCGCCAGCCGAGGCGCTCGTCGTACGCAATCGACGCGCCCACGACGGGCGCCACGCACGGCCCGCCGACGACGCACACCGAATAAAAGGCCATGGCCACGCCGCGCGTCGTCGGCGCGTAGATGTCGCCGAGCGCCGCCGACACGTTGCTGATGGGCGCCGACGCAAACAGCCCGCCCAGGAACCGCGTCGCCAGCAGCGCCGACGCCGTCCGCGCCGACGCCGACCCCACGCTGAACACGCCCAGCACCAGCACCGCCGGCAGCATCGACCACCGCCGCCCGTACGCCTCGCTCACCGGCGCCCACACCAGCCGGGCCCAGGCGCGAAGCCCAGCACAACAGCGCCAGCAGCAGCACCGTCTCCTCGGTCCCCATGCCCAGCTCCGCCGCCACGAGCGGCTCCGCCGGCGTCAGGATCGACGTGCCCAGCGAGCCCGTGAACGCCAGCAGGCCGAGAATCAGCGTGCACCGCGCCTTGGTCGCCGACGACAGGTTGTGCGGGTCGTCCGGGTCGGACGCGCCGTCCCACTTGGCCAGGAACGCCGGGTCGTGCTGGTCGGCCGCAGAAGGGGCCTGCGAGCGTGGCCGCGGCCGTGACCGAGACCGAGTGAGGGACGGCACGGCCGACAGGGCCCGCGACCGCGTGCTTGTTGTTGCCCGGCCTGCATCATTGTCGTGTGCGGGGGGTGGGACAGGTGTCGTCTCCAGCGACGGGCCGTCTTCCTTGCCAGGACGTGCTGTCGGTTCGTCCTGCTCTGGCTGGCCCTTTTCCAAGTCTGCGTCGACTGCCGTTCGGTGTGCGTCGTCCATCGTCCGCGTGCTCGTCACCGAGTCGTCTTGTGTCATGCCTGTGGTTCTGTCGGCTGCCGTGGCGGCGGTCTGTCGTATCCTCTGTCGTATCCGCTGTCACAGTGTCGTCTGGACGGGTCTTTTGTATGTCAGCCATCGCACCTGAGGGTCGAGGAAGAAACAAACGAGTGTAAATGCAAAAGAAGATCGGCAACAGACGAAGGAAACAGACACGGACAGCCGACAAATCCACCCTCGTAATCCGAGCACAGTTTGTCACCAGGCTGGAAGAACAATGACCCCAAATGTATCCTTGTTTTGTTTACTGTCATTTTATTTTATTTTATTTTTAAGCACCGTGATCTTCCTCTCCTATGTCGGAGCCCATGGCCGCTCTGGCTGCTCTGGCCGCTCTCGGCCGACGCTTCAGGGGGTTCAGTCGTGGAGATAGCGCGCTAACGTCGGCGAGGTCGGACGTATGTCAGACGCTATGCCTCGGTCGGTCGGCCTCTGAAGCACCACTGCGACCACCTGAACCACTAAACCCTTCCACTGAAAAAGCTTATGCGTTCGTGGCAGCGGGTCAGCGGCCAGGGCCGCACCGACCAGCTTACAGGCCTTGGCTGCTCATAAAGCTGCACACGACTCGTCCAGTTCACGAGGCGTCTGGACGTAATGCACCGTCTCTCCGCGGTACATTCTCACAGTCTCCGGCAGCTAACCCCGCGTGGAACCACTGGTACAGAGGTAGCGTGTGCCGACACGGCTCCGGAGGAGGCACTTCATGTCCAGTGGCTTGCTGTAACAGGCAATGTGATTAGGCGCTGCTGGAAAGTAAAGAGCAGCAAGTAAGACGTTACCAGTTAAGAGTAAAGAGCAAAGTAAGAGTAAAGACGACTCCGACGTATGCGACTGCTCCAACGCCTGGATCCGTCATGATCTGGCCGCGAAGAGTATGGAGCCGCAGGCAGCAGGAATAAAAATGAGAGTTGGATGAAGATTGGAAATGAAGGTTGCGAGAGAACGACTGGACGTGTGTTCCAGACTCGATTCGGCCATGGTGCAATGATTGGAGCATTGCTGCTGCCTGCAGTTGTGTTCTAATGAAACGTCGGTAATTCAGTTTCTCGGGTTCTTTTTATTAACGTTTATATGAGAAATCTCAATACAGATAATAAAATAAATCCGTAGACGTAAAACATGAATGCACCACACCTAATTGACGTTCATATGAGCTGCCTTTTTCGTCGACTCAATGGTACATCGGCCTCAGTGGTGTCTTGCTTTGGGTGCGTTGCTTCGGTTGCTTTCGTTGGTTTGTTTATTTATGCAAAGTCTGGGCCAACGAGCGTTTGAGAAATGCAGCTGCCTATCCCACCCGTCTGTCTCGCTTTATCAATCTCACCCGTCCAGCGCCGATCAACCAGCTACAAATAATACAGTATGTTCCTTTACTGCGTTGAACCAGACACCAAACCATTCTTCCTTTAATATCACATCTTCTCCACCTCTAAATACAATTCACGCCCATCCACCAAGTCCACAAGTCCAGTCCACAAGTCCACAAGTCCATCAATCCACCACCTCCACCTCCACCTCCACCTCCACCTCCACCTCCCCACAATGGCTACCGACGCTGTCTACACCGGCCCCTCGGTCGGCACCATGATCAACACCCACACGCTGGCCAGCGAAATCATCGCCCGCCACGGCACCGGCGCCGAGGCCGTCCTCGACGACGACAACATCCGCCAGCTGCGCCGCTACCTGGACGCGCCCGACGGCGAGAAGCGCGCCGTGCTGGCCAAGACGGGCACCGACAACGTCGACACGGCCCTCGCCAAGGTGCACGAGGGCGGGTACACGCTGATTGACTATGCGGCGCTGGCGCGCGGCTCGGCCAAGGCCGCCTTCACCGACGACGAGGAGGCGGCGCTCCGGTCGTGGCTGCAAGGCGGCGGCGGGGCGCCGCAGGACAGCTAGGCGGGTGGTATGAGTCGAGGGAGATGGGTATGGGTAGATTGGCTGATTGGGTTTACAATAGACTCGATCGCGAGTACGCTACGGTCCATGTTGTCATCGCCATCCACGCTGCCCAAGGACGCATGAGGATCATAGTAAACGGGAATGGCACAACTGCTCTCAATGAAATAATGGACTTTTTATTAGAATTTCCCGTACAATAGGTGACCATCTCGCTGTAGGACCACGTGGTTGTCGGCCGCACGGCCAGCGTACACATCGGATCCACCACGCAAGTAGGCCATCCAACCTGAAATCAACGCAGAAACAGTACAGTTGGTCATATGCCCGCCATATGACGGGACAGGCAGTAGAACAGGGCAAAAGGCCCTTGCTAGGATGGGCTTGGAGGAGGGGCTGGCGGAGGCGGCTTCGGAGTCGGTTTGCGGCTCATGTTCAGGGGGGTATGGATGTTGCTATGCTGCTTTTTGACGGTTGAGGCTGGCGGTTATATCGTTAAATGGTGTATGTTTTAAGGATTGTGTTGTTGATGGTTGTTAAGAAAAAGAAGGAATCCCACCTGGCATGGGCTGAGGGATGATGGGATATTTATGCGGGAGAAAAGAAGGAAAGCATCAGTTGACTACTGAGCTTATCGTGAGTTGTACGTTATAGCTTGCTTCTTTCACAGCTGGATGTGGTTGTGCAAGTGATCCTGTTGACTTATGACGGGCGCCAAGACAAACCGACTCACAAGCATTGTGCAACGCCATGCTCCTCGCCAAACAGTAGACCTGCAAGTCAGACTTGAATGCAGGTACGAAATCACATTCAGGCTCTTTTGTCAGCAGCGAAGTCCCGTCAGCGCTTGTCTGCCCGCTGCGACTAGCCTCGTCACCATGACGTTCTTACAAAGTAAAGGCTGCGAATGACACAGGTGAGACGAGAACTGCAGCTTGTATTTAATCCAAAACAATGCAAAGACAAGTCGACTTCAACAAGCAACCAGGTATACACAAACATTTCATCCGCCTCGTCGCGCACACCCGTCGCGCCACCCGCTACGCCCACCCTGGCCCGCCGTGCTTGGCCAGCTCCTCCGTCGTCCAGTCCCACAGCGCGTCGACCAGCTCCTGCTTCGCCGTCGCGCCCTTGTACGGCTGCAGCTTGCCCACCGGCACGTAGAAGGCGCCGGACACGACGCCCGCAGCGCCCGTGTGGCCCGGCTTCGTCGACGTCGACCGCTTCGCCGTCGCACACCACAGCTGCGTCTTGGCGCCCTCGTCAATGTCGACCCACACAAACCGCATAGCCGTCCGCATCATCAAGCTGAAGAGCCCGCCGGCGCCTTTGCCCCAAATGTCCGACTTGACCACGCCCGGCTGGACCGCCGTGACCGACAGCGACGGGTACTCTGCCGCGAGACGGCGCGCAAACAGGGCGTTGGCCAGCTTGGAGTGCGCATACAGGGTAAAGGGCGCGAACGGGTCGGGCGTGCGCATGGCGTCGAGGGCGAGGCCGCCGCGGGGCAGCGCGGCGCCCGCAAAGGCGGCGTTGGACGACGTCAAGACGACCCGGACGTCGCCGCCGCCGGTGGCCGCCTGGGTGGCCAGCAGGACGGGCAGCAGCAGCTGGGCGAGGAGGGCGTGGCCCACGTGGTTGATGCCAAACTGCGCCTCGTAGCCCTCCTTGGTGAGGGTCGGCGCGACGCTGGCCACCCCGGCATTGAGAAAGAGCAGGTCGAGGCGGGATTCGCGCGCCAGAAAGGCCGCGGCCGCCGTCTTGACGCTTTCGAGCGAGCCGAGGTCCAAGTCCAGCACAACAATGCTCTCGTAGCCCGTCTCTTGGCGGAGCGCGGCGGCGGCGGCCTCGCATGCCTCGTGGCGACGGCCGCACAGATAGATGGCCTTGGGGCCGTGGCAGGCCAGGGCACGCACGGTTGCTTTGCCGATGCCCGCGTTGCCGCCCGTAACAAGCGCGACCTTGCCCGTCAGCGAGGGGATGTCGCGAGCAGGTTCAAAGGGAGTCGGGGCCATGATGCTGGGGGGGAGGGGGGGAAGTCGTGGTCTGTTGTCTCGAGTTGTGTTTTTCAGCGCTGCCGTACACCGTACTATGTGTCTAGAGGACACAACATATCGGCAACCACTGGATACTGAATGCCCTGCCCTGGCCATGCCTTTATATGGTCTTGTCCATCTGCAATTTCAAATCAACCGACGGCGAACAGGACGACGACCGGGCCCTTGTTGGCCCTGTTCCATGTCCTGTCACGCCGTCGCTTGGTCCATCTCCGTCCAGGCGATTCTAATTTCGTCTTCTTTGGTCCCCTTTGCCCATTTGTCGCCGACACGGACGGGGGCGGGCAAACCATCTCGGACTCTGCCATTCCCCAAGACCACTCAGATCGTCCAGCATACGAAGGGCTGGCCGCTCAACTTGGGCCGAGGACACCATAAAACAAATACTTTAGAAAAAGACCGAAGAATGCCGTCGGATGCGTGGTCATTTGGCGGAGCATTTTTGGACGATCGGTGTGATTTGGACCCCGTTGTTGGCCGTCGATTGCCCAAAGAGGAAACTCGACGGAGATGTAAAGAATTGGCACAAAGCCCAACCGGGGAAACAAGAATGTTGAAAAACAAGCGTCGGTGAATTTTGGCCGATGAGACGGGCTGTGTGGAAGCGGCTGCGATTGGGCGGCACCGTAGACTGCCGGCAAAGGCCAAACCCGGTCTCATAATTCAGTGGGTGTTAGTGTTGATTCCGGAAAGAATGCCCTGTAACTTGGTAATTCCACGCTGTGGTGCAGCTTACCCGCTGTCGACACGACAAACGACGGCTGCCTCGTCGAGACCGACGATAATATCAACGACACTCTTTCGTATCTTGCGATATCCAGCGGCCCAAATCGGCCGACATGACACAGCAACCGTGTCCGTGACTGTTTCTTCCCTTCTCTCGCTCACGAGACGTGCCCGCCGACCAACACCACCACCTCCACAATGGCCCTTTTGGTCAGCCGTGCATGCAAGGGCTGCAACCAGCTCAAAGTTCGTTGCCAGCCGGCCCCCTCCGACGCGTCGTCCTGTGCACGCTGTCTGCAGGCCGGCCGCCCCTGCGTGCCGGGCGACAAGCGCCGGAGGCCACGTGACCGGATTGCAGAGCTCGAGGCGCAGGTGGCCGCGCTGAGTCGGCAGCTGCAGAAGCAGCAGCTTGGCGACGTCCCGGGGACCACGGCGGTCACCACCAACACCAGTCCCGCGGCTCGCAACGTCTACTCGTTCAGCAGCGACCTGCCCACCGGCGAGGCGGCCGTGGCCTTTCTGGATGCGCGGGTGCCCCGGGCCGCCCAGCAGCAGGCGCTGGACCGGTACGTGCAGCGTCTCTGGCCGCTGGTTCCGTGCTTTTCGTTTTCGTCCTTTTCGTCGCCAGCGGACAGCCCGCTCGACGCGATGCGCCGCAGCAAGCCCGTCTTGTTCTTTTCGATTGTCACGTTCACCGCCCCGGCGTCGCTCATCCCGCCCGCCGTCCGCAGCGAGCTCCTGCGGGAGGCCATGTGCATGTTTGCCGTCGAGCTCATCTCGAAGCCCAACCGCCGCCTCGACACGGTCTGGTCGCTGCTGGTGGCCTGCTTCTTCTTCCGCGCGCAGAACGGCAGCGCCCACGTCACCGTGCACCAGCTCACGCAAATGGCGACCAACATGGCGATTGACCTGGGTCTCGGCGGCGCGCAGGTGCCCGCGGCGCCCGGCGTGACCCTCTCGTCGACGCCCGTCTCGTCCACGACGCCAGGGTCCGTCCCCGAGCTCGAGGCCATCGAATACTGCGCTTCGCCCCCCGCACCCGAGGCGGACGCGTCGTCGTCGTCGTCGTCGTCGTTGTCGTCGTCGTCGCCGGCCGCGCCGTACTGTACCGTGGCCGCCCGAGCCGATGCGCAATGTGCCTGGCTGGCCTGTTTTGTGTCGGCGTCCAACGTGGCCATTGGCGTCCGCCGGCCCGACGCCAACGCCCAATGGACGGCACACCACCAGACGTGTCTCGACGAGCTCGCGCGCGCGTTTGACGCGCTGCCCGCGGGCGCCGCGCGCGACACCCTGTTTCTGCACATGGTCCGTGGCGAGCGGCTCTGCCAGCAGATTGCCGCGGCCGTCCAGCTGTGCGAGCCCGCAGCCGCGTGGGACGTCGCGGCGCCCGACCAGGCCCTCGTCATGGCCGACCTGCAGACGGCCATCGACAACTGGACCGCCGAGACGACGACGGCGCTGGTGCACGCCCCGCCCGGCCGCCGCCGGAGCCACAAGACGCTGCTGTTCTTCCGCTATGCGGCCGTCATCTACCTCCACGAGTCGGTGCTGCACACGCCCACCAACAAGCTCTCCTTTGGCGCGCCCTACCGGCAGGCCAAGCTGGCCAGCGACGACATTGCCCGTCCGCCCGTCACGGGCAAGCACGTCGCGTCGCTGTACGCCTTGAAAGACGCCTGTCTCGCCCTGCTGGACCTGGCGTGCAGCGACGTGGACGACGACGACAGCGAGGAGGCCGAGGAGGCCGAGGAGGCCGAGGAGGCCGACGTCACAACGTCCAGCGACAGCGCGAGTGCAGAGACAATCACGGCCTTCTTGGCCGACGCCCCCATTTCCTTCATCGCCAGGGTGTTCCACGCCTTCTTTGTCCTCGCCAAGCTCCACATCGCCGTCACCGCCCCCGGCCACACCTTTGGCGCCGTCCTCCGCCCGGCTGAACTGCGCGTGGCGCCCTGCGCGGGCCGCCTGGCCGCCCTGGCCGACCGCGTGCGGCGCCGCAACCCGGACTCGTTCAACCACCGCATCCTGGCCTGCGCCGCGGGCGCCGGCGAATGGTGTGTCGAGTACGAGGCGGCGCGGACGGGCACCACGAAAGCAACCGTGGAGACGCCGCCGGACGAAGAGCAGCCGGCCACCACGGCCACGTTGGCCACCACGGCCGACCTGGACTTTGTCAGCGACGCTCCCTTCTTTGCAGCTGGGGACGCACTCAACCTGTCGATGCTGGACGCCGCCGCCGACACGGCCAACAACGATGGCATGGCCGCCTTCCTGTCTGCCTACGGGCCGAGCAGCAGCACGCTGGACAACGGCATCGGCTTTGGCGTGGACGATGCCCAATGGCAGATGCTCGATCGTTATTTCGGCAGTTTCAGTGCCTAAGGGGACTGGGCGACCGTTTGTGGACAGTTGGTTGAAGAAGGGAAGGTGCGCTCCCATTACGGTGCACCCACAGGGGAGGCACGATGCAGTTGCCGTGTCGATTTGAGAAGGTCCTAATACGCATCTCCCGCGCAAAACCGGAAGGAGCGACACGGCCCAAGATCTCGACGCGTCATCTCCAAAGTTGTGTGAGCCTCTCTTCGTCCACTTTGGTCTGCATTTGCTCTTCAACCTTCACCACATCCTTGCACATCCGCCTACTGGCCCACGATGACATCGCGACGGGGGATGTACAGCGTCTGGGCTCGT
This sequence comes from Sporothrix brasiliensis 5110, assembly GCF_000820605.1. Classification (NCBI taxonomy): domain Eukaryota; kingdom Fungi; phylum Ascomycota; class Sordariomycetes; order Ophiostomatales; family Ophiostomataceae; genus Sporothrix; species Sporothrix brasiliensis. Next base: position 5,081,318 of record NW_024467139.1, on the reverse strand, counting down.
GTGACGGCAAAAAGCGTCCACAAGTCTGGCGATATCGATGGGTACGGCCTTTCGAAATGTGGCCGACTTTGACGACGCTGCCCGACGTGCTCCCCGACGCGATCTGTCGGCCTTTGCTATCGCAGCCTGTCGCTATCTCGCACAAGCTGCGATATTGACAACAGCAGAACTAGGCATCTGTGGTATCGAGTCCAGGGCGAAACAAGGGCCTACCCACTCTCTTCTGGAACGACTCTCTCCTTCACGTTCACATCCAACATGTCACCCAAGCCCGCGTGCACAGGCCGCCCTTGGTCAGTTGACTGGTCTGACACAACCGCTCATTGCAGGTGGTGGCTCCCCCTCGCTACCCGATGCGCAGTCTACAATCGAACGCGGCAGTTGAGGTTGCAAGTGAGTCAAGACGACGGAGCATTTATTGTGAGAGCCCTTCACAGCTTGTCTGATATATGGGTTAGCTTTCGTCATTGGATACGCAACATCAAAGAACAAACGCCACGAGTGTATGACCAACCACCACCCATGAAAGTGATGCAACCACCCTTCAAGTTCTAGATGGCCAATCCTACCAAGATCAACGTTCCACCGAAATGGTATAAAATGTATGCTACCCCATGACAATGGAAACGAAAAACGCGCCTTAGAAACACAATTTTCATTGCAAACATATCTTCGATAGCTGACAATTCGGCCAGCGCCCACCCGGCTCAACGACATTACAGCTTTAGCACTTCCGGACACAGCTCACAGAATATCCACCTCAAACGTCAACAAGGCTTCAGAGCTTTACAATGGTCACCCGCACTCACCAGAACGTATTGGTGGACAACGCCCTGCCGGATGAGCCGACCAATACGAAGCCAAAGCCGCATCCGCACAAGCCGCACCCGCAGCCGGGGCCCAGCAAGCCTTGCAGCCAGTAGGAGGCAGACGGGGACACTCAACAACGGACGCAACATCTACGCTGGGATGTGATATTCTGGGACCGGAGAAGGAGACTAGCTGTGGATGTCCAAGAACAAGCTGAGCAACAATTTTAAATTTTGAATTTTGCCGTGCGTTTCGGTAAACATATGTGCCTGATATGAAAAGACTGTAAAGGTGAGCCTTGAGGATCTGGTAGACTGTAGACGTATACGCTACCACCGGACATTTCATAGCAGTCTACCAAGTACCACGTTGGAAAGGACAAGACCGCATCATCAATAGCATATGTCTTCTGGCTGACAATTTGTTAATCGTACAAAACGAGATGTGCTAGAGTACGAGCTTCCGATGGTATGCCATGTAAAAGTTCCTTGACGAATTTCTTTTTCTTTTTTCTTTCTTTTATTTTGTTTTGTCGAGACCGAGTATCAAATCATTCTGCTCATCATGCAAGGACACGTCGATGATACAATATACATTAGAGTCCAGAACAGAGTCAGGTCACTTCCAACCTTGCTGTTACTTCACCGACGGTCTGTTGATGTTCCTCCTTTTCCCATGTAAACTCCATTACTTCACTCCTTTGATTGGCCTGCACGCCACCATGTACAGCCTGCACAAACAGCTCTATTGGCATCGTGATGCAAGTGTCTACAACGTCTGCTAGACAGGTATACCAATCTCCCAATAGAGGTATAAATAGAACGGGAGTCGTGTCGAAATGTTCTGTTGTTTTCCTTATGTCCCAGCCTTCAAATTCAAGTATTCACCTCTCATTCTTGAATGTCAACAACGACCAAAAAAAAAAAAAGCACACAACATCTGCCTCATCATCCACAGCAAACACATATCCTCCCATCATGAGCTCGCGGTCGGGGTCAGGATCTAGCCATCGTACGGGCAGTTCGAGTTCGCGTTCGCGTTCTGGCGGCAGCTCGAGCTCGACGTTGGGCCGCAGCTCGGCCCTGGGAAGCTCCTCTGCTTTTGCCAGTTCGTCCTCTGCTCTGGGGAGCTCTTCGTCTGCTCTCGGTAGTTCATCGTCTCCTTTTGGCAGCTCATCGTCGGCCCTCGGCAGCGGCATTGGTAGCAGCAGCTACAGGTCAAGCAGCGGCCTGTTTAGTGGCATTGGTTCTGGGTCGGGCACAACATCGTCGGGCATCAGCAGCGGCATCGGCGCCGGCACCACGTCCGGATCCGGCAGCTCCCTGTTCAGTGGCATCGGATCCGGCACGGGGACGTACAGCTCGCCGTCCCGGCTGAGCAGCAGCACCGCCTCGGGGGGATCGAGCAGCAGCGGCTCGACGATTCGGCCGGGCCGGTCCGGCTGGGTGCCTTTGCTACCGTCGAGCTCCACGACCAGCAGCCTGTCCACGACCACCGGTCTCGGGACGGGCTCCGGCTCCGGTTACAGCGCCAGCCGGCTGGGGCTCGGGTTGTCGTCGTCGTCTGCGTCGGCGTCGGCGTCATCGTCGTCTCCACTGCGCAGCTCCTCCACCTACGGGTCCGGGTCTGGATCCGGTGCCACCAGCAGCAGCAGCTGGGTCCCCAGTCTCAGCAGCACGTCCACCAGCAGCAGCAGCAGCAGCAGCATCGGCACGAGCTCGTCGACGAGCGGCAGCGGCTCGTCGTCTCTGAGCTCGCCGTATGGCTTGCAGGGCTACGGGTCCAACACGGGGACCTCTCTGCTCAACGCGTACGGCGTCGGCGGTCCCTTGTCGAGCATTCCCACGAGCACCGGATCGGCCACCGGGGGTGGTGTTCCGTACAGCTTAGACTATGCGGGCCCGAGCTACAGTTTTTCCAGCTCGGGCTTGGGCTCTGGGACACTCACGGGCTACGGGTCCAGTTCCTATGCGGGCTACGGCTCGAGTTCGAGTGGCTATGGCAGTTACAGTGGAAGTGGCAGTGGTAGTGGCAGCAGCAGCAGCACCACTACCGGCAAGAAGAATTGGTGGGATATTTAAAGTGGCGCAACAAGTGTTGGCCATGGTGAGGGACATCGAGTGATGATGGTCGTTTGATGTCTGACAAGTTGTTCAGATTTTATTTCCTTTTTTGGTTTGGTTTTATTTTGGATCGTTTTATTTTGCTCTTTTCTGCTAATGTCAGATTGACAGGTTGACAGGTTGACAGGTTGACAGGTTGACACTTTTTTTCGACGACTCTGATTGCTGCTTCCCAGGTTCTTCGTCTCCGTTGATTTGACGGCAATCAAGCTCAATCGATGATTTAATACAAGACAACGATTTCCCTCAGATGATGTGTACACTTGTATTCGCTGTACAAACATGTCCACATTGACTAAACGTATCATACCGAAGACGTTGGTTGCTTTGTGCTCAAATAGGTCTTTTTTTTAAAAAAAAAAAAAAAAAAAAAACCAATTTATCTACTACAGATATAACATTCGTTTTTCAAAAATACATGCATAAACAAATATAAATTATTCATTAAAAAAAGACATAACTGATTTTGACTTTGGGGGTTTTCTCAGCAAAAACGTGTCGAACCGCAGTGAGAAGATTCCCTTCAGCCCGACACGGCTGACAAAGACTGACATCGTCGTCGATGCTGAGGAGAGACTGTGGCGCATGCGCCGTCACTGTTTCTCTGCGCATTTGCTCTTTTTTTGGTGGTCTGGTTTGGCTGATTGCTGTCGTCGACAGTCGTCGTCGTCTTCAAACTATGACACGCCGCGTGCAAATAAGATGAAAGGGGTGACACGACGGCCAACTTGGCCGCGGCCGAGGCGATTTGTTCCTGCAACAGCAATTTTATCGTTGTGGCGCCATTCAGGCCCCTTGTCGTCGTGGTCGTCCATACTGTGTACTGCTAGTACTGCTATGCGGCAACTCGTACGAAATAATGTGGCTAGAGAATAACCTATTTAAAGTGGTGCCGGGGTATGCAGTTGGTCATCATGTTTATTGCCTTTTTCAGACAGCGTGAGATGGCGAAGCAGACGACAGGGACGAGACGAGGCAGCGGTGCCTGTTGCGGAGTCCAGTGGAGAATGGCGTGAGAGCGAGCTGACGTTGTTGGCCTTTCATTTCCAGTGAACGAGATTCGGGTTAATAGCTGTCAAATGCCGAGTCTTTCAGTCGGCGCAACTGCTTTTGTCTTTCTTGTGTGTCGTTCTTGTATTCTCGTTTTGTGTTGTTGCTTTTCTGTTTCCTGCCTTCTTCATTGCCGCTGCTTTGTCAAGTAAACAAAGACGATCTGCGGGAACAAACGTTTCCGAGAAGCCCGCCTCGACCCGAACAGCTACGTTGCGGCGCTTGTGCAACGGTTTCGCGTGCTTCCGATGCGCTGCCCAGCAAATTCCAGGGCCAAGTTGCTGGTGAGTGCTCAGACGTCCCCTGTTGGGTCTAGGCTCTGGCCCGGACGTCTGCCCCCTTCTCCATAAGCTTGTTTTTAGAGCATTCAGTCCAAGCCACATAGGCCCATAGACAGCGGGAGTGCTGTGTTTACAAAGTCTGTTCTTCTGCATAGTAATTCGTAGTTCCGCCAAAGACTAAAAGACAGCGCACTCTGAGGTAATCCTTCTGGTGTCAGACGAGGTGAGAATCCTCCACCAAAGAGGACTAGCTGTCAGAATGGTAAGAACCGTAAGATTTGTCGAGGACGCATGGACGGCAGAGAGAAAGAAGAAAAAGGCACAGGGAGCAGGGGAGACATGCTTCATTTCCTACAATGTATTTTGTACGGAGTACAACTGGCAGACTGCGAGTGAGACTGTTTTACGGTGCTGAGGCAGCGCAGCATGGCCGAATGTTCCGTGCGCAAGGGCTGAAGGAATGGCGAGACACCGACGTGGGACAGAAGACGAGCGCACGTTCTGCCCCTGGCCACGTATGTGTTGTTTGTTTCGTTTCGATCTGCGCAGGTCGAGCCGCATCTTCTCATAAGGTACGAATGTACGTGCTTCCAGACCCTCCCAGCGTCGTATCTGCGAGAGCTGCGGCCGTTTTCCTGTCTGCGGCATGGACCTCTCCGTCGTGCATTGAGTCAACTCGACGGCCGTGTCCCAGCAGCCGCAGAAGGACGGCCAGTGACAGACATGCTCGAAATTGAGCGCCGTCTCCTACCAATCCTTTGGAGCAGCGTCCGCCGTCTCACGCCCACGGCCACCCCTTGCGCGTCTGCGGCCCACGGTTCAGTGGCATCCGGCTGCTGTTTTCGGGTTGGCAGCTACTTCGTAGACGCAGCTCAGCCCCCCATGTTAAAAATAATCCTTTGTTGGTGGGCTTACGGTTGTCTTTTTTAGCACAACCAATAAGACGCCAGCTACGGAAATATACATGCACAGTACAACGTAATACTATGGAGAACGGAACGTACCAACAGCTCAAAGGCAGGGCTTTGTTGGTGCACGCCTCACAATCCCGGCAGGTTGTCATCAGAGCTAAGCTTTTTTGTTTCTCGATGCCTAAACGAGCCTGTTTTTCTGGGATCGTGGCTTTGCCGGATCACCCACGTTCCGTGGTACTTTGTACTCTGTGCATGTACAAACAAAGGAAGATCCTTCCCAGGAGGCAGTAGTGCGTGTAAGTGAGATGGCCACCAGGCTTGCCCTGGCCGGAGAAACAAACGTCAGTGAACCATCCACGGCCAGCTCTGCCCCTTTCTCACGGCGTCGATGCATCTGATGTCTGGACGTCACCTTTTCTTTCTATATAACTAATCTCCTCCACCCCCTTTCTGCATCGTTCCGTGTCTTGTCTCCATCCACTCTTCTTCACTCATCCCAACTTCGCCTTCATTTTCTTTCCTCTTCACCTTCCTCCATTCCATACCCCTTCCCATCTTCTCACAGCCTTCACAACCGCCGCCATGCTCTGCAAGAACCTCCTCTCGGCGACCGTCTTCGCCTCCGGCGCCCTCGCCTACCCCGCCGCCTCCCAGCTGCCGGACGACGGCTTCCCGAGCCCCAGCACCGTCCAGCTCCAGAACATCAACATCGCGGCCGGCGGCACCCTCTCCAACGCCCCGCCGCCGCCCGCGCTCAACGCCAGCAGCATCCCCATCTTCCAGCTCATCAACTTCAACGAGAACTTTGAGGTCGCCTTCTTCAACTCGCTCATCTACAACATCACCAACGACGTCTCCGGCTTCCAGATCCCCTTTGGCGCCGAGAAGGCCTCCGTCCTCAGCGTCCTCCGCACCATCCTCGCCCAGGAGGAGCTGCACGCCGTCAACGCCGCCAACGTCGTCCGCCACTTTGGCGGCACCGTGCCCGTGCCCTGCACCTACAAGTTCCCCACCACCGACCTGATCGGCGCCCTGGGCCTCGCCGAGACCTTCACCGCCGTCGTCCTCGGCACCCTCCAGGACGCCCAGCAGGGCCTGTCCACCAACGGCGACCACGGCCCCGTGCGCGCCGTCGGCTCCGTCATCGGCCAGGAGGGCGAGCAGAACGGCTTCTTCCGCAGCCTGCTCAACGCCAAGCCGTCCGAGAAGCCCTTCCTGACCACCTCCGTCGCCCCCTTTGCCTTTTCTGCTCTGCAGGAGTTCGTCGTCTCCTGCCCCTTTGACATCAAGGCCACCATCCCCATCCCCATCTTCCCCACCCTCGCCGTCGCCGGCGGCGGCGACGTCACCCCCCTCAACCAGAACCTGACCTTTGGCGCCGACCTCACCGGCGTCGCCGCCGCCGCCCCCTTCCTCGGCAACCCCGACGCCGCCGCCAAGGGCCTCTTTGTCACCTACTTCTCCGGCCAGAACCTGCCCCTCAGCGTCCCCATCCACGACGTCAACTTTCACGGCAACGCCATCTCCTTCCAGGCCGAGTTCCCCTACTCCGCCAACGTCCTCGACGGCCTGACCATTGCCTCCCTCACCACGAGCAGCAACTTTGCCAACCCGGATGCCGTGCCCGCTGCCACACTGGCGGCGCCCGGCCTGATCCAGGTCCGCGTCTCGATCCTGTAAATTATCATTCTCGGGGTTTTTTTTTGATTTTCTTTTCTTCAGTCGACTGCACGGCGGCATGAGTTTATGGAAACGGGTATATTGGGGCATGGCTTTGTTGGTTTCTTGTTTCTGTTTTTTATTTCCGTTCTGTTTTGTTTTCGTTTCTGTCCCCTGATGACAGCCTAGAGCATTAATTACAATGGCATTCTTTCTGGCATTCTTTTGCATTTTGCATCCTGTCTTTTGCTCTGCACTACCGTCGCGGCGGAGGATGTAATACGTTTGCGTCGTTGAAGCATTGTTTGATTTTATCGTCTTGCATCTGAATATCTACATTGCAAATATGGCAACAAAATACTGGTGTATGCCCTGAAGGCCAAAAATGTAGGCTATAAATAATATGACTTTGAATTCATATTGCTACCAATAAGCAATGCACAATGACCGTGTAAATGAGCTGTGGGTGAAAGTGCTAGGCAAAAAAAGAAGGCAGAAGTTGGCAGCAAAAGCTTGAAGCAAAAGTTGGAAGGCAAAGTTGGAAGACGAAATTGAAAGCAGAAAAATCATAACATTAAATCAAAATATGAGCCCAACGAATGGCATCGGTATGACAAAAATCAGACCAAATCAAACAGCCTCAAAAAACGCCAGTGCTTTTGCCCGTCAAACCCCATGCGCATGCCATATATTCGTTGCGGCGTAAAACATGATGAAAAAGACGAAAAGACAACCCCCAAAACAGGTGCGTAGTAGCACGAGACTCGTCGCCCATGGCTGTGACTTCTGCAATAAGTAACTTGCTCAAGAATAAGAAGCAAAGAAATAAGAGAATAAACATGAAAACGCCAGGTCAGTTGAAACAGAGAGCCGCCCTCAACGTATGGTAAAGGATGGAGAGTGATCCGACGGTGACAATGGGACAGTCGCTTATTGCCCCTTGCGGCCGAGCAGCTTCTTCACGACACTCTTGCCTTTGGCCAGTGTGCGGATGCTGCGCGAGCGGGCAAGCAGCAGGGACGACCGGGCCGAGGACGGGCGCCGAGACACGGATCCGCTCTCGCTCGCCAGTGCAGACGAGACGAATGGAGCCGACGGAGCCGAGGGAGCAGACGGGGCAGCGGGGGCAGCGGGGGCAGTGGTGAGGACAGGGCCAGCATCTACGCTTGCGTCGACGTCGACAGCCACTGGGCCCGTTATGGGACCGGCCGTCTGAGGTGAAGCAGCGATTGCGTCGGCCGCATCGGCCGCATCGGCCGCTTCGGTGACGTCGGGATGCACGGCAGCACCGCTCGTGGCGACCGAAGTACTCTCCGTGCCGTAGTCGAAGCGGTGTTCGGCGTCATCCGCGTCCTGCGCCGCACGAAAGCTGACGGCCAGCACGCGGTCCCCATCCATGTCATAGAGATCGTCGAGCGCCGCGCTGTCGTCCCCCCCCGTGCCGTCGTCAAAGCTGTTGTGGACGCTGCTCGTGCTCATGTCGAGACCGTCGAAGAAGTCGCTGGGGCTGCGCGCATCGCTGGACGGCGGCCACTGCAAGTCGTCGCCAACGGGGCTGGTGCAGAACATCTGGCCGTCGTCGCGTACCTGCTGTGCATGGTGTGATGGGTGTGGTACGCCATGGCCGTGGGCGCTGCCTTCGCCGGCGTCAATGTGCACGTCATGCATCAGGCAGATGAGGTCGTCGAAGTTGTCGTCGTGGACAGGGGTGCGTACGCGAAAGATGATGTCGGCGTCCGGGATGTCGCGCGAATCCACCCACATGTCATCGTCTTTCCGCTTCCTCTCCTTACGTCCCAAGCGGCCCAAATTGGCCGTCAGCTTTTCCGTCAGGTTCATCTTCTGGTCGTTGGTCGGCCCCGGCGCCTGGACGGCCGGTGTTCCGAGGCCAGTGGGACGGGTCACAAGAATGTGTGGCCGATCTGCCGCGGTAGGCGAGTTGGCCGCTGTGTCAAAGGCGGCCGGTGTGGTCAAGGCTCCGGATGCGTCGCCGTTTCCGGCAGCGGTCGTCGGAGCATGGAGATTCTTCTCCATGTCCCAGCCCTCTGCGCCGAGATGCATTCCAGCTGGCTCCATCAAAAAATGTGACGGATCGTTGCGCAGAGCTTGGAGCAAGTCCCAGAACCCTTCTTTCAGATTGACGCTCTCGGCGCTGATCTCCACAAACTTGGACAGGCCGCTCTGCTCTCCGTAGGTGTAGTCCGCCATGAAGCGCACGCGGTACGCAAGGTGGTACGAGAGGTCCCGGTGCTGCGCTGCCAGCTTGTCGGTCAAGGGCAGACTCTCCTTGCGCTGCATCTTTTCATAGGCGAGCGTCTGTTCAAAGAACATGCAGAGTCGAATCAGTAGATTGAGCGCGCGTCGGCTGCGCTTTGGCGTCTCGTCGTTCATCCGATTCTTGTTCAATATTTTCTTGATGAAACGGAATGCGCGAGCGGCGCTGAGGGCCTGCATTAGGCGCAGGTTGTCTTCCACCTCGGGTGTAAAGTTGAGTGCATTGGGGAGGCCACTGCTGGACTGTATCGTCAAAAACTCGTGCGCCTGCAACAGGATGCTGGCTTGGTAGAACGGTTTGTTCAGAGACTTGTCCTCCGACGGATCGCCCATCAGGAGCGGCTTGTACACATCGCCGTTGCCAAACTTCACTTCAGACAACAGCTCAAGCGGAAAGCCACGATCTGATGTGTAATTCATCGACATGGCCTTGTCACCAGCAATCATCCCGATTGCTCTTTCTTTCAGATCGCTGCGAAGACCTAGACGTGCCAGTCTGTTAGCATCGAATGCGGCTATGCAATATGGAACATGCGTTTGTCTGTGTTTTGTGTCTACGCACCGTCTAAAAAGACATTTTGTTCGGAAAAGTCTTGGCTGACGCATATGGGGTACGCCGCAGTCTTGCCCTGGCATTTATCGCAGGGAGAACCGTTGTCGCACTATCAAAGAAGCAAGAGTCAGACGAGGTGTGTCAGGGGAAGAAAAATCAAGCAACTGGCAGGCGAAGACATACCTTCTTCCGCTTTATGGCGCACGGGACGCAACTCAAGCCATCTGCCTTTTTGCCTTTGGCCATCTTTTTGGACAAGCCGGTGGCGCCATCGAGGTCGTCGGAGCGGCGTCGTTTGGCGTTGCTGCCCTCGGCATTGTTGACGTTGTGGATGCCGGTGCCGACGTTGAAGTGGTTCTGCATGGAGACAGGCACGCCCGCCACTTTTTTCGTCATGGCGACGTCGCCGGCAGCCGATGCCGGAGCCGATGCGGGAGCCGAGCGGAACTTGGGCTGTTGATGGCCGTCGGCAGCTGCCACCGAGACCGACGACAGGGGCGAGGACGAGTCCAAACCGGAGCTGTTGTCCGAGGTCGCCGTCAACTGGCTCGGCTTGCGCGTTGGCGTGACAGGGTGGTGGACAGACGGGCCGTAGCCGATGTGGGCAGGTTGCGGACGTGGCTCTTGGGCTGTCTGGCTTTGGAAGCTCGTCAGGACGGGCAGCGACGGCGCGTACTGGCTGTTCGCCTCAACAAGCGCGTTGACTGTGTTTTGGGAGAACTCGGCCTCGGGCAGCTCGACATCAATGTCCGGCGAGTTCTGTGAAACGACAAAGTCCGACTGGGCCAAGCCCTGGGGCATCGGAGACGAGAGTGGCGTAGCCACGGCAGAGGGCATGTTTTGTACGCCGACCCCATACAGCACCTCTCCGTTGTCTTGTGTTGGGGGAAAAGGCGACGGTGATGTGGGGAGGAGAGGCGGCTGCAGGCCGTTAGGCAGGTACATCCCTGCCGGTGAGGTGCCTGCCATGTGGTGAGGCCTCGCGTAGGTGGACGGGAAGGATTGGGGGTGGTAGGCGACAGTGGCTGAGGGAGGTGCCGAGTGAACAGAGAGATGCGAGGTGTGGGATGCCTGCGAGAGGTTTTGGGACATGAGGGTGGCAGAGGCAGGGGATGGATAGGCCTGGATTGGGTTGTGGCTGGTCTCGCCGGTGGACGGATCGAAGAGCGGGCCGACGGCGACGCCACTGTTCCTGAAGCTGCCAAACGGATTGCTGCTGGGCATTCCGTAGTACCCACCGGCGCTGAACGAGCCATTATTGACAGTATTGACAGGGAAGTTCCGGCCGTCAAAAGAGAAGACCGCATGTGGCGGCGCGGAGACTAAATGCCGGGCGCTGGCCGGCGTCGAGACATAGCTGTCGGTCTGGGTCTGGTTGTAGAGAGGACTTTGACTTTCTTGCATTCCGGCAAAGGCAAAGTCGTGAGACGGCGGCAGGCCACCCAGATAGCCACTAGGCTGCGGGCCGTGTTGAATGCCTTGCTGTGGAAGCAGATGGCCTCCACCAGGTATGGCGAGCGGCTGCAATGACGGCGTGGCCGGCCTGCTCAAGCCCAGGAAGGACGTGTTGCCCTGGGATGTCGGTCGAAGATAGCTGGTGCTACTGCCCGGACGCAAGTCCATGCCCGAAGCAAGGAGATGCTCTGGGATTCCGTTTCCGCCGGCCGCCATGGTCATAGCGGTGGTGGGATACGACCCTGGAACGAACAACGGCCCCAGAGTGGACGGCGGTTCCGTCTCATCGTGCCCGAAGTAGGGAGGATTGCGAGAGATGGTGTTCATGACATTGTTCGTAGTGTTGTCCATAGGATCCCTTGGCAGAAGAGTGGGCGGTGCGGTTGAACTTTGGAGTTGCCAGACAGGTGCTCTGAGTCTAAGTCAAGCTCGGTAAGGATGGGGCGGTTCGAGGGAGACGCAGACGCCTGGGGCGATGATGGAATCGCGGTGAAGTGGCAGCGGAGGCCAAGACGGGGCAAGCTAAGATCAAGGACGAAGAAAAAGGGGCAAACGCAAAGATCGAAGAAGGCAAAGAGAAACGGAAGGCGCAACGTGAGAGCCAGGGAAAGAGCGACGCAGCTCAGCAAGCAGCAATGTGGCTGCGGTTGTGAGAAAGAGGGGAAAGAGCGACCACTACAAAAGCCAAAGCCAGTGAACAGGCAGGTGCGACAGCTTCACCGTAAACAACGCGAGAAACGGCCAGGGAAGGTACGAGTGGCGACGGAAATGGAGGAGCCAGACAAGAATCTCAACGATTGTCAAAAGAAACGAGGTGAATTGGTTTGAAAATGGTAAAATGGAGAGACTAGAGGCGAATCATGCGTTCTGCCTTGCGCCCAGGACCCTTTCTTTTGTACAACTTGCTGGATCCTCAGCCTTTCGTCGCCTTTTTTAGCCGCTGGCCTCTATTGTAGTGTTGATGGCAGTGCAAAACAGTGCAAGTGCAGTCTTGGGGACGGAAGAGCCCACTATTGATCACGCTAGGCGTCCTTTGGACTAGTTTGGGCGTCTTCTCCAGTCAGGCGCGAAGAAGGAGCGACCCAAAATAAACCACACGTGATGGCGCTAGTCCAAATCTAGGGTTTCTTGAGGAAAGGCGCAGCATCTCGCCAATCATGGCAGTTCACTTTTCAGCCTCACCCCCTCAGGCCTCCAGGCGGCCCCAAGGCGCCTATCGGGGAACAGTCCAAAACTGATTAGTGGTTTCGGAATGTGCAGTGGGCCACGGCCCATCATGGCCACCGATTTGCCAGACCAAGTCGCCTACATAAACAAGACTCCTTCCCTCTTACTTTTGAAAGGTGTGCAGGTGTGAAGGATGATTGCAGGGTGATCCAGGAACGGTCTGAATTGGGACGTGTCTGTAAAATAGGCGCCAACTGAGAGAAATAGGCGACTGTTTCTCGTGCTTGAAGCCGTCCTTTGTGTCGAGACCCGACGCCACCCCCACACGCATACATAAATCTCGGTATGTGGCCTTCAAAACGACAAGGCCGTTAATGTGTTGACAAGAAGAAAGATGGGCGCTCCCATTTTGAGCAGTGAACGGTCAGAGCGCGCACAGCCTGAGGCAAGTAGCAGGCACTCAATATCCGTGAGGAGGTCCTTTTGGTTTAGACTTGAAGGTCGAGAAGGAGACTTGCAGCCTCTACCTCGATATGTCGCAGCACGGCTGAAACACGAGAATTGTCAAGAAGTCGACAAGACGAGACCAACAGACCCAAACGACGAAAACAACATCGAAACATCGTCGTGGCTGGCCACAAAGGTGAACAAAACATTTTGGTGGGGCTGGCGCCAATGTGGACTCGCTCCGCCCCGCCGGGGACGCTAGGGAAGGCGCGTGTGGCCGTGGACCTGGCTAAGCCTGGCAGTTTCCCCTTTTTGGCATCTCATTGTGAAGACCGTTCCTGCCCCGCGTAAGAAGAGACGATTCCTGAGGGAGGAGAAATAATATGCTTTCATTGCAAATTAAGTGAAAATCGGGCTTGAGAAATGACAGTCCAGTGCGGGTCATCGTTCTCTCCTTAAGTGACGCGACGATACCGTTGGCAGGAACGACCTGTTCAAGCTGAATGAGGGCTGTAGAAGCGCAAATCGTAAAGCTGCATACATAAATCAGTGCACAAAATGTGCAATCTGTAAATGGGATTCACGATCAGTAGTACAATATGTAGCCAATTCTGTAGCCAGTGAGCCGTAGAATGGAGTAAACGGGAAGAGGCAGACTTGATTTGCTGAATTTTTTACATCTTTGAAGCTGCGATGCCACTGGGTAGCTCGCTGGCTCGATTTAGAGGCTAACCAGCTCGAGGATTGAGTATGTCGTTCTCTCTGCAACGACCGTTTCCAGCGATCAATCGGCGCATGAGACACTCGCTGGCTTTACTACGGCAAACCTTTACCTTCCATTCATTCACATTCGCTTATTTGTTTTCTTGCCGTTGATTTCTGTTAATGTCACCGTTGATCGCGTTTTGATCTGTTTCTGTACCGTAAACCTGCACGTGCGATTCACAGGGCCTTGTTCGGATGTGTGGAAGATAAATTTTGCATTCCTTTTTTTTCTTATTTATTTAAAAAAAAAACGCAATTGTTTTACTTATTTTTATTTAAAAAACAACATTACTCTCATACCAGAAGGCATAAAGAAACCTTTAATTCTTCAATAATACCATGTACGGCACAACATTTCACCCTTTCTCCACGGTTTTCTTCATTCGATCCACATCCGCTCCAATCCACCCAAAATCGCAACGTGGGAAGGTCTTCTGGGTCCAGAGGCGGCAGACTAGTGAAACATGCAGTTGCGGCTTACATTATTGGTGCATCGTACGATCAGTTTGATTTCTAACATGAGTATGCTTATGACAAATGGGTTACCAAAGGTGAGGAGGGATTGCGTGGTCCAACACAGACTGCGAGGAGCGTATATGCTCAGACCTGTGGAGAAGCACAGACCCAGACGCAGAAAATGTGTCGTCACCGCGTGTCGACGCCATCCGCGTCATCCCGCCGCCGAGCCCTTTCTATTGGCGAAGAAGGCGGAACGAAAAACGAGAGAGGATGAAGCGCTGTCGCCAAGAGAGCATCCCGTCTTCGGTTGCCCACGCATGATGTGTGCAGGGATGTGTGAAAAGACACGCAAAGTATTCCACCCGCCTGGCTGATGATCCTCGAGTCTGGAATCATCGCTTGTGTTAATGTCGACCTGGTTAATGGTTATTCTAGCTGTTGCCGATCTTCCTCTAATTGATGCTTTTATTAAGGGCGGCGTGAAGAAAACCTTAATATATGAGGTGCCCTGCATTTCGTTAGAGTTTAGATTTACGCAGTAAGAGTCCTTACTACGTAGACCTACATAACAATACTGCTGTTCAGCTGACTCGACATGTTCCAAAACCTTCTGTTTTGGCCCATGCCGGCGTTCCGGCAAGCAACGGCAGATCTCACTGGCGGGGCAAAGTCGCCCAACTGGGCTCGCGGAGACGCTGCTCCACATCGCAGCCACAATTGGGGTGCCTCCAAGCATGAGGTCTGACCCTGCAAACAAATGACCACGGACCCAAAATTATTGTTTTCTCTGGCCTTTGTGTTGTTTGTCCGGCATGATCGGACGAGCGGACGGTCAAGTATAGCATCCCTCGGCCAGGCAGCCTTGCGCTTTGTGTGATTTTGGCCGGATTTCTGCGGTTCTGCGGTTCTGGGATTTTTGGTTCTTTGGTTCCAGGTTCTGGGTTCAAAGTCCTGGGTTCGCATTTCTCGTTATTTGTTGTGCCGCCTCCTGTCCCTGCGCCCATCCGTAATTCCGTCGATCCCCTAAAACGTGCATGTTTTGGTTTTGTTCATGTCGACATCTGATTTGTCGACGTCGGCGTTGGAGGTGTTTGGCTGACCGATTTGGTTCGTTTTCTGGGTGCCTTTGTTTCGACCCAACTCTTCCTTCGCCCGCCCACGTTGCGTTGACGGTTCTCCTTGTATTCCGTACATGCCACACATACAGAGCATGGTGAAGCACAGCTAGCACAGGTCAACTTCATCCTATAAGGAGGGGATGATCCATAGCGTGCCAAGCGCCTGCCGTGGTTGCAGATATAAAAAAATAGATGACGACGACTGTGCCGCTTGCTAGTTGGGTCAGCGCGAACCGGGGTCCGGGAACACAGCGCATATCGCAAACGAGAGGGAAGAAGAAAGAAAAGGGGGCTGATGCAGTGAGTGCCCGAGGAGACGAGCCTTTCCAGGGCCAAAGAACAGCATGCAGATGACGACAAGGGACGAATTATAAGGCATGACCAGATGGTTAATCAGAAACCCATCACCTGGACGCACGGGACGCTTCTGTTCTGACGCTCGAGAGACGGGCGCCGGCTCGTTTAGAGCGGGAGATATAAATTGTTTCCGTATGTCCCTCTCCTCGACCGTGTGGCTCGCTGGCTTTTGTTTGGCTCTTCCTTTACCCGGGCAGCTGATATTGTCTTTAAATATCCGGGCCATCCTCATCCCACTTTTGCGCATCTGAGCAATACGTTTCTCTTCACCATCCAAGTCGTTCAAAATGCTGTCACAGGGGACCTCGATTGTCGCGGCGGCGGCGCTGCTGTCGTTCGCCGGTCTTGCTCACGGTGCCGGGTCCACGGCCATTAGTTCGGTTCTGGTCTGCACCGACAACATCTATGCCGACGGTATGTCCGGAAAGAAACGAAAGGATGACATGCGAACACTGGTCAGACATACTCTCGGACCACAACTGACTTGGGACAAGGCTTCATCTACCGCAACACGACGGGCGACGGCACCACGTCGACGAGCCTTGACGCGTTCGCCGCCAAGGACTCGTTCCCCCTGTACTGTAGGTTCCTTTTGCATTCTCTCTTCGCTCGTTGTATGTCCAATGTCCGCTCCTTCTCACACACAGAACAGTGTCGGTGACCAGCCACTCAGGCGCGCCGCTGGACCCCATCCAGCCGGCACGCAAGAACGGCTTCCACAACTACGCGTCGCTCGACCAGAACCTGTACATCAACGTGACGGCGGGTGCGTTTGCCCCTGTCGGGTTTGTCGACGGCGGCAACGCGACGCTGGGCACCGGGGAGACGACGTGGGGCTTTTATGCGGCGTACGGGTTTGTCATGTGGTACAACTTGCCGTCGTCCTCGTCGGCGGCGGCCGTGCCATCGTCGACGCCCGTCCACATCCAGGGCTTCCAGTGGGTGCCGGTCAAAGGCTACACAAACGTGACGCAGCTGTACTGGAACCAGACGCAGTACGAAGAGGCGGCGGCGGAGGGGGCGCGGTCGACCATCTCGGCAGCCGGCGCGTCGTTTGGTCTGTGCTCGAGCGACGTTGAGGCCAGCGTCAAGGCGGAGTAGACGGTGTGGGGGCTTGGGGGCTGGGAGTCCTATTCGGACTACGAAAAATGGGAAAGTGGCCTTGACAGAGAAGAATGATAAGTATGGACTGGTAAACGCGGCCGGCCGTTTAAGTATATGGGTATTTTCGTGCACGGTAGTAGATAGCGTATTAGGTGGCGACTATACTGCGAACAAACTATTAAGAGATTGAGCGGAAGCATTCTGAACCGAGTCAAAAACAGAAAGCCAGGAGAAATGAATCAGAGGTTGACCTTTCTAGAACATAGCAACTACCGATAAACGAGACATTTCGCACTCACAAGGACGACCACGTCATAAATTCGTTCATTCCGTGTATTGTAACCGGCCATAGTTGCTATCTGCTTCCTCTGCAGCGTCGGAACCACCAACCCAATTTGGGTTATCCACGGGCCGGGTCATGTGGATCTCTTACTCTCTCACCGTCGTCTTTGTAGTTTTGATGGCCGACTCGTCTTTCATCGATGTGATGCAGATATATGCTATACGGTGCGGCATGCGCTCCTGCCCTCTCCAGAGCACGCTAGTGTACACTGGCCAATAAAATACATTTGTAGGACCCATTCTACCCGCGTAGTCCCGGCAAGGGCCGTTTTCACGGTCCGAAACGCAAGTGGCATCAATGGTGAACACACGAGAAGAGGGGAGATAAGGTATAGAGGGATGAGCAGAGAGCGTACGGCAGGTAGCAAAGACCACACGATAGAGGGATGAGCAGAGAGCGTACGGCAGGTAGCAAAGACCACACGACAGAGGAATGCTTTGTTGTTCTGTTATTCTTGTAGTCGCACGTTGTCATGGTTTAGCTAATAGTCGGAACACATCCACCCATCCTGTCTCGTGGCCGGCTATACCGTCCCCTCCGGGGTCGGCGTCCATGTGTCCGGATTCGGGGACCCGCCGCTGCGGATCGTCAGCCGTTCCGACTTGCGGTGTGCCACCTTGAGCCACTCGCCGTCGCCCACGTTGGCCAGCAGCTCGATGCACAAGTGGATGTGGCCGCGCGCGACTGGCTTGGCGTCGGCACGAGCGCCTGTGCCTGTGGGTAGTGGTGCCGACGCCGACGCCGTCTTCGTCTTTGTTATCGTCTTCGTCTTTGTCTTTGCTGGGCTGGACGGCCCCTCCGTCGCCTCCTTGGGCGGGGGCTTCTTCATAATCATCTCCAGCTCGAAGCGGTGTTCGCGCGGCGACGACGCTGTCCACTGCGGCAGACGCCCGCTGCGGCTCCGGTTGCCCCGGATCCGGCCGTCGCTGTCCGCGTCGTGCACGCTGGTCCACCACAGGCTCTGCTGGCTAAGCGACGTCGCGTGAGGCTTGGGCGCCAGGACCACACGCCGCGCCCGGTCGTTGCCGGCTGTCTGTGTCGTGTCGGTCGTGTCGGTCGTGCCCGTCGTGCCGGCCGTCCCGCCGGCTGCTCTGGCCAGTCGGGTCGCCGGCGACCCCCGGCGCAGGGCCACATTCCGCGGCGCGTGGCCCGCAAACATGACCTTGATGTGGACCGCCAGTTCCAGCACGCGGACGGCACGCCGGCCGCCCCCTGGCTGGAACAGCAGCGGCCCGGCGTCGCGCCGCAGCGCCGTCAGGCTGTACGAGCACGTCACGCCCAGCACATGGCCGGCCGGCAGCGTCCACTCGTCGTCGCCGCCGCCGCCGTCGGCCGCGCGCACGACGTAAAAGGTCGGGTCAAACTGCGCATTAAGGGCCACGCCGACGGCGTGTGTGGGCGGCGGCTGCGCCGCGTGGGAGGAGCCCATTGCCGTGTCGACGCAGGCCAGCAGGCCAAACTTGGACAAGGACCAGAAGTCTGGGCGGCCCTGTTGGGTCTGCGGGCCGGGCGCGGGGGGCGCAGGCCGAAGCGGCAGGGCCGTTTCCGTCTGCAGTGCGCCTGGCACTTTATCTGGATCTTTGTCGTCGTCGTCGTCCTCCTCCTCCTCCAACAGTTGGTGTTGTCGCTGAAATGGCAGAGGCTGGCGGCCCATGACGTGATTGTCCTCGGGCTCGACCGCGTTGCTCGCACGCGCGTGCGCTCGCGCTGCGAGGCTGTCGCGGACCTCCTTGGCCTCCTTGGCCTCCTCGGCCGCTTCGGCCTCCTGCAGCTGCCGGAGCCGCTGGCGCAGCTTGGCTTTGCGCTCCAGCACCAGGATCTGCCGCGCCAGCTCGCGCTCTTCGTCGTCGGGTTCGGGTTCGCTCCGATGCGCCGGGGCCGCCATTGTCATTGTTGCTTTGTTGTTTGCGCGTCGGTGCGGATGTCGAGAAGGTCGGGAAGGTCTGGTATGTCGCGACTGAAAAATGCATGTTTGTCGAGCGACCTAAGGCTGCCAGCGTCGCAATT
This sequence comes from Sporothrix brasiliensis 5110, assembly GCF_000820605.1. Lineage (NCBI taxonomy): Eukaryota > Fungi > Ascomycota > Sordariomycetes > Ophiostomatales > Ophiostomataceae > Sporothrix > Sporothrix brasiliensis. The sequence goes on along the minus strand of NW_024467139.1, from coordinate 5,062,432 downwards.
TGGCTGGTGTCCGAATCTGGTTGGCGGAGGGGGAATATGCATGCTGCGGCCGGGGCGAGAATGGCACAGCCACAGACGAAGCTGATAACGGCTGAAGTCTTATGGTGGTTCTTTCTTAATAATAATGTACTATGTGTACGAATAAATCATATCATTCACACCGGGCGACCTGCTGTATTCACATAGCTGACCTCCATTGGGTCATCTGTCGCCAGCCATCGCTCAAAGAGTGTGTCGAATCCGCCATGCGCTCCCGCTGCCGTCAACAGCCAGCCAAAGAGCCTTGGTTTAGACTGCTGACACTTGCTGTGGAAAGGCAGGCAGAGGATACTTGTTTAGTCAGTTGAATTTAACATACCGACGAAAAGACTGCAAAGACAACTTGTTTATTCTATCGCTCTGCTTTGCATGGCTTTTCTACTTTCCACGGCATCTGGTTCGTGACGAGTTACTGTTCTCTGTATGGTGTAAAGAAGTATTAAAATTAAGGAAATAGCAGCGAAAATCATCGCAACCACAGTAGAAAAGCAAACAGTAGACATTGAACCTTTGAACGCAAAACAAGAACGCAAGAAAGAACGCAAACAAATCTAATGAACCATGTAGAACCCAACGATGCAATGCGTGGACAGAAGAACAAGAGAAGAAGAGTAAGAACAGTCAGAAAGCACAATAATCAAAGCCCACACAACCCCCCCCCCCCCCCCACACACCCTCACTCCAGCAACTCCTTCTTGACCAGCCGCGACTGGCGGGCAATGAAGCCGCTCAGCGACTGGGTGGTGCGGCTGCCGAGGAACTCGAGGACGGGCACGGTGGCCTCCATCTCGCTGCTGACCCAGTTGCGCAGCTCGACGGCGATGAGGGAGTCGAGGCCGTACTGGCTGAGGGGCTTGTGGGGGTCGAGGTCGTCCTCGGCGGCGAGCATGAGGAGGGCGGTGATTTTGGCGCGGAGGGCGGCGGCGAGGAGGGCGACGACGTCGGCGAGGGAGGCGGCCTGGCGCACGGCCTCGCGGAGGGAGCGCGTGGGCGTGTCATTCGTACCGGGGTCGGCATCGGCATCGGCATTGGCATTGGCATTGGTACCAGCGGCGGCGTAAAGGGCCATGCGGCGCGCCATGGCGAAGCGCGGGTCCTGGTAGATGGCGCGCGCGGGGTCGCCGCCGGCGTAGCGGCCGAGGCCGAGGCCGGTGACGTAGTTGGCGGACCAGGCGGTCCCGGCAGCCTCCAACCCGTCCTCGTCACCCCCCAGCATGGCCGACTCGACGAGCGCGAGGCACTCGTCGCCGCTGATCTCCTCAAAGCCCTGGGAGCGCAGCGTCTGCTGCACCTGGCCGTGCTCGGCCACGTAGCCGATGCCCGTGACCATGCCGAGGTCGAGCGTGGTGGCCGGCAGCCCGCGGCGGCGGCGGTAGCGCGCAAAGGCGTCCTGGAAGGTGGAGGCGGCGCCGTAGGCGGCCTGGCTGGGGTTGCCAATGGTGCCGACCATGGACGACAGCAGCACGAAAAAGTCGAGCGCGCCGGGCGCCTGGGGCAGCTGGCGGTGCAGGTTCCAGGTGCCGGCGACCTTGGGCCACAGCGAGTGGTTCCAGGCGGCGCTGGACATGTCCTGGAAGAGGGCGCTCTCCATGACGAGGCCGAGGTGCACGACGCCGCGCACGGGCGGGAAGCCGGCCGCCTGCGCCGCCGCGAGCGCCGCCGCGAGCTGGTCGCCGCGGCCCACGTCGCAGTTGGACGCCACGTGCACGCGGGCGCCGCCGCCGTCGCGGCCGCGCAGGTCCGCGACGGCGGCGGCGGCCACGTCGGTGACGACGTCGCCGCGCGACAGGAGGATGAGGTGGCGCGCGCCGAGCGCGTGGACCATGCGCGCGGCGAGGGCGCGGCCGATGCCGCCGAGGCCGCCGACGAGGAGGTAGCTGGCGTCGGCGCGCAGGCGCACGGGGGGGACGCGCGGCGACATGACGGGGGCGGTCAGCACGACAGCTGTCTTGGTCGCGTCCGTCGCCTCCGTCGCCTCCGGCACCAGCACCAGCTTGCCCACGTGACGGCCGGCCTGCATCGTGCGCAGGGCGGCGACGGCGTCGGCGTAGGCGTAGGCGGTGAGCGGGGCGGGCGCGCGGGCGACGCCCGCGCGCACGAGGTCCATGCTGTCGGCCCAGAGCGCGGCGCCGTAGCGCGGGCGCGCGGCGAGCAGGGCGACGAGGTCGACGGCGACAAAGGTGACGTTGCGGGCAAAGGGGGCCATGTCGAGGCGGCCGTTGCGGCCGAGGTCGCGCTTGCCGAGCTCGACGAAGCGGCCAAAGGCGGCGACGCAGCGCCAGGACGCGCGCAGCAGCTCGCCGGCCAGCACGTTGAAGACGACGTCGACGCCGGCGCCGCCGGTGGCCTGGCGCACGGCGTCGGCGAACCCGTCGTCGCGGCTGCTGAAGATGTGCGCCGGGTCCAGGCCGTACTGGTCGACCAGCAGCTGCTTCTTGGCCGGCGTGCCGACCGTCGCGTAGACGACGGCGCCGCGCTGCTGGCAGAGCTGCACGAGCGCCTGGCCCAGCCCGCCCGAGGCCGCGTGGATCAGCACCGTCTCGCCCGCCGCCAGCTGCGTGATGCGCACCGCGTGCAGCGCCGTGCACAGCACAATGGGCAGCGCCGCCGCCGCCGCAAACGACAGGCTGTCCGGCAGCACCTGCGCGCGCCACGCCGCGCAGCGCACCGTCGTGGCAAAGGTGCCGTCGGCCGGCGCGGCCACGCGGTCGCCGACGCGCACCGCCGTGACGGCGCGGCCGACGCGGCGCACGACGCCGGCGCACTCGCGGCCGAGCGCGCGCGTCTCGATCTGGCCCATGGCCACCATGACGTCGTGGAAGTTGAGGCCGGCGGCGCGCACGGCGATCTCGACGTGGTCGTCGGGCAGGTCGGCGTCCGCGTCCGCGTCCGCGTCGTCAAAGTAGAGGCTGTCCAGCAGGCCGGGCTGGCCCACCATGAGCTGCAGGTGGCGGCCGGGCTGCACCGGGGACGCGGGCACGGCGATGCGCCGGCCCGTGCGCGCGGCCACGTAGTCCGAGGGCGCGCGGGCCTCGTCGTAGCGCGGGATGTGCACCGTCGCGTGGCGGCCGCGGACGGCCAGCTCCAGCTCGACGTCCGCGGGGCGGCCGTCGGTGGCAATGTCGGTCGCGCGGCCAAACGACTTGGCATACACGCGGGCCACCGTGTGGACGGAGGGGTCTTGCTCGGCCGCCGAGGCCCCCGTGTCCACATCCACGTCCAAGTCCAGGTGCACCAGGCGGCCGCCCAGCTCGACGCGCAGCGTGCGCAGCAGGCCCTGCACGAGCGCAAAGTCGGGCGCGCTCGCGCCGTCGGACGCGCCGCGCGTCAGCCACAGCACGCGGCCGCCGCTCGTGCCGGCCGGCCGCAGGAACAGCGCGCGCATCTTGTCCATGCTGGCGGGCGTCTGCGGGCCCAGCGTCTGCGGGTCGGTCTGGTAGACGACGCACACGTGGCGGTCGGTGATGGGCGGCAGGTCGTCGAGGGTGTGCACGGGGACGTCGGTGCCGGGGGGGAGGGGAGGGCGAGGGCGAGGGCCTTGGCCAAGGACGCGAGCCACGGCTTGTTGGCGGCGTCGTCGGTGACGAGGAGGGGGGTGTCGTGGGGACGGGGGGCGTCGGTGTTGGGCTCTGTCTCGGTGACGGTGTTGGTCGTCTCCGGCGTCTCCGGCGCCTCCGTCGTCTCCGTCCCCGTCGTCTCCGTCTCCGTCGTCTCGTTGACGTCGCTGCCGCCTTCGGCGCCATCGACATATACCGCCGTGCTAATCATCGTCGTCCCCTGGTGCGTCGCCACGTCCGGCGTCTCCCACACGGCCGCGTCGAGCCCCGAGAAGCCCTCCGCCTTGAGCACGGCGTCCCACTGCGCCTCGGCCAGCAGCGGCGAGTCCTGGCGGTGCGGCTCCTCGGCGACCCACCAGCCGTCAAAGATGCCAAAGATGTTGCCGACGGCGGCCGTGGACACGCGCTGCTGGGGCACGCGCACCAGCTCAATCAGCAGCAGCGTGCCGCCGGGCCGCAGCAGCCGCCGCGCGTGGCGCACGGTGCGGGCCATGTTGCGCGTCGCGTGCAGCACGTTGGCGGCGACGACGAGGTCGTACGCGCCGGCGGCGACGCCCTGCGCGACGGGGTCGCGCTCAATGTCGAGGCGGCGGAAGCGCAGCAGCGACGCCCACGGCTGCGTCTTGGCCTGGACGGCCTCGAAGAAGCCCGAGCTGATGTCGGTGACGTCGTAGGACGCGAAGCGCGGCAGCGTGTTCCGGCCGTCCCCGTCCCCGCCGCCGCCCAGCGCATGCAGCAGCGGCAGCGTGGCGCCGCCGGTGCCCGCGCCAATCTCGAGGATGCGCATGTGCGGGTTCTTGTGCGCCAGCAGGTCCACGTACACGGCCGCCTGCTGGTACTGCCGCGCCATGCGCGGGTTGTGCGCGTAGTACTGCCCCAGCACGTCGCCCTGCATCGTCACCTCCAGCGGGTCCGCCGTGCCCAGCACAATCTCGTGCATGCGCGCCGCCACCGCCGCCAGCAGCCGGCCCTCGGCGCCCGTCGCCGCCAGCGCGTCGAGCAGCGCCGCGCGCTCGGCGGGCGACGCGTTGGGCCACGACGCAATGTCGTCGGCGTGCACGGGCGCGGCCTTGGCCGTGGCGCCGGGCAGCGCGTCGTGCAGCGCGAGCACGGCGTCGCGCTGCCGCCGCAGCGACGCGTACAGCTTGCGGCCCTTGGTCGTCAGCGCGGGCACGGCGTCGGGCGGCACCTGCGCCACAGCCGCGTCGGCCATGTAGAACGCGCCCTGGTCGAGGCGGCGCAGCGCGGCGCTCTCGGCCTCGTCCGGCATCAGGTGGGCGCAGAGGTCGTCGAACTGGGCCGACGACAGGAACGCCGGGTCGGGCCGCCACTCGGCCTGGAAGTACGTCTTGGGGGGGTTGCCGCTGCTGCCGCTGTGACCGTTGTGACCGCCGCCGCCCGACGGCATCGATCCCGCCAGTGACGTCATGCGCAGGCCGTCCATGCGAATCAGCGGCGCGTCGGCGTCCGTCCCGCCGTACGCCGTGAGGTGGATGTCGAGGTTGCGGAAGCCGCTCTGCTGGACGCCCAGATACACGTTGAGGGCGTCGCCGGCGGCCACGCGCGCGAGGGCGGCGTCGATGGAGATGTGCGCAAAGAAGACGGGCATGATGGCCGCCTGCAGCAGGTCGCGGAACGCCATGATGCCGTGCAGGCACGCGTCCAGCGTGCCCGGGTGCACGACCAGCGGGCTGTGGTGGCGCGCCGGCATGACGGCGGCCACGTCGGGCAGCACCACGGTGCCGGCAATGTAGTGCGTGGGGTCCGCGGGCGTGGCCGCGCCGGCCCGCGCCGCCGTCAGGTTGGCAAATGTGGGGCCGTACTCGAGGCCGATGGCCGTGCAGTGGTCGTAGAGCGCCGCCGTGTCGACGTCGCGCGTGCACGCATCGCGCGTGCGCTGGCGCTGTGCGGCGTCTTGGCGGGCGCGCGCGGCCGCGAGCGCCGCGTGGTCGGTCACGCTGGCGCTGTCCTTGTCGAGAACGTCCTTGTCCGCCGCCTCCTCCGCCACCCCCCACCGCACCGCAATGCGGCCGCGGCAGTGCTCCGCCCACGTCTCCGTCAGCGGCGCGCCCATGGGCGTCGCCGTCGTGGCGCTGCTCGCGCACGAGTAGCAAAAAACTCGTGCCACACCGTCGAGCTGTCCATGGCGCTCTCCGTCTGCGGCCGCAGGCTGACGAGCGCCTCGACCTCGTCGCGGCCCTCGGGCACAATGAGCGCCTGGCCCAGCGACACGTCCCGCAGCTCGTACGAGGCAATGGCCGCCGCGGCCACCTGCGCCGTGGCCACCTGCCGCACCGCCTCAATGGCCATGGAAATGTAGCCGGCCGCCGGGTACACGACCAGCCCCTGCACGCGGTGGTCGCGCACCCAGGGCGTCTCGGCCGTGCGGATCCACTGGCGCCAGCGCGGCTCGAGCGGGCTGCCGAAGCGCACGGGCGCGCCCAGCAGGTCGTGGCGGCCGTGCGCGCGCTGGCGGTAGCGGATGCTGTCGCGGGGCTCGGCCCAGTAGGCGGTGCTGTGGTTCCAGGGGTATGGCGGCAGGTCGACGAGGGGAAGCGCCGTCGACGAGGCCGACCCTTCCCGCCGCGCATCGGCGTTGGCGGCCGCGACGTCGACCGCGACGCCGCGCTCGACGAGCGCGCAGGCCAGCTGCTGCGCGGTCGCGGTGGCGTCCTGGCCGCGGCGGAGCATCGACAGCACGCCAATCTTGCTGAGCGGCGCCTCCGTCTGCAGGATCTGGCGGATGGGGCCGGCGAGCGCCGCGTGCGGGCCGACCTCGACGAGCACGTCGACGCGGGCTCTGGCTGCCCGGGGCGGCTCGGCAGCCGTGTCCGCCGCCGCCTGCGCCTCGTAGCACAGCGCCGTCAGCGCCTCGGTGAAGCGCACGGGGCTCACGAGGTTCTCGACCCAGTAGTCGAGCGTCAGCGCGCCGGGCTGCAGCTTGCGGCCGGTGACGGACGAGTACATTTCGACGGCGCGCGCGCTGTCGGCGGCGACGACCGGCTCGGCAAACGCGCCGACGACCGTCTCGTTGGCCTGCAGCAGCGCGCGGTACGCCTCGGCGGCCGCGGCCATGCGGTGCGAGTGGTAGGCGAAGCCGACGACGAGCGTGCGGTGGCGCACGCCCGCGGCCGTGCAGGCGGCCGCGAGCTCCTCGATGGCGGCGTCGTCGCCCGACACCGTGAAGCTCTGCGGGCTGTTGTAGCAGGCGATGACGGCCGTGCCGCGGCGCAGGCCCGCGAGCAGCCCGCGCGTCGTCGCCTCGTCGCACGCCAGCGCCACCATGCCGCCGCGGCACGCGTCGGCGGCGGCCGAGTCGAGCGGCACGCGGAAATACGCGGCGGCCACGGCCGCCTCCTGGCTCAGCAGGCCCGCCGCGTAGGCCGCGCCAATCTCGCCGCTCGAGTGGCCGACCACGGCCGCCGGCGCGACGCCCCACGACCGCAGCAGGTCGACCAGCGCGACCTGCAGCACCGTGCACAGCGGCTGGCTCACGGCCGGCTCGTTGACGCGCGTCGTGGCCGCGTCGCGCCGCAGCAGCTCGTCGTGCAGCGACCAGTCCGCCTGCATCGTCGACGACGCCAGGATCGCCGCGCTGCGGTCCAGCGACGCCCGGAACACCGCGCTCGTCGCCGCCAGCTCGCGGCCCATGGCGAACCACTGCGCCCCCTGGCCCGTAAACACAAACCCCACCCGCGGCGCGGCCTGTGCTGGCGCCGTTGGCGTGTGGTGGAAGCGCAGGCTGCTGTCGCGCAGCGCCGCCGCCAGCTGCGACGCCGACGCCGCCGCCACGGCCGCCTTCCACGGCAGCGCCGAGCGGCGCGTGCTCAGGGTGTAGGCGAGATCGGACAGCAGGCGGGGGTCGGCCGCCGCGACGGCGGCCGTGGACTCTGACGCGAGGTAGTCGGCCAGCTGCGCCGCCTGCGCCTTGCCGGCGGCCGCGTCGTGCGCCGACAGCACAAACAGCTGGGGCACGGGCAGCGCGGCGTCGTCGGGCTTGTGCGTCTCGGACGTGGGCGACACGGCGCCGTTGGTCGTCGGGGGCGTGCCGTCGGAGTCGGGCGAGGACGGCGTCGGCGATGGCGAGGGTGACCGCGAGGGCGCGTCGGGCGCGTCGGGCGCGTCGGCCGGCACGTCCAGTGCGCTGTGGCGGTCATGTTCGTGGCCGTGGCCGTGGTCGTGGTCGTGGACAAGAGGGTCCGGCAGGTGTCGTGTTGCCGGCCGGCCGTGGGAAAAGGCGTAGCGTCCGCCGTCGATGCCGCGTGCGCGCAAAAAGTCGGCCGCGCTCTCGACAATGACGTGCGCGTTGGTGCCGCCGTAGCCGAAGCCGTTGATGGAGGCGCGGAGGACCGCCGGCGTCCCTGTGGTCCCTGTGGTCGTCGACGTCGACGTCGTCCCCGTCCCCAGCGCGTCGCGCCACGCCTGCACGCGCGTCGGCACCGTCAAGTGCCAGTCGGCCAGCGGGATCTTGTCGTTGGCCTCGCGGAAGTCGCAGTTGGGCAGCAGCGTCTCGCGCTCGAGCATCAGCACCGTCTTGATGAGCCCCGCGGCGCCGCTCGCGCCCTCGAGGTGGCCAATGTTGGTCTTGATGCAGCCGACCACGAGGGGCCCGGGCCCGTCTCTGCGCACCGCGCCAAACGTCTCGGCGAGCGCGCGCGCCTCAATGGGGTCGCCGGCCTGCGTGCCCGTGCCGTGCGCCTCGACGTACGACGTGTCGGCCAGGTCCAGCCCCGCCTGCGCGTAGACGCGCCGGATCAGGGCCGCCTGGGCCGCGCCGCTCGGGAACGTGATGCCCGGCGTGCGCCCGTCCTGGTTGACGCCCGTGTTGCGCACGACGGCGCGCACGCTGTTGCCGGCCGCGACGGCCGCGTCGACGCGCCGCAGCACCAGCGCCGCCACGCCCTCGCCGCGGCCGTAGCCCGCGGCGCGGCGGTCGTACGTGAAGCTGCGGCCCGCCGCCGACAGGAAGCCCATGCTGCTCATGGACGCCAGCGAGTCGTGGCACAGCGCGCAGTTGACGCCGGCCACCAGCGCCGTGCTGCACTCGCCGGCGCGCAGCGCCTGGCAGGCCTGGTGCAGGGCCACCAGGCTCGACGAGCAGGCCGTGTCGAGCGTCACCGACGGCCCGTGCAGGTTGAAAAAGTACGACAGCCGGTTCGCCAGCATCGCCTGCCCCGTGCCCGTCGCGTGGTACAGCGGGATGGCGTCCGGGTCGCGCAGCGTCATCTTGGCCCAGTCGAAGCAGAAGGACCCCACAAACACGCCCATGTCCGAGCCTGCCACGTCCGCCAGCGCCAGGCCCGCGTTTTCCAGCGCCTCGTAGCTGCACTCGAGCAGCAGCCGCTGTTGTGGGTCGAGCGACGCCGCCTCGGTCTGTGTGATGCCGAAAAACGGCGCGTCGAAAAAGGCCACGTCGTCGCGCAGATAGAAGCCGCCCGTGACGTTGGTGGCGCCGTTGCGGGCCTGGTCCGGGTGGTAAAAGGCCGCGTGGTTGAACCGGGACGCCGGCACCTCCGTCCATGCGTCGGCGCCCGCGGCACACATGTCGTACAGCTTCAGCGGATCGGTGGCCTCGCCGGGGAACCGGCCGCCCAGGCCGATGATGGCCACCGGCGGCACGGGGTCGGCCGGACTGGCCATGTTGCGTGTGATGATGTGAGGAGAGTGAGAGGTGAGAGGTGAGTGAGGAGAGTGAGGAGAGTGAGGAGAGTGAAAGTCAAGTGAGGAAAGTCAAGTGAGGAAAGTCAAGTGAGAGTGAAGGAATGACAGCAGAAAGGAGAAAGTAAAACAGTGCAAGGCCAGTCTGCGAATATCAACAGATGTCAACAGACGTCAACAGACGTCCACAGGACCTTGGCGATCGATGTGAACAGGGTCTCGACAAGGAGAGGAGCGCTTTGGACTACTACCAAAAGAGAGGCACCAGACAAAGCCGGACAATGGAGGACGCCAGGAAAGGCAAGGGCAAGCACTTGGGTAAAGATGGGTACGATCCGTCGTGTCCGTCAAAATGGCAAGGATGGCAATGGCAAGGATGGCAATGGCAAGGATGGCAATGGCAAGGATGGCAATGGCAAGTGGACAAGGGTGGCCCGGCCGAGATATATGTCTGCGGATGCGCTGCCGATGAGCGCTGAAGTGATGCTGTCGCCCGCGTGTCGCCTGGCTGGGTCGTTTGAAGACGTCGTTCGAGGACGTCGTGTCTAGAACGTCGTGTCTTGGTCTCGGTCTCGACCACGGTGTGCGTCCATGTGGGTGTACATGTGGCCGAGCTGGAGGGGTGTAAGAGCAAAGGACGTGGGCGAGGAGGAGAGAACTTGTGCGAGAGGCAAGGGGGCGAGCAGGACGACGAAAGAGGGGAGGTGGAGGGTCCGGCGAGGCGTCCGGGCTGCAGTAGTGTCTGGGCCTCGCTGCTGTGCGTTCCCAGGGGATGGGTAGAGGGAGGCTATCTTGTCGTTCGGCGGATGGGAGAGCAGGCGAGGTGAGAGTGAGAGGACAGAGGGAGGCGACGAGCAGCCAGGGGCGAGAGAAACGACAAACGACAAGCTAAAGAAATGGAATGGGCAAAATCGAGGCAACAACAGAAACAGAAACAGAAACAGAAACGAGACCGTCTGGGACGGAGATGAGAAGAGCAAAGTGAAGATGTCGTCAGAGACGAGGTGTGTGGGTAGAAGAGCACTACAAATTACAACTACGGAGTACAAACTACAAATTACAAACCCGCAGACGCAGACGCACGCAGACGCAGACGCAGACATGCTACAAAAACATGGGCGTGTGGGCCAGACCGTCTCAGTGAGGATCCTCCCAAGAATGGAAAGGAGCATCTCCCATGGCTGCTCGCACCTCTGCTCTCTGGTCGACTCTGGCGACTCTTGCGGAGATAAAGGGCGGCGAGGAGGGCAGGAAAAATGGGACGAAAAGGGTGGGAAAAGGGAAAGGGACACAAAAGGTAAAGCAAACTCTGGGCAGGGATGTGGTTGGCGGAAAAGGAGAATGGAAAACGGGGAAAGGAGAACGGAGAACGGAGAACGGAGGAGCGAAACAGTTAACTCATTAGCTATTCGCTCTACGGCGCATGTCGTACTAAAAGGGTAAAAGGTAAAAGGACGTAAGAAAGTAAGAAACGCGAGCAGAGTTAGATCCGAGCACGAAAAGCTGAGACTACTTGGGGCGAGGGACAAGGGGGGGTGGAGAAGTGGAGGTGACTGGGAATAAAAAGAAACGAAATAAAGAATGAGAGTAAGAAGGTAAGAACGGACGGGACTTTTGCGAAACACCTGGAAATAGGCTGCATAAGCAGAGGACGGGTCAATCGAAGACGGATGTACAGCATGTTCCATGCGCTGTAAATGGAGAATAAGAAAATAAAAGAATAAGAAAATAAGAGAATAAGAAACGTGAGCACAACGGCTGACCATTGATAAATACAATACGACACATCTTACATTGGAACGAGGACCACAACCGGGAAACTGGGAACCACGAGGGACGAACCATGCGAGCATGCACAGACTCTGGCGAGAAGACGCGCAATACGACATGCTGCGTGCTGTGTACCTGCACGTGCATAGGCGTCGATGCGTGATGGCGATGGTGATGGCGATGGTGATGGCGATGGCAGGACAGGACAGGCAGAAACGGGGCATACTGTGCTGACAACCGCCAAACAGCGGGAGGCTGCCTCCAGCGACCAGTCGACTGGGTGCAGACGGCCAGACGGGCAGTGCGGGTGCCAGCGCCAGTGGCTGTGCGCCGTGCGGTGGAGCTGGTGACGATCTTTTCCCTTTTCTCTGGACGATGGACTTTGGCCGCACGACGCACCAATGGCTCACAAGACAGTCTCCGTCGATCCGAGGGCATCGTGTACTCAGTACGCACCCGCTGATAAGACATGATACGAATAGATGCAAGGACATGGCCGCGGCGGCTTGAGCTTGCAGTTGCATTCCGTATCGGCGGAAGCGCACGCAGGGTCCAACGCCCTTGTGTATTTTGTATTTTGCGCATTTCATGTATTTTGCGAGAGCCGCGAGCTGACGGCTCAGTACGGAGTACGTCGACATCTGCTGCGGATCACAGAAATACACCCATCCTCTCGAGAGGTCCGAAGAACCGCCAAGACATGACGGAGATGTTCTGAGATGTTCCGAGATGTTCTGAGATGTTCTGAGATGGCCCGATGTGAGAAGATTTCTGTTGGCCAAGGGATGGAATCTAGATCGATGAGATCACAAAGACGGAGGAATGCGTCGTCGAGAAGGGACGCACGAGCCTGGCCATGGTGGCGCATTGTGCTTGGTGTGAGGCGAGACAAGGCGGTCCAACGGAACGAGTCAACTGTGGCCCATCTGCGCCGCACAAATTCAACAGCGGCTAATAACGGACAATAGACAACGGGCGGATGTAGGATACATGTAGTTTGTGCCGACGGAAGCTGGACTGGAAGAGTACAACATATTGGTCTGTGGTCTGTGGTCTATTCCGGTTCTCGAGTGCACTGACCGCCTTGCTGACCAGTCTTTTCTGACAGTATTCACGGAGTACATGTACGCTGTGAGATATTCTGTACACGGCCTTTATCCGAAATAAGATGTCATGTCAGGGTCCGAAATGATAAAAATAAGAAACAAAAATAAGAAACAAAAATAAGAAAAGAATAACAAAAAGAATAACAAAAAGAAAAACTATCAAAGAATGAAAAAACAACCCGATTCGCCGCATTGATTTGTTCCATGGCCGTTACATGCGTGAAATGAGCAATGGACTTGTGAGAATGGACTTGTGAGAATGGACATGTGAGAAATACGACGTAGGGAAACACAGGACGGACAAAGACACAAAAAGGGACACAACAAAACGCACAGGCATTCCGTAAGCACGCACACAAGCAAATGCCCAGCCTCCGTTGCAGCCTCCGTTGCAGTCTACTTCTCAAATCCCCCCGTAGCGCGTCGACTCGTCGTCTCAGACTCGGGGGCGGTCCACACCCAAAGGCGGGCCAGGACGCTGGCAGGACGCTGGCGAGGAAGAGAAATGGAAAAAGAAAAGGAAGAAAAAACGACCATGCCAGGTTGGGCCAAGCGGACAACTCAGGCAAGCCTCCCCCTGGTCTGTTTCTGTCGCAGGCACAGTAGTGTCCAAAGTAGTGTACAATTTACACAGTCGTGATAGAATGTCCTTGACCTCGGCGTTAACTTTCACCGCGGTGTTGTGTCCGTTCGGTTTACGCATCACGAATTTCTTCACAAATCTCATGGACTTTACCGCAGTTCATACTTGCATTGTCGGTGCGAGCGCCATACTCTGTGTAAGAGGAAAATTGCTGTTTGCGGACAATGTGTGATGTTGGGGGCGAAAGTGGTACGTCGCACGTTTGGTCTGGGTCATTGGGAAGAGCCAACCCCTAAAATGGAAGTAAAAACAGAAGAAGGGAAAAAAAGAGAAAAAAAAGAGAAAAAAAATGACCCAACAAACCGAAACATGTGCGCCGTTCAACAAGGGGAAAGAAAACGCCGTAAATCCGACACATCACACATCGCACATCACGCACATCACGCACCGCAGGACATGGGCCATCCAGGCTGCCGGGACTTACAGACGCCGGTGATGGAGGCAGGCGTCGGCACACGGCAAGCACTTGCATGCGACAAAGGAAAAGATTCCGGATCCGGGTTCGACGTACATTGTAAATACATTTGTTCCAAGGACGGAAGGCTTGTGCAAGATGAAAGAGGGGGTCTCGGGGTGCACAAATTGCACAGATAGAATATGTGTACGAAGTATGCCTTGTGAGAGAAGGGGTGAGAACGGACAAACGAAAAGAAAGAAAACGGGGCTATTGCAGTTTCGGGCAAATCGCCGCCGATCCCGTATTCCCGATTGGGGAGGAGGATTTCTTGGACCTCGGTGGGACCACGTTGGTCGGGGGTGGGAGGGATTTGATTTGATGGGGGGGGCATAATTAAAAAAAAATTGTTAAAAAAAAGGAACAAGGAACAAGGAGGAAGAATGAAGAAAAAGAGTAAGAAGGGGACCTCAGAGCATACAAGCTGATAAACGAAAATAAACGAAACAAACGAAAACAAACGAAATAAACTAAATAAACGAAAATAAACGAGACAATCTGAAGAAAGGCCGAGACAGGCCATGGAGACATGGAAAATACAGTCACTCGTGCTGCACGTATGTCGTACTTTGTAATTTGCTTCTTCACCGTGCTTGAACAGAATCCCGTTCGGGCTGTCGGTTTGCTAGCGTCATGCACAACCAGAGCTGCTTCGACCCTTGGGTGGAGCTCGCATCACGTCTGGGCACCACGGAATAACGAACCAAAAAGAAAAAAGAAAGAAAAAGAAAAAAAAAAAAAAAAAAAAAAAAAAAAAAACGACCCAAGAAAAGTGACCGTCCGCGTCCACGAACCTCCACCACAATCTTCGACCACAACGACACGACGGCTAGCCACATCCCACAGTGATCTTCGGATCGTCCGCTGTGATCGGCCGCTGCACATGCTTTTGGATTTCTCCCACTGGCTCTGTCTGTTGGTTCATACTTTAAATTCCCTGCCGTCCACCTGCTGTCCACCTGTTGTCCACCTGGCTCGCACCTGGTTTGCACACCCTCCTGCATCCTCCCCACTGTTGTCTGGACGCAACTGCACACATGCATGCACTTTACAGCTGGAATGGATCCCGCCACGTCCGTCTCGTCCGTCTCACCCGTCTCTGTCCGTCTCCACAGATTGGTAATGATGTACGAAATAATTCGTACTCTGACGGAGTACTCCGTGCCAGTCCATTCTCATTGTATTCGTACGTCGTATTTTTGTCTCTTTGTAACTTCAGGCGGCTCCAGACAACTCCCACCATAACCCATCTCCGCGTCATTTCCCTGTACAGTGTGGTTGGCCATCTGCAGAGCACGGAGCACGGAGCACGTCGTCCCGTCTTTCCCTTTGCAACAGCCCAGGCAGTTCTCCTTCTTGTACGACCCACGAATGCGCGCAAATGCGTGCACTCTGCAGATGCACGTCGTACGCATCGCTATGTCCGACCCGACCCAGTTTACTTTCGCGCGAGATTGTGATGAAAAGGGCAAGTGAGCGACGGAATGCGTTCGTTTCGCCTCGTCCTCTCGGCCGGGACGGCAGCCCGGAAGAGAAATGATAACCAAGAAGCGCAAAACGAGAAGAGGGTGAGAACAGCCGCGATTGATGAGGACGAAACGGGGCCTAGCTGATAGGTACGTGTTGTAGAATTATTATAAAAAATAAAAATAATAAAAATAATAATAATAAAGATCAACTTCTCGGCTCCGAGCAGCTTTTCAACGGCCGCCGTCCAATGCAGCCGTCTTCTTTGACGCGCAGTTCTTCCACTTCTTGGCCCGCTCGATCTGCCTTCCTACCGCACTCCCTCGCAAAGGTCTAAGGCTCTGGTTCGCGGTTCTCCCGTGAAAGAGGAGCGGCGCGCCGCGGAAAGAAAGCCGTTGAAGATAAGACAGAAGCAAGGGGTGTTGTAAGAATGACGAAAAAAAAACGAACAAAGAACACAGAATGCAGAACACAGAAAAAACGTATGAGGAGAAATCAGACGATAAACACCACCGTCTGCTTCCGGCCAAGCCACCACCAGCAAGTATACCGGTTTAAACAAGGCCCCTGCGGCATGTTCAAGTCTTTCATGCGCGGGCTTTTCCCGTTTTCTCCTTCCTCAAACGATCGGCAAACGAGGACTGCGGACTCTGAAAAGAAAAGAAAAACGAAGTAGAAATGAAATAGAAATGACAAAAAGAAAGCAATCCCATCTAATCTCACCGTATTCGCACATCATTGACCCCCCAACTTTCAGCGTTGCAAAAACTGTTCATCACCTAGATGGCATTGTTGAGTGTGCCGCGACCGGAAGGCGGCCTCAAGATCTCAGTGCGACCTTGGCACGGTGGGATGTGAACCAACAGACAATCATCCCGATAATCCGATATGTGGCTGCAGGGGAGGGGTTCAGCTGCGATGGCCACCCATCGGCAAGGCACTGTGATTGCTTTTGCAGACATAACAAAACGAAAGAAAAAAAGAAAGCAAACTCTGCCATGATCACCATGCTTTGATGCAAAGGTAACGTTTATTCGGTTCAAAGTGAAAATGGAGCATCACGTCTTGCGCTTCCCTGTCCTTCTCGGCCCTGCCTACTTGCCTACTTGCCGAATGTGATGATCAGGTACAAAAAGGAACTCTTCATCGTCTTCACGTTGGGCTTTACTGAATGTGCTCCGTACAACCGATACATTCAACCCATGCTTTACAGACACGGCCTGTGCGGATACCAGTACATACCCATAAACCTCGCATTGCCAGTATGTTCCCAAAGCGCTGTGGCCCTCGTCTCTTCCCTCCATCCTCGGGATTTGACTCTTCTACGGAATGTCTTGCCACCAAGGCAGCAGAACAGACTGAAACAATGTTTCGGGACGATGCCCCCATTTTGAACCCTCAGGACGGCGAAACACGCACAAGATGTCTTCCGTACGACCGCAAAGGAAAGGCAAAACAGGCAGAACCTTGTTGAATCGGCTGCCGCCAGCAGGCCCAGCCGCTGACGACGGAGGCGTTCGAAACCTGCGGACCAAAAAAAAAAAAAAAAAAAAACTTGCAGGCGTGACGGGCTTTGAGAACGGGGGCGGCGGGCAAAAAGACGATGCAAGGGGAGGTCGACTGAGACAGACCCCCTCTCTACGACCGTCCAATATTGTTCCATAGAAGCGCCGAGCCGCACTGCTGGAATGACTGAAAAAAACAAAAGAATAAAAAAAGGAGAAAGAAACACGGTGGCGAGTGGTCATGCCAAGTATATCATGGCGCGGATGAATGGACTCCAACAGGTGGCTATAACAAAAGCAACAAATGCAGCCAAACCACACACCAAGACGGATGATGTTCATCTACTCTTGGACTGCACCCGAGCTGTTTCTACTCACCAGGAACGATAAAGAACCAAGTCGAAATTGTGCTGGACCTTGAGGTCGTGTGCTTGATCATACAGAGGACGTTTTGTAGAATGTAAATCGAATGCATTAAATTCATAAATTCATTTGGCAAATATCCTTCTTTTCCGTTTAATCCAGCACCCAACTGAAGATACACGTTGTCCATCCAACATGGGCCGTATTCCTTCTCAACCAAGGCCATTCCATCCAAGGTCTGCTGCGTATATCAATGTACCCCTGGTCTCTTCTTTACTCGTCCTCCCATTAAGCAGCAGCATTGTCCACACGGCACGGCACAGCATCCTAGTCCAGTGTTGCCGACAGGGGCAGCTTGCGGCTGCTCGAGCCCACGTACACCGTCTTGGTGTAGTTGCTAATGACCCAGTCCTGCGTCGTCGTGTCCCAGTTGCTCAGGTCACGGCGGGTCAGGGCCGCGTTGAAAATACCCGTCTGGCCGGGTGCCAGGGCGTGCAGCCGGTCGAAGCCGCGCAGGGCAACAGGCGCGTCGTCGGGTCCACCGAGAGACACGTACAGCTGGGGCACCTCGTCGCCCGTCACCGAGCCGGTGTTGGTGACCTGAGCCGTAACCGTGTACAAGACGTCATAGAGCCCTGCGTTGCCACCAGACGCAATCTTGTCTCCGGCCGCCAGGTAGGGCTGCGGCGACTGGTCGGTCGCACCGGGCGGGAGGTAGGTGTCGCTGGGCTGGCCGTAGTTCGCATCGCCCGAGGCCGCCTTGCCAGACGACGACGTGTTCAGGTACGGGTAGATGTACTGCCAGACGTGGGACAGAGTCGCGTTGGGGAACAAGTAGTCGGCAAGGTTGGTCGACGTTTTACCAGTGCCGATGGTCGGGGCCGGCTTCGTGTATCCTGTAGTGGGTTTGTACGGCGCAGCAGGCACCTTCTGGACATCCAGGTTGGCATACGAGAACGTGGTGTAGCTCAAACCGTAGCCAAACTCGTACCGGGGTGTCTTGTTGTATTTGTCGAAGCTGCGGTAGTCGATAAAGATACCCTCGGTAAAGTCGACCTGCGGGACTTCGCCGCTGGGCTCGTACGTGACATCAACGCCGTAGCTCTCGCGGGTGGTACCCCAGGTGAAGGGCGTGCGGCCAGCCGGGTTGACGGCACCGTACAGAACATCGACGAGAGAGTTGCCCGACTCCTGGCCCGGGACGCCCGCCCAGACAATGGCCGTGACGTTGGGGCTGTCGTACCACTCCTCGACGAGGACGGGGCCAGTAGAGTGAATAACAACAATGGTGTTGTTGCAGAGGCTGCTGACGTTCTTGATGAGAGCGTCGCCGTCGTGCCACAGTGTCAGGTTCAGGCGGTCGCCTTCGTTGCCACCCACGTTGATGTAGCCCTCGCCAGAGTCGGCATTGACAAAAACAATAGCGGTGACGCCGTCCTGCGAAACAAGAGCATTCGTGGTGTCGGGGCGATTGTTGGCCAGGATGCTCTCGTAGACCGTGCCGTCGCTGATGGCCTTGGCCTGCAGGGCGGCATCGGGCGTAACGAGGTAGGGGAAGTTCGCGCTGCCCGAACCCCAGGCCATGGCGAGCGTGCCGTTGTCGCATCCGCGGTCTGAGCAGCCGTTGGGACCGTCGGGGTTGGGGCCGGCATCGTCGCCGACAACGACGAGGAATTTGGGCTTGTTGAGGGGCAGGGCGTTGTTTGTGTTCTTGAGCAAGACGGTGCCCTTGGCGGCAATCTCACGGATGAGGGCGGCGTGGTCACCACGGACGTCGACATGGTGGTTGATCTGCTGCTGGCCAACACCAGCCGCCCAGTGCACAGGGCCGTAGGTGTCGAGGGTCCACGAGTCGAAGTTGATGGGGACCTGCGAGCCGATGGTGTTGCCGACCTTGAAGAAGGCGGCCATGATGCGCATGGCCATGTCGTCGATGCGCCACTCGGGAATCGTTCCGTTGATGACAGCCAGGGTCAGGTTGGTGCCCCAGTAGCTGACGGCCGAGTTGAAGACGGTGTCACCGGGCATGGTCATGTCGAGGCCCGCCAGGGCACTGGAGACGCCGGAATGCTGGGCCTGCCAATCGGTCATAACGAAGCCCTGGAAACCGAGCTCGCCCTTGAGAAGGTTGTTGAGCATCTTGGAGTTCTGGCAGCCGTAGGAGTTGTTGATCTGGTTGTACGAGCACATGACAGAGCCAACGCCAGCGCGCACAGCGTCCGCAAACGGCCACAGGTAGATCTCGTGCATGGTCTTGTCGTCAATGTTGCTGGAGAGACTCTCGGTAATGTTGTAGCCGTAACCCTGAGCTTCGCCAGCCTGACGGAAATGCTCTGTAAATTCGTTAGCAGAAGAACACATTCATCAAATAACACGTCCAAGAGACATACCCTGCTCATTGCCGATAAAATGCTTGGCGCAAGCAATGACGCCAGCATCCTGGATACCGCGGATCGTCTCAGCAATGCTGACGCCCGTGAGGACCGGGTCGGGAGCAAAGCCCTCCCAGTTGCGGCCGCCCTCAGGGGCCCGGCCGAGAGGACCAGCGACAGGGCCCAGCTGGACAGTCACACCCTTTCCCTTGTGCTCTTGGCCCATGGCAAGACCGCGTGCATAGAGGAGAGCACGGTCAAAGGTGGCGGCGGCGGTCTGGCCGGACGTGAAGACGGAGTTGAAGTCTGTGTCGCGGACGCCGACAGGCGAATCCTGCATGCACATGCTCGTCAGACCGAGACGAGGCACAGAGCCGATCTGGCCGACACACTGTTCGCCCTGCCAGCTGGTTGTGTCAGCAGGAAGTCGGCAAGGCAGGAAAGACAAGAAGAACAGTGAGAATGTGCGAAATGGACCTACCCAACACCGGTGGTCAGGTTGACCTTCTCCAGAAGGGTCAATTGCGAGACAAACTGCTTGGCCTGGATGTAGGCACTCTCCCAGCCGTCTGCATTGGGGTTCATCCACGGCGCCGGATAGAAGGGCGGCGACTTGGCTTGCGGGGCATCCGCGCCGCGCTGCCGAAGAGGGGACTCTGCGTTGAGGGCGCGAGGCTCGAACTGCGTACGGTCAGCATTCGCAAGGCCAGCAAAAACGGCCGTAGCGGCCAAGAGCCAAATGGGCTCAATCATTTCCAGAAGAGGTCAAATCTGCGGCAAATGGACATATGGAGAGGGGGAAAACGATGCACACTGTGATATGCCAAAATCAAGAAAGTCGAATGGTATACACCAAAGACCAAAGACGGCAAGGGGATGATGGAGATGTTGTGATGTGTGTAAGGTGTTGGCGTAAAATATGTAGACATCCTGAAGAAAGAGACATATAGAAAATAGAAAGGCAAAAAAAGAAGGAGGAACATTCTGGATGCAGGCGGGGGCGGTCAAGATATAAAAGGGAAGAGCAAGGACTCGCGAGGCCCAGAGAGATTCAAGAAGGGAAGGAGCGGATGTGCCAAAACGGCTCAACAAAAGGAAGGAGCGAAAGTAAACAGAGCACGCTCTTTCCATGTTGTCTAAAATGGATGTGTTTTTCACTTCGACGTCAGGTGGCCGCATGGTAATTCCGTCGCACTTGCCTTGGGAGTTGCTCCTGCGTAAACGGCAGGAGCGACAGATGCGCAGCCCGCCGCAAAAATAGCAAACGCCTTCATGGTCGACGACAGTCCGTTGGCCGGGGCACGTCGATGGGTGAGGCCGTGTCTGGGACAACGATGTCAGCCGGCGCGTCGCGACTCGAACAGAGGCGAACAGAGGCGAACAAGCGTCGAGCGGTTCGGTCGAGGTGTGATCTGTCTGGTATCTCAGACTCGCAGCAGATGCACGGTTCTGCTTCAAAGAAAATGGAAATCTCGCGGGCGAGATCGTTCGAAGAGAGTTTGGTCGGCCTCAATTTGCTCTTCTCGTGGTCCGCGTTCAAGGAAAGATCGAGAGATCCCAAAGCACTTTACGAAACGCGCGAGAAAAATGGGCAACAGGCAAACACGACTCAAATCGACGGCAAGGAATGCGTCTGACGAGGACCGAATGGGCAACTTATATGGAAATCACAAGGAGCGCGTGGGCGCTGAGCACGCAGGCACGCTGAGCGACTGAGTCGCAGACGGACAAAGTATGTCGATCAGGTCCCCAAAGTAAGGTTCCGCTTTCGTCTCATGCTACTGGTGCAACGCCGAATCAACAAATGGCACCTGTCAGGCCATGATTTTCTGTCTTCTGTTTACGATGTGCGGTACAGTCATTTGAGACCTTTTTTGTCCGTTTTTGCCTTTCGACGACCAGTTTGGCCTTGCTCCCGGGGTTTCTGTTGACCTCATCCTACCCAGCCGGCCCTGCTAGCTAATTTGCAACTTGGCTGCTGCCACAAGAAAAGTGCAGATCGCCGCGTGGAATCTTGGGCATTTTGTGGGGATTGGCAGTGGACAGACAAGGATAAAGAGAGTGAGGAACGCGTGCCAAGTCGACAAAATACAAAGAGGTGACAAACTGGTGCTCTCCATTGTGTTCTCCCTCACCCATCATCCAGCATCCAACTGCAGTATTTTGTCCTTGATTTGGGGTCGCGCAGCATCGAGTCCAGGGTATCGAGTCAGCCCATTTCGCAGTGTATCGGATGCCACGACGTTGCTGTTGCATCTTCGGACGCATGTCGTACACACATACTCCCGTACATACATACATACATACATACATACACACGCATCTCACCAGCAAATGGAAGTACATTGTCGCATGCACGAACCGCGCCAAGATCAGCAACCGACTCACCCGAGGAACCATGCGCGGTATGGGCGGGGGAGCATGCAATGCTGCCAATGCAGGGGAGGCAATTTATGGTGAGAGCAGTTGGTGGTAGGCTCAAAAAGGTCCTTTGTGGCTCGGGCAACGGCATTGGCTGCTTGGCGAAGCAAAATGCAAAAGAGACGAGAACAACGAGAAAATAAAAGAGAACCATAAGAGGGGCACCATAGAACGTCATGGCAGGAAACGGGCCGATCGCAAGGACAAGAGGAGAAACATGGGGAGATCCTGTGGGGAATTGTGCGTATTGGTTCTCCGCATTATGCTCTGACGGTACATGTATCTTTACGAGGCGCGAAGCCATTGCATATGCGACGTAAAAATGTTGTCGTTCAACGTTTGGTACAATGTTTACATATTTACACGCAAAATAGGGGTGTCATGACCGATTCGTGCGTTTTCGGTTATGAAATCGATGCTGGCGTCAATGGCAGCAATGGCCGCATCGTGGCCGACAAGTTTCTGGGTCATGGAGTGCAGGGTGCGTAGTCCAGAGAGGCGATGGATTATTTACACTTACAGAGTCACACAGTCCGCCATCGCTGCAAAAGTACGACGTATGTCCACTGTGGAGAAAAAGCAACTTGAACTACGTCGTAGGGAACGCCGACGCGGCACTTTTTTGGGGGCTTTGTTTGCACGAAGGGGATACTTTCTCGTTGTTTCGAAACGGGACGAAAGAGGTTGTCGATCCAAATTAACCTCGAGCACAGCGTAACACCGACTGCAGTTGGTGGCAGACTCACGTGTATGTATTTGTATGCCATATATTTTCCAGTCTCCATTGTGTCTGCCATTTACTTTGTCGACCTTCCGTATCCAGCCTTTTGCCTCACGTGGGAGTTTACTACCACCCTCTTGACCTCACAGTCCTACGAAGCGTGTCCTTGCCGTCCATCTCACCCTTCATGGTCATTTTCACATCCTGGTCGCATCGAGAACCAAGGAACCTGGGGCCTGTTCAATCAGACCCAAGGGTCGCCAACCTAGCGTTGACTGCCCACAAATGCTACCTCAAACGCTGCCTCTATTATCCTGTCTCTCTCTCTCTCTCTCTCTCTCTCTCTCTCAATTTTTTTGGGGCTGTTTTTGCCTCGTCTTGTCTGTTGTTTTCTTGTCGTCTCGGCCCTACTCGTCGAGCTTCTTTTTTAGCTTCCCCCTCACGGCACTGTTTCCCCGTCACTTGCGCTGCTTCTCCGTCGAAAGCCAGCTTACCCCAGCTTTCGTGCAGTTGTTCTCCTCACCAGATGCAACACACCCTGACACCGTCCCGGCAATTACCGCTTTCATGTTTTTGTTTGTTGAACATGTCGTTGCACGTTTACCCGCTAGCGGTACATACTGGTGGCAACTTTTGTTGAATGATTAACTTTCGAATGGTGACGGCCTCGGCCGACCCTTGTCCCCTTGACCATATATCCGAGAATCCGCAGAATGGAAAGACGGAGTAGGCGGGAAATAAAGAAGATGTACTTTGTAGAGGAACTTGAGGGGATAAGCGAAGGGAAGAAGAAGTGAGAGGCAGAGAGAGAGAACGGTTAGCTGCTCCGACGCGGGGCGGTGATCGTCCGGTCCACAGGCCCCAAAAGGAGTAGACATTTGCGTTGCCACTAGACGAGCCCCGGTAATTCGGGCATCGACAGTCCGGAACCCGCGACGAGACTCCGGGCCCCTCTCGACACCAATCGTGTGTGGCCCTTCGTTCTGTTCCAGATAGGAAATCGAGGCCGCCGCCAATGAAACTCGGTCTATCGACGAGAGACGTCGAGTGCTTGCAGACACAAACGAGCCCCGCCGAGTTTTGTGCAGTAATACGTTGCACATAATAAAGTCAACAAGACCCTGTTCCCAGGCCATGTGCCGATCCGAGGAGTTACCAAAGCCCCAGGTTAATAAACATTTTTGCAACCGGTCCTACGTTCGTACCTTTCGTACTACACGAGGATGCGGTGGAGTGGAACGGCTTTGTAAGAGAACAGTCATTCTTTTCTCCCATTCTTTTGTTGTGGGGTAATTATAGCTTTATCCCGTACGCCGAACAGCGGTTGGCCCTGGGAAGCTTTTCGGGTCTTCTCTTCTGATCGTCTATGTACACCTCGGGCGAGAGTCTTGGTCCTCGCTAAATCCATCCCGTACGCCGTACCTCGGGTGGCCCTGGGAGATTAAAAAAAAGATATAAAACACCAGTGGTGGGTAAAAAAAACGGTCCCGTACGCCGGACATCAAGTGGCCCTGGGAGTGAGACGAAGGTAAAAATGTGTGGTGTGAAATGCAAGAAAATGCAAATGCAGTATGCGATGCAATCCCGTACGCCGAACGTCTGTGGCCCTGGGAATGGTCATCCAAGGACATGGGCGGTCCTTTTAGTTCCTTTTCTTTCCTTTCTCTTTTCTTTCCTTTTTGTTTCCTTTTGTTTCCTGTTCTTTCCTTTTTGTGTTTGCCGTCAAATGCTTTGCACGCAGTAACCCCGTTACGCCGAACATCCATGGCCCTGGGGTAATATGCGACGTGGTGCTCCGTAAAATAAACCCAAGTCGTCCAATATATAACTCCAACAAAAAATGCCGTCCGGCACCCTTCTCCTGTGTCACCGCACAACCATGGCCCTAGGTCGGAGGGGGGGAGGCGGTATACATAACCTACACATATCCAACAATTCCCGTAACGCCGACTTCATGGCCCTGGGAAGAAGAGGCGGGTGAAGTGAAAGAAGAGTATCGGCAACGCGTCACTCAAGCTGGGGGGCGGGGGCGTCTGGTCGCCTAGTAGAGGCCGGGCACAATGTGCCAGCGCACAATCTTCTTGTACTTGTTCCAGTCGTCGCCGTATTTGCGCGCACACTTCTCGCCGTCACGCAGGTCGCGGTGGACGAGCAGGACGGCAAAGTAGACAATGTAAAAATAGGTGAAGACCATGCCGAAACCACGGGCAGCACCGGGAACAACGAGCTGGCCGTCGGAGCGGACAAACACCTCGGTGTTTCCCGCAGCAGCCGCCGCGGCAGCGGCCAGACCGCCCGCCGAGTCGGCCGCCAGGATGGCATAGCCGGCCAGGCCAGTCGGCAAGCTGTACGGCCAGGACTGGATCCAGTCGCCGAAGTAGTTGATGTGGCGGGCCAGGCCCCACCAGCCGGAGACAATCAGGCGCGAGCCCGACTTGGTGGCAATGTATTTGAGGTGGGCGACGCGCGGGTCGTCCGGGTTGGTGCGGAAGGTGTTCTTCTGGCTGTTGGCGAGGCGGAAGATGGAGAAGCCGGTGAGCAGCACGGCGCCCATGCTGACGACGCCGAGCCAGCCCAGCGAGAGCGGGTAGTTTGCCAGGTAGCGCGTCTGGGTCGAGTACAAGAAGGGCACCCACACAAGGTCGCCAAAGGACAGCATCATGCCAAAGCCGTCGGTGGTGATGTCAATGGTGGTCAGAATGGCGGGCTCCATGATCTGGCTGTCGATAATGTAGATGGACTGCACAATCGAGATGAACAGGATGCTGTCGGTGACTACGCCAAAGGTGCGGTACTGCTTGGCGACGTGGGCAAAGTTGAAGAGCATCCAGCCCAGCATGCCGGGGCGCAGCTCCATAAACGCCTTGATGTCGAACTCGCCCAGCAGCGGCAGCGTGATGCGCGGGTTCAGCTCGCGGCCGATGAACCAGTCGTACATGACGTTGCCCGACTGGCCGCCGGCGGCCAGCTCGCGCAGGTCGCCCGGCCGGCGGTCGGCGGGCGTGGGCACGCTGAAGCTGCGCAGGTAGACAAACGTGGCGAGGGCCACGGCGATGAGGATGTTGGCCGTCAGCAGCTGCAGGTAGTTGTCGGTCATGAACGTCCAGAGCGGGAACTCGGCGCCCTGGGCAATCGTGCCGGCCACGACGAGGCTGACGGTAAACAAGGTCGAGTAGACGGTGTTGAACTTGTAGGGGAGGCGGCCGCCGTTGTCGAGGACGACGCCCTCGGTGTGCGTGCCCGGCAGCACGCGGTAGAGCACGGCGCTCAGCAAGTAGTAGGCGAGCGTCCAGCCGGTGACACGCCAGCTGGCAAGGCCCCAGACGCCGTCTGCCGGCCAACCGACCTCGCGCTTGAGGGTCTCGAGGTCGAGGGTCGAGGGGCTCAGCAGAGAGGGCGCGGGACAGCCCGAGACGTCGTTGCAGGCAAACGTGAAGAGGTAGAGGAGGACGGGCAGGAGGAAGCTGATGGCAAACGCGCCGAGTCTGGGGTTGTTAGCAGCTGCGTGTTTCTTTTTGCGTGGAAAGGGATCACGAGGGTCGCGAAAAGGGGTCAACATACGGCCCGCCAAACTCGTAGCCGTGCCGCGCGACTCTGGGCGCGTCGCCCGTCGTAGATTTCGTGTTTGCAGCCATTGGGGATGGTGTAGTGTGTTTCGATGTTGGCGTGGCGAGAGGTGTCCAATTGGCGGGAACAAAGGGGCAGAGAACACCTATTTATCGGGCAAACGGCGAAAATCTCGAGATGTGCCCCCGATTTCGTCGAGGTCCAATCTCCAAGGCTGAAAAAGGAAGTCGCCAGCCAAGACTGCCAGGGGCAAAAACAGTGGCACATGCGCCGGGTCTGCGAGCTTCCGGGAAACAGCTAATATTTTTAGTGGGGGCAGCGATGGAATTGGGGGTCCTTTCAGCGTGTTGGAGGGCCTGTCCAGAAAAGTCTAGCGTCCACGGAGCAATTAGCGGCACCGCTCCCGCCACCCAGTTGCACCTTTCAGTTGCACCCGATTCCATCTTATTGCCCCGCTGCCGACTGTGTTTTGCCCATTCTCACCAATTTCTCACCAAAACAACTGCCGACGGACGATACGCAACGACAGCATAACGCATAGCGAAGAACGACGCCCGACTGACAATGCTGTAGCACTTGGCCAGACCGTGGCTGTGCAATGTCTTGCTGGACGTCTGAAAGAAGCCCGCCTGCACTGTGCTCCCCTCATGATGGTCTACGGAAAACGTCGCCTTTATTCAGGTGTATGGAGGACGGCTGGGAAATACAGATGCAGACTCAATCTCAAGCGGCCGCCATAATTCGTTCGCCAGACGCAAGGTTCGCCAAACCATACGCCTTGGATCCGGGCGGAAACGTCCCGTCCGCCGCCCAGAGATCAATCAGCAACTGCACCGGCTCGAGGTCGTCGGCGTGGAGCATGTCCAACGACGTTGCGGTCAAGAGGAAATGGCTGAAGCAGCTGTTGAGCTGCTTCTCCAGGTTGAGGTGGTAGAACGGGTCCACGAAATGGCGGCTGAACAAGTGGGCGTAGACGCGGAACATTTGCAAAAAGATGGCCTTGCAGGTGCCGCGGAGCTCTCGGGGAAACCCGCTTCGCTTGCCCACCCAGTCGTCCGGGTCTGCCGCCAGGGTCGTCGGAGCAGCAGGGTTCGGCGCGTAGCTCACACCCTCGGGGTCGGTCGGAAACAGGTGCGGGTCGTCGGTCTTGCTGGCGACCCATCGCTGCATGAGAGACATGTACTCGTGCGCCGGAATCTCGGTCGGCTCGAGGCGGCTGTTGAGCCACGTGTAGGAGTGGTTCCTATGGGTACGCGCCATATCAGCACGTTTTATGGAGTATTGTGTACTTTGTGGGTGCGCATGGCAAAGGGAAAACATCTCACCGTCCTGCCGACATGTTTGGGCAAGAGGTTGCGTTGCAGATGCTGTCTCCATCGGCCTCTTTCTCGTGCACCACACGCACAAAGTTCCATAGAAGCCGATGGTGTTCCATGACTGGGCAAGGACACGTTAAAACCAACGTTGCTTCGCACAGTTGCATGTCGTGGGGAGCAGACCTTGGTGAGCAATCCAGTCGCCCATTTCGACCGTCTTGGGCCTCGTGCTCAGGGCCATAAAGTTGCCCCGTACAATGTGCTTCGAGTACGCGGGGTGAACCCACAGGGGAAGGGCCTCTTGGCGAGCTTGCGTGTCCATGCTTGCCAATGATTTGTCGCGACGTAGGTGTGGGTTGCTAACAAAAGAAGAGTAGGCGTCTGGGTATCGTGGAAACCGTTATGGACACACAGTCCAGAGACTAATTGTGACCCGATTGAGCGAGATAGCGGCTCGTCAATATAAAGTCAAAGGTAGTGGCATACTCCGTAGGCGGGAGACAGGCTGGATGAATTGAAGCAGTCCTCTCATAAGGCAGAAACGCGGCGGTGAGAGGAAACTCGTATACTTATGTTTGTCGCCCCTGACTCTTCTGATAGGTCGGCATTGTGAATGGATGCTGAGATTGCGGGGTGAAAAACGGTGAAAAACAACAGCTTATGAAATGCCTGACTGCCCTCGCTACCACTCCCAGTCACTTGCTGTCTGCACAATACGTACCGTCATACATACGGAGAATATGCCGAATTCTGTTGGCTGCCGATGGCCCTATGAGTGACCACACGGCTGTTCCTGGCATCGCCTTCCTTAGCTTGCGCGGTAGTAGTGCTCCATCAACGACTATAGTTGTCCGTATGAAAAAAGTAGGACAGAGTATGTTGTATACACCATTGGCTTGTTCTCGTAGCAGGCGTCAGCGCGACATATTACTAAAACACGAGTTTCTGTCCCAGTACGTCGGGTCGGGTCGAGAGATGGCGTCGTGTTTGGCCCATTCGTCATCTCGGCCCATCTCTGCGCGCCAACGTCGACACCAACAAGATGACTACCCCTGCTGCGGACCAGGACTACGAGACGCGGATCCGATGCGTCGGTAGATGCAGTGGTATCGTTTCTTTTGTACGATGCGGTGTACATGAGGAGCGTGTCGTTGAATTGACCTTGTTCGAATTTCGGCCCATGAGATCATGTTTCAGACGTGTCTATTCTACATTCCAGAGTTCACGTATTTGCTAGTATTTAATTTATACGCACAGAGTATAAAATAATAATCAATTTGGTCATCTTGATTATTCATTTCGCTTCGACGTTATTAATAAATAGGTTTTCTTTTGTATAATTATAAACCTTAAAGTTTTACATTGGCATATATAATCTTATCATATGCTAAAGATATTCATGAACACAATAATATTTTATGTAACGTGCGATATACCATAACATAATTAAGTGAGAAGACGTTATGACGCATACGGGATATAACAACTCCTCAAGCGATACCAGCGTCTTCATCGATAAAATGTTATAGTGATGGGCGGATGTATCAGGCAAGTTTTGTCACACCGATCCGAGGCCTGAATTCTGATCCATTTCCCCAAGATGGAACATCACGAGACGAGCAAGGGCTTCAAATCAAGTCTCTTCCAGTGGCCATCGACATCCAATCTCGTTGGTGATGTGTACTCCTGATGCACCCACTCAGCCACTGTATTGACGCCGGTTGAACGGCAGCTCTTCCTGACACAATCACATTTCCAATCCGGAACTACCGTGCAACGTGCTAGGAGATGGAGTCACCTTTCTGCCAATCGAACTGCCATGTTTGTCGTCGTTTTGTCCTCTCACTTTGTGTTTATTCGTCTGGAGGCCCCAGTTCGTCTCCAGTTTTTCTCCGGTTTTTGTCAAGAAAAATCTCAAAGGAAATCCCGGAATATCGTACACAGTCTCGCCGAAATTGCAAACCCGCCGAGGTTTGCCCAGTTTGTCTGTTCGGTTGAAGGACACCCACCTCGGAGCCGATTTGCCTTTTTGCCGTCCATCCTGACTTTGCCTGTTGTATTTCCCCTTGACATGCGCTAGCTCTTCACCAATCGTACACCTTACAGCGGCTCTAGCGTAAACGACAGTGGGGGACAACTGCTGGCAGGACAGGGCAGCACCAAACTGCATGATCTTTTGCCTGCTTCAGCTGCTATTGGCATTTCGGTTCTTGAGACCGTGTTTCGTTCTATGGTTTGCCCTCGGTTTGCTCTCCTCGTGGGATGCATGGCCTTTATGGGAATCTCGGGCTTCTTATCCCATTGTTGCAGCTCGCTGGCTCGGCCTTGTGCACCGAATGCCACAACAGGCCGGTCCGCGCATGTCTCTCTCCAGTTGCCCTCCCCCCAAACTCGAGGAAGCCACCTCCAAGTCCATAGGAGGACCCCACCATGATCGCCTCAAACCATCGCATGCAGTTGGTGGAATAATTGAACGAAATTGGAGACTCCCCGTCCTTCAGGTGCTTCGGGCTAATCAGCTCCCGGCAGGGAATCTTTTAGAGCATCTTCGTGCGGAGGCTTGGGCCCTCGCGGATATATCCTGCTGCCAAACATTGGTGATGAATAAGGAGGGGCATTGACCGACTCAGAAGAGAACCCGACGATCAGATGATGGTATTTTCTCTTTATTTATTTTCGTTTAGTATTATTTATATTTTGTTAGGAGTGGTCCACGGGCCCATAGATTCATGGGATTGCAGGGCCGCGTCACGATGAAGAAAGACTCAAAAGAATAGAAACAAGATTTACGAGGCCAAAACAGAACTATGGAGATTTATGGAGAAAACCATTTCTGGTAAAACCAACCGACGCAAAGAAAATCGAAGACGAGAAAAGAAACCAGACAGAAGAAAATAGTTAGTTGGAACTGCTTGTTTGGGCTGCTCGTCGGCCTAGCTGGCGGCGGTACTGCTCTTTCGAGGTTGCCCGCTTAGCTTCTCCCGGATGACGACGTGCGCTCTCTGGCGCTCTTCCCCATTCCACCCGCCCCTCTGTTTCGATTAGCGGAAGCGGTAGCGGAGGCGGAAAACCGAGCGACCGGTGCCTGATACTACCACAGGAATGAAGCAAAGAACCGACGGACGAGAACGTGGAACAAAGGAAAAGCTAGAGCTGCACTATGAGCACTTCGGGGGTACCATCGAACACGATGCCTTGCTAATATAAGGTGATGGTCGGCCCAAGCTGCCGGGGGCTGCTTTATTATTTCAATCTTTTGCTTTCTTCTTCATGCTTCCTCTCGTCTCGTCTCCCCAGTCTCTCTGCATCCCGTATTTCCTTGTGCCTTGATACCCAAACCCAAATTCAATCTCTTCACAGCATCATCCATCCCTCCCGCACAACCACCGCCACCATGCCGTACCCCGAGAAGTTCACCGGCTTCCAGGTCCACAGCCCTGATACCTGGACCGAATTCCACAAGAACGAGTTCGAGCCCAAGCCATTCGGCGACTACGACGTCGACATCAAAATCCAGGCCTGCGGTGTCTGCGGCAGCGACGTCCACACCATCAATGGCGGCTGGGGCGACCAGCACTTCCCCCTGGCTGTCGGCCACGAGATTGTCGGCAAGGCCATCCGCGTCGGCCCCAAGGTCACCCTCATCAAGGAGGGCCAGCGCGTCGGTGTCGGTGCGCAGTCCTACTCGTGCCTCGACTGCCGCCAGTGCAAGAACGACAACGAGACCTACTGCCGCAAGCAGCTCGACACCTACGGCGCCCAGTGGCCCGACACCGGCATCGTCTCCCAAGGCGGCTACTCGTCGCACGTCCGCACACACGAGCACTGGGTCTTCCCCATCCCCGACGCCATCCCCACCCACGAGGCCGGCCCCATGCTGTGCGCCGGCCTGACCGCCTTCAGCCCACTCGTGCGCAACGGCTGCGGCCCCGGCAAGAAAGTCGGTGTCGTCGGCATTGGCGGCATCGGCCACTTTGGCGTGCTGTTCGCCAAGGCCCTGGGCGCCGAGGTCTGGGCCATCTCGCGCTCCCACGCCAAGGAGGCCGACGCCAAGAAGCTGGGCGCCGACGGCTTCCTGGCCACCGCCGACACGAACTGGGCCGAGGACCACGCCATGACCTTTGACCTCATCCTCAACACGGCCAACTCCACCGAGGACTTTGACCTCAAGACCTACCTGTCCCTGCTCGACGTCCACGGCCGCTGGGTCAGCGTCGGCCTGCCCGAGGGCGCGGGCTCCGCCATCCGCAACCAGGACTTCTTGAGCAACGGCTGCTTCATTGGCAGCAGCCACCTGGGCTCCCGCAAAGAAGTCCTGGCCATGCTGAAGCTGGCCGCCGACAAGGGCATCCACCCCTGGATCGAGCAGGTGCCCATTGGCGCCGACAACCTGTCCAAGACCCTGCAGCGCCTGCACAAGAACGACGTGCACTACCGCTTCTGCCTGACCAACTATGAAGACGTCTTCGGCCAGTAGGGAAAGCTGAGGAGGCATGCGGACGAGGATGGGAAGCCGTTGGTGCCATCATGACAGAAGAAAAAAACAGTTAAACGCGAAACAACATAAATTGCCATTCATAGTATGAGAGCGTGACGTGAACTCGTTTACGGTGTTTGTATTACAGAGTATAAGAGGGTAGGGCTGATCTAGATGTACACAGCGCTGAGAACCTCTTAGGCCAGCCCTCTCTTAGGCCA
Organism: Sporothrix brasiliensis 5110; assembly: GCF_000820605.1. Lineage (NCBI taxonomy): Eukaryota > Fungi > Ascomycota > Sordariomycetes > Ophiostomatales > Ophiostomataceae > Sporothrix > Sporothrix brasiliensis. Next base: position 5,030,775 of record NW_024467139.1, on the reverse strand, counting down.
GCCTTTTTGTAAGAGAAGTGCATTGGCAATCCTATGGCAGGCGATAGCCGAGGACGGCACGAGAAACCCAGGATCCCACGCTCTATCACACGACAACTTTTGGAAACGTCGTCGGAGCCCCAATTTCGTCGACGTCGTGTGCAACATACGCCAGCTTCGTAGCTTTTGAGTTTGGTGATACTTTTGGGAGTGACTTGGCATCCCGCAGTCAAGTACCTACAAAGATTACATAATACAACAAATCGCCCATCGATTTTCTGCCGCAGGCCACCGCTAAATTTATGCTGGTCACGCCAACACACGATTCCTATTGGTCCAAGGATCAAGGGCTTGCGAACCCTCACTCCAAAATATGGTCTACCAAAAAAGTCCCAGCATATGGCGCTAGCCAGGCCAATTTTTTCCCGCTTGCCTTTCTCAGTGTGCCGCTTTCCCTCGAAAACTAGTCCCACCGCATCTCGTCTCGATTTTTCTCGTTCTTTTCCCTTCTCCTCTCGACACCCACGACGACATTGACTTCTCCAATCGACAGCCCATCACTACCGTCAAAATGAGCGCCCCTCAGCTGAACAAGATCGCGGCCAACAGCCCGTCCCGCGCCAAGCCCTCTGAGCTGGAGACCAGCATCGCCGGTGCTCTGTTCGACCTGGAGTCCAACACCGCCGACCTCAAGGCTGCCCTGCGCCCTCTGCAGTTCGTGTCTGCTCGCGAGGTGAGATGAGCCCTTTCCTGCATACGTGTGCTGCATAACATCCATGGTCTGTGACCGCCGGAGACCATCCGACTGTTTGGCGACGAAAATCGACAAAAGAGGCGGACGAAACGATGTGAGAAGGATTCGACCATTGCGACGTTTCCGACGACCATGTGTCGAGACGAGTCGATCAGTGCCAACGAATTCGAGCCGTGCGACCGACGGAGCGGGCATTCGAGCGAAGCCCTGTTGTCGAAAGACCGGGGCAAGCCGCAGCCTCACCGACCGAAAGGTGCTCTCGTCTCCAGCCTCATGTCTGAAATTCGTCACATCGACTCGACACACCCTCGCAACATTGGTCGACGGACGTCAACAGAAGCAGACCTTTTTCTCTCTCCTTCCGATACCCAAAGACCCGTTTCCCTCGATACGCTCCCTCGTACCGACAAACATACACGTGAAATTTGGATACTGGACGGGAAGCGGTCCATGGATGTTGTTGCAGACAATGTAATCATACTCCAGGAGCTCGCATGCTGACTTTGGATCTGTAGATCGAGGTTGGCCACGGCAAGAAGGCTATTGTCATTTTTGTCCCCGTCCCATCCCTGCAGGGCTTCCACCGGGTGCAGCAGCGGTACGTCGTTTTCCCCCCTCGGTCCTCCTCTGTTGACATGGACGAACACGCACTAATCCCCCACAAAACAGCCTGACCCGTGAGCTGGAGAAGAAGTTCCCCGACCGCCACGTCCTGATCCTGGCCTCGCGCCGCATTCTCCCCCGCCCCAAGCGCTCCAGCCGCTCCCGCAACACCCAGAAGCAGAAGCGCCCCCGTTCGCGCACGCTGACTGCGGTCCACGACGCCATCCTGACGGACCTCGTCTACCCCGTCGAGATCGTCGGCAAGCGTCTCCGCACCAAGGAGGACGGCTCCAAGACGCTCAAGGTCATCCTCGACGAGAAGGAGCGTGGTGGCGTCGACTACCGCCTGGACTCGTACTCCGAGGTCTACCGGAGACTCACTGGCCGCGCCGTCGTCTTTGAGTTCCCCCAGAACAGCGCCGAGTTTTAAATGTAGGACTTGTCGATGCAAGGAAAGGAACATGGTAGATGATTTTTCTTATAAAAAATGGTGTGACAGAATTTTTACTCGGTATTTTTTTCACCCACACTTGAAAAGCAAAGGAGAGAACCGGGATAGTCTTTTTTTGTTTCGTTCTCTTTTTTACAAGGCCAAAAAGGGAACCGGCTGGAGTCAACACTGTGCTTCACTTTTTCGCAAAGATGGAATAATATAAAAAAATCTTAAAAGTGCAATCTCCACGGTCTACAAACAAAACATAACGGCTCCTGTCTTTTCGTGAATAGTCACCTCACAACACATGTGCTGTCAGATAGAAACGTGGGTATATTGTATCAGTAGTAAATGGCAAGTGCGCTTCTCCACAGGTACTGTTTTAAAAATGCATCTTCACTTTGCAGCAACCGTACTGAGACCAAGCCCGGCCTAATCGTGACGAACGCGGCCGATGCCCAGGACACACCAGTAGGCCAGCTCCCGCTTCTCTTTGACATCCTTGTCTTTGGCCGACGAAACGCCCACGCCGTCTTGTCCCGCGTCCGTCTCCCACTCCACGCGCACAAACATGGGGATCTCCACAATGTCTTCGTCCTCGCGCAGTGGACTCAGGTCGATCCTCTTGGACGCGCCCTCGTCGACCTTGCCAATCGGCTTGCTCGTCATGGCCAGCAGGTCCAGGTCGAGCGACGGCGGCACCACCTCCACAACGATGCTGACCCAGTTGCGCCCGCGCTCCCAGATCTTGCCCGCGATGGCCTGCTGTTGGCCGCCACCGTCTTCCGCCCGCCGGCTGCGACTGCCGCTACCACCACTGCTTCCGCCGCCGCCGGCAACGCTGTCGCGCAGGGCATCGTCCCACACGTCTGTGTTGGAGTCGATCTCAAACTGTGGACACAGCACAGTCACTTTGCTGGCAAACCGGCCTGGGGTCGTGGACGGCGTGGCCAACGTGACCTTGACGCTCTCAAAGATGGGGTTCTTGAATGTCAAAATGTACTGCACGGGCTTGAGCGGCTCCAGGATGTTGTTTGGCACTGCTGCTGCCGCTGCTGCCGCCGCTGCCGCTGTCGCAGACCTTGACGTGGGCACTGGCACCGGCGCACCGCCCTGAAGCGGCCGGATAGAGATGCTGGGAATGTAGCTGCCGGCGACAAGCCGAATGCGGAAGCGGTTGTTAGTCGACTTCGCCTCGGGCTTGCTGATGATGTGCCGACATATCGGACAGCGTTTGGACCGTTTTGTGCGCAGGAGAAACGGGATCGGCCGCAGCTCATCCAGAAACCGTGCACGGCCGTGGAGGTGCTCGTCGCCAATAAACTTGGTCTGGGCGGCCCGCTGTTCGGACGATGCCGTCACGTCCCAGCCGTCTGCACTGCTCTCGCCAGAAACACCGCCTCGGCCGCCGCCACTCCTGCCCTGGTTGTCTGGTCCCTGGCCGTGCAAACGGGCAATGGCAGCCGATTCGTCCAAGACGGCCGGCTGGAATCCCTCTGCGTTCTCACGGGCCTCGCGCATGCTGCGGATCCGCGACTGCGACTTCTTGTCAAAGCGCGAACCACTCCCGGCCATACCGGAGGTGTACATGTTCATGATGCGGGACAATGAAGCAGGCGAGCCAAAGCTGAGATCACCAAGCGACGACAATCCGCCGACACCACCACCATTGGCCTCAGATAGCTGCCGCTGGTAGAATTGCTTCAGGTGGGCGTACTGTGTTTCCAGATCGAGGCCCTCTTCGCCCTCTCCGTCGCCGTGCCCAAATCTAGCAGGCTCCGGCGAGGGGTTCAGGCCGCCTAGGTTGTCGCCCGTTCCTGGCAACAGGTTGGGTGCCGAGGACAACGGCGACGTTAGATCGCGCCGCTTGGCCTTTTGCTCCGTGGGTATCAGTCGTGGCTTCCCGCCATTGCGCACCTTGGCCAGCTGTCCGTAGAGGCCGTTCGCCTTGTCAAACTTGATGCCGATTTCGGTCGAGCTCCACTGGCAGAAGCTGCAGCTCAACAAGAAGCTCCCGGCGTGTGACGATGCGGCACCGCCTTCGGGGACGGCGAGGTTCGCGCTGGACGAGGGGGTTTCGAGGTTGGTGACGGTCAGGGGGGCAATACAGATAGGGCATTGGAAACAGCTTCGCGTGCATCTTGGGAGCGTACAGCAGTTGGTCAGCAACAGCGATTCGGCACAACAAAACACACCAAGACAAAATACCCATGTGCCACCGTACGACGGCGGGCCGCAAGCACAAAAATGCCCTACAAGGTACAACACGTTACGCGTCGACAGCCATGCACACGCATACGTTTACGTACGCGTGCGCACACAGGAATGCATGCTGTCTTCGCTCCGAAACGAGCTGCAAGAGCAGAAAGAAGGGGACGAACAACATACCGGTTGCCCTCACTTTTTAGGTTGCTTGTGGGCACCTCAAACAAGCAGTTCGGGCAGTAGTAGGTGACAATCTCCTCGGCCACGCATCGCGGACACCGGATCTGGTGGCAGTCTTCGCAGTACAGCAGATATTCGAGCGGGTAGAGGCTGTAGTTGGCCCGCGGCGAGCGCGGGTCGAACGTGTGATCGTCCTCGTCGGTCTCGCCATCCTGGTCTGCGGCTGCTCCACCGCTGCCGGCGCCGCCCGCCTCTCGGTCGGACGACGAGGGGCGACTCGAGGATTCGCGGGCCGCGCTCGGTAGATGTGCAGAGTCCGAGCAGGGACACTGTATGTATGTGTAGGGCGTAAAGGCGGACGCCATGGCGTTTCTGCAATCTGCGACGAAAAGAGAGAGGCAGATGTTTGCGCCGGCTGCCGTGCTGCAGGATGAGCTGCGATGCGTGGCTTGCCCGCGATGGTTCGTAGAGTTTAGTGGTCAGTGGAGCTTCTCCTGTTCATGAAGCTGATTGAAAACAATGGCGGTGGGTGGCGGCAGAATCCCCTGAGAAGCCAACGGCCAGGGGGTTTTGGTGCATTAGCTAGTGGGACTTGGGCAGGCGCGGCTGTCATTTGGTGTGGACGGTGTACTTCCTAATTGGGAAGCTTCTCATGATCAAGGAAGCTACGAACCAGCTCCTTCCGTTCCAATGGGAATGATGCCATGCCGTGCACTGTAGACAATGGCCATCTCAAACATCCAAACCCACTTCAACAGAAGCAAACATGCTCGACCAACCACACCATGGAAACACCAAAGACTGACCTGTACAGCAGCTCGCCAAAGGCTGTCCCGACATCGCATGAAGAGAGGCGTCGTGGCGAGCGGACTCCGTGATGCGATGGAGAATAGTCACGCAGAGTCGTCCCTGTTTTAGGACGTGGCAAGTTTTATCGCCTCCTCGTTTTGTTTTCCTTGTCCGACGCTGACGCGTTCTCGTCCAGATGAATAGGAAAACCAGGAGCATTTTGGCTGCCCGCATCACGTTGCCGAGGCGCTGTTTTGTTGATTAATACGCCGTAAAAAGCAAGACGGCGTGCACGGTGGCGGTCGCACAGCATCCCATCAGAGTGTCTCTCTCAACAGTGCGACGCGACTCCGTACTACACATGGACGCCGGTATTCGCTTGCTTTGGGACAAACGACAGCTGTCCGTATCCGGCTTTCTTTCGCCTTTCGAATTCTGCGAAACCTGCGCGCATAGATTGATCGCTATGCAGCATATTCCCAAGTGTTCTATTTTGGCGAAAACATACTACGGACCTGGGCCGTTTGCAAGGTTGGACGACGAGCCGCTGCCTTGGTTCTTGCACCCAGCTTGTGGAGAAGACCACAGACTGCAAATAGACTGGCTCTGTTCACAAACGTATGTCGCATACGGAGTATTGATCACGGTGTTGAAACAGCAACAAAGCCCGGAACCGCAACGCGGGAGGCGAAAAACACAGGCCAGGATACGACGAGGCATGCAAAGATGTACTCACCTGCTGGTTCAGCCTCCCAGCCTATTGTAGCAAGGGTTGTATTGCTATTGCCTCGGAAAGTCTTGCCGACCGATTTGTCCAAGCAGGATAACGCCTATGGCAGTATTGCGAGAACGCCTCGGAACGAAAAGAGGTCGCTGGCCTCATAACACTAAATCATCAATAGCTGCCAACTCCCGTGCCGGAGAAACCGTGCTTGATTCGTGGCAAACCCTGACATATTCTAGGAGGTTTGGTGTTGCCTTCTAGTCAGACGGACAGATATCCCACGGGATGTGCTTTCACCAACTGTGACACGCCCACACCGCCAATGGTCCTCTTTTGTTCGTCTTGCGCCACGTTGCTGCAGGTGGGACTTCTTATGCATATGTCGGGCATCAGACGTCACGGCAGCCTGTTATCGACCAAAATCAACGACGAAGTCACTTTGCGGCACAAAAGCGAAAGCCGAGGGGTTGGGATAATGTAGGGGGTTCTCCCATTTTCACGACGAATTTGGCGCTGTGACCTGGGAGGATACATCGGAGCGCTCGGACAGTTACCACTGAAGATCACTGACATGGATCCCGACTTCCTAGTCGCCTGTCTGCAAAATGGGTCCTGGCTACCACATCGAATCGCCGATGAACGTGTCTGGCCCTTCAGAGCAGCAAGACCAATGCCAGATGAAAGACGAAGGAGGTGGGGAGCAGACACTAACGACAAAGAAGGCGCGACAGAAAAGCAAGAAAGCAAGAAAGAAGAAATAAAGAAGACAAGGAAACGAATCAAAGAATCAAAGAAGACGGCAAGGAAGGGTTTAACATGTTTCACTGTTAAACTCCGCAACAGCCAAGACCTTGCCACTGCTTACAAAGTACCGTTCGTCGACCGCCTTTTTATTCCCACAGCGACTTCGAGAACTGGGCAGCAGTTCTAGGAATTGACAACACGTCAAACACATCGGGGCTACGTCCGTCACCCTCGTATCGGGCAAGTTCATTACACTGCCGAAAAAGTTGAAAAAAAGAACACGAGCGGCGGGGACAGAAGTAAACCTTGCGTATGCTCGGATTGCCCCCTTTCAACTGGAAGCCACCGTGTTGAGATCTTGCGCGATAGAATTACACAACAGCAGCGCAGCCGGCGGCCGAAAGCTGCAGGACGGGGTGTTTGACGGCGATCCTTTTCTTCATAGCAATACCACTCTTGCACCGAGTTTGGTATGGCTGATTGAAGCAGTTGTCTCACAACACATGCCAAACACCCAACGGCACTGAGAGTCATTCGAAGGAGGAGGAGACCAAGGACGAGTGGAAAGGCAAAGGAAGCAAAAGAACAAGCGATTCGCACCGCTCGACGAAACTAGGAAACACGGTCGAGAAATAGAATGGAAAGCCTCACCCACCCAGAGAAGATAGGGTTGGCACACACACCTCTTGCTATCGGGATTGCCCAGGGGAGACCAATTGGAAAGAAATCAATCAGCGACTAGCCCCTGACCTTGTCCACTTTCAGCTGGACGCCTCTGAAAAGGTGGCGGGGAATTCATTGCTTCTGCACCCGACTCCCGATGCCATCGACAATTGGAGGCCAACAGAATGCTGCATCCTCGCGTTTTTCCTGATTTGGAGGCCCGATGGTGTGCTGGACAGTGCCGGCCAGACCTGGTCATACTAATAATTTGCGATATTGTTTCCAAATCAGGTGTCTACGTGCTGGGAACACAATATTTCCAAAATATCCTGACCCTGAGCAATGCTTCGAAAGATGCGAATATTCAGGCTTCACACGATGCCGTAATTGTTGCCAAAGGGAGCACAAAACAAAGATTCCCCCTATAGGTGGTTTGAAATTGCTTTTCATCTCGATTTGCTCTTCACCGTATCTCGGCCAAATGAAGATGAGCAGAAAACCCGGCAAGACATGGCCCAGGGGCCAAGACAGTCCCAAGCCGCCCATTGTTACGAGCACCTATCTCTTCAACCGGGCGCCGCATCTAACCACTCGAAGACGTCACTGAGCATATCCTGGCTTCAAAGGAACAATGGAAATTCCCGCTGCATCATGCGATGAGTGAGGCAACGCACTGCGTATGCTCGAGCGTCACGGCAACACAATGACATCCTGCACTAAGCACATGGTTGCTGCCAAAGCCTTTCAGCAGCAATGGATTGTATGGAGCCGTTTGCGCGCTTCACGGCTTGCACTTACTACGAACAGTGCACAAACACAGAAGCAGCAGCCGCCCTCATGGGGTATTACCAGCCTCCCCCCTTTGAATTACATTGCAAGCTACACCCCTGTCAAGCGAAATAGGGAATTGGCAGAGGGCGGCGAAAAAAAAAGAGGGACCCGAGCGAAAAGAGTGACGACGATAATGGCGAAAAAGACGAAAACGAGTCGAGCTAGCTTTGCTGGCAACGAGACAAGATACGCTACTGTCTGCACTAAATGTCCAAGAAAGAGGAGCTCCCCCCTGCTTGACGACTCAGCTTGCGTACTGGTCCTTGCACAGCATCGTGGAAGCACAAAGCACTCGATGCCGGACAGCCTAGCTATTATTCCTTTGGGCGTGACGGTACTCCGTACTGTCCCCAGACAAGGCGTGGCGTAACACTGGACAAAAGCTCTCGCATGGCAAGGGTGGAATGGTGTGCACTGAGCACGAAACTATTTACCTGCTTGCATCCCCGGCCGCTGCGTGGGGTTACAGTGTAGCTTCTCGTCCTGTCCTCCGATCCTTTGCCTTTTCAGTCTTTTCTTGCTTTTACTTCTTTTAATTGTCCATTCTCCTGGTGTTCGTTTCGCCCATCTTCATCGACGACTTTTGCCGAGACGCACCTAGACGACCATCGACGGCTGACTGGGAGATTAAGCTGCTGAACGTTGGTTGCAGTGTACGGACGGTCAAATAAGCAGACGGACGGCCACACACGAACCGACTGTCATTGGGGCGGCATTCAGATTCCATACGACGCTGGTTCGCCCAGAGCGACCAGAGGCTGGATTCTCTGGCCTGGTTTATTGCCCAGCGTTCATCATTCTCACGACAGGCGACGGACAAGAACGACCTACGACTGTACGAATCTCACCACGCTACGCAAAAGTAACACCGCATCTCGCCAGAAATGCTGCACCTGTAGCTGCAATCGCCTTTAGTGTTTTGCCTCTTGTGAGAGGCCCGCTGGCTGAGCGAGGTGGTGATTGCCCAAGATGGCCCACGCACACGAGTCGAGGAATTCTGCTCTCTACAATGGCGTCTCGAACCGGTCGCGCGGCTGGAAGTCCCGGAGACCGGGCGACGTGACGGAGACGCCAGCACCCCATGCCACTCGTCACACGGGCATCCGGAGATGGGATGGCAAGACGAGGACGAGCACTGCCTGGGACGGGCTGAGGAGAGTGAGTTTGTCCTCGGGTAGATCGGCCTTTTTCCTTACTGTTTTGCAGTGGCAGCTGACAATGAATAGGATCCCGAGCTGTGGTACCGCCACGGTAACTGCTTTGTGCATCTCTATGCGCGCGGGCAGTCGCGGAGGGGCCCTTCCTTCAAGGTGCCCATCTCTACGCTTTTGGCTGCGCAGTGCCACTCGCTTGTCGAGCGCTTCATCACAAGGGACATGCCCCCTACCCGGACATTCCGACTGTGTATGACGTGATGAACCCGACGCCGGTGCCTCCGCCTCTTGCGACACTCGACTATTGGAGCCGCGCCCACCTCGTCGGCCGCGTAGACATCTACATCCCGCCACCCAAGGACGTCGACCGCGACCAGACGTTCCTGTACTACCTCGCCATCCGCAACCTCTTTGCCTGGGTCTTCCGCCGCCCCGTTGTCGGTGAGCATCTCGGCAGCGCTTTGGCCGGTCTGTACAGCGCCATGCGCGAGTTCCGCTACGAACAGGCCGACAATGTGCAGGACCTCTTGTGCTACCTCGAGGACGAAGGCTACTCGGCCATGGCCGGGCAGCCCGTGTACGCTCTGGCCCTCTTGCACCTGGCCGAGACCATGCAGTTCCGCGCGCTGTACATCGACGCCTTCTCGCACTGCGTCGGCATGTACAACGACTTGCACCTCGGCACCGAGTACCAGTACATTAGCTCCGACTCTCGCAAACTCGTCCGCCGCGCCCGCTTGGACATGGATATGCGCTTAGGGTCGGCCGGGTCGATGCTCAGCAACTTCCTCGAAGACGCCCTGTCCGAGACGCACCTGGGCCTCCCTGAACCGGCACGCGCCCACCTCGACCGGTTCCGGACCTATGTGCAAGGCTTTTACACGTCCCGTCTCGGCTACTACCCGCCGCGGTCACTCGACACGCGCAGCACGATTTTTGAGCCCCATGTGTACCGAAGGCTGGCCGACGACTTCAAGGCGATGTACGATTTTCTGGTCGACGAGAACTTCACAGCCGATGCGAATGCCCCACCACTGGCGCAAGGCGGCTTCTGCGTGCTGCAGAGTGTCACCTCTTTTGACGAGCGACACGGCTTCACCACGATGCAGCACCCGCTGCCACTTTTGCCAGAGGTGGCGCACCAGCCGGTAAACACGGCAGGTGCTGGCCCCGGTGCGGGCAACAACAAAGCAGGCGGCTTTGGTCGCCGGATGTCGCTGTTTGGCGGCAAGACCATGGACCGCCTGCTGCTGTCTCGCTCCGAGAAGCTGAAGCCAGATACCCGTCTCTTGGCCAATGCGGCGCTGCTCAAGGCGAGCAACAAGGTGCGCCCCGATCTTTGGCACAACGAGTTTGTCTGTGCGTACCGGCAGTTTGAAGAGGACTCTGTCTTCAAGCCGTACAAGGCCGACCGGATGGAGAAGATTTCTATGCTCGATGCCCGCAAAGTGCGCTGGATCCTAATCTACGCCGTCCACCAAACGCTTCAAAACTGCTTCCTGCCGCCGCCGGCCGAGGTCAACGGCACGGGCGCCGTTCACTACCACATGTCCATCTCGCCTAAGCACCTGCCAACGTGGGACGACGGGTACGAGGTGGCCCGGTCACTGTCTGTCGTTGCGTCCTCTCCCGTGTCCCCGACAATATCAACCGCGGCCGCCTGGCCCACCGAGCTTCCCGCGTCCGCGGACAAGGACAGCGATCGCTGGAACAGCTGGGACAATGACGCCGCACCGCCGGCCCGGTGTATGTCCATGACTGCTCTGCCAGACGCGCCCACAATGCAGTCTCTGGCAGAGATTGGCAGTGGCGAGCGGGGCCGTGCTTTGTCGCCAGTTTTTGACATTCGCCCGGACATTGACTACTTGGGTCTTGCCAACCGCGGCGACTCCTCGCCCCAAGAAGGCGAGGTCGTGATGCTGCCTCGCTCTCGCAGTCTTACTCGCAGTTTGTCTCAAAAGGCCGCCTTCCGGCGCTCTCTGAGCTTGTTCCGGGCGAACAATGGGAACAGTGCCACAACGCCTAGCGCACTATCGTCGGCGTCGCCAAAAGGCCCAAACAAGTTGCAAAAGGCAAAACAGCTGGGGACGACCGAGCCGGTTCCCGCACTACCGACATCCGCCAAGCGCAACAGCATTTTGCATCGCGCGCCCTCGCAGCCCAAGAGCGAGAAACAGCGTGCCGTGTCGCGCGAGCGCCCGAAATCTTCGCCGTACCACGAGATCGTTGTGCATGGTTACGGCAATGGAACGAACCCCGTGCAGCTGGCCGTGTCGGCCGATGCTGCTGGCCCCGACAGTAGCGACATGCAAAAGTCTGACAACAGTCCGAACCCGGCCGACGACTCTGTGGCGACGCCGTCGACGTCCCGTTCGCTGTCGACGTCCTCGACAAACTCCAACACGTCGGCCCTCACCGCCGAGACAGCGCTCACGACCTACACGGAAGCTGCTAACCGCAACTCCATTGGCTGTGCCATTACGACTGTGACTCTGCCGCCCTTGCCCGACAGCATTGCTTCGTTTGGCGACACGGCCCTTGGCGCTCTGCAGACGCTGAGCCGGTCGTCGAGTGTGTACAGCAATGCCAGCTCAAAAGCGACGCGGACGGCCGGCAGCAACGCGCCGACACCGACTCCGACACTGACACCGGCCACAATCGGCGTTGCCGTGGATATGCCGCCCACCATCCCACCCCGGGACCGCGGTCGAGCTGTTCCGGTGCACCCGTCGCCCTCCCTCTCGCGCAGCAGCAGTGTGTACTCGACGGTGTCCATGCGCGAGAGCGGCGCTGGCTTGGCGTTGCCCTTGGCCTCGCCCTCGGCCTCGGTCTTGGAAGCACCCTTGCCGCCGCCCGTGCCGGTCCGCAACAGCGCGCGCCACCGCCGCTTCAGCGTGTACGGTGGCGGCGACGAGTACGCGCGTGTGCTTCCGCTAGCTACGCCGCCAAGGGCCATGGGCCTCGTGCCCGACGCGAAGCGGACGATGCCGGTTTCTTACTCTGCGGCTGCCCGCCAACAAAACCAACACCCACACCAAAAGCAATACCACTCGGGCCGCCGTGGTGGTGTGGGCACACCGCACCGCTCGCGCACCATGCCCAACATCGTGTCGTCGAACCTGGCTGCGCCCACGCAACCCTACCACAGTTTTGATATGGTACAGGAGGCCATGATGGCGGTGCGCGAGACGCTTGAGCAGCAGCAGCAGCAGCAGCAGTCCCTGGCACCGATGCCGCTGTCGGTCCCCATCTCCCGCGCGTCGTCATTTGTCGGTGTGGCGGCGCTGCGCAGCGTGCACGAGGAAGAGGACGACGGTGCCGGCCACGACAACGACGACGACGACGACGACGCGCAACACGGCGCTGGCGATTTTCTCTCAATGGCGCCGGTGGTCAAGCCGCTCATGACGCGGTCGCAGTCGATGCGCATGGCCACCGCCGCAGCTGCAGCGCGCCACCGGCACAGCAGCTACATTGGCCCGCGCGACAGCGACTTTGACCATGGCTACCACAACGACGATGCGACGACGGACGAGGTGCAGCCCGAATGGGAAAAGTTTGCCATGGGCCTCGGTGGGCATACTGCCGTGTAGTCGTTGACGTGCATTCACTTTTCGTTTCTTTTTTGCTCGTTCGTTTCTTTCTGGTCTTGGTAATTTTCTTTCTTTTTTTGGTCATCTTGTCTCCATTTTTGGTCATCCGATACCCGCGCGAGTCTCGTTGCTCGCTTCACGTTCGCTTTTGTTATTAATTTTCCTATGTCTCTCGTATTTTTCACGTCATGGGTTTATGTCGATACTGTCGTTTCCTTGCTTATTTCTTACATTTTACTTTTCTCTCGTTAAACACGTAATGAGGCTTTGGATTTCATATCATGCCTTTTTTCTTAATTCTCGATGGCCTTCATCGCAGTATGCTATGGCAAGTCAATGGTCACTCTTTGACTCCTTTACATGTTGTCACCTGCTGCCACTTTTTGGATAATGAATGAACAATACACAATCTTTTACTTTTCCTTTAAGGCATGCACATTAAGAAAATCGGTTTGAATTTCATTTCCAAGAAGAGGATTCACGAATAGGTTGAGAAAATAAGAAGACGGATAAAAACAAAGGGTATCTATGCAAAGAGACCACAGAAGGCCTTGCCGGAAGACCCCGAGCGAACCGATGGAATGGAGTAGAAATCGATGCAGCAGAAGACGTCGAAGACGTAGAAACCCCAGTAAACGTCGTCATGGAACGAAACAAGACAGAACAGCAAATAGAAACAAAAGCCAAAACGCGTACAACGACGCATAAACTCCTCATCACCAAACCGGAGGAAAACAGCCACCGAGATGCGAACTCCTTTTCCTGAACCGAATGACCCTGAATGCGTCCTTCCTCGCCTCTTCGCCACCTTCTATTACCATGGTGTCCTCCCACGTATATATTATATATATATTATTCCTTTTTTTTTTTTTTTTTTTTTTTTTTTGAAATATCCAGTCCTCATCGTCGGGTGTATGTACAGTGTCGAGACGCAGATATGGGTTGGCCGTGGCAGTCAGGACGTGGCCAGATGGCCGGTTGCTAGGACTGAGACGATGTTTACTCGTCCTTGAAGTGGTCGGCGGTGCTCGCGAGGACGTCAATGACCTCACTGCCAATGCGGTAGACCATGTAGGTCGGGAAGACGAGCCAGAGGCCGCTACAGACGTCAGTATGGGGGAGGCGGGGACAACGTGGAAGGGCTGCTGGTTGGGAAGACGTACTTGGGAATGATCCACAGGAAGATGAGCGCGTAGATGTCGTTCTGGCCAATGTTGTCAAAGCCGGAAAAGTACTCGTTGAGCCCTGGCAGGTCAGAGAAGGAGGAACGGAAGCAGGGATGGAGAGGGGCGCACGCCAACGTACAGTAGAGAACCGTCTTGCTCAGGGTCATAACAGCCGAGGACAGCACCAGCGTCACGGCCCACGCGGCCGGACGGCCGACGAGGCCCTTGCGCCCGCCAGCCACGACGGGCTGGCCCCGCGTCCACCAGACGTAGACATAGGCCAGGTACAGCGTGGTCTCGATCAGGTTGAGCACGCCCTGGGCGGCGGTGAAGCCGTTGCCGGCGTTCCACGCCTTGAAGCCGTATATGTGGTCGACCTCGCCGTACAGCGCATAGGGCGACCAGATGGGCCAGTGCAGCGAGCCGCCGGGCATGGTGAGCGGGCGCAGCAAGACGTAGCCCGTGTCCCAGATGACGAGCGGCAGTGAGATGGCCAGCCACAACAGCGTGACGGAGTCGGGGACGTAGACCCACGAGGCAGACGCAAAGGACGACGACGAGAGCGAGACGGAGGACGACGACGAGGACGGACGGCGCGCCGACGCGCGACCGTTGGGGCCGGCGCTGTACTTGCGCGAGCGGACGCTGCCGGTGGCTTTGCGCGTCGAGGGCGCGGTGTTGCCCGAGGAGCGCGGACGGCCAGACGGGGTGGCGGGGACGTCGACGCCCGAGGCGGAACGTGTCTGGACCATTGTGCCGTGTTGTGGTGATTGATGTAGTGGTTGATGTGGCGATGGGAAGAAACGACTTCGTGGGGCGTCGCAAAGGTGTCGCAAAGCTGACCAAGTGGAGCGGTAAGAAATAAACCAAAAAAGCTATCAAGAAAGAGTACGCTGGAGCGCTGGTGTGGAGTATGCGCCAATGCCAATGTTTTGTTGTGGTCGTGATGTTTGCGCAAAGATGCGACAAAAAGTAGACTTTATTTGTGTTGTGACTACGAAAGGAAGGGACTCCCAGGAACAGGGGAAAAGGCGCAGCCAACCAAAGGGTAAATAAGAAAAAGGAAAGAGCAACCCCCGTTGGAAAAGGTACAGACGGAACGATCTGGCGGTACCTGCGACGCGAGGCACGAGACTTGAGAGAGGGCCCGGTTGTGCGCGGAATAGCCCTCTGTAGCGGTACTAGTACAAAGTGTCTTGGTACCTTGGACAGGTTAGTGCGTATTCTTCGGCAGGATGTCAACAATGGGGCAAAGCGTGCGGGCAAGACATGTTGCGTGGGAGGGGGAGGCAGGAGGGACCCAGCGATCCCGCGCCTGCCACAACAAGACGCGGAGAACCTTGCCGCCCGCCACTGTCAGCCACGGGGTTCAGCAAAAAGGAAGAACAGGTCGGGGACACTCCAGTTTGCGGTGCCCCACACCGCTGTTTGACCGTCGCTTTTCCTTTCTGTTATTCGGCGTGCGTTTCTGTTGTTTAGTCGGTTGTTTTTTGTCTCGGGATGAAATCGTGTACTGGCACCCAGCAGCTTCGTCAGTCGCGCCTTCCTTTGGGCGAATTCGTTTGAATAAAGTCTTTGCAGCCTTCCCCGTCGTCGCTCCCTGTTTTGGAAGCGGCGTTCCTGTCATGACTGGCGGAGCAATTGTCGTTCCTTCCCCGGACACGAATTTCTGCCACAGTGCCTCAGGGGTTTCGTAAAACGGAAGGAGGGACCTGAATGGTGTTGAAACAAGTGTCAAACAACTGTCAAAAAGGTCTATCGATCTGTTGGGCTTTTTTATTCTTTTCATCTATCACAATCTACGTTGTTGAACGCGAATACACGGAGCCCCGTTGTCAACTGTCGGTCGAGGCGAAGTACCTACAGCTTGAATCAAAACAAAGCATCCACGCCGACAGACACGACAATAACAATGCACGCGTCGAATAAACGGACATCAATAGAGAGAACAAAGAGAGCGAAGAGACGAAAGAGATTGGAGAGAACAGGGCATCCAGTATGGCTTTGGCTCTCCTGATTTGATGGTTCCTAGTTTCTTGGCTTGGTGCGCTATCGGCATGTCATTGGACGGCGCTAACGTTTTGTTTACTTTCCCAGCAAAACATCGTTCACCAACTCCCGGGCGTGGCGCCAGTCAACTGCACCTGGTAGTCGAGTCCCCTGTTGGCGGCGGCGGGCATGTTGAAGGGATCGTACGACAAGAGCTGGTCGGGGGTGTTGGCGACGACAAGGGCGAGCTCGTCGCCGGCAGAGACGGTGATTTGCGCCGTGCCATGGAGGACGTCGGTGTAGGAGCAGTTGCTGCGGCGACCCGACGCGGTGGGCCGCCTCGTGACGAGCGTGGCCGTGTACGGCGCGCTGGCGGTGACGCTGACAGACACCGTGGTGCCGGCCGCCTTGAGCGGCACAATGCTGGCGCCCATGTAGCGCGGCTGGCGCGCCGCTTTCACGCGGTAGGCGCCCGTGTGGCCGGCGGCCATGCTGTCGAGGACGGCATAGCTGATGCTCTTGCGCTGCGCGAGATACAGAGCGTGCGCCGACGGGTGGCCAATGTCGACAAACGCCATGCGCGCCCAGTAGCGGCCGACGAGCGCCTGGATCGACGTGCCACCGGGCGCAGCGAGGATGCGGGCCAGGACGTGCAGCGGCGTCTCGTCGCTGTTCTCGGCGTACTGCGTCCAGACGCCCGGAAACACGGCGTGGTTGCGGAGCGGCGCATGGTCGTCTGGGTTGTAGAAGAGGTACACGAACAGGGGCCAGGCCTGGTAGTAGTTGGCGGTCGGCTCGCCCTTGGCCGGGCTGCGGGTGCCGTCGACAATGGCCTGGAAGGCGTCGCCCAGCACCTTTTTGAGGTCCATCATGGTCGGCCCGTCGTCGGCTTGCGCGTACGCTGTGCGGGCGGCGCGGCAGACGTCGGACGTGATGAACGTGTCGGCCACGAACTGGGCGACCGTCTCCCACCACGCGCCCGTCTTGGCCTGGTTGATCCACACGCGCGCCGCATACGTCAGCGCGTGGCCAAACTCGTGCACCGTGATGGAGGGCACCGTCAGGTACTTGGTGACGACGTTCAGAAACGACAGGCCCGTGCCGCCGTCGGTGCCCGTGTTGGCTGCCGCGCCCGGAATGTCGTCGACGCGGTACACATTCAGCTTGTACCACGGCCCGCCGTCCGTCTTTTGGTTGAACGACAGGCCCGTCGACCGCCACCCCAGATTGTCGACGAAGCAGCTGTACGCCGACTCGAGCATGCGCGCCGAGGCGTCGGCGATGCTGGCATTGGGGGCGTTGTAGATGCGGACGTGCGGGTAGTCGCGGAAGGCCGTGCCGCCGGGGCCCGTCTTGGGGCTGGCTGTGAACTCGGCGGGCGGTGTCGGGGCGGCGGTGGTGGCTGCGGGGGATGCAGTCGAGGAGGTCACCAGCGCCGCGAATATGGCCACAGCCACGTGGATCGGCCACCTCATGTTGCCCTAGTTGTGTCGTTGGTGCTCTTGCTGCGATCCAGAGCTGCCTGAATTTAGCTGGTGGGTTGCTCTGACAACTCGGGATGTCTCACATCACAGGGTGATGCGACCAGAGGCCGACTGTTGTCTTGATTTTGGCTAATGTCAACATTGTGGCGCTTTCTGCCCCAGTGCTATAATGAACGGCAGTATGTCCGCCTGATTTACCCGCTGTCCGTCCCGCAATCGCGACTGACTGGGCAATGTGCGGTACTTGTCTTTCCAGGTTGCGCGTCTATTTTTATTAGCCCCGTTTACGTCCGCCCGGTGACGGCTGTACCTGCATTGAGATTGCTATGCGGTTCAATGGGCGCTGGGCAACGACAGGACGTCCGGACGGACTTTCACGCGTCCAGACAGTGCTCGGCGTTTCATCGAAATACATAAATGCTGGGTCTTGTCACCGTACACCAGAGATGCGACTCTTGTTTGTGCTGCAACCTCACAGGCACGACTTGTGATCACCACCTCAATCACCACCTCAATACCACCATGCTTCCAACACTTTTTGCTGTCGCCGGCTGTACGGCGGTCGTGTCTGCCGCGACACCCAAGCCGCCCACGCTCGACTTTCTCTACAGCATCAACATTTCCATGACTGCGCCGCTGGACATTGGCACCACGGCCATCGGCAGCCGCGGCATCCTGCCCATCACGGGCGGCACGTTTGCCGGTCCCAAGCTGTCGGGCAACGTCTCGGCCGGTCTGGACTGGGGCCTGACGGACAGCAAAGGCACCTTTAGCCCGGACGCCGTCTATGTGCTGACGACGACGGACGGCGCGCGCATCATGGTGACGGAACGGGGGCGGGCGCCGAATATGCAGCTGCTGTTTGAGACGGGCAGCAGCAGCTACGGCTGGCTCAACACGGCGGTGGCGTATGCGAGCGGCGGGCTGACGGCAGACGGTGTGTCGCTGGACGTGTGGCAGATTTCACCACCGGCGGCATAGCGAGGACAACGGAGGAGACAAGCGACGGATGTGGACCAAGAAGACATACGGCCCGAGGCCATGCCTGCAGGACATCCAATTCAAATTCATATTGTACAAGACACAGTGGCTAATCGACAATGCTCGTTGAAGACCAAAACTACGCCGCGGCAATCAACATCACGCCTGTGGAGGCGTCGGCGCCTCGTGTATCGGTGTTGCTGTAGAGGATGCCGCCGCCACAGGCAACGCCGCCGACGGTCCCACGGCCACGGGCACGACATGCTGCGGTACCGGCGATGCCACGTCTGCAGCATCGGCCCCTGCCCCTTGTCCAGGCGGCTCGTGCGGGTACTGCGCCTGCGGAATGCCGGCCGGCGCTTCTTGGTAGACGACGCCCGTCACGGGCAGGCTTGGATGAGCAGCCGCATAGCCGGCCGGTGCCACGACGGTCTGCGGCTGCGGCGCCTGGCCAGGGGCAATGCTGTACCCTTGGACAATGTAGGGCGGGGCGGCAGCCGCTCCATACTGCGGGTGCTGTTGGGCGTATTGCTGGGCGTACTGCTGCTGCTACCACGCAGCCACGGCGGCCGCATCCAGAGGCACGCCGCTCTGGTCATACAGCTGGGGCGTGGGCGTCTGACCTACTGTCGGCACGCTGGCCGGACTGGCCGGACTGGCCGGACTGGCAGACGGTGCCGGCGGCGTCAGCGTCGAGCCAACGGTCGAGACAACCGCAGACGACTTGCCGTCGAGTTCGTTCTGGACGGCCGGGAGGGCAACGGCAACAGCGGCAGTAGCGCCCGAGACGGGGACAGCAGCAGCACGCAGGGGCCCGTCACTGGCATTGGCGGCGCTGCCTTTGCCCGATGGACCGCCAGCCGGCGGGTGCGACAGCGCTGACGTCGTGGCGGCCGCAGCCCCGTCAGCAGAGAGTGGGTTGTTGCGCTACGTGTAGCGGCAGACAAGAAACAGGACAGCACAGAGGGCAATGGCGCCGGCGGCCGCACCAACAGCAATGCCCGCGATCGCGCCCTTGGAGAGGCCATTTGAGGAGGACGAGACAGAGTCAGTGTCCGAGCCAGAGGCAGAACCAGAACCAGAACCAGAACCAGAACTGCCTGCACCGGCCGTCACAGTCGTCGTCGCCCCTGCATCACTGCCGCCCGGCGCCGTTTTGGTGGCGCCGTCCCCGTTGGTCTTGGCCACGGTTGCCTTCCCACCTGGCACCGTGTATGCGTTGGTGAACGCGTCCGTGTACGCATACGTCGCGCAAATGCTCTCGAGCGTCACCCACGCGCTAAACGCCCCCAGGTAGCCGCACGCCGACTCGACACACGACAACGCGGCCGTCTCAATGGCGACTGCGTTCTGGTACTCGCAGGCGCACGCCACGTCGTGCGCGCTGCACGTCGTGTCGTCGGTGAGGGCGCTCTCGATGCACGGCGCGGCGCAGGCGGGCACGCTGTCGGCGGCGGCCCGCCGGTCGACGTCATGAATGCCGCGGAGGAGGCCGGGCAAGCCACGAACGTGGGCGACGGGGGCTGTTGTGATCCGAGGCGACACTGGGGCGCCGACGTCGGGGACGCCGGCCGGCCGGTCACGAGGACGGACGACCGAGGCGCCGCACAGCGACGGCACAAGGCCGGCGAGGGCCAGCAAGGAGCGGTGCATGGGGGCGTCTGGTAATGGCGTCGGCGGTTCACAAAAGATGGAGGTTCACCGCCAAGAGGCGTGTACGTCGGCACAGCGACAAAGGGTGGCGGGAGACGCTGGACGAAATAGGTGGCGTCGTTGGAGCCACGGGAAAAAGGAGTGAACGGAGGGATGGACACGCAAAGGGAAAGGATAAGAGCGATAGCTGGTGCATCGTATGCACAGTCATGGTCTGTGCCTCAGGTCCGATAGGCCATCGGCTCCGATCCATAAAGGCAGCTCAGAGTGGAGGGAAATGAGCGAGAAAGAGGCCAGTCTGCCTTCTGCAGGTGCGCACAGGCGAGGCGTTCTGTCTGGTGGTGTCGGTGTGGGGATGTTGTCTGTCGGAAGGGGGAACAGACATAGGAGGAGGGAGAGAAATAAAACAGCAAAACAGGAGGGAAAAAAAGAGAGAAAAAGAACTTGTATGTTGTACATCTACAACATACATCATTGGTATTCAGACATCTCACCCCGGGTTAAACAAAATCAAACAGAGAGCCCGTGCCACAAGAGTTGATGACAGCATCGTCGACGGCCTCGTCAACGGCCTCGTCGACTCTCCGTCTGCTTTCCATCCTGCGTTTTTGTCATAACATGGCCACACTGTTGATGATCCCGCTTCACTCCCATCTCATATTGACAGCCGCGTTTCTCACCAAACCAAGCGTCCTTATTTCCCTCTCTTCTTATCTGCACAACTCTCAGAGCTCCTCGTATCGTAGTATCGTCTCCCTCCTGGTTCTGCCCACCAATCTATCCCGCTTCGGCCTAGCCACGATATCGACCAGCTCGCTAAACCCAATCCGCTGCCCCTTTTCAGCCCTGGGCGCCTTTGTCCGTGTCAACAAACCAAAAGCTGCAAAGAGCTGTGAAAGCTGAAAGACGCCGCCGCGATCAGCCAATATTTCTCCGCCCACAATACCACCCGCGGACGGCATCTCTTCCGCCCAGCTGTCCTGTCATTGGCCAGCGAGGCCAGAACATTGGATGGAAAAGAAGCCCAAAACCCGAAAAAGGAAAACTAATGCAGATGACATTCCGATGGAGCCGCTTCAGCCACCGGGCGAGACTGTTTTGGCCTCATTTTACACAACATCTCGTCTCGGTCGCCATCCATTTCAAGCTGTTCATATGCCCACGTCACATAAATGTCTATTGATATTATCTGCAGTAATATGGCCCAAATCGATGTAAGGAATGTAAAGAAGTTGGAAGACGAAGATAAAAATTATGAAAAAAAATAAAGAAATTGAAAGTAGAAGTGAATCAAGACGAAAAAGAAACTGAGATTCTCCGAACAAGACCAAAAGAAACGCGCCGTCGGCTCGTTTTTTTGCATTACGTGCACTTGGATACAATAATGTTGGTAATCTCGACATTGGCACCGCCGTTCCGCACCGCGTTGGCGCCAAACGACAGCAGCGTCAGCGCCCCGTTCGCCGTGAACTGCACGGGCGGCGAGGTCGTCCACACATTCGCCGGGGTGCCGGCGAGCGGGATCGTCTCGATGACCGTGGCGCCGCGGCTCACCGAAATCGTAGAGCCCACGCTCTGGCCCAGGACCCGGTACTCAAACGTCACCTGGTACGTGGCGTGGTTCGTCGTGCCCGTCGTCTGCGTGACAAACGACGAGCCGACGCCCAGCGCGTGGAGATGGACGCAGCTGACGCCGTTGCCGTGGCAGTTGCGGGCGATGGAGGCCGCATACAAGCCAAGGCTGCCCCAGTTGGGCAGCAGGAACGGGTCGGCAAAGCTGGGGTCCCGGACGATGTTGCCCGTGCACGTCGACGACGGGCTGTGCGAGGGCGCCGCGCTGGAGGACGAAGACACGGACGGCGCGACGCTGGACGACGGCACGGGCGAGGACGACGGCGCGGGGGACGACGACGACGAGGGCGCAGAGGAGGACGATGCCGACGAGGAGACGGAAGACGAAGCAGAGGGCGACACAGAGGGCGAAGCACTCGAGGAGGCACTCGACGAGACAGACGAGGACACGCTCGGTGCGATGCTGGAGGACGACGCAGCGCTGGAGGACGACGCAACGCTGGAGGACGACGCAACGCTGGAGGATGCGACCGACGAGGATGCGACCGAAGAGGATGCGACCGAAGAGGATGCGACCGAAGAGGATGCTACCGAAGAAGAGGCGCTGGAAGAGGCGACGCTGGAGGACGCAACACTTGACGATGCGGCCGAGGACGATGCGACTGACGACGAGGCCGAAGACGACGCAACGCTGGACGACGCTACGCTCGAGGAAGCGACCGAGGAAGAAGCGACGCTGGACGATGCAACCGAGGAAGACGCGACCGAGGAAGACGCGACCGAGGAAGACGCGACGCTGGAGGAAGCGACCGAGGAAGACGCGACACTGGACGACGCAACACTGGACGACGCAACACTGGACGACGCAACACTGGACGACGCAACACTGGAAGAGGCGACGCTGGACGACACGGCCGAAGACGAGACTGACGGAGCCACGGACGACGAGGCAGACGACGACGGCACGGCACTGCTGGACGGCGAGGACACAACCGAAGAAGATGAGCCGACCGAAGACGGGGCAACCGAAGACGACGAGCCAACGGAAGACGGGCCAACCGACGGGCCAACCGAAGACGACGAGCCAACGGAAGACGGGCCAACCGACGGGCCAACGGAAGACGACGAGCCAACCGAGGATGGGCCAACCGAGGACGGGCCCGCCGAAGACGACGACGGTTTGGGCTTGCAGACGGAGCCGACGGCGGCGCCGGCCCAGGTCAGGCCGACGGTGAGGACGAGAGAGGCCTTCATGTTGGTGAGATGCAGAAGGAGAAGAACGTGTTGGAGAGGGCAAAGTAACGAACGACGAGGGTGGCGAGAGGGGCGAGCAAAGAGGAGACGCTGTGCCGGAGAGGAAAGGGGTCGTCACGGCTTTTGTAGTTTGGGCCGAGA
The DNA here is from genome assembly GCF_000820605.1 of Sporothrix brasiliensis 5110. NCBI lineage: Eukaryota > Fungi > Ascomycota > Sordariomycetes > Ophiostomatales > Ophiostomataceae > Sporothrix > Sporothrix brasiliensis. The sequence continues at coordinate 5,007,883 of NW_024467139.1, read as the reverse complement.
CGGGGGGACGGGCTGGCGAAAAGGAGAGACATTATACAAGACTCACGTCTTGGTAGATCTCCTACCCGGCCATCTGCGACCATCTACCAGAGACCATGACAAAAGGGGCATATTGATATTGGCAACGAGGCAAGGCAAGCCTCGTTTCTGCAGCCCACAGCTCGCTGTGACAGACGGGAACACGCACGCCGTAATGAGCCGGAGCCTGACACGCGGCGGCGTGCTGTGCTGTGGCGTTTTTCTGCGCGGTATTTTGGGCGCGGGCAATTTGCACAATGGTTCCAAAATGGTCCCAATGCGGGCAGTCAATAGTCTGGGCTCAACATAATACTTCCTATTTTGTGCCAATATCGGCAATGGTGCTGACGGCCCCGGCAGCAAATATTGACTGTACAGAATACGGGGGTGCTCGTATGTCTGTGTCGTCGTGTCGTCGTCTCTTGCATGTCGTATTTGTTTTTGGTGAAGTAAAGTTGACGCCACAGGAAGCCAATTTGGCAGGGCTGAGCTCACCATGGATGCAACGGCTTCTCAAAAGGGGCAACATCGCGGCCTTGCCAGAGGTTACAAAAGTTCATGCTCTGTGCTCCCCTGGCGCCAAAGCAATAAAACACGCAGGACATGGCGCCTGGCCGCGTTGGTGGCGTTGGGAGCTAATTCGACTCTTATGCCCCCTTTGGCAGACAAGGAGCTGAAATGCAGTGCAGACGGAATAGGATGTATTTTGGGGCCCAGAACAGACGACGCTTTGACGGCCGCGTCCAATCATCGCAGGCGCCGGGTCTTGGCTGTGGAAATTCAATGTGATCCTGGCAGCCAGCTGGTAAGGGGCAGAAACGTGCAACGTGGACAGCTGTGAGCACAGAGCAGGAAAAAGGCAATTCCAGCTGCGAGAGCAGAGCCTCAACTTGTCGAATAGAATCGTTGGAAGATGACGAATAAACAGCCGTCGGCTTTCTTTGTGCTCTGTGCTTTTCTGGATTTATTTCTTCTTCTTGCGTTTCGATATCTGCACCTTGGCCAATACAATTGCGCCTTCTGATTCGTTGCACTTACAAGATAAAGGTTGTGAGCAAGAATCTCAATTAGGTGAAGAGTAACGGGAAAGGCGTGAAGTTGGCTGGTGCTGTAAGGAGACGGCAAGCGGTGCATTGCTTTTGTCAGGTTATGGAGAACGGCGTACTTGTACAGACGGTATACAGTCGTTGGTTTGCGGTTTGAGTTTACGCGTACTCTTTACCACAGCACGGCGTGGACAGGCAAACGGAACGACGATGACGATGACTGGTAATTCGGGTCGTGGTATTCTTGTGGTCTATTCTATGCAGAGACATAGCATCTGTCTTTGTCCCCTCCAACGCCTCGAGTATATCCCTGGGTATCAAACCGAAACAATGTAAAACAAAACAAACAACGTCGTCCCCTACTTTAACAGCCTCCTTCTTCGCACCCTGCATGAACATTGACTAACAAGAGCCGTGACAGCAAGCCGTTTGCGTCCGTGTTGCCGTTGGGACGGAGGCCGGGCAGTCGAGAGCCAAGTTGGCGTCGTCCAGTGCGCAGAAGATGGTTCGACCAAATCCACTCACGTCGAGTATCTGCCCAACGGCCAGATGCACCTGCAAGAAGTCGGGTCGGGCAATGGAATGGTCGTGTCGGCACTGTAGACTCAACCAGCGACGAAGTGGTTTTGGAAGGGAAAGAAAATAGCCTGGTTGACGAGCTTGATGCTTTTGTACTGGTCCTGCTGCTGGTCCGGCTGCTCGTCCTGCTGCTGGTCCGGGCGCTGGTCCTGCTGCTCGTCCGACTGCTTGTCCGGCTGCTCGTCTTGGTCTTGCCTGTCAAGTCCGACTCGGTAGATACCAAAGTAGCTGTGTAGAGCATGCTCCAAGCAAATGGCGTAGCTGCGTTGGTGGATGCTGGCCGCATCAATCTTTCCCTTTGCGTCGGGGAAGTACCGGTGTATACAGGACCAGAGGATCGCATTGTTCCGGGTTTGCACCGCGTCGTTCTCGTGTAAAGAACCGAGCGCAAACGGTATGATGTGGGCACAGCCCAGCTGGCCGCAATGCTGCGTGTCAACGTCGACCGGCGGCGTCACCGACCCTCGTTCGAATTCGTCGTATTTGTACGTAGCCCACACTCCAGTGTAGACGCACCGGTAGCCGTCTGGTGAGGCAGTCCTTGCGCAGCCTCGTCTGCTCGCGTCGCGCAGACAACTCGATGCTGGACATTGCCAGGTCAATGGCATCTGCGGCGTCTTGGCCGGGAGGCGTGCTCCATGGCGGAGGTGCGTGTCCGACGCGAGGGCAACTGGCCAGAGTTTGTCAGTATGAAATGGGCAGAGGGGCAAGAATAAGAAAACAGAAAACACGAAACATACACGGCTTGAGCAGCGCATTGACAAGATGGCTCGCTAAAGCGACCAGCTGCTCGTCATCCTGGCAGCTGGTGATGTCGACGGCCAAGTTGATTTTCCCGCGCTCAGACAAGTGCTCGAAGAAGACCGGCAAGATCTTCCACGCGCCGCAGCGGCCTTGCTAGAATTCCGTTCGGCCCAGTCGTACTCCGGCCTCCAGCAGTGGCCGAGTTCGGTCTGGAGAGGCGGGCGAGAGAGATGGAGACATAGATGGAGACGCAGATGGAAGATCGAACAGGGGCGGCAGTCTGCGTACTAAATTGATCCACGGCATTGTGGAGACATCTCATGCGCCAGTGAGCTGCAGTTGATGACCATGGGCCACTGCTCCACAGTCGCTCAGGTCAACAGGGCTGGAGAAGAGCGGCATCCTGAATGGAGTATGCTGGAGGCAAAGGTGAGAGAAAGCAGAGACGCTCCCAATTTGCAGATTTGTTACCATTGCATCGTGTACACGTGATTAGGACACAGTGCCATTACAGTGTTATTCCAGTATTTCAAAATGAACACTGTATGTGCTTTTAGGGCTATTGAGTCGAAGTGCAACAGAAGAATGCTGTCAGGCAGGATCCGTTGCACGCTGCACAATGTAAAAAGCCATGTGCATGAACGCAAACCCCTGGGTCCTGCACACTGGTCGAATGCGAATGCCCGAGACAGGCTCTTGTAGAGAGCACGGCAGCAATGCACAGCATGAGGCACAGCGGAGGAGATCGTGGGCTCAAAGAACAGTCCAGTCTGTGAAGCTGAAAAGTATACGAGACAAGAGTCAAGGCGTCGATGGTCAATGGTCGATGGTCAATGGTCAATGGGTGGAGGAATAGGAGAAGAAGAAAGAAAGCCGGGCGGTTGAAAGCAGAAACAGGAAAAGGAGGCCGTCAGAGACATCTGTGTGAAATCTATCCCGAAAATAGATTTGGACCATCGGGTCGCAGCCAGGGACGGCGTCGAATGGGACCGCGGCCGTGCAATAGAATGACGGAACGGAAGCCACGAGCAGCGACGTGCGCGCATCTGAAATGTGACAGACCAAGCCGACACGGGAACCAAGACCATTCCTCCACTGTTGGTCTCTACGGCAGATGTAGAGTCTCGGACGACAATGGCCAAGTCTGTAAAAGATGGATCGTTTTGCTTGTCATTGGCTTCTGCAATGAACAAGTCCATTGTGGTTATACGCCTGACGACTAGGCTTTCAAAGCATCTGGATGAACATGCATCTGTCAAAGAAACTGTTGAATATCGTCCCAACATGCCTGTTTTAGAACATTCGGCTCAGTCGGCACAGCGGGCACCACCACGTCTCCTTCCTCTTTCCCGTCTCCCTTCCATGCTTGACCACTCTCCCACTCTCTCGGTATCAGATATCGCTTTTCGCTTTTCTCGGAATGTGCAGAGAGGACAAGGAACGAGGGAGGGCAGAAGCCATGATGCATCCGTGTCTGTGTCAGCAGACAGTCGTCCACGGGTGTCAAACGCAACAACTGCGTCGTGGCGTTTTCGTCTTGTCCTCTGTCTGGCCAAACACAACGCGAGACGCCCGTATCTCTTCTTTTCTGTTTGTGTACTTGTGTATTTGTGTCTTTATGTCTTTGTTTGTGTATCTGTGCTGCCAGCAGAACACGGACCACATCATATGACAACTGACAAGAGGACAGGAGGACGAGGTGTCGAAGACGGCAACACAGAGCCCGACACAGAGGGGCCTTGAAAGACACGGGGACACAGGCACAAGAGTCCAGGTACCCACCCACGGGGAGCCAGGATGGCCATGGGGCAGGGCCCAGAGAGGTGTCTGCGGCCGCTGCGTTGTGTTTTCTTTCTATTTTCTTTCTTCTTTCTATTTTCTTTCTTCTTTCTATTTTTTTTGTCCTTTTTGTCATGTTTCTTTCTTTCTTTTCTACAAATGTTAGTTGAGCATCACACCCTCGTGCCCGCGGCAGTCAAAGACCATCCCGGACAAACCACCTATACTATGCTAACCCACCCACCGCATGTGCAAGAACGCAAATGGGTTGGGAGTATGAATCTGTGCTTCAGCGTGATACGACATGGCGACATGGAGGGGACGCGCTGACAAGAAAGGCAAGACAACGTTTCGTGCACACCGCGGGTGTGCCGTTAGACAAAGTCAATGGTCCGAGGACAAGGCGTTGTGCGAGCCTGAGCGGGTATCCCTCAAAGCAAGATGAGGACGTCTACTCCGTATTGCTGTGTCCCAGTGTGGCCGTCTTGAAAATATGCTTAATCCTCCGCTTGGACTCCTCGTTGTCATACGTGGAAAGTCGCACTCCGTACTCCGGCCGGCCACTGACGGTCAAAAGGCACGCTGGCTCCATGCCCAACAAGACCATGTCGTACGTCGTCCGTCGAGCGTCGAGCGTCGAGCGTCGTGCATCGTACAGCCAAACTGCCGTCATCAGTTTGTTTTTTCTTTCCTTTTTTTTCTTCTTCTTTTCAACGGCCACTAAAGCGTTAGTGCGCGGTACGATTGACCAGAAGCATTAGTGTGTGGGGGTCAAACGTCAAAATGCCAAAAATGGTCGCAGAGCAAGCAACGGCAACGAGACAAATGACATGCATGCTCCAGGTCGGCGACTATCAACAAGCGAGGGAGGGCCCAGAAGGGTAAAGGGCGATGCGCTGTCAAAGAATCGAGCAGGGGGGGACGCAGCAGGGGGTCCGGCTGTCCAGAGTCGAGCAGGGCCCCAGGCCAGCAGGGGACACTTATGAAGCAGGCTGGTCATAATGACGATATTGTTTCTGCTTCTGCAGCGCGAATTGACTATATTTGTATACTTGGCGGCTTTGGCGTTGGAGCCTCGTCCTGGCGTCCGTCGTTTCTCCGTCCAGTTTGGGCACTCCTCCTTCCGACCTCTCGTGCCCGCCAGGCTGCTCGTGGTCGTCTCTCGGCACTCTCGTCTTTGTCGTGCTCGCCACTGTCGCTGCCGGCCATCCTCGGCATGCATGTCATGGTCCACCGCTTTTTTCTACCGTTGCAACGATGCAGGCGCAGAACAGTCGGTGATCGTCGTCGCTTTTTCCTCTTTTCCTCATTGCCTGTCTGTCTGTCTGTCGTCCATCAATACATCACATCTGAAGAAAGTCGCAGGGGCCGGCTGGCCTATTGGAGCCGCGGGAGCATTTCCGATGTTGCAATGGGCAGTGGACGGACAACACATCAAAGCAAGCAGTTCCCGTGCTGGACGGCGAACGACGAGGACGAACAAAGAGACTGCCAAGAACGTCGAGGACAAGAAAAGGGTGTGCCCAGAAGCAGAGGCCCTTGGACGTGGCGGGCGTCGAGTGTTGGTCGTCTGCTGCAAACGAACCGAACTCGTATGGCGCATTCGTCGTGGGATGCAACGCTGTGTCGTCTTGTCCACTGACGTGGGCCGTCATTGTCTTCATTGTCATTGTCCTGTCCTCATTGTCCACGTCCGCACGTCCACGTCCGCACGTCCACATTGCCCATTGCCCAGTGCCACCGTTGCTTTGCTCATCTTCGTCGCATCTTCATCGCATCTTCATCACATCTTCATCGCCATCTCGCCCATTCCCAGTGGCATGGCCATCTTGGCTACCCGCCCGCCCATCCATCCACCCCATTTCCACCGCTGCTGTTGCGCTGTTCTCGCTGCCCGAACCCCAATCCTACCGACGATTGTTGAACCAAGGACTTGGGTAGACGATGGGGAGCACTGGACGTTCTCCGGCGCAATAAGACAGCTTGTTAAGGCTCCCAGCAACCTGGAAAGAACCCATTTTGACTCCACGTGCAACGGTATATGCGGGCCAGGGCCTGTCTATAGTAGGATTTGGTGTGCTTTTCGTCGGTTTTTCGACTTTGGGGCCGTTCTGGCGTGTGCCCTCCGTGCCCTCCACCGCAGAGACGCGGCTTGCTGCAACGTCAATTGCGGCCCCGACCGCTACTTGGGTAGGAACAGGGCCGGGATGCACAGGGATGACGAGGACAGAGACGAGATGCAAGTTGGCCAGTTTACAAGCTGACGGCACAAAACGCCTCTGCTGATGCAGGCCACCACAACGGAACGAATGCCAATGGAACGAGACGACGAGAGCCATTTTCATCGTTTACGGAAAGACAAAGTCGACAGGGAACAAGACAAAGAACGCATGCTCCGATGCAACAGTGGAAAAGACGGTCAACGACACAAAGGGGCCATGGAACGAGAAGCGGTATAGTCGCAGGGCCAGTACAGTATTGCCTGCCGATCGCTGCTGTCACGCGCGGTCCAGACTTTGTCACGCAGAACTGCGTCTTGTCATAGGGGCCTTTTGGTGACTTTTGGCCCGTCTTTGGCTCGTTCTCTCCATCGTCGACGTTTTTGCTGCGCATCCACCCACTCTGGCCCTTATCGGCACACCCCTCCTTTGCATTGCATCCACGGACCGTTCCTCGGGATCTCTGCCCCTAAATAGGTCGGCGGTCATTTTCTTTTATTTCCTTCCTTGTCTTTTCCTTCTTCTTCTTGCCTTTTGCCTGCCCGCATGACCGTGCAAACAGACAAGAGACAGCCGACGATGGACCACAGACTGCAGGCAACAGACAACAGACGCACATTCGCACATTCGCAAAATTGACGTATCATAACAGGGCCGTCGGCTCCCGTGAGTCCCATTCTGTCATATTCCTGTCATATTCCTGTCATGTTTCTGTCATATTTCTGTCATAATTCATCCCTGCTCCGTGGCACCTCCATACCTCTCACACTCCTGCTCAGAATCGTCCCCTTTCCGATAACAGATGTGCCTGCCCGCTGTCACCTGCTGGGCACGGCGGCCAGACAGTCTGCAGAGCCTGCGCCGTGCTGTGGTACGTTTGCCAGGGGTGTCTGTCGTGCTCGTCGTCTGTGTGACATGCTTTGCATATGCATATCTGCAAAGGGAGTACGGCGCACAGGATGCAGATATGCACGTCAAACTGCACTCTTCTAGACCCAATGGCGCGCTGCACTTATACGCTGCACTGCACACTCCTCTTATATACTGTACGCACACACAGCACGTACTTGCACGCTCCACGTCAAATCGCATCTGTAGAATCCATCGATTGCCACTGTCCCCTTGCTCTGCCTGCCCGAACCAAGACGCACGAAAGCGTGGGCGACAGCGTAGAGCGTGCGGAGACAAGCATCGGTCCAGCCTTTTCGCGTTCGTGGTCCGCGATGTGCCGCACCTTTGTCTGGCTGGGTCCTTTGTGGTGGACTGTGTATTGCGTAGTGTGTATTGTGTAGTGTGTATTGTGTAGTGTGTATTGTGTAGTGTGTATTGTCATTGTGCATCGTGTTGTTTTTATGCTGTTTTGCTGTGCATTCGCTCTTTAAAAGTATCCCATACTCATGTACTCCCACTGTTTTCTGTGTTTATTCTCCCCTCGCAGCAACGACGTTTGGACTCGAGGCCGGCTGCAAACAAATGTCTCGCTTCTCGACTGACCTGTCTCTATTTTGTATTCTCACTTTTCCTCGAGCGCTCCCTGAAATGTGATATGCGGTGCCGTTGTGTCCATTCTCGCCATCCTTCGTCTGGCCATCCCTCGTCTCGCCCGTCCCGCGGAACAGACGGCACATAATTTGGCTGAACCCGGACAGGAGCCTGGCAGAGACGAGTGCCGTAGGCTTGCGGTCGTCGTTGGTCTTTGTCTCTTGTTGTCTGGCACGTTTGCGTTGCCTGTGTCAGTTGTCACATTCTTTTGTTTTCTTTTTGCTGTCTTTGTATCGTTCCGGCCGTCGTCGAGAACGTCGAGAGCAGTCGACAACAAAGCCCCTGGAGAACGTGGACCCAGAACATGTTCTCATGTCCATTCGCCTCCACATCGCCCACCACTCACGCCCATGGTATTCTGCTGCTACTGTTCCACGGTCCACCCTTTCTTGTCCATGGCGTCGTGTGATCACTTTACCATTGTTCACCGTCCCCAGCGACTCCTCACATTTGTGCCCATCTCTTGGTCGAGAACCCAGCAGCCATCGCTTCCACTTTCGTTGCCTCCCGACGGCAAGGACGGAAAGCCCACTGCACGTCTTTCAGCACATCCACTGCAGCCCACAATGGTCCAAAACGCTGGCAGTTGTCCACAGCAGCGGCTTCTGCTTCTGTTTGTCTCTGCCTCCTCTGCGTGTCACTTTGATCTGTCATGTTCTGCTGTCTCTCGTCTGTGTCTGACGGATCTTTGCCGTTGCCCTCTCCGTCCAGTCTCCCAGTCCCTCCTCTCCCAGTCCCTCCTCTCCCAGTCCCTCCTCTCCCAGTCTCCCAGACTCCTCGATTCCCCTTTCCCCTTTCCCCTTTCCCCTTCCCTTCTCCAGCATTTCCCCGTCGATTCCCTCCTCACCTCGCACACTTATGTCCTTGCTCTCGTCTGCTCTCCTGCCTCTCCTGCCTCTCCTGCAACTCCTGCCATAATTCGTGCTACTGTGCATCTTCCACAGAACAGGCTGACTCCACTTGCCGTTGACGACTCGTCCTCTCTCCGTCGTCTCTCTTTCTGTCACATTTTCCTGTGCAGTTCTTTCTGCGTCTGCTCTCTGCCCCAACGACAATACGAAGAGTTGCACACAGACGCGGCGACCGGAGTCACGCCCTTAGCCGGGAGGACCAGTCCAGACGGGGCCAGACGGGGCCAGATTGGGAAGGAAAAGCAAGGTACAGCAAGGGAAAGCAAGAGGAAGCAACAAGAGGCCGAAACAGCAGAATGAGATATATTACGAGCCAATCACAGAGTCAGGATGCCGACAGAGGCGTCCTTCTGAAGGCACTTGTGGTTGACGAGAGAAGGCGAGACGGAGGGTCGTGTCTGATCAGTCTCTGCCTCTGTCCCTGCCTCTGACCCTGCCTCTGTCCTGTTCAGTCTGTGTCCGTGGCGAAAGACAATGTCGACTGGATCCGCTGTATTCCATTCTATAAAGGAGCAAGGCATCCTCTGTCCATCTTGTTCACGAACAATGCACATTCGCCAACCTCCTTCACCTACCTCATTCGTTTCGAACTTTTCTTTGCCCTTGTGTCTTCTCATTGTTTACGTTCCTTTGCGCTTCACGTATCATCCCTCTCCTTTGTCGAAAGTCTCGTCGTATTCTTGTCATATTCTCTTTGTTCATCTGCCCTTATTGTTCGTCTCCTATTGTCTGTTTTACGTGCAAAATCGTCGACACTGTAACTTCTCGTCGTCCCAGATCCCGTCCAGTTACTGTCTATCACACTTTGTTAGCACAATTCTATCGTATCGCTTCACCGTCTCTTACATCGTCCAAGCCCTGTCCTCTTTCGTGACTGCCAGCGTCTTCTTGCCTTCTCTTTGTTGAACCACGGGCACCCGCACAGAGGCAACCAGAGTTTGGAGATACACTGTCAGCCTTCTGTGCAAGAACCTCCCCATCGTGAGATCTGCAGTTTATGGTACGCCAACTTGTGCTCAACCAATGTTTAATATTCTGTGTCCAGTTTTGCTGTCCCTCCTTCACCGACTCCATGACACACAGACGAACTTACTTGCTAACTGCGGCCGCTCTGGCAGTCACCCCATAGACATTCATCGCACCGACACGGCATTCCACGTCTTTGACGCCCAGCGTTGTTCACCCAACAAGCGGTGAACTCTTCAATTGTATGTGCATGGCTCTCCAGTGTTGTCGAATTGTGTGTCTGGGTCGTCCTTTCCCTGCGCGTGCACAAGTAGATAAACAGAGAAACAACCTGTGTGCCTTCCATATACTAACTGGGCAACAGCGAAAACCCGCATCGCTCCTTCCCAAGCTGTACGTGCAACACAACAACCACGCACAGAAACGCCGCGAGTCATAACAGTACTTGGGCTACCGCCATTTTACAGTGGAGACAAAGGTACCTCTCAGTGAAGCCTGCACAGAGTTCACCATCCTCTCCCCAGGTCCTGAACATTCGTCTCTTGCTGCCAATATGCAGTCCCAGTACTGTCGTATCCGCGGAGAGGCTTTCTGCCACTGCGATCCGCGCCCGATGCCAGTCCAACAGCATCAGTCGCATGGTGGACAGCCCCATCGTGACCATGTGGTGATGCATCATCGCCGTTTCCACCAAGAACAAGAGAAAGAGCTGGAGCTGGAGCTGGAGCAGCAGAAGAAACAGGAACAAAAGTGCCACAAAGAAACAGACACTTCTGTTGTTCACCCGCGTGCTGTTCACCGCGCTGTTGGTCACACATCAGTTTTGCCACGCCACGGCGATTCTGCTGCCCTTCCGCCAGCCCACGTCTCTGGCGACGAGATGGTCCATTCTCTGTCCTGTTCCCATTCTACGCAGCCAGTGTCGTCGTCGAGGTCGTTCTCGTGTGCTGCACGGCCGGCTGGTCTGCCCGCACCACCGGCCCCTTGCCGTCCTGTCTATACACTGCAGCCGCCGCCGCAGCATCACCAGGTGACTCGCACCCGCCCAACGCAGACGAGCTGCCCATCCGTTGCGTCACGTCTCTCGCCGCCTCGCCAGGGTGACCACCATACGATGTCGCCGTCCTCTGCCATGCCTCCGTCCGCCCATCACGGACACCACTGCCTTTGTCTGCTGCCGCTGGTGGACAGCGAAGACGACAACAACTCCCAGGCCACCGGAGCCACCACGTACGGCACGCTGGCCAACAGCAGCCGCTTTGCGCAGTGGCTCGACGAGAGCGTCCATGTCCGGGGCCGTGTTGGGCGCCACGACATGGCCCACTTGGAAGAGCACGTATGTTCCTCTCCTTTGTTTTTATTTTGTATTTCATTATTGTTTTTCTAGCCCCGATTTCTTCGTCCTCCCCGGCTGCCATGCGCTCCTTCCTCATCTGTCCCTCAACGCCCATGCTCCCTGGAGACCAAAAGACCAAAAGACCAAAAAACGTTGCTGCCTCTTGCCTCTTTGGGTTCCTTCCTCATCTGGCGATTTCTCGCTGGTTGTCCGCCTTCTCCTGCTTTCCATATATTTGGCCTTTTTGGCCTTTTCTCCCTCTCACCTTTCTCAACTTTTCTCTCCTTTCTCGTCATTCGATTTTGTCGAGAATTCTGATTTTCCAACCTCAGCCTGCTCCCATCTCTGTCAACTGCACTTCCTGCTCCCCGTCACGCTCCCCGTCACGCTCCCCGTCACGCTCCACATCATTACAATCATCGTATTTATATCTTTCCACATCATTACTAGAATACGCTGTTGTCACAGGTCTTGACAAAGCTTCATCCTTTCGGCTTGAACATTGTCCCTACCGGTTGCCATCGTCCTGCCGTTTTCTTCCCTCTTTTCTAGACCTCTCTCTACATTGCCAACGTCTTGTCCCACTCAACATGTTAACGCACGATCCGCAGAGTCCGAACAGGACGATTTCTCTTCCTCCATCGCCTTCGTCCGGTCGGTCGATGGAGCTGTCTTCCACTCCTGGTACGTGTTTTCCGTCCTTCTCCGCCGCCCTTTTGAACATTGAACGGTCTGCCGTCGTGTCCCTGAGACAAGACGTTTCTCCACCACACCGTCCCAGATCGATCCATGTTGATCCATGTTGATCCATCCTCCCGCAAGTCCTTTGACAATACGTTTGAGGCAACACAAATTGGGCCTCAACAGCTAACAAAGGAACCGGATGTCTCAGACACCCAGCAGGCCCGCATGAACAACATGAACGCCGGCTTGGACGTCAACATGGACGTGCAGTATGTACAGGCCGTTCACCAATCCGTCCAGCAGCAGCAGCCGCACTTTCACGAGACCGCCTCAACGAACACCAGCTTCTTTGGCGGTGACGAGGGGAACTCCATGTATCTACAAGAAATGCAGGATGGCGGCGCATACGAGGTCGGCGTTGAAACGCTGCCTGGTCTGCCTTGTGGTCCTGTTGAACATTCCCACGTCATGCCCAACGCGAACCTGAATGTTCACACTGCTCCAGTGCCATGGAATGGCTTTGGGATGGAACTATACAACCAATTCCACACGCCACCTTTCATGGCTGCTGGCCTCTCTTCGTCTGGCTCGGGCATCTCCATGATGCGCACAGCAAGTGCAGCTTCGGCTGCTTCATACATGTCTGGCCTCTCCGGCGCCGTCCATCCTATGGTACGACCTCTCCCTTTGCTTTCCTTCTTTCTCTCTTCTTTTTCTTTCTGTCGTCCCACGTCCCATGCTCCCAATCTTTCCACCCGTGTCAGACTTACACGTCTGCTTCTATCAATGGCCAGTCTCCACATCGTTGCCAAAGAATCATCAGACTAACAAACGCTCTCCTTCTTGCAAACGAACAGACGCCCCATATATATGGCTTTCCAGGTGCATATAACGGACAGCATCCATTCCCTGTCAACAACGCCCTCTCTCTGGCCACCACTGGCTACATGGCGCAGTCTGAACCCGTTCATTCTGCCAGCCAGCAGCACAATATCACCAATGCCCCAGCTCGCAGTGATCCTTGCCACACGTCTGTCAACCACGCCGTCGACAAGCAAACCGCCCGGCAGGGCCCCAGCATGGCTCGCCGCGCCTCTCATCATCAGCTGTCCACGGTGCCCATGCAGCCGTCCCCCATCCTTCACTCTGCGTACCCGATGGAGCACCAAGGAAGCCAAGAGTGGCAAGGCATGCGCAGCCAGCCCATGGCTTCTTGTCTTTCCGCCCAGTCGTCTGTGCATCACGAATACAATCACGATCACGACCACGAGCTGCACCCGTCGCTGTACGCACCTCTCAGTCTTCCTCGCGCTTTGTTGCCTGACCCGCTCCATCTGGAGAGCGCCGAGCCCTTGCCCTATCAGACCCACAAACGGTCGCATCCTGGAGATAACACCGAGGACACAGCTCCTGCCGAGCCGGTAATCAAGAGGCCGAAGATGGCCGCTGGGTCTGTGAACACTGCCTCCGAGGACAGGGACACAGCCTCCCGCTTGGCAGATGTCTCCGTGGAGCCCGACGTCGACGCCGACCACTTCGACATTAGCGAGTATCTCCAGTTTCCACCGGCCAGGTCGTCCACGCCGCCGGCCGAGCAAGCCACTGAGCAGGGCAGCGCCGCAGAGAATCTGCCTCTGAGCCACACCGAGGACAGCACGCTGGGCCTCACCACCACGGCAAGTGTTGACAGCGTATCCAACGCCGCCGGCCGGAACCTCACAGTCTCGACTCCCATTCACGAGCACGTCGAGGTGCTAGCCCCAGCGAGCACTACGGTATCCCCCAAAGACCTCCACGTCCATGCTGACTCGCCTGATCTTAACATGGAACCGGCCATCGATAGCCAGCAGTTTGAGCATGCTCACGGTGTCCACGGCCCCCTTGAGCCCCATGTCCCTCTCCAGAACATCGAGTTCATCCAAGCGGCCCAAGCGAATCTACCTCAACATCTTTATCCCCATCTTCAACCGCATCTGGACCAATTTGGTCCACTGGGCCGTGCCGTCCACGTACCCACTGCCGACCCGTTCTTCTACCCAGGACTTGGTCCCATGATGCCCGTTCATCAAGCCCACAATGCCAACACACACGATCAGGCCCACGCTCAGAGTCAATTCCACTATCCCAACCCCCCTCTCCCACCGCATCTGCATCCGAGTTCGTTTGCAGGCAGCCACAATGGCATCATGCACGACTACAGCAACGACCACGGCAATGCGCCCAATGTCGCCGGCAACAGCCTTGCATTCACTGCTGGCCAGCATCTGCCCATGATGTCCACAGAAACAAACGGCTCGACCACGTCAGCCAGGGCCACCGCGTACCCGAGTTCAACTGCAAATACGGTTACCGGAGAAACTGCCATGACGCCTCCTGAGAACAACCCTGCTCCGCTTTGCCGCAACGGCCGCAATCGTGGCGGCGGCCACCGGAACAGGAGTGGACCGCCGCAGAAAACCAGCAGTCGCGACGCCAGCCGCCAGGGCGATCCCCGCCGGCAGCAGGAAGACCAATACATGATGCAAAAGCATCGCGAGGCGGGCTGGACCTTTTCCAAGATCCAAAAGAGCGGCGAGTTTAGTATCAACGAGTCCACCCTCCGCGGTCGCTACCGCACCATGACCAAGCCTCCCGAGATGCGCGTGCGCAAGCCGAAATGGGACGCACTGGCGGACGCACTGGTCTTGCAGTTCGCTGGCGAACAGGCCGACGCTCAGAACCGGCCCATCGAGGACGCCAAAATCAAGTGGAAGGTTGTTCAGGCCCAGATGGTCGAACGAGGGACATACAGCTACGGCTATTGTACTTTGAAGAAACGATGCCTCCTTCTGCTTGAGCAAGCCAAGGCCAACAAGGAACGTGTACAGCAGCCCAGCACGGAGGACATTGTCGACGAGCAATAAACGGACATGGCCGACCACATCAATACGGTAACACGGTAGCACGGCGTTCAACGGACGGCTGCTAGCCGATGCACAGCCCGTCCACCAATGTCAATGTGTCTGCCCCTTTTCACTGCCGCCTCACAGGTTTTGTATTTCCATTTTCTTAATTTGATTGTACGAGGAACAAAAAAGAAAAAAGAAAAAAAAAACAATTTCAATCGTTTTGATTTCCGACATCTTATTTAGCGATTCTCGCATTACGCCGAGATCGTCCAGATCAACATATCCTTGAGATTTGGCACGATTCAACAGCAAACCACATTTGGTACAGCGACCATTAGGAACACATGAACAGCATCGGCACGACGACAAGGCATTTTACACAGACGCAGATTTGGGCATTTCAGAGAGACAAGACAAATGGTACATGGTTGGGCGAAGGATATTGGTTTTGATTGCTTTCTTTATTCGATGTTGTAAGGTAGATACATACATAGCATATTACAGACACTACGGCTGAAATGCATTTCAGCTGTCATATTAGCATAGCTCATAGCAACTTGGGCCCTAGGAAGAAGAGGGACACGGGCGACATATGGCCAAGTTATTTAGTTTCTCATTACATTTTTCTTGTCAATACGCATGAACCACTCTGCACGAGAACATTCTACATGACTACATGAAAGGGCTCAATAAACACTGGAGCGGGCCCCTCACTGCTCACACGTCACAAGGCCGACGGTCCATTTTGGTCCTGTTGTTGTCACGTCACAAGGCCGACGGCGATGGCCGTTCCCGCACGACTGTCCCTGCCTTTGCCTCTGTCGGCGACACACCAATCTGCGCCAACACGCCGCCCAGCCGGCCCGGATCGCTGCGCAGCGCGTCCCACTCGGCCTCGTTCTTGACCAGCGCCGTGCCCGCCAGCACCGTCCCGTTCAACGAAAGGTGGTACTGCCTGTCGGCGCCGCCCTCGGCCGTGCGCGGCAGGAGCGCCATGGTGCGGTGCGTGAGCGCGAGGTTGTAGCTGATGGAGGCGGGCACCGCGCCCGCTTCTTCGGCGGCGGCGTCGACGTCGGCGCCGCTCGCACCAGGGACGACAGCCGCCGTGCCGTGCGCCGCGGCGCGTGCTTGCCGGTACAGGTCGAGGTAGGTGGCGTGCAGCTGCTCGGCCGAGGGGGCCCGGCCGTTGTCGCCGTCGCCGCCGTCGTCGCCGTCGTCGCCTCGTATCCGTGCGGCCGCGACATAGAACGGTACGGCCGCGTGGTCGTCGAGCAGCTTGTCCGCCAGCACCTGCCACTCGTCCACGGCGTCGGCCGCCAGACCCGCGCGCATCGGCGCCACAGGCAGCAGCTGCAGATGCCGGTGCGGCTGGCTGGCGCCCGAGTGCCGGCCGCTGTTGTAGAAGACGTACAGCGCCTCGCCGCGGGCCGCGTACGCCGCAATGCACGCGTACGCCGCCGCCAAGTCCGCCGGCGCCAGCAGGTGGCTCTGGGGCCGCCAGGCGGTCGTCGCCAGGATGGCGTGGTCCTGGCTGACGGCAAACTTGTTGAGCACGAGGCGATGGGTGCCGCCGTTGACCGCGGGGCACACAACGAGGCCCGGCGGCGGCGCCTCGAACGGGTCATACGGTTTCTTGTCGCTCCCGCCGGCGTGGCCCTCGTCGTCTTTGGTGTCCTCTCTCTGGCTCTCTGCCTTGGGCTTCTTGGCCAGCGCCGGCGCAAAGCGCAGCTGGAACTGTGTCGGGTCAGTTTTGCCGTCATTGTGTCATGTGTATGCCGTGTGATGACCTACTGGCACGCCCTGCACCCGCAGGAGGGCGACTTGGGTCGGGAAAAAGGTGAGGTCGCCGGCGGCGCGGGCGCGGACAAACGCGGCGCGGACGAGGTCCGGCAGGTTGGCAGGCACGGCCGGCATTTTTTTTTTTTTTTTTTTTTCAAGACAGGAAATACGAGAGACAAAAGAAGATGCTCTGCAATAATGGGCACCCCGACTCAATCGCAGGTTGACCTCGTTGGTACGGTGTCAAGGCACGATGAGTGGATACTGTGAGCTGGAAAAGTGACGTCGTGCAAAGTGGGGTGCGGCCTTAGCGGGTATCACGTAGGGAGTTAGGGAAGGCTTTCTGTGGTGCTGCAACATTTGCGTGTCCAGCGATGGCGGCCATCATGATATTGTTAGTCACAATAAACACGCCCCAATATTCCAAAAATAAAATAGATATAATGCGTCTAGCAGTCTGTCCAAGCAGAGGATTGAGCAAACAAAGGGCAATGAAGAAAGAAAGCAATGCCAAAGATACATGTAAAAGGAACCAAAAACGAGCATTAAAGCTCAAGACAGCACAACAGACAAACAACGCCAGCCAAGTCTAACCGTCCATTTCGGCACAAAACCGTGCTCACGCGTTTACTTCCGCCGTAAACTGCCAAAACGGCGCTTTATGCCGTCCGTGAGGCGGTTCGAGCCGCTGCGACTGAGGCCACTGCCGTCGTTGGACACAGCGAGTCGGTTGGGATCCGCCGAATCCAGATCGGCACCCGACCTCCATGCCGAGGGACCTGCTTCCGAGGCGTGGCTGAAGCTCCTACGCCGTGTCGACTCTGTTGCTCTGCCTTTGGATGACAGCAGTGGTTCTTGGGCACCATCGCCGCGGCGGCGGCCGTTGCGGGTCTCCATCTCGAACACCATGGAGGGGGGCGCACCGTGGCTCAGCGACGAGCTGTGCTTGCGCAGCTTTCCGTTGTTTTCCTTCATCGCCTTTTCAATCGAGTACGACGGCTCGCCCTTGCCCTTGAGGTCGTCGGGGTGGTATTGCTGAACCATGTTAGTAACGAGACATTCATATGGTTTAGAGAATAGGCTAGCTATACGTACAATAAAATCATACCGCCGGTACGCGCCACCCGGGGCATCCGGCTCCCGCATTAGGTCGGCACCCTCCTCGTAGTGCAGCACATTGCCGTTGCGGTCCGGCATACCCGACGGGATGTTGGACGTGCCCTGCAGCGGAACGTGCTTGGACAACGAATCTTGAATGTATTCGCGCGGTGTTGCCTTGAGGGCTTCGTTGTTGGAGTCCTTGACGGCCTCGAGCGGCGACTTCTTCTTGTTCCTGTTGACAGCCGCTAGTGTCGCATCGTAGGGACCCTCGTGGTGGTACACAACACCGCCAACGCGGTCGAGGGAATCAATCGTGTCGGCATACGGCCGGCTGTGCCGGGACCGGTGCTTGCGGCTAGAGCTGCTGCGGCGCTCGCGCTCGCGCTCCTCCGCCGGCTTCGGCTTGCTCATTTCGGGTGATTGGTGCGACATTGTGCCGGTGATACGACGAAGAAAAGAGCCGGTTCGACGCAGTGGTAGAGGAGGACTGGTTGGTTGTCGGGCTTTTGGGGGTGTTGGAGGCCGGACTGTTTGTGTTGGTGACAGCAAAGGCCTGTTGACGTAGTTGCTCGTCCGGTCGGCAAAGACGTCACCGATGATTTCCGCAGTACCTTGCGTTCGATGGGTCTGAGGTGGCTTTCTTCCCACTTTGAGGTTGTTCGGCCGGGGGCTGGATCTTGCCTTCTGAAGCCGGGCGGAAGTTCCGGGCTTGGGCGGAGGTGGCGGCGGTAGCTCGTGGTTCTTTGGTGGCGGCACGGGCTTTAGATTTTGGATACTGACTGACACTGTAGTAGCTGTAGAGTGTTGAGTGTCGCTTCTGACGGGCTTCCTTCTTATGGGCAGCGGCTGCCTCTGGCTAGCAGATATCTCAAAATTGGGAAGCTGCTGTGCGTTCGGATTGAGACTCTGACTCCGCGCCAGTGTCGGAGGTCGTTGTGCGTGTGTATTGAGACTTTGGCTGCGTGTCAAGACAACGTCTGCGGGTGCCCAGTCTGCAGGAGGAAGATACGAATGGCGACGGCCTGGAGAGAAAGGTTTCGGATGGTGAATCTGGAATGTAGAGCGGGTTGGGCTGCTTGAGTCGGGTGGCGTTGGGTAGCCGCTGTGACGTCTTTGCAGAATGTGGAGCGGTACTTCTTTGGGCTTGCAGTTGAGAGAAAGCGAGCGTCGCGGGTTGAAGAACGAGCTGCCAGGTCCGTCCAATTGGCTTGGTTCGGGAGCTGTCAATGGGTCAAGGATGTACCTCTTGGCCTATGTTGATGTTAGGCACAAATTTGGATATGAATACTGGTGATGAAATGATTGTAGCAAAACGCAAAAAGAATAAGCTAAAAATGGAAAGAGAAAACGAGTAAAACGGAAACAAAAAAGGACCTGGGAAACAAAAACCAGGCAACACCTTAAAGATAAACGTCAGGGTAAGCAACAGGAACAGGGCACGGCGAACGAGGACAAAGGAAAGGCCGCGTGGTCGGTGAGTAAGCGGTGGAGAGCAGACACTTCTGGTGCGTGTTGTCGCCGTTCTTGGTGTCAGAATGAAGAGCTCGTCGGGCGCAAACCAGTGGTCTCGCTATTGCGTCGTCCCGTCGCAGTCTGGCATAGCTTCTGTCGTAAAGGAGGAGAGAGGGTGTGTAAGTGAGAGACATTGGGCGTGGGTCTCACTATCAGTCTGTGTATCCACACTGACAGCATTCCGGATTTGGGTATGACGCAAGTTATTTTTAGGGACAGGCTTGTTTCTCAGTGCGATCGGATCGGCAAGGCACGCATCGATGTTTTGTCTCTCAGTGGAGCTGGCGCGCGAAAAATGCAGAGAAAGTGGCAAGGTTTGTCGCTGCCAAATGGCCAGTAGTCCGTATTGGATCCCAGGGCATCCGGCATTAGAGCCATGATGTCAAGTTGCCATTCAAGCGTGTGTCTGAAAGCCGTGTCCAGACTCGCGAATCCATCATCGGCCCTGTGGCTGCGGTAATTGACGCAACGGGCTCCACTAGAGCTTTACGAAACATCCTCTGCTTGTCAACCGGCCGGGCCGGGGTGCGAACTGGACTGTGACTTGGCTCGACATGTGCACATGGCGAGCAGAACCTGCGAAAAGTGGATGGAAAGGAACGACGGCAAGAGAGCAGAAAAGGATGAGACGATAACGACCGAAAAGGGGATATAAAGAGAAGAGACAACTCACCCATTCCTTGTCCTCTTTTTCCTTGGTTTTGCCCATCCTAGCAACTTTGTCGGGAGCTCAATGGGCGACGGCTGGTGTCTTTGTGGAACTAGTTGTCTCCTAGAATACACGAAAATGGAGAAAAGTCTGTTAAGTAATTGATTCTGGTTGTCTGCGCCCACGATACGATGCGATGCTATCAAGGCCGAGGGCAGTCTGGGTGGGATTTGTTGATCTGGTTCGTCCCGATGGGAACAATCGTCGCAGCGCAGTGCTGTGGGGAGGCGGATGCAAGGTCTTTTGTGTCCATGGAAATCGACCACGAATGCGACAAATGGCCCGATCGTGTTCTAAAGCTGTTGTTGGGAAGATGCTTCTGCGTTGGCCTGGTCGTCGATGCAGAGAGAGAGAGAGACAGAGAGGTCTCAAAAGGAAGAAAAGGAGAAGAAAAGAACGGAACGAAAGGTTCGGCAGAAAGGCAGAAAAGGGGACAAGGCGTCGAGAATCACCACTTAGGGAAGGTGTCAACCTCGTCACAAAACTTGTCAGGCACACCGTATAATCAAAAAAGGCAGGGGCGGTTGTTAAAGACGTCTTGTTTATGGGTTGGCAAAAGCCGCGGAAGGAGGTGAGCGGGCGTCGTCAACCAGCCGTTTTGACGTGCCGGGCAGGCGCGATGGAACGAGAACGTGGACGCCCCGGGTTGGGCAGTTTCCTTCTTGACGGCTTGTTTCGCACCGTTTCTGACTCCTTCCGTTTCGAGCTCCGTCTACTTTCATCGTACCCTGGGCGTGTAAGCGCAAACTCGGCAGGGGCTGGCCTGGCTCCTGGCGTGGGACATCTCGGGCGTTTCTCCGATAAGGCATTCCGTCATTCTGCACGATCCGGCCGTACAAGGCCACAGATTCACTCCCAACGGCAGTTTGAAGACGCGGCTCATGATGCATGCAGCCTCAGCCGCTCCATCGCACTGGTGACTGGTGACTGGTGTCTGGTGTCTGCAGTCTGCATCTTATGGCCATGACAAAACGACAAAATCGCCTCGGCATGAGGCCTGCCAGATTCGCGACAACTGTACGGGTCGAACAGTCCTTGAATGATCAGGATGCATGCAAAAGAAGGACACCGCAGAAGTCCGCAGAACCTGCAAGCGGCCAAGTCCTTACGCGTGTGCATATGCTGTCATACGCAACTGGGCGCAATCTGCCGGCTTTAACCCGAGGCAAGATTAATGCTATAGGCCCATATATCGCATAAGACGAGCCCGTCTAAAAGGAGACGACGATTGGATCGGGATAAGCGGAAACACGCATGGATAAAGGACAATGGCAGGCAATAAAGATGCAGAAATGTCAACTCAGTGCAGATTAACGACAGCAAAGTATGCAGAGTGAAGAGAGTGATGTCTGCACTGCAGCGGACACAGGCAACCCCAGAAAACAGAGTGAACCGAACAGTAATCAAAATATACAGTGCAGGATCGTATCTGTGCGAGGGACGAGCATGACGACCAAGAAAACCATGTTTGCTGTTTCACTGTCCCCTGTTTCTAGAAGCCTTCGGCGAGCCGTCATCAGGGGCCAGGCGCTACAAGTGCCGCTAGTGGGGCCGCTATCCTACTGGCCGCGACGTCACATCCTTGTTTCCTTCACGTGATCGTATCACGGCGACACAAAAGCATCATCGACAATTCGACAACAGACGTTTCAACAAAGCACTGGCGAGTCGTACCATGGTGCCACGGCGATTCGAGATTCGTACACACAGAGGAACGGGTAGGAGGCCGGACTGGCGAGACGGGGCCGCCAGCCTTTCAGCCGCTCACTATGGGGCTCGTTGACTACACGTCGGACGACGAGGACAGCAGCGGTGGTCAAGATGTTCCAGCCAACGCGCTGGACAAGACATCGGCTCTTCCGCCACTGCCTCGCGCCTTCCACGATCTCTATGCCTCCACCGTCCGCACCGCCCCGGCCGACGACCCCAGCCTTCACCAGGGCCGCCAGCGCGCCATTCCCCACGTCGCTGGCCAGTGGCCGAGCCATCTCTACATTGAGTGTAAGGGTGCCCTTTTGCCCTTTTTCGTTTATTCCCTACTGGACATCTCCCATCTAACATGGAAGGGTTCCCCCAACCGCCGGAGCATGCCCATCTGAGCCGGCTGCTGGACATGCTTCGCGCCGCTCTTCAAGGTGCCCTGCAAAGCGGCGGCGGCGACGACGACGACAACGACGACGCCGCGCCTCTGTTCCATTCGTTCCTGACGAGCGACCTGGGCGCGCCGCTGCCACTGCACATCAGCTTGTCGAGGCCGTTTGTTCTCACCACTGCCGAAAAGGCGGCGTTTGTGGCGCGGCTGGAGGCCCGCGTAAAGGCATCCGGCGTCGAGCGCTTCGACGTGGCGTTTGGCGGTCTGGACTGGTTCCGCAGTCCGGACTCGGCCCGGGCCTTTTTGGTCTTGCGAGTCGTCGTCGAGGACAGACGCCGGTCCAGAAACGAACCGCTCGTCAGCCTCCTAGAGCAGTGCAACAAACAGGTGACGGACGTGGGCCAGCCGGCGCTGTACACGAAATCGCCGGCCGTGGCCGGCGACGACAGCGATGTGGACCCTGCGTCGTTCCACATCTCGGTCGCGTGGACGTTGGCGCCCACGACCACACTTGACGCATGGGCGGACGCCACGCAACAAGCGTACGATGACTGGCAGAAACAGCTGAGAGCGGGCAAGGACGAACCGCCGCTCACTTTTGCCGTGGAAAGCATCAAGGCCAAAATTGGCAACGTGGTGACAGACATTCCACTCCGGCCCGCGTCCATGGCAGCATCCGCCTCGACGACGACGATGAAAACGACAACGGACGCGGCCGTGGACCGTCTCCCACGGCGATCAAAACGGTCGCGATCGGATAGCAGCGACGCGCTGCCTGAACGGCGGCGCAACAGCAAGAAGAGCCTCTTTGGATTGTGAGCGCGTTGGACGCTCTCAACGGATTGCTTCAAACTATGTCCGCATTTTGATACCACCAGCATTGGTTGATATGTAAACTCATTTCTACTTGCAACGACGACTCGACTTGCATATGATGTGATACCTCAAAATCGAGCAATGGTAAAACTCCTGTCCTCGAAATCATGCAGACTCCGGGGACTACTATATGTACGGAACCGAGGATGGGACAATATACAAGACGAAAACAGTAACACAAATACAAAATGACACCGGTTCCCATGCAAACCCAAACTACAGAACAAAAAACAAAAACATGTCATGCACAGCGCCGGCGGGCCAAAGGGGCGGTCGCGCGCGGAGCGTCCTACAGCTCGTCGAGGTTCGGCCGCTGAAATTTCCACGTCCGCGGATTCACGGGCAGGCCGATAAAGGCCTGCCATCCCCGCACCACCTCGGACGTGAAGATGTCGAAGAAGGTCTTGGGGAACGAGACCCAGTGGCCGATGACGACGCGGAACGCGCGGTACACGCGGGCCAGCTCCTCGTCAAACATTTCGCGCACCGTGGGCTCCGCCGACATCTTCTCGTCAATCTCGTCGAGCACCTCGTCGGCGCCCTCCTCGACCTTGTACTTCTTGGGCGGCGCGACGACATGGTGCGGCTTGCGGGCGCGGTCGGGGAGAAGGCTGGCGTGCTCGGCGCCCGTCGTCTGGTCCTCTGCCGTGGCCGCGGCGATCGCCGCCTCCTCGTCGGCCGCCACCATGCTGCGGAAATTTTGAATGTTGGCCAGCGAGCTGCTGAGGCGCGCATACGTGTTGAACAGCGACACCAGCTCGGTGCGCTGCAGCTGCGGAATGGCGCCGTCGTTGTCAAACTCAAACAGCACCTTCAGGGCCGTGCCGTAGCCGGCCGTCTGCAGCTTGCCCCACAGCCGGCACTTGTCGCAGCCCACGCAGTCCATCAGCCGGCTCACGTTGCGGAACCGGTTGCGGAAGTCCTCCTTGAGGGACGGGCCCTCGCCGTTCATGAACATGAGCGACTCGTCAAAGATCTGCGGCACGCTCGCCGCCGTTTGCGTGACGGCCAGCACCTTGTCGCGCGTCAGGTTGTCCTGCTCGGGCTCGCCGCTGCAAAAGATGTAGCGCTCGAGGTGCGGGCCCAGCTTGGCCACGGCGCGCGTTAGCAGCGCATAGTTGAAGTACAGGTTGCTGATGCGGTCGGGGAACCGGTGCAGACGGTCGACGTAACAACTGACGTTGGGCGTCCACTCGCCCGTCGTCTGGTTCAAAAAGTCCCAGCACAGGTGTGTGCTGATGGACGCGTGCATGCCCGACATGAGCCGGTAAAAGACGCGCTTCTCGATGCACTCGTCCTCGGCCTCGAACCCCGTCTTGGCCACAAACGGCGTGAACGGCTCGACCTGCCGCTGCTGCTCCAGCACCTGCTGCCGGCCGGCCGCCTCGAGCACGGACCGGAAATCGATGGCGGCCGGGTTCATGGCGGCCTTGTCGCCGGCCGTCTCGAGCTGCGCCGAGTGCGGGAACGAGCTCTTTTGGAAGCAGTTTTCGCGGTAGATGGCCTCCCACACCTGCTTGGCGCCGTCGCCCGCGTAGCCCGTGAAGCGCTCCGGGTTCTGCACGAGGCTCACATAGTCCCCCTTGGACGCCGCGCTCTCGTCCTCCGGCACACAGTAGTCGCGGTCGTCGCACTCGTCGTCGTACTCGACCACACAGCTCTCGCCGACGTTTTCGCCGAGGCGGCCCTGCAGTGGCCGCCGCGGCCGCTCGCGCTGCGTCGACTTGCCCGGGTGCTCTGCGGAGGGCCCTTGCAGCTTGCCGAGCTCGCTGGCGCGCCAGACTTTGGGGATGTCGTCTTCATTTTCGAGCGTCTGCACGGCACAGGCAATGTTGCCGCACATGCCGTTCTCATCGTCCCAGAACGGACATTTTTTGTGGAAGAGGTTGACGCGGTAGTGGCTAAAGAAGTCGGTCGTCTGCGTCAGGTCGGTGACGGCGGGGCTCAGGCGGCTGTTGAGCTTCTCGAGGGTCGAGTAGGAGGCACATGCGTCGGACACAATGGCCTTGGGCGAGATCTGGTAGTAGGAACGGTTAGAGACGATGAAGCGGAGGTCGGCCTCGGCGGCAGAGGCCACGTCGACCGCGGTCAGGAGGAGAAGGCCGAAAAGGCCGCAAAGCGGCGCCATGAAGAAGGCAACAATGAACAATGGGCAGAGGGGCTAAACAAAGTAACAAGCAGAGAAGGGTGATCTGCGGCATACCAAGCAGGCATCTGCATCGTGTGGGCTCTTGCACTGACCCAGCGGGCTCCAGAGTGCAAAGATGCTGAGAAAGAACAGCTTGGAAGCTGGTTTCATGGCGTCCCGGATCGAAGCGTCTCCCAAGGCGAGGGAGACGAAGGTGGGCGGTCGGGAGAAGAAATAGAGACGGGGGTCTATATTCCGTGGAGTGTGCAGAGTGTGTAGAGTGTGTTGACACAGCTGACCGCAGACACAAAACTCTATTTTAATATATGTGTCCGGTGGCAATCGGCAGTGGCAGGAGCGCACGTTGTGTGTTGGGGAAGGCGCGGGTCGGTAGAATCAAAGCAGTAACTGGCATGGACGTCGGGAAGGAGCGAACTGAGGATGAAAGACGCTGTCGCAAAGCGCAGGAAGGAAGGAATGGCCGGCGTAGCGATTGCAGGGTCGCAGGGTCTGAAACAGCGAGGCAGCCAGCGCAGAAAGCCGTAGAGCGCTTGTGTTGGGGCGAGAGACGGGCAGCGGTGCTGTAACTCGCTGTCCGTAGAAATAAAGGGTGTCTGCTTCGTCCGGTGTTTAATATCGAGCGTAATTAACCGGTTGGAGAGACTCTGTATGAAGCGTGCTGGCGTGGAAGAGGCGGGCGATGATGTCGGTCTTGTTCTTCTCGAGTATCGAGATTCAGGCCCGTTTTAGGTCGCTTTGGCTCGTCAAAGTACGTACCTTCAACCAACGGTGGCGCTGTTCTACAACAGACAGGAACATGTGGTCGAAGTGGTTCTAGCTCGGACACTTTTTTTAGCTTCAAATTCTGAGAGGCCACCTTTACACTCGAGACAAATGGGGCGAAAACATGCAGCCAGCGCCGATCAGCAGTGGAATTGCAGGGTAGTGAAGACAGATGTCTGCAGGACAAAGGAAGCTCGAAACCCCGAAAAAGTGAAGTTTATTAAACAGCACGAAGCGGCCGCATTTAGATTTCAAATACGGAAAGAGACACATGTCTTTTTGCCCGCCGTCCCTGTCTCTCCCCATCCTCCATTCGCACCTGCCTCGCTTGTATGACTCGCTGCAGAGAGTGGAGCAACAGCCATCGATTGCGGCGCAAAACATGCGATACGTCGACCGGTGCTGCCTCAAGAGATTATGTCATCCGATCTGCATGCTTGAACACCAGCAGATGCACCGGCCCACGTCGGCTGGTTTGGCCCATTTCGGCGGACGATCGAAGCCACGATGCTTGAGGAACATGCAATTATATCTACATGTCGACTGGTCGACGAGGATGGAAAGGGTGGTGGCAGTGGCCAGATTTCCGTTGAAAAGTCCAGTTTCCAAAGGGATGCACCCCCTTTGCAGTGAGCGGCTAAATGGACCAGATCTACGACGCGCGGAGGACAAACATACTCCGTATGGCGCTTACTTTGGTGTTGGTGGCCGCCGGAGCGCTCGGTTGGTGCAAAGGCTAATGCGCGGGACTCATCAGACCACCAAATCCGTGCGTGGCACATCGAAGGAACTGTGCAAATACGAGGCCTCAGCCACGCTGACAAAAGAAAGAAGCGTACGAGAACATGAGAATACGAAGAAACAACGGGTCGAATTAAGAAAGCAATCCCCCAAACGAGCACTGCAATCTATTCATAAAAATCATTTCGATTGTACAATATCAACACTCCATAAAATAGGACCAAGAGGCACGATCGCAGCAAAGCACATTTCGCCAATATAATCATACACCCCGAGCCGACCAGCAAACGAGACGGGCGCCTCAATAAGGACGCCAGAACCTCGACAACGGCAGGCCGCATAGCATCCATACCCCAGTGGCATCGCCTTGCTGACATCGCGAGCATCAGTCCACGACAGGAGGACAGTTCGTCAGGAAGATGTAACAGCGTAACCTGCGCCTCTCCGAAAAGACCCAGCCAACGCACGCGTTCTACCTGCAATCCTGCCAACGACCCGGGAACCTGTACAGTAACAACCACACTGTAGAGCCGCAGATGAGCCCAGGCGGAAGGCAGGGCACAGTATGCCGAAACCAGAAAGCAAGACTGAAAGACCGAAAGACCGAAAGACCATGCAAAGGAAAGCATCAAAGAAACTCCAAATTGAGATGAGACATTGCCGAATCGTGTGTGTCGACAACAGAGGGGTGTCGCGAAAAGGGACCAGTCGGAATCACAAGTAGAGGCGGCCGCTGTCCCTCTGCGCCGGTCGTCGTTTGCTCGTCGCTGTCATCGTCAACGTCGTTATCGTATGCAATCAAACTCCAGCGCCGCAGATGGCAACAATCATGGACATGCGTGCACCGCCACAGACACGAAAATCACCACCACCGCCATCAGTAAGAAGAGCTCAATTTGCCGGGGGCTGGTAGTTGATCGGTCTCCTAACATACGGGACAAGATTAGCTTCCTGTGTGTCGTGGCGTCGCAGCCCTAGGTGTGCGTAGAAATGGATACGCAGCCTGCTTTGTTGAAAGGCGGTAGCAAAAGCAATGGACTCACTTGAAGAGAAGAATGTGTGGCTCCGGCTCGTGCACCTCGTAATGCTCCCATCCTAGACTCTACACAAGGTCAGGAACGTCAGTACGACCTATTTATGGAAAACAATAACGTAGCCAGCGCTTCGCTCCTCCGCTTCCTCCACCTGGTTGGATGGCCGTACCTGTGTGATCCCCATAGACCGCCACTCGTCCTCCCAAAGCAGCTTCATGGTCTTTTTGCTCTCGTCGAGGTACTGGTCAGGGATGAGCTTGAGCATCTGCTTGGGCAGAAGCACGTGCCGGTATTCGTACTGGTCGTCTGAGTATCTGCGCAGCAAAGTCAGACAAATGTGAAGGTCATTACAAAAGCGAACATCCTGGGGGCGAACACACCTCTGCGAGTAGTGGATGTTGTCGAGATAGGGCTCGAGAACCTTGCGTTCGGCGTCGGATAAAGGAATGGCACGTGTGTTTCGGCGACTCGGGTCGATGCCCAGCGTCCGCATCTCCTGGAGGGACGACATGGTGGCGCGTGAGGATGTGTTGGGCTGGAAGGCGGTTGCGGGGAGAGGAAGAAGAAAGGGCGGCAAATGACCGTTTCGTCGAGAGAAAAGCGCGTCGTGTAGCAGTCACAAAGTCGAGCGGTCGTCGACGCCAACGATTCCAACGCGTCGCAAGTTGAATGCGGTCTTTGGGTCGTTGGTAGAAGCGAGACGAAAGAGGCTCTGGTCGGCGACGCGTCTTCGTAAAGGCCAATGCCGAAAAGAGAGAAATACCCGCAGGGAATCTGAAGGTTTGGACAGTATTGTTGAAAAGAAAAGCAATGCGAGGTCAAGGTGAGGAAAACGGGAGCAGGGGGAAGAAAAAAACGGTGAAGAAATAGAGGGGCAAAAATTACAATGGGGGGAGATCTGAAGAGGAATGATGGGTCACTTTGGCGTAGGCAGGCGGCATCGGGGAAAGGCTCCAAAGTAAACAAACCGAAAAAGCTCTGGCCACGCAGAGGGTTGAACGACGCGGAGGCGGCCGTGGGCGGAGCGAAATTTGGTCACGTGCAGCGCGTCCCAGGCCTCTACCGTGCGCCAATACAGTGTCGCATTGAAAATACGGTGCACCCTCGACTGTGTCCTCTTTCCGGCCAAGCGACGCATTTCCCCCTCTCCGCCCCAAAGAAAACGCGTCCACCCCTTCTTTCGCAGAAAGCAGTCCAGGGCCAAACGACAAGGCGACAAAAAAAAGAACAGAGCTCGACCCAGCAGCATCGCGACTTGTTCGACAAAGATCGCTCTGCCACGCACTGGGCGTCCGACGACCACCTTTTGCACCGAAAGAATTGTATTTCTACCGCCCATTCGCCGTTTCCAGCCGCCGAGTTTTGCTCCGAAAAAAAAGCCAAATTATTCCATTTTGCATCGATAATTCGCGCCCTTGTTTGCATCGAATTACGCATCGCGTCACGGCACTTGCACGTCCCTCCATCGTTAGTGCAGACCGTTTCAAGTCGCAATGGAGAAGCGCAAGTCAACCGGCGCGGACGGCGGAGACGTTCGCGCCTCGAAGCGGTTAAAAGTTGTGGTAGGTGTTTTCCAGGGGGTGGGGGGCGTGGGATTGTTTTCCATTGCGCGAGGATGTTGCCAAAAGGAGGAGCGAAGAAAAGCATCAGCGAGACTATTTTATGTCACTGCAGCACGGGGCATGGCATTGAGCGTCCGTTGTTGCGGTGCTGGCAATTGGCGATGCTGCGCGTGTCGCAACAAGTTGGCGTGGAGTAGCTCGAAATCGAGAGCTATGCGACAGCTCCAGCTGCATGTCCAACGAACCCCGGACTGGCTTGCGGCGGCATACGTGGAATAGACCAGCGCCTCCGATCGCCGCCTCGCATACTGGCCGCACATTCCCGTTCCACGCTCAGCTCCGGCCAGAAACCGCACATTTCGGTGCATTTGCATCACATTTCTTTTTTGTTTGCGACATTGCATGCTGACTCTCGTTGCCAGGACAAAACCACCGAGACGGCAAAATCCACCACCAAGACCGGCCTCGAATTTCTCGACCTCATCCGGAAAACAAGTGACAAGAAGTAGGCCATAGTCCAGGGAGCATACTCGTATGTCGTGTCGACAACTGATCGTATACTAATTCTTCCCAGCGGCCGCCGGATAGCAGAATACTTTGAGACGCTGCCCCCGCGGCGCGGCAACGATGCATACTACAAAGCGATCCGCATGCCTATCTCGCTGCAGGACGTGGAGGCGAAACTCAAGGACGGCCACTTCAAGAGCCTGTCCGAGCTCGAGTCGTACATCAAACGCATGGTGCTCAATGTGCGCGAGTTCTACCCCAAGGGCTCGCAGCAGGTCGACGACTCGGAGCGCGTGCGCAAGGCCACGAGCAATTTCATGGTCAAGCACAACCCGGCCTACAAGCTGAACCAGGGCTACACGGCGGTGCCAACGCCGATTCCCGACGAGGACGAGGACGAGGACGAGGACGAGGGCGCAGACGGCGAGGGCGACGAAGACGCAGACGGCGAGGGCGACGAAGACGCAGACGGCGACGACGATGCCAAAGGCGAGGACGACGAGGGGGCAGCGGAGGAGGAGGCAGGAGACAACGAAGAGGAGGACGAGGACGAAGACAATGTCGGCACACCAGCACGGCGAAAGAGCTCTTCCGCCAAGAGCATGCGCGGCACGCCTCTCCGGGTCGTGCGAAAGACAGACCGTACAGTGACGCCGAGCCTGAAGCAGGACCACGACTTTGACGGCGTGCCCTACAAGGGGCTCTCGTTCCAGGAGGCACAGGAGAAGATTGTGGAGGAGATCATCCGGCGACCAGACGAAGAGTGAGTGCACGGTGGTCGGGGTAGTCCAACTGATGATCTCGCTTTGAGCACTGTCCTAACACAAACAGGGACCCGAGCTACGGCTATTTTGAGCCGTTCTTCAACCTGCCACCACGCACGCTCAAGGACTACTTCCAGGTTATCAAGGATCCGCTGTCGATCAAGAAGCTGCAGAAGCTCGTCAAGGGCATCCGCAGCCGGACAGACCGGTCGGGCGTGAGCGAGTACAAGAGCTGGGCCGCGTTTGAAGAGAAGGCCAGTCTGCTGTGGGAGAACGCCTACTACTACAACGAGGACGGAAGCCCGATTGCCAACATGGCCAAGGAGCTCGAGGTACGTCATTGGCCCTTGTTGTTGTAGGAGTACGCGCCGGACGCTGTGTAGCAGCTGACACGTCTAGAAAATGTTCCGCGACGAGCTGAGACAGGCCAAAGAGGTGGTGCAGGAGCCGCCGCAGCCCAAGATCAAGATCAAGTCGGCCGCGGTCTCCACGCCGGCAAGCTCCAAGAAGATTACGATCCACGTTGCCAACACGCGTGGCAGTTCCGCCGACTCGCCCAGTGGCAAACCAGCCGCGTCTGTGTCCTCGGACGCACAGACGGGACGGGCGGCAGCGACGCCGTCTGCTTTGGACAAGACGCGTGGCCTGTCCAAGGCTTCGCCGAGCCCGGCGACGTCTGCCGTGGCCGTGAACGGTGCCAAGCGCGAATCCTCGTCGCGCGCGTCGCCGGCGCTGTCCCAGCGGCCAAACGGCGCTGTGGCCAACGGGTCACCCGCTCTGGCCAATGGGACACCTGCAGGCGAGTCGACGGCCACGAACGGCGTGGCAGCAGCACCAAAGCCACCGAGCGTCCCGGCACGGCCAGTCTACGAAACCTCCAGGTTCCGCGAAGCCAACCGAGGTATGTTTCCACCGGCAGCCAGTGAGCCATATTGTTCGTGACCAGTGATACTAAAAACTGCATTCAGAGCCCCTCTTGGCAAACCTGACCATCCAGACACACGCGGCGCTCAACAGCGGCGACCGCCGGTTCGAGATCCAGCTGCCACCACACCCGAAGCTGACGCAGCGGTCCGTGACCCTCAACATCCCGCCGGGCCAGTGGCGTCAGCAGCTGTTTGTGTCGCTCAACCCGACCCTGCAATCGCAACAGCGGACCTACAAGATGTTTGTCATTTCCAACGGCGCCACGCTTGGTCCGTCGCCGTCGCCGTCGCCGTCGCCGTCAACAGCCTCCCAGGGCCCCGGCTCACTGCCTGGCGCCACCCCCCGACCCGACGACAACGCCAAGCTCTACGACGTCAACCTGCACCCGGGCGTCAACGTGGTGCAGGTGCAGGTCATTGCTGGCCTCGCCAAGGGTCAGAAACTGCCCAGCGGCGCCGACGCCGAGCTCGAAAAGGTGACCATCTTTGCCAATTTGATGAAGTACTAGGGCCCTACATATTTGTCGCCTTAGTTGGACCGTGTTCGTGCGAACTGCCCACTGAAGTATTGGCTTCAGTCGAGTGGTTGTTGTGGTCCATTTTGACTCGCATGATCCATGTTTTGTCGTCTCGATTTTGGGTTTGGCGATGTCTTTGCAAGCTGCTATGGTATTTTGGCTTTGGGCGCCCAGTTTCAGCCTTTCCTGGCATTTGGGTTTTGCTGCAAAAGGATACGGCGTTATTCTGGCAGACAGCTTTTGTCGAGCAGTGTTTACTTTATTTTTATTTTTTTGATATTTTGGTATTTGTACTGGTACAATTGGTGTTTTCGTGGCGGCTGGTATGGCATTCATTGTACAATATGAATCCATTTGGAGTATGGAAGTGGTTTGTGGATGTGACGTCGAATACCGAAAAGTAAGAAAGGCAGCGCGATCGCCGTAGTGGACCACCTACGCTAAGCTGGAGCATTCGCTAGCCCTCTGTAGCGGACCAGTGCTGGCAGGCGCTGGCACGCGGGACCGAACCTCGGCTCTTTCCCAACGCGCACCTGCCTCTGAAAGCCCCCAAAAGCTGGGGGTCATGCGTAATCCGCGCCTTCCCCGGTTTTGCTTTTGGCGCCTTCCTTGCAAACATAGCTGAGCTGCACCGACGCCATTGCATTCCTCCTTCCTTTTTTGTTCACTCTTATTTCGACACGAACATCGCCATCCCCTTTTCTTTCACGTTGTCCTCCTCCCTCACGACATCCATGCGGACCTCATGACCGACCGAATACCACCACCGCCCCCACCGCAAACAGCGGCCGCGGTCGCCGCTGCCAATGCATCTGTCGCACCCACCTTTGCCGAGGCGCAACGCCGGCTCGCCGCCCGTCGAAGCGAACGCGCGGCCGCTGAGGCGGCACACCGCGCACAAGTCGCCGCCACAGCTGCCGCCCAGCGGGAAGCATCTGCGGCGGCCCTGCGTGCACGGCTCGATGCTGGTGGGCCGCTCACCTCATCCTCGTCGCCCCTCGTCCGTCGGCTCGGCGGCACGGCGCTCGTCGCCTGGGACGGTGGCAGCCGCGCGGCATCGACCATCAGCTCTACACTACACGGCGGCAGCGACTCGCGGAGGATTGATGTCGCCGGCACCAGCGGGCAGCGCCCCGCATTCCGCGTCAGCCAGGTTGATGCCGAGCTGCTCGACGAGGAGCTGCTGGACCTGCTGCGCGGCCAGGTCGCCGATGCGCTGAAATACATCCGCGGCGGCACCCTGCAAGACGACTGGCAGCCCGAGATCATGCTTCTGCTGCGAGCCGCGCTTTTCAAGCTGTCCGTGTGGGACCACGACGCGACGTACGGGGCAGCGCTGCAGAACCTGCGCTACGCCGACGCACGCGCAACCCGTGGCACGCGCGGCGCCATTGCCGCCGCGGTGCCTGTCCCGCCGTCGAAATGGCAAAAGGCTGCGTACGGTCTCGTGACGGTCGGCGGGCGCTATGCATGGACCAAGTGGGAGGACTGGCTGCGGGACCACAACGAGGAGGCAGACGAGGGCTTCGGCTACGATCTTGGAGACAGCAGCACCAACGACAGCAGCAGCAGCAGCAGCTCCGACATCCTATCTTTCCTACGCGGCCGGTTACGTCTCTCCTTGTCGCCAGAGAGAATAAGGCGTCTGGCACGCGTCACGTCCGTCGCCTCCGACCTCTACGCGGGCGCCGCGTTCGTCTCCTTCCTCGTCTTCTTGCGCTACGGCCGCTATCGCACGCTGCTCGACCGCATCCTGCGCATGCGTCTTGTGCCGCCCACGAGCCAGGTCAGCCGCGAAGTGTCGTTTGAGTACCTCAACCGTCAGCTCGTCTGGCACGCCTTCACCGAATTTCTGCTGTTCCTGCTGCCGCTCGTCGGCATCAACCGCTGGCGCCGCTGGCTCACCCGCACCTGGCGCAAGACCAAAAGTGCCGTCGCCAAGGCCACGACAGTCGTCAAAGGACAGGCGGGCGAGGACGAAGACGGTGCGGGTGCGGGTGCGGGTAGCACAGAGAAAACTGGCGAGTACGCCTTTTTGCCTGAGCGCACGTGCGCCATCTGCTACCAGGACCAAAACGCCGCCACCTCCGAAGCCGACATCATGGCCGCCGCCGCTGCCTCGAGCGGCGTCATTGGCTCGGCGGAAACCGACATCACCAACCCCTACGAGGCGGTCCCCTGCGGCTGTGTCTACTGCTATGTGTCCCTGGCGACGCGCATCGAGCGCGAAGAGGGCGACGGCTGGACGTGCCTGCGGTGCGGTGCACTCGTCACCGCCTGCCGGCCCTGGAATGGTGACGTGCTGGAGCCGGCGTCCAGACTGGCTTCGGCGGGCGGTGGTGCAGCGACGGCCGACGCCCGGCCTTCGTCGTCGTCGACAAGCTTACCCGGCT
Organism: Sporothrix brasiliensis 5110; assembly: GCF_000820605.1. Lineage (NCBI taxonomy): Eukaryota > Fungi > Ascomycota > Sordariomycetes > Ophiostomatales > Ophiostomataceae > Sporothrix > Sporothrix brasiliensis. Next base: position 4,973,746 of record NW_024467139.1, on the reverse strand, counting down.
CGCCGTCATACACGCAAAAGACGGTCGGTTTTGCTGATGACGTCAAGGGTGAGGATGAGGATGATGACGACGACGACGACGTCGCCGTTGAGGACGACGAATCCTCAAACGACGAGATCCAGATCGGCGAGGCTGAGGACGACGAAGATGACCAAGTCGAAGACGATGCGGAGGAAGACGATGCGGAGGAAGACGACGGCGAGGAAAGCGCCGACGTCACGGACGCCGAGTCCGAGGCCTACGAGGAGGACGAGGACAGCGTCGAGGGTGAGCTCGGTGACGACCTTGAGGAGGCGTGATCCTAGTCTAGTTATTTGCCACTTTGTTGATTGTTTCGGTCACTTGTAGATATACATGTATTGCATGGGCTGGCGAGAGAGACTGTTTCTTATGTGTTTAGGAGGTGGGTTACATATCCTGTTGCCTCGACCGGCGTCTGGTGGGAGGCATCAGCGGAGCGAGGTGTACGATACAATATAGATCTTTGTAATATATATTTTAAAAAAATAAGTATTTTGACAGCTTGTGAAAATTAAGGGTTTACTTTGCATACCAGCACGAATATCTCAAAAAGAATATTGGTATTTCCTTAAATATGATAACATCGAAAACAAACTTTTTCAAGTTTCTTTTCTATTTCCCCCCCCCCAATTTTCCAAAACATTACTGAAAAGAAATTATATTCTATTTCCACAAGCTTGAATCTAATATCATGACGGTCAAAATATCGTTCACGAGAACAGAGTTTCAAAGCTGAACAGAGAATGTGCTGTGATAATATTATAAATCAGGATCATGGCTGAGCCATAATCGACCAAAACAAGCAACGCAAAAAAAAAAAAAACGACAAAAGTAAAACAAAAAAACATGCGTTTGTGCCACCCTCTCATGATGTTGGTAAGATACATGCAATGTAATTCAGCCGCCCGTGAGTTCATTCTAATCACCATCGCCGCCTTGCCACTCCCTTACAAGGGTATGTAGCATTCGTTTGTTCAGTCGCTGCTGTCGTCGTCGTCTGTCGTCGTCGTCCCTCGACCATGTCCTCACTTCCTCAGTTCCCCAGAAGGTGCGCCAGGGCACCTTCTACACTGCCGCCGCTACGCCGCAAAGCCGCCACGTTCTGGTCAAAGTCATAGAAGCCCATCTCATTAAGCTGCCGCAGCTGGCTGGCGTACCGCTCCTCGGGACTGCGGGTGTCCTGCGCGGGCGCAGAAAATGCAGCAAAGGGGTTGAAGCCCGCGCCGCCTGCCGCACCGCCAGCACCGCCAGCACCACTGCCAGAACCAGCAGCACCGCCCAGGCCGTTGAGCATTTGCATAGCCTGCTGCATCTGCTCGGGGCTGATCTGGGGCATCCCGGCACCACCGGCGCCGCCGAACAAAGAGGCAAAGGGGTTGGCGGCCGCATTGGCACCAGCACCGGTACCGGCGGAACCGTCACCGGTGCCCGTACCAGTAGCACGAGTGGCGTCACCACCCTCACCAGCCGCTGTATTTGCGCCTGCTGTGTCCGAGCCTGTGCCAGCTGTCGCACCGGGTGTCGCGCCCGCACCGGCGGCACCAAACCCGGGAGGGAAGAACGCCGCAAACGGGTTGGTCGCCGTGTCGCCGCCTGCGCCGCCACCGGTACCGCCTGCGCCGGGGAAGCCAAACATGAACGGGTTGAAGCCGCCAAAGGGGTTGTTTGCTGCAGCACCAGCACCACCAGCACCACCAGCGCCACCAGCGCCCGCACCAGCGGCACCTCCGGAGGGCGTCGAAGCGGCGTCGGCGGGTGTGTTGTCCGTTGCGCCCGGTGCAGGGAAGGCGTTGGCGGCACGGGCACCACTGCCCATGGCGGCGCGCATGCGGCTCATAGACCGCATGGTCTCCGGGTCGGTGATCATGCTGCGGAACATGGGGGACGAGAAGATCTCACGGGCGTTGGGGATGTTTCGAAAGGCGGGGTTGCTCTGGATGAGGTAGTCGATAAAGGCAGGGTTGCTGAGGGCTTCGTTCATGCTCTGGGCCACGGCAGGGTTGTTCAACATCTCGGCCATTTGCTCCTCGGAGGCAAAGTTCATCTACACTGTTAGACAGGGAAATAGAAAAAAAAAAAAAAAAAAACACGTAAAAACTTGACAGGCGCATCGGTAAAAACTCACTCCACCGTCAGGGCCAAAGAGGTCCTGGCTGGGCAGGTTGGCGTGGCCGGCAAAGCGCGCGCCGGTGAGGCCGGCCAGTAGGTCGTTTGCCGGCGTGCCGGCGGCCATGTTCGTGGGCACGGCGGGAGGTGGTGCCGAGGACCGGGAGCCCGCACCAGCACCAGCAGCTGCAGATCCGGCGGGTGGGTGATTGCTGGCGGCGCTCTTGACCAGGTGCAGGGTGTTGCCGGTCTTGATCTTGTACGAGCCGAGAGTGTCGTCGTTCTTCATGACGCGGCCCGAGTAGATGAGCCTTTGGCGCTCGACAGGGATGTTCTCATACTCTTCCGTGGCGAGCTTGGCCTTGAGGTCGAGCACGGTGGCAGACTCTGCCATGGTGATGCTGTGCAGGCCATCGCCTGAGGTCTTGACCTTGAAGCTGACTTGGGGATCGGATGATCCCTCGGTGTCGGCCATGGTGTGTGTGTGTGTGTTTGCGGGAGGGGCGGGGTAGGCGGATGCCGAGGGAAACGTGGTGAACGAGGTGAAAGAGACTGCCGGATGTAGATATGCTGCTGTCCGACCTAAGCTGCAAATGGTTGCAGAGGAAACGAAGCCTGAAGAGAGAAGTGAAGGATGAAGGTCCAAAAGTAAGGTACGAGGAGGATCGGCCGGACCGTGGTTGGCTGCGTGGGCTGGCTGCGGGGTTGGCGTCCAGTGGTCGGCCAGGATACAACGGCGACAGCGAATTTGTACGGCCGCGACGAGAGTTCGCCAGGAGCGAGAAGAGAGGCGTCTGGGGGGCGAAGCAAAAAGAAGACGGGGGAAACGTGTTCAATGGCGAGACGAGGATGTTAAGTCGCAGTAGCAAAGGGAAGGAAGACGTGCGGTCGGTGAATAGTAGAAGGCAGGAGGCTGGAGCAGCTTGTTCTGGCAAGCGCGGATTTGGGGGGGACCGACAAGGGGCGGGGAAGGACCCAGCGAGGAAGGCGGCAGGCGGGTACGTACGAGGCCTTGCTGTGACGAATTTGTTGGGCCAACAAGAGCAGGAACGCCAAGCGGGTGTATGGAGGAAAGAAGCCCGGCGAATTGGGTGGAAGCAGGCAAAGCGCCATTGCCATCAAGCACGCATCTAGTGCAGAGAGGCGAACAGATGTATTCGGGAAGGTGCCACCAGTCTCTAGCGCCTTTTCGGTGGAGGTTGAAGGCGACGGCGAGGCAGGTGCAAGTGGTCCAGTCCCCTGGACCCGGCGGCATTACAATTGGCTAGCCCTGAGCCCGCTGTAAATGTCCCCGGGGTCTGGCTATCAAGTGCTGCTATGTCTCTGCTTCTCCACACTTTTCCAACTCCCAGCCAACCGAACAAAAGACGATATGCATTTGTTTGTGTGAGAACTGCAACGCAGTGCGGTATCTTATCGAGTCCGAGTCTGGCCCGGCATGCACACACATGCGGTGCGCCGCGGTTGGGGTTCGAAGCCGTCCACGTCACGGACAAGTTGCAAAATCGTCCGCCGAGTTTGGTATATGCAGCGATCGACGCGTTCAGGTCAGTGACATCGCATCTCATGATCGTGGACCTGTGAGGGCATGGCATGCGTTCTGGCCAGCATCAACGACAATGCCAGCGATTCCATTTGTCGGCCTCCATGACAACATGGCGTTCTCGAAGGGGTATCGACGGGCCTGGTGTTGCTGCCCATAATCCTGCCATCCGCTGAGTTGCGTCGATACCACGTAACGGTGGTAGGTATGGAGCGCCACTGTACGGCAGCGTCGGTGATCTGGTCGACAGGGCGGCGCATCTGCTTTTGCTGAATTGCATGAGCACATTGCCTGTGTTTCTGAACGAGGCCACGGTGGACCACATCATCGTGCATGTGCTGTTGGCACTGGCCTTTCATTACTCGCCCGCAACAAAGCCGGCTGGTCGCATGCGAGCGACACCATGCTATCATTCAGTGCCATGGAGCTTGCAGGTCGAGTATGTCGCGGGCGTCGATGCCGGTTACCGCCACTTTGACCACAGTACGATAGCGGTGCGGACGGCGGCGAGGTGCTGGTCCCTTTGGTTTTGGCCTGAGCGACACCTCGGCTTCCTTTGTCGACGCACCAATCGACGGGGCATTCACACCCGAGGCAACCGAATCAGAAGTCGTGGCAGTGTCAGCGACGGTGACCAACTCAAGCTCCGCTGCTGGCTCCGAGACCGTCCAGGTGGACCGCGTACCGCCGGCCGAAGGTGTTGTAACCAGACGTTCGCTTAAGGCTCTCGTCTCGTCTGAGCAGCTGCACCTGCAGCCCGGGCAGCCGAAGTACGCGCAGCTGACGTTTGCGTGCGATGATGCCGCCTACTGGATCGAGGGCAAGGCATAGCATATTGATGGCGACAAGAACAGAGTGACGGTGGCAATGACTTCGCGATGTGAGCACAACGCTCGAGCTAGACAGCAAGGAGGCATTTGAGTTCGATGGTTGACATCGTGGGAAGTAGATACTTCGGTGCAGCAGCTGGGACTTTCATATGGATTCTCGTAAATTGACAAGTCCAGTTCAAGTTGACATCGATCTTTACAATTCTTCTGCCTCCAAAATAAAGGGGCAGGTGCAACGGCTACAGGAGTTGGTGGCACCACCTGCTTCCGTATACCGGCGAAACAGAGGAAGGAGCTCATCTCGTTCATGTAGGTAGCCTTACGATAGTCCGCATGGAAGGCGCAGTTGGGACGCCATGAAGAAGCACGGAAGCACGACAGAACGGGAAGTTGCAGCCTGCGAGTCGCAGAGTTTCATATAGTTGCTCCTGCCTGCCCATTGGCCTGACGGCTGGCACGTTGTCGGTGTGTTCTTGCCAAAAGCATCACAACGTGTACGAATTACATTTGGTGAGGAAGGAGCCCTGCCCCGCTCCCGCCCCCAACTCACCTGTGGTCCATTAACGCCCCTCACTAAAAAGCTCAAAACAGCCCCATCCCATCTCCTTCCATACACGGGGGGTTTTCCTCACCCGCTCCTTCTCGTCAGCGCATTGAGCCCCTTCTGTTTCTGGACAGCCTCAGCCTCAGACTCAGGGCAGCCCCGCACCGTCTCGAAACCGATCAACCTTCCAAACTGTTGCTGAGCTTTGACGACGCATTTCTCGTTTTCCACCTCGTTGTTTCTCTCAAGTTCTTCCCATCTTCTCCGAGTGCAATTCTCTGTATCCAATTGCTGCATCGCATCTACCCCTCCGTCTCTGACATATCCGCCTGCTGTTACATTGCGACTCTGCTCCATCGTCTCCAAGAGCCTCGCCTTTCCCAGTTCCTCGTCTTCTTTCCACGTCCCCTTCTCCCTTTGCCAACTGCCACAATGGACCGCCGCAACAAACCCAGCGCCCTCGCCGCCACGCCGGCCCCCCCGCCCCAGGCCCGCGTCGACCTCGTGGGCGACCGTGTCACTGCCGTGCTGCCGTCGGGCGAGTCCGTCGAGATCTTGCTGACCGGGGCCACTGTGCTCTCATGGAAGGGCGCGGTCCACGGCGGCGAGCCGGCCGAGCGCCTGTTTCTCAGCGAGGGCGCCGTGCTCGACGGCTCCAAGGCGGTGCGCGGCGGCATCCCCATTGTGTTCCCCGTGTTCGGCCAGTCGCCGGCGGACGTGCCCACGAGCAAGCTGCCGCAGCACGGCCTGGCGCGGACGTCGCGGTGGGAGTTTCTGGGCAAGTCCACGTCCGAGTCGGACGGCAAAGCGGGTGCGGGTGCGGGTGCGGGTGCCTCGTCAAGTACGAAAGCCGCCGCCGGCTCGTCCAACGGCGTGCAGCTCGACTTTGGCCTGTCGGCGGCGTCGGCCGACCCGGCGCTCCGGGCGCTGTGGCCGTACGACTTTGCGCTGCTGTACCGGGTGACGCTGGCGCCGGGCAGCCTGGCGACGGCGATTGTGGTGACCAACGAGGGCAGCGCGGCCTTTGACTTCCAGGTGCTGCTGCACACGTACCTGCGCGTCGACGACATTGCGCAGGTGGGCGTGGACGGCCTGGCGGGCGCGTCGTACTTGGACAAGGTGGAGGGCTTCAAGGAGAAGACGCAGGCGGCCACGGGCCCTGTCGACATTACGGGCGAGACGGACCGCGTGTACGTGCCGGCGCAGGGCGCGTCGCAGCCGCTGACGGTGCTGCAGGGCGGCAGGCCGCTGTACGGCGTGCAGCGGGACAACCTGGCCGACGTGGTGGTGTGGAACCCGTGGACGGAAAAGGTCAAGAGCATCGGCGACTTTGCGCCCAAAGACGGCTACAAGAACATGCTGTGCGTGGAGCCAGGCTCGGTGTCGAGCTGGCAGACGCTGGAGCCCAACGACGCCTTTGAGGGCGCGCAGGTCATTACGCTGTTGTGACGGGTCCCGGGCAAGGCTGGGGCCAGTGCGAAACAAGGCATCTCCAGTCTGCTATAGATGCTGGGGATGGATGTACTCTCTTGCGATATGATAAAGTTGTGTGTCTTTTTTGCTTTTGTCTATGAATTGAATGAAATAAAGAACCAAGACAAGGATGAAGACGGAATGCAATCGTACATTGTCAACTCCAGAGCCCTACACTTTTACAACGCCATGCAATCCTGTCTCGCGCCCATGCTCGACGTTCCCTACTTGGACGCGGACGCGCCTTGCCGCACCGTCCTGTGGTGGTCCGCAATCAAAAAGGCCATCTCCAGCGCCTGCTTCTCGTTGAGCCGCGGGTCGCAGAAGCTCGTGTAGTTGGTCGACAGGTCGTCCTCGTCCAGTCCCTCGGAGCCGCCCAGACACTCGGTCACGGCGTCGCCCGTCAGCTCCAGGTGCACGCCGCCCAGGTAGCTGCCCTCGTCGGTGTGGACCTGCAGCGTCTCGCGGAGCTCGGCCAGGATGTCGGCAAAGTGGCGCGTCTTGATGCCCGCCGTGGCCGTCGTCTGCGTGTTGCCGTGCATGGGGTCGCACTGCCAGACAACGCAGCGGCGGTACTCGCTGCCCTCGACAATGCGGATGTGTGCGGGCAGCAGCTCGCGCACGCGGGCGGCGCCGTAGCGCGTAATGAGGGTGACTTTGCCCGGCTCGCGCTGCGGGTTGAGCGCCCGCAGAATGGTCAGCAGGTCCTCGGGCGGCGTCGTGGGGCCGACCTTGACACCGACCGGGTTGGCGAGGCCGCGGAAGAACTCGACGTGCGCGTGGTCGACCTGGCGGGTGCGGTCGCCGATCCAGAGGAAGTGTGCCGACGTGTCAAAGTAGGCTGCGGGTGGTGCGCTCGTCGTCGTCGTTGTCGTTGTCGTCGGGTGGCCGCGGGTCGCGGGCAGCAGACGTGTCATGGGCTCCTCGTACTCGAGCACCAGCGCCTCGTGGCTCGTGTACAGGTCGACCGTGTCGAGCTTGTCGTTCTTGTCGGCGCCAATCGTGTGCATGAAGCGCAGCATGTCCGTCAGGAACGTCACCGCCTCCGAGTACTTGGCCTTGAGCGCCGGATCCCGCACATGGCCCAGACCCCAGTCCAGAGGATGGTGCAGATCGGCGATGCCGGCGGCAATGGCCGAACGCACATAGTTGAGCGTCGCGGCCGAGTGGTGGTAGGCGCGTACGAGGCGCTGGGGGTCCAGCTCGCGCTGGTCTAGCTCGTAGCCGTTGAGAATGTCGCCGCGGAACGAGGGCACGGTGCGGCCGTCCGGCAGCGTCTCGTTGGGGTTGGAGCGGGGCTTCGCGTACTGGCCGGCCATGCGGCCGATGCGCACGACGGGCTTGTCGGCGCCCCAGATCAGGACAAGACTCATCTGCAGAAGCAGCTTGATCTTGGACTCGATGGCGTTGGGCTCGCAGTAGTCAAAGAGCTCGGCACAGTCGCCGCCTTGCAGCAGGAACGCATCGCCGCGGGCCACGGCGGCCAGGTGCTGCTTCAGACGCAGGATCTCGCCCGGGTGCACGATGGGCGGAAGACGCTGCAGCTCACGGGTTGCGCGGGCGACGGCCTCGGGGTCATCGTAGGCCGGGCTCTGCTTGATGGGCTTTGAGCGCCACGAGCTGGGTGTCCAGCCGCCTGGTGCGCCGTTTGGTGCAGACATTGTGGATGTGGGTGAGAGAGTGAGAGATAACGGGGGACGCAAGAAAGGTCAAGGCAAAGAAAGACGTGGGAGAGAGATAAAAAATGGGAAAAGAAAAGAACACAAAAAAAGAGTGAAGATTCACCAACGAGACGGACAAAGAAGACGGAAGATACTGGTTGCTGCAACCGGCTCTCTTCAACAATGGTCGTCGTAAGCTCGCCCTCTTATGCGGACGAGACAACCAGGTCCGTGGAACGCTGAAAGCCAACCTCGATTGTCAATTGTTGTTGTGAGATGTAGGAGAAAAGGGGCATTTTGTGTTTTGTGACTTGTGAGGCAAAAACCCAATTGCTGGTCGCACCTTCCTTTTGCGATGTGAGTCAAACCGAAAATGTGTTATAGAACGGCAGGCTATCGGCACAGCATTGTGGGGCACAAGCTACAGCAGACTCTCTGAGGGAGGAAAGTTATGTGCTACTCAAAGCAAAACGGTCAACTTGAGGATTAATTCGGTTACTGACATATCAGTCGAAGCCTTTGCATGACTGCCTTTCGTACACGATGGACCATCGTCTTATGAACTCGGCCACGTACAGAGTGTCGCATGCAGTCTCCAAGCTCTCAGGCTGCAAATAAACTGTGCAAATAGCAACTCGCCGATTCTGGCTAGAACCGGCCAGCCTATTTCAAGGTGAAAGCAGCCAATCAGGAGCTCCCGCTCGCCACCAACGACCCCACAATTTTTACCAGAGAGCACCGCGTCGAAATCATCACCAAACTCTCGACGCCAAACTCACCTCCACCGACGACTTTGTCCTCACCCACCTCCGACCTCTCCGTCCGACACTCCCTTTCCCACCCCACTTACAGACACACACACAATGGCTGAAGACCGCCAACCGTCCAACGTCCACGAGGGCGCCACGACCGCCGCAGCCAACGACGTCGACCTCGAAGACGACGTGGCCGCCAAGGCCAAGTCGGCCGAGGACCGCAAGGCGGCCGTGGCGCTGGCGTCGCTGGACGCGGTGGGCGGCGGCAACGATGCGGGCAAGCATGTCGACCAGGAGGCGATGAGCAAGGCGATGAAGAACCTGAAGCTGGGCGCGAGCGGCACGGCGGCCAAGAAGGTCAAGGTCGACGCAGCGGATGTGACGTTGCTGGTGAGGACTCCATTCCCCTTTTGTTCTGTGTGTTCTGAGCACCGCCTACTAACACGGACAGGTCGACCAGCTGGAGATGACCAAGGCCAAGGCGACGGATCTGCTGAAGCAGCACGAGGGCGATGCGGTCAAGGCGCTGCGCGCGTACGTGTCGGTGGCATAAAGACGACGGAGTCGATGCGATGCGATACGATACGATGCGGTAGAATATTTGGGTATATTGGGGACAGGCTTGGATACAACGGCCACGATAGAAATGTAAAACAGGAAGACGATACAAAAAACATGTGAAAATATACAAAGGATATACCGTCTCCGTGTCCCTTGCTCAAAGCCACACATCCATCGCTGGCCCATAATGTGCCACGCCTCGACACACCTGGGCTGTCACGGATCCACAGATCCACATCGTCGCCCATCATCGCGGGAGTGCGCGGGAATGCAAACCCAGGTGGTCCGTACCCGTCTCTGTAGTGTGAGCCGTGCTGCCAGGGCCACTGGGACCACCGGGACGACTGCCGGAATGGCGCTAGTCTGGGCTCTGATGGGTACACGACATCGACGGAACTGACAAGGCCGACAAACGCAATGGCCAGCACGGTCTGCAGCCACGGTCTGCCGTACCAAACATGGCCGAGAAAGCCGAGATCGAGCGGTTGACAATATCGACACACCAGGCAACGAACGATTGGGGTGCCAGGGAACAATGGGATAGACGGCGGGTGTCTACCGTCGACCGGCTGTCACGGCCGCGGATAGAAGGGGCCGGGGAAGGCAATGGCGAGTGCCAATCGGAGGCCGTATTGAATTTGCTGAACGATGGAAGCAGTGTCAACAAAATGCGCAGGCGAGATACGTTTGAGGCTTCAGCGGTCCAATGCAATCGGCCCAGAGCTGCCAGATGAGGAAATCCGAGACATTGGAAATGGTACCGCGTTGGGTCGGTGCAGAACGACTTTGCTCCACCCGCAAGGAATCGCTGACCGGCATTGACAACATAAGTCGACCAACGACAGATGTCAAATCCACAAGCACGTTCGCTTGCAACCAAAACACGACAGGACAGAGACAATCAAAATTCGAGTTAATAGAAGTAATGGCCAATGGTCAATCTGTGCACGTATACTGCATGCAGAGATGTTAACAAGACAAGAAAAGAAAACGAAGACAACACATTCAACCCAATGTACCCAAGAAGCAAAACCAGAAGAAACAAGGACCAAAATGTTTCTCGTAGTCAAAAAGAACGCCCTTTCCGAGATTTCCGAGACGCCTGAACGGAAACCGATGCAATGTGTGCATAATCAGACAGATCGACACCCACAAACACAAACACAAAACACACGCCCCTAATTCCACGCCTTGGACAGGGGGCTCGCAATCTTGGGCGCAAACTGCAGGCTCTTGCGGCGCGCAGCCATCAGACGCATCAGCACGCCCTCGTCCTTTTCGCGCGACAGGATGCCCGCGCCCAGCTCGTGGTACGACACCGACCGCTGCTTAGGCGGGCACGTGCGCGTGACCAGCGGGCCCTGGTCGAATTGCATCGACGCCAGGGTACTGTCGTCGTCGTCGTCGTCGACGCCGCCGCCTCCTCCATAGTAGTGGCTGCCGGCGTCGCTACTGTACGGCGACGACAGGGCGATGTTGGCCGCATAGCGTGCAATGGCCTCCGGTGCGGGTGTCTTGGGCACCGGCGTCAGCAGGGCCGTCATGCCCCAGTCGGGCTCGCCATAGCCGTCGACATCGCCGCTGCCGTTCTCTTGGTCATCGTCCTGGCCACCGTCGCGGGCGCCACTACCGCGGCGCTTGTTCTCACTGTCCTCGTCGTCGGGCGTGCGCATCCACAGCGTGCTGTCGCGACGGTTCATGGGCGTGCTCGGCGGCGGGGCCGTGCGGCACTCACGAACCGCGGCCGAAGGACCACCGGTCTGCTTGGGCGGCGTCGACACAAGGATTCCGTTGATGTTAGCAAGGGCCTCGGGCTCCATGCTCCGGCGACGACGGCCGGAGCCACGAGGCGACAGAGCCGTGTCGACGCAGTACGGCGCCTCATCCTGCCATTGGTTACCACGTTCGCAACTGGAGGCGGACGACGTCAGCAAGCAGTCATGTCATATATCCACTCGTCATTTGCACAGAAAGTCGACTTACTCAAGAACCCAGCTGACACCAACGCATTGGACAAGACCCTTGCTCTCGCGCACCTTGTCCAGCGTACGCTTGCTGCCATCCTTGAAGACAACGTGCGTGATACCAACACGCGACGACCCGTCCTTGCTGCCGCCGGCCGGGCTCGCCGGGCTCCACGACCACGTCTTGACACACTGCGCACCCATCTGGGTCAGCAGCTCGACAAAGATGGCACTGGCATCCGCGCCCTCCGTTGTGTGCACGTCCACAAAGACAACCGCGCCGCGCAGCAGGGCAGGGTCCAGGTCCCGGCGGGGCGTGCGTGCCGGCGTGCCCGCCGTCGACCAGCTGGGGTCAGCATCCTCGTTCACGTCTCCACTCGACTTGGTCGGCGTGGCTGGTGCCGATGCGATCACAGCGGCGACTTCAGGTTGCTTCACAACCTCGGGGCTCTCATCCTCGCTGCTATCGAACAGAGCATCTTCCAGGGTCAAGGCCGGCCCGCCAAAGGACTCGCGACGGCTTCTACGCCGGCTCTCACGATGGCTCTCGCGGCGCCCATCCCGCTTCGACGGGGAGTACGAGATGACGGTCGCACTCCGCGTAAGACCACGGCCGTTTTCGCTGCGCTTGCTGGGGCTGGCGTGGGTAGAGCCGCCAGTCGCGTTGTCCGCATTCTTCGCGTTGCTCGCAACACTGATGCTGGAGCGACGGCGTGACGAAGTGGGGAGGCGCGAGGCACTCATGCTGCGACGGCGAAACAAGGGTTGGCTCGGGGTCGAGTCGTCGGCCGGCTTCAAAGGCACCTTGGACACCGTGTGGAAGGTGCGCGTCAAAACACGCTGCGGTGTAACGGGCGGCACAGCAACAGGCGAGTCACCGCTTTCCGCGAGCAGGGCCGGGTCGATGGGGATCGCGTTCTCGTCGCCGTACTCCTGGCTGGCCTCAGACATGGCATCGTCGGAGCTCTGGGGCACGTGCAGGATGTCCGCAAGCTCAGCAGGCTCCATCAGCGACATTTCGTTGGCCTCTTGTGCCAAGTCCAAGTCTTCCTCTGTCACAACAAGGTCTTCATCGAACTCGGGTGTCTCAATCTCCTCCTGCAGCACAACGTTCTCCATAAGACCAGCGCACTCTTTGTCGTCCAAAGGCACAGGAATCCCGCTCTGGCGAGGCGATGCGCGAAGAGCCCGGCCAACCGTGGCGTCGTCAAAGTATGACGGCATGACAGAGGTGTTCTTGGAATCGGCCGACACCTTGGGGGCTCCCTCGACAGGCTCCGTGGGGACCTCGGGCACCTCGGGGTCTTGCTTCTCAGCACCTGGTGTCGGTGTGGGTGTGGCCGCCGCCTTGGCAGGACTGCGCACCTTCCAGCCGTTGAGCTGGTCGGCCAGGGGCGTAAAGCCAAACTTGCCCATCTTAGGACGCTTGGCCGTGCTTTGGCCTCCCATGCTGGTACGCGCCGACCGGCTCGAGGGTGTCCTGGCGGGGCAAGGAGTTGCCGGCATATCGTCGTTTGAGGGCAGCGGCATGCGCATGGTAACGTCGTTATCGGAATCCAAGTCGTCGTCGTTGCCGTCTTCGAGGTCCTTGGCGCGCAGGCCAAAGACACCGGACGGCGCCTTGGGCTCGGGCTCGGGCGGGGACATGGCCACAAGCGCTGTGGCCGCGCCCAGAACCGACTCGTCGACATCCATGGGCTCACCTGGCGGCGACACTTCGTCGTCGGCGTCGGACTGAACCTCCTCCCAATCAACCTCAATGGTGGGATCGGCGGCACGAGCAAGAGCGGCGGAGACACGATCAGGGACGCTGCGGCGCGAAGGCGATTCAGGATCACGCAGAGCAGAGGCAGCATCGGCGGCCATGTCTTGCAGCATCTGAGTCAGGGACTCGGTCTGGTCATTGTTCTCGACATTGCCGTCTGCTTCGTGACCATTGTCTTCCGTCTCCGCATCGGAGACGTCGGCCTCGTCAGCTTCATTGAACTCGTCCTCTGCCACCTCCTCTTCCGTCTCGTCACCCTCGGCCTCCTCGACCTGGCCATTCAGCGACGATGGATTCATGTCGGGACGCTGCAGTAAAATGGCCGCCTTGACCGGCGAAGCCGGGCGCTTGGCCGGCGTCTGCAGCAAAGACAGCTTCATCGGCGAGCGAAGGGTATCGTCCTGGCCGCCAGCCGCGTGGTTCTTGGGGTGCACTGGGAACCGTTTGGCGGGAGAGAACAGGACAGAAGAATGGCTCTTTCCCCCGCCGTTGCCGTCACTTTTGTTGTTGTTGCTGCTGCTTCCGCTGTTGTGCCTGGAGGTCTTTCTGGTCGAGGCCAAAACGCCGTCCATCGTCACAAGGCCATCCAGCCGGCGCGCCGGGGAGTTCATGAGGCCCTCCTTGACAGGAGAGGGGGGGGGACGGCGGGCTGGGCTCGTGAGAAGGCCTGTCTGGAGGTCAGGGGGCGCCAGGGCTGTCATCGACACCAAGTTGGCGGTGATGTCGCGTGTAGAGGATTCGAGGTCGAGGCCGGCGTTGGCTAGTGCCTTGGTGCGCTCAGCGGGCGTGATACCGGCAGCGACAGACGGCTTGGTGGGGCTCCGCTCAAAAGGCTTGAGGTGGGACTCGTCACTAGCACCCAGCTCATCCTCGGAATCGACGTCAAAGTCGCGTGCCAGGCGGACTTGCGTGACCTTCTTAGGGCTGAGCGGTGCCGACGGTTTGGCGGATGCAGCCCTGCCCGAGGCCGTTCTTGAGCGAGGGCCGGCAGTCGATGTCGATGTCGCTGCAGCCTTGGATGTGTTGGCAGCTCGCCGGGCTGGCTTGGCCTTGAGGCCCGTCGATGTCGTCGTCGTCGTCGTCGATTCGGTGGCCGTGTCAGATGCGGGTGCCTTACCACCTCCTCGGGCCGGAACAATGTTCTCCTTCTCGGGCTCTTCAAAAGTGACCTTCTTCTTGATGGCCGCCGACTTGGCCGCGACGGTGGCCGATGCACTGCGGACGGAGATGCGCGTCGTGGCCGACGGCAAGGTGTTCGCGGCGGCTGAGCTGGCTGTTGCCGATGTAGCACGGGCACGCGTCGCCCGCTTCTTTGCCGGTTCTTCGGGTGCATCCTCGGCCAGTGTCACCGTCTTCTTAGCTCTTGTTGCACGTGGAGCCGGCGCTTCTGTAGTGGATGCGGCTGTGACTGTGCTTGTGTTTGTGCTCGTAGAAGCCCGCGAAGACGGCCGGGCCGCCTCTGGCACTGGTGTCTTTTTGGTTGGAGGCCGGCCGCGAGGACGAGGTGCAACGACTGCGGACGCGGACACGGGCTCCGCCTCAACTGGCGTCTTCTTGGGGCGGCCACGGGCGGCACGCACAGCTTTCTGCATGGTTGGCAGCTGGGGGCGGTCGAGGCCGAGCTCGTCCAGTTCGTTGTCGGTCTCGACGTCGTCGGTGCGGAGTTTCCGCTTGGCAGCGGCCGATGCAGTGGTGGCGGTGGCGGTGGACGTTCTCGCTCGAGACGAGGCCGTGGCAGACTTGGCTCGCGAGGATGCAGTCGTGGATGTAGGCGCGGAAGACGACATGCTGTCGGCTGTTGTTGCTTTCGCGGCGGCACGCGCACGCGTCATTCTCTTGGGCGGGGACTGGGGCTCCATGGTGGTTGTTCTGAAAGGGGAAGGATGAAAAGCAAGCAAAGAAAGACGGAATGTAAGAACAGAAAACGAAATGGGAAAAAAAGGAAAAGACGTCGTCGTGTTTTGCCGATATTCAGGAAAGCGCGGCCATCGATGTTGTTGATGGCGAAAATGGGTGCGTCCCGTCGGGTCGATGGCGGTTGCTGTTGTTGTCGGCGGTGTCGTGTTGTCGTGGTCGTTGTCGCGCTTGTTGTCGATGGTCGGTTGTTGATTGAAGCAAGAAAGTTGAAATCACAAAGTGTCGATGCAGATGCCGTTGTTTACCAGGTCTCTGCAAAAGGAAGGAACTGTCTTACTCCTTGGGTCCGGTAGAGAAAGCAGGAGCGGCAAGTGGAGACAGTCGGACACGGACCTGCCTAGGGTAAACAGGAGCGGTTGCCAGGCAACGCCAAAGAGCTTGCAGCCCGAATGGGATAGCAGTCGTATAGTGCCAAAATTGTTTGTACTGTATTTTGCACTGTCCTCACGGTAGTCTCATAGATCACCAATCTAGGCATGCCATTTTTTATTTTATTTTATTTTTTTGCTGCGGCATCTGGTTGTTTGCTTTACATAATTTGCAATTGGTTTTCTCTCTTGGATTGATACGTCCAAGCCTCGCATTGTTGCGAAGTGGACGTGTCATCCATACAATCATCGACGTTTTGTTACTGCAGAATATACGCAGCGAGCACAGTGCGGAGTATTACCTGCGTCGTATAGCTGGCAGGACTCGACGGTGGAAGTGGATAGGAACGTGAGGAATGGCCGGCTATGAATTATGCATATGTTCTGTCTTAAGTCGTATTACTCCGTCCCTGCCACCGATGTCCATGTCTGCAGGGATGTGGCATTTGTCGACACAGCAAAGGCCGTAAATAAGGGTTTAAGTTGTTTCCGACGGGCAGCATCCGAATGTTGTCTCTTCGTCTCAGGCACGTCAAGGCAGATTTACGGCGTAGACATTTTACTGCTCAGCTCAGAAAGCGATACTCGAGGGAGCTGTAAAACAAAGTAGCATATGGAACTCCGTCTTTCGTCTGCCTTTCTACTAGCGGTGGTCAGCATAAATCGGGCAAGCAATGTAGGATTCTCGTAAGGACATCGTAGTGTCTAGGGAGTGTACTGCAGAAACGGGTCTTGAAGACAAGTTGCGAGTACTGGACTGGACCATCTGAGCCGGGAGGTTGCAGCGCTATGATGGTGTTCCTGTTGCGATCGGTGCTATCCGGTCGAGTTGTGTTTACTTGAATACGCCATCACACTTTTATCTATCCTTGTATTTTAGTTTTATGTTTATCATTATTATTATCCGCCTTCTTCAGCCAGTCCTGGCTTGGATATCTTTACGTGTATTGTACAAACATATTCTCACCAATTTTTTGTTGAAGTTATACTATTTATTTTCAAATGGATTTTTTTTTTAAAAAAAATGTAATGAATGAAGAAAGAGAAGGAAACAAAAAGAAAAGAACACAAAAACCCCTTGTTGATCATCCTCGAGCTTATTTCCGTACTTAAATTACCACCACTCCTACAAGCGACAATCTGCCTTGACTTGTCTCTCAATATCATACGGCATATTACCATACGAAATACTCCACCTCACACGACAACTTGCCTTTGCGGATTGTGGCTTTGAATGGCCAAGCCAAGCACAATAATACGTCGTAAAATTGTGTGTCTGTGTGTGATTCGCCCAGCAGAGGACCCCAATGTCCAGACCGACCCAGCTCACCCACTGTCATCCCCTGTACCCCACCTGCCCCTTCCCTCCTAGCGCCCGGGCATTCCGCCCGTTGAGCCTGGCCCTTCCGTGCAGTTACGCGCCAAGATCGCCCTAAGGCAAGGGCCCAACGCCCACTGGCATGCATTAGACTTGTCGAGAGCGGCTGCAACGTTGATTGTGGTCGTCGCGAGATTGCGTCACGGTGTGTTGCAGCATCCCGAGGGCCGACTTTGGCTGTCAGACGCAGGGGCTGCACGAAAGGTGTGCACACGGCGTACGACGTACTGTGTAGACGCATTGCAAGATGGGACGTATTTGGCGAGACAACAAGTACGAGACAGCTCATCTCGGCATCCTCCGTCCTCTCATGTGTCGTAAATGGACGTCTCGGACTGCAAAGATCAAAGACTCAGGGACAGGCCCATGTCTCACACGCTTTCTGTTTGTCTTGGTCTTTGAATGGAGGAAAAGTCATGCCACTGCTGCGCCATGCTGCCCTACAAGGAAGCAAGAACCGCGCTCCCTTTCAAAAGGACGTCGCCGCGGCGCCAATCAAATGAGACGAAAGCCGAAACCAAGCAACCGATGCGATGGTATCTGACAGAGGCCGCCGTCAAGCTGGTGGAGAAAGGAGCGAGACTACTGTCGGGCACGCGTGACACCGTCCTAGTGTCCCTCCACTCGTGCTTCCTGCTCTTTGTTTTGCGAGACCGAGCTGGTCTTACGGCTTAATTTGGATCCTTCTTGTTGGCACGGTCTGGCCGCCTCTCGTTGTCTTGCTTGTTTTACAACAGAGCACGCAGTATCTAGAATGTATGCTAAGCAGCTGCTCATAAGGAGTTTAGTCTGTGCAATAGACCATCTCTGCCAACCTCAGCCTAGTGTTAGTTTGTTTGGTTGGTTTCGTTTTGGCAGCAGGCGAGGAATGCCGGCTGTCTAACTAGTATACACGCTCGTTGGTCTTGGTGCAGAGAAAAAAGGGTGGAAATACAGACTTCATCCATCTCACAATATATGATCCCCAGCTGCATCTCCTCCTTTGAAGTTGTCGGTGGTTGGGCCGTTGTTTTTGTTTGCATTTCATGCTTTTTTTTCTTCTTCTCTTTCTTCTCTTCCTCTCGGCCGTCAGCGTCCATCTTGTGTTGATCTGATACCCGGACGTGTCTGTTTCACCATTTCCCTTCTTTCTTCTATTTGCAGCGTCAAAGCTTCTTTGCCAGCTCTCCCACCGCGCCTTCCCGCCCGTTCCTTCCCTCTTTGATACTGTTTCCATCCTCGCCCGTGCCTTCCGCGGCGGCCATACAACTCGCCAACGCCGCGCCAAAGGCTCCGTGGGCGAGACACGACACTTTGACCTGCCTCAGTTTCGGCCTGACTCGATGTCATGATCGACCAGCGACTGGGCTTGCCTGCACCTCGTTCGTACTCATCAGTTTCGTCTGACTCGTCCGCCATGGCTCTGTCCAACCTTGTTGTCTTCGGCCTGCTCGCCTCCCTTGCACCAGCCCTTGTCGCTGCCTCGGCCGTCCCCCTTTCTCCCGTCGACATCAATAACAACAACAACGACTATGGCCTCAACCTCGAGCGCCGCGCCCTCCCAAACAGCCCCTCCGGCAACTACTCGCCCCTCGCCGTCGACTGCCCGGCCGCCCGGCCCTCCGCCCGTGCCGCCAACGCCCTGTCCCCCAGCGAGACCGACTGGCTCGCGCTGCGCCGCAACAACACCCTGCAGCCGCTCATTGATTTCCTGGTGGCCGCCAACATCTCGGGCTTCGACGCCAAGGCGTACATTTCCGGCGCCTCCGACGCCAACCGGCCCAAGATTGGCCTGGCCATGTCCGGCGGCGGCTACCGCGCGCTGATGAACGGCGCCGGCTTCTTGGCCGCCGCCGACAGCCGCACCGCCGACCAGCCGGCCAACGGCAGCATCGCGGGTCTGCTGCAGGCGTCCACGTACCTGGCGGGTCTGTCGGGCGGCGGCTGGCTGGTGGGCTCCATGTTTGCCAACAACTTCTCGACCATCGTGCAGATGCGCGACGGCTACCCCGGCTCGGATCTTTGGCGGTTTGACAACTCCATTTTCGTCGGCCCCAGCAAGGACGCCCAGGACAGCGGCAGCAACACCTCGCGCTCCGCCAAGCGTGACGACACCGCCGACGTGTCTGTGGAGCGCCGCGGCATCCTCTCGACCGCCGAGTACTGGACCGACGTGGCCCATCAGGTCGCCGCCAAGGCCGACGCCGGCTACGAGACGTCGCTGACCGACTACTGGGGCCGCGCCCTCTCGTACCAGCTCATCAACGCCCCCGACGGCGGCCTCGACTACACCTTCTCGTCCATTGCCCTGACCGACAACTTTGCCAGCGCCGACACCCCGTTCCCTATCCTCGTGGCCGACAGCCGCGCCCCCGGCACCACCATCATTGCCCTGAACTCGACCGTCTATGAGTTCAACGCCTTCGAGATGGGCTCCTGGGACCCGACGACCTTCGGCTTCGTGCCCACCGAGTTCCTGGGCTCCAACTTCTCCAGCGGCGAGGTCCCCACGGCCAGCGACAGCCACTGCGTGCGCGGCTTCGACCAGCTCGGCTTCGTCATGGGCACCTCGTCGACGCTCTTCAACCAGTTCCTGCTGGCCAACCTGAGCGCCCAGGCCAACGTCCCCACGTTTGTGCTCAACATCATCGAGGACCTGCTCACGGACCTGGGCCAGGCCAACAACGACATTGCCCAATACGTGCCCAACCCCTTTTACAAGTACCACCCGGCGACCAACGACTTTGCCAACGCGACCCAGCTGACGCTCGTCGACGGCGGCGAGGACCTGCAGAACCTCCCGCTGCACCCGCTGATCCAGCCCGTGCGCGCCGTCGACGTCATTGTCGCCGTCGACTCGTCCGCCGACACCAACTTCAACTGGCCCAACGGCACCGCCCTGCGCGCCTCCTACGACCGCTCCTTGGGCGCCATCGCCAACGGCACCCTGTTCCCGCCCGTCCCCGACGACCACACCTTTGTCAATCTCCAGCTCAACCAGCGCCCCACCTTTTTCGGCTGCAACGCCAGCAACTTCTCCCTGTCGGACGGCCAGACCCTGCCCCCGCTCGTCGTGTACCTGCCCAACGCCCCCTTGAGCGAGTTCAGCAACGTCTCGACCTTTGACCCCAGCTACCCCTTGGCCCAGCGCAACGCCATCATCCAAAACGGCTTCAACGCCGCCACCCGCGGCAACGGCACCCTCGACGCCCGCTGGCCCACCTGCCTGGCCTGCGCCGTCCTGAGCCGCAGCTTCACGCGCACCCAGACCGCGGTCCCCGCCGTCTGCAGCAGCTGCTTCGCCCAGTACTGCTGGAACGGCACGCTCAGCACCGCCGACAACGGCGCGTACGCGCCGGCCCTGCTGCTCGAAGGCGCCGCGTCGTCCAACGCCACAAACGCCGCCGGCCGTCTGGGCGCCGCCGGCCATGGCTGGGCCAAGGCGCTGGCCGTGGGTGTGTCGGTCGTGGTCGTGCTGGCACTGTGAGCAAGGGGCAGATAATGGAAAAGGACAGATTGAGAAAAGCTAATGATTTATGCGGGTGTCTTTTTTTTTTTTTTGGTTTTGTTTATTTCCAAGATTGGAACGATCTTTGTAACATTAAGCAAGACGGCCTTGGCCGAACCGTTTGCGGCGTACGTTTCAAAAATGCTAGAAATTGAATAACGTGTAAACGTGGACACGGTGATATTAAGTAAAAGTAAAAGTAAAAGTAAAAATAAAAATAAAAATAAAAAATATAAGTGCAGGGTTATGCTCCGCCAAATGAACTGGAAAGTAAAAAGTAAACCTCAAAGGGTGGTATCATATTGAGCACAAGATTCTCGCAATGCCATTCGTTGGACCGCATTTGTCCAAATCCCATTCGTCAAGGCACATAGTGCTCTTTGCATGACAAAAAGACAAATACGCGGGAAGCAAGAAGAAGTATTAGAGAAAATATAAAGGGGCCATGGTAATATGCCATGTCCGTGGCATGGACTGGAATCGCACATACTGTGAAGACTGAACTGCAAAAAAGGGCGAGATGCAAGCGTTCGAGTACGAATGTGAGTAGAGGTGAGGCTCGCACATAAGCAGACCAAGAGCGCAGAGTTCGAATAAAACAACACCCACCATGTTGCGTTGCAGTCTCAGCCAAGACTTTTGGTGATCCCATCATATCCTGCTATCCATCTCTCGTAGAATTGCACAACTTGTAATCTTGAGAGAATGTGAAAATAAAACAACGAGACAGTATTACTCATCAAACATAAAATGGGGAGATATTAAGTCGCCAATGCATATGAAAATGAACACAGGAAATGCAGCGCAGAAAAAAAAGGGCTATGCGTATGCACACGCTAAAAAGGTAGGAAACTTTGACCTGGCCTCTGGTTCGTTGTTATCGGAACGCGTTGCGGTACGGACTTTCGCACTTGACTTCCCGCACGCCTTCAGGCAACAGCCGCATCCACTCGATCCAACCGGGCTTGTCGACCGCGCCATCGACGAGTCGGAGCGTGAGGTTCAACTGTGTCCCCGGTGTTGTTGCTTCAGGGCTCGTTGGTAGCGGCTTTCGCGAAGGCGCCAAGAGAATTGACGGAAGCCGAGCATCCGACGTGATTAGGATGTGGAGCGGTGCAGGGAAGCTCGTGAGACGCTCCTTGTCGGGGTTTCGGTCCTCAATGATCCGTGGGTAGTTTGACATGAGCCGTACGTGGAGTTCTGCAGCTGAGAAAGCAGACAGGGGGCCGCGAAACTTTTGATTGAGGCGTGTGCTGAGTTCGTCGATGAGTGCACGTGTAAAGGCGACACGTCCGAGCGCCCGTTTTGGATCTTCGCCAGCAGAAGCGGCAACCAGTTCAAAGACGCCTTCTCGCCGTGCCATTTTAGAGCAGGGATAGAAGGCTGCGTCCATAATCATCAACGTGTCCGACGTTGCGTCCTCGAGAACTTGTTGGATACCGCTCCAGCGGATGGTCGTCGTCTGAGTCGAAACTTTTTCCATGGAACTATAAACATCAAAATAATGTTAGGAAACAGCCATCTTTGAGCGTCGAGCAACTTCGGACTATAAATGTGGGATATAATAATAAAAATGAATAAAAATGATGTTGCGTAGGGCTCGGCAAGTATAAAAATGAAGAGAAAAAAAAAACTAGACCAAAAAAACAAAACACTTGCCTCGAAAGAACCATCTCACGCTCTACATCCAGGTACGTGTGACCGACATAGTAGACAATCTTGAGCGTATCGCGCGAGTCGCGGTTGTTTATAAATTGTGACGCAGTGTGCAAAAGCCAGCGGTACGGGCTCTGTGCCCCCACGGGAATCGCTTTGATGTCCACCGAATAATTGTATTTCTTTTCGAACAGTTCCGCCAAGTCGTCAATGGCGTCCCGGACCTCATAATCGGTGTCGTTCGACCACACCAGGATCATGACTTGAACAGCATCGTAGCGTGTGCGGCTGGGGTTCGTGCTGTTGATAATGCGTGCTGCGGCGTTTTGGAGATCACCCGAGAGGCTCTCGATACCCGGCAGAGCGGCCGAAGCGAGCTTCTCGAGACTGCGACCTGACGGACCCGAAGGCAGTGGGGTTCGTAGGCGTGCCTCGGTTCCGACAGACAGCCGGCGCGAAATGGGCGGCGGTAATGGGATGGGATGCGGCTTTGCTTGTGCCTGGAGAAGGGTGCGAGAATGCGGTGGCTGGTGCTGTACGTTTCGCTGCTGTGGCAATTGTGACTGTGGTGGCGACTGGTGCTGCTGTTCGGCCATTCGGTGCGGTGTCGTTGGGGTTGGCGTGGTGTCGATCTCCATGTCTTGCGCGTCAGACTGCCCAAAGGACACTCGGCCACCTCGTGCCGGACTGATGGGTCGGCCAGCCAGGGGACTGTATTCTTGCGTCGGGCTGTGCGATTTGTACTTTCGTACCGCGTCTTCCCAGGTCATGTTGTGATGATTCGGGTGGCACTGTTTTCGGAAAATCAATATAACGTAAGCATCTATAGCCTGCATCCTCTTCTTTTCGGGAACTGCCACTTTCGTATCGCCGCCTCCCAGGAGAGAAAGCTGGCAAATAGCCAAATATAAAATAATCAAATTCAAAACCACGAGAAATACGTACAGCAACTCGTCGGCGCCGGCAGTCGATGCAGGCACCAAGCTTGCGGATCAAGGCCGCCTTTTCTCTTTGTGACGCAGAAAGGGGGCCAGTGCGTCGGCGACTGGGCCGCCGAATGCCTCCAAGGTCGGAGCCGTCCTTGACAGAGAAGATGGCCTGTGCGGCAAATGTAGGCGAGACCTCGTCCCCTGCGATGTATGGCTGCGCGTCACCGGTGGACTCGGCCACCGTGGCCGCACCAGCGCTTCCACTCGTCACCGTTGTGACAGTCGGAGAGGTAGATGTCGTCGCGTCCAGCCGCATGTGTGGCGAGGAGGGTGTTGAAGGCGTGCGGCCCTGGTCGGTGGCTGCGGATCCGGCGGACATTGGTCTATGCTGGGTTTGGCGTGAGTCGTCTCGCAAAGGGGGTGCTTCGAGAAGGCTAGGCGCAGGATGCATTCTATGGCGTGTAAAGGATCCGAACTGTCGTTGGAACGCAAGTCTCTGCTTCACTTGACAATGCCTGCGGAAGAGAACGGATGTGAAGGCAGATAATGACGGGTTTAAATAGAGGCGTAAACGCTTGTAACGTTGGTTGACTTCATGATAAGGACGTGAACCTATATGGCAACGAGTTGAGTGGGATGGTAAGATCGTGTGTCAGCACTCCATGGGGACGGAGGTCGAGGGTTGATCCAGATGCGATGTAAATGTGAGATGAAGTTGATGACCAAACCGAGAAAAAGCTGAGAGACGCACAGCAGCACCGAGGCTTGTGGGCTCGATTTATGTATCGACGATAGATTTGAAAAAAAAAAAAAAAAAACAAGACCGAACGAGGTCAGAGCATCGACGAAGGAGACACCAAAAGAGGACCCGGAAAACGAAGAAAAGAAATATAGAGTGGTCCAGAGGTAGAGTGGTCCAGAGATAGTACTACCAGAGTATCGGCGTTCGATGCAGTCCACCACGGAAAGAAGCAGTGACAAGTAGAGTTGCTCACCAGAGAATGGCCGCACCGGATGTTGGGTTGAGATCGAGGACGGACCATGCGGAGACGAGGAAGAGTCGGATGGGAGGAAAAGCCTCTCGCCACAGGAAAGGCGGCAAGGATGGTCGATGGGTATTTGAAAATAACGAAGCAGGTGAACAAGCCTGATGCTCCAATAGGCGCAGAAAGAGCGAGCCTAGAGGAGAGGCGTGCGTACGCAGTATAACGGCGCACAAACAAAAAAAAAAGAAGGAGGCAAAGAGAAGACAGCAGGAGAAGAGACGTAGGGAAGGACAGATCGTTTGTCCAAGCACGATGCAGTGCTGTGGCAGCAGCCGCCGTTGCAGCCACTGTTATTCACTCGTTCGTGTTGTCGCTATCACCGGTAGTGGTCGCCCTTGCAATGCCACCACCTGTGTAGGCGTAGTCCAGGTGCTGAAGAGAGATTGTGATTTGCTGACGCAGGTGCCGTTCGAACTTTGTAATTACTGTGGCTGGCAGAGTGGTATTTTTGCTCACACGGAGCGGTTCGTTGCGGGTGGCAGCAAGGCACCGGGAGGGGGGGGGGGGGGTAACAAAGGCAAAAAGGAGTGTGAGTGGTGAGTGTGTGAGTCGGGCAGCGGTGGTGAATGCAGATGGAACGAAAAAGTGAATGAGCAGGCAGACCAAGAAATGCCTTGGATAGTGCCGATAGACGGAGTGGCGGAAACGAATATGTTGTCTGTGTTTATGTAGCGATTTTCAAAGGCGTCGCCCTGGACTTTTTCTGGACACTCGGGCTGTTGCGTTCTTTTGATATTTACCATGGGCTCCTAGAGCATCTTTGCAGTTCCGCGTGGAGGCGATTTATAGTTCGCCGGTTTCCTTTTTGGTTAAGACCGCGGCCGATTTGACGTCTTGTAGATTTGTCGTCTCCGAACTGTCTACTACTTTTGCCGCTCAGTTGTGTGGTCTGGCGATATAGATGGTGTGGAACAGAGAAGAACAGGGCGCGTAAAGAGAGCCGCAGGAAGATGTGGATGGAGGGAAAAGCGGCAACGGTTCGGCGAGAAAGAAGCGGAAACGAGAAAGAAAAGGAATACGAGGATGAGCTTATGTCTTCAGAAGAGGCGTTTTCATAACAAAATTTGTATCGACTTGACTGGCATTTGTCCCGGGTTATTTGTTGTTGCTGTTGCTGTTGTTGATTTTTTTTAGGCGAGATATACCAAGACGTTCGTTGGGCGAGTAGGAAGAAAAGGTGGCCAGGAGACAGTCGAGTCAGTTGGCGTTGGCCGCACTCTCGCGGGCTTATCTCAGGAGCATTCCGCCGTCAAGCTTGGATATTAATGTTGATGCTGCCCGAGTATCAGCTCCTTTTGAGAGCTGGCACGACAAAACGACAGCCGGTGCAGATGACAGCCAACCACGCTGTGAGAGACCGAGAGCGCGAAATTTCAGACTCGAAGAGGAGGGGGGACGGCAGCCAAAGCGAGCCTGCAGCCCAAGGGGGAAAACGGAGGACGGTAGCTGTCTGGTTTTCCACCACACGGATCATTCGTGGGGGGACAAACAGGCCGTGGTGAAAACGGAACCTGGCGAAGCGAGAGAGAAAGTCAAGAAGACGATAAACTACGCCAAGGCGAGGGTAAAAAAAGCAGGAACTGATAGAGAGGCGTCAAGCCGAGGGAGTGTGAGGTTGTAGATCTGCAAAACGAACGTGTATTGACAAAAGAAGGAGGCCAGCGACGAAGGGAGAAACGTGGACCTCAAAGGTCAGAGGCGCTTTGAGGATGGTTGGTCACTCCGTGCATCTATGCCAGAAGGCTGCGTCGAACCTCAGCTCTCTGTTGTCAGAGGCCTGCAGTAAAGAAGTGAAGAGAGAGGGGGGTGTTGATGCTGACAATAAAGAGACCTGGGATGGGAACAGGTGAAGGAAAAAGGACGAGGGAAAATGGCGATTAACAGATGGAAGGTACATGAGAAGGCAAGGCTAGCGTGCTCCACGGAAGGGAGACCAGACGACTCCGAAGTAGGCATGTCTGCGTGTGTGGACGGTGTAAGTGAGTGGGAGGGAGTGTAGGTTGTGGGTTGTGGGTGTGGGTGTGGGTGAGGCCGAAGTGGTAGCAGAGGTGTTTGCGTAGTGCGCGGGAGCGACGTGCTGGCGAGTGTGGAGGTCTCGAATTCACGGAGTATTGACGGGGTAATAATCATCATCACCAACACAAGACACGAGGGCAGCTCCTGCCGCCGTCCCCCCATGTATCGACCTATCGGAAAGAGAATGAGCGTGTCGAGGGCAGGTACGAGTGGTGTAGCGTTGTGGACGCTAGGCCAGGTCCATCAAGCAGGTGAACGGAGGAGAAGGCACGGCTAACGATGTTCTGGAGCAGCTTCCCTCTAGTCTACGTGGATGGCGCTGTCGTGCTTGCCTATTTGGCCGTCGTGCTGTCCTGGGTTGCGCATGTGTTTATCACAAGGAAGGCGAGGAAGATGAGGAAGATGAGGAAGGTACGGTGGGCCGGCAAACAGTAGGAACAGGAAGGCGGAGGCCAGACCAAGCGGGACTGCATACAAAAGTGATACTTGCAGAGGAAAGTACAAAACTGTGACCATCAGATACTGGCAAGCGTCAAGGCGATCAAGGCAGGGAGGGCGGGCTGAAAGAAGAGGGGGTCCGCTGTGTGTATTGTGTATTGTGTATTGTGTATTGTGTATTGTGCGCGGGCTACGAACTGCTAGGACCTGCGGGTGGCGGGACACCGAAACCAGGCGAAGGAGGTGCCATATTGCAAGGGCGAGCACGGGGTAAGGGGAGGGGAATTGCCCACCGGACTGGTGTTGCGCAACTGAGGAAGGCACGGCTGGCAGTATCAGTATCTACTTCGTACTTCGGCACAGCAGGTGCGGATGAGTTTACCGAGGGGGTCGTGCAAAGCCAAAACGGCAAGAGCAAGAAAGGAAAGCAGCGCCCCGGCACCTTCCCTTCTGCGTATAATGCGCCGGTGGTCTGCAATGGGTCCTGTTCTCGTCATCTCTCCCCGTCGGTGAAAGAGGCGAGATGCGGGCAGCCGACCGAGTAGCGCCAACGCCATTCCGCGGGAAAACTGGAGACGCCTGCGGTTACTTGTTACGAGAAGTGGAAATAATGTGGATTGTCGAGCGAAGAAAAGACAAGGTGAACGGAACCGGGGCTCGCGGGGCTTGTGAAAGTGGGCTTCTTTGGCTCGACGGGGGTAAACATGAGCGATGCTGAGGAAAGAGGGACCGACAACCGACCGGTGCTGGGAATAACACAGGAAACAAGTGAGAAATGGGAAATACGATAGTGGGAGCTAAATTAGCTCGTTCCTACCTGAACAGCACTGTAATACCGTGTAGACCTCTGTCTTCGACATAGCAGTGAGAAAACTGAGGCTGCAACGTGAATCGAGTATCGAGGCATCGTTTTCGCTGCACCTCGGCTCGATGTTGCAGCGAATCCATTTCTTGTCCCCTCGTTTGTGTCCGCCCTGGTGGTGCTGCCGGTGTATGTACACCTGTAACGGAGCGTGTGCTCTTGGCCTTGATCTACCCGGGAAACATGACGAGAAAAAAAGGACATTCATCGAGGTGTGACAGAGAAAATTCATCAAAAATGACAGGTAACGTATACATTAGTTGTTGAAGAGGGGGAAATTCCCGGTTGTCTTGGTCGACCCATGTCCTAACCACCATGATGGGACACCGAGTTCTGCTAGGGTCTCAAAGACCGATCTGTACTCTGAGGTATGCAATGCTATGGAAAGCGTCCCTCTTGTTTGGCCCCTCCACTCTGCAATAAAGTCGCAAGACAATATGGTGTTTTCGAGAATGTGGCTAAGTAGGTGGTGGCAGCTTGTGGCTTGTGGCTTTGCGGTCATGATCAGAAGCCAAAATCTCGAGAACAAATAAATTACGAAATACGATTAGGATCAGTGGGAACATGACCGGCGCATAAGTTCAGGACCGGAATGTGACGTCCGCAATTTGGTGTCGACAGGCTTCTTTACTGCGGGCACGGAGTAGTACCTTTGCAAGAAATACATGAAAGGGGATCTCCTACGCGAGGAAACAGAGACAGGGGCCTAAAATCCAAAAGCAACAAAGGTGTAATTACGGAGTACAGTCAACAATGTTATTCCTGTAAATAGACTTGACTCAAAAGCCATGCCGCTCAGACAAAGAATTCTATCAAACCTTGCGAATGTTGGCCGTTCCATTCCCTTCCCGCCCCTTCTTGTTCGCCTTCTCCGGCTCTGGACGATTCCTTGCCGCCACAAGCACGTCGACAACCGGGGATCTACGTTTTCCGTACTAGGCGAAAGGCGGGATACGGAATATGGGCAAGGGACAAAAGGAACATTGCACTAACCCGGGGTGTGTGCACGCCCAGCTCGAAGTGTTTCTTTTTCTGGTTACTTTCCAATTTGCTCGTGCGGCAACCAAACAATGTAGTTTCCCGTGGAGGAAAAGGCCCGTGTCTCACACAGACGTGTGATGTGATATGCCCCCCCTGTCCCCTGGTCCTCGACACCGAGTACATCACCGATGCAATTGGCTCAACTGGCACTGGTCTTCTTCTCACCGGGCCAAGCCGCCAGCCTCACCATCTATGTCGTTGTTTGAGCTCCCCTTTCATGCTGTCACTCATCGTCTGCTATGCAGCACATGTGCCATCGGTCCCTCAAATATGCCCACTGCACTGTTTTGTCGGAGAAAGACATTGAGAAAATATGTGCCACAAAGGCTCCCGAGAAAGCATTCGAATCACACAGTATCTTTGCTTTGAAGAGAAGGGAGGCCTGGGGTGTACGAGCCGATTTGGGTGTCGCATTGTCCTTCCGACGAAGAAATCGGCCGAGACAAGAGGTGAATGATCTTTGGGTACCATGAAATTGTGGCAGCCGAGACGGGAGGTTCGATAACAGAACACCAAACAGGGAGAAAAGGGCCTCGACGGGGGCTTTGCGGGATAGCGGGAGTGTAATTACGACTTTGCGCATTGCATGAGGCGGGCCTCCGGACCTACTGATATTTGGGCATGGTTCTGGTTTGGCTGGGCCTAGCTGAGCATTATAGAGTACAAGAAAAGCCTCAAAGGGCCACGGAGCCTGGCAAGCGCTGCCGTTATACATCCTACTCGCAAATGTGTTAGCGACTAAGACGAGCATATGGCTACGAGGGGAACGGGGAGCCCCAGAAACTGGATACTTTGGGCACAAGTCTCAACACTGCCCTGTACCGGCGGCTCCCACTCCCAACATTCATGAGCAGGTCGAAAAGGGGCTCACCGGGGGCCAGTAAACAAGCCAGCGAAACTCAATCTCTGACTGGACGGCACGGTCAACGCGATGACACAAGAGCCCAATACGACGTGCTCCGTAATTATTGCATCGGTCCTCCTCTGCTCACGGCGCGCACAGCGCAAATGGCGCACACTGGCACGCATCGTACAGCGGACACTGGCGTCTTGCGTCGGGCTGCGTCGTCCAGGTCTTGGTTCTGCTCTGGCCAGGCCTGTTCTGGTTTGCTGCTGTTTTGTTGCCGCAGCGCTCCCCACACCAGGTGCCACGCCCCGGGAGTTTTGATAGGTCTCTTGCGAATAGGAATGCAGCCGATGCATCCCAAGGTTCGTCCTGAAAGGCCCTGGCGGAGGGCGAATCTGTCACACTGGCGTGGGATGTCGTGCCGCCTGGCGTTGGGGGTCAGACCCGGCCGGTCATTGGTTTTGGACGGGAGGAAGGGGACGTCCCTTGTTTTCCATCTTTTTGGCTTTCCGCCTATTTTTGTCTTTTGTTGGCTGCCACGCGTGCGCGCACGTGCAGAGGATAGCAGGAGACGTGCACGGGTTCGAATGGTGAAAGAAAAAGCGACGCAATTAACCCAAGCGAACTGCTGAAAGAAGGCGGCAATCTGCAATCGCATCTGCCATGTCGAAGTACGATGTAGATGATGGTTCGCAGCTTCCGTTTGTATCCTGCTGCCCTTTTGGACGCTCTCTGTCGTGCTGTGTTGTCGTGTGCCCCGTTCTTTCCTACAGTAAAGCACTCCTGCCCAATCCGCACGACGTACACAAGTCCTTTTTGTGCTATTGCACATGTTGGACCTGGTCAGGAAACTGCAATCCACAAGATCAGTGCCCAAAGAGGGTCATCAAGGCAGGAACGGGCGACTCACGCCACGACAATACACAGACGGCAGGTGCAATGGACAGACATCAGGCTCTATGCAAGTTCGTCCCCCTTTTTTGTTTTCTTCGGGGGGAGGGTGGCATTCCCCTGGGCTCCTTTGACTTTCAACTTCACAATTCTCTCCATCGTCGCCATTCTTCCTCCGTCATCTTTCCACGGCACGCGCATCTCACAGCTTCATCCGTCCACCTGCAGCCGAACATTGTTACGCCACCAGCTCTTTGCAGCCTTTGCACCCACACGCGCCGCCAATCATTGCCGCCCGCTGTGTTGTTTTGTTGTTCATTGTCCTGCAACTCGTCTGCACTCGTCCGCCTCACATCTGTGCTTGTTGTCCTGCAATCTTTTTCTGCAACACAACGCCATCCACCGTGCCCCGCTTGCCGAGTCTTGATTCGCTTTTCTCTATGCTTGACCAGCTGTTGAGCCGGCTGCCAACCGCTTGTTCTCGTTTATTCCGTCCCCCCCTGCTTTTCTATTCTCACTTTGACTTTGCACTGGAAGTGTGTCACAATGGCACGAGTTTGTGGTACGACAGCGGGCATTTCATTGCTCACCTCTCCACCTCTCCAACGCGCGCCGCCCCGCCCACCCACCTTACCACGCTTCACCGTGCGATAGATCCCCATGCAAGGCAAGCTAAACGAACAGTTCTCGATCAGGATCAGCAAGTACCAAGACGCTATCGCGGTGTGCTTTGTGCTTCGGGAAGTCCACTCCGCAAAGTTAAAGTTCCGCCCCCCGACGCGACTCACGGAGGACCTCACTATTTGTGGCTTAGGTTTGGTGCATGACGGGCGTCTTAGCATCATATTGTTCGCTCTCTCGTCTTCCAGGTTCCCCCTGGCTGTCATATTCTCTCATACCTCGACACTCTGGTTTGCTTATCGCCCACCCCGGGAAAAGGGCCGCAAATTGACAACACACATGGACTCGGACGTGCCGCGGCGGGAGCTGTTTCGAGAATCACAAACGACAAAGGATGGATGAGCACGGAAGGACCCTTTGACGATCCACACTCTCAATGAATACTGAGTGTCCCGAAGAACCGTCGAGCCCAGGCCAGTGCATGACTGTTCCCTTGTGCTGTATTGCTCCCTGTGGAGACACTTTCCAGCACAAGTTAATTTTCCGTCCACAACCACATCCATTCCCTTGTAGGAGTGCACACCCCTGGCCGACCGAGAAAAGACCTGCATATTTGTGTTTTGCAAGCCGCAATCTGCAGTCTGCATGTCGACCCTCCTGTCGCGCGCGCTTTTGTTGTTTTGCGATGCAGTTCTTGCGTTTTGCTGTCTCGTGCAGTGTTCTCTGTCTCCACCCAGCAATTCTGTCACATTTCTGCTCATTTATTTTTGAGCCACCGAACGCACAGGACACACTGAGCTGCAGCAACCTGCAGCAACTTGCATGAAGCTCTCTCAGAATGCCAAACACCCTTTGCCTATTCACGGATGATTCTGCCGCAGTACCCGCCATGAATTTTTTTAACATGTTGGCCAGATGTCTTTTATCCCCTGGTTTTTGGACTTCTTTATACACGGCCCAAGTCAACTGCTTGGGCCAGAGCCATGCTCGGTTGGAACGACACGTTTTGTTGCCCACGCTACAAGAGCTTTCAGGCATCTCAGCTCTGGCTTGTGTCCACAAGGACTTGCTTCCACTATCATATTTTATGTTCAAGTTTTTCTTTTGTTCTTTTGTTATAAAGGTGATATATTTTCAAGGTCAGACGCCTCGCCGTTGTAATCCTCGGTGAAGCTACCGTGCACGAACTCGACACATGGCTTTCCCAATACACACTGGCTGTTTCTTGTATCACCTCATTCACGTACGTCGTTTCGCGTGCGCTTTCCTGTTTTCGAACTGTTTCCTTTCGATCCCCTACCTCAGTGTTCTTCGTCGCCGTCTCCGCCTTCTCGCCTTTGTTCATTTTCCATCCCGACTTATTACCTCCGGCCATGTGGCAAGTTCTGCGAGTACCTCAAGCATCGCCCAACATCCTCGGATCTTTTCACTTTTCATGTTTGCTTCGTTTGATACGAGTGGTTTTTTTTTATATTAAAAAAACAGCAAACAAGAGCGGAAATGGTAGCCTTCACTATGGGGTCAAGTCGCCAAATCACAGGAAGCAGTTGCCGATCGCCAACAGAGAAGGCTAGACAGCATAAACGGACAGAGATGTAAGGCCCACATGGATGATGTCTGAGAATGTGGAGAAGGAAAATGATCCTGGGATGCTACGTTGCGCAATTCTATCCAGGGTATCTGCGTTTTCCCGTACTCTTTCGTTTAAGCTGCTCGTCTCCAGTCCCTCTGCTTATGTTCATCGTTCTTGGGTGTGTGATTGGTGGGCGGTTAACCCGGTTGGATCTCCGTTAGCACGCAGAAGGCATCCGGGAATGATTTGGGGTCAGGTTCTTTTCACCTTTGACACGGCAGGTTTTCGATCTTGTTTTTTGTTTCCTCCCCCCACCAACTCTGATCTGTCCTCACCGTGGCACGTTTGGACCAGTCAGCGGGACAGGTGGACGATCATTCCGAAGGCAAAGTTGGGATAGAGCGACCTACCCTCGGTGCTACATCATATGAAACCTCACCGGGCTAGGCTAGGTCCAACGACCGGCAGGTTTATAATCTTATTTTACCACTTTTGATGCGGGTTCGGTGGGTTTTTTTGTCGAAGGAAAACCTCGGTGGTACTACGGCTCACTTCAGCCACACCAAACTCCGAAAAGCGGCCAAACTGCCAAACATACAGGCCCACACACTACGGAACGACCTGTTTTAATATTCCCTCGTCATGTTGCCGATGGATCTTTGTGCCTTTGCGATTACGAGCAGGTGTAAGTTGCCGTGCAGTTTGCCTGGACAGATTCGCTGAGAGAAATGGCTTCTAGGTCTTAGAAGCGAAGAGCGAATGTAATTTGCAAACGAGGGAGTTACCGAGGAGTCTGTTGATATTTGGTTGCATGGAGCCAAAATGCTTCCATCTGTTTCCGTGCCTTTTCAGTACCCTCTATATTTCGCCAATAGCAATGTTTTACACTTTTGACTTTGCTTTTTCGACCGTCAAGACGGCATGTTGTACAAAAGGTACAATGGCACGATACAACACTTCAGAACACTACGAACATGAAAGGGTCACGGTGTGCCGGGACGATGGGCAAGCAGGTGTACGGCCCTCACAAAGGCCCTCAGAAAGTGCCTGAGCCAGGATGACTAGGTACAAGGTCTGTCGGTGCAAGTCATCAACAAGAAATGGAACAGAACAAGGCTATCGACCTGCATCATCGTCTCTTTCGATTGCCGTTTAGTAAGGTTACGATACGGTGGCCGACACCTTGTCAGCTTGCGCCTTGTTGGCGACGATGTATCAAAGACGGGCCGTCAATAGGAGACTCTTGAACGCCTTCAAATAGAGGTGTGCCTACCATGCCTCAACATGCGACAGAAGAGGGAGGGGACAAGCAGCTCTGCTGAGATGCTGGGACAAGTGCCAGCACATGCATGCGCTCGCATTTTTTCAGCTTCTTACCTGCAGCACTGCTCGTCAGTCCTCCCGTACCAGAACAACTATTGTTTTCCCAAAAGCAACACGGCCTTCCTTTCTCCATCCGTTTGACTTTGATACGGGCAGGTCCCACTCATAACGCCATTCCGCTTTGATGTACTCCGTCCCAATACCCAATGGCTTGCTCAAGGCAGTTCGCTTCCTTATTGGCGTGATTGAAGACGAGATGGCGACGTGATTGGGGCAGAGCACATTTGGGGACACTGACAAAAAAAATACGACAGGTCAAACATTTTTGCTCTTTTCGTCACGGCTGTAGTCGGGCTCCAACTGCCACTTCTTTCTCGCCTTGTTATTTCTAGAGTTTGTTTACCACCCAATCGTACGAGTTTCCTAGACAGGACGCCTGGACACAATGCCGTTGATTGTCTTTTGCTGCCTGCCGTCCACTTTTGCCCTCTGCAAAGTCTGCCGCTCTTGTTCCATGTTTGTCTGCATGTTTGGCAGTCAATCTTAGTACCCGGATTCTGCACTTGTCCTGGAAGAAGATTTGGCACACCTTCCCTTCCCGGGCAACCCTCGTATGCATACTAAGAGCTGGTTACTGGGCATACAGTTTGCGTGCATGCTGACAGAGTTTGTGGCCACCGGACGTTGGACAGCTTCCAGAAAAACAAAGTCTTGCGCTGCAGCGGGAAGTCGGACTGGGACATGGCAGTCGACAAACTCGGGCTCAAGCAAGGAGAATCAGGGTGGATGCCGCAACGAAAGCCGTGTGGAATATAGCACTGCGTCAGTTAATTTACTCCTTGGCTGCCCCGAGGACGGGGAGCGGACGGAAAAGAAACGGACAAACGGGAGCTAGGCCGAGTGAGATGCTGGTACACTAGGCAACATCTTTCATCTTCCTCGACATTCGGCATGAGTCATCTAAAGACCATGATCATGCTCGTTTCTCGTTTCATCGAAAAGGACAGCTCGTTGCCGCAAAATGCCTTCCGGAGGCACAACATGCATGTCCAGCGTGAAGACAAGCGCAGGATGATGACAATACGGAGTGGGTATTTGTATTAAGGGCATTAAGCGATATTATACATGTTCTTCTTCATTAACGGCATCGACTCGGCGAAGTCTCTCATTTCCAACGAGCGCTCCGGCTATTTCTTGACGTCGTTGACATCCACGTCCTCGCCGACGGAGAACCGAACCGCGGCCATAACCAGCTCCTTCCAGACCTGAAGCTCGCGCTCGTCCCGCGGGACATAGACAATCAGGTAGGTCGGTGGTATGCGGGCGGCCGGGCTGCCGGCCATCAGATGGCGCTCGCCCCAACCGGCCTTGACGACCCAATAGGCATCGCCGAAGCTGAACTGCATGTGCGAGCTCGCCTCGGGGTGGGCGTGGCAGATCTCGACGGGGGCCCGGGGGAATTTGAACTTTTCCTTGTCCTTTTTGTCGCCCTTGGGAGACGTCTGGTCCTGGCCCTGGTCATGGTCCCGATTCTGGTTTTTGGGTTTGGTCGGATCGGGGTCCGACCACTTGGCGCCCAGTATCACGGCGTCCTTGGCCCACAGCGCAGGTGTCTGGTTCCCTTCGAGCGCCGACGGCCGGATCTCAAGCACGTCAGGATTCGCCGCCGCCACGGCCTCGAGGAACGCCTCCTGGGCTGCGCGCGTCGCCGCCGGATCGCTCGCGATATCGGTTGTCTGCCGCTGGGGCGCCGTGTAGCCCGGAATGGTGGGCCGCGGCCCCTGGCGTGCGGGCAGGGTCGTGTCAATGTCCAGGTACGACTTTTGGGCGCGCGCGCTGCCGCCGTAGCGAGCAAGGACGGCCTGCGACGGCTTCTCAAAGTCGCTGGTGCTGCGGGGATCGCGGATGGCAAAGAGCTGGCCAATGCCTTGGTAGAGCCATCCCCAGACGTTGTGGGAGATGCCGCCGGGCCCGAGGGCAAGGTAGCCGCGGTAGGAGCGGTAGGCCGGGGGCAGCAGCAACAGCACGCCGACGAGGGACGCAGAAGCGGCGGCGAAGAGCTTTGGGCGAGCGTGGCCAAACGTGGCGAGGCGGTAAAAGGCGTCCTCGAGCGGATCGGCAATGGCCGACGGGAGCGGCATAGTGGAGGCGGCAAGGGCAGACGGCAGGGGGAGACGATGAGCTGCAAAGGCGAGGAGGGACTCGAGAGACGCCGTATGCATCAAATTCAAAGCGACGGGCTTCTCGTTGTTTTATGAAAAGCGTCTGTCCTCTGGCTGTTCTGTCTCGGCCACGGAAGAATTCTGCGCCGTCTGGTGCGGGTCACAACGGCCGTGAATGTCGTGCGACACAAGGCAGTACGAAGAAAGACAATTTAAGATTCGGCTCTTCTATCGAATGCCGCGAAGCTGAAATGCCAATGCCACTGCCCGCTGGAGACTGCTCCAGTTTCGTCGCTATCTTTTTGGGGATTGAGAATGGCCACGGCGATGGAAACAAAAGAAGGGAGAAGTGAAGCCAGAAAGCAGGTGAAAATACCGGATGGGCCAGAAGGGGAAAAGGCGACAAAAGGAAGAGAGCCACCGCGAGAAATGGTTACGAGGAGAGCGAAAGGAATACGACCAAGTGCGGTGACGTTGACGTGACGGCGGCGGCGCATCTCGGAGACCGGATGCCACCAGTGAACCGCTAAGCATTGCCAGGCGAGCGCGTTGGCGGGGCGGCAGCAGATGACCAATAGACGACTGTCCCCCGAACGGCATAAGAACACCACAGGGCTGAGAGGGTGGGGTTATGTGCTGTAAAGTCCGCTGTCGCGCGCATGTGGGGGGGTCTCGGCAGCGCTAAAACTGCCAAAAACGAACAAGCTACGGCGCATTATAGCTAGATGCGGCCCTGGCCGGCATCCGGAGCGGCCAAAAATACGAAAGCCGCTCCCGGGCCTTTGGCATGACAAAGAACAGACGAAAAATGGCGCGGTGGGTGAGGTCATCCTCCGCAGTCAGAACGGTAATGTCACAATACTACATGTCGTCCTCGGCTATTGTGTTGGTGTCGTGCTGCAACAACTGCCGAAATCTGAAAGTCTGGACTCTTTGCGGATGCTCGTCTCTGCTTGTCGTCGTTGGTATTTATCCTTTTGTTTTTGTAGAGACGTAAACGGTATCATGTTATCATCGTTGCGCTGTGCTCTGTTTGAATCCTCCAGGCCTACGCGGCCTGTGCATGTTCGATCTGCCGCCTCATCCTTCGTCTTTTCTTTGTATTCCCCGTTTTCAAATTCTCCGCGTAAACTGCCTAGCCACTAGCTGTGTTGTCTGTCCACTCGGAATAAGGGCATTGACTATACACAGCCGCAGTTCAAAATAAGGAGCCAAGATCTCGATCAACCACAACTCAAGTCGGGGCGATTCAAGATATTGTCCGACTCGTTTTGTTGTCTTGTCTGTTTTGAAGATTACATGTTTACAACACAAAGCAGAACCTTCAAGCCGTGACAAGGATGACGGTCGCCAGTCAAACGAAGCAGATGCAATGCATCGCATGTCGTACACATTACGCAAAATACAACTCAGAATGAGCAATTGCAGTCAAGCGATGGTCGTCAAAGGACAGGGGGCGTCAAAGCCTGACACAGCGTCGAGCGGTAAGCATAAATGGAGGCTCCTGATCGACCGCGGGCTGGCCATGCTTTGACAGCCCAGGGGTCCCAACTGCTGCACGCGGAGCCTCCATCGGACTGTGAGGCTGTGAGCACTGCATTACGACGTACGTGCGACGTACTTGTCCGATGAGGAAGGCGACCGATGAAAATCGTCCGAACGAAAGAACAGGAACCTCTACAGTTGCGTAGACAAACGTCGGTAAATGTCCGTTGCACGGTCGTTTCGCTGTACGTTGGATTTTCCAGAATGAAAACAATTCAACCAGAATTTTGCATCAACAACACGACGACATGTGGTTAAACCTAGTCTAGCAAGAAGTCACAACATGCACAAACTCACTTGCTCATGCTCGGTTTGCCCTTCATCCAATATGGCGTACTCGTCATGCTTGACATGTCGGAAACACAGTGAACGGGCAAGGGTCTGTCTGGGCTGGACAGGACTGGACAGGACAGGGCAGGTTGGCGTACGGGATTTCGACATGACCAGCGACAGAAGACAGTACTCCGTACCACTGTACCATTGGCCGTAATACGTGGAGAGCGCTGGTGTCACTTACACCAATTTCAATCGTTCAATCAACACTCGACGTCATTTTCGTCACTGAGACAAAAGGCCGTTGATGTCTTCATGCGGCCGCCTCCGCATCTTTTCATTTATTTTCTCATTTTACAGCATCGTCACTTGCCCCAATTCAGTCACGTTGTCTTCGGATTGTTTTCGGATTGATTATTTCGCCACGCCTCTCTCGTCTCGCCTCCATTCTCTTCACAGGCCATTCTACCAGAAACAGCCCCCACCCCCTTTTCATACCCCCCGTTACAGAATCTCCAGAACTTCCCATAAATGATCGCCGTCTTGTCGTGTCTCGCAACCCTCCCGGCCCGGCACAAAGAGCCAAGCATTTACCATTGTCCAAGTCTTCCAATCCCTGTCTGTTTTGTTCGTCTCTCCACCCTCGTCTTTGAATATGGCACTGTCCAGCTGTCGCCGTTTCTATCGTGGCCGCCTTGACAACACACACAACACACACTGCCACATCCTTTTTACTTCTGGCAGGTAGTTTCCATGAAACAGATAGCCGCTCTTGGAATCGATGCAGGTTTCTGGGCAGACTGTAGTTTACTTTGCACACTTGGAATGCAAATTGTAGAGCGCATGATCTGCTGGTCATCCCTTCTACCCCGGCCAAGGCAAGCGGGCAGGAGTCCAAGAAACTCGCATGTTTTCAGTAAACGGTAGTCCCTACGCCAAAGTCATGTCTTGACATTAATTTCTATGCCTCACCACCTCCTTTTGTCCTCGGAAGGTCTGGATCCCCCCCCAGCTGCTGTTGTCGATCCTGCCGCGTTTTCTCCTTTCTTCGCTATCCTGTTGTTTTTGCCTTTATGTGTCTTGGCTCGCCGTCTTTTGTCTTCCGTGCTTGGCTCTTTTTTTTGTTTTCCTTCTTGTCTTCTCTTTTTTCCTTCCTCTTTCCCCCTTCCTTTACTCTTTCATCTCTCTCCTCTTCCCTTCGTGACCCCATTCTGCTTGTTTCCTGTTTCTTGGCTGGTCTTGGCTGGGTTCCTACCTTTCATCTGATACCCTTCTCTCTCCAATATCTACGGCAATCTTTTTTATTTCATTCTTTTGATATCTCGACGTCCCTAGACGGGCCTTTCATTCTTTTTTTCACGTTGTTATTTCTTCTTCAGTCTTTTCTTTTCTTCCTCGTTCCTTTTGCCTACCATACAAAACGGCCTTTCTGTTTATTCCAGCCCACAATTCCACACGCGCCCGTCATGAAATTTGCCGTCTCGTCTGCTGCCGTGGCAGTGTCCTTGGTGGCCCTCGCGCCCGGCGCGCTGACAGCCGCCGTTGCCAAGAGCAAGAGCCCGACGGCCGGCCGCAACATCGAAGTCACAAAGGAGATGCTTGAAGTCTCGGTGGTCGGTGGCCAGACCTTCCGCGCGCCCCAGGTCCTCAACACCGGATTCATGCAACAAGGCCGCGGTCCTCGTGCCATGGCCAAAGCCTACGCCAAGTTCGGCCTCCAGATCCCGCCCGAGCTGCTCCTGATCCTCGAGGAAATCCTGCTGTCGCTGGGCATCACGCCCGGCAGCGGGGGCATAGCGGGCGGCTCGGGAAGTTCTGGAAGTTCTGGAAGTTCTGGAAGTTCGGGCAGTTCGGGGAGTAGCGGAAGCTCCGGGTCTGCAGGGGGCAACGCGTCGACCGACGCGGGCCAGGGCATGGTCGCCGCGATCCCGCAAATGTTTGACGCGGAGTACCTGGCCCAGGTCACCATCGGCACGCCGCCCCAGACGCTCAACCTCGACTTTGACACGGGCTCGTCGGACCTGTGGGTGTTCAGCTCGGAGACGCCCAAGGCGCAGCAGGGCGGCCAGAAGCTGTACAACATTGCGGCGAGCACGACGGCCAAAGTGCTGGCGGGCGCCACGTGGAACATCCGGTACGGCGACGGCAGCAGCTCGTCGGGCGACGTGTACCTCGACACGGTGAGCGTGGGCGGCGTGACCGTCCAGAACCAGGCGGTGGAGTCGGCCAAGCAGGTGTCGGCGTCCTTTTCGAGCGACGCGGCGTCGTCGGGCCTGCTGGGCCTGGCCATGAACTCGATCAACCAGGTGCAGCCGACGCCGCAAAAGACCTTTTTCTCCAATGCCATGGCCGACCTGGCCATGCCGCTCTTCACGGCCAACCTGAAGAAGAGCGAGGGTAAGTCGCACTTTTCCCCTTTTCCCATTTTGTCCCCCCCCCCTCTCTGGTTTGCTTCGCCTTCATTTTCTAACATGTGGTCTCCTAGCCGGTAACTACAACTTTGGCTTCATCGACACGACCGAGTTCAAGGGCAGCCTCTCGTTCATCGACGCCAACATCACCAACGGCTTCTGGCAGTTTGAGTCGGGCGGGTTTTCGGTCGGCAACTCGTCCACCGCCAACTTCACGAGCTTCCCGCACCAGGCCATTGCCGACACCGGCACCACGCTCCTGTTCTTGCCCGACGGCATCGTCAACGCCTACTACGGCCAGATCCGGTCGGCCGTCAACAGCCAGGCGGCTGGCGGCTTCATCTTCCGGTGCGACGAGGCGCTGCCGAACCTGACCCTGGCCATCGGCTCCTACAACGCCGTTGTCCTGGGCGGCTTCATGAACCTGGCGCCCACCAGCACCAAGGATGCCAGCGGTGCACAGATGTGCTTTGGCGGCGTCCAGTCGTCGGCCGGTTTCCCGTTTAGCATTTATGGCGACGTGTTCTTCAAGAGCCAGTTTGTCGTCTTCCATGGCGGCAACACACAACTCGGCTTTGCCCCGAAGGCCTAGAGGCGTTGGCGCAGGACTCTTTGCGCGGATTTGTGTGTAAACTCGGGCTTGTTTTTCGTATCAGGGTATCTTGGTTCGTGTATCCTGTCGTACTCCGTACGCAGACGATTCGTTTCTATTCTTTGTCAGTTTTGTGCTGTTTCTCTCTTCGGCCTGTCTTGAGCCTGTTCTTTCGTGTGCATATCATTTTCTCTTCCCATCTTGTCGGTTCTCGCCATCGGTACATAGACGAAACGATCCTGTTTTTCTCGTTTCGCACTTTGCGTGTCTGCTCCTCATTCGTCTGAAGGTGCTTGCCCCGTGATCTGCAAGCCGTCCTTTGACAACCAACCGCTCCCTGGCGTACGTTGCCAAACACCGTCGCATTCAGCCTGAGTCTAAGGCTCGCCCTGCCTCCTAATTTGTTCGTCTTTTGCGTGCCTCGTATTTTTTTCTCTCTTCTGTGCTCCATATACTGCGCGTGCTATTGTGTCGCCAACCGCGTCGTTGAGCAGAGCAGCTGTCTGGTTGTTGGACGCACAAAGTGACATGGAATGCAGCATGCGTTGTACTGCATCGTAGACAATGGTGAAAGCGAGACGATGCGAATTGTGAACCGCTGTGTTACCCCTGATATTGGGATGCATTTGCAGGAAAAGGAGGAGACGCGTGCAACTAACCGGATTGCCTATTTGGGAAAGTACAGCTAAAGGAGGCAAACCACCCACGCCGCGAGGCTGTGACGGTTGCCTTGCCCCAGGCCCAGGACGCAGAGTTGAGTAGACAGCTCACAGTACCAGCGACCAAGGAAGAAACAAATACGACAGTCCCGCCGACTCCGATTCAATGTACGAGCTAGCTCGCGTATTGCTCCCTCAGTGCTCAGCTACACCTTACGCGTATTACAAGGTGCATTGTTTGTGCCACTGTACGTCTTATCTTTATCTCTGCCTGCCATTCTGTTGTTCAACGGCTCGTCCATTCACCAAACTGAGATTTCAGATTTCACTTCACCCTCGCCTGAGCTGACAGCTTGCGTCACGTTACTTCTTTTTTTTTAAACATGTCTCCGTGTCGTTCCTTCCCGCGCGTCCTCCCAGCCACCGCCAGTGACAATGACGTGGACTGCCTGAACTGCGCTAGCGCCCTATCAAGACCGCCTTACAGTGACCCACTGTTTATTTGGCTCAAAGCCTCGCCTCGATGATTCCAGCTTATATCTCTTCCTGCGGTACTCGTATTTCTCAGCCCATGTATTCTTGCGTTTATGAGGCAGTTGTCACCGTGTCTCAAGCGTGGGAGCTTTCCGTGAAAAGCACATCTTGCAGCGCTCTTTTGCGTCCACAGCGTGTGCATCGCTCCTGCCGCTCAGTGTCCAGAGCAGCCCACCGCACCTGCCGTGACCAACCGGAAATTCTGCTGCCTACAACTTCACTTCCTTCACACTTCACTCCTCCTCCTCTTTCGCGTCCGTCTTTTCATTCCACTTCTACTCTTCCTCGTCCGCCACCATCATGCCAGAACACGACCCCGTTGTCCTCGCATACTCGCACCTCCGCGACTTCCCACGCGCGGCCGACGCCCTGCAGCTCCTCCGCCGCGTCGCCTCTCTCGTCAAGCCGTTGATGCGCGCCCGCCGCTGGAAGGTCCGCGAGCTCTCCGAATTCTACCCGGACCAGGCCAACCTGCTCGGCCTCAACATCAACAAGGGCCAGAAGATCTTGCTGAGGCTGCGCTACCCAGGCGATGCCTCGCTGTTCCTGCCGCTCGAGCAGGTCGCCGACACCCTACTGCACGAGCTGGCACACATCGTCCACGGCCCCCACGATGCCGTCTTCCATGCCCTCTGGAACCAGCTGCGGGACGAGCACATGGCCCTGGCCCTCAAGGGCTTTACGGGCGAGGGCTTCTTGAGTGAGGGCCACCGGCTGGGTGGGGACTTTGACAACAGCGGCAGAAACAACTGGGGCGCAACGGGCATCACGTCCAGCGGCCCCTCCTCGGCTGCTTCCAACACGCTGAAGCGGCCCATCTCCATGGACGAGGCCCGGCGCTTGGCCCGCGCAGCCGCCGAGCGACGCCAAGCCAAGGCTGCTGAAAAGGAGCGCCAGAGCAGACATCGGAGCAGTGGCAGCAAGAGTACCGGTCACCGCCTCGGCGGATCGGCGTCGTCGCCGGCCAACGACTTGCGCAGCGTCATCGCCGATGCAGTCGCCCGCCGCAATAGCCACACCCCCGAGACCATGCGCGGCTGTGCGACTGACGGACCGCAGTCGGAGTACACCGACCAGACCCGCAAGTGGCTCGCCGAACAGGCGGCCCGCAACGGGTTCCGCACCCAGGCCGAGGAGGACGCCGCCAACGACGCCGCCATTGCCCAGGCCCTGTGGGAACTGGTCCAGGAGGACGAGCGACAGCGGCTGGGCGATCGGTATGTCCCGCCGACGGCCGAGCGGCCAGAGGGCAGCGGCGGGTGGCTGTCGTCACCCAACGGGGACCG
Source organism: Sporothrix brasiliensis 5110 (assembly GCF_000820605.1). NCBI lineage: Eukaryota > Fungi > Ascomycota > Sordariomycetes > Ophiostomatales > Ophiostomataceae > Sporothrix > Sporothrix brasiliensis. The sequence continues at coordinate 4,930,668 of NW_024467139.1, read as the reverse complement.
AAGCCGGGGTGCAAGCAGTGCCTCGCCCATCGTGATTGATGGCGACATCATGCATGTTGACCCGCCTCGAGGACCGCCGCCGCAGCACCGTCGTCCAGCACCGCCTCCGCCAACAACACGGCCACGCCCTACGTCCATGTCTGCTGTCCCGCCAGGAACAGCAACACGCCGCGCACCTCCCCCGCCTGGTCCGAAGCCGGCCGAACTCAGTTCGAGCTCGGGCGCGCGGCCCCGATCGAGTTCTTCCGGCGCCACGTCCTCCAACTCCAGCCGTGGTTGGACCTGCAGCATTTGTACGCTGCACAACCCAAGCACGTATCTTGTCTGCGATGCCTGCGGCGTCGAGCGTACATCCTCGTCGTCGCCTCCAAAAAACGCTGGGAAGGACGGACAGCCATCGTCGCACAGATCTTCGCACTCCCACGCACATTCCAACTCTCCTACGTCCCTCCGTCCACCACCACCACCGCCACTAGCACATCGCCCGGCACCCCCTCCACCGACGTCTAGGTCGGTACCGCTCGTGCCCCGCCGCTCCCCTGCTGCTCAGAATGCGGCCGCTGCCGCCTCAGCCCGCGCATCGGCCATGCGGCAGTCGGGACAACCCGCTAAGAAACCGCGCGTCAAGAAGCAGGTTCGTTTTACTCCCTCGACGCGTGGTGGCTCCGTCTCGTCCATGACCTCGACCAGCGCCAGAGCCCGGCCACGGTCGCCACCGCCGGCGAACTTGACCAGCGGTGTCGACAGTGTTGTCAGCAATGGCAGCTCCAGCAATGGCGGCTCGACGTTTGACAAGATCCTGGCCAAACACAGGCCGGCGCCACCGCCACCCAACCAACCTCCCAGGCCAGCTCCCGCCTCCTCGTCGATCGCATCTTCGTCCAATTCTGCACCGTCTTCGTCCTCTCCGGCACCCGCTTCGGCCACGTGGATGTGCACCATGTGTTGGGCCAACATGGGACATAAGCACACCACGTGCGGCTCGTGTGGGAAGCCAAGAGAAGCATGGCAGAATTGAGCGAGAACCTCAGACAATCGTCCCACGATGTACCTTTACTTGTACCACGCGTTACATTCATAGCCGGCGTTCGTTTGTTCACATTCAGGCGTTTTGGTCATCGTAGAGCATGTATGAGTGTACGACTCTATGTATGGCAATCCTAGAAGCGCACAAATAATGGAAATCAAACTTGAATATTGTCAAGAAAATCTTGAAAATAATGTAACGTTAATGTATTTAACATTCTCTATCGCCGCTTCATTTCAAACACAACATGAAAAAAATCAACAAAACACCGTACCTAGATCACCTCATTGACAAAGCCGTTCGTGTGGCCCAAGCTATGCCTGCTTTACTTCTCCAACGACGCCAGACGGATGCTCACGGCCCGGCGGTGGGCCTCCAGCTCCTCCACCTTGGCCAGCTGCATCACGGCGCCGCCCACATTGCGCAGGCCCTCGACCGTCAGGTTCGAGCTGGTAATGTGCTTGACAAACGAGCCCAGGTTCACGCCCGAGTACTGCTTGGCGAACCCGTACGTCGGCAGCGAGTGGTTGACGCCAGCCGAGTAGTCGCCCACGCTCTCGGGCGTCCAGGCACCGACAAACACGCTGCCGGCGTTGAGCACCTTGGGCACGAGCGCCGGCGCGTCCCGGACCTGCAAAATCAGGTGCTCGGGCGCGTACGCGTTGCTGACGGCCATGGCCACGTCCAGGTTCGGCACCTGCACCGCCACCGAGTGCGCAATCGCGCCGCGCACAATGTCCACGCGCGGCAGCGCCATGGCCTGGCTGTGCACCTCCGCCTCGATCGCCGCCAGCTGCGCCTCGCTGAGGTCGACCGCCAGCAGCACCACCTGGCTGTCCACGCCGTGCTCCGCCTGCGACAGCAGATCCGACGCCACAAACGCCGGGTTGGCCTCGGCGTCCGCCACGACCAGCACCTCCGAGGGCCCCGCCGGCATGTCGATGCCGACACCCGCGTTGGTGTCGTTGCTCACGAGCATCTTGGCGGCCGTGACAAACTGGTTGCCGGGGCCCAGGATCTTGTCGACCTTGCTGACGCTCTCCGTGCCGTACGCCATGGCGGCGACCGCCTGGGCACCGCCGGCCAGGACGATGCTCTCGGCGCCGACCTTGTGGGCGACGTAGACAATCTCGGGCGTAATGGTGCCGTCGGCGCGCGGCGGGCTGGCCAGAACAATGGTGCTGCAGCCGGCGACCATGGCGGGGACGCCCAGCATGAGTGCCGTGCTGGGCAGGACGGCGGTGCCGCCGGGCACGTAGAGGCCGACGCGCGCAATGGGCCGCGCGAAGCGGCTGCAGACGACGCCCGGCATGGTCTCGACGGACAGGGGCTTGTCCTCCTTCTGGGCGGCGTGGAACGTGCGGATGTTGTTGAACGACACGTCGATGGCGGCGCGCGTCTCGTCGGACAGCTGCATGAGCTCCGGCGGGAAGGGTGCCTTGAGCACGGGCGACGTCAGCGACGTGGCCTTTTCAAACTTGTGCGTGTACGAGAGCAGCGCCTTGTCCCCGTTGGCGCGGACGTCGTCGATGATGGGCGTGACGATCTTCATGATGGCCTCGGACGACTTTTGCGACGGCCGCCGAAGGGCCTCGTCAATGTCGGCGGCCGAGACCTTGGACGCGTCGATGCGCTTCATCGCGATGCGGTCGTCGACAGACGGCTTGGCAACAGCCACAGCAGCAGCCGGAGCAGCGGCCGGAGCAGCAGCCGGAGCAGGGGCAGCCTTCTCCGTCGCCTTCTCCTCCCACTTGGGCTTGGCGTTGCCCGGGCGGCGCTGGACCTTGAGACCCTTGGCGTCCAGGCTGCGCTCAATGTCGGCCAAGCTGACACCGGCCGCCGTCGCCTTCACGAGCGCAAAGTAAATCAGGTCGGCGGCCTCAAAGGCCACCTCCTGCTGCGTCTTGGCGTCGCACAGCTCCTCCGCCTCCTCCATAATCTTGGCGCGCAGCAGCTTTTCGTCGGAGAACAGGCGCGCCGTGTAGGAACCGGCCGGTGCAGACGCCTTGCGGGCCCGCAGCGTCTGGTCCAGCCGGGCGACACCCTGCAGATCGCCGAAGCAGCCAAACTGGTCCAGGTGGCAGAAGCGGCGGCCCTCCTGGCGCACCACAAAGTGCAGCGCGTCGCGGTCACAGTCGAGGCCGACGCGCAGCAGCGTCTGCGTGTCGCCCGAGGTGGCGCCCTTGTGCCACAGTCCGCGCTTGCGGCTCTGGTAGACGCCCGTCTGCGTGCGCAGCGCCTCCGCCACGCTCGCCACGCTGCTGTAGACCAGGCCCAGCGCGGCGCCCGACTGGTCCGTCACGACGGTCGTCACCAGCTTGTCCGGGCGGTCCGACTGCCACGCCGCCTCCAGCAGGCCGGCCACCGACACCTTGTCTTGGCTGTCCGTCGCCGTCGTCAGGGCTGTCGAGGGCAGGATGGGGATGGCGTGGATGCGCGCCGCCGACTCGGCAAACGTGGAGACGGCCGTGGGGCTGGCAACGGACGCCGGCGCGGGTTGCACGAAGAGGAAGGGGTTCGTCTTGGTCGCGGCGGCGGCTTCGATAAAGGCGCTGCTGGTCGAGGCAGCCACGTCGAGGTCCGTCACGAGCAGGCCGCCCTGCTCGGCGGTGGTCGCGCTGGCAAGGGAGGCCGCGTTGGCATCGGTGGCCGACACAGCAGCCGCAACACGGGCTCCATAGGTGGGCGCCAGCTCGGCGAGCTGCGACGGCTGGACAAAGACACGGCGGGCGCCAAGGTCGAGGAGGGCGACGACGTCGTCGGGCGAGGTCAGGGCAGTGCCATCGACAAAGGGCACGAGCTCGGCGCCGCGGGCGGCCAGGAGCGCCTGCAACTGGGACAGGTTGGCGGGGTTCGCCTGGAGGAAGATGGTTCCCAGCACAGCGATCTCGGCGGGTGTGAGGCCTTCGCCGACGCTGTCGAGGGCAGCTGGGACGCTCACCACGAAGGGCAATGGCAGTGTAGACTCCATGGTTGTGGTGGGCAAGGGAGGTTGTTGGCGTGCACAGAAAGTCACAGAAAATCACAGTGAGGGGATACCAGATGCAACGTTCGGAAGGGAAGCGGGAACACGGAAATAAATAAAAATAGGGCCACTCCGCTTCACGGTCTACAGCGGCAGGTTCGAGTCATAGTCCTGCCGTTCGTGCTTGCCAATCTTGCCAAACTCACTACAACTACTCATTAAATTTCTCTCGTCTAGTTTCTTTTTTCTTTTTTTTTTTTTTTTTTTTTTTTTTTTTTTGGCCGGCATTGAGTCGGTCGTTCCTGCCCACCGCTGGGGAGCCAGCGCATTGGAAAGCTGCATTCTGATTGGCTGCAGCTCTTGTAAGACTCTGGCAGGTGCAGAAGGCCGATTTGCGGATGACGAAAAGTGTGAGACGGAAGAATCCATAAGGCGAATCATTTGATGAAACGTAACTGGATCTGACTGCTATCTCACCATGTCTCAAAAGCCTTGTCTGCAACCGTTTGCCTTGCACAGGTCCATGTCTCTTCGTTTTGGTCGTAAACGCGCCAAGGTCGCTCTTGAGATCAGAGTGGGGCCAGTCACGTGCAGCTCTCCGACTACACAGGGCGTCAGGGCGTTCAGTCAGACACCCCTCACTAGCCTAGTCCCAAAAGAGTGTCCTTTAGGAGGCTGGGCGCTCACTGGTAGGATCGTCCAGGTGGCTTCCATGACAACGGGCGAGTACGTTGCACCGCTGCGGGCCACGCTGCAGGGCAGCCAGCTTGTAATTACAGGACCACTTTGTAGTGCCACAGCGCGCTGAGAGAACACACCTACCCCAAATACGAATCTTCGCTCATCGCCTTGTTTGCTTCTGATCTTCTGATCTTCTGATCCTCCTCTGCTTCTTCACTCCCTCCACCATCACCACGTCTGCACGCGACTAGCTTTCCGCACAACTTGCCATCTCCATCTCGATTCAACTGGTCCCTTTATTTCCACTCGTCCACCCTCTGGTACCGCAGCCATGGATTTCAAGAACATTGGCAAGAGCTTCTCGTATGTTCAACTGTGCTTACAGCGACCCCTCGTATGCTGGTCTTCATCAGCGTGCGGACTGTTTTGTCATACATGGTGGCTTGAGCCGCCGTCTGAATGTGTCGGACTCCTCCGTTGCAAGTAGCGTGCTAACATGATACCCGCCGCAGCAACATCGGGGCGTCCATCACCCCCTTTGCCTCGCGCACCTTCCAGTACACCAAGGAGCAGCTTGGCCAGGTCGACGACAAGGTATGCCGGCCGTCCACCGACCGCGACGATGTGCTCTGTCCCGTGATACAGACTGGAAACTGACAAGGAGCTTCTGCCCCTCTCGTACAGACCCAACTGCCTCCTGACTACATCGACCTCGAGAAGCGTGTCGACGCTCTCAAGCAGGTGCACCAGAAGATGCTCGCCGTGACCTCACAGTACTCCCACGAGCCGTACGACTACCCGCCCAACATCAAGGAGACGTTCAGCGACCTCGGCCGTACCGTCTCCGAGAAGGTCACCCTGCTCTCGTCCGCGTCGTCGCCCGCCGAAGCCCAGGCCGCGCTGACCGCGCCCCCCTCGGCCAAGCCCCAGCCCAAGACATTCGCGCACGCCATTGCCCGTGCCTCGCTCGCCAGCAGCCAGACCCTGCACCAGCAGCACACGGGCGCCGGCGAGGACCCGCTGGCCACGGCCCTCGAGAAGTATGCGCTCGCCCAGGAGCGCATCGGCGAGGCCCGCCTGGCGCAGGACGCGCAGATCCAGAGCCAGTTCCTGGCCGGCTGGAACACGACCCTCAACACCAACCTGCAGTTTGCCACGCGCGCCCGCAAAAACGTGGAAAAGTCGCGCCTGTCGCTCGATGCCGTCAAGACCCGCGTCAAGGGCAACACCTGGAAGCTGCCGGGCAACGCCGGCGCCGGCCAGCAGCACGACGAGGCGGAGCTGAGCCCCGAGGCGCAGGAGGAGATTGAGAAGGCCGAGGACGAGTTTGTGACGCAGACCGAGGAGGCCTTTGGCGTGATGAAGAATGTGAGTCGGGTCCATGGGGCACATTGACACCCTTTGATCGTACGGTAGAGGTAGACTGGCAACTAACGCCCGCAACCAGGTCCTCGACACCCCCGAGCCGCTGCGCAATCTGTCGGAGCTCATCAACGCCCAGATGGAGTACTACAAGAAGTCGTACGAGATCCTGAGCGAGCTGGCGCCTGTCATCGACGGCCTGCAGGTCGAGCAGGAGGCCAACTACCGGAAGAGCCGCGAGAACACGTCGTCGTAGGTCGATGCTCGGGGTATGCTGTCCACTTGATTCGCAAATGAAACGGCCGCGCTCTCCATGATATCCCGTGACCCTGTAAGCCGTTTTGAAGGGAGAGGAGGAATGACGGTCGGCCACAGCTGGCTTTGTTTGTCTTGGTTGCTATTTCTTATATACAGTGTTATGTTTCTTTCTTTTTTTTTCCACGTTCTCCAATGCTACCTCCTTGATGCTTTCCGGAGCTTTTTTTCTGCTTATATATTTTCAAGTGATTTTTGGAAGGGCGGTCGGTCTTACTTTTGTCTTTCGAACTCTCCCTCTGTCTGCCATTACAATGTCAACTTGAACGGCGAAAGTATTACGGGGTCGACAAAACCTGCAAGGCAATATTGGTACTCCTGTGTATTATTTTTCGTTTCTATTTGTCATTGGTGACCTACACATTTTTACAATCCGCTGCGACGTCTGCTATCTGCTATTTAGACATGGCCTGATGATACAGTGAATATCGTCATAGCGGCCTCAGCCCACAAATGCCTGTAACAGCCCCCCCACAACCGCGCTAAAGCCACAATTCTTACAAGGCTGTCAGCGCCACAAATCGCGCGAAATCGGTCGCCCTTGCTCTGTTCCCCGAATAGCGTGCACTTTTGAGGCCTCTTTTTCCGCGACCAACTCGTCGACAACACTCCCCTCTCTCACCGACTTCCTACCCTCTCACCACCTAACGCCTCCTCCTGCGGCGGCCCCTTGGACACCATGGTATGCGCGTCGTCCCCTCTCCTTATTTGCGCATCCTTGCTGACCATCTCACCACAGCTACCCCTCGGCCTCCTCAGCGCCGCACAGGGTCATCCGATGCTAGTCGAGCTCAAGAACGGCGAGACCCTCAACGGCCACCTTGTGCAGTGCGACACGTGGATGAACCTCACCCTCAAGGAGGTTTTGCAGACGAACGCCGTATGCTGCCCCCCTCGTTGCGCGCTCCGCCATTGGCCGCTCTCCCACCTCACCTGTCGCTAACCCTTGTCTCTTCAGGACGGCGACAGCTTTATGCGCATACCCGAAGTCTACGTAAAAGGCAACAATGTAGGCACCCTTTGTTCGCTTTCCATAAACATGTTCGCACGCTGACACCCGCAGATCAAGTACCTCCGCGTCCCCGACGAGATTATCGACACCGTTAAAGAACAGCAGCAGCAGCAACAACAACAACACCAGCATCACTACCAGTCGAACTTCCGTGGCGGCAGCCGCGGCGGCAACAACAACGGTGGCCATCCGCGCGGCGACGGCCAGGGCGGACGCGGCCGGGGCGACCGCGGTCGCGGCGGTTCACGGGGAGGCCGCGGCCGGGGCCGTGGTGACTAGGTACGCACCCAAGACGACAGAAGGTGAATCACGCTTCCGGAGCAAGGGACACTGCGCGACGTGATCGGCAAGCGGACGACTCCCACACTCCACACCGGCTGCTGTACGGCCTCGGCCGGCTCGTCGTTCGGCCTCGGCCACTGTTTGCTCGCCAGCAACGACGAGCACAGCCAACAACCACCATTTTGATTTTTGAGTTTACTGCACGGCCTGTCAAAGAGAAGGAGGATGCCAGGCCGGAAAAATTATTTTTTGAACATACCAAAAAAGAAAAGAAGGGGACGGGACAGCATTTCATTGCCTTCCAAAGGGATGGGTTGGCCTGGCAAGGTACAACCTTACGCGCCAATTAGCGGATGAGCGGCCTCGCTACCATGAGGGAAACTCATAAAAATACAAGGAAAATAGTCATAAACCGCTCAAATTGTCTCCCGACCAGTGACAGTCATGAACTTCCTGCATTGAGAATGCTCAGCGAGTGTTGTCGTTGCCGTAGTTTAGTGCACGTGACCTTCAATTCTATGCGACAGGGATTTTCTGTGCGCAAAAGAGCTATGCGATACAGGCGGAGCTTCCCGCCAATTGGCACCACCAAAAAAGTTGTAAAAAAGTTACCCAACGCATGTCAACATTGGCCACACTCCGACAAGACATATTGGCAGCGACGCATTCCCGTCTGTCACATGGAATCAAGGCCGCCGCTTCCCCTCGCCTCTCGACACACATGATGGGCACCCGGATTGTCGTCGACGGCCTGTGGCGGTGTCTGTGTCCCTCTGTGGATGTCCCGGCATTGCTCCGGGCCGTCAACGGAAGCAGTTATGCACGGCCAACCACACGACGTGGAGCACAGCCAGGGACAGTCAAACCAGCACATCTGGTGCACACACTGACACGCACGCCACGGCCAGGATGCACAGCGATGCCCACCGGGACCGCTGCCGTTCCCTTGCCATCACCAGCCATCCGGCCTCGTTTGAGCTGCCGTGCATCGACGTCGTCCTCTTCCGTTCCTGGCACCGTCCAGCGCGTACACAATGGGGCTGCTACACGTGTCGGTCGCCTAGGCCTTGTGTCGGGCACGGCCAACAGTAACGCGTCGCAACGAGCAAATGGCACGGGCGGTACATTGGAGGGCGATCATCAGCACCAGCTGGCCGTTCTTACGCTTCTCCGGTCGAGACCGCCCTATCGACGTGAACTGGCGAGTGCCACGAACACGGCCATCTACGCAGCACTGCGCCACCTACAGGACACCCCGGCCGCCTTCAACCGCATCAATGCCTTTGCCCAGTACCTGCTCGAGGAGCGGAAAGAACCACTGACGACAGCACTCTGCGAAGCGCTGGTGCGCTCCAACTGCCACGTAAATGGCTCGGCCGATGCCGTGCAGGACATGCTGCATGCGCTCAAGGCGTCCAGCATCGAGGGCACGCCGAGTCTCTTTCACGGCGCGCTGTCGGTTTTGGCTGTCCACCCAGACTACCTCTTGCGCAATGCCGTCCTGCGCGAGATGAAGGAGCGCTGGATCGACCTGGCACCCGACGGCCAGCAGAGCGTCGCGCTGGGCCTGCTGCGCGACGGCCAATACGAGCGCGCTCTCAACCAGCTCGACGAGATGACCGAGGCGGCGGCGACGGCCGGGGCCACGCCTGTGCCGCCATGGCTGCTCGACATTTACGTGTACGTGCTGGGGCAGGAGGGGTTTCTGGACGACGCCCTGCAGATTGTCAACCACCGCCTGCTGCGCGACGGCGATACCGTCTCCCTCAACATCTGGTCGTTCTTGCTAGATGTGTGCTGCCGCGCCGGCCACTTTAGCGGGCTGACCTACGTGTGGAACCGTGTCGTGCGGCCCGGCGGCAACGGGCTCGTGACGCCCTCGGACGCCATGGCGCTCGACGTCCTGAATATGGCGGCGCAGCACGGCGACGCCGACTTGGCGGCGGCCGTGATGCAGATGCTGGCGGCGCGGGGCACGAAACTGAGCATGCCACACTTTGAGGCGATGCTGGACTGCTATGCCCAGGCCGGCGCCATCGACAAGGCGCTGCAGGCGCTGTGCATCATGAACAATGCCGGCATCGTGCCGGACCAGGGCAGCACGCGGTCCATCTTCTTGCGGCTGACGGCGCCTGCGCCCTCTGCGCCGCGCAGTGCGAAAGACGTGCGAGACGCGCAGGCGGCCCAAGCGGCTACCATGGAGTCTGCCGTCGCCGCACTGTTCGACCTCAAGCGCCAGTACGGCAGCGTGCCGGTGGCTGCGTTTAACGTCGTCCTTGAGTCCATGCTCGAGTCGCACAGACAATATGCGACGGCAACCACGGCTGCTGTGGCGAAGAAAGGGACACAGGCACACAGCACAGAAGGCACAGCTGCCGAAGCCGGCCTCGATCTGTACCGCCACGTCCGGCAGCTGTGCCCCGCAGGGCCCAACCGTGCGACTTTCCGCCTCCTCTTCCGCGCCTGCGACGACCCCGTGCACCTCAACTTCCTCGTGCGCGAGATGCGCTCCTTTGCCTTCCGCCCGGACATGGACATGATTGACGACGTCGTGTACGCCAACGCCACCAAGGGCTCGCTCGACCAGGCGCTGCAGTATGTCTTTGACCTCATCGATGAAGAGGCCGCCCGCCGGGTGCAGCAGACCGACGCGACGGCGAGCGACGCGGGTGCCACTGGCGCGGTCGACGAGGCAAGCATTGCGGCGCACGCCGAGAGTCTTCGCCGCCAGCCGTGGATCAGCCGCCGGGCGGCCGCTGCGCTCGCCAGACGGTGCATAGAAGAAGAAAACGAGCGCATCTGGACGGTGGCCGACGCAAGCCGCGACCGCGGCCGGCCCATGGACAACATCCTACGCGAGGCCATGGGCGGTGTTCACCGGCCCACGGCGGCACACAATGCCTACGGCGTGCCCCATGCTGTGGGCGCCGATCAGGAGGAGCCGGAGCCAGAGGAGGGAACCCTGGCGGGGTAGTCTGTATGATATAACAGATCAATTTTGCAATTCACTACAGATTCGGAGAATATGTATGTCTATGTGTTTCATGATTCTTTTATGATTTTTTTGTGGCGCTTTGAAACTGTGGTATAGCTGACTGGTCCCTGCTGTGAGCGGTCCATTTGGTAATCAATATAATACACGGCCGGACGAAAGCCTGAAGATGTAGTAAAAAAGCAAAAAAGAAGTCATCGAAATAGTAGCCCATTGCCAACGCCTATAGCTCCGATTGCTCCAAAAGAAATCAAAACATGGTCCCTCTTGAGACCGCCGTCTGTGGGTCAGAGCGCCGTGGTGCTGGGCCTGTCGAAAGGCAAATACGAGCGTGAGAAATAATCCATTCCATAACGACGGTCATCGGCGACTACGGCCCTGCCGGCTTCGCGTTGCAGCTGACAATCTTGACCTTGTCGACCGTCACCGGCGTGCTGCCGCCCTCCATCTTGAACTGCACGTTGCGAATCAAAAAGGTCCAGACTTCGTCGCAGAAGCGGTAGGTGTCGAGCGAGCCTTTGAATGTCAGACGGGCCTTGACCTGCTGCTGCAGGTTCTCGGCGATGGCGCGGTCAAAGTTGGCCAAGACCTTCATGGCAAGCTGCGGGTCCATGCGGTTTTCGCTGATGAGCTCGTCGAGGGTGTCCGTGAGGGCATAGCCGATGCTGTCATACAGGGACGCCTGTCAGATCCAGGTCATCCTTCAGGCACGTGCAGCAAATCGGAATAAGCTTACCTGCTCCGGCGGTAGAGCTCGTAGAATGACGGTGTGGCCATTGTCAGAATGAAGGCTGGACGCCAATAAGCGGTTGCAGCGACAATGCCGAGGGAAGGGATGCGCGCGACAGAGCTGCTGAGCGACAAAAGAGTCGTTTGTGAGGTCGGCTCTTGAGAGATGGATCACAGAAATGCGCGGCGATCGAAATTCTCGTCAGTCTCGTCGCTCGTAGCGTGCAACTCGTGGGTTGTATGAGGTTGAGTTGCGAGGCAATCAAGGCAAGTTGATATACCTCGTGGATGCGGCTTCACTTTAGGCAGCGCTTTGCGCTGGTTGGTCAGGCTTCCCTGACCCCAGCGGGGAAGGCACGACTTCGCCCCCCTGCTTTAGAATTGCCCAAAATGACTCAGCCGCGCTAGTGAGGCCGTTTGCCGGCAAGACAAGGCTAGCCAATCAGGAGACACTCTTGTCATTTTAAAGCGGTGAGAATTCTGCCAGCACTTTTTGCAGGCTGTATCAACTTTTCTTCTGCCGTCTGTAGGAGGCTTCCTTTTTGCGAGACGATCAACCTTTTCTACAGCAAAGCCAGCACCGCCATAACTCCGCCAAGATGGTTCGCAAACTCAAGCATCATGAGCAGAAGCTCTTGCGTATGTCTCCTCTTTCGTCCTCCGCAACGTCTCGGTCATTCTTCCCCTGCTAACAATTACAGGCAAGGTTGACTTCACCACCTGGAAGCAGGACAACGACCACCGCGCCGCCGCCGTCATCCGCCGCTATATGATCCAGAAACCCGAAGACTACCACTCCTACAACCGGCTGTGCGGCTCTCTGCGCCAGCTTGCCCACCGTCTCAGTCTGCTGCCCCCGGACAGCGCCGTCCGCCGTCGCCACGAGGACCTGCTCCTCGAGAAGCTCCACGACATGGGCATCCTGGGTGTCAAGGACAAGCTCTCGAACGTCGAACACAAAGTGACCGTGTCGGCCTTTGCGCGGCGGCGCCTCCCGATTGTCATGACACGGCTGCACATGGCCGAGTCCGTGCACGCGGCGACAGTGATGATTGAACAGGGCCACGTGCGCGTGGGCACAGAGACGGTGACGGACCCGGCGTTTCTGGTGACGCGCACGCTCGAGGACTTTGTCACGTGGACGGTGGGAAGCAAGATCAAGCGGCACATTATGCAGTACCGCGACGAGCTGGACGACTTTGAGCTGCTGTGAGCTGGGGCGTTGGTCACGGTTAGGAACGAGACGCAAGCAAACGGCTATGTTGCTCTTTTTATTTTGGGGGCCTCGACTCCGCATAGAGTCGCCGACTACCACTTTTATGGTCCAGACACGGCTGCAGCACTGACCCCGAGATGGAGCAATATGACCATGACTTTGGGCCCACGCCCGCCGCTTCAACAAATGAAGAGAAAAGTCAGATCAGGCCGGATGACGACAACCTACACGGACCCGGTTGTCGTACGCCATGAACTCGAAGAAAACTCTTAAACGCTCACGTCAGATACAAAACTGCGAACACGGAGAGCAGTATTTTGGGGTTATTGTTACATCAGCCCTGGGAACAACGTGAGCTTACTGTGCTCCACTTTGGACGGGAATTTTGGAAGGCGTTAGGGCATTTTTCAGCGAATTTATATTTGATAGACCCTTTAAACAATTGTTTACGACATTTCCAACTACATCATTACTACCAATCTTTTCTTTTCGCTTTTCGGTGTGTATTTATTTGGCCTCAAGCAGCTTTTGCCAATTGAAGAAGCACCTCCAATCTCACCGACACCAGTTTAAATCTACCTCTCGCTAACACTCTGAACGATGCACTTACAAACATTACATATGTTGCAAACCATGGTTCTTAGGACTTTGTGGTAGGACTCTTCATTTCCAGGACTCATAAAGCCGTATTAAACGTGTTTCTTGAGCTGCTGCTCTAGCCCACTAAATACGGACTGCGGCGTATCAACTTAGCTGCTAGTGGACGGCCCCTGTACCTGGATTCATTAGGCCGCACTAGGTCCCCAAGAGGGGCATTACGGGACGCCCAGGTACGCGGCCTCGGCTTCTATATATCAGGCAGGTGCGCCCCTCCCGTCCATCGATCCCCTCACCACGGAGCAGTTTGCAAGATACTCCGTTTCGCTGTTGCTGCTACATTTCTTTAGTCAAACGCCGCTTCACCGCCTTGTCTTGCCTTAATACTGTGCAATTGTCCATCCCTCAACCCGAGCGCATTGCTTCAATCATGGCTCCCCTCTCCGCCGCCGAGCTGCTGGCGCTCAGCGAGACCGACGTGACTGTGCGCCTCACGCCAGAGCAGTTTCTTCCCGCATTGTCGCAGGCACCGTTTGTCAACATCGAGGGCACGTTCAATGCACGCGACATTGGCAAGCTGCCGGCAAGCACCGCGAGCCCGTCCGCCGGCACCGTCCGCCCCGGATTCGTGTTCCGCAGCGGTATGCTTGCCCGCCTGACTGACCGCGGCAAAGCCACGCTGGCCAGCGACCTCGGGATTCGTCGTGTTTTTGATTTCCGGTCGCAGAGCGAGCACGCCCAGGCACCAGACCCGACGCCAGCCGACAGCGTCACCCTGGTCTGGCAGGAGACGGCCGAGGAGACGCCGCACGTGTCGCTGGAGCCATTTGCCGAGGGCTTCGGTGAGGCCGGGTTTGCGCAGACGTACTTGGACGTGCTGCGGGCGTACCGGCCGACAGTGAAACATCTTCTCGAGCACGTCCGTGACCGACCGGAGCAGCCGTTCCTATTTCATTGCACGGGTAAGAACAGCCCCCCCTCTTCTCACACCTAGATGTGCGGGTTCTCTGACTGACCTCCTAGCCGGCCGTGATCGGACGGGCGTTCTGGCGGCCCTGCTGCTGACCCTGGCCGGCGCGGCTCCCGACACCATCGCCCTTGATTACATGCTCTCCCGCATTGGCTCGGAGCCCGTGCGCGACGAGCTCGAAAAGTTTGCGCGCATGGGCACCGGTGTGCCGGAGCGCAAACCCGACGACAGCCCCGAGGCGATCGCGGCGGCGGTTGCAGCGACACCGCCCGGCTTCCTAAACCTCATCAACCTGCGCGTGGTGTGCTGGAACGCGTTCCTGGAGGCGCTCGACAAGGAGCACGGCGGGTTCGAGGGCTATGTTACAAAGACGCTGGGCTTCTCCGACGGAGACGTGGCCACGATCAAGAAGAACCTGACGACGGCACCGTGAGGCGGTTGTCTAGCAAGACGATACTAGTCAAAAGCCCCAAGTGGCTTAGCTGAAATCACTCGAGCCTGCGTTGAATTTTCTAGAATATACGACGTACAAAATTCAGAATGCCCAGAAAGTGCTGCTGCCGTCATTGTCTTGGCGATGTCGCATGTCGTGATGACTTGGCGTGACGAAAATAGAATTTCAACACATGAGGACATTAATGTTTACAATATCAAGGAAATATAGCAATGCAACCTTATGACAAGTCGAACATCTGACGGTGGCATCAAGTGGCTTTGCGGTGTGGTGCCTTATTGCGCCGGTTGCCTATGACGTCATTTTACAGTTCAATTAAAATTCTGGGGCACTTAGCGGGTGTTCGGGGCGTGCCACAGGGCTAAGCAAACACTAGAACCCCTGACGCAAGACTTGAGAACATTGCTTTTATGATCTCATTCAACATGACGATTCTTTTGCAAACGTGTGTGGCACCCCCAGCCAATCTGCAGCCAAAGTGGCTCGTCAAAGGATTGCTGCATGAGAACCCTGCAGCCTCCTTGAGTTGCAGGAAGTCATGACGATGCGTTCATACCAAGATGCAGACAACCTTGGTTTGATGTCATGGACGAGTCGACATTGTTTATTGACGTTCGGGTCTTCCCTTTTGTCTATATAATAGTCACACCCTTCGCTTTATGTCGATACGGGAAAGATATCACCACATCAACAATCACAACAAGATAAAAACCAAACTACAAAACCACCAACCCACCTACCCACCTAACCACCAAACAATACACTCAAAACCTCCCCTTCCATCACTATCCTCAAAATGCATTGGCACCACTCAACGCAAACCCGCTCTACCGGCGGTATTCTGTCACCTAAAACACGCACTACCCGCACCACCCATCGCCATCACGGCCATCACGGCCACCACGGCCACACCCATCGCCATGGCCTCGGTCTAAGCACCGCTGGCGCAACTACCACAACAGCCCGACGCAGTCCCGGCACCGGCCTCTTCCACCGCCGTGTCCACACGCCACGCACAAAGGTCCGCACAACACGCACTACGACACGCAGAACCGGCGGCGGCGGCGGCCTCTTTGGCACCAGACACCACCATACCAAGCGGTCGCACGTGCTGCCCGTGGCGACAACAACACGCCGCAAGCCCACGGTGGGCGACCGCATTAGCGGTGCCTTCCACAAGATCAAGGGCTCCATCACCGGCCAGCCGCGTGAAAAGGCTATTGGCGACCGCCGCATGCACGGCACCACCCGCCGGAGAAGATGGTAGATGAGAGAGCGTTTTTGAGGGACAGGAGCGATTTGTACAATAATAGATTTCTTTTGTCGTATATTTCTTTTGCCTGTACGATTATATATTTGTCATAGATGCGGACATGAAATGGATACCCATTTTTAATGTATTTTTTTTTTTTTTTAATTTGCAAATGAAACCTTTCAAGAGCCTCATGAGGATTCGACAGAACTAACAAAGCTCTCTTTCGGTCTGATATATGGGCTTCTGTCCGCCCCATAATTAGGCCTCTTCCCACCCGCAGACTTGCTGTAGCCCAAAAGTGACAGGCCCACCAGTGAACCAAAACAGGAGAAGCACGCAATTGACGGTTGAACGCAGGGCGTCGGAACTCGGAACTCACATTGTATCTCACCACAAGATAAGGGACACTTTCAACGGCATTGACCCTGTTTCAGTTCCGTTCGCAATTGTTGTTGACCATCTCGAACGGGACAGATCTTTTGTTCTCGGGTCCTCTTGTCAATGCTGCATCGCTCTTTCTCTTGTTCCCTGTGCAGATTTTCATGTGCCTCGGGCTCTTTCCTCGCCGCATTACAGTGGAGTGTAAGGACTTATCACAATATATCAGAGTAATACAATCTTGCACTCACGACGGCTGGAGGCCGGCCGTTGCATGGCACATTCGTCCCGTGTCCGCGGGATGCCGCAAAATGCAGATTGGCTAATGTCTTGCACATATTGGATCGCCCGTCGTTGACTGAGTTCCGCTCTTCGTATTGAAAATGCGACTGCCTTATTGGATGGTAGCGCCGGATGCTCCTGCTCACTATGGAAGTTGTTTCCAGCGCAAGTCCATCCGCCTGACAAACCGCCTTTGGCCGCACAGTGATTCCCCAACTCTCCGAACGAGGCCGAACTTGGCCCACGTCCTACGACACTCCAGGCGCTATGGCACAAGAGACAGCGTATCAACTGCCTGGCAAGTCCTCCGCTGAGGCGGGGTTACGCAACATCATCAGCCAGGTGTTTTATCGCCGCACTTTGTAGCGCTCTCGGGCGCTCTTTCCCTGCAAAACCCAGCAGTAGGTTTCGTCGCGGCACCCACCTCCCTCTTTCGGCCGGTCTCGCTAGTCTACTTCGCTCCAAACGGCAACAGCGACTCACAAAGTGTTTCACTCCTGCACACCCCGTTGGCCAATTGCCCGTGCGATAAAGTCGGTTACCTTTGCCACTCAATTTTTTCGCACTTTCCCCTCCGCTCGCATCGCTCTTTCCGTGGCACTCCGTTTTAGTGGCATTCCGGCCTGTCATTCCTCGGCACTCTTTCTAACATCTGCCTCTCCTCTTTTATTTTTTTCCTATTATTTCCCCCCAACCCTTCTTCCAATTCCTCTGCTTCGCCATCGTCGTCGTCGTCGGGTTGTTTCTCGTATTTCGGTCTGTTTTTCGGTTTCCCGTACTGTCCATTTTCCGCCTGTCCCTCTTTTGTCGTTTGTCGGAACAAAAAGACTTTCGCCTCGTCTTCGATTGCTCGCATCGTCAACAGTTGTTTCTTCGCCTCCATCCTCGATTCTTGCCCGCCATGTCGTTCTCCAGCCTTGTCCAGGACCTGTCCATTCGCGACGCCAACGGCAACCCCCGCCGCCGCGCCGAGGTCTCCTTTGACGACTCCGCCTCGCGCTCCTCCCACGTCTCCCGCGCCATGTCCTACACCAGCACCGCCGCCACCAGCGTCAGCATCTCTGGCGAGATCTCCAGCCAGCTGCATGGAGGCTACAGCCACCCCCTCGCGCGCGCGTGGCAGGCCGAGCGCCAGCTCACCAAGTCCATGCTCATCTACCCTCTCTTCGTCTCCGACCAAGACGACGAGGACACCCCCATTGCCGCCCTGCCGGGGCAGCGCCGCTTCGGCCTGAACCGCCTCGTTCCCTTCCTTGAGCCGCTCGTGCACAAGGGCCTGCGCTCCGTCATTCTCTTCGGCGTGCCCCTGAAGCCCGGCACCAAGGACCAGCTCGGCACCGCGGCCGACGACCCAGAGGGCCCTGTCGTCCGCAGCATCCGTCTCCTGCGCCAGCGCTTCCCTCAGCTGTACATTACCGCCGACGTCTGCCTCTGCGAGTACACCTCGCACGGCCACTGCGGCATCCTGCGCGACGACGGCAGCCTCAACAACGCCATGTCCGTCGACCGTATCTCGGACGTCGCCGTTGCCTATGCCCAGGCCGGCGCTCACTGCGTGGCCCCCTCCGACATGAACGACGGCCGCATCCGCGCCATCAAGCTCAAGCTCATCGAGGAGGGCCTGTCGCACCGCACCATGCTCATGTCCTACGCCGCCAAGTTCTCTGGCTGTCTGTACGGCCCCTTCCGCGAGGCGGCTGGCTCCTGCCCGTCCTTTGGCGACCGCAAGTGCTACCAGCTGCCGCCGGGCGGCCGCGGCCTGGCTCGCCGTGCCATTGTGCGCGACATCAACGAGGGTGCCGACGTCATCATGGTCAAGCCGGCCGGCCAGTACCTGGACATAATCAGCGACGCCAAGGAACTCGGCAGGGACCTGCCCATTGCCGCCTACCAGGTCAGCGGCGAGTTTGCCATGCTGCACGCGGCTGCCAAAGCGGGTGTCTTTGACCTCAAGACGGCCGCCCTCGAGGCCCACGACAGCATCCTCCGTGCGGGTGCCACCATCATTGTCAGCTACTTCACGCCGGAGCTGCTGGACTGGCTCGACAACTAAACGAAGAGCTATGGACCGATAACAACGACGACGGAATGACACTCGTGGATTGGAGCTCCACATTAAAAAAAGCAACATAAACAAAACGGATGAACAAAAAGGGACGGCAAAATCTACAATGGCGTTTATTGGTTTTTGGCGCAACACACTATGTACATATAATATGCATTGGTTCTTTGAGTTTGGAAAGTCGTTTGGACCCTGTTGGCGGTTCTACAGCTGGCGTGCATGGAATTTTCTTTCTTTTTGGTTTTCTCGAACAACAGTATTGTACAATTGTCCTTGCACTATATAATATGCTCCATGACTACGCATACACTTACATAAACACATCACATATCAAACACTGGTCCCTTGACGTTGATCACTACTAAAAGTACGACGTGCTCTTTGAGTAATAAAAGGCTTTTGATCGACCGTGGTATGCAGTTGTAAAGAAACAAGATGGTAAAACAAACCATGATCGCAAACATATGAAACACAAAGAAATGTACAGGATGCCGTATGATATGGATGATGCAAATTAACCCCGGCTTTTCCTTCCTGCCCGACTACAATTTGAAGTTGCCGCTCGACAACGCCCGCGAGACCTGCGGCTTGTTGCCCTTCACGTCCTGGAGCTCGCCCTTGCGGCCGATCACCTTGACACCGGCACGCTTCAGCGTTGCGATCGTGTCGGCCTGCGAAGCGTTGGCCGCAGCACCACTGCCAGCAGAGGCTGCGGCAGACGCGCCTCCTGCGGCTGTGCCGTTGCCGTTGGTCATGCCGCTGCCGCTCTTGCGGATGCGTTCCTTGTTGCGCCGCCGGCGCCGCAGCTTCTCCTCGCGCGTCATCTCGTCGCGCGCCACCGGCAGACCGCTCCGCGGCACCACCACAACGTCCTTTTCCTTGTCCTTCTTGTCCGCGCCCGGCTTGTACACCTCCTGCGGCGCCAGCATGCTCGCACCGCCGCTGACACCCTGGGCCGTGGCCGGCTGCGCATCCTCCATCGTGACCGTCGCCACATCGGCCACCACGGACATTTGCGGGGCCGCGGGCCGCGGCTTGTAGTGCCAGTTGCTCAGCGCGTCCAGCTTGGCGCTCACGTCCAGCCACATGCGCTCCACCTCGCGCTCCTCGGCCTGCACGCGCTCGTCCGACTGGCTGACGTACGTGTCCGGGTTGGCCGCCTGCTGGTGCTCCTCCTCGTAGACGGCGGCCAGGCCCTTCTTGGCCTGGCTGTCGTCAATCGCAACCAGGCCACGGCGCGTGCCGTCCGCGTCCTCGCCAAAGCCCGTGCCGTACCGCCGGCGCACCTCGTCAAAGGACTGCTCGAGGATGCGGCGCTTGACGAGCGCCTCAATGTCCTCGGTGATTTCCTGGGTGATCACGGGCACGGGCTTGCCAATGTGCTCAAAGTCCAGGTCCTCCTCCAACAGCGAGTTGACCGGACGCGCCGACGCCGAGGCTTCGCCCGACACCGTCCAGTTCTTCTCCTTGACGGCCTCGGCCTCGAGGCGGCGGATCTCGGCGAGAATCTTGGCCTGGCGCCGCTCGTGGGCGGACCGGCGGCTGCGCACGTCGCCTGCCGAGGCGTCCGACAGCGCATCTATCCCGTCCGAGTCCTCGTCGCCCGATGCGTCGGAGATCTGCTCAAACAGGTCGCGGCGCACGTCCTTGATGGCGCGCTGGACGTCGGCCTCGTCGGGCTGGAAGGGCTTGTTGGCGCTGTCGTCGCCGTTGGTCTTGGCCGATTGGCGTCCCGGCCGGTCGCGGTCGCCACGCTTCTTGGCGGGTGGTGCGAAGAAGTCCTTGTAGAAGATGTCGTTGGCCGTCAGGTCCACGTCGCCAAACCCGCTGGCCAAGCCGCCGTTGGTGGTGTCGTCCATGTCTTCAATGTCGCTCTCACCTGACGGCGCGTCGAGGTCCATGTTGCCAAAGATGGGCGGGCCGTCCTCTTCATCGTCGTCCTCGCCGCCGGCACCATTGTCGTCGTCGTCGTCATCCGAGTCGTGTGGGCCGCGGCCCTTTTTAGACTTGGACTTGGACTTGGACTTGGATGTGGCCGCCTTGCCGTCCTTCTTTGCCTTCTTGCCGCCAACTGGCACTGCAAATGGATCGCTGTGCCAGTCCAGCTCGTCGTCGTCGCTCGCGGCGTCCGTGTTTGGATCTGCGCGGGCGTCTTGTGCCTCAAACCATTGTGATTGCTTGTTGAACTCGTTGATGTCAAAGAAGCCGTCGTTGAGGCCGTCCGCATCCTCGACAAACTCCTTTGCAGGACCGTGGCCTGTATCTTCAACCTCATCATCCTCGGCCTCATCTTCCTCCGCCTCGTCGTCTTCGCCAAAATCATCCTCGCCATCTTCGCCCATGCTCAGGTCATCGTCATCTTCATCCTCCTCGGCCTCTAGAACAGCCAGGTCATCCTCGAGCCGGTTCTCTTCGTCCTCGCCATCCTCCTCGCCGTCGGAGCCGGCGTAGACACCGTTTGTTGGGGTCGCATCGTGATCGTCGTCTGCGTCCGACTCGTCCTCCTGCTCCAATCGGTCGAGTATAGACTGGGATTGCTGTGTGCTGGTGGCAAGGATGCGGTTCGACTGCTGCCAGATCTGAGGAACCTCAAAACCGTCGACGTGCACGCGCCGGATCTTGAGAATAGGGCCGACGGGCCGCACGAACTTGTCGTTCTCGTCGTCGTCGTTGTCGCCATCTGCACGGGCAGCGGTCGCACCCTTGCTGGCCCGCTTGCGCTTTTTCCGCGCCGCCGTCGCAGCGTGCATCTGCCGCAGCCGCTCCTGCTGCTCGTCGCTAATCAGTCCGGCAAACGTGCCGAGGGCCACCTGGGTAATCTCGGACGAGGCGGTCGACAACGCAGCGTTGGGCGTAAGGAACGCCTCGCGGGGTTTCCGGCGCGTCGTGTCACGGAAGGCGAGGGCCGAAGCGATGTCGCCCAGCGAGGGCATGGATCCAGACCCGGGCGCCATGATGCCGTACGGCGCAGCAATGGTGAGGGTGTGGGAGGTGGACGTGAGCGACGATGTGCTCGAGTCGGCCATGTGGGCGGCGATAGAGGGATGGGCCGATGCGGGCAGTTGTCCGTTCGAAATGTACAGTCGTGTTCTCGTTTTGTCGCTACTGTCGGCCCATGCTCCGTGCGCGGCCACGACTGCGATTGACGATATCAAACAAAGGTTGTGAGGGAGCTTTGCGTCGAAGGGCTGCCACTCGAAACTTTTTTTCTGGGAGGCCCACTAAAATTCAATGATATGGCAGATAAGGGGAGAGTTTTTCTGCCGGTTTAGTGAGCCACAGGCCAGGCCCCGCAAGCACTGAAAGGTCGTTGTGGCTGGTAGTGCTAAGCAGTGGACTAGCGGGAACCGAAGGCGGTGAGTTTGACTACGAGCAGCATGTAATGGACCCACATGGATGAGCTTAACGTCTTGTGATTGGCTAGCATTCTACTATACACACTCATGTAAACATTGAGGCCCGTCTCATTCTCAGTTCATGTTTGTCTTGTAGTCACGATTCAATCACGATATTTGGGGCTGTTCATCATGGTGATACTCAATAATAAAAAAATAAAAAAGTCGTTTTAAAACTAGGAAGGCAAACGGGATTTCCACGTCTTGGGGTCTCTCGCGAACAATGAATACGTCGACTTATAGCCTTTCACGTTGTGAATCTCATCGTGAAGAGCGATAAAATCATAGTGAGCAGAGAGAGAGTTTTATGCATCCAAGCGTCAATTGGACAATCACAATGCGTAACTGCAAAGAAATATAACTGCCGAGTCACTAAGGAAAAATTCTCCCATGAAAATGATCAGGATTCGTCCAGAGTTTTTACAAAAAGCATTGTAAAGTACGAAAACAAAACAATGAAATAAAACAAACACGGCTCATCGTCCGGGGCCGATATAGGAAGTTGCCCTCGCCACTCCGATTATTACAGATTTGGCTCCTCTCACCGACGGCCAATTGATGTCTGCAGCCCGGTGATATGTTTTCATCAGTTGACATCGTGATCGTCGCCCTTGTCAACCATACAACGATAAGAACGAATCAACGTTCTGTCACGCAGGGGCGCGTGCGTCGATACCATCACACTGCATCTAGTTTGTGGTCATGTGCACGTCCTTTGCGGGGAGCGAAGATCTCTTTGCAGGGAGGGTCCTCGAAGCAGCATCGGCGGCAGCGTCGATAGGGCCGTGACCGCGGCTACGCAAGCAAGTATGACGAGCATGCAGCTGCATCGTAATATGAAAGCTTCACTCCTCCGTTAAAAAAAGAAACAGAAAAAAACAGAAAAGTGACGAGACCTACTGCGGCAGTTTTGCAATGGGGACGCCGTTACTCGCTGGGGTAACGTCGGCGACTAACGACCTGACAGGGGCTGGGGCTGGTACGGCGGCGGCGACGAGCTGACCATATTTGCAGCAGCCTGGCCCAGGTGGACAATAGCGGTGTACTCCGTGATTACAGTAATACAATGCGACCCTCGAGTCTGCCATTCGTCTGCTCCGAAAGAGGAGAAGGCATAGAAGGCAAAACCGGGCTGTAGAGAAGCCGGTTAATTTGGTTGACGGCGACTCGTGATGCATCGCATTGGGGCCACAATTCTATCACACTACGACCCTGCGAACTTTTGTGTCGCGTGATGTGGAAGCAGTTCTTAACCGGGAGGCGATACTGTGAAAAGCCCACAGAGCGGCGCGCGATCACCAGCTGTGCGGCATGTGTCGAAATGTCTCGTTTCATAAAAATAATCATTCGTTCACTCTGCATTACAATTGCATCCCCAAGTCGGAAGATGTTCATTGTACACATTTGTGCTTGCAGTCGTCGGATTCGGTACTTTGCACACGTTAGCTGAACCCGCCGCATCGGGTTTGACAGCTCGAATGTCTCACCTGCGACGATTCCCGTCGACCTGGAGTGTCTTACCTTGGTAAGTCGTTGCCGCCGGTATGGTTCCATTCCTCCTTCCCCAGATCGGCGGACCGGAGTCTAGCAAGGAACGTCGATCTCAGATAGTCATTGTTGAGCGTCACCTTCCTTGTCTTCTTTTTCTTTTACCCGGATACTTAATACACGCCAGCTGCGTTTAGGATGTCGCTCGTTTCCTTTTGCAAAGACTTCACTTCAGGCCGCGCTGTGTCATGATCTACTGTGTACGAACCCCTCCCGGCAGCGTGCGCATCTGCGGAGTCGACAAAGGTTGTCGATCTCGTCCAACGAATCCAAAATACGATGCAAGTTCAAAAGCGAAAGAAACGAGGTATTCTGCCGACTTGGCGATGTGTCCATACTTCGCAACAAAAACAAGTGTGGCGTACGAACTCCTCCAATGCCAAGGACGGTCCCAACATTATTTTCCCTTTTACGGAAAACGACATACATATGCATCGTCTGTGCCGCGTAGCCGAGTGTCGATTTTCGGAGACCGTTTCCAATCTCCGTAGAAGTTGCCTTTCTTGCATGCAACGTAAAAACACAGCCGACGAGACGTGCAGGATCTTGTGCCTCTACCGGACACACCACAACCGTTCGAATGCCGATCGAGCATGCAACGCTTTTTAGGCGAGCATACGTCGCTGAGGAGTTTGACGAGGTTTTTCCGCCTTTCACGCCTTTCACGCCTCTGAGGAATTATACTCAATGAGGGTTTTCTCCGTGAAGCGGAGTCTCGGTATAAAAGGACCACGGGGCGCAAACGGCCAGCTTCGGAAGTTGAGAAGACGAGAGAAACGAGAGAAGGAACAATGGGCACAAATAGAAACTTGTGAAACAACAAAGAAAGGAAGAAAAGGAGAGAAATGAAGCAAGGAATGAAGTCGCGATGCTCCTTGGCATCGCGACCATAGGCCCGAACAAGGCACATCTGTGATGTACTCCGTATGTCGTATTTTCCAGCGCATTATCAACAGTATTACTCCGGGTTGCAGGGTTGACGTTGGTGGTCCTTCACAATGATGAACGATCTGAGTTCAGCGAGTCGTTGTTGACCAGGGTTGAATTTGATAAGACTTTTGACGAGACAACACGTGTGTGAATGGTGACACAGGATTGGTCAGAATTATTAACAAGCCAGAGGCCACGGACCACGGGCCAAGACAGTAAAACTAGTGACACTTTTTTGGTATATGCAAACGCTTTGTGTGCATTCAAAGAGCGGGTCCAGTTATTGGAGTACGACATACTTCTGTAGTTATTTCGTACATGCTCTGTACTCCGCATGTCGTACATACATTGGAGGACAAGGAAAAGCTTCACACTTTTCACACAGTATAGGTATTGGGCTGGGGCTCTGTGTGTACATCAGTACCTAAACTGAGTAATATGTGGGCAATAACATGCGAACAAGAATAATATTGGGACTGTGCAGATAGGACGTCGAGCCGCCTGCACATAGATGGAGCCAGGTAACAGCGAGTTGCATTTGGGGTTGCGGACGAGTGCGGGCGTTTACGTACATGTCCGACGCAGAGACCAAAAAAAAAAAAAAAAAAAAAAAAAAAAAAAAGAAAAACAAAAGAGAAAGGAGAAGAGGAACAATGAACAATGAACTTTAGCAAAAGCTAGTACGGGTCCGACATATCAAAGTCGGTACGCAGCGGACGGGATTCCTAAACGAGAAATGATGTCTAACCATAAATGTGCAGTTGCTATCGGCGAGAGGCAATACTTTCTGCATCGTATGTGTTGAAGGCCCGCCAAGTGTGGAGGATTAAGGATTAAAGCAGGGGACTGGAGTGAAAAATCGCCGACAGTTACAACGGCCACGCAAACCACGCAGACACTCGTCGTCACGAATTACTTTGTGTTACGTAACGAAAGCGACCAATCAGCTCTGCCTCTCCTCGAACTGACAAAGAAACTTTGTACGAAAATAGAGCAGGTCTGTCGTAGAGAGGAACCTGCAACATAAATATGCCTGGGAGTAAACTTGCAGCGGTTAAAAGCCGGCACAAAAGAGAAACACTCGGACGAACCGTCAACGGCGTTTGTTTTCTTTTCGTTTTCTTTTCTTCGTTGTCAACATGCCGTCCCGGGTAAGAAGACGCCGTACATAGTACAACGTATTCTTCTGGATCAATACTACCCTGTGCATCGTACGTGGGGGTCTTGCATCTCAAACGACAGATGCCATACAAGGCCAACAAAAGTCCAAGGCACTTACAAATCTATATACATATAAATAATATAAATCATATAGAAGTACAACGGTATCGCAGGCCGCAACGCGTGGCGCGGGTACGAACAATGGCAAGGTCACAAGCCAGAGAGAATCGTTAAACTACAACGATTCAAACGGTCGAGACCAAATCTAGGCCGGAAACAGAACGCAACACACTTGTATACGGAAGTATATCGTAGGAACCGAGACCACTGCAGCCGTGTGGAGCCTCTCAAGGTGTATTGCTCCGGACGACGTCGCATGTGAGACGACCAACGCGAGATTTTTGGGGCCGAATGCACAATGCACTCTGTGGGGCAAAATTGTGAGTAGCAAAACACACAAGTATTGACCGGCAGCCTGCCCGTGCCTGCTCTTCGTCCTGTCGTTTATTTTCGTTTAAAAACGCGCTGCAGAACCGAAGGCGAAAAGGGCCTGGCCGCACAAAAAGGGTAGGGCGGTGGCAAGAAACCAAAACGTCGAGACGGCAAGAGTTAACCAAAGTCGGTCAAACGCCGGCCATAATGAGAGTGGAAAAAAATCAACTATCAAGAAATCAAAGCCTTCAGAAGCCCAGAACACGGGCCGGTCCCGCATAGCAATAAGCAAACAGTGGCAACAAAGGCGCTGGGGCAGGCAAAGTGACATGTGCGTTTAGACTACGTTTGGTACGATACATGCTCAGAACGAAGGAAACATAGTATGGATATTAGGGCGCCGTCGAAAAGCTTCTTTTGCAACTGCGCTCATCGGGTCTGTGCTTGTTTGGTCCACTTCAGTGGTAGCAGGGAACCCAAACCCAAGCTGCCAAGCTTGAAAGCAGCCTATGTAGGGGTTGATAGTATCGTGCATTTAGTTTGTAGCTTGCATAAATTGCAGGAGACACCGTCTGCATAAGTCAAGTCCACTGGACCCGGCCGCTGTTGGGGGTTGGGGCAGATCATGATCCTCGGACAGCGTACTGGGTAGTGTTCTGTCCAGACGAATAGACGCGAGTATTTCGTACTTGTAGACAGATCAACACATTGCACATTTCGTATGTCTGGCAGGATCGTTCCGGCGGTCTGTTTTCCTGTTTCAAACGCCCAAGACAGCGAAGAAAGGCACGATGTCGTATTTCCATTTGATACAGTCGCTTAGGCAGTTCTCCAAATTGCGTACATGCGGCGCCATCTGTCCTACTATCGACAGTTTATTTGCTAGGGGCACGCGTCTGCGCACTTGGAACGACAAGTAACGTAACTAAAAAAAGAAGAAGGAAAAGAAAACAACAAAAAAAAAATGATAATATTTCCTACGTTCGACATTCAACATTCAAGGTGGATACATATCCACGGGCAAATTGAAAAGGCGCGACAAGCTCCGGAACGCATTCAGTCTAGGGCCGTTAGGCCCGCTGATGCTGCGTTCTGAGTGGTCCCCAACCGGCTGTTTGTCTGGTGGCGCGCCACTCCTGCCATCGCCGGCGCTGACTTGAGAAGCCCGTCGGTGTTTCTGTCCGCTCGTTCTCTGTTTCTCTGTTTGACCAAGTTCTTTCCAGTTTTTTTGCTTGGCTTTTGCTTTGCTCTCTTCGTTCTTTCCCGTCCGGAATACTGTGCTTCTCCTCTGCTCCTGCCGTCGTTCTGGGACCGATGTTAGCGTGCCCCGCCCGAGTCTCACGCCGTCTCGCCTGTCCCCTGCCCCAAGGCCCATCGACCAGACTCCATTGCAGAATCTGGCAAGGTGCCTTCCACGCAGCGATGAAGCCATGCGGCAGGCCGGGCCTCCAACAGCTGGCGCACGGGAGCCAAACAGCAAAAGCTACAGGTTGGAGCCCTGGAGGCGGGAGCAGTTCTCAGTTGTCTTGTCGACTCGACGACACTAATACCACCTGACAAGGGAAGGAAGGAACAAACACGTTGTCCCCACACGGCAGCCACCACCCTGCATAATTTGCTCTGATTTGCCAATGGCTCTTTCCTCGCTTGTGAAATCGTGCCTTCCTTTCTCCAACTTTTCTTCTGCTGCGTGTACGAGGCGGAGCACCAACGCGGACGCTGTGCGAATTCCTAGGAGTCTTGTTCGGCTAGACCTGGCCCTCGCACAGCGCCGCTTCTCCGCCGTGGCCCAGGCTAGGCCCACTACGCCGCTCGCGCCTTCTCCACCTGCGTGGTCTCCACAATGCATTCTTCCAGTGGCTCCCTCTCTCTTTCCTCCTGCCGCACACGGCCTTATTGTGCACCCCCATCCCCTCCGTCTCCCACTTAAGCCTCTATCTCCGATTGTGTCACTATTCACATCTGCATTCCTCTTCCCCCCACCGCATCTCTGTGTTTTCGCACGTCAAAAACGCATGCAGGTCCTGATCGCCAGCCCTGGATGGCATAAGTGGCTTTATTGTGTCTGTTGCCGCTGAAGACACACTGCCTTTTTCCACTCTCTGCGCATCCCGTTGCATCACTGGCTGGTTCGACTGCGTCGTCTCGTCATCGCGCCTCGATTCGTCTGCCGTTTTCTTTGTCTCCAAAGCTCTCGTCCACGTCGTCGTCCCGTCCATCTCCCATCCGTTCCATCTTTGTCTCCCGACCATCCCCTCTTCGTCTTCTCTCACCCGCTCTCTATCCCGCTCTCTATCGTCTCGCCCTTCTACCATCACTTCATCGAGAGCGTCGGTTGCTCAATCCGTGCTATCTAGTATCTTTCCCTGGTTGCAGCTCTCTCTCAT
Source organism: Sporothrix brasiliensis 5110 (assembly GCF_000820605.1). Taxonomy (NCBI): domain Eukaryota; kingdom Fungi; phylum Ascomycota; class Sordariomycetes; order Ophiostomatales; family Ophiostomataceae; genus Sporothrix; species Sporothrix brasiliensis. The sequence goes on along the minus strand of NW_024467139.1, from coordinate 4,902,236 downwards.
GCCATATCTCTCTTTCCGTGACCGCTTATCTCGAATTGCATCGGGAGTCAACGTTAACACTTCGGCACACCCCCTCCACCCCCCCGGCGTCCATCCCCAATCCACTCGTCTTCCTGTCGGCCCTGTCGACTTGTGGATTAAATACCGAGCTCGTGGCTCTGTTTTCTTTTTTTAAAACCTTTTCGCCCCTCTTCTCTTCTCAAACTCTCGGTGTCCGTTTCTGGCTTGTGCTCACACGACCACTTTCCTTTATTTACCATCGAACCCCCACGGCCCAACTTTAAGCTCATTTCTCTACTTTTCTCCCCTCGTTCGCACGTCGTCATAGTCTCGTCTTTCTTGCGCTATTCTTCTTCCTTGTCGAATCCTGGCGCTCAATCGATCACCAGCATCAAGTCGTATCTCTGGACCCCCATCTTGGACTTCGTCTCAGTAGGGACTCTTTCGCTATCTCACCGGCCCATTGGCGTCTCGCGCCCTCACTCCCGTACTCTTCTCTCCCTACGATGAAATTCGGCCGCCAGTTCGAGTCCGAGTCTGTTCCGGAATGGAGCCTTCATAACATCGACTACAACACTCTCAAGGACTTCATCAAGGTCCACACGACGCGGCACCAGGCCTCGGCCATCACAATCCCCGGCCAAAAGGACACGGCATTACAGCGCTTTGAATCTGAGTTTTACGATGAGCTTTGCCGGCAACACGACCGTGTCGGTCTCTTTGTAGCCACCAAGGCCGATGAGATCAACCGGCGACTGCGTATGTTCTGCCCCTCGTGCTCTGGAACGGGAGACTTCGTCCTTGCTTTCCAGTCTGTTGTGCTCTCTTGTCCTCACTCTCGTATGCTAACGTCGACCTCCAGAACATCTGTCGGACCAAATCCACCGCCTGCTTCTGCGTTCCACGACATCTGCGCGTGGCACAACAGCTCTGAAGCGCCAGCGGCGGTTTGTCAAGTACGAGCGGGCAACGCTGGCGCTGCAAGACGAGACCAAGGACCTGTCTCGCTTTGTCAACGCCCAGGTCGTCGCCTTCCGCAAGATCTTGAAGAAGTACAAGGTATGTTTCGGGCCCCAACCAGATTGCAGCGTTTTCTTTTGCCAATGTCCTTGTCTAACATTCGTTGTGCAGAAATGGACCGGGTCCGGTGCTCTGACGCTTCGCTTCCGCGACAACGTCCTGTCCGATCCCAAGAGCTTCACTCGCCGCCAGTTCGACCACCTGTACGGCCAATGCGACGAGCTGCTTGCCACCCTGCGCGTGTCCACCCCCCTCAGCAGCTCTCCGCAAACACCTCGCGAGGAGCTGTCCTCCCCCGAATTCCCCGAGTCACAATCACACCGGCCCAGCCACGGCCACGCCTTCTCGTCCTCGTCTTCCACCATCCAAGCGCTCTCCTCTTCCGCCGGCTCGTCACACCCCGCACCACCACAACGCCCCGCCTCGCAAGGACGCCGCCTGACGCTGCTTGCATCTGCGCCTGTGCAAACACATTATTGGAACGAATACGATGACGGTAGCGAGGCGGGCGACGTCGGCAACGCCGGGCACGGTGGATATGCCATCTACCTGCACCCCGATGAGGAGGAGGACTTTCCCGGCATGGCTACGCTTGTCTCGTTCTTTACCGTCCCGCTCGAAAAGGCAAAGAAGTGGATGGCGTCCCGCACCTCAAAGGCCAGCGCCGACGGCGGCCCGCTGCTTTCCCAGAGCGGCGGTTTCGCCGACTATGGCACGACACGGCGCGGCAGCGATGACGGTGGCGGCCTCTTTGACGCTCTGCCCCAGCACGAGCGCGACGCGGGCATGCCCAGAGACGAGACGGCCGGGATCCACCATGATGGCGAGGACGACGGCGGAGACGATGCGGACCACGACAGCACGGAAGAGGACGATGCGTTTGCTAGCGACAGCGACTTCCCTCACGGCTACGAGACGTACTACGCCGCTCTGCCGTCCATCGACGACCAGCGCCTCGCGCGCTACCGCGAGACCATGCTCGTCCGGGCCACGATTGGCTGCTTCGCCGGGGCTCTTGTGCTGCTGGGGGTGGCGAGCATCCTCATCTCCACGGGCAAGCACAAGCTGCGCGTGGAGGTTGATGCCGGTGTCATCATGGGCGTCATGGCCAGCTTGGGCTTCACCTGTGCGGCCCTCGGCATGAACATGGCCCGCCGCGGCACCGTCTCCGTAGCTAGTACGGTGGCCGTATGGTCCTCCTTTGCCATCATCTGTGCCCTCAACGGCGCAGTGTTGGTTCTCGTGATGGGCAACACGGTCATTGCGAATATTCCGTCCTAGATGCCAAGTGGTGTTCTTCTTTATTTTCGGTCAACGGGTGGGCAATTGTTTTTTGGGGGCATATATATGTGACACTTGGGCAACTAACATTTTGATCATGGAGAGGGGCATCTCTAGAGCCTCTTGAGTTTTGTCTGTCTTCTTTTGCAGCATTTTCACAGCTATTCTTGGGCGTTTTGGGATTGTTTTGGGCACTTTGGGTTTTTTTCTTGTCTTTTCTTTCTTGGTCTCTCGTTCTGGCTCGTCATCCGTTTGGGATACCCGCATCCAAACCAAGCACTTTTGTCGGCAAAGACTCCTTTATTGGAAGCCTCTTCTGCCTCTTCTGCCTTTTTTGTTTCACTGTAAAGAATGAACATTTACGCTGCATGTCCCCCACTGGATACATGACTGCAGACAGACAATACCTATGTTTGATGACAATACATACTCAAACTGCTCATTCCTCCTCTCCGTTCTCCCCCGACTTCCACTCAGCACAGACACGGCAGATGCAATGACTGGTAATTGCTGCACGTCTTGCCGCTCGGCGTCGCGCTGCCTGTCTGCAGGTACACCTGCCAGAACCCGCCGTCGATCTTGCACACCAAAAAGTTGAGTTCTACCGTGGTTAGTGGTGCGTGTGCGGGCCATACCAAACAAGTACGGTGTCCCAGACAAAAGACGAGCTACAACTTACGCCGCCCATACGTGCTCGCCGTGCTCGTGATGATGGTGTCGCCCTCGAGCTGCCACGCCGTCGTCGACACCGCTGCATCCAGCGTCAGCGTCTTGTACGACGTGCTGTCGCCGCCGATGTTGAGGTACCGGCTGGTGTTGGTCGACTGGATCGAGCCGCCAATGGTAAAGTACTCGCTCGTGGCCTCGGGGCCCAGCACCACCTGCGACGCGTTCTTGGGGTGCGCCTGCAGGTAAAAGTGGAAGACGGGGTCCTGGTCCGAGCGGATCTGCTCGGGCTTGCTGGAGGCGAACGGCACGGCCGACACGCCGGAGACGGCGGCGGCGGCGGCAGCGAGTGCCGTAATGAAAGTGAGGTGCATCTTGTCGGGCACGGTCCTCTTTATTGGCTGAAAAGAACTCCAAGGCAAAACAGGCAGAGAGAAGCAGGGAGAGAGAGAGAGAGAGGAACACACCCGCAGCCCTTTATATCGTCGACCGGTCTGGCCCATCGCTTTCCGCAACCAGAACGGGTAAATTGGCACTGCAGACGACAAAGTAGTGTTATCCACTACGCATGCTGGATAATAACGACACTTTATTTTTCATACTGCGCATTCGTTTTATTACCACTGCGCGGTCTTCGCTCCCCCGCGTGTGTTGGATCTCAGCATCCATGTTGGCAAATAGTTGTGGCATCCTGTTTAATGACTTGGCGTAAACCTATTTATTGTGATTATTTACTTTTGGATTGCATATCATCGAAATCTGTTTACTGTTTTTTTTTTTTTTTAAAAAAAAAAAAAAAAGAAGTAAGAAAAAAAAAAAAAAAAAAAAAAATAATACGTGATTTAATTAGCCAAAAAAACTAAGCAAAAGTCCACAGTAAAGCTACGAACAAATATTATATAAAATAGATGCATTGGGCAGTCAACATGGCACCTTCTTGCCTCAGGGGTCATGATATTACCAAGAATGCAGTTATGCGACGAAGGCTGCTGATCTGCAGCCCACACATACCAGTGCGGCGCCTTCCTTATCGGGACGTCCCCTCCTCACCCGCAGCTCGCCCACAGCTCCTGCCCGGAGCTCCCCACTACGACATCGGACGGTGACTCAAACGAAGACCAACACGCACCTGCCATTTCGACTTGGCACACCACACGGCATCTAATGTGAAGACAGTTTTAGACCTCGTCCGACATCATTGACGCCAACCACAGTACCAGCACCCACCCACACCGACATGGCGCCCGAGACGCGGCCTGGTGGAAACGCAGGCCGGCCGCCGCCTCGTCCGTGGCCTCCGTGGGCAGTGGCAAGCCTCGCGGCCACTGGTGCGCTGGCGCTTGCGGGTTTGTACATGCGAGGCGGCGAGTTATCGTGGCCAGCGCTGTCGTCAAGGCCAGACGCGTCCGCGTCCGCGACATATTGCTATGACAGCGTCACGACCCTCGCAGACGACCCGTCTGGATCAGCAGGTCCCCACTGCTTCAGCGTCAGAAACGGCCGCTTCGCCAGTGTGGGACCGCTCGACACACTGGACCCCGAAGCCGCTGCCTCAGCTTCCGTCTCAAAGGGCCATGTCATCCCCGGCCTCTGGGATGGCCACGGCCACCTCATCCCCTACGGCGAGTTCCTGGCATCCGTCGACCTGTTCGGCTCGTCCGACGACACGGATGTCCGCCACCGCCTGCACACGTACCTGGAGGCACATCCGGATGTCGGCGGGCCCGACAAGTGGCTGCGCGGCTTCGGCTGGGACCAGATGGCCATGGGCGGCATGCCGACGGCCGACCTGCTGGACACGGCCGAGCTGCATGGGCTCTACATCATGCTCGACCGCGTCGACGCGCACTGCATCTGGGTGTCCAAGGCCGTGCTGGGCCTTCTGCCCGACGACCTGGCGGACATCCCCGGCGGCGAGATTGTGCGCGACCCGGGCCTGGGCGTCTTTTGCGACAACGCCATGGATCTGGTCATGACAAAGTACCCGCCGCCCAGCAGGGCGACCAAGACCGAGTACATCCGGCTGGCCATGCGCGAGATGCGCTCCATGGGCCTCGTGGGCATGCACGACGCCGGCGTGGTGCCCGAGGACCTGCGGCTCTACCAGGAGCTCGCCGGCGCCAGCGGCCGCGGGCACGTGGATGAGGGCTGGACGATGCGCGTCTACGCCATGGCCGAGTGCCCGGAGCGCAACACGCTCTGCCTCGACGACGTCGGCGTGCTGCGCCAGCAAGAGGGCCGCAGCGCGTTTTTGTCGGTGCGCAGCGTCAAGCTGTTTGCCGACGGCGCCCTGGGCAGCTGGGGCAGCGCCCTGATCGACCCCTACAGCGACCGCCCCGACACGTCCGGGTCGCTGCTTGTCGACGCCGCCACCCTGGCCCGCCTCACCCACGACTGGGCCGCCGCCGGGTTCCAGGTCAACATCCACGCCATTGGCGACCTCGCCAACCGGTACGCCGTCGACGCCTTCGAGGCCGCCCTCGTGGCGCTGTGCCAGCCGCCCGCGGGACCCGGAGCCCTGGCCGACTGCCAGCGGGACCGCTTCCGCTTCCGCATCGAGCACGCGCAGATTATTCACCCGCTCGACCAGGCGCGCATCCACGCCCTGGGCATTCTGCCGTCCATCCAGCCCACCCATGCCACCTCCGACATGGCCTATGCGGCGCGCCGACTGGGCCCCGCGCGCACGCGCGACGAGGCCTACCGCATGCGCTCCTTCTTCCGAGACGCCCTGCTGCCGCCGCCCGTACTGGGCAGCGACTTCCCCATCGAACCGCCCGACCCGTTCCAGGGCATCTACGCGGCCGTGGCCCGGCGCAGCCCGCACACGGGCCTGAGCGCCAACGGCACCACAGAGCCCTGGTACCCGGCCGAAGCACTGACACTGCACGAAGCGCTGGTGGGCTTCACGCAGGGGCCCGCGTACGGCGCCTTCTTGGACGGCCGCGCGGGTGTGATCCAGCCGGGCGCCTTGGCCGACTGGGTGGTGCTGGACCGGCCGCTGGCCGAGTACGACCTCGAGGAGCTGCGCAGCATGAAGGTCCGCGAGACATGGGTCGGGGGGACGCGGGTCTACCAGCGGGAAACTATCCCAGCTGAGCTGTGAGGGTAATTTTGTATCATGTTGAAGTCTGGAATCCATTTTCATCGCACTCTCCGATGGCCGCGAACTAGAGCCGGTCTATCTAGGCCCCGTTTTATGTACATTTCCAACACGCCACGCATGGTGAAGAGTAGGCCTCGTATTCGGCCCTAGATTCTCCGTGTCAGCGGCTGCGAGTAGTCTACCTTGGAGCCCATGGCCACTTGGCCCGTCGACACGCCGGTAATCAGCGGGTCCCGGCCTGTAAAGTTGTGGGGGAATCCGTAATCGAACGGCTTGACGCTCTCCAGATATTCAATTTGCTTGTCCGTCAGCTTGATCGACAGCGCCTTGATGTTGTCGTCCCAGTGCTCCAACTTGCGACCACCCAGCACAGGGAACACCCGCGGCGCCTTGGACAGCACGTATGCCAGCGCAATCGTCGTCACCGACGTCACGCCGTGCTCGCCGGCCACTTTGGCGAGCGCCTCGCTAAACGCCAGCTCCTCGTCTGACTGCCGTCCGGCCGTCGGCGTGTCAAAGAGCGTCCGCAGGCCCTCGCCCTGGGCCGCGCGCTTCGCCATGGCCTCCTTGGACTGGAACTTGCCGCCGCCGAGCACGTCCCACGGCGCAATCGCCATGCCAAAGTGCCGCGCCATGGGGATAATGTCGCGCTCCATGTCGCGGATCATGACGTTCCACCGGCCCTGGTAGATGCTAAAGGACGTCTTGCCATGCGCCTCGGCATACGTGTTGGCCGCGCTAACCAGCCACGCCGGCGTGTCCGACACGCCCAGATACATCACCTGCCCGGACTGCACGAGCGCATGCAGGCCGTCCATAATCTCGGGGATCGACGTCGAGTAGTCCCACCAGTGCAGGTAAAAGATGTCGACGTAGTCCGTCTGCAGCTTCCGCAGCGAGTCCTTGAGGCTGTTGCGCATGCTGCGCCGGCCGTTGCCCGAATTGTTGGGGCTCTTGTTCTTGCCGACGTCGTAGCAGCGGTAGTCGGACGTGAACTTGGTGGCAAGCACAATCTGGTCGCGGTTCTGGCGCGCCGCCATCCACTCGCCCAGCCACGTCTCCGACTGCTCGTTCTGGTAGTTGTTGGCCGTGTCGATAAAGTTGCCGCCCTTGGCCACATACCCATCCAGCAGCTTGAACGACGCCTCCTTGTCCATGCTGCCCATGAAGTCGTTCCACGCATCGCCAATGGACATGGCGCCCAGCGCCAGCGGCGAAACGCGCAGACTCGAGGTCGTCGACAGGATGCGGAAGTGGCCCAGCTCCGAGACCGGCTCCGGCGCTGGATCAAACAGCTTCGGCATTGTGTCAGTCGGTAGTGTGAGGTGAGAGCTAGTGGGTGAGATTGGGGTCGGTTGCGACAATAGTGGAACAACGCGAGGCTGATGTGCTGTCGCGATGTACGACGATGTTGTATGCTGGCCGGTATTGTTTTATGACGATGGCCTTGCTTTTGGTGATACTTTCAATTGAACGGAAGACGAGTTCTTTGACAACGAGGTGCCCCGAATCATGTCACCGACGTTGCTCTTTTTTGGCCCGCCTGTCGTTCTGTTTTAGTGCGGCCCCAACAGCAGAGATGGGGCATCCGGACATTGACACCCGTTATTTGTGATTGTGAGCCTGTTAAGGCCGGCAGGAATGCCCTCGGTGCTTATCGGCATTAGCATTTTGTAGGAAAAGTGCGGAGGAAGGATCACGGCAATGCCGCTCCGCTTCTGAGTCCGTAAAGCGTGCCACTGACCGACTTGGTCTCCAGCGCCGTGTTTGCTGTCCATTCACTTGAAAGACAATGAACTGAGATGCTAAAGAAGGCGGAGAGAAGCTTGTATTGTGACACCACAGTCAACTGCCCTAACAATTCATAGACACTTTTTTTCGGCAGATACACTTACGGAGGGCCGTGAGAATAAACATGGTCCCTTGTAAAGTCCCGAGAGACTGTGAATTCGTGAAGACGCTTTTGCTAATAAAGAAGTCGAGTCCCTGACCCACAAGACCTGATTAGAAAATGGCAAAATTTGTAAAAATCAATAAAGCATCCTAACCATACGAACCTTGTCGGGACGTCGGAGCCGAACATGCTGCCAACTATTGTTGGCCTTGTTCGTGTGACGATGCCCACGTGCGATGACATCGCTGGTTCGTCTTCAAATGTGCGGTTCCCTCTCTCGCTGACTCGACTTTTTTGATTTGGACACTCAGATTGTTCGAACTGTATCAAACCTCACGGCTTTCAAAATAAAAACAGTGGAAACGGGATGTAATGAAGCAAGCCAATGTTGTCTTGTAGAAATACACGGTGTAGAGGAGGAGTTTGAAATGCGACAACACGAGAGAACATGTCAAGAATTCGCTGGCAGGCGAGACAATCCCGAGCGTATGGTTCCATACTGTCACCGGCATTCAGCCTGCTCCTGCTGGCGCGTCCCTTCGAGGAGGAGGCTGGGCGTGTGGGAAGGAGGTAACTCTACAACGCATGATGGTCGATAATGCAGAGAAATTTGTAACATGACAAGCAATGGGACACGGCCAACTTGGATGAGGTCAATTTGGATAAACAGCCGCAGAAAAAGAAGCTTGCTTTGCCGTCGGACAATTCCCCGATTGATCCTTGTGTCGTGTGTAGCCTCAGCATACCATGCTTATTAAACGACGCAAGACACCGTAATCCGGGTAGCAAGTCGGCTACAATGGGCAAAGTAAAGCCACCACTCCTTTGGCGGGCGTTCGTAAAGATAGCATTTTCACCTGTCGTGTTACCGTAAACCAGCTGAGAGCTCACATCGAGTAGCTTAAAAGTGTCGCCTCTCCTCTGTGCCTTTGTGCGCAGTACATATATAAATGACTGATACATGCAAGCCAGACTGAAAGTATTGAATCTTGCGGTGCATTTTCAAGCAAAAAATTTGCAGAGCATTGTGTCCGTATTATCGTCGCAGGCCACACCGAAGCAGAAAGTCGGCTAGCTGCACGAGTGCTTCATTGAATTCTTCGTTCTTTGCTCTTCCGCGCTTGGCTGGCATTGACGAGCCTCCCCAATCGACTGGCGAAGCTATCCTCGCCATCCTCACCATCGTCTCATGGGTTTTCATATCAACTGTTAAGTATGTCGTCTGCCATTTGTCGTATGCCGTACGTCGTTTTGTGATTCTCCACATCCCAATGTCAGATCGGCACAGTGGTCACCATTGCCGTTCGGCCCTCGCTCATTGGCGGAGAATATTTCGTCCTTCCGGCGAAACTATCAATGTTCTTGGGGGCCTTAGCGTGTGGAGCACTAGGCCAGCCTCGCATGGCTCCGGTTTGGTTTCCTCACAAGGTTGAGGCCATTTGGTCGTTTTGGATTCTTTGGCGTCCCCGGGCATCCCGTTCGGGAAAGGGAACCATCCGACGACGCACTTGACAGTTGCATGGACGGTGCGGAAGACCCAAGCCAGACGCGGGCCAGCATTCCTCGTGTTCCTCAAGAGATTTGGGTCGAAGTGCACCAGCTGGAGTGGGTGAGCCTAGACAAGACACTGATATTAGTGACTTGTATTACCATCAAAAGAAAACTGACATTGATCGCATAGTATGTCCGACGCCATGTGGAACACAAAATGGCGTCAAGCAACTGCACCAAAACTATGCCCAGACAGACACCTGAGCTCTCCACGTAAAGCCGGTAACACAGATGGCTGGAATTCTGCACGATCCCGCATGCTATGACAGGATAGCAATGCCATATCCCCACGGAAGCTCGTATTTGTTCATAGCTGTCCAGGTCCGGATCCCTTGAGCTACCCGTGGCCTGTTTCCCCGTTGCACATCCTGCCCGAGTGTGGTATCACGTCGTTGGCAGAGAATAAGTATCCCGAGTCTTGTTTGGCCTCCGCTTGCAACTGCCTGCATTCGAGCAATTCGTTCTTTCGTAGCAGTAGCAAGGCCCAAGGGAAGGGTTGACCAGACCCCGGCAGATCCAACGGATCTTCGTGCATCTGTGGTGGAACAATTCGGGGCCTTGGGCAAGGACGGAATATGTATCCATGTTGGCGTGTGGTCTTGGATATGATGGATCTTCTGGATTTGCGTGTTTACCATGCGTTACTATCTTTGTGGGCTTCTTATCTTTGGTCTTGCTGTTTTGTGCATGGCCAGGTCGTTCCTGCCCCCATACCATTGCCTGTTTCTCTTGCCTGTTTCGGCAGCAATTGGAGCATGTTTCCGTCGTCGCTACTTCCTTGGAGAGCAAACCAGGCCCACAGACACCTGGCCCCAATCCCCTCTCCTCTCTATTTCTGCGGGGTGAGGAACAGCTGGCTTTAAGTGGAACGCGCCTTCTCCGGGGAATGGCCTCCTTCCAGAATTGCCACTGCTAAAGTACGCGCAGTGGGAACCTGTGAGCCTGTCCAGTAGCGCCCCAAAAGATCGACGGTCGCTGCTTCCTCCAATTGCAGGTGTTTAACCGGCGGCACTCAGCAAGAGCGATGGACAAGCATTAGTCGTTAAAGAGTGCGAGGAAGGACCAGCCAAGCAACCTGATCCCTACTACGTGACATGAGCTGTGCGCAAAAAGATTGGCCTTCCGTCGCCGGAATATTTTGGTACCCCAATACAAACCATTCCCTATGCGCAATTCCAGACAACGGCGGTCGGTTGATTGATGTTCTCTTTCCTCGACGTATCTACCACCTCCTAATGCTCTAGACCAGCAACGATGCCAGCTATGAGTCGTCTACTCCCCTGCGCCACGTGAAAGAACAGGACTGGAAGGAACGAGCGATCGTGAACTGCAGCCAGACGGGCCTTCCTTGGAAGCGACACAGCGACACGCTTTCCTCAGACCGTATCTGTCCCTGTAGGAAAGTGCGTCCGACAGATGATTGGCGTCTTTTCTGCGACTGCTGCAAGTGAAGTACATCCCATAATCGGAAACAACGATCTTGTTGCGGGCCCCTTGGCTTGCCATACCATCGTGCTCTCATCGTCTTTGGCTCCATACATAATCACCGAGTATCGTCAGACTTCAAGCACACCTAGCCAGCTGATATTGACGACTGTTGGCGACCACGTCGAAGTGCCGAGATCAACGTCTTGACTTACGCTTGACACATCCTATCCTTGTCGACAAAGTGGTGCGCTTGGCCTCCTCGCCTTGGCCTTCCTCTCGCCTGCGGAAACCAAATACTGCGTACGGCCGCGATATTCGCCGAGCTTATTCAACTCCTGGAAACAATTCCTCCTGCTACCATCACATGTGCACCACGCCCCTCAGCGTGTCCACATTGCACCGAATCGACTTGCACCACTAAGACTCTCTTCCGTTCGTCTTTCCTGTCCTCTTTCCTCTTCCCCGGCCCCGCCGTCAATCATCCTCGCCCAGCCTTCGTCCTGCCCTGGCCCCCTGGCCGATTTTCTCCCTTTTGGCTCTCATCCGCCTGTCCCCTTCCTCGCGGCGTCTCCTGCATCACTGGCTGCTCCGCCTCTCGCGGCACCGTTGCGCCTTGTCTGCTGGCCGACGAAGCAAACGTCCCTACGAAGGCGGAATATCTTGCCAGTTGTCCAGGCCAGGCCCCATACCATCAAAGCGCTTATTCCATCGACCCGCTCCACTCCCTCCTTCTGTGTGCTATCGTTTTGCTTTCCCCTTCTTTTCTGGTTGTCAAAGTCTCCTGCGCTGCTGTTTCGCCGCTCGCTGCGTTGCCATTTCAATACTTGCACCTACCCAGCTCATTCACCTAACAGTCTGCATTGCATTGCTCTCATATACGTTTCTCTGCCCACTCGTTTCAGTCATATGGTGTGTGCAGCATTCTTCGGCTCTCATTTTTGACCTCGTTCTCCAATATCAAAATCACTTCAAACTCCGGCTGTGTCAAATATTTCACTTACAACCCAATTCCCCCCCGGGCCATTCCATCTTTTCTTGCACAAATCCCGCCTTCTTTTCGAGACATCCTGTCAATTGACGGCTGGTCTTCTATCCTGGTATCCTCTTGTTCCTTGTTAAGGTACTTTATATCCTGATGGGGATTGTGTTGGTTATTTCATAAAACAAACGACAACAAAATCACACCAAAATTTGACGGCAGGATATGCATTTATATCCTATCACGAAACCGGCTTATTGTCTCACAAAACTATAACATCCGGTCGTTGATCATAACGGGCGACTCCAACGAACACCAGCAACAAACCAGGCAACTGGCAGTGCCATTTGGTATACCTCACCGGTGACACATACAGATTGGCCGGCCAGAAGCATGGCTGCCGTTCAGCAAATGCCTTCTGTGCCGACGGGTGTGCCACGGCAGGCTGCCGCGGCAAGCGACGTACTGGACATCAGACAGGCGGAGAGCGCGTCGAGTGGATCAGATACCGCGGACACAGCTCTGGATACCCCGGTTCGCATGTCCGGACTTGCCATCGGCAGCAAATTTGGCAGCGGTCCGCAGCGAGGGGACACACGCATCGTCGTTATTGTCTATGGGCGTGACCAAGAGGAGATTATCTCTGTCTTTGCGGAAGTACTTGGGAAACCATACTGCAAACGGCCAAACTTCGAGGCTATATCAATAGCAGACAAGGAACGGGTTATAGGAATCTACGCAGACAACGCCAAGGCAGACATCGGCTCAAGGAACACAGATCTGGTGGTCGCCATCAATGCTCACTGCGTGAGTTTGGGTATGCCTCCTGACAGCGCACTCTCTGAGCAGTGCGACTACGAGTTCCTCTACACAAACACACCCTTCTTCCGCCGTGACCTCTCGCGGCTTATCTCCTTCACTCTTGGCCAGATCAACCATCATCAGACACTGATGGACAAGCCACGGACATACTTCATCTCCACCACGTTCCCCGATGTTCGAGTTGCGCTTCCCAATATCGACATCCTGACTGTTGGTTCCGACGCTGTCGAAATCCGGGTTGACTTACTGAAAGAACCCCTGGCCGATGGGGCTTTTGCGGCAGTTCCCAGTCTCAGTTACGTGGGTGAACAGGTTATGACGTTGCGCCAGCGTACCGAGCTCCCTATCATCTTCACGACGCGTTGCCAGCGTGAGAATGGCCGTTTCCCCATGGACAATCCCGATTTGTATTATCAGTATCTGTACCGTGCCATTCAGTGGGGTGTGGAGTACATTGATGTTGAGCTGTGGCTTCCCGAGACCATCCGGAAGCGTTTATATGAACGGCGCGGCAACAGCCGCATCATGTCCGCATACCACGACTTCTCTTCCACTTTGAAATGGCCAACTCCGGAGGCACAAGCTATCTACGCCGAGTCTTGCAAGTATGCTGATATTGTGAAGATGATTACCTACATCAACGACCGAAACGAGAACTTTGAGCTGGAGTACTTCCGCTCCAAGATACGTGCAGAGTACCCGAATGGGCCCCCACTATCAGCTGTCAACATGGGCGAGATGGGCCAGTTCTCGAGGACCCAAAACCATGTCTTTTCTCCGATCACGCACCCACTGCTCCCCGTGATTGCGGCCCCTGGACAAATGAGTGCCGCCGAAACGAATGCCGCGCTGTCGATGCTTGGGCAGCTCCCGAAGAAGATTATATACGGCATCACAAGCCCTTCGAGTCGCAGCGGGACACCACAGGCGCCGTTTTACGTCAAATGTTTCAATGAGCTCGGACTCCCTCACCAGTTCGCCGTCGTGGAACAGCAACCAAAAGGACCGAACCGTGTGGAGACCTGGTGCAACCAGAAGAATTTTGGCGGCGCGTATCTTCACCCACCTCTGTCCTACGCCAGCCTTATTTCCAAAAGTGCCTTTTTCTCTTCTCTGGGAGACGGAGCAGGGCCAATTCTGACAGGTGCGGCTCGCGTCATCGGCAATTTCGACACTATTATTGTACGATCATTATCCTCACCTCCACAATCGACTGAGGTTTCCGAACCTTCGAGCCCATACCATCACCAGAACGACAACGGCAATGGTAGCAGTCATTCAGTTGTCAGTGGCAGCGGGACCTTGTCGCCAAACACGCAACTTGTTTTCGACAACGCCTCTTGGCGCGGTATTTTGAGCACGCTTACCCGTGATTTGGCCCCCTCTGCCTACTTTGGTCGCACCGCCGTCGTTCTTGCGTCTTCCTCGGACGATGCCGCAAGCGCCGTATTTGCACTGGGCGCGCTCCGTATCAGCAAAGTCTATACCGTCGGCTTCAAGACGCCGTCTGCTCTGGCTGGTGACATGATCATTGAGCCTTTCAACTCGCTGGAAAGCCTGCAGAAGGCGCGTACCGTCGGCGCTCACGATGACTTTGCGTCTCCGTTTGTGATCATCAGTGCACTTGCACCCGAAAAGGGAAATTTGGTTGGTCTATTGCTCCGTGTTTTCGGATCCAGCAAATCGCCACCGCCAGATACCACGGAGACATCTATCAACGCAAGCAGCACACGGAAAGTGTTCCTCGACCTTGCTGCCGACTCGGGCAGCGGCTCGTTTGCGTCGCGGAAGGCCGACCCTGGTCTCGTGGCAGAGCAAAGCGGATTTGCGGTCTACGGTTCGTCGGATGTTAACGCATTCACAACGGTCGAGACTTTGAGGCTACTTGTTGGACAAAACGTCCCTTATAGCTTCGTGCGCCTTGCCGGCGGCAGGAGTCCATTCTAGGAGCGAGTTTACTTTTTGCCTTGTTTTGAATATATATTCTCATGTGTTGGGCATATAGCTGCTGTCAGTTTCTCAGGTATCTCTACATAATAGACACATACACTACACGCCGTCAAGACGGTTTGTCTGCAATTTCGGGCACCTAGCGCAATGTCATGATTTAACTTTATCTTTTAGGTATTCGGAGGTGAAAAATCCAGACGCGTGTCAACAATACCATTGAGCTTCACGAATTTCGTCTGAATGTCGGCCCTTCTTCTACAATGTCGACGGTCTCTGCCAGCATTTTACCCCAAACTCCATCGTAGCCAACATCAGGCTAGTCCCCAGCCTAATGATGGGGAGCTATGGGGAATTGACGAAGCAAAGCTGAGTTTCATGACTGGTGGAAAATCGTAATTTTTCCGGGACTTTTCCTGTTTAAGGAGCGCGATCTCCATGCTCACCTCCACACCTCAGACGGAGCGTGGTATTAGAGCTGGAGAAGGCGTTCCTGCTGGACTCCAAATACATTCCAAAACCCGGTTTTCTTCTGGCAACTCACAACTGGGGTGCGTTGGTCGCTCATCATGGTGTAGCTTCATGCTCGACCCTCGTCTTTTTGACCCTCGTTTTATGCGATGACTGCATCTTGAATTGGAGTCCATGTGCGCGTCTGTATTTTTCTTCTATGTTTCTTTTTTCTACCCGTGCGTGTATTTAGCCGCTTGTCGTTCCTTATGTCGGTGCACATCGACACAGAGAAACTTTTTTTTTACTCCTCGGTTTCAAAACGAGGCCACCGAAACTACGAGGAATGCAGCAATACATCCGATAGACGAAATGGCATTGGTGGCCTGCAATAAACAATATGTTAATATATGTTCATATGTTTTGCATGCGCACCTGGTTGCTGTCCACATGGCATGGCGTCAAGCGACACCAACAATAGCCAGCACACGCACTGCCCTCGTCTCGACGAGTGGCCGTGTTGTGTAAGGCCTATTTATCTCATCACAGTCGTACAAGCCTTCTTGTCTCTCATTGGGCTTGCAGTGGCCCGAAGCCAGTAGCAGCGTGACAAATACCTGTGGCAGGGTCAAACTGTAGGAAAGGCTGTGGGAAAGGCTGTAGGGAAAAAAAAAAAAAACACAAGGAATCTCCAAGATTATACCCGACTCGGATCTCGTTTGCGATACCCAGAGACCGACGCCCATGACAAAGCCTTACGTGTGGTCGGATATGAAACGAGGAATCACATAAGTTTAAGGTTTTTCAGAGACAAGAGAGCATTTGAAAGCGAGACAGCATGTACAGAAACGCGGGATACAATCAGAACCGCGGGTTGTACTTACACAACATGTCAGGGCGGTGACACAGCATGGGAAGGGAGAGGAAATGTACCTTGCCCACGTTCGAAGGACGAAGAAAGGCACAGGACAACGAGTTTGACACACACCGTACGGTGTGAACAAGGAAGCCTCGTTTATATGGCGAGCGCCTATCGTCTATCCGTATCATCACTGCCCCCTTCCCCCAGCATCTGATGTGCCGCCAAACACAGCAAGTCTCCGGTCTGAGATAGATGGGCGTCGGGGGCTTGGTCGAGATCGGCATATGTGTGAAACAGATGAGGTCAACGCCATCTACGTCGTAAGGCGAGCAGGACACCAGAGGAGTCCCTGGGTGGTCGCGATGTGGCGGCCACCTGGAGGCATTCTGGAGGCATTCTCTGGTTGTTGTGCTGTTTCTTGTGCGACCACAACGTGCGGCACAGGAAAACGCCACAAGCGGACCCGACCCGTTTGAACAAACGAACGACGTAGGCAGGCGAGGCCTTTTGGTGCCGCACTGTTTCCATCTTGATGATGCTTGAAGTACTGTATAGTTTGGTAATACTGATGTCGGGCCATCGGCGAGCAACGGGGTGCCCTTGCCTATTACGGCATGCTTTGAATATCCAAAACAAGAATGAGCATTCGAGGTCTTGCTTGCCGAAATCAGCAGTGATTTTGCAATTGATAGGGAAAGAATAACCATGCACTCTATTGGCGGTCGACATTCCAAACAAAATAGAATTACCCAACGTGGAAGGAACTATCGGGCAGAGACTTACTACCACCCCCTGAGTTCCCAAATACTTCATATTTGTGAATGGACTCGTAAACACGTTTGTATCATATCCATCATTCAGCGGTCCTGACTACCAGCTCCCCGAGCACCAAATTCGGTTACAACGCATCCGAAAAGGGCAATCTATCATTTTCCAGCCTCATCCAGGGTGAGCTCGACGGCCGCAGTTGGTTAATTGAGCAACTTTTGCCGCAAGGAGACCTACTCAAAATCAAAGATGTGTTGTGCCGTTAAATTCGCACATGGAAGAAGAGCATCTCCGGCCTTGCTCAAAAAGAACACATGTCCGTCGCGCCTATATTGAAAAAAACCGCCATCTCCATTCTGGCTATTGTTTCCGGGCTACAAGAAACAAGGCGCGTGAGTGCGACACACACCACGGCTCTCCTCACCAGACATGCAACAACGGTCAAAGTTGGTATTATCATTTCTGAAATACGGTATTCCACCCAAGTTAGCAGGCCAGGCACTGCGAATACGAGAAGCCAAAGAAGTCATATGGCCAGAGAGCCATACTAATCAGCGAGACCGACGAGACCGACGCCGCTGCCAGTAAATCCCCAGTCCTGCTGCAAGTCAACAGGGCCATTCTGATCAGACAGGGCTCTCGGCACGTTTTACTGAACATTTCCTTTGGACGTCGTGCGCCTCACAAAGAAACCAAAGCTTGATGCGGGTCAGCGGAGCAACTGAAAGACGTCACGACAGCCGGCAACGTGCAAACAAAGCCAAACCAGACCACACCACACGAAGCGGGCCACTCCCTTGTTCCCTTGCACGGACTCACAGATGCCGATGGCCTGTTCCACTGGTGCTCCTTGGACCCCTTTTGCTGCAACGGCGCTAACTCGACGACTCTGGGCTTTCCAGAACAGAGACGTCTTGCCCAGTGTCCCCAGTGCCCCCATATCTGTTTAGCGTTCGCCACGGCCCTAGACCCAACAAACTGGCCAGGCCTCCGTTGTCTCCTCGTCTTCCAATCCTCCAAGTCCCATGTTTCCGTTTTGATTGTCCTCGTGCCCGCTGCTGTTCGTTTACCTCCGGCAACCTAATTACGTCCCTTCTTTCTTTTTGTCTTCTTTTTTCATTCTTTCGCGGAGATCCCCAGCAGTCACGGTAAACCTTCGTGGCCGTCTTTATGACAGACTGTCACTCGATTTGCTTTCCGGCCGGCACCCTTCTCATGTTTGTCCCCGCCTTCTCACCGACGGAATACACCGCACGAGGCTTTTCATGTCTTTTTTGTTCATAGCAGTAGGCCCACAGGTGCATACAACGGTCCGCCCACTACTGCCCTCCACTCGGTTATTCTTTGCATCTGTCTTTCCCCTCCTCCACCGCAGCCACTACCTCCGTCTCCTGTTCATCCGTCTGCATTCGGCGTCTCGTCTTCTTTTCTCCACACACTTTTGAACGCATCCTAGCGTTGCGCCTTGTGCTCGAGCGCAGCCGAGAAAATCTAAAGCGGGACGCCCAACTTGAACAACTCCCCTCTCAAGTGTACAGAGTACTTGCTCAGACACTCGCTTCTCCCTGGCCACTTCAGAGGCATCTTGCTCCCCTGCTCGTCCCAACGTCTGTCCAGCCAAAGGAACGACAGACCCTGGGGCTTGTCTGTCTCTCTCTACATCCCTGGTGTTCTCCTGTCCATTGCTTTGCCTTGCCTTGCCTTGCCACCACACATCCTTCCCCCGGATGTAAGGCGCGACCTCTTCTCTTTATCCTAGCCTTTTCCCGCTTAGGTTCACCTTCTCGCAACGACCCCATTACCAAAACATTGGGGAAGCACCTACCCGACGCTGTTTGAACCTTTCAAGCTCCATAAGTGGTCGGCCGTCCTTGCATCTGTTACTCCCCCGTCATTATCTTCCCTCACTTCTCAACTTCCACGACCGCACATCCGAGACGCCTTCCCGCCGCCAACACAGCTCCCGTTCCCAAACGCCACACCCACGGTGCCCGCAACCAATCCTGTGCAGCTCTCAACGGTTCTCATTTGTCTTCGGCGCGCATCTATCCCCACCCCGAAAGGTCTGCTGTATGTTCCACGAGCATGGCTACCGG
This sequence comes from Sporothrix brasiliensis 5110, assembly GCF_000820605.1. Taxonomy (NCBI): domain Eukaryota; kingdom Fungi; phylum Ascomycota; class Sordariomycetes; order Ophiostomatales; family Ophiostomataceae; genus Sporothrix; species Sporothrix brasiliensis. The sequence goes on along the minus strand of NW_024467139.1, from coordinate 4,883,366 downwards.
CAGCGAGGCGTCGAGTCCAAACAGCCAGTAACAGATGTCCGCTTCGCTTCAGAGAATCCGGAGCTTTATATACCAATCCTCCAAGGGTATTTGCCATTTCGAAGTATTCGTGCGTTTCAGCGTTTGAAAGGCTTTTCATTCAAGCTTTGCAGCCAACAACTCTCACTCTGCCCCTCGCCTTTGATTCTTGATCCCAGCGGCTCACAGTACCTCATCGGGTGCTAGACATCCATGAGGCCAAACCCAATTTGAAGGCAGGCCTTCTTCCATATGCTGGAGCTGGGATATCCAACTACGCTGCTTCTTTGCGAGGTTGCCAGAGAACCGCTACAGCAAAGCGCCACTCAAATCACCTATTGACTTCCCTCTCATCAATTTTTATCCACCCTTTCCTCACGCTCCTCACCATCGCCCACTCACGTAACTGAGCAGCGTCACATATCGCATTCACCGAACGATCTGACGGACTCCTGCCTCTACATCGCACGTCCGGATGCGCCGCCGGTTCAATCCATTATCCACATGACCTCGGGCATGTCAGTCTCAGTTGTCGAACACCCACCGGTGGCGCCTTTCTCGTCTCACAGCGCACGGCCCGTCGTCATGTCTCGACCTCAGGTGGGCATCGAGCGACTCCCGGCTCGTCGTCTCACGAACGAACCGCGGGAGTCCATGAACTGCAAATCTTGTCGAAAGCGCAAGGTAAGTTGTGCTGCCAGGCATTGTTCGAAATGTGCCTCTTACCGTACTGCTCGTCCTAACAACACAATTTCCCCTCTCGTCTAGATAAAATGTAACAGATTGCGGCCTGCTTGCGAAGCTTGCCAGGTGTTTCAATGCGCTTGCATCTACGGTGAGTTCCTGCGCAAGTCCAGAGTTGTGTTCGTTGCCAAGCTCGTATACACATTGTCAATGCGCACGCAAAGAACACCCCATGTAAGAGTAATGCACGTCTGACCAGGTGACCGTATTCTAGATGCTGTCCCAAAGAAGCGGGGTCCGAAAACAGATATTCTGGAGGCTTTATTGAAGCGCGTTGATGGCCTTGAGCAAAAGCTCAAGGAAAAGGGAGGCGATGAAGCAGGAGCCGAGGGCAGTGAAGCCGGCGGCGCCGGATCTGGAAGTGGCAGCGGCATTTCACCGAGCTCGGATGAGTCGCCAGGGGCGGCGGCGACAACAACAGCACTTTCTGGAGATTCCTCGACAGCCTCACGCTCAAAGGCTGCTGCTGCGGATGATCCGGCAACAGAGAAGCCAAGGAAACAGTCGACCACAAATGGCCCTGAAATGCCTGCACCGGCAGTCCCAATGAAACCCGATACAGAGCTCAGCTCTTTCCAGCAGCAACAACACAAGACACCTCCGGTGCAAGTCGATACTCTACTTCACACATACTTTACTCGCTCACATGCAAAGCCTTTCCACATTCTCGATGAATCGTCATTTCGCCAACGATTGCAGCTTGGTCAGATTCCATCCCATTTGCTGGGGTCTGTCTGTGCCTTGGCATCACGGTAAGTCTGGTGTCCAGACTGTTTCTGTCATAATTTCTAGGGAACCAGAACTTAACAGTAACCACAGATATACACCTCATCCAAACGGCTACCAAGCAGCAGTCCGTCTTGGCGAAGACTACGCCTTACGCGCCCGCGCGGAAATTGACGTTGATGAACCATCAATAGACTGCCTCCAAACCTTGTTGCTTCTTGCCCTCGCCTTCGTTGCCTCCGGCAAGGGAAAGAAAGCTTACATGTTATTATGTACGGCCTTCTCTCTGCTGCTGTAACTGCGAATCTCATCTTTCATCTTTCACGAGCAACAGCTGACCATTACTAGCAAATGCCATTGGCATGGCCGTGGCCCTGGAGCTCCACCGTGAGATGGATGCCAACGCCAGTGTCACACCTGTAGAGCGTGAAATGCGGAGGCGTCTATTCTGGACATGCTACCTCCTGGACCGCTTCATGGCCTGTGGCTCGAAAAGACCGTCACTCATTCATGACAGCACAATTTTCCTCCGACTACCGAGTTGGCTGAACAGCTCCACCTCGATGCCTGTAAATGGCGACTTCTTCCAGACCGCATCTAATCTGCAGTACCTTCAAAACGGAGCAGGGAAACGGCTGCAAGGCGGAAGCGGTATGCTCATCGACATCAGCCGGATCCTCGGCATCACGAATCGCTATCTCGCCGCTGGCGGCGTCAAAGGCGACTCCCACTTTCCCTGGCACTCACTATCGAATCTATCCAAAATTCGCCAAGACCTGGACCTGTGGGCAACGGGTGCACAGGACATCTTCTCGAGCGTCGAGACGCTCTTTAGCCAACCGGACGCAACCGTTTTAGTCATGAGCAAACTCATTTATCACCTCATACACTGTCTCATCTACCGACCTTTCCTGCCCGTCGATCTTGCCGAGCTCTCCGGTACAGGGCAGCATCAGTCCTGGCAAATCGAGGCGACAAACATGTGCTTCCTGCATGCCAACGCCATTGCAGAGCTTACGGAACTTGGCAGGCAGATGCCCCAAATCGAGTGGCCTGGCTTTGTCGGCTACTGTATCTGCACCGCCGGCACGGTCCATATCCATGGAGCGCATTATAACAAGAATGCCGCAGGCAACGAGATGGGTATCTTTGCAACATCAGCCGAGTTCTTGTCCCGGGAGATGCAGCACATGGCCGAAATGCGCCATGCCTGGGCGTGTGTCGAGCACCACCGCCAAACACTGCAAAGCATCTACAGTGCGCATACGGAGCTTGTCAAGAATGTCTCCAACAGCCCCATGCGGTACTCGCCAGTGTTCCAATTGGAAGATTTTTTCGATCGGTATTTGAACATTGGCGGGCCTGGCGGCTCATCGTTCAACTTTGACGCCTCCAACCTTATATTGGCAGATGTTCTCGTTGACTTTAAGCCAGATAGCTATGCAGGCCACAACCTGTATACTACAAAGGTCGACTACAGAGACCCGTCTGGCGACACATGCAACAGTGCCAACTGTGCTAGCAGTGCCAACAATGGTGGAGCGAATTCGGCCAGTGGAGATAGTGCCATGGATGTGGTCATCCCTGAGCGGCCGAGTTTGAAGCGTCGGAAGACGGTCCCGGCGATAGCGCTTCCAGGCGGTCCCGGGGCCAATAACCCTGTTGGTGGAATGCAAACCCCTCGCAGCACGCAAACACCGGTACTGCAGCGGGGACCCTATTCAGCTGCCCCATTTTCAACGCACAACAACCCAGGCCTCCTTACATCACCAAGCTCGATGGCGCGCTCGATTCCACACCCCACCGGTAGTATCGACGACCAAATGCTAGGCAACGACAAGCAGTCTAACATGGGCGATATGCCTGGCTTGTCATTTGGCTCGCAGATGGGTCTACACGGCCAACCCCAGGAACAACAGCAGCACCCGATGCAACAACAGCAGCACCAGCCATTGCCTTCCTCGGGAACACCCTTTAGCCCAGGCTTTACCTTTTCCACTCTTGCTGGAAATGTCGCCGTGCCGGGTTCTGGATCAGCTACTCTACCTGGCGCCCATCGGGACATGGGCCACGCTGGTATGGTCCAAGGCGACGGCCAGGTCGCGCTCAGCGGCTACGACCCTATGTTTACAACAATGCCGACCAATTCCTTCGCAAGCCCTTCGCCCTGGATTGCCGATCAATCCTCCGGTGCGGGCAAGCCAACACCTGGTGTCGCTCTTCAGAACAGTCCTGACGGCCGCAGCAACGACGGCAGCACCGGAGGCACCGCGGCAGGAGATGAAAAGGATCCGTTCCTAAGTCTACTCGAGCAGCTGGCGGAGAATGAATACGCCCGGGGTCCTGGAAATGAACTGGACTTTTTCCTGGCCAGCAACGCGGGTTCGGTTTAATAGCGGTTTACCTCGGGCTGGATGTCGCCGACATATCTACAACTCTCTTATCGCGTAGATACAGCAAGTCAATTTTTGTCCTGGGTCTTGATATGTCATCGTTCAATGCACGCATCTATCGCAGCTCACAATTGCTCGGGATCCCGTCCCGAGCGTAGCTGTAACTTCGTCTTGTGTCAACGGTGAAAGCATCTCATTATACAAGCTATTAAGCACATGCATTAAGTTACGTGCATTAACAGCTTTAACCACGAATTTTACCGTTGCATTCATTTAGATGGGGCTGGAAATAACTCGCCATTTCGATAGGAATGAGAGTCGCCGGATCGAGGGTAAGTTCCTAGTTCAAGAAAGCACTTCGAAAGAGAGGAATTTACTCTATTTGTCGTTGACAGCTTTCATGCCCGGCACCGACATGGCTGTTTCTTGAAAGTGTGGTGCCATGAAGGGTCGGCCAGGGATATAAAGATACAAACCTCATGAGAGACGGACGGCAAACGCTTCCACAATCTCATCTCGGATGCGGGAGCCTAAATAGTTCTTACCCGAACAGGAAATAAAATCGTGGAAAGAGCAAAGCAAAACAAACTTTGCTCTTGCCAGTGTCGAAATAGGACGTAGCTGCCACACATTGCTCACTGCCAAAATCGGCAGGCCCGCCTTTTCCATGGTACCGCTCGTCCGATCGCAGTTTCCTGTACGAAATAAGGCATGGGATTGGAGTTGCCGGTTTGGGTAAATTTATGAACCTGTCCAGAATCCCAGCCCCTGAGCTTTATCCACGACAGTCTACAAAAACATTGCCGCAAATATTCAATGACAACAGTTCGCGACGCTTCACTGAGACCGCCGAAGCTGCGAATGAATTTGTCTCTCGCTGCGCGCGCCCCGCATCCCCGCAATCTAGGGCGTTGACGAACGCCAAGTCACTGTCGATCAATGGGGTTGCAGCCAGATCCGGTCCTCTCCAGCTGAGCCCACAGAGCCACGCGAGCGGCCAAAGAGCCATTGTGTTGGGAGCATCAGACGAAACAATAGCAGATCAGATCAGCGCCCGGCATATGGCAGCAGGCCGGTCCATTCAGACAATCGCCCAAGAACGAAACAAATACGACAAAACGAAGCAGGTTAGTTAGCCTTGTCTGTCGTGCGATGTCTTGTCCCTAGTGCCTCAAATGGCTAACCAACATCGTTAACCTACGCGTAAATTAGGGAGCTATTTTTACACGCAAGTCGGTACTTTTTGATGAACGACGGGTCCATCCAGCTGGCGGCCGTGGCTACCGATGGCTTGTTTGCTCTCTGTTCTTTCGACCCGGCGAGCTGAGCAGAACCAACAAATTTGGTAGAGCACGGGCTCCTCTGTTCGGAGAATGGCCGAGACCGTTCGGTCGATGCAGAACAGTCCAAGCATCGAAACACAGTTCTACGGGATACGTCTTCTGTCATTCGCCATTGGCTGGCCTCGTTCTCCCACGGCAGCGCAACCAAACTATGGCCTCCTTTCCCCGCCGAGCTACCAAAGCTAGTGCCATGAACAAGCATAATCAGCACAAGCATAATCAGCCCGACTCTTCCCCAGACCTGGGACATTTTCGTCATCCCCCGCTTCCCTTGCTTTCTTTGTTGGAGCTTACAACTCACCACGTTTTCTTGACCTCTTGGCCATCGCCTTGTTTTGTCTTACCGATCTTCCTATTGACTTTTGCAGCAGTCAAAGCAACTCCTCCACAGGATCTTTCTTCGCCGGCCAGCTGTTCTGCCCATTGAATCCCACGGCTTCTCTTTGGAGTCCTTTCTCAAGACCCAAACTCCACTCCAACGGCGTAAAACGGAGCACCAGTTGAATGCACTCTTATATCACCGGTGATCTCTGTCAAACAAGACAGATTTATCTACTGTACGGCCATTGCGTTTCGCTTCGCGCACACGCGACTTGGAATTGAGTGCTGCCGTCACATTCTCCACAAGTTGTTTATTTTCCCCGTTAATTGGAGACTTTCGCTACAAGGCCCCGACTTCCCTCCTTCCTCAAGCCGCACCGCTGTTGTTAACATATATAACCCTTGTTGACGGATGCGCCTTGCACTGCTCGGCGCTTCTCTTAACAGCTGGCGGAATTCGCTTTTGCGAAATTGCGCGACCAGAATTCACATGGCCTGAGAATCCGCTTTCCTCAAAATAGCGCCCCATGCATGCTTTGGCTTCCTCTTTGCGTGCAAATCCGACCTTCATTTTCTTTTTTACATATTGACTCTTAACACCTACCCGAGAAACGTGCGTGGCCTAATACATCAATTCCTTCAACTGGGCCAAATTCTTACAAAAGACGCCAATGAGCAGTGCTAGTTGCCTTGTCTCCTACCATTTGGCCACTTACTCCCTACACTACCGGCTGCTGCCAAACGACTCCGGTAGCCAAAAAGCCAACGTTCGTGGGCCAGGCCCTGTCATTCGGTAATACATGCGATCCTACGTCAATGCTTAGCCTGCTCTGTCGCATCTCTCGTCTCTGCCTCTCCACTGGGCCAAGCCTCGATTTTTTTTTCTTTGCTTTACCGCTACCTTTTTATTTCTCACTACCACGATTCTCGACATTGCCTCTCTCCTCCGTCGAACTTTGGAATGCCAAATACTATCGACGTATAATTGGCTTTTGGCCATACTCACCGAGACGAACGACGGAATTTGGCGTCCGATAGCTCGGTTCGCACGTCGCTTGGCAAAAGATGACGGAATAACGAACTTACAAGCACAAATGTCTCCGCCTGCTCCCCACACGCAATCCGAGAAACGTGGACGGTGTCCGAGGTAGCACAACCTTTCGCGTACGATTTGAGAAGGGGCGCACAAGCAACGAAGAGACATTTGTGTCCCCTGTCCGCGGTGTGCACGGGGGTGCCCGACTTGACAATGGACGCGACGGGCTCCACGATAGGGCCGGACCGGGGCCCGGCTGTCCTTGCAGTCACAGTATCAACACTAGTCCTGTGCTCTGTTTTTGTCTTTTCTCGGATGGTGTGCCGTCTCGGAATTGTACATCGCGTCGGATGGGACGACTTCTTCATCGTACTCGCTTGGCTGATTGCCTTTGGTCTCAGTCTCTCCATTATCTTGGGAACTCTGACGGGGCTCGGGAAACATGACGAAAACGTCGCGCATGACCAGCGGGCACGCCTACGGATACGCGAATATGTCTTCTCTATTCTCTATGTATGTCTTTCCGAGATGTAAAGATTTGCGACCACGGTATCTGCCTTTTTCGGCCTTACTGACCAAGCTTCTAGAACCCTGCTCTCATGGCCACAAAAACATCCATTCTCATATTTTACCTCCGGCTGTCCAAAAACACAATCCAGGTCCTTCGCCTAGGATCCTATATTGTTCTCATTGTTGTCAACGTTGCTGGCATTGTCCTTACTTTCCTCAACATCTTTCAGTGCCGGCCTGTCGATGCCGCGTTCAAAGACAACACTGGACAGTGTATCCCTCTATTAACCGAGTTCATCTGCTCTGCGCCCGTCAACATCGTCACTGACTTGGCCATCTTGGCTCTTCCAATTCCAGTTCTGACTGGCATGCACCTCCCTTCTCGACAAAAGACGATCCTCGTTGTGACATTTGCTCTCGGTATCTTCGTGGCTATTGTTGATGTCGTTCGCATTTATTATCTGCAGCAAGCGATCAACGTTGTCCACCCCAGCAGCTCCTCTGACCCCAACTCGATATTCGGAAACGGACCTGATTTTGCCTGGAATGCGTCTTTTTCTTTCATGTGGTCCGCCGTTGAGGTCAACGTCGGCATCACTTGCGCGTGCATCCCAACCCTGAAACCTCTGATGATTAAAATCTTCCCGGCTTTGGTGATTGACCCAGACGGCCCCAGCTATGGCTCTTCTTCTTACGCGAGAGGCCATGAAACGTCAAACTCCTCTTCGCGGCGTGACGCACTTCAGAACACCCGTCCTACGGTAATGGGCCACAACAGACCAGCCACCGAACCATCGCAGCCAAATCTCGCCAAGGAAACGCGGGCAGGAGGAGAGGCGACAGCCACAAGTGGTGAAGTTGTGCGTTTGGCTGGTCGAGATGGAAGCGGAGCCCAGATGATTCTTGATGAGAGCGACTCTGCTGCCCAGGGACAAAACGCGAGCCTTGGTTCTGTTGCTCCTCCTTGCCAGCCGGTTATGGCATCGGACCAGATTTCTACTGCCGATCGTGCACGGGGCGTACAACTTAGTAATCCAATTTCCGGCCAGAATGTCGGCGATTCTGCCAACCCGAATTCAAAAAGATCTCGCTCCTTCTTATCAGGAATCGCATCCACCACCCGCCACGCAATTGCCGCGATCGCCCCCAGACCTCATTCCACAAAATCTCAACCATCCAAGTCTTCCAGCCACCGAAAAGGCGTATATTTTGGGTTCGTCAAGGTCAATATGCCAAAGAACATGCTTGAAGCATCTGCATCTGAATCTTGGAGGTATTGCACCATCGTGTCCATTCTGTTCTTTCTCTGGGGGTTTTCCTATGGGCTGCTAAACACACTAAACGATGCGGTGGCCGTCGTGGCCAACATGACAACTGCCCAAACGCTTGGCCTGACAAGCGCCTATTTCGGAGGAGGATATCTCTTTGGGCCTCTTGTGGTCGGCGAGTGGGTTCTACGTCACGATGAACACCACCGCAGGCGGCCATCCGTGCCATACCGTCAAACTTCGCATCGCGAAAAGCGTCAGCGCAGTAGGCAGGCCAGTGGCTTAGCAACAATACCTGCAACGGCAGCCACCGTCGCCTCGGTCGCTACATCGGCCGTGACAAAGCATTCACGCTACTCAGACTCAAGCGAAAATCAAATCGGCGGCTTCAAGGCAACCTTTATGGTGGGCCTCTGTTTCTATGGTATTGGTACCATCATGTTCTGGCCTAGTGCTGTGCTGGCTTCGTTTCCTGGGTTTCTCATCAGCAGCTTCGTTGTTGGTTTTGGCCTCAGCATTCTCGAAACGGCTGCAAACCCGTTCATTGTCTTATGCGGTCCCATGGAGTATGCGGAGATGCGACTGCTCCTTGCGCAGGGGACGCAAGGAGTTGGAAGTGTCCTCAGCGGCCTTCTCGCTGACAACGTATTCTTCAATAAAGTCAATGCAATGGAAGACACCAAGGCGGCCGCACTGCTCGACGTTCAGTGGACCTACCTAGCAATCACACTCTTTTGCGTGGTCTTGATTTTGTTCTTCTACTATATGCCTCTTCCCGAACTGCACGACGCCGAACTCGAGTTTGCCGCAAGCCGAATGCCGGTGGACGGCCAGAAGCGCACAATTTTTGGTCTGCAGTTGCGCACTGTCTGCCTCATCTTGGCAGTCTTTGCACAATGGACGTACGTCGCGTCACAGGAAAGCATGAGCATCTACTTCCAACGTCTCGTCACGTCGTGGCTACCAGGCCCGTCAACAGCAAACGGAAACATGGCCACATTTCGTGTCGGTATCCGGGACCTACCGGCAATAGCTCTTAGCATGGCTATGGCCACCTCAAGGTCCGATTCCAATACCGGCTCTGACGCTCCGGATAGTCTGGCCGTCTCCGTCCCGAACTATTTGCTGATTGCCCACACGTCGTTCTCGGTGTCACGATTTTTCACCGCATACGTTGTGTACCTAGGAGTCCAGCACCCAAAGAACCGCTTGTTGCCAACACCACGGACTATCCTAACTATCTCGACGGCATTGGCGACGTTGTTTACTCTTCTCACCGTCGTTCTTCACCCGAGCCAAAATGCCAACCTAATCATGGTGCCCGTGGCCTTGTTCTTCTTCGCCGAAGGCCCAATATGGCCGCTTATCTTTGCCATAGGACTGCGCGGCCAAGGCGCACGCACGAAGCGTGCCGCGGCGTACATCACCATGGGCGCGTCCGGCCCGCTGTTTTGGCCTTTTGTCATGTACGCAGTCATGAGGCAGGGTGGTACCATTCAAATTGCATTCATCATTGTGGTGGCCTTGATGGCGGCATGCACGGTCTACCCACTATTCTTGACCTTTTTCCGCGATGCGCGCGAGCTGACCAAAGTGGCGCCATATGACTTTCAGCCAGGACAGGCGGGAGGGCAACATCCGGCGCGGGGCTTTGTTGGTGAGCTCGACATGACAATACTGGGCGGAGGTCCGGACGTTGGCAGTCCAGACCACAACCGGGCTCCCAAAACGCAGCCGGAGCAAGACATCGCCAGACAGCAGGACTAGGAAAAGGACACACCAGAAGTGAACGTGCCTTCTGTTCCTACAGAACTGGTAACAGCGGCTCGGCTAGCTGCAAGCCGCTCATTAGCACCGAGAGGGAATGAAGCGAGACTGCAACCGTCTGTTCAGGTTTGAACATGTGCACGCACAATACGCTCTCTCATGCTTGTAATTTCATCGACTGCGAATGGGGGCCCGTTGGTTTTATTGCGACGATACCATTTGTTGAATCTGTTTTTATTTCACATACATATATATGTTGTTGTATATTTTACATCTAAGAATAAAATAAAAGTAGCGTCTCACGACATTATCATATTTTGAACATTTTGTTTCTCGATTCGAAGTATTTTGCAACATGCCCTTTAAGTCCAACTTGAGAAACGTTCTTATCGTCCTTTTCTCTGTCTATCGCGGTGCCAGGAAATATATGCCTTGTAAAGGTATGGATAAACAATGGTGTAGATGTAAATAACGTAGATGATAGGTGCATAGACATGGTGTTGGCTCACCGGCAAGATTATGCTTCCATGGTAGTGTCGTGCTCTGCAAACGCCTCGAGGATCTCCTCTTCTTCGTCCTCGTCGCCGAAGACAGCACTACCTTCAGCCGTGTCAACAGCTGGCAGAGGCTTCGGTGCCGTCCAGCCGGTGCCAGCCTGGACAAGAATGACCACCAGAGCTACGATAGCAGCCCAGCGGTAGAGCTCGCCCAGTGCCGACTCGTAGCCCGATACGGCCACCCGACGCTCCGCGTCGTTGAGCACTGCGTGGCCCTGTCGGTCGTTGCCAAACACGAGCGCGGGGCTGCCGGCCAGCTGCGTGATGAGCGTGCGGCGAGCGCTGCTCAGGTTGCCGCCGTCCAGCTGCGCGAACCCATCGGCCAGCTGGATGGCCAGGCGGCGCATAAAGAAGCCGCCACCAATGGATGTTCCAAAGCTTCCAGCGAAGCCGCGAAAGGTGGCGAGCAGGCTCGTAATGATAAAGTGCGTCGAGGGCCGCGTTAGGTGCAGCACGTGGGCCAGGGTGTAGTTGAGGTATGCGCCCGTGCAGAAGCCATTGGCAAACAGGGCCAGGACGTAGGCGGCCGTACTGAGGCCGGACGCGTCGGCGCGGCTGAGAAGGCCGACCGCGGCGAGCGAGCCGGCAAACAAGAAGAGAGACACGACGCAGGGCAGCCAGAAGGCGCCGGAGCGGCGCACATGGAGCCACCCAATAACAAGGCCGCCAATGCCGAACCCGACATTGGTCGGGATCAGGGCCGAGCCCGAGGTGGCGGCCGAGAAGCCGCGCACGGCCAACACGTAGATGGGCGCATAGTAGAGAACGGTCCAGCGGGCGGACATGACACCGAGCTGTGCGAGACAGGAAAACAGGACGCCGCGCGACCGGAGCACCTCGACCGGGACAATGGGCTCGCCACCCGTGACACGGGGCACGTACCAGACGTCAGTGGCAATGAACAGCAGCAGGCTGACGCCCGATAGCAGTATATACTTGGGATGAACGGTGCCGGACAGGCCGTACAAGAACAAGAGGATGGTGAGCGCCAGCAGTGCGGCGCCGAGGTAGTCAATGCGGGCCAGTTTCTGCCACACGGTGAGCTCGCGACCATGCTTGTCGACCGGCGTCGCGCCGCCACCGAGCTCATGGGCACCGAGTTTCGGCATGCTGAGCAGGACGCCGACACCGGCCAGCAGGGCAAAGGGGGCCTGCATCAAAAACAGCACGCGCCAGCCCACGGCCGCCTGCAGGGCGCCGTACACGATGGCACCCGACGACAGGCCAATGGTGAAGCCAGCGTTGGCGAGGCCGACAAAGAGACCCCGGCGGCGCTTGCTGGTAAACTGCAGCACCGCAATCAGCGTCAGGGACATGGTGCCCGCAGCGCCCAAGCCGACAATGACACGTCCCAGCAAGAAGATGGGGAGAGATTGGGCGTAGGCCGTCACGACGGCACCCACGGCAAAGCACAAGCTGGAGGCGGCGATGAGGTGCGAGGGCGCAAACACGGTGGCCAGGCGGCCGATGACGGGCGCAAACGACGCGGACGAGATGAGGTAGGCGCTCGTGAACCACATGGCGTGCTCGTAGGCGTCGAGGTCGGCGGCGACGGCAGACTGGGCCATGGTCATGCCGCTCACGTTGCTGGCCTGGAGGAAGATGAGCACCCACATGCTGAAGACAATGGCGTAGGTGCGGCCTGGGGTCAGGAGGTGCGAGTTGGCCGCCGAGGAGGCGTCGGACAGGCGCCTGCGAGCGCTGCTTCGGCTGGCGGCATCGTCGTTGTCGGTTGCGTTGGCAGTATCACCGGGCACGCCGGTCGTCGAGCTGCTAGACGAGCCATTCGAAAAGCCGTTGGAAAAGCCGCTGGAAAAGCCGTTGGAGTAGCCGATGGTGCGTTGGCCGCCGGCCGCCGGCGGCAGGAGCGGGTCGATCTCGGAGCCGGTCTGGCGGCTGTTTGTTACTTGCGCCATGGGTAGACGTTGTATAGGATTCTGCAGACAAGAGAAGAAAAAGGAGGCCGGAAAGTCTCAACCCGTGGGATACATTGCAGATCGACGACGCGAAGCCGCCAGGCAACTGATCGACCGATACGCGGAGTGCCTTATCGCCAAGTGGGATAGAGCCGTTGTCGATGGGATCTGATTAGACAGCCAAATCGTCGATGGTGGACAGATTGGAAACGCTGGCCATCTTTGAATGATGGAAACGTGTGAAAAGGATGGAGAAACTGAAAAGGGAGACAAAAATACAAATAGGAAAATGCTCAGGGGATGGCAGGAAGGCACGGATAATGATCGCTCCTGCTCGGGGAAAGTTCGACGGGCGTGGTCGGCCAGTTCTTGCCCTGTCTGGAGAATGGTTGCTGACGCCAGAATAAGAAGGAAGCACGTCTCCGGCGATGCAGTTCGGCGTCTCGGTAAGACGGGGAAACGTTTTCAACTGCGCTAACCTGCCGAGCCCGCACAGGCCATAGCCTCACAAGGATCGCTCATCGGCGAACCAGCGTTCCCAAAACATCGCCTTCGGTGTCTCTACAAATTACTGCTCTGTCATACTCGTCCCAAACAGGCAGGCCCTGTCGTGCCCATAAAAAGTGGATCCATTCCTACGCTCTTTCCCAACCTTTGCTAATTGACAGCCATGGAGAGATAGTGTCGCATCGTTCGGTGCAGCCCGAAATCGGAGCATATTGTTCGGCTTCAATGCCGGTGCCATGGACCACCGGGGGCCGCAACGACGCCCCATGTAGGATATACTGTTCGTGTTCATTGTGCTGTTCTATTGCTATGCTTTTCGCTTGCCGTGTGGTGCCATCCAAAGCAGACGACACATGCTCCATATTCTACGCCGGCCTACCGAGAATCCTGTCAAACACGTCCACGCCGTGAATGCCCAGCCCCGTGCCAACACCCACCGCATAGGCCCCCACGCTCTTCATCCGCCCAAACCCTGCTGCGTCTGACACGCCGCCTGCGCCTACGATCTGAATGTGGCCCAGTGCGGCCGGCTCGGCGTCGAGACGCTTGCGCAGCGTCGCCACATTGCCCAACGCAATCGGGTGCAGCGGCGCGCCAGCCATGCCGCCAATACCGCCACCTGGCAGAGCCGGTGTCGGGCCCGACTCTCCAGCCGTCATGACGAGGCACGAGCCGAGCGTGTTCGTTGACGTCAGGAAGCTGATGGGGCACACGCCGGTGCGGCTGCTGGTGGCCGAGGCCCGCAACGCATCGATGAGGACGTCGAATTGGCCGGCGTGTGTATACGGCGGCGTCTTGAAGCCGAACGGGATGGTAGTGCCGTCGGCCGCGCACACAGTCGCAGCTGCGCCCCGGATGGCTGTCAGATACGACAGCAACGCCTTCCCATCGTATGCCGGCGGCGGTGCGTTGGGAATGTTGGGGCAGCTGAGGTTGACTTCCATTGCCAGCGGGACGCCGCTGGGATCCGGCAGTCCGCGTTGCGCGGCGGCGATGCACGTGTAGCACTCGGCCACGTCGTCGGGCCCGCCCGTGACAGACACCAGGAACCCTTTCGGCTTGGTGGTGGACGGCGTTGAAGACACCGACGCGGCGCGCGACTCGGCAATTGTCTGGATAAAGCCCAGGTATTCGCCGAGCGTCAGCGGGCTGTATCCGAGCGTGTTGAGGCTGGCGCTGTTGGCTTGTGCTCCGGATGCGGCAGTCACTGCTGGGTCGTGCGTGGCGGCGTCGAAGAAGGTAAACTGGTGCAGCTCTGGATGATGCCCGAACCCAGCCAGCAGCGAAGTGCGCGTGGTGACAGCGCCGGTATGCGGACAGTTGTAGAGCCTTGTCAAGTCGGCCAGGTCCGTTGCCCACGGGTTGGCCGTGTTGAGCAGCGGCGGGTCGATTGTGAGCGGTGGAGGTGGGAGGGCCATGTTGCGACTGTAAAGGCGTATGTATTGAAGACACAAGCATACACACAACAACAAAGAAAAAGTAAAAAAAGACAAACAAAGCCAGGCTGGCTGTCGTCGATTTGTGTGCGGCTCTATGAAACGGTAATATGTTGTGTCGAACTTGATATGAGAGGCGGGGTTGGCCGATGGTTGGAGAGATAAGATAATGCCCGTTGGTGCTGCTGTCAAAGGCTTCCCAATGGGAACCACGCCTGGCAGCAAAACCATCCTGACAACCGGGCTGCGCTTATACGTTAACAGTTTTCTTCTTCTTCTTCATTTGGTTGGATGCCGCCTTTCGGCGTCGTCCTTGGTTGCTGCCGGGTCTCCAGCAGCGGGCCGCATTTAAAAGAGGTCGTCAATGGCCTTGTCAGAGTCCTTGCGAATCAAATCCACCATACCCTGTTCTTGTCAGTATTACGCGCCTAATTGAAAGCCAATCGAACGTCGACCGTTGCTGCTTCGGATGCAATATCCATACCTCGGGCATGATGGGCTTGCCGTCGTCGCCCTGAACATAGCGGAAAGGCATTTCCGTGCTTTCGTGCTCGTTGAACTTGAGCTCGGGGAAATCGAGGTACGGGATGTCGTCCAGGGCGACTGTGCCTTGTTAGCAGCTGGTCGGCAGTATGAACCACCCTCGGAGCATGTTGATTTAACGCACTCTTCTGTTCGACCACAATACGTGTCACACGGGCCGCCGTGTCCGTTGTCATCTGCTTGGGGCCAAGGCGGCGCCCGGTGAAGCCCTTTGCGCGGAGTTCGGACGTGCGGTCTACCACGTTGGTCAGCAAGGCCTCATATGCCCACCGGAGAAGCCAGCACGGTTTCAAGCTCACCTCTCGGCGGGTTGTCGCCCAGAATGCCGCCAAACAGAAACACGTCAAACAGTTCGCCGTCCTCGGGCGACAGCTCCTGTGCGGCCGCGGGATCCAGCAGGCACACGCGCGCCTTCTTGGCCGGATCTTGGCCGTAGATCTCCTCCACGCCCCGCGTCTCTGCCACAAAGCCCGGCATGTCCTTCAGCTCCTGGGGCAGGGCCAGAGTTGCCGGGATCGACGACAGGCAAAAGTCGCCCGTCTCGCGCGCAATCGTAATGTACTCGAGCTCAGACCATTGACCCAATTCCTCGTCGAGGTGCTCAACAATGTATGTTTTGCCCATTTTCGTATCGTGTGGCGAGAGTTCGAGGCTATTGCCTGGCAAGTTCGACTGGTCGGCCGAAAAAAGACGGTATTTTGGCTCTGCAATATTGCTTCAATGTCTCCCTATAAAGAGAGCTCCAATTTCCTATCAGCTATATCTTTTTTTTTTTTTTTTTTTTAGCCCCTCACCTACTGTCATTGCCGAATCTCGCCTTACCTAATATAAAGTGGGTCGTCTAATGTCCATCGAAACGGGAGCAACGATCCTCGCCGCTCCTGCCCCTGGCTCGTCTCGAATTGCCCAGATAAAACGAACGCAACAATGTAAAACGCATCAAATACGGAAGGCAAGCACGATGGCAAAGGGGCGCGTGTGGTCTGCCCCCTTCTTTTCTTCTTTCTGTGCAGTATTATTATTTATTCTTTCTTCCCTCTCTCTCCATTTCCTCTTGTCAGCCGGAACGGCACCTATTCATGCCTCTTTTCGGCGATACGTCTGTTGGTCTACAACGTATCTTGGTTTAAGATAAGATTACAACATTGGCTAAGCCCGACAGCTGTTGACTGCCCACTGACAGACCGTTGTCTTCCACTGTAATCCGCCCTGTAGTGCTAGCGCGGGTTTGGCAACGCCTAGACTTGCGACGCCTGCTTCCGGAGCTCACGGATCCACTATTTTGCCCCAATTTGAAGTTTGGTCCACTGCGCTGAGTGGGAAGGGGCAACTGATCCAGCCTCAGCGGTGCACAGAGCCTCTAGTGACTGCTAATTCTCCGTATAGAGTCACATTACAGGGCACAAGGCACCCGCATTTTTCAGTGCTCGTATTATCACTATCGCTCAGGCTGCGTCAGCTCCCCAGAGGCAAGCTTAGCATCTAGGGAATCCACATTGACCTCGTCTTGTGCTCCTTCCCGCTCCCCACGCGCAAGGACACCTACTTCATATTGAAGATCCGAACCGCCCTCTCCATCTGTCGCTCTCTCTATTCTATCTACCTCGACGGATTGCGCACATCGACATATTCCCGCCCCCTTCTCTTCCCTTCCCTTTCTTGGCTTTATATTTCGTCATTCCTGCATGTGTGCTCTTGACGAGCCTGCCGTGCACCAGACGAAGCCTACGGGGATTGGTTCCAGATCCATCCAGGCGGTGTTTTCGTTTTCTGTTTTCGTTTCAGAATTTCCTTCACTTTGGCCTTTGCACTGTGTTTCTTTTTCGGCTGCGATCATCTCCCAGTCTTGACGTATTCTCGCTTCTCTTGGCTTGAACTTGTCCCTTCTTGCCGACCTCATCCATCGATCTTAGACAAGGCGACCATCTCCACGACAAGCCTCCCTATCGTTTCCTCTCGGCCACCACCAGCGTCTACCTCATTACGTCCCCCCGCAGTCGCGCCTCGTAGCGACGTCTACGACCGGCGCACGTGGCCGATTGACTCCTCTCTGCTTCACCCGGCACGAACGGCCCGAGCACATACTCTTACAGACCGACTACGATGGCTGCTGCCACGCGACCGTCATCATGGCGGAGGTGGCCGGCTATCGCTGCCGTAGCGGCTGCGGCCGTCTCTCTCTTTACGAGCGGCGCACAGGCTGCGTCGGCCGGCGACTACTTTGTGCACTCGCTGCCGGGCGCGCCGCCAGGACCGTTGCTGAAGATGCATGCAGGGTGAGTAGGCCAGAAACAAGAGCATGAATACAATGCCTCGCAGCGTCTGTGATATAAAGAGTACAGGACAAGCTAACATGCTTACAGCCACATTGAAGTCACACCAGAACACAACGGCAACATGTTCTTCTGGCACTTCCAAAACAAGCACATTGCGAACCGGCAACGGACCGTCATCTGGCTCAACGGCGGCCCGGGCTGTAGCTCAGAAGACGGCGCCATGATGGAGGTGGGCCCGTACCGCCTCAAGGACGAGAACACGCTGGTGTACAACGACGGCGCGTGGAACGAGTTTGCCAACGTCATGTTCGTCGACAACCCCGTCGGCACGGGCTTTAGTTACGTCGACACCGACAGCTACATCCACGAGCTAGACGAGATGGCCGCACAGTTTATGACGTTTTTGGAGAAGTGGTTCGCGCTGTTCCCCGAGTACGAGCACGACGATGTAAGCCGCGCTCCCCGTAGACGAATGCGGCTATGACTTGAATGAAACGAATGCTAACTGGCGCAGCTGTACCTCGCGGGCGAGTCGTTTGCGGGCCAGCACATCCCTTACATCGCCAAGTACATCCTCGCACGCAACAAGAAGCCCGAAACGAAGACCAAGTGGGAGCTCAAGGGCATGCTCATCGGCAACGGCTGGATCTCGCCGCCCGAGCAGTACGAGGCCTACCTCGACTTCGCCTACGAAAAGAACCTCATCGCCAAAGACTCCGTTGCTGCGCAAGCGCTGGAGCAGCAGCGCCGCATCTGCCTGAAGGACTTGGCCGCCGGGACCATACGCAGCGTGGACATGCCGTCGTGCGAGAGCATCCTGCAGCAGCTGCTCCTCAAGACCAACCTCAACAAGGGCGGCGACCAGGACTGCATCAACATGTACGACGTGCGCCTGCGCGACAGCTACCCGAGCTGCGGCATGAACTGGCCGCCCGACCTCAAGCACCTGACGCCCTACCTGCGGCGCCCTGAAGTCGTCACCGCCCTGCACATCAACCCCAACAAGAACACGGGCTGGTCCGAGTGCAACGGCAACGTCGGCTCGCAGTTCCGCGACCGCCAGTCGCAGGCATCGATTACGTTCCTGCCGGACCTGTTGGCCGAGGTGCCCGTCATTCTGTTCTCGGGCGCCGAAGACCTGATCTGCAACCACCGGGGCACCGAGGCACTCATTAGCAACATGCAGTGGAACGGCGGCAAAGGCTTCGAACTGAGCCCGGGCAACTGGGCCCCGCGGCGCGAGTGGACGTTTGAGGGCGAGAACGCCGGGTTCTGGCAGGAGGCGCGCAACCTCACGTACGTGCTGTTCTACAACTCGTCGCACATGGTGCCCTTTGACTTCCCGCGGCGCACGCGCGACATGCTCGACCGCTTCATGGGCGTGGACATTAGCAGCATCGGCGGCACGCCGACGGACTCGCGCCTAGACGGCGAAAAGGGTGCCGAGACGTCGGTGGGTGGCGCCGCCGGCAACAGCACGTCGCAGCAGGCGGCGGAAAAGGCCAAGCTGGACGCGGCCAAGTGGCAGGCGTACCGCAAGAGCGGCGAGGTCGTGCTGGTGATTGTGGCCGTCGCCGCCACGGCGTGGGGCTACTATGTCTGGCGCGAGCGCCGCAAGGCCCGCCGCGCCGGCTACCGCAACGTGGCCAACGGCCCGTCGTCGTCGGACACGCGGCTCCCTATGATGCAGGGCGCCCGCAGCAGCTGGCATGGCAACAGAAATGGCCATGGCAGCGGCGGCGGCGGCGGCTCGCGTCTCGAGAGCTTCGGCCGGCGGCGGTCCAACCGCGACCTCGAGGCGGGCGATTTTGACGAGAACGAGCTGGACGACCTGCACGCGACATCGCCGACAAACGAGGACCGGCGGTACAGCCTGGGCGGTGACAGCGACGACGACGGTGGCAATGCAGGCGGCGACAACAAGGCGGCGACAAAACCGGCTGGCAACGGCGTGGACGCAAAAAAGGACAGCAACAAGTAGAACAGGGGAGGGACCGTGTGAAAAGAGGGGTGGGGTACAGAGAGAGGAGAAGGGATATTTCATGAAACTGAAATACGTAAAAACAAAGGAGGGATAAGCCGAAAGGCTCCAATCTCCACGCGTCCATATGGATGTTCCAAGACAATATTTTGTTTAGTCATAGCCAGTCGTTTCTTTTGTTGTCTCTTTCTATTGCTCCTTTTCTGTTTCTTGGGGTCCAGGCCTGCACATGTTGTTATCATTTGGGTAGTTCTTGCTTTTGCCTACTTGTACATAGCAAACCATTTGCAGATATCCCATCAGCTGTATCTGACGTTGTCATTTTCGGGGTGTTCTTTACAACACGACGTCCTTACCTGGTATCGCCACACCAAGGCAGCTGTCCAAGGGAAGCGTATTCGTGGACATGACAAGATTGTTGAGTGCGGTCTTTCAGCAGACCTAGAAAAGGCAGCAATGAGGCAAATCCCCCGGTGTAAGGGATGTATTGCCTTTGTGACAGTGTCCACTACCTGCCCTCCTTCAGACATATCCGTTCACCGCGGTCTATCAGACTCTCGGGCAGTTTTCTCGCTTCTGGACTGGTCCGCCTCGGGATGACGCGGCGATATCGGTGTGCAATGGCTCATCTGCTGTCTCATAATTCCGCGTCGATCTTGTCGCGACACTCGTCGAAGAGGCGCCTAGACCTGCTTGGCCTGGCAACTCGTTTCCGATATCGGTACACGTCTGGCAGGAGCTGGGGGTTCGAACGAAGCAGTCGATTGCAGTTGCCAACAGAACCCTTATGTCATAGTGGAGATGCAGTTGTCCATCGTGGGCCGATACGAGGGCCCGCTTTGTGAGCGCAGAGTAAACAGTCAGCCGCTGCCGAGACCAGGACCCTCTCGCCTGCAGAAGCTTTTATCGGCGTGCAGGGGTTTGCGATAAAGCTGTCTTGTCCTCTTTCTGGACCGACGCAGCTTGTGCGATGCCTTGTCCTAGGTCGTGTAACACACTTTGTATGCCGTGCAGTGTTTTGTTGCGTCTTTGTGCTTTCTCCGTCGTCGAAAACATCACGCCACAATTTCTGGAGTATTTCCAGTGTTGCCAAGCCATCGTGACACACAACGGGAGTAGGGAGAACGGAAGCCAATGGGGGATCGGTGAGAAGGGCATTGCAAGACAGTGGCTAAGAGCTGTGTCAAGACAAAATCCCCGAAATTGGTCCTTTTTGTCTCGGCGTGCTTGTGGTTTGTCGGGGTAAAGACAACTCTGATTTTACGAAGACAGCTGTCGACGTCATCGCGTGATGTCCAGCCCCATTTCGTTCCTTCCTGTCTCGACAAACTTGGGACCTTGGCAGAGAGAACAGGCAAGAGCAAACGACAACAAAAGGTCCTGTGACCTGTTGACTCACTCTGGGTGGAGATCAGAGCCTCCAAGAACGAGCGGAGGGATGGGAAGAAACAAAACAAACAAAACATCGTCGCCGTTGCAGCTCGCCATTCTGCCAATTCTGGCAGCTTCTAGGCCTGTGGACCCTGACGGAGCTGTTCTCTTCTAGTTACTCTCTACTTCCTACGTCGTAGTTGCTCAGCTTTGCGCTGCACTGCAGTCGCAGCCTGCGGTGGGGTGTGTGCGGCAGTAGCGCCTGCCCTGTGTTCTAACTGTGAACTGCTTCGGGCGGGTGGGACTGACGGGGCGTCCTGCGCGTGATCGCGTGCTGTGTATCTGAAAGTGGAGAGGGACCCGTTTTGTGGGATGAAGAAGCAACGACGTAATAGGACGTCGTTGTCTGTAGGGACAGCCCTGCCCTCTCAACACCTTTGTTCCTGAATTGACTTTTTGCAACTGGAAATCCCTCTTCAAGCTTGCCAGCTTAGCAAGGAACAGTTAAGGGGTGCAAGAGAACAGAAAGGGGAAAAGCCGAGAGGTGGGAGAGTGGGGGGAGTGGGAGAAGAGGAGAATGGCTGAGAATGGCAGAATGGGTAGTATGGCCACGGGAAGACGTGGGATTCAACTTGACCGTCATCCAGTGTCTTGGCCACCTGGCTTCTGGGCCACGATTGCCTCAGCGAACGATGCGTACGATACGGATGAGACAGAGCGAACAGAAATAGGGAGACAGCATGTCCTCATAACTGGCGCAGGCGAAAAGGTCACTTGGCCGGACTACATACGAGCCCAGGCTGGAGGAGAGCAAAAAAAGAACCAAGTTATAAAACAATGGATAAACTACCTCAGAGGGCAAAAGGGCGGTAATGCTGAGACGGCGTCTGGCATCGTCCGTCCTTGTTCTTTGTTCTTTGTGATCACTGTGATCACTGTGATCACTGCTCACGAGGGCAGTTTACGGTGGGGGTGAGAAAGGCCCGAAGGGCAGCGGTGGAATGGATGCTCTGGTGGTAGTGTTCTTCTGGAAACAGCGAGAAAGAGAGGGACACGTACGACGATTACAGCGCTGCAAACGCCTTGCACTGCCCTGTAATTACCTTCGACCTTTGCCAGCGCAGGAATGCCAGCAGCCAGGACCCACATTTACCAGAGAACAACAAAGGATCCACCCTCTCAGGCGACGCTAGCAAGGGCCAGTTTTGCGGGGTATTGCATGGTGGCGCATGGTGTGGTAACTGTTTGGGTTTGTGAGCACCAGAGCACCTTCGTCGGGCCACCCTTCTCTGTCTCCGCCTCTCACTCCAACGCTTTTATCCTCTCATTTCGTCTCCCACCTGTCTCATTTGCCCTCCTCCGGTGCCATCTCCGAGAATGTCAGCGCCCTCTACAACATACTCCGTACGTTTGGCACTTGTCGGGGTGCAGGAAGAATCTCCCGGTTGCAGATTTTGGGATCAACGAGGTGGATGGAGAAACAAGAGGCAGGAGCGGTCGGAACGAAAGAGCTAGAGTGGGTCGGCTGATGTCACAGAACGGACAGGACAGCAAACATTTATGGGTCCTTTCTGAGAAAACGAGAGCAGGGACACTCTCGACACTGTTTCTGCTTGCCACCGTCATCTGCTTGGTGTTTGTCAACTGGGTACGATTGCAGGATATCAACTGGATTCGTGGATGTAGAATGCAAGGCACCATGGAAACAGAGACATTGACAAACGTCTCTCGACAGGCCCAGGAACAGCCCCGAGCAAGAGCAACGAGCAGCCAGCAGCCGTTGGAAGGACCATTTGCGCGGGAGCGTACTGTACGGACATTGGAGCATGTTACTGGGGCTTGCTTGCAGGCATCAGAGGGAAGTGCATTCCATTCGGAGGCCACACAACCATTCGCCGATCGCGTGAGATGACGGATAACGAGGAACGGGCAAGACAGAATCTACGAGAAAATGACAAAGTGGGCGATAGGGAGAGGAGAACAGAGAGAGGAGGCAGAGAGCCAAGGTGGGAAGGCGGTATCCTCTTGGATGTTTTGTTGGGGAAAAGGTGAGCGAGTGACCGATAGCAAACAAACGAAGAGGATCTGGCTCGAGGCGTGGAAAAAGAATTACACTAGTCGTCTACACGGCGAGTACACCGTCCGCTCTGTTTCGCCGGCCATATTGTGTGTACGAAATACTGCCAAAGGCGTAGCAGGGGGGTGCGCGAATGTGTCAATCGTGCTTTCCCGCCCCTGGTTGCGTCAGGTCACGCGACTCTGATTCGGGGACGTCCCAATGGGAGACGTCACCACAGCGTAGCTCGCCTGACCTTGTGTGGGGTGGGGGAACAGGAGAGGAAAGGGAAAGAACGACCGGAGAAAGAAAGGGAAAGAGCGACACTGGAGCTCTTGGAAGCAAACGGGAATGGCGGCTGGTTGAACAGACCAAGGCAGTAGGGGGCAGGAACGGATTGCCGTATGAGTGGCCTGTTCGTGAGGTTGCTTCCTTCCCCCATCTACTCTTTCCTGCTCGCCTGCCTCACTGTAACTGTCCCCGATTCCACCATCGCTTTAAAAGAGACCATCCCGTCCACACTCTGCATCTCCCATTTCCTTCTCCTCTCCCTCTGCATCTCTGCTTCACACCATCACAAACCACGCAACAACCAAAGACATCCGAACAACGTCAGCTTGCAGGAGCTCTCCAACACAGCCAACCACACTCTTCGCCCTCTCTCTGCTACTCTATCGCTCCCCCTTTCTCTCGCTACATCGTATCACTTAAACCGCTCATCTTGTCATCCAACCAACCATCCATCCATCCATCTTCCACTTCTGCCATCGAGCCAGCACGTAGCTCAACCGCCGAGGCCAATCACAATCGTCTCCGCCCACGCTTGCTTTTCTAAACTCATTGGACTGTCGGCCTGGACTACCCACTTGTCACTGCACATCCGCGTCGTCCTTTGTTCCTCGCCTCGTCTCTGATAGCCGACTTTCGAAAGCCTTCTAGTTTTCTCCCTTGTCTCGTTTCTCTTCGCTGCTGCTCTTGTCTTGTCTTCCATTTCACCTTATCGTCCTATTTCCCTTGGCTTTCATTCAAACGTTTGACGACAATCCCCTATCTTCCTTCGTCATCTCTATCAACATCCCGTCTCTTATCACGCAAACGCCCCAGCCGGTTCATCTATCAACCATCCACGAGCGTCACACGGGTATCACTTGGCAGCGTATTCAGCACCATTTTTTATCAACTTCGCCAACAGTAAGTTTTATCTACTCCTTGGCTATATCGCGGTATTTTGCCCGTCGATTGCCTCTGCTTTGTCAGACTAGCCCTTGGCGACCATCGGAAGTACATCCCCAATTCCCTTTGCCTATCATACTCTGCTCAGCACTGGACCTCTTGGTGCGTCTCAGTTGTCCTGCTACTCCTCAACACTGTTCGGAACCTACGTTATTTAGATGACCCCGCACTACATCGTCGTTTATAAGGGCGTCCTCCCCCTAACACATCTCACAGGAATTTCCCTGGCGTTTCATCTTTCTTTTTTCCTTCCCTTCCACCTTTCCGTTCCACATTCCATCCTTCAACAGTCAGTATTTCATGCATCCATCTCCGGGCTGTCTCTACATTCATCATAGTGTGATGTTTGTTGGTGCTGTGGATATTTTGATGCATATATATACATATATATACATATATATACATATATATACATATGTATCAAATGCTATTGTCTAGAGCAACTTCTAACAGCATGCAGTGACTCGCTCTCACAAGTTCAACGACCGTCCGCGTGGCGACATGGCCGATGCCTACTCGCCTGACGACAACATGCCCAAGTTCTTTGCCAAGAACGGGTTTGCCGACGCCGACCCCAAGAAGACCAAGAAGAACGGCAATGGCAAGGGCAACTGGGGCAGCATGGGC
Source organism: Sporothrix brasiliensis 5110 (assembly GCF_000820605.1). Taxonomy (NCBI): domain Eukaryota; kingdom Fungi; phylum Ascomycota; class Sordariomycetes; order Ophiostomatales; family Ophiostomataceae; genus Sporothrix; species Sporothrix brasiliensis. The sequence continues at coordinate 4,858,737 of NW_024467139.1, read as the reverse complement.
GACGAGGTCAATGACCAGCCCTTCAACTTTGCCAACCCTCGCCGCCGCTCCAACAGCAGCTCCATGACCACCGACATCAAGAACTTCAAGACCAAGTTTGACGTCAACGAGCCTGAGCCCGTCTTCGAGGAGGGCATCCACGGTCCCCTCGAGGACGACGAGGACATGCTCCGCTCCATGGACTCGAACTCGACCGAGGGCTCCGAGGACATGAAGAACTAGGTAGACTGTATCTCTATTCTTCCAACATGATGGGCATATGAGCACGTCTACGCGAAATGGCCTTGTCTTTCTTCATTCATTTCTGTCTCAACATTTTTATTTTCCACGCCCGCTTTTGTCTGCACAGCCATTTCTCATGTCATCATTGCCTTATCTCTTTTGCTTCTTACTTTCCCTTTACTTGTGTACGGAATTATGGGAAATTTTCATGTGTATGTATGATTCGACTTTCATCGGTTTGGAACGGGACGGACGGTTTTATCGGTACGGAGACAACGAAACGCTTAACGAAACTCAACTTACGGCGACGCGAATGTATTCATACCTGACGATATATTGCGCGGCTCGCAGCATATAACGAAACATTACTATTATCTCTATTCTGTTTGCATTGCACTAGACGACGGGGCTCTGCCTCTGGCTCTGGCCATGCGATCCAGGTGTACCATATAATTAGCTAGCAACGAAAACAAAACAAACATGCTCATAGGATCATTCATATTCACGATCGTGACTGTCATGAAACCCATCAACCACGCAAGGCGACGTCCCAGGAAATGTCCTTGGCAAACGCGGTCGTACGTGAAAAAGCCCCAACGGCCCGCGCAGCGGGTTTTGTGCCGTAGCCCTCAATCTTAATAGAGCCGATCCGCAGACAGGCGTGTCCATTGTCCAGGTCTGTGCGATCCACGCCCACGGGCACGACAATGCTCGTCCCGTCTACGACAAAGGGGAGCGTCACCCGCTGTTGCTGTTGCTGTTGCTGATGCTGTTGCTGTTCTTGTTGTCCTGCCGCATCTTGCACAAACGTCAGCGCCTTCACACCGTCACCTGGCCATTCGCCGCCCTGGTCTGCCACCAACGCAGTCCGCAACGCTTCGCGGAGAGCAGTCGGACACGATACGAGGCCCATGTTGTCGAGGATGGCCCGCTTCCGTTGACCGCCAGGAGCGTTGGACGACGACGGTCGTGTCTCCAAGTGTGTCCACAGTGCACCCAACGCCCTCGCCCGGCGGTCAATGTCGGCGGACGTCGTTTGGGCCGCGTTCACTGCGCTCACCGCGCTCACCTCCGGCACGTGACGCCACACCACCTGCCGGTCGGCCTTGCTCAGTTTCGGCGCGGCTGCGGGAGGGAATGGCGGGGTGTACGTGACAGGCGTCTCCGACGCACGCTCGGGCAGGTAGAGACCCCTCCGCAGCACGTCGCTCAGCAAGTGTGCGCCGATGGGGGCCAGCCTCTCGTGCAGGTCGGCCGCCGTCACGCGGTCTGGGAGGGCGATGCCAAAGGGGTGCTCGGCATTGACCTTGTCGTGGCCCTCGACGGGGCCCTCGACGGGACCCTGCAGCAGCCGCCGTCCGCCGTCAAAGGTCGTTTCGTGCAGCGTCTGCACGGTCACGCCCGTGCGCGTCCGGCCCAGCAGCACCGCGTGCTCGATCGGGGCGGCGCCGTGCAGGTCGGGCAGCAGCGACGGGTGCACGTTCAGGCCACCGAAGCGCGCAGCGCGCAGCAGCCGCGGAGGCACAAACAAGCCAAACGAGACGGCCACGACAAGGTTGATGCCGCGACCGGACGCGGCAGGCGGCGGCGTCCAGCCGGTAAACGTGTCGCGCTCGTGGATGGGGAGGCCCAGCTGCGTGGCCAGAACTTTGACGGGGCCTGCTCAGTGGTCAGCGGCAAAAGATGCAAACCGTCGGTTCATTTTTTTCCTCGGTCCATCCGTAGACGCGGGCACATACTGTCTACGGCCTGCTTCATCCCACGGCCACTCCGCTTGGCGGGGCGGACGACAACATCAAGAGAAGCAATGCGGCCGGGCCGGTCCGGGGACACAGCCATTCCGTCGGTCTTTTGCTGCAGCATGACATCGTAGAGCGCCTGCAGGGACGCGCAGCTAAAGGCGTCGGAGCCGCAGAAGAGAATCCGGAGCGGCTCGTGGTATGGCGTGTCTGAGTACTGTCGGATGAGGCGCGGGCTGCTGGTCGAAGGAGCTCGCCTGGTCCGGAGCAAGGGAGACACAGCCGGCTTAATTGGTATACATTTGGACGTGTATGCCAGAGGCCGCCATAAGGAGGGCCCGGCAGCCATTCTTGTCGATTTCCTATCCTGGGTCGTCGTGGGACGCACCGGCCATTTGGGAGTTGACGTCGGGCGTAGCGTGTTTTCTTCTGCGCACCCAAAATATCAAATATCACCAGGCAAAAAGTCGTGCAAGGCATGAGGGTCCACTTTGATTGGCCGTACGTACGACAACTCCACTCCACTGACAGCCTCGCCGGCAGAATTGCGCAACGAACAGATCAATCACAACGTGTAATATCTTTCATTTAATCGTTTTTGTCACATTCAGAAACATCATTAAGCTCATGCGTCTCGTAGTTCCTCGTGCAAGCACCAGTCGCTGGCAACGATCCACGACTGGCCAGCCAGAGGGATTTCCCATGCCGGATGGGATATGGACACGACAGTCTGTTTTGGTGGTTCTGCATTCCCAGAGGGGCCGTCAGATACATCGCTCATACCGTCCACAGCGCTGTGTCCAGCTTTCAGGTCTGTCGTCCACGGTCTTCCCGCACCGGCCAACAATAGCCGAGCAGGTGGCATTGCCTCTGTAGTTTCTGTGTCGTCTCTTTTCGAAGCAGGTTTCTGTTGCCTCCGGCCGACGGCAAGGCGCACCATCCCAGGCATCTGCCGTGTCTCATCGATAACAAATCGACCCAGGCCACCTGCAGCCGTAGGCATCGATGTCGCCGTGTGCATCCCACCACCGCTCTTGACTTGCAGCAGCCAGTCTCGCAGCGACGCTGCCAGTCCACCAGGCACGTACTGTTCGGGGGCCGTAATGGCCGCGGCAGCCGTAGCACTCGGGCTCGCCAGCCCATCCAGGCCGTCCATTTCATCGTCGTTGCTGTGCCTGCTGTGTCGAGGCCGCTTCTGCTTCCGGCGGCGCTTCTTCTGGGGCGAGAAAAAGTCGGGCGGCGGTTGGTGGAGAACCGCATCGTAATAGTGCTGCTGCCGAGCGGGTGTCGTCAAGTCTTGGTCAGACGTGTGTTCGCCACCGTTATTTGTGTATTCACCGTCAGGCAGGCTCTCGCCCTCGGCAGCATCCGCATCGTCCCCGGCCAGATCGGTCGACTTTCGTGTCATGAACAGCCTAGCCCGTTGAAATGTAGGCAGGCGCTGTCTTTGACTATGCAGTCGTTTCTGCTCTTGTTGCTGCTGTTGCTCCTGTTCCTGTTCCTGTTCCTTTTCTTGCTGCCTCTGTCTTGCACGACGGATGCGCGGCGGTGTTTGGTCCAACATCATGTCCTCGTCGTAGTCGTCCTCTCGTCGGTCCTCATCGTGATCGTCGTCCATCATAGCGTCGTCCTCGTAAGTGTCGCTGTTTTCGTTGTCCACTTTGTTCGCGGCATGGCCATGACCATCGTCATCGGACGAGTCCGCATACTCGAACAGCTCGCCATAGTCGACAATGTCTCGTATCTCTTCGTTGCCGTATCGTCCTCCATCATCGCCACTGCCGCTGCTACTCTCCGCGTCCACAATGTCGTCACCGTCCCAGCCGTGGCGTAGCTTGTTTCCCGTCTTGATTTTGAATAAAGGGACAAACGAAGGACGGCCATCATTTCTCGCTTCGTGGCCGTCGTCCACGTCCACGTCCACGTCCACATCCCCGCCTCCGCCTCCGCTTTCACCGTCGTCTTGATCAGATCCTGCAATCGGTGGCGAGCTCGTAATCAGGCCCGGCGACACAAACAGGCGCCGCCGTTTCAAGGGCTGTATCGACGACAAGAGACGCGCCGCCGATGTTTTTTGCCCTGCGAGTGGCGGTCGACCGGGAGGCACAGATGTGGCGGCGCTTCTTGGGGTAGTGTTGGCCGCACAAATCGCACTCTCCCCGCTATTGTCCTCGCCCTCGCCGGCACCCTCGCCCTCGCTTCCCGAATGGCTCCTGCTGGGTGCCACATCTTCAATCTCGTCCTCCAGTTCCAAACGCTGCTTCCGCCGCCGAGCACCAGCGGAGACTGAGAAAATCCCTGGCCGTGGTAGGTGCAGTGGTTGCGCAGGCTGTTTCGTCCGCGTTGCCGTCGGTGATTCCCGGACAACCAATGGTGACCCATCGTCTTCCTCATCAAGGCGCCGCTGTGGCGTCTGTGGCGTCTGCGGCGGTCCTTGTATGGGGGAGCTGCCGTCCTCAATCGCATCGCCGCCGCCCTCAAACGGGTCTTGGTGGTTGCGGTTCTGCAGCAGCAAGGGCGCATGACTGTGGAACCGCCGGCCGACCACACTAGCACTTCGGCTGCCAGTGTTGATCGCGCCGTCAACACGAAACTTGCGGGCGGCTGGCTGCGATGCCGGCGTCGGCACATTACTCGTGTGTGATCGACTCTGCCACGACGGCGCAAACCGCGGAGTCGGCCGCACCGTCGCACCGCTGGCAGGTGTCAAGCCTGCATCAGTCCCGCCTTTGCTGCCGCTGCGCTTGGACTTGGGCAATCGAAAGCGAGAGGCATCCGGTGTCTTGATGCCGTGCGTTGTCAGTTTTTCTAGTTGTTCTAGTTCCCAGCTCGAGCACACCTCCTGGGATGGACATACAGAAAACGGCGCCGACAGTGAGGCCTGCGAGGCCGCCGGTGGTTGAGGCAGAGGCATGGGCCTGTATCTGCACAAGCCGATTTTATCTAAATATTGTATCCATTGTTCATCCAATGGCACGGTGGGTGTGCAGTCATAGTGGTGGCCTCGCGTGTTGAGAGAGAGACGCGCTATTTGCGTTTGACGCGTTAAGTGGTGTCGGATTTAGCAGACGACAAGTTGCCATTTTAGGTCAGCATCCCCCGTGACACAAGGCTGTCACCACCACAGATTAGCATGCCAGTCCAGACTCAACCGCTGGACGTCTACTCCCTGCCGCACTCGCACTTTATTCTTCATGTTCCGCAAAATTGTAAATCATTCGTCTATCATGCTGTAGTCATGCTGCCGAATTCCCTAATATGCCAGTCAAAGCAGGTATGTAATGTCACCCTCCCCTATTGCATTCCCGTAATCCAATGCAACCCAACTCGCCCTTTTGCAAGTCAATCAGCCCCGATTCAGCGTGTTGCCTGCGCCCCTGGGGTTCGCCTCCGTAAATTCGTCCCAGGCACGCTGCTTCATCGTCTCGGCGTCGGCCTTTTCGTAGTTGTCCTCGTCTGGCACCGGCGGGATGCCGCTGCTGGGCCCGCCGCCCTCAATGATGCCGCCGCGCTTGCGCTCTTCTTCGAGGTACTCGTCGATGGACATGGTCGGCAGGTTGTGGCCCGGGCGGAACACGTTCTTGGCCATCTCGGCACGGCTGCCCAGGATGGTAAAGGGCTGCTTGGGCTTGCCGTCCTTGGACAACAAGGGGCCGCTGCCGCCCGGGTTGACGGAGCCAGCCCACGTGGGCGAACCGGCCAGGGCGCTTTGGAGGCGGCGCAGCACGGGAGTGGAGCCCATGTTGCGGAGGTCGTCGACGCGGGTGAGGTCACCGCCACCCCTTTCGGTGGCCCCAGCCGGTCGCTGCCGGTTGTCGCCGAGCCCGCCCGCCGACGGGCCATGGCTGCCGTGTGGCATCAGCGGAACAGGTGCTTTGGCCAGAATGTCGTCCTCCACATTGATGCCCTCCAGGCCCTGGAAGGCCATGTGTGCACTGTAGAAGAGCGCCGCGAGGTGAAGCTTGCGGGCCTCCTCTTCGTCGTCGTCGCCTTCGTCGTCGTCACCGTCATCCTCTTCATCATCCTCGTCGTGGACGCCCGCTTCCGCGTTCAGGCTTGAGCTACCCTCCACCGGCGCGTCGCCCGTCTTGTCCTCGCTGCCGTCGACAACCCGCAGCCGCTGCCGCCGCCGCCGCGACAACTCCCGCCGCTGCTGCTGCCGCTGCCGCAGCACGTCCAGCTTGTCTCGCAGCTCCTTTTCCGCGCGGAACGCGGCAATCTTGGCGTTGCGTCGCGCCGCCGGGTCGGCCAGGCCGGCCAACCCACTCCCCGCTCCGCCGCTCGAGGCAGTCGACGTCCCGATCCCACCCGTCGGGCCCAGTGTGCTAAAGTGCGTGGGGTCCTCCGTGTACGCCTGCAGCAGCCGCGCGTACGGCGTCGTCAGCAAGCCGTACCCATCCAGGTGGTGCAGGAACCGTTCGTAGGCCTCGCGGGCCTGCTTCAGCACGGCACGGCGTTCGGGGGGGCCCGGCTGGGCGGTAGGCAGCTTGAGAGACAGCTCGGCGATGCGGTAGGGCACCAGCAGGTAGGGCAGGTGGGCGGTCGAAATGTCCTCGACGGACTCGTTGGTACTGAAGAGGGCCAGGTCCTGGACGCGGCGGCCGCACTCGACGTAGGACGCGAGGGCTTCGCGGACGGCCTCGCCATAGGACAGAGGCGTTCCGGCGCTGTTGTTGCCGTTTCGCGACGCCAGACCGGCGCCGCCTGGGTGAAAGGCACCGCGCTCAATGGCGTCGCGCAGACGCTCGGCTGCAAGATACGTCACCTTGACCGAGCGCGGCTCGCGCTGTTGTGGCTCTGCCGAGCTCATTCTGTGTCGTGTTTTTGGTCCTGGATTTGCCTTTGTCCCTTTCAACGCGGAGAGGCCGGCGCCGGGATGAGGATGTGTTCGACCTTTGTATACGACGATCGGTCTTGCTCGTCTCGATTATCGTAACTCCTAAACGGTCGTGATCGTAGCGTCTGAACTGCGTGCGTGGTCTTGTCGTCGAGGTTACGGCCGGAACTGAAGCTGTGCCCAGCAAAGGCTGACAATAAATTCAGGGCCTAGTCGTCTTTGTCAGCCAGTTGGGTCTCTGGCGGCAAACAATGATTTGGTCCCATAAGGCCCCTCCACTGGCCAATGACGTATGGCCGGGAAAGGGGAAAGACAAGTCCCCTAAAAGTATTCTGATGCCGTGTTAATACGGAGCAATAGGGGAGAGCGGGCGCTCACAGCGCACCAATGGCCGCCCTGGCCGCCTAACGGGATCCAGAAATTTTGCTTTAGTGCGGTGGTTGAAAAGGAAGGTGCTCTCGTGTTGGTAACTAAGTGGTGGAGAGGTCACGAACGACGAAAACCTCGGCTTAGGTATCTTAGGGGCAGAGGATCTTGCCGTAGTAATTACAGCGCCTTCCAGCGCCCCGTAGGGTCTCAGGTGTGTCAGTACCAGCCCGTAGGCCACGTAAGACAGGGAAAACCCTTGGAGCCACAGCACACCTGTCAGCGCTTTCCAGCGTTCGTACTGTACTCTGACTCTCGGTATTAGCAAATGTGCCCCTTTTACAGCCCCGTAAATTAGTCGCCAACTTTTTTACAGCCCTTTTTTCTCCTTTATTCTCGTTTTTGCTGAATCGAGGCGCGAATAGGCAAAAGGTCTCAATTGTACACGGTAAATACCATCATGGCCAGAAACCATAAAAGAAGCGAAATGGCACCAAAAATGCCAATTTTGCCTCTTCCTCTCTTGCTCTCCTTTTTTCGTTTCTTTGTTGAAATGGTGAAAAAAAGGTAAAAGACAACAATTGCGCAGTCAAATTGCTATTTATTTATGTTTTGTTTTATTTTATTTACTTTCCATACAGTCGCTCGCTCCTTCCACCACCAAGCATCACCACAGTTGCATGTGACCGCGGCCACCCAATTATCGCGGCAGTGACCCGTCACGATTGTCATTGAAGCTGCCAGTCTCACAAACACATCCCCACCACAATTGACTCCTCCACTTGACAATGGCGGCGTTCTCGTCGGCCCTGGCTCCGAGCGTGCGCTCCGTGGCCGCCATGCTGCCCGGCACCTTCCTCCGCCAGTCGGTCCGGCCTGTCTCCTGCCGTCTCTCGGCCCCACTTTTGTCTTCGCCGTTGCCACCTTCTGTTTCTTCTCCCCTGTCGCCCGTGTCTCCGTCCCTCTCTTCCTCCGCCACACACGTTCGCTATAGCTCCCATTCACCCCTGGGCACGGCACAAGCCAACCCGCGCAAAAAGGTCACCGTCGGCACGTTGCGCTCGCTCTACGCCAAGAACGAGCCCATCGCCGTCATCACCGCCCATGACTTCCCCTCGGCCCTCGCCGCCGACCAGAGCGGCATGGACATGATCCTTGTGGGCGACAGCCTCGCCATGGTCGCGCTCGGCATGGAGGACACCAGCGAGGTGCTCGTCGAGGAGATGCTGCTGCACTGCCGCTCCGTGGCCCGCGCCACCAAGTCGGCCTTTGTCGTCGGCGACCTGCCCATGGGCTCGTACGAGATTGGGCCCGAGCAGGCGCTCGCCACCGCCATACAATTCGTCAAAGAGGGCCGCGTGCAGGCCGTCAAGCTCGAGGGCGGCCGCGAGATGGCCGCCACCATCCACAAGATCACCTCCGCCGGCATTCCCGTCCTGGGCCACGTCGGCCTGACGCCGCAGCGCCAGAACGCCCTGGGCGGCTTCAAGGTGCAGGGCAAGACCGCCGGCGGCGCGCTGCGCGTGCTCGAGGACGCCCTGGCGGTGCAGGACGCCGGCGCCTTTGCCGTCGTGCTGGAGGCCGTCCCCGCCGAGATTGCGGGCATCGTGACGGACAAGCTCGACATCCCGACCATTGGCATTGGTGCCGGCAGCGCATGCTCTGGCCAGGTCCTCGTGCAGGTCGACATGACCGGCAACTTCCCGCCCGGCCGCTTCCTGCCCAAGTTTGTCAAGAAGTACGGCGACGTCTGGGCCGAGGCTTCGCGAGCGATCGAGGCCTACCGCGCCGACGTCAAGAGCCGCGCGTACCCGGCAACCGAGCACACGTACCCGATACCGCAGGAAGAGCTCGACATGTTTGCCAATGCTGTCGAACAGAGCACTCATTTGCATAAGCAGAAGCAGCCGTTCTAGGCAGTGAGACAGAGAAGAGGGGGATGCCGGCCGGGGAAACGGGAGTCGGAGGGTGGTGTATAGCGTTGCCATTTCCATCGTCTCGTACGACGTCACAGTTTTCCATATTGAGCATTGCATTGTGTCGCATTGGCGTGGCGTTGTTTTTGTATAGTTTAGCTCTTTCCGCCCTTTTTCACATCTGGTTAGAATGCTTATAGCACATATTGATGATTTTATGCTTGTCTGTATTGCAGAATCGAATTCGAGGTGTAGGTGGGGGCATAGACAATCGTCGTCGTGGTTATATCATCGTGCTTGTTGTCGTGCTTGTCGTCGCGCTTGTTTCTTCACCCAAATGCCGGTGTCAGCGAGTATGACACGTTCAGCTGGTCGTGCGAGTCCTTGAAGCACTGCAGCACAGTGTTAGTTGTTTGAGAGGCATCTGGTGTTCCAGTTCGAAGGCACCGCATCATACCTGGTGTAGATTGCCCACCACTTCGTCCAGGGCCGGCGCAAACGCCGAGTTGACGTACAAGAAGACGCTCTCTGACTCCTTGACCCGCAATGCCCGCCGTACAAACGCCACCACCACCTCGAACTTTTGTGTCGAGCTGATCTTGCGCCGCACGTCGGCCACCGCCCCGCCGCCGGCACCACCGCCAGACAGTGGCGGCGCCGACCCCACCGGCTTGAAGCGCACAACGACCTTGTCCTTGGCGAAGCGGCCGGCCGTGGCCAGCGCAGCCGTGGCATCGCGGGGGAGATTGAGCAGCACCGTGGAGGCGGTCATCGTGAGGGGGATGTCCTGGCTGTCCGGGTGGCCGTAGTCGTCGTCATCCTCCTGCTCGTCCACCGCGCCGTCACCACTCGTGAGAACACTCTCTTCATCGGACGGTGCGAGTGGCGCGGGTGAAGCGGGAGACAAAGGAGATGGGGAGGCCAAGGGCGATGGCGATGCTGGTGAAGAGGCAGCAGCAGCAGCAGCAGCGGCCGCGGCCGCGGCCGCCGGCGGGAGTCGACTGCTCTCCCGCACCCGCGGTGGTGGTGATTGTGAGGGCGGTGGCATGTTTATGTGTTTTGCGGCTACTGGCTTGCGTGTTTCTTTTCGTGTGGCACAGGCCGTAACTCAGCAAAGATGTACGCGAAGGCGTGTTGTTGAGAATGAGAGAAGAAGTTGAAGACACAGAGTCAAGTCGCACAAGGCAACATCAATCGAACTGGTGTGGACCCCTGTCGAAGAGCTCCACGTGCGGGGCACAATGGCCTGTTTCTTCCAGCTGCTTAATGCACTAAGCGGCCAAATCTACTTCTTAATACTATACGCTAACACCGCTCTCCCGCCTTTTGTGTTATCAAGTTATGAAGCTACACAGTCTCAACAGTATCAAGGCTCGTTTGTTATGGCGTGAGACAATTGATATAGACGTTTTCATTAGTCTTTCCAAGAGGCTAACTGTGCCTACTTCCGCGGGATGAGATATGTTTTGTGTCTAAATAGAAAAATCATCGAACGACTGGGGGACTCTTCCGAACAAAGCAAAAATAGCATAATAAAAGAAAAGGACAAAGTAAACGGGGAAACGCCCTGGGTTATGCCATGGTAGAACACCTTCCCGTGGTCACTTCTTGGATTTGTGTAGAAAAGTGAACGGGAGACAAAAACAAGACAAAGAAACGCTCAAGTCCAACGAGGACATGCATTACAAAAATGATGAGAGATAGACGGACAAAAAGACCAGCTGCAGTACGAGTAAACGATCCAGATAATAGATAATGCAAGTATGCTCCGTAAACCAGAAAAGAAAAACAAATGATTCGCATACCGCAGCCATTTTTCTTTCCTTTTCTTTGTCTATTCGCGGTTTCCTGGGATTCCTGTTGGCACACAAAAAAAGACGACAAGAAAGTAGAAGAGAGTAGGAGTAGTAGTGTAGGAGAGGGAGACAAGAGGAGAAGTAAAATGTACTAAGAGAGACAAAGGAGAAAGTGGGTGTTCGTAAAGTTGGGCCAAGAGAGAGAAGACGGAAATGGGGTTGAACGGTTTAATCCTTCTTCGGCGCACTGTCAGACCGGCCACGCTCGACGGCTGTCTCAGTGGTATCGTTCGTGTTGTTCGTCACAGCTGTGAGAGACGTCGAATGTGTACCATCCGTGCCATCCGTGTTGTCGCGCAGAAGACGCGCGGTACTCGACTCCCGGGTCGGTGTCTGCGAGGAACCGTTCGGAGCAGGAGATGGTGACGCAGCACGGCCAGTGTAGGACGAGCCAAAGTCCACGTTGGAGGTGGTACTGTTGCCCGCGCCGTTGTTGTTGTTGTTGTTGTTGTTGTTGCTGTTGTTGCTGTTGTCGCTGTTGTCGCTGTTGTTGTTGGTATGCTGACCGTACAGACTAGAGCTGCTGTTGCTGCGATCGATTGGAGACCAGCCCACTGCCACACTGCCGGCAATGATACCTGCCATGACGGTTGGTGCACCAAGAGCGGAGTTGGACCGCGAGCGCATCGAGCGCATCGAGCGCGACCGTCTGCGCGAGTCAGGCGAGGCCGAGGGCGTCATGAGGGTGGCACCGAGTCCGCCCGCCAGGCCGGGGCCGTTGGTCGAGCCAAAGCTATCTTCGCGCGTTGGCGTATGCGGCCGAGGACCGGTAGACATGTTGAACGAGTTTGAGCGGGAATTGGGCAGCGAGTGCGAATTGGACCGGGAGTTGGAACGAGAGTGAGACGGGGACAGGGACGCGGGCAGTGCGAAGGTCTCGCGCGGGTGCTGGATGGCAAACTTGAGGTTGTTAAGGCGGCCGCCCTTGAGGCGCTTGAGCCAGGCCAGCTCATCACGGACGTCGGCCAGCGCCACGGGATAAAAGTCAAAGCGCTCGTCGTGGGTGTAGGGGTCGGACACGGTAACATCAGGCACCTGCTCGTTCTTCTTCTTGCGGTTGGCAAACCACCGCTTGACGAATGCGGGCACCAGCTTCTCGAACCATGCGTCAGGAATCAACCGAATCAGAGCACCAATGGGAATCGAAATAAACCCGAAACCGACAGCGTAGCCCCACATGGTAGGCGACTGGCCTTCCGAGGCAATGTTGAACGCCAGGCCACCGACCTGGACAATGAGGACCTGACCGCCAACCATGATGATGCTGATGCCAATAAAGAACCAGTTCTGCGTGAGGCCCTCGAAGATGTTGAACTTGTTGTCGAGGCGGCGGTTGTTCCACTGGTTGAAGATCTGCATCCAGACAAACGTGTTGAACACGAGGGTTTGCACCTGATCAACAGTGGCATGCTCCCGCTGAGGCAAGACCTTCTGACCGCCAAAGAAGAGAAGGAACGTTATTGCCAGCTGGTAAAGGGCCTGGCCAATAATCATCTTCCACATGGTCGTCGAGATAATGGAGGCACCCTTGCGCTCGGGCAAGCGGTCCAAGACACTCGGTTGCGGGGGGTCAGTGGCCAGGGCCAGCGCGGCGAGCGTGTCCATGATCAGGTTGACCCACAGCAGCTGCACGGCAGTAAGCACGCTGCTCTCGTCCGTGCTCGACACGGCCGACACAAACGTGAGCACGACAGCCGTCACGTTGACAGTGAGCTGGAACTGCAGGAACCGCTTGACGGCATCGTTGACGGCACGGCCCCACTTCAAGGCCTTGACAATCGAGGCAAAGTTGTCGTCCATGAGAATGATAGCAGACGCTTCCTTGGCGACCTCGGTTCCAGAGATGCCCATGGAGAAACCGACATCCGCCAGCTTGAGAGCGGGCGCATCGTTCGTGCCGTCACCAGTTACCGCAACCGTCTCGTTCTGCTCCTTCAGGCGCTGTACAAGCACACGCTTGTCCTCGGGACTGGACCGCGCCAGAACGTGAAGCCGGGGGATAATTTCAAGCTGCTCCTCCTTGGTCATGTTGCGAAAGACGGGACCTTCCATGACTTCGCTGTCGTCCTGCAGAATGCCGCAGTCCCGGGCAATGGCCTGAGCCGTTAGGCGGTTGTCACCCGTGACCATACGAACGACGACGCCGGCACGTTGGCAATCGGCAACGGCGTCACGCACACCGTCGCGGAGCGGGTCCTTGATGCCGACGAGGCTGATAAAACCCATGTTCTTGAATACATCCTCAAACACGACGTCGTCATTGGCGCCCTCGTTACGGCGAGCGTAGGCCGGAGGCCACTGGTGGAAGTCGCGGTAAACCAGGCTGATGCAGCGCAGCGAGTGCGAGGCGTAGTTCTCGATGAGCGAGGAGAGCGAGTCGCGGTTTTCGTCGGTCATCGGGGAGAGGGCAACGTCGCGCGTCGGGTCGCGCAGGATCTGGGTGCACTGCGACAGCAGAATCTCGGATGCACCCTTCACGAAAAGACGAGCGCCGCGGCCGTTGGGCAGCTCCACCACGACACCACTGCACTTGCGGCCGGAATCAAAGGGAATCAGCTGTAGCGTCTTGGGAGCGTTAGCCCGCTCCTCGCTCACAGGGCCCATGGCGAGGTGGTCACGCGCAAAACTAAGCAGGGCAGACTCGGTCTTGGAGCCAATATACTCAGGCTTGCCGTGGACCTCACCCTCAAAAGCCGTGGAGTTGATGGTGATCGACTTGAGCAGTATGTCGCGAACGTCTTTGCCAAGGCCGGAAATCGCCTCCTGGGCCGTGAGCTCGCGGTTCTCGGCGGCGCTGTTGGAAGCTACCGTCGTGTCTTTGGCTTTGTTGTTGTCCCCGCCAGAAGAGCTGGGGCTTCCGACGCCATCGACGTCAGCGAGGCCCTGCTCGCCAAACCGTTGGCCAGTACCGACAGTGCCGGCAACCACACGCATGCGGTTCTGTGTGAGAGTGCCCGTCTTGTCGGAGCAGATTGTTGTTGCATTGCCCATCACTTCACAAGCCTTGAGCTGACGCACCAAGTTGTTCTCTTTGACCATCTTGGCGGTTGCATAGCTGAGAGCAAGTGTCACGGCGAGTGGAAGACCCTCGGGGACGGCCACGACAATGATCGTGACGACGACAATGAAAATGTTGAGGAAATCTTGGCCCTTCTGGGCGGGCGTGACGTATGGGGGCAGCTTCGGGAGGCGGACGAGGAACTCGATGAAGAGAACAACAAACAGCAAGAGCGCCGCAGCACCACCAAGCTTCGCAATGTAGTCGGCAATGACGTTGAGCTTTGCCTGCAGAGGGGTGATCTCGGGGTCGTCCTGGAGGGACATCATCGTCTTGCCGTAGGTGGAGTTGACGCCGGTGGCGGTAACCATAAAGGTACCGAGGCCTTCCATAACACGGGCGCCAGACTGGATGAATGGATCCATCTTCTTCAGATCCTCGTGGCTCTCGATAGCAGCGTAGACTTCGTCGGCGGGGCGCTTGCGAATCAGGTCGGATTCGCCCGTCGCTTGTGATTCGTCGCATTTGATGCTGTGGCCTTCGATAAGCACGCCGTCCACGGGGATCATGTCGCCCGTCTCGAGGTGGACGACGTCACCGACCAGGATTTCCCAAATCGAAATCTCTTGCAGGCGGCCAGAACGGACCACCTTGACCAGGCGATCAGTCTTCTTCCGGTTCAGCTTGGCGAACTGCCGCTCCTTTTGCCAGTCGTTGAGGGATCCGACAATAACGACAATCAGGATCGCAACAATGATAGCCACGCCCTCGATCCACTCAACAGCCGGGTGCTCTGCATTATGGTCCTGGCCAAAGGTCTGGTACAGACCAACGGCCAGTGACACCACGGCGGCGATGGACAGCATAATCAGAATCTTGTCGTTGAAGGTAATCCAGATCAGCTGCAACAGCGACTTGGCCTTCTTTTCCGGCAGACGGTTGTCTTTGAAGACGCGCTTCCGGTCGAAAAAGCCCTCATCTTTACGGTCGTGACGGCCACCTGCTGCGGCAGAAGCAGACTGCCCTTGGCTGCCCACAACGGCACTCCCGTGGCCGGACACAGCCTTTCCGTGGTCCTTTGCTGCTACTGCGCTATCAAAAGAGATGGCACCGTCGAGTGAGGTTTCTTCAACACTTAACCCAGCTTTCCGATCAGTGCGCAGGCCCTTTTCGAGGCCCGCCAAACCACCGAGGCTGTAAAAGGCAGACAAGCTCTTTGGGTCGAACATTTTGCTGAGTTGGCCGGGGCTGAAGGCGAACGGGTTGTTGTCGACGTGGAAGGTGGCTTCGGTGCCACGGTCTGGCTTGAGCGCATCGGGGTCGTTCATGATCATGTCGTTGGAGCCATCCACAGACGTCGACCGAGTAACGTGCTGGACGCCACTCGCGGCGCTGCCGATAACGGTTTCGCCCTGTGAGATGGCGACGGATCGGGAGCCGTCTTCTGAGTCGACCGAGTTCTGGCGCGACCGGTGGGAGTGCGGGACGGCGAGGAAGCCATGGGTGCGGTCGCCGCTTCGCGACATGACAGGGCTCGACACGTTGTGCGAACTTGTTGGACGGCTGTCTCTGCTTTCGAAGGAGGTTGTCGTTTGCAGCTGTGGCCTGCTGCCGCTCGTACTCGCGTTGGAGCTGGTGCTATTTCCTCGTCTTGACGTAGACGCGCCGGGCCCTAATGGCGGATGTTGTGGTGCGAGGGAGTTATTGTTTGTGGATAGTGATGGTGGTTCGGTGGCAGCCGGGCTGTGTGCTGCGTCGTCCGACACAGATATGGGGGAGTTGGTGTACAGGGGGATGCCGTCTTCCGACATGATGGGATTTTGCGGAGCGCTGACCGCTGTGGTGTCTATTGTTATCGTTGGGCTGTCATCGGTGAAGATTGTGTTAGCCTCTTGTCAAGGTCTTGTCAAGGTGTGCGGGATGTCGGATTATATAAGATCTGGCAAGCAATAAACCTTCGAACAGTGGACCAGACATTCGGGACTGCTTCGAAGGGGGAGGGAGGGCAGGAAGGAAAGGTATATAAAGATCAGAGAGATTAACTTACGCCCGTGGCCTCCGTAAGGGGCCGTCTGTATCACCGCTCTGCGCCATCTTGTTTTGGAATCGGAACGTGCTCAGCGGTTACCAAGATCTGGGGTACGATCTACAATTCTGTGCTTCGCCTTCTTTTTGGTGCTGAGGTGCCGGATCGATGTGCTCTTTTATTTTCCTCGCCTATTTTGTGCTGAGTGGTGTGTCAGTGACCAAATGTTTCCGTTTCGTTCGCCTTTGCCCGACAGCTCGTCGAGTTGCGGTGGCACATCATACTAAGCGCCGGGCTTAGACTTTTAGACTCTTGGGCGGGTATCTTGGCTTAGGGGGAGAGAGGCAAAAAGTACGCTCGGCCAGGCGGCCAGGCCAAACACGGAGGAGGCTATGTTCGGGCGACTTTTTGCTCGGGCGACTGAGCAAAGCACCTCAACAAAAATAAAACAAAAACAAGAGCAAAAAAAAAATCGAAACAAAGGAGAGAAAGAGCACGCTCTCCAAATGTGAGAATAAAATACCGCAAAAGAAAATCAAAGGGAAATATGCACTTACAGAATAAGACACAAAGCTTCACAGCGGTTCTTTGAGGGTGCTGCAAAACAAAGGTCGACGAGAAAGTGGACGTTTCCGAGTTCAAACGAGTGCGCAAAGCAACTCGTTTTTGGAACCGGATAGTCGTCTTGGCTGCGCAATGGATTCGCAGGTGATCGTTCCTTCTTCCTTTACCTTCCTAGCAGGCGGCACCTGTTGCCTTGAACCGCACAGCCCGTTGCAGTTGCAGCCTTGTGAGTGGCCAGACCGGGCGCGGAGGCAGGGTGAGAAGGCAACCGAAGGGTCATGGGCGAAAGACGACAAGTGCGAATCGAAAAGACAACACAGTAAGAAGCTGAAGATGCTATCGAAATGGCTATCGTGGGTGGTGAATGTATGCGGTGTGCCCGGAAGTTCGTATGCAAAGCCAAGCTGCCGAGAGTAGTCGACTCGTCTCGCAAAGTGTAAGCCGCAAAAAAAGCCGACGTGAGTCTCGATCTTTCGTATGAGCCTCCTTTTCTCACAGCGTGAGCTGAGAAACGAGACGAGGGAAGCTACTAGCCGGTCCAGTACAGGATCGGGAGAGCAGCGAGGAAACAAAGCGAAGAGAGGAAGAAACAATGAGGGTATTGGAGTATGGAGCGTGCGGTAAAGGAGCGCGACAAGATGGAAAAGTAGAGCAAAGGACAGCGACAGGGGGTTGTGAGAGCAAGAGCAGGTCAATAATACAGAGTGGACACCGAGCGGAAAGGAGCTGTCAGTGGTCTGGGAGTTGCATCGAAAGGCTGAGCAAAGCTGGACAGGAGGCCGAGCGGGAGTGCTGGTGCACTTTATGTGTGAGCCCTACAGTCCTTGCGTTGAGGCTTGAACTGAGGAGGAAGAGCTGGTCAAAGAGAGTCGAGCAAGAGAGAGGGAGGCAACAAACGGACGACGTCGGGCTCGGCGGGAGACAGCAGCTGATATCTGCCTCGTCCTGTCGTGTGCAGAGTGCTTTGTGTGGGTATGGGTTGCAGGTCCTTTGCATGGCGTTTGTGGTTTGGCCTTGGTTGTCCGTCGACGCTTTGGGCCTGGGCAAGCTGCAAGCTGCCAGACTCCTTGTTGTCAAAGTGTATGGTGTAGAGTTGTAATTAATGTGCACGGGAATTGGCATCCAAACAATGAGCGCCAGGGAGAGCAAACTGGGGATCACTGGAAAGCTTCTTCCAAGAAGCAGGCCAGAAGCATAAGAAAGACAGGTCGAGTTTGGCGCGAAGACGACGTCCGTCACGTCCGCGCTGTTTATTTGTTGTACTGTTGTGGTGTTCGGAGCGTCATGGGGGTAGACGCAAAAAAGGAGACGGCAAGGGGGCGTGTTGTGTGCAAACTTGGTGTTGATGGCAAGGGGGAGAAAAGAGAGGGAAAGGGGCAACAGAGACGCAAAAGCCCGGCCAGAGAATACAAGAGCCAAAGGAAGGCGCGACCAGCACCAAACGATGTTCACGGAAGGTGCCTCGGTGCGTTCGCGAGTCTTGAGCAGCAGCGGGCCATTGCCCTGAGGTTTTTCAGGGCACGAATTTCCTTCATTTGTTCTTTCGTTTCCAGTCACGTCTTTTGCTCACAGGTGTTTGCCAAGAAGTCAATCACGCAGAAATGCAACAACACCAAGAGGCCCCCAAAGGGGCTGTGCAAATGGGCGTCGAGCCAATCACAGCGTGCAATATATCAAAATGTGGATATGGGGCGTGAAACTAAAGGGTGTGTCGTTATAAGATGTGCAGTCGGTACCCAGAGGGAAGGGTAAGAGCGAAGAGCGAGCGATTTGCTGGGGCGGATTTCCATTTTGTTCGCGAAACAGTCTCGACCGTGCCTTCCTGATTATCTTTTATCTCTTCATAATGATACGGCGAGTACAGAATACGGAGTACGACATACAGAGCACAAGTCGCAAAAGGGGGGTTGAGGCAGGCGCGTTTGGCTGGTTGGATCGGTCGGTGCCTTCCCTATTTGAACCTGATTCGATTTTGACAGCCCAATGCAAGGCGGAAGGCGCTTGGGGAAGCCGTCCCACACACCATCTCGCCTATCGTTCCATGTTGAAAAACTACGAGAGACCGCACTGTTTTATTGTCAAGTTGGCATCTCATACGTTTGGTCGTCAGAGCATTTTCAAAACTTTGCATCGTTCGACCTGTTTTTTCATTGACTTTCTCCTCGTATGGGGATGAAAGCCACATGCCTCGCGAGCCTGTCTTTCGAGCTCCCCTTGTCCCCATACCAAGCACCGCCCAAAGGGTACATGTAAGATACTGGACGCTATTGCCTGGCCTACGGGATACTACCTTCGCGGGTCTGGGCACTGGAGTCGCGAAAGCTTGACGGCAACCTAGACCACGGTGCGAACTACAGTGTACGTTTAGCAGCATATCGTTTGCTGGCACTGTATATAACAACCGCAAAAAGCCAGCAGCACCAGATGCAATGCCGCATGATTGGACCTTGTACAGTCTACGATGTATTCTTTGTGTTTTCCATCCAAGCGATTGCTATATCGGGGACACGCACGGGAGCGTGCATCAGGAAACGTCCCGGGCCCCCGGCATGGCAAACAAGTGATTGGCTGTCGACACAAGATGAGACGAGGCGCAGGACGGATGGTGAAAGAGACGTCGAATGGCCGTCTTAGCCGTTGATTTTTTTCAATCGACTTGCTTCAAGATATGCTGACAGCGGTTGGCCTCTTGTGGCGCAAACGGAGAGCCTGCACCACAGCGACACAGTGCACGCACTGTGCGCTGATATTTGTAGCCATGCGCTGAGAGCTTCAAAGTAGTGGGTCTGGCTGCGACTCCACAGCCCGCTAGACACCCGCAAGCTAGGGGTTATAAACGCATTTCATGAACAGTCTCGAAGCATTTAGCTGCATTCGGCTCGATTGGCAAAGGCGCTGCGTTGTGATTCGCTAGCTGCCTATTGAGCAACCTCTGTCCCGCGAAGAGGTCCTGTGTCCACTGAATCTCTGCCGGCTGCCTCTTTGGTAAGTGTACTGGGTGTTTTCATGGCCCCAGCTACTCCTGTTCGCCGTCTTCCGTCTCCATGACACCACTATGGCGTCTGCCAAGGCTGCCGAAGGGACAGTGCTGTAATGGAAGCTGGAAGGCTGTGAGTCGGGCAGTGCCAGCCATGGCAGAAGGCAAGGGGAAAGCGACGGCCAAGGAGGCAATTCGCACGTGCCAGACGATCTACATACATATTCTTCACTTTGGCATCGATGCTCCATGCCGGTCTTCATTTTTATTTGTTTTGCTTTGTTTTCTTGACAAAGCCTCGCCAACGCGCGGCCTCTTTTCTTTGGCTGCCGTTCACCTTTGTTCCTTTTCTCTTGTCTACGGTGTCTCAGCGGATTGGACAAGGCTGTGCATGGAACGGCGCAGGAGGCAACACGGCCAAGCAAGCGCGTGAGGCAAAAATGTGCAACAGCCGGGACATGATTCGTCGAACAATACGAGAAGCCGGCTTGACCAGGGACATGGTCACGATGATACGCGACAGACAAGACAACGTAGCACAGACGGCCATTCCAATGGGCAGGGGGCAGCGAGCATCGTGGCATCCGGTTTGTCTCGGACTTGGCGCTGACGAGGCAGCCAGCCCAAGCCATAACCTAAAGTCAGATGCTCCGTAATGTAGAAGGACGGAGAAGACATTGGCGTTCTGGAGTTAGCTGAGGAATGCAGCCTGCAAATATTATTTGCAAATGTCACCGCCATTGCCATAGTGACAGCAGATTACAATATTTCAGACATCAATGGCACGGCAGAGTATGTCGTAACGGCGTAGCCTTGCATGCGATACAGCAGTGCCCAGACGAGGTAGTCAGGTAGTTGAGGCAGTCATACGGGTCCTACCCAGAGGTACGGTGTGTCGCTTTCGTGCATGAAAAGGGCACAGTACTGATTCGCAGCTGCTCGCAGGAAGAGAAGTGTCGCCACGACGAGAGACACAGCAAAGACGAAAATGGAAGGTCACATAATGAAACAAGACATTGTCTCGACAAACCAGCTGCCTTGACAGGAAGGTCGAGGCCAATGCCTTGAGGCGAAAGCCAAGAAAGCGTGCACATCCGTTGTCGATTCCGGTTTAGATAATGTCGCACGAACATGCGGAGTATATCGTGCCAGTATATGCTATTGGACAAGTAAATTACACTCCATTGAATTGTGTAGGTTTGTCGCCCTTTTTCCTTGATTGTGTATAAACGATGTAGTACGGAGTATTTGCACAGTTGTCTTGCTTGCCAAATTATGTGCTTATACGGGCGTACGGCATTCTTAGTCATTCACTGGTTGCGGTCTGCCAAGATCTTGGAAAGCGTGGCATTTCGGCAGTGCAAAGCCACTTTGTACTCAATAAACTCACACTAAAGCTCTCAACCCCAAAAATCGTCGGAATTGAGACTAGATTTGTCTGTGTGGACCGTGGGCGATTGTATTTCGGTGTTGTCGGATAAATTTTTGTATATACGGAAGACTGTTTCGTTTGTGTAAGAGGTCTAAAAGGCAATGGTTGTTCTCTCTTGACATTTTAAATTTTTCTTTTTTTTTTTTTTTTTTTTTTTTTTTTTTTTTCTTACATGGATATTCAGTGACAGCATAATTCCACTGAGCCGGAATAAAATACTATTTGAGAATCAAAAGTGCAACCATGCTATTGATTTAGCATATTCTTGTTGGAGAAAATACAGACACAGTTATTGAAACCGGGGGTCCGTACGGTAAAAATGCCGCTTTGGGGAGACGGTCAACCCGACCCGAAAACTCTGAAAGTCGCCTGATACCATGCACCGGCTGCTCCGTGCCATTCGACAAACCACCATGCACCACGAGGACGACAGAGTTCAGAAAAAACAGCAAAGCATGTACACGTGCTCCCTATTGCTCACCGACGCATATGTTGCGCTTTAGGCACCGCGGCCCAACGAAGACCAAAACGATCCTCAAAAAATCGAATGCCAGACTGCCAGACTGGGCCGGTCGGGCAATGATTGGAAAACGGGGGGATTTCCCAATTCGGTTCCTGCAGGAGACCGTTCTGTGTCTGTAAGTGAGGGTGACAGTAGCGGCCGGAGCGAACGCCACCATGTGGCAGTGCAGGCTTTCAGGAACGAAAACGACTACCGAACACGACCACCGAAAACTCTCACGCCACTGACGACTTGACGAGTGGAATAATCACGTGAAGAAACAGGTTGACACCACTCTTGCTGCCGTAGACCTGTTGATGCTGATTTGGCGTTTTGCCGAACGGTCCCGTCTGAAGTCAACCTGGAGAGTGAACCCTTCTGCCGACGGTGTCGCGTGGTGGTGGCTGGGCGGCCGTTCACAAAACGGGAAACAGGGGAGCTCGTGTTTGTTCGCTAAGCGGGAAAAAAAGGACGACGTGGGGGAACGATGCACCTGCTTGTTCTAGACGAGTCGGATGTACACTTTACGAGAAGGAAAGGGGGGGAAACGACAATACTCACGCATCGGAAAATATACGGCAGGAAATGTGATGGCAAAACGGCGATCGACGCAAGCACAGCCTCGTTGTGCCATCCAGTGTTATCAACATTTTGTAGCGCAACGGGCGTTTGGGAAAAAAGACTCTTATATTGCCAAGGAGTCGAACAAAAGGCGACGGCAAAGGAGGGGAAAGGAGAAGAAAGGAAGGTGGAAATCAAACATTTGACCAAACGACATGAGAAAGATGGAGATCATGTGTATAATATGGGCTGCTGACGGAACCGATGCCAATAGGAGCATGCGACACACACCATGAACAACCAACACACCCCACCTCATGATCTCTTCACCTCTTGATGACTTGATAAGTTGATAACTTAATGTCCTCCTTCCGTTCGCGGAGAGGCCACTTCCGATGGCCCGCCCTCGTACCGTCCTGCTGGGACGCAGAATGCAACATCGGGCGTGGCTGTGCAGGCCGGGACGCAGAAGGACAACGAGATGTTGAGACACTGTTGAGGGGGAGAAGGGAGGAGCGCCCGTCTTTGCCCGTCGTTTGCTTTGATTTTTTTTTTTTGGAGATCTCGGAAATCTCGGGAAAAGCATATATCTCCTAGAAAATCAAACAATAAAGTGCCGGACAAGTACTGGCAAACACGGTTCGCAGAAAGCAGCCTCGTCCGTTTCATCATGAAATTGTGATAAAAACGAAATCAAATATATGTTCCGTCAGAAAATCAGGACGTCCAACGGCTAGAACTTTCCAATATACAAATTCAAGGGGAAAAAAAGAAAGCAAAACTGTATAACGTGGTGCGACTGAATAGTGCGACTGAATAGTGCGACTTAAGCTTCTGTAGGTTGCACTTTCGTTCTCAGAGCCCGCTTCCGCTCCGACCTTCCCATTCGACCCGGCCTTCTCGGCGTAGAGGGGGCAGTAATAGTCTGTGGTCGTCAAGCTTCTTTGACTGTGTCTGCTCCTTCTCTTCTGCTCTGACAAGACCATTGATGCGCACAAATAAAAGAAGCCATGGCTTAAACAAAAGCTGAGCGGCTCCCACATCCACACAGTCTGGCGTGGGTCGAAAGGGGAAGCCAAGAAAAGTGCAAATGCAACGCTCTTGGCACCGTTTGCCTCCCTTGGCGCCGAGATTCATCTTATCAAATTGCACATGAGGTATCGAACTATGAAGCAATGAACGAAAGTACGGCATACCGAGGAAAAATCGGACGCATCTTGTGAAAGGCGCAAATCAGCCTACTCGTCTACAAAAATGAGCCCCAGGAACATTCAGATGAGTAGTACTTAATTACAACATACAAGGAATGGATGTTGGGTGTTGAATTCTCCCATTGTACTCAAAAACATAGGCTCCACCAACATTGTAATTACCATGCTTCGTCTATAAAGTTTATGAAATAAACGCTCACACAAATGCTTCTTTACAAATTCACCGTTTCCCACCCGGATCTGTACAACATATATCACCACACACCGACAAAGCAGGGCATTTGAAGGTCTTTTATTTTGAATTGTGAATGGTGGTCGTTGTCCGTTATCGACAAAGTGGAGTTGGAGCGTGGCAGTGCCGGCCCAAACAGCCCGTTTTACTCCTTTTTTCCCCATCTCCATCTGTCCGTCCTCGCGTCTCGTTTCCACACTCTAGCTCGAAATGGCTCGAAATGGCTCGAAACATATACTACTTTAAGTATATGACGATTGCACATGGACGACTGACGCAGGCTTTTTCAGTCCGCCTTTGCTGTGCATTGTTGAAATCTATCGTGGTAATTTGTCGATTCTGCGGTTTTGTAATGCTCACTTTTTTTTACATCACGCAACTGCCAAGACAGTTACCGGCTCGTGAGTTGAGCGATTCGAAAAGGTCTGCTCTCAGGGAGCTGCGGGAGATGAGTAAGAAGTATGCCTGTCAATGAACTGGGGCCAGGCCCGCGAGGACATCATCTCCGTTTTGCCCAGCTTGTTTTCTTTTAAGGGACCCCTAAGAACTACAACTAACAAGGAGAAGATAAGTGCATATGGCCAGGCCGTGGTTGACCTTGCCCTGGGCCATTCCAACCCTGACTCAAGCAGCGATCATGTTTTCTTCTCTGGCTCTCTCCCAAACTTCTCCTTGGCTTGTTTCTCTATTTCCCCCTTCTTCCGGATCTACTTCATTTCCTTCTTCCATGGAACAGTTCTTTTTTCCCTCATTTTCTTGCAACTTTTGATGAATGATGAAATGATAAAATGATTAAACATGCCACGGTTCGGCAGCGGCTCCACCGGCAGAGTGGGCGAGAAGGATTTCTGCTGCTTCTAAAGGTCTCCCATTCGCATTTCATTTTCATTTTCCATTTTTTCCATTTTGCTCTTCCCCAATTTCCGTCAGTCACGGAACTTGGCCAGTGCCAATATGAATACATAACAAGCGTCGACACGTCGACAATCGCAAATCTCCTTATGGCTGCGTAGAAAAGGCAGTACGAATACGGCGCAAGCGACGGCAACGAGAGAAATTGCAATGATGTTCGACGCCCGACAACCTGCTGCACACACGACTTCAAACTCCGCTGCGGCGTCACTATCTGACAATCAATCGAGACGCCATGGAATGTTGTCGATGAGGTAAAACAGGTTGGGCCGATACAGCAGACGCTTGGCTGCATCTTCAATGCCTTTGGATCGATCGCCTTTCTTAAGTTTTCCTTCTTGCACAGCCCTTACTTCTGGAGACAAATGGAGTAAGAAATACGTCGTACTTCCATTGCGTGTGTCGGTGGTTGGGCTCGTCGTACGTCAGTTTGTCGCCGTCAGGGCCTGGGAACCAAGCCCGACTTCAATGCCCTGATCGCCTCAGACAAGCAGTACTTACGTGAAGCGGTTAACGTCGGCACCCGCATGATACATGGCCAACAAAACAGGATCCAAAGTCTTGATTAAATTTTCTCTAAACCTAAACCAAACGCCCTGCAGCGCAACAAACGCCTGCCCATTCCGTGCCCTGTTCTCCAAATGCCATCTCCCGTGACGCGTGTCGCAAACCATGTTTCTGCGGGCGGAGCACTCTGTGCTTTTATCGCCTGCCAAGTGACACGTCCTTGACCAACACCAGCCCCCCGAGATCGCTGGCCGTCTCACCTTGGTCATCATGACCATCGTTACCACTTCCTCTTCCAAACACCTGGCGTCGTACCACGAGGCGCAGCGTGTCTTGCCAGAACTGCGCCACCACGTCCTGGAGTCCGGTGCCTGTCTGGCGGAAGTCGGGGAACGCGTTGACCTCGAGCAGCCAGGCCGTCGGCGATGGGGATGGCGATGCGTCCGTCGACGACGAGGCACTCACGAGAAAGTCGAGACCGTAGACTTCAAAGGCATGGCCCAGAGGCTGGAAGTGGATGGGCGCGGCCACGGCAGCGGCCTCAAAGATTTCGCCGGTGACCCGGCAAATCTGGTCAAAGATGGCGTCTTTGATGGCATCGTTGACGCTGCTGCCCGCCGGCTCCTCCAGATCCCAGAACCGCCGTACCGAGTCGCCCTTGTCGGC
Organism: Sporothrix brasiliensis 5110; assembly: GCF_000820605.1. Lineage (NCBI taxonomy): Eukaryota > Fungi > Ascomycota > Sordariomycetes > Ophiostomatales > Ophiostomataceae > Sporothrix > Sporothrix brasiliensis. The sequence goes on along the minus strand of NW_024467139.1, from coordinate 4,833,213 downwards.
CTCGTCCTGTAGACACGTATTGGTCAGGTGCGCCGCCAGATCGGGGCTGCCCTCGTGGCCCTCCTCACCCCCTCCTGCACCGCCCTCCGTCTCCCAGGGCGGCGTGTACGCCTTGGCCGCAAACAGCGCCAGCATGTCCCGGTGCACGTACACGCGCAGCGCGCCCACGCACAGCACATAGACGCGGATGTGGAACTTGCGCCCGTCCGTGCCCGGCAGCAGCAGCGGTGGGTGGATGTACGGCTGCGCCACAAAGTGCCGTAGGTCGGCGGCCGCCACCGCATCGTTGTGGTCGTCGTCGTCGTCGCCGTAGCCCTCCTCGCCGGCCTCCTCCTGCTCAGCCTCCCAGCCGTCAAAGATGCCCTGCAGGTCCTCCATAGTGCTGAAGAGCCGGATGCCCTGGCCGCGGTCGCTCATGCTGGGCTTGAGGATCCACCACTGGCGTCTGGCTTCGTCCTCGCAGTCTTCGTTGGCCGCGAGGCTCGCGCGCAGGTCAAACGCCTCGACCAGCGCGTCGTCCAGGAACTCGGCGTAGTCGACCTCGAACGTCTCCGTGCGCTGGACGTGCCGGGCGAGCACCGACTGCGGGCGCTTGGCCACCCACTGCTCCACTGTATTGGCCAAAAAGTGCTTGCGAATCAGGGCCTTGCGGATGATGTAGCTGTTGATCACAGTCGATGCGGCGTGGCGGGCGGCGTAGTCAAAGTCGATGACTTCGTACGGCGTGATTTGCAGCACCTTTGGGGTCGCCTCTGTCTTGCGAACGACGTCGTCCACAAGTCCCTGCAGGGAGACCGGCTCGGCAGCCGTCGGCAGTGTGGCTCCCGGCGCTGCCTCCAACAGATGTAACTGACTTTCCGGGATGGCAGCCTTGAGCGCGTCCAAGATGATGGGCTGGACGTAGGGGTCCTCGTAGGCGACGAGGGCATAGAGTGTCTCGTTGGATGCAATGGGTACTGATGGTGTTGGCGTTTTTCCCTCTGGTTCCTTCTCTGCTATGGACAAACTTTCTATCGGTACACTTGCGACACTGGTTGACTCCTGTGATGCGGGAGGGTCCCTGAAGGTTGGCTGTTAGTGATACGATCCGCTTGAAAAACAAAACAAGGCAGGGAAAATAAAAATGCAATGCAGCTCGGTTATCAACAGCACTCCGGAGGAGAGAACCTGAGAGAGAGAAGAGGTAAAGGGAAAAAAAATCAAAAAAATCGATTGCGTCTATATCTGTCTATAGAGCTAGAGCCTCCACACGATACGTGTTGTTCCGCTCTCCGGTCTGTGACCTGTATCCAAGTTGATATATACACAAAAGCGTGCTCCAAGAAGACTTGGGCTCAAATAAATGAAACGGTATATAGGAGAGGTCATGACGCAGCCAAATAAGGAAACAAATACAATAGAAAACAAATGAACCTCAACATAACGAATGGCCGGGGGAAAGAAGCTGGTATACTCACAGGCGGAACTCGGTCTGGTGCAGCTTGGTTGCCGTCTGAAAGAAGTTTGCTTTGAGTGGTGTTATGCTGCTGGCGTTAGTCGACTGCAAGTTCATATAAAAACAGGACTATCTAGCAACCGGAGACGTACCTTGTCAGACCTTCCCGCACGGCCCAGCCGTCGTTGCCGGGCGGCGCTTCGTCCACACTGCGGTAGACATCAGAGAATTGCGGCTGCCACTTGAAGTGGCGGTGCGTGATGGGTGCCGTATGGCCGTGGCCGGAGCTAGCACCGGAGGCTGCTGCTGCTGCTGCTGCTGCTGTTGTTGTTGTTGCTGCGTTTGATGTTTGCGTAGCTACGTCTGGTCTTTCTGATGCCGACGCCGCCTTTTTGGCGGCCTCACCATGGGTCTGGCTGGTGCGGAGCCGCTCCTCTTCCACATCCGTGGCGCCGCTGGCCGCGTCCTCGACCACGTCCTCGACCACGTCCTCGACCACGTCCTCGACCACGTCCTCGACCACGTCCTCGACCACGTCCTCGACCACGTCCTCGGCCACGAAGCACCCGCCCTCGCTCCAGTAGTTCTGCAGGATGCCCGCGTACACCGTCTTGTGCGTCGACACACCCGCGACCAGCGGCACATTGACGCTGTACAGGTCGACACTGTCGGCGCTGTCCCGCGGCACGTCCTTGGGCCACTGGCGGTAGAGCGCCTCAATGACGCGCACGGCATGGCGGCTGGCCTCGGCAATGATGTCGCGGTCGTGATTGCGGCTGAAAAACGCGTAGCTCAGTGCAATGGCGGGCTTGTTGCAGGTGGCGGCTTCGAGCGCGCCGCCGAGCGTGCCGGAGCTCAGGGCAAAGACGGCCGTCGTGTTGCGGCCGTAGTTTGGCCCCGAAACAACCAGGTCAATGGGCGGGCGCTCTTTGAAGACGTGGAACAGGCCAATCTGGACGCACGATGCCGGGGTGCCGTTGACGAGGACCCATTCCTCGGGCGCCTCGTCCGAGCTGCCGTTGGTGCCGGCGTTGCTATTGCCGTTTTGGCGGAACGGCCGCGTGTGCACGGTGCCGGCATTGCCGGGCTCGCCTTCCGCTTGGGAGATCCCTGCCGGTAGACTTGACCATGGCGGCGGGCGGTAGTAGGTGGGCTCGACGGTCTGGCCGATGATGTGTGCCTTGCCGATCCAGGAACGCTGCGTGTGCGGCAGGCAAACAGACACCAGGTGGCCGGCCTGCTGCAGCTCGCGCACGAGGCTGTGGACGTACGGCGACGAGTGCGTCGACGGTGGACCGTCGTCGTTGACGATGAGGATATGCATGGCGAAGCCGAACTTTGCGACGTGAGGCTCCGATGCTCGGGACGGAGAGAGAACGTGGCGACAGAGGCTCGAGGGGAGGACTGGAGGAGAAAGCGGGAAACGAGAGAACGAAAGGGCAGAAAAGAAAGCCAAAAGAGAAAGGCAAAAGAGAAAGCGGAAGGCGATCGGATGGTAGTTGTACGAAAATAGCAGTCCCGGACGCAGCCACAGGGTCACAATGGCACGCGGTCGCGTTGGGCTTCTGATGAAAGTCGCAAGTGTTGGATGTGCTGTTGGAGGAGTATGAAAAAAAATTGGAGAGCAACGAAAAGAGGTCCAATGCCGAGATGCTAGCTCCGGTCTAGGAGCGGAACTCGCGCCAGGCAAGCAGCGCCATAAGCTACGTGAGCAGTTACTGGAGGCCACTGCAAACCGTGCCTAAGCAGTAAAATAGCGCCCTGTTGGTTGCCTTGGGTAGGCTCAAGATGCAAATACGGAAGCAACGGCAGCTTCACGGGGAGTAGAAAATCGGGGCATGTATTCCGGGGCGGGGCAACAGAGGGCGGAAGGCGCGATTCACTTCAATAAAACGGGAAGGAGCTTGAGACGGAAGGGGCAACCAGCAAGGGACATGCGTACCTGCCCGGACCCGAGCATCGGGAAATGACAATATCTACGGCGAATATGGCAAGGTGGGAAAGAGGGGACGGACCCTCTCCATGGACCAAAAGAGGAATTTCAAGCCACCCTTTGAACGCCATTCAAGGCTTCATTTTCATGGATTCTACATCCGCGTACGTACTTGGCGGCCACAGTGAGACACCATCGGAAGAGGAACCTACCTTGGCCTGGCCAATGCGATGAGCCGAATACTACTCCCCATGAGAGAACCGATGCTCAAATGGATTGTCTGTGCAAGGCGGCTTTTTTATTCCAGATGGGAACATTCCAGACAGTTGCCTTGCTTGATATATCCGACTTGGACGCCCGCTACAAGCTCGCGGCTGTAGATGGACGCGCTCTGAACCCGGTCCACAGCTGCCAAGATGATACCAGCATGGCTCGATCCTCGGCCTCGTCACACCGTCCACCGTCCACCGTCCAATCAAAGTTTGCAATCATTCTCTTGATACTATGTACACAGGTGCATGCACGGCATGACTGTTGCCTTGCTGCTCCGACTTACAACTTGGCCTTGTCTGTCTCGTTGGCCCGCTCGAGGATCTTGGTGTCCCACCACGGCCACTCCACGGGGCCGTCCTCCTCCATTGTCCCCTGGAAGTTCGGTGCCCGCTTCTCCAGGAAGCTCGCCATGCCCTCCTTCAGGTCCCGGTTCTGGAACCGCTGGAACAGCAGGCTGCTCTCCAGAAGGTGCGCCTCTTCCGGCGTGCTCCCGCCGTGGTGCAGCATGTCCTTCATCACGCGCGTGCTTACCGGGCTCGTGTTGGCCGCAATGTCCTCGGCCAGGCCCAGCGCCGTCGGCAGCACCTTGTCCGGGTCAACAATCTCGGCGAACAGCGGCGACAGCATCTTGTGGGACGCCGGCAGCACACTGCCCGTGGTCGTCAAGTAGGCGGCGGCTGCGTGACCCACCAGGCGCGGCAGAAAATACGACGAGCAGGCCTCCATGACCAGGCCGCGGCGCGCAAAGACAAACCCATACTTGCCCTTGTTGCTGGCCACCCGAATGTCGGCGGGCAGCGTCATGGTGATGCCGACGCCGACGCCGCTGCCGTTCATGGCGGCAATGACGGGCTTGCGGCAGTGGTGGATGGCGAGCGACACGGCACCGCCCAAGTCGCGGTGGTTGGAGCGGGTGTCGCCGCCCGTGTTGAAGCCAATGTCGAGGTCGGCGCCGGCGCAGAACGTGCGGTTGTTTGTCATGTCGCTGCCGGTAAGGACAACGCAGCGGACGCGCGCATCGCGCGACAGCAGACCGAACGCTGTGATCAGCGAGCGGGCCATGTCCGCGCTGAAGGCATTATGGGCCTTGGGGCGATCGAGGACCACGAGAACAATGGGTGTGACGGCCGGGCTGTTTGCAGGGTGGTGCTGGAATCGAATATCTGGGAGGTGGAAGGTCTCATAGTTGTCTGGCAGTGGAATGTCAGCTACCGGCGTCGTGTTTTTGCGCTCGTAACTCATTTTGTGTGTTGTTATTGTGACAGATCTCAGCTGCTTGGTTCAATGCATCAGTTCGCTTCCTTCTTTCGCAATTCTCGTCTGTTCTTTTTGTCAGTCGTAAATGTCTGGCGCGTTGCGAGCTGTCAGGCGAAGCTCACCAGCTCACCTTATGAGGCACCATGAATTCCCCCAGACCGGCACAGCCTAGCTTCCCCGCGAGACGCTAACTATTCCTGCCGAGGTCATTTCTCCACCAGCACGCTGACTCGGTGTCAAGGTTGATGATTCTGATCAACTTTCGTGATTAGTATTACAAAATAAGCATCATACGTCGGCTAGGGTGAAGGCGCGGTCAGGCTAAATTTAATGTGTCATGTGAATATTCAATGTCTGTTATCCATGGTGACGAGTATTGCAGTCCAATTCTTTTGACAATTGACAATTTCTATTGTTTAATGACAAAACATAATTTTTTTATTGCTTCGCTCTGCTCTCGAGACAGTGCTCTGCACAGAATGCAACATTGCTGCACTACTTACGTTGTCACCTTTACATGAACTTGCTCGCCATACCCAGCAGGCTGCCCATGCCGCCCGAGCCGCCCGAGCCGCCCGAGCCGCCCTGGCTCTTCATGTACATCTTCAGGGCCATCTCACCGGCCTTTTGCACGGCTGACTCCTTGCTGGCACCCGAGGCCACGTTGCCCTGCGAGCTCTGGCTATCAAACAGCTTGCTGGCCTGGCTCATGGCCATGCCGATGAACTGGCTCTGGCTGCTGCCACCGCCGCCGCCGCCGCCGCCGCCGCCCCCCGAAGTGAACGTCTTGAGCGCCTGGATGGCCGCGGCGCTGCCCATACCGCCAGCGGTCGCCTGGCCGCCGCCGCCGCCGCCGCCGCCGCCACCGCCACCGCCACCGTAGTACTGCTGGTGGTGCTGAACAGCCGCTGGACAAGAAGTGTTAGTATTATGTGTGCTTCAGAAGAAGTTGCAGTGTGTAGCCACGTAGGGATGTTACATACCGCCCTCGTCGAGGTCCTCGTTGGCGAGGCCGTTCTTGTTGCCGCCAATCTTGTTGAGGATGTCGGCGAAGAAGTTGGGGCTGTCGCCGTCGCCGCTGTGCTGGGCTGCGGCGTGGGCCGCGCCCTTCAGGTCGTCGTCGTCATCATGGTTGTAGTTGCCTCCGCCGCCACCGTACTGCTGTTGGCCACCGCCGTAGTCCTGGCGGCCGTACTCCTGCTGACCGCCGCCGTAGCCGCTGCCCTGCTGGCCACCGTACCCGCCCTGCTGGCCACCGTACCCGCCTTGCTGGCCACCGTATCCACCCTGCTGGCCACCGTACCCGCCTTGCTGGCCACCGTATCCACCCTGCTGTCCGCCGTATTCACCCTGGCCGCCCTGGTGGTGGCCGCCGTGATGACCGCCGTGGCCTATGTGTGACGAGACACGTATTAGAATATGTCGACGAAGAAGTCTTTTGGATGCTCACATGGAGAGCTGTCAATAGTTGTATTGAGTGTAATGGGAGAGCTTTAAACTAACCGCCGCCGTATTCTGCAAAGCACGGTGTTAGCAGCGCATCAGACAATAAACGCCAGCCGCAAGACGACGGAGCAGACAATACGAGTATAGGAGTCGAGCATGGACGCTGTCTTCTCCTCCATGTCCAAACCTCTCTTCAGGAAGTTGCTTTTAGGGCGAAGGCAAGAATACTTACGCTGGCGTCCGTTGTTGTTGTCGTCACCGCCCCACATTTTCAGAGAGATCGATCGGGGGAGTTTCTGGTAGATTGGAAGATGGAATGCTGCAGGTGTTGAGGATTCGTTGCAAGAGACGGAGCAGCTTGAAACGAGAAGAGGAGATAGAGTGAAAGTTAGCAACGAAACAAAAGGAAAACAAAAGGAGGTTCAAAGCAAGAGGGGCAATTCGAGAAAGGGCGCGATGGGCGACATTAATACTGTTGGGTCCCTCCTTCCCTTTGGTTTTCTTTTTGCGACTTCCTTCATCATTGGGCTGTCCATAAGCGCCCCTTCCCCACCTCATTCGGCATGGCTGATCGCTCCTGCCATGGAAAACAAATGCTCGGAAAACTAAGCTACCCAGTGGGAGCTTCGAGCTACGAGCTACGACGGTACCTCATTGGAGAAGGACCGTAGGGGAATGTGACTAGGTGGGTTTCGAAGGTAGGGAAGAGAAACAAATCTGTATGGAGGCAGCGAGGGGCGGCCAATTGGCTCTGGACTCTGGATGGGGCTGAAACGAACTGGGAAGACGCGGCATCGACCATGGAATAATGACGTCTGCGGGGCTCCCTCCCTTTGTTTTCGACTCCCCCAAGGGCGGGCTGTTAAGGTGCATTACCTGGAAGCCATGAAGCCAACGAAGCCAATGAAGCCGTTCGAACACGACGAGTGAGCAGAGCTCTTTGACTTCACCCTCGTGCTTCGTGCAGTTGCCTCTCCGAGGAGTGACGGCGCGGAGACTGAGGAGCGCAATGTGACAAGGTAGCATTCGATGTGTCCCGTCGCCCATGGTTTGCTGCCCGTCCATCTGACCTCTAGGGATTCGCTGGCACAAAGTGTCTTGGCAAAGACGCAAGTTGATGAGCCATAGCAGTTGAGTGGACGAGTCGAGCGAGCCGGACGAGTGCAGAGGCGAGACGGTGGGCAGGAGGAGACGGGCGGATCCTGGTCGAGCTGAAAGGTTCGGCAAGGAGCTAGGCCAAGCTGTGTGCTCCAAGGTTCCAAGTGGATTAACCAAAAAGAACGATGAATGAGGGGCACGTTCAGATCCGAAGGGCGGAAAAGAGCTGGCAAGCTGCAAGACGCCGCGTATACACTTTTCGGTCAAGGGTGCCACAAGTTGATAATTGTGGTCACTGGAAGCACCCCATCACATTCAAGGTTCGCAAAATGCACAATTTATAAAAGGCATTCAGAAAGAGGAAGCCGGAGGTGCGGAACAGAACTTAGAAATTTGAAAAAAAGAAATAAGAAAGGACGAAACCTTGTTGTATGCTAAAACCAACATCGTGTTCTCTTGATCCGGCCGTTCCATATTTCCCAGGCCATTGGGTGTAACAAACATGAGAAAAAAACAACCAAAACGTCCGTGTATGTATATGAGTCGCAAAACAAAGCAGAAGCAAAATGTCAAACCAAAACCAATTTAGCAAAGCCAAAACCAAAAAATGACGAACCCGCACCGAACCAATGACCTTGTATCGTGTACCCAAGGCTTCCGTATGCAAATAAAATACAAAATGTCAGCAGACAAAAAAAAAAAAAAAAAAAAAAAAAAAAAACAAAAGAACATGAGGAAAACATGTCATCTCGTAACGTGACACTTTTATACATTACTCCGCGCGTCGTGGCGACCCGCCGCCGGAAGCGTTGACGGGCTCTGCCGCGTTTGCCACGCCGACGCCTCCTACCACACCAGCCGCCGCCGCCGCCTTTTTCTTTTCGCGCTTTTCCTTCTTGGCCCAGCGCAGACCGCAGGCATTGCACAGCGTCTTGGGGCCGCTGGGGCCCTTGCGCCATTCTGGCGACTCCAGCGTGCCTGGGAAACAATGTTAGCTGTGCTCAACTATCGATAAGCTTATACAAGGAGAGTACCTACCACAGTCGGTGCAAACATATTCTTCGGCGAGACGCGCCTTCTTCTTCTTGTCACCTGCCCGCTGGTCGCGGTTCGCCGAAAAAGCAATGCCTGCATCGCCCTTGATGAGCCGCGGGCTGCGGTTGCCCGTGGACAAGCCGCGACTGCGCTCGCCTTCCTGGTACCGCAGGCCCGTGAGCATTTCAATCGTGTCGGCCGTCGAGGACATGGGCAGTCCGGCTGCGGCAGCAGCATTGCTACCGCTGGACGGCCCAGCCACACCAGCGCCTGCCAGTCTGCCGCCACCGGACAACGGTCCGCTATCCGCACTCGTGGAGGCTCCCGCCGCCATCGAGCCAGGCGCTGCTGCTGTGCTCCCTGCGCCGGTCGTGGCCTTGCCTGTGCCCGGTGAACCCTCGTAGCGAGCCATCTTATCTCCCAACGAGTCGGCTGGCCGGGCGGCAATGCCTTCGAGGTTCTCGCGCGTCAGTGCGGCATTGTTTGGCCCGCCTCCTGGCATCATGGCGAGCTTGAGTGGCGTCATTGGTGGCGGCATGGACATGCTGTCGTTGTTGATGTTGTTGTTGTTATTGTTGTTGTTGGCGCCGTAGACAGAATTGTTTGCTATAGCACTAGCCATGGCGGATCCCATCACAGCGGCGGCCGCGGCGCCAGACGTGGCCATATAGGACGGTGCATCCATGTTCTGTCGCCAGACCCAGCTCTGGCTCTGCGTGTGCGATTCGTCGTCGTGGTCTTCAGACGCCTCCTCGCGCCGCAAGTCGTCGATTCGACGTCGTAACCGCTCGTTCTCCATCTTGTGCTCGAGGAACGAGTCCAGTAGGTTGGAGTTCTTCGTCGGGTACTCCCGGCACATGAGGAACACGGCCTGGCAAAAGGGGGTCTTGTTGGACGGGTTGGACGCAAAGCGCGAGGTGGCAATGTGGGCGTGGCCGGCCATGTCGACAATGACGTAGTCGCCGTCCTTTTTGCGCAGGCGCACAAACATGCGCAGGCTGCTTGCATTGGCGATGCATGCGTTGAGGTCGGCGATGAACACAGAGCGGTCGTCTGGGTGCGTCAGCTCGGTCAGCGACTGGCCCGCAATCTCGTCGGGCGTGTAGCCCAGGATCGAGGCGACATTGGGCGAAGCATAGCGGATGCGGCCGTTGGGCTCGATGATCTGCAGCAGGTCGGTGAGCTCCTCGACGACCTTGGCCGGCCAGTTCTTGCGCCGTGTGAACTCGGTCAAAGCGCCACCCCCGGCCGGCCCGGCACCAGCGGCACCGCCTGCTGCACTGCTGGGCCCGCCGCTCGTAAAGCTGTCGAGAGGCAGCGGGCCGCCACCAGGCTCGTTGACGCCGCCCATGACGACGTTGCCATCGACACCGTCTCTGTCTTGTTGCTGTGAGGGACTGTCGTCGGTTGTATTGCCGTTGATTTGCATGCCGTTGTTGATGTTGATATGGTCACCATTGGCAGCTGCGCGCATCGAGCCATAGTCGAAAGGCAGCGATGCTGTGGTGGACTGTGATGGTAGAGCCTGTGATGGTGGAGGCGGAGGGAACATGGATCCTGGCTGGTGCGGCGCAAGGCCGGAGGACATGTCCTCGAAGCTGTCGAAGAAGGTGGCCGGCTGCTCATTGAAAAACATCATCATGGCATTGTCCGTTGCTTGTTGTAGTTGTTGCTGCTGCTGCTGCTGCTGCTGCTGTAGTTGCTGCTGTAGTTGCTGCTGTAGTTGCTGCTGTAGTTGCTGCTGTTGTTGCTGTTGATGCTGTTGCTGTTGTTGCTGCTGAAATTGCGCGGCCACTGTTGCCATGGCAGCCGCGGCCTGATCGTTGGTCATCACGGACGGTCCGCCATCGCCTCCGGTCTGGCCGTTGAAGGCGAAGAAGTCGCTGGCGAGTGGCGGTGGTCCGTGTGACATGGCTGTGCGAGTGGAGGCGGAACGAACCTACGCCGTACGGGCAGGCGAAGAGTGAGAAGGGTAACGCAAGGGACCACGCTGGGAGTGGTCTCTCAGTACGGCGAGGGGTGATGCAACTGTGCCGATGCAGAACGCCAGAGCCGGTGACTGAACGAGGGCACGAAGCGGGGCCGGCACATGCTATGCGGCATCGAGACGTGGGGTAGAGACCCCAGGGCAGTGACGGCCAGACGAGCCGGTGACAGATGACGTTGGACTTGGGCGCGTGCAGACGACAGACCGGTCGTGATCTCCAATTGGGCGTTGATAGCTTGCTGCCCGTGACCCGTTCCTCAGAGATTAATGCCGTCAACGGTGGCGATGAGGTGGACGAATGAAGAAGAGGGGAAACCAAGAATCATTTAAATAAAAGAAAAAAAGAGAAACATATGAATAGAAAAGAGGAAAAAAAAAGGGATCCGACAAGAGAAAACTGATCAAAGGTCGTTGTTTTGAAAATCATGGTCCATTGAGCATACATCCACTTCGCCCTTTGGTCTGGGGTCTGGTCTTTGGGAAGGTGCTGTGTGGGGGGAGGGGCGGAAAGTTCCCCTCCCTCTTCTCATTGGCTGCAGGAGCTCACGCAGCGAATAGGCACAAAGAATATCGAGGAACCAGAGAGCCCAGAACCAGACCCTGGCGCGCCTCTCCCGTCTCGGGCTAGGGAGCTTGTGAGATCATCCAAGGATAGTTGCTGCTTGGCGTAGTGCGTGGGTGGTGACCCTGCGTTGTGCGTTTTCGGTGGACTCGCCTGACGCAGTCTCGGAACGAGCGACTGATGTACGTCCTATTTCCTTGGTTCTGCAGGCTTTTGGCGTGTGGATTGCGCAGTAATTATTATTTCATAGTGCTGTGAAGGCTGTGTCACCGAGCATTTTTGCCCCCAAGACAGGTACTAGCGCACCTTGCTGTGGGTGCCGTACAGAATACAACATACAGCGGTGGTAATTGCACAGCAGTGCACTGGAGATGCCTAGTGGGGTGTGACCCTGGAGCAAATGAACCGAGCCGGTGACTGCTAGGCTCGTTCTTGCCAGAGTAAAAGTCGACGGGGTTCTTTCTTATGTCATAATCGACTACGGCTTTCGATGTCGCTGCTCCTGCCTAGTCGACTTTTCTTCGTCCGAAGAATTCGAATGAGCAAGTGGGGTCTCCGAGTCTTTAGGCCGTTCTTTCCTCGAGTGGAGGAAGGCGTCGCCGAATACACAAAACCGGAGAAACGGCGGAGACTCGCCCTATCAAAGAGCATCACCTAAACGCCGACCGTACTGAGGTGGCCCGTACGTCACAGCATGTTGAAAAATGAGACGGTGAGATACGAGCAAAACCGTATTTGTACAGTTGTACACCAAAGAAACAGCTGCCGCCGTTGATCCGGCTTCTTGATCCGGGTCCCTGTTGGGTTCCCTCTTCAAACTCCAGGATCTACCTTTTTGCTTCCGAGTGGCGAGGACCCTGGATGTTGTGACGCATGACGAAGGGCTGAAGCTATCTGAAGTCGGTCACGGGAGCCCCGAACGTCTGACGTCAATGGCATGCGCTTATGACTTCATGGCGGGTTGGAAACTTGGCACATAGCATCGGTTATCTAGCCCCACTGTTTCGACAATGAGACAGTGTTCATACAGTATATATACTGTACTAACACTATGTTCCTGCCAAAGTGGTCACAAAGCCCCGCAAATTAGGAGCGCTGGTCCCGTGAGCCCGCGCTTTCCTCCTTTCCTCGCTAGGCAGACAACGCGCTCACTGTCACTGGTCGCGCGTCGGCACTTTATGCGTGTGTTGCACAATCACCATTTTTCGTGCCTCCAACGGCCCCGGCCTCGACGTCCATAACGACCACGACACCGGGTCTCGGCTTACTCTATAGGTGCTCGTTCTGTCTTCGGCTCGGTCCCCTATCGTTGATGCTGCTGGATGGGGCGGTCTTTCTTACTCTCGTGAAGAGTGACGGTCGATCCAGCTCGCCACAATGTATGTTTATGTTTCCCGCTTCATCCCCGTTACCGTACACTGTAGATTCTTATTCTCATGCTGACACATATCCTCTCAGGTGTGCGTTCCTATACTCCACGCTGTTCGACTTCGCAGCTATCCACGATTGTGGCTAACATCCATGCGTCGACCCCTAGCGAAGATCGAGAAGCTCGGAATCCGGGGGTGAGTGTCATTCTCTGCCTCCCACACGGCGCGGAACGACTTGCTAACAGCCCTTCAGCATCCGGTCCTTCAGTCCGGCCAGCCAAGAGTCTATGCTGTTTAACACGCCGCTGACTCTGATTGTCGGCTACAACGGTTCTGGAAAGACGGTGCGTTTGGCGTGCACCCACGGCCGATGACGCCCATGGACGGCGATTGTCTCGCAGCCACTGCAAAATATCTACATCTATACTGACGCCCACAGACCATCATCGAGACTCTCAAGTATGCCACCACCGGCGAACAGCCGCCGAACAGCAAAGGTGGCGCCTTTATCCACGATCCCAAGGTCCGTTGCTGTCCCCTCCTTTCGGTGTGCCTCTCGCGGCCAACAAACACGTTCTTATACATGTGCACGTTTTAGTTATGCGGCGAAAAAGAGGTCCTGGCACAGGTCCGCCTGTCCTTCCAGTCTACCGTCGGGCAGAAACTGGTCGTCACCCGCAGCCTGCAACTCACCATGAAAAAGACGCAGCGCTCCATGAAGACGCTCGACGGCTCGCTCGTCATCTACAACAACGGCGAGCGCACCGGCCTCTCCACCAAAGTCGGCGAACTCGACGAACTCGTGCCCAACTACCTCGGCGTCTCGTCCGCCATCCTCGACGCCGTCATATTTTGCCACCAGGACGAGTCGCTCTGGCCCATGAGCGAACCGGCCGCACTGAAGAAGCGCTTTGATGAGATTTTCGAGGCCATGAAGTACACCAAGGCCATCGACAACCTCAAGGTCGTCCGGAAGAAGCAGGGCGAGGAGCTGCAGAAGCTCAAGATGCTCGAGGCCACAAACAAGGAGGCCAAAGAAAAGGGCCAGCGTGCCGAGAAGCACCTGGCCTCCCTCCAAGCCCAGATCGAGGACCTACGCGAACAGGGCGAGGACTTGACCCGGCAGATGGACGACGTGCAGGCGGCCGCCAAAGAGCGCCGCGAACAGGCCACGTCCTTCTTTGGCATTGTGCAGGAGCTCAAGAGCAAGCAGGACCAGTTCGAGGTGCGCAGCGAGACCATGGCCGAGCTCAAGGCGAGCATCGTCAAAATGCGCACCGAGTCGGACGCGTGGCTCGACGAGCACCTACAGCAGTACGAGGCGACCCTGGCGCGCCTCCAAAACGACAAGGAGGAGCAGACGGCTCGGTTCCGCCAGCTGCAGGCGGGCCTCGCAACCTCGCGCAGTGCGCTCGGCGCCCAGCAGGCCGAGCAGGGCAAGCACCAGTCGGACAAGGAAAAGTACGAGCGGCAGCTGCAGACCCGCATCGACATGATCCACGAGGCCGCCGCGCGCCACGAAATCCGCGGCTTCGAGAGCGACGACCTGCGCGACAGCCACATTCGGGCGTTCCGGGAGCGCATCCAGAAGCTGCTGCAGGACAAGCGGCGCGATCTGGAACGACTGCAGCGGGAGAACGCCAAGGAGCTGGAAAAGGACACGGCCGTCATCAGCGGGCTGGAAACGCAAAAGGCCACCCGCACACAGGACCGCGTCGCGGCCAAGCAGCGCATTGCCGCCATTGACAAGCGCATGGCCGTCCTGCAGCGCGACATCCAGAAACTGGATGTCGATGAGGGTGCCCAGGCGATCCTCGAATCGACGTACGCCGACCTGGAGGCCCGCCTGAAGCGGGCCACAGACGACGCTCACGCGGCCGGCATCGACGGGCAGATTGAGCAGGAGAACAACCAGATCTGGCAGCTCGAGAACGAGAGCGAAAAGCTGGGCCGCGAGATGGTCGAGTGTATGCGGCGCGCGTCGGACCGGGCCCAGCTCGATCTGCGGAAAAAGGAAGCCGTCGAGCGCAAACGCCGCTTGGACACTCTGACATCGACGTGGCGCGGCAAGCTCGGTGCCATTGTCGGCCAAGGGTGGACCGCCGAGTCCGTGGATGCCGACTTCCAATCGGTCCTCCAGGGTCTCGTCACAACGGCCGGCGACGCGCGCAAACAGGTCGACGCCAGCCAGCAGGAGCTGAAGCAGGTCGAGTACAAGCTGTCCACGATCCGCGACCGGCAAAAGAAGGCGGTCGCGCAGTCGGCCACGTGCCAAGCGACCGTGCTCGAGGTGCTCCGGGCGGTCAAGGCCGGCGGCGAGGAGGGTGCCAGCGCCTCGGAATCCGTGTCGATCGAAGAGTACCAAGAAGAGCTGGACAATCTGGAGTCGGAGATTCTCACGGCCGAGAAGGACATTAGTCTGTTTGATCATTTGAAGGACTACTATTCCAAGTCCCAAAAGGTCCTGAACCGCTTTAACAAGTGCTCGCATTGCGACCGGTCGTTTGCCGACCAGCCGCGGGAGCGCTCCAAGCTGCTTGAAAAGATTGCCAAGAACCTCGACGACAAGCAGAAGAAGGAGCTGGAGCAGGAAAAGGACATGCTCGAACAAAACCTGGGCCAGCTGCGCGCCGTCCGCACACAGTACGAGACCTATACACGCCTCGAGTCGGAGCTGCCCGGTCTGCGGGACGAGCTCAAGGCGGCCGAGGGGCAGCGCGATGCCCTGGTGCGCCGGCTCGAGGACCAGGACGCCTCGTTCAAGGAGGTCGACGAGAAGCGGATGGACGTCGAGTCGATGGCCAAGACGGTGGCAAGCATCTCGCAGGCGGTCAAGGACGTTGCCGCGTCGGACGAGCAAATTGAGAAGCTAGCCTCGCAGCAGCAGTCGGCGGGCTCGTCCCGCAGCTCCGAGGAGATCCAGGAATTGCAAGCCACCTGCGCTGACCAGCTGCGTGCGGCCAAACAGCGCCTCGCCAAGCTGTCCGACGACCGGCAGCGCATGCGGGATGCCGTCAGCACGCTGGAGCTGGAGCGGAGCGAGCTGAAGAACAAGATTGCGCACGCAGCGCGGCAGGTCGAGCGGAAAGCGGACCTCGTCAACCAGATCCAGGCGTTCAAGGACGAGTCGACGCAGCAGCGCGAACTGATCCAGCAGACGGACCGCGACCTCGAGGCCCTCGAGCCCGAGATCGCCAAGGCGCGCACCATCCGGCAGGACACCGTGCAGCGGGGGCAAGAAAAGGAGCGCGTGGGAGCCCAGGAGCGCGATGCGGTGGCGCACACGGTGAGCGAGCTGCGGATGGTCGAGAAGGACATTGACGACTACGTCGACCGCGGGGGGCCGGCGCAGCTTCTGGCCAATGCGCGCGCCATTGCGACGCTGGAGCAGGCCATTGCTGGCCAGGAGCGCGAGGCGGACGAGCTGGCGGCACAGGTCAACAAGATGAAGGCGGAGATTGACAACAGCGACCGCGAAAAGAAGAACATTGCGGACAACCTGAGCTACCGGCGCAACTCGCGGCTGCTGAACGAGCTGCAGCGCGACATTCGGGACCTGGAGGCGCGCAATGCCGAGGACGACTACGACCGGCTGGTGGGGGAGGCCAAGCGGTTCGAGGTGCAGCACAGCAAGCTGCTGGCGGAGCGCAGCGCGATCTGGGGCAGCATGAAGACGAAGGACGAGGAGCTGCTGCGGCTGCTGGACGAGTACGAACAGGAGTACAAGGAGGCCGAGTTCCGCTACCGCGAGTCGCACATCCGCGTCGAGACGACCAAGGCGGCGATTGACGACCTGGGCCGCTACTCGGCGGCGCTCGACAAGGCCATTATGGAGTACCACGGCCTCAAGATGGAGGAGGTCAACCGCATCGCGGGCGAGCTGTGGCGCGCGACGTACCAGGGCACCGACATTGACACGATCCTGATCCGGTCCGACAACGAGACGGCGACGGGCAAGCGCAACTACAACTACCGCGTGTGCATGGTCAAGCAGGACACGGAGATGGACATGCGCGGGCGGTGCTCGGCGGGCCAAAAGGTGCTGGCGAGCATCATCATCCGGCTGGCGCTGGCCGAGTCGTTTGGCGTCAACTGCGGGCTGATTGCGCTGGACGAGCCGACGACGAACCTGGACAGCGACAACATCCGGTCGCTGGCGGTGGCGTTGCACGCCATCATCAAGGCGCGGCAGGCGCAGGCCAACTTCCAGCTGATTGTGATTACGCACGACGAGGAGTTTCTGCGGCACATGCGCTGCTCGGACTTTTGCTACACCTTCTACCGCGTGTCGCGTGATGACCGGCAAAACAGCGTCATTACGCGGGAGCCCATTACGCGGTTGATGGAGGGATAGTTTGGCTGAGATCTGGGATGGTAGCGTGACATAAAGCACGGCGTTTTTTGGATTCTAGCGAGCTTTTGTTTTGACGTTCATTCATATTCATTTTCAATGGTCATATTCATAATGTACTCCATGATATACACTATGACAGATATAATACAAGGCACTATTTTGAGATTCTTTCGAGAATATAGGGCTTCGAAATGCCACACCTCACTTCTTCATCGCCACAACGTGCCGCAGTGTGCCGAAGCTCAGGCAGTCGGCAATTCGCCGCGCACCCGCAAAGAGCATCACCAGCCGCTCGACGCCACAGCCCCAGCCGCCGGTTGGGGGCAAGCCGGACTCCAGAGCCGCAATGTAGTTATCGTCAACGGTGTTGTTGGATGCACCGGCCGTGTCCTCGACCTGCTGGGCCATTTTCCGGCGTTGCTCTGCCGGATCGTTCTCCTCTTCGTACATGTTGGCCAGCTCGCGGCCGTCGACAAACAGCTCGGCGCGAGCGGCGACCAGCTGGCCGGTTTGCGGGCAGACAAAGCTCTTGGCCAGGGGCGACATGCACGCCGGATGATGGGTAATGAAAAGGGGCCCGTCGACGTTGGCAAACGAGCGCGGCTCCAGGTGGTCGCCGGCCAGGCGGTCCAGCAGCCTGGCAAGGCGGCCCCCGTCGGCATCGCTAGTATCCTGTTCGCCGTTGTTGTTGCCCAACTGCGCGCGTAGTTGGTCATAGGCATCGGGCGCCGACAGGTCGGGGAAGGTGATGCCCAAGGCGGCCTCGAGAGAGGGTATGAACTCGAGCTGCACAAACGGACCGCCCGCGGCACAACGCGCAACAGAGTCTACTGATGCGCTCGAGACTGTGCCTGCCGCGCCCGCGTCCGCTTCTGCCTCGTCCCCCGCCTCAGCAGCGGACTGTAGGCCTGCGCCAGCCGGCGTCTCTTTGAACTGCAGCGCCGCCTGTGCCAGCTGGGCCATGAGCCGCTCCGTCTCGGCCATTAACCGGGGCAACGTCCAGTACGCAGCGTAAAACTCGCACGTGCTGAACTCGGGATTGTGTGTCGCATCGATGCCCTCGTTGCGGAAGGACGGGCCAATCTCAAACACTCGGTCGAGGCCGCCCACGACGAGTCGCTTCA
This sequence comes from Sporothrix brasiliensis 5110, assembly GCF_000820605.1. NCBI lineage: Eukaryota > Fungi > Ascomycota > Sordariomycetes > Ophiostomatales > Ophiostomataceae > Sporothrix > Sporothrix brasiliensis. The sequence goes on along the minus strand of NW_024467139.1, from coordinate 4,815,339 downwards.
GCCACAGCTCCGGGGCGATGCGCAGGCTGAGGGGGCGCGATCCCGCCGACGTTCCCGCCGAGGCAGCCGCACCGGCCTCGCCCTCGTCACCGGCCTGAGCATGGGCCGTCATAAACGGACGTGCTACGGCACCGCCCGACAGATCCGCCAGAATGGGCGTCTGCACCTCGACAAACTGCTGGTCCTCAAAAAAGGCGCGCATTTCGCGCAGAATGCGCGACCGGAGGCGCAGCGTGGCGGCCGCGCTAGGGTTGACGAGCAGATCAATGTGGCGACGCAGCGCCCGCTTTTCGGAGTCGAGCAAATGCGTCGGTAGCGGTGCCAGCGCGGGCGAGTACACGCGGGGCAGCGCATCGGCCGCCAGCGTGAGCTCGCCCGTGCCCGTGCGCATGGCACGGCCCGTCACGGCCACGTGGTCGCCGCGGTTCAGCAGGCGAGCGGCCTCTTTGAAGACTGCGGGTTCGACCGCTGTTGATGGCGAGTTGGCGTCCGCAGGCGTCCGCAGCTGGCGCAGATTGCACATAACCTGCACCTGCTCGCCTTCGTCCACTAGCTTGAGAAAGACCAGCTTCGCTCCGAGGCGCTGGACCGACAGCACGCGGCCAGAGAGCTCGACGCGCCGGCCCGGGACTTCATCGCCGACAGCGACGGAATCAAATTCGGCGCGAAACTGCGGCACGGAAAGCCTGTCGCCGCGGGGCTGGTACCGAGGGTAATGCAGAGCATCGGCGTCGGCCAGCTCCTTGACACGCAGGGCTACCGCCGATCGGTCCTCGACGACACTGGAGTCAGAGGAAGCCTCGATGCTGTCAGCTTTGGCCTTGTTACCGGCTTTGGAAGATGACAGCCTGGCGCCACACAGCCTCATTGTTTGTCCCCTTGGCGGGGAGCTCCTTTTCGAAGTGGCTTCTGTCAGGCCGCACGCAGTCTGGTAGAACCGCAGGTACGCCCTCTTGGCCGACGGCGAGCACGAGCGTGCTGCCGTGGACTGGATGTGCCGTGCCGCATACGGTCGGAGAAATAAGAGGCCCGGCAGGGCGGCGGAGACGGCGGCGCTCATGGCGGCGGGCAGCAAGACGTCATGCCGTGCAAGCAGCAGCCGGTCATCTTTTCGACGTGTTAGCAGGAACAACACTCGGCACAAGTTTGGGAAGACATGTGAGGCGGTGTAGGTAGTGTAACAAAAACTGGCAGCAGCAGGCCCAACTGTCAGAATATTGGCATTTGTGATCACGCCGCAAGCCGAAGCTGCAGTCAGTCGCAACGGTTCTAAGGTTTAATGCTTGTTCATCATAGTAGACGATCTGCTGCTGCTCAATTGTTTTTAAAAACGTGTAGATGGTGGAAGGGGATCTTACCAGAAAAAGGGGCGTGCTCAATGTGGTTGGGCGGCTGGTTTGTTGACGTTTAGAGATATGAAGCTCTGGAGCTTGTGCTGTTGGAGAGAAAAATTTGGCAGGCAGGACACGCCTCGAAAACGGCAGGGACCCACATCTATCAAATCGACCAATGACGGTGCAGATTATCCATCATGGACAATGTGCTCCATAAAAATGCAAAATAGACGAATCAGATGCCAGAGTCTGACTGGAGCATCGGGAAAAGGCCTAAAAAACGTCACTGGTTTTTCAAGATCCAACAACACGACAAAGCAGCACACACGACCTTCCCACGACGACTGCCTGACGACCGACCACGATCGCTTTGCGTTTCGGCCATTTGATACACAGCATCTTGTCCCTGACAGACCCGCCACAACCGCCATCATGTCGTTCTTTGGTATGGGCCGCCCGCAGCTCTCGTCGGCCGAGAAGATTGCGTCCGTCGAGGCCGAGATGAAGATGATGTCCGACATGCACAACCGGTACGTGCTGGACAGGCAGTGACAGGCAGTGGAACACGAACATGTGTGCTGAAATATACTAACCCTTCCCAGCCTCATCAAGGCCTGCGCCGCCAAGTGCGTGCCCACCGACTACCGCGAGAGCGAGCTCAACAAGGGCGAGAGCGTCTGCCTGGACCGCTGCGCGGCCAAGTTCTTTGCCGTGCACATGAACGTGTCGGAGCACATGCAGCAAGAGGCGGCAAAGCGCAATGCCGGCGGCGGCGGCGGCATGTTCTAAGGAGATGAACGGTTATGAAAATTCCAAAATAACAAAGAAAGCCACGTGAAAATGGGCCACATGAAAAAAAAAAAAAAAAAAAAAACGAACCCAACGACGAGGGCGATGATGACGACGCCATCTGTACATTAGAACACACACACACATTTCTCCTCTACTTCCATTCCTTTCTTTCGGGTCATAGGGTTGCAACACGGACGGGGTACGCGGCGAGCGATAGACATGGAAACAGACGAAAGATATGGGTATCGAAGCAGGCATATACTTTTGGGCGCAAAGAACAAGTAAGATATGACACGGCCAGCATGGCCCCAGGATACGAATGAAAACGAATAGAATGCGCCATACATATAGAGTGCGAGTACGCCCATGTACAGAAGAAAACTGGTGGAAATGAGAGCTGTCAAGCAAATGTAAGAAACGCCGTCGCTATCGCAAATGCGGTGCCGTGTATGTGCTTCAAGTCTGCTCTCACGTGTCTGTCCAACTCTTGGTGTTCCCCCTGTTCCCCCTCTCCCCCGTCGCCTACTGCCGACGGGGGCCGGCTTCGACAATGTTGGGCCCTGTGCCAATACCTGTCAGGCTGCGCACCGCCCAGTGCAGCCAGCTCTCCGTCTCCAGGTGGCTCTTGAGCTCTTTGGCCCGCCGTTCCACGTGTTCGACCTGCCGCGTAAACTGCCGCACGCCTTCCTCGACGTCTTGCACCTTGGACGCCAGCGACCCGATCTCGTACTCGACCTTGGCCATGAGCATCTCGACCTCGCGCACGGCTTCGGTCGTCTGCGCGCGCTCGATCCCCAAGAGGTCCTGGCTGTTGGCCTGGACGTGCTCGTAGGCGCCCGACAGCTGGAAGAAGACGCTCTGGACCTCTTCGATCTGCGTCTCGTACACGGCGTCGAGCGACTCGAGGGCCAGCACGCGGTCGACGACAACGGGGCCCACAACGTCCTTGAGTGCCAGAACATCTTGGTAGAGCCCCCGCTCCAGCGTCTGGGCCGTTACGAACCGGGACGACGCCGCGAGCAAGATCGCCTGGTCGTGGCTCTCGCCGGCCACGCTCCCAAGCCCACCCTCTTCGCTGTTCTTGTCGTCTTGGCCGTCTTTGCCATCTTTGCCGTCTTTGCCGTCTTCACCGTCCCCATCGTCCTCGTCACCGACCGAGGGGAAGTCGACAATCTCGTCCCAGCCAAGCACGGCCTCTTCGGCAGCGCTGAATGACAGCCGCCGTGGCCATACGAGCTCAAAGGGCAGCTTTTGTGGAAGCTGTTGCTGCTGTTCTTCTCGCTGGAGTGGCTGTTGCAGCATGTCTCGGCTGCATTCGCCGCCCGCTATACTGTGTCGACGGAGCAGGCCGACGACGCCCGGGCCCACATCGCGTTCGGCCTCGAGAATGGGGCCTTCCAGGTCGGAGCCGCCCGCCACGCTGCCCGCCACTGACGTGTCGGCTGTGGAGATGGCCATGTCCTTGCGCAGATGGCTGGCACGGCCGTTGGCCTGCGTGGAATACCCGGGAAGTCTTGCTGCCAACTGGGTCTCGAGGGCCGCCGTGGCGGCGGCTGCGATCGCGTCTGCGTCGGGATTGGGCCCTTGGGTGCCGTGTATTGTGCCGGGCATGCCAGCGTTGCGAAACAGCTTTTCGCCCATCTCGCGCTCCCTCTGAATGTTTCGGAGATACTCCTCCGGCTTGTTCTTCCACGTAAACGCACGGCCCACCATCACGGGGCTGTTAAGCGAAGCCTGTGCTAGGCCAGCAATGCCTGGATAAGCCATCGCGGAACCCGGGGCCATGGACGAGCCAGCACTTGACAATGCCGCCGAGGACGGGTCGGGGCTGAGAACACCACCCCCGCTGCCAAGCACACCGCCATCGTCGCGTGAGGGCCTGCTTGCATGGCCACGCAAGCCACCGCCGACAGCGTCGCGAATGCGTCCCAGTCCTGATCTTGCATCGTTCACCCGGCCTGCGACGCTTTTGAAAACGGTCCGCTTGCGCGGGTCCCGGTCACCGTCCCTATACTTTTCCCTGTCTCGATCGTTCGGGCTGTCATTGACACTAACAGCAGACCCGGGTGGGGCCGCCGAATAAACGGGCGTCTTTGTCTCCTTTTTGAATGGAGCCACGTCAGCAGATTCCGTCGTTGCACCAGTGGTCGCACTTGTCGTAAGAGCCTCGCCGATGGGCGGTTCCTCGCTGTCCAGGGGGACGGACTGCGCTCGTCGGCTGCTACCAATTGCCGCCGGGGTTGCTGGCTCTTCTCTGTTGGGCTCGGACGCTGGTGCCGCTGATGCAGGCGTCGCTGAAGCCGCCCCTTGTGCCCTGTCTTGGAAATGGTCCGCCAAGCCACCCAGTGGCAGGGTCGACGTCTGTGACCGGCGAGGCTTGCCGAACCACAGCCACTTGGGCCTCTCGCCGTAAATGTGGCTGATGAACTTGTCAATGTCCAGCGTCTCGATGTCGCCAATGTTTCCCTTGTCCTTGCCGCCCACCATGCCAAACACAAGCTCGCCGCGTTTTCCGCCGAACCCTTCGACTGTGGACTTGATTGCCTTTTGCACGCCCCAGCCGCCCTCGCCCGCGGCTGCCTTGGTCGTGACGCTGTGCAGGCGCCGCAGTGTCTGGTGGTCCAGCCGCCGCGTCCGCTCCAGTTTCACGTCCTTTTGAAAGGACCCGATGCCCTTCTTCATATTGTCCACGTCAAAGACGTCCTTGGACACGGATGCGCCGTACCACGCCAGACGGCTGCGCGCGCCCATCAGCATGCCCAGAAGCGCCGCCACGGTCGCAGGGCCCAGGATGCCGTCGGTCGGCTCCGCATTGTAGTACTCGGCGCCGACCTCGGTCCACCAGTCGCCCACGGCCGTCTCCGTCACGTCACACAGCAGGCCGTCAATGTACTGCGACTCGAGCATGCCAAAGATGAAAAGCGCCGTCTGGCACTGCTTGATGAGCTCCACGACAGACTCGGAAAACGGAATCTTCTCGCTGGTCTTGTACAGCGACTGGAACTTTTCCTGCGTGGCGCGTGTCGGTTCCGAGAGTGTCAGACCGGAGCGGCCCGAGCAGCCCAGCCGCTTCAGGTCCTCGTTGACGATGAAGTCCTGGCGATGCCTGCGGATGTCGCCGTCGCGAACAGCAATCACGGTCAGCGCCGACGGGAAGCTGCTGAGGTTCGTGGCCATAATCTCGCCAAACGGAGAGTCCTTGGGCCGCGCGTGGTACTGCTGCATCGTCTTGAAGTACATCTTGAGGCGGGCCGACCACTCGTTGTCGTTCGCGGGGATGGAGAGCACGCCGACGACGACGGCATGATTCGGGTCGCCCGTGTAGGTGGCAATCACGATGGTCGGCGACTGGCGCGAACACACCCACTGCTCGACGAGGTACAGCTCGTAGCCGACGAGGCTGGCGCGGCGGTCGACCACACTGATGCAGGGGTCTTGTTCGAGATACCGGAAGGACACAGGGTCCGGGGTCACCACATGCCGCCGATTGGGCGCGGGGGCCGACGAGGCCATGCCGGTGGTCTCCACTCTTGTCGGCATAATGGCTGAAAGGGCGGTCAAGTTGTGCGGGTCGAAGTTGCTGTTGCTGCTGTACGGGTAGGTGTCGTCAACAATGCCGGGCCGCGAGTGTCTCTGCCGGGCAGCTATGATCTCCTCCTCGCGCTCGCGGTGACCACGGCTGTCCGGCTGGACCATCGGCATACCGAATCGAAACGACATGGCTGTATGTAGAGCGTCTGTCTATATGTGTCGAGTCTCTCAACAGTGTGAAGCCGAAGTCGTCTGTCCTCGAGGCGGCTGGGGATCGTCAGAGCTGCAGCTGTCAATGGGGCCAAGCTCTCTGCATCGTCGACAGTGCACCGGCGCTTCTAGCAGGATCGCAGTCAGGCGGGGTGTGTTCCCAGGTCCAGTTCGAGGAGCGTCGTCGATAGGAGACTGCACATTGGATGTATCGGTTGGAACAGCTCGACGGCGTAGTTTGTGTTGTGTTGGTTCGATCGGACGGAGGCCTGGGAGAAGGAAGGACCAGGAGGTTAATTATGACGAAAGAGTCCAGGCTGCGGTTGAACGGAGCAATAACGCCCGGTATTAGGCCTGTGCTACAGGGGGGCTTAGCGCATTCAACACGTTCAGCACCACGGCGCAACCCCACCAGCGTTCCGCCCTGGTTTCTCCTTAGCGGCAGTTTCGCATGTGACTTGGCAAATTGAATGGCTGCAATTATTGGCATGTGCCCCACATCCTACTTGAGCTAGAGACGGAAGGAGCGATACAGAAAAAAACTACGGATAAGAAAAAAAAGTTGAGCTTCGTCGACATCACGGTGAGCATAGAAAAGAGTATAAGCAGTCGGCAAGAAAGCGAACAAAGGCGAAAAGCCGGGAAGTGAACGGCATATTTAAAAGTACATTCAAGAGTACATTGACCTTCCTTTTTTCATATATGTGTTGCACGACGGCACTCCTTCCAAATTGAAGCCACATTTCTTCGACAGCCCAGGAACAGGGAAAGAGCGAATCGATCAACAGGGGAAGGTGCATTTTGATCAGCAACGTCCTTACCAGTCGCGACCGGGAGCACCTCCGAGACACCTCCTAATAGCCTCTCGCCACAAACTTCCGTCATGCTCTCCGAAGACTTTTTCGCCGCCGTCTGCGGCCCGCCATTGACCAGCAACACGGCCATTGCGCGCGACGTCAACATCTACCACCAGACACTCAGCCCTGCCCACTCCGTCCAGGCCACCTTCAAGAAAAGCGCCACACCCGTCGGCGGCCTCGCCGTCAGCACAGCTCACGTCTTTGCCGCGCAGCAGGACCGCGCGTATGTGCACGTCTACTCGCGGCTGCGCGGCGGCCAGGAGACGTTTGTGCCCATGCCGGACAAGGTGCGGTGTGTGACGCTCGCGGGTGACGACCAGGGTGTCCTGGTGGCCGGCACAGTCGAGGGTCGACTCATTCTGTGGGAGACGCGGACAGGGCGGCTGGTCACGACGCCGCCATGCCATGTGCAGGCGGTGACGACCCTGGCCTCGACACCATACCACATTCTGTCCGGCTCCGAAGACTCCAATGTGCACGTCTGGTCGCTACCGCAGCTTCTGGCGTTGGGGGCCAAGGAGGGCGAAGGGGCAGACGAGGCAGAGCCGGAGCGGACGTTGGCGCGGCACCGGACCGCAGTCACGAGCCTGGCGGTGGGCGGCAGCAGCGGCCATCTGGACACGAACCTGTGCGTGTCGGCGAGCCGCGACAAGACGCTTGTGCTGTGGAACTACCAGACGGGTGTGGCCCTGCGCACGCTCCTGTTACCGGCGGTGCCGCTGTGCGTAGTGCTGGACCCAGTGGCGCGAGCGCTCTACGTGTCCACGGACGACGAGTCGACATCGGGTGCCTCCGCCAGTGGTGGCTCGCTGTTTGCCGTTGAGCTGTTTGGCGACCGGCCACTGCTGGGGGCGCGCGCCGCCGAGGCGTCGTCGACGGCTGTGTCCGTGTCGACGCCGTTCGGCACAGTACCCAGCGACGCCGGCCCGGCATCGTGCCTGACGGTGAGCTACGACGGTGCCACGCTGCTGTCGGGCCATCCCAAGGGCCGTATCATGCAGTGGAACCTGGGCGATGCGGGTGAGGAGAAGACGACGCTGCCGGTGGAGCTCTCCAACCTCAACGCAGCCGTGACCAACGTGATGTTTGTCCCGCCAGCATTGCCTTCGGCTGCGTCTGTGGTGCCGCCGCAGACGAGCATCCAGACTGTAGTCAAGCCGTCGCAGATGGGTCGCGACTACACCGTGACGGCGCGGTTCGACGAGGTGGCCTTTGATGGCCTGGGTGGCGACGCCGACGCCGACGTGACTGCACAGGAGACGGCTGCCTTTGACGCGCTCATCAATCAGCCCGGGTTTCCAGCCGACACATTGGACAAGGCCATCCTTGCCTTCCAGCAGCAGCTGGGCGAAGGTGCTGGCAGTGGCAGTGGTGCCATCAGCAGCAGCCGCAAGCCGGCCGCTGCAGAAACGACAATTTCAAACAGCGACGCCGCCGAGGCCGACCTCCGGCGGCAGAACGCGGAGCTGCTGGAAATTGTCAACGAGCAGCAGGCGCTCTACCAAGAGGCCATCCAGCGCTATACCGAGCTCAAGGCCTCCCGGTCATGAATGCACGCGCGATAAGCAAAGCATCTACAAGATCCATGGCGATGCAAAAAGGCGTGCCTCACACAGCCACATAGCCTCACATCGTTTCTCCTATCCGTACATCCGAGTCGGGGAAACAAACCGGGGAAATCGGAGAAATATTGCTTCCAAAGCATCTCAAAGCAGCACAGAAACACGACGCAAGGTTCAATTCTTCAAATCTTGCTATCGAACCCCCGTTCGAACACAATCTCTCTGTTGGTAGGTGACAGAAAAGGGAGCTGAAGCCTCGTTTCTTCTCTCATTTGGTCAAGAACGGCCTCAACCGTTTTCACCTGATTATTCAAACAATCTGGATTCTGTTCTTTACGACATCCTTTCTGTGCTTTTTTCTGACATTGTCGACATTCAACAGCTTGCGTTTCTATTCTGGTGGGGCCTAGCCCTGAGGCGGTTTCAGAATGGAGCGGGCCGGGGTTGCAGGAACAGGCGAAGAAGCAGGAACACGCAGAGGCGGCCGTAGAATTCGAAAAATCGAAAACTACGGAATATTACCAGACACTATGCAGAACCCCTGTGCCTGAACGCACGGCCCCGAACGGCAATTAAGACGACAGGAATGCAACACTTTGAACTGGAGAGCGACAGCACAGGCCAGAAGTCAAAAAAGAATAGAAACACTGCTACCCAGTCAGCTGCGGCAAAACACCTTTGCATACGAATGAATGCAAGTGCATACGACACAGACCCTCTTATCTGGTGCGATGCGAACGACACATTCAGAGCAGTATTTTAACTCCACGGGACCGCTGTTTCTATTTTTGTAGGCCCCCTGTCGCCGTCACCCTAGCCGCCCAAGACGAATTGCGTACCCTGCTTCAGATTTCGACTAGCTGACGACGAAGGATACCCTGTTGGACGTCAACGAGCACTCACATTAGTAGAGAAACAATGACAGGCCCAGGCATAGAATATAAAAGTGGCACAGGTAGAGGGAATTCAGGAAGAATTCAAGGGAAATAAAGGAGACCGGGATCAGACTTTCAGGCGAAAATAAGCGGAAAAACTGCATCGAAAAGAAAACTGCATCCAATCCAGCCACAAAAACAATCTATGTGAAAAGAACGACATGCATCGCACGAAGTTCACTGTAGATGCGAGCCATGGCAAACCCGATGCACGTTATCTGCTCATATTGCGCATGATAGACCGCCTTGTCGCTCAAGAAAACGCGGCTCGGGCTGGGTTTGATGCGCCGCATCGCCAAAATGCAACCTCCTTTTCCGTCCTCTGTCTTTACTTCGTCTCTCTCTCTCTCTCTTCGTGCCTCTCTCTCGTCTTCTCTTCCTAGCCTTCTACTCCGAGTTTCGTGCTCGTTCCTCCAGTTCTCTTCCACCTGTCGATCTCTCTTCATCCATTTTGCCTCGTGCCATCGGTTTGTGCCTTTTGTGCCTTTTTGGTCATTCTTGCCTGTTAATTTGCTCCCGGCCCCTTACCTCCGTCTTCCGTTCGCCGGCTTTGACTCTCCGGCCTCTGCCAAGGGTCTTTGGCTGCGTTGTCTCTTGCTTTTCTTGCCATCAGGCGTTTCTTCCTCATCACCCACGCTGCACATCTTGAGCATCCTGTGAATCCATCATCTATCTAGAACCGATATTTCCTTGTTTTCTTCACCCTCCCATCCTCCTTTATCTTGGCAAAATGGCCCATTCTAGATCGTACTGAGCGTGACCTTTTTTGGCAGAAACTTACAAGATGGAGATCAGATACTTTGTGCTTCGCAGTGAGCACAGCGACGCCTCCCTTTTGCTCTCCAATATCCACTATCATTCTATTCTTCACCGTCAATATTGCAGCCGCGTTTTTTATCATTTTCTCCCAGCGCGCTGAAACCCGTTTCACAACGCCCAAGAAAGAAAGTGGACACACGTCTGCCCGGGAGAACATCTTCCAAGTGGCTCTCTCGCCTCGTCCCAATTGCCAATTCGTACCTCCCATTCTCAAGCCAATGTCTATATCCATGCTCGTTATTATTTTTTTCTGCTTTTTTTTTCTTGGTCTTCCGGGTGGGGGCAGTGCCGGCATCGTGCACAGGCGCCGCGACCCTCTTCCAAACAAAGGCGAGCGGAGGATCTCAAACACTCCCCCCAGAGATTGCCCATGATAGGAGACGTCCTTACATGAGGCGTAGCCAAGACGAACGTAGCAAGCTTAGTGCAGTGTGCAGTGTACAGTGTGCAGTGTGCCGTAGCTGTAAGAAGTAGATATGCTTGTCGCATAGAGAATAGATCCACCTTTGAATATCATAAGCCCATGTCACCACCATGGGTTGGCTGCATGTGGACGAGGTTTCCTCATTCGTCTTATTTTCCGTTCCTTTCTTCCTTTTGTTTACCTCTCTCTTCTTTTTCCTTTCCTTTTTTGGCTTTCTTCCCTTCTCTCTCTTTGAATCTATTTCTTTCTGCTCTCTCTTTCGTTGTCGTCGTCGCCATTCGCTTTGGCTTTTGTTTGTTTTCTTGCCTTCTTCCCTTCTTTCTCTTAACATTCTCTCTTTTCCTTTTCTTCGTTCCTTTCTCTTCGTTCCTTTTCTTCTCTTTTCTCCTTTCGTTTATCATATTGGGACTCTGGTAAGGCCAGGTGCCATCGCCTTCCCACTGTCTTTCATTTTCGTCTCTCCTTTTGTTGATCGTCTTTCTCATATACACTCATTTTTTGTTTGTTTGTTACGTCCGATTTTCTATTTTCCTGTACATAGTGCTTCTTCGATCCCTCTTTCATCATGAAGTTCGACCTCCTTGCTGCCGTCCTGGCTACCCTGGCGGTAGCCGAGGGTGCCACCACGGGCGGCGGCCGATTCCGCTCTCGCCATGTTGTCCACGAAAGCCGCGCCGTCGCCAACTCACACACCTGGAAAAAGGCGGCACGCCTGCACCACAAGACCATATTGCCCGTCCGGATTGGTTTGACCCAGAGGAACCTGCACCGTGCCGAGGAGTTCATCCACGACGTCTCGCACCCAGACTCGCCCAACTACGGCCGCCACTGGACGCAGGAAGAAGTTGCCGACATGTTTGCGCCGCCACAAGAGGCCATTGACGCTGTGACGGCGTGGGTGGCCAGTGAGACGGGGCTGCTGCGGGACGCCATTGCACTGTCCCGGGGACGCAACTGGGTGCAGTTCAACGCCAGCGTGTCGCAGCTCGAGTCTCTGCTGAAGACCGAGTACCACGTGTACCAGCACGCGAACCACGGCGGACACCACGTGGCGTGCGACCAGTACCACGTGCCGGAGCACCTGCAGGAGCACATTGACATTGTGATGCCGACGGTGCATTTCGACGGGCGGCAGGGCGCCGGGCGGACGACCAAGACGGAGGCGCTGGCAGACGAGCACCAGACCGAGCTCAAGCGGCGGGCCATTTCGCAGCGGTGGACGGACGCTACGGGAGGAGCCGCTGCCGCCCGCCCGCGGTTCCACGCCCGCGGCAAGCAGTCGTCGTCAGTCGCGGCAGCCCCCACGTCGTCTCCGGCACCTAAAGACAACAGCGCGCCTTCCACACGCCCGCAGCGCGGCATTATGGGCGCGCCCACCGACGCGTCGCTCACCAAGCAGGGCGCCGTCATCAAGAACGCGCTGATGGACCTCAGCCAGTGCGACACAATGATCACGCCCGCCTGCCTCCAGGCGCTCTACAATACGCCGGCCGGCACGCTCGCGGCCAGCAACAACTCGCTCGGCATCGTCGAGTACACGCCGCAGGCCATCCTGCAGTCGGACCTCGACCTCTACTTCTCGCAGTTCCAGCCCAAGCTGCAGGGCACGAGCCCCATCATCAAGCTGCTCGACAACGCCGTCGTCCAGACCACCAACCAGAGCTTCAGCTTCAACGGCGAGTCGGCGCTCGACCTCGAGTTCGCCATGGCCCTCATTTTCCCGCAGCGGGCCACGCTCTTCCAGGTCGGCGACCTCGTGCAGGGCGGCAGCTTCAACAACCTGCTGGACTCGCTCGACGGCAGCTACTGCGCGTTTGAGGGCGGCGGCAGCACCAACGCCAACATCGACGGCCAGTACAGCGCCGAGGTCAACTGCGGCACCGCCGCGCCCACCAACGTCATTTCGACGAGCTACTCGTACAACGAGGGCGACCTGACCGCGGCCTACGAGCAGCGCCAGTGCAACGAGTACATGAAGCTGGGCCTGCAGGGCGTCACTGTCATCTACTCGTCGGGCGACTTTGGCGTGGCCGGCAACGGCGACGCGTGCATTGACGCCACCACCGGCGCCTACAACAACGGCACCTCGGGCCTCTTCAACCCGTCCTTCCCGGGCACCTGCCCCTACGTCACGTCCGTCGGCGCCACCGAGCTCGTCAACGGCACGTCCGTGCGCGGCGCCGAGTCTGCCTGCCAAAAGGTCATCTTTTCCGGCGGCGGCTTCTCCAACGTCTTCGGCATGCCCTCGTACCAGCAAAAGGCCGTCCAGAGCTACATGACCAACGCGGCCCCGCCCTACGGCGCCAACCGCTTCAACAACTCGGGCAACGTCCGCGGCTATCCCGACGTCTCGGCCAACGGCGCCAACTACGTCACCGCCGTCAACGGCAACTTTACGCTGTCCTTTGGCACCTCCGCCTCGGCGCCCGTCTTTGCCGCCATCATCAACCTCATCAACGAGAAGCGCATCGAGGCCGGCAAGGGCCCGGTCGGCTTCGTCAATCCGGCGCTGTATGCCAACCCCAGTGTCCTCAACGACATCACGTCCGGCAACAACCCGGGTTGCGGCACCAACGGATTCACGGCTGTGCCTGGCTGGGACCCGCTGACCGGCCTCGGCACGCCCAACTACCCTGCCATGGAGAAGATGTTCTTGAGTCTGCAGTGAACGAACAAACAACGGGCAAAGGGATTGGCTGGGGTTAGGGATTAGAGTTCCGGGCTTTCTTTTCCGGCCAGCATCGTCACAGGAACAAGGACGTACTGGACTGGCTGGTTTCATTTATTATTTTCGTTTCTTATTTCTTTTTATATGGTCTGCATTTCTACATATTTGCATATTCCGCTTCAACTACGTATGAACTCATCACTTTGATATGAAATATTACGCTGTATTTGTGTCACAGTCCGACATGCCAGTTTCGCTCCCGTGAATCGATAAACCGTGAGGCCTGCACGTTTATGACCTACGATCAGCAACTTTGTTATTAAAGCGTTGATAGTGGCAAGTCATGGAACAGGATACAATAAGCAAAACAGGATTGGTCAATTCAGAAAAATGCCCCCTCAACAAGATGTGAGCGCAGAGCTGCCAGAAAATAATTGAAAAGGATTCCAATACCAATATCAATATCAATACCAAACCAAAGTCAGAATGAAAAACGAACAATAATAATAGTAGTAGTAGTAAAATAAATAAACCACAAGAGCGGATGATCGCTGTGACCCGTGATCCACAGCCATTCTACGGCCAGCAAAATGCAGGACAAGAACAAAACGCCCTTTTCCCTGCAGCAACCGTTTTAAATACTGAAAATCCCGCCAAATAATGCATCCCGCTCTCGCCCCACGGTGAGGTGGTTCAGAGATGACAGCCTTTGCCAAGCAAAAAAGTGTAACACGTGAGACAAAGTGAGAAACCCAGCCAATGATGAGATAACTTCCAAAAACCCCCAGGCCAAAACGATGAAGGAAAAAAAAGAAGCCAAAATAATTGAGCCAAAAATGGGTAAACAAAGGTAAACAAAAAGGTATCCCCCTATGCAATGCGACCCAAGAAGTGCAGAGTAATATAAAGGGGACGAATCAAATAGACCACCTAGACATGGAAATAAGAAAATAGCGCAGTGACCCATGAAGAACAGGGTGAAAAATCGGAGATGCCCAAAATGTGACAAGACAGTCGCTGTTGCATGCCCATGCCGTCGCAAAATGCCAGATAGGACAGATCCATTCAACCCAGAGTGAGAGCAGTGACACCAAGGTAAATGCAACGAGGGAGACATCCCCAACACAGCAAAACGCTCCCCCGGGAAATGTGAGAACAAAAAAAATCAAGGAAACAGTGGTAGTGGACAAAACAAACTGCAAAATAAAACCTGAATAAAGGGCAAGGAGGAAAGCAGTGGGATAAAGAACATGATAAGACTCAAAAACAAACAAAAGCCAAGTTTCCTTCCAAAGTGTAGGAGTCCCATAAAAAAAGACGAAATGACAAAATAGCAAGTATGAACCATTGTACGTACAGACGGTCTTGACAAAACGTCGCAGAATTATGGTCTCATGTGCTGGTGTAGACGGGGAAGTGAACTACCTTCGCTCTAAACAAAACTTTCTGAAAGAGACAGCCGGTAAACATAAATGAAGATGGACGCAGAAGGGTATTTGAACAGACGCCAGAACGTTGAAGCCAACGCCACCAAATTATTGCGCCACATAAAAAAAAGCAAACCAAGCCCCAGCATGCTCATATAGCGAAGCGAAACAAGGTACAGGACGCTTCTGCCAAAGACTGATGTGCATACAAAATATAACAACGGTAGGCGGCCAGTGTAGGGCGAGAAAAAAAAAAGAGGAAATAAGATGAAGGGAAAAAACTCATAGACCAAAAAAAAAAAAAAAAAAAAAAAATAGAAAAAAATGAAAATGAAAAATAAAATAAAAAATAAACATGATTGGGGAATCTAAAGATAAGGAGCAGTAGTAAGGGCGGGGCCAACAGAGTCAACCCCAAAGACGAAGTACTCATTGGCAGTAGGAATGAAAATCCTAATTGCCCATCATGGAAGACTGTGCAGCAGCTGCATACGGGCTCGTTGACCACGAGTGCAAACCATTATGGTTCCCATTGAAAGAAGCCTGATGTTGCGGTGTGTTCGCCCACGCATTGCTGGCAGGATGGTCAGCAAAGTAGTTGTGCTGCTGGCTTCCAGGGTGCGAAAGACCCAGGCCGGTTCCGTGGTTTGTGTGGATACTGGAAAGACCAGGAGGAGGGGAGACCACTGTCGGAGACGGGCCAAACGCATTGGGGCTGGTCATGTGGGAAACATTGTTGCGCTGTGTCAGGGGATTCGGGTTCGGCTGACTTCTAACCCCCAGAGGGTTCTTTGAAAAGCTCAGACGAATACCGCCCTTGACGCTGTTGTGCAAGGGCCGGCCATATAGGTCCAACAACGCTTTAGTCGCTGTCGTGATGTTTTCAAACTCGACAAAACACATGGGGCCATTCGGCTTGTTGCGGAAGCACATTCTCTTGTAACCACGCTGCCTGGAAAACATGGCCTTGAGCTCTTCTTCTGCAGCACCTGCGGGAAGGTTGCCAACGTAAAGTGTGTTGCAAGGGGGATTCTGGTCGGCGAGGTTGATGGGTGGCAATTTGGCGCGGTATCCACCCGGTCCGCCCGTTGTATTTCCAAAGTGTGGTAGCATGCTGTTGAGCTCCATGGATGGCATGCCCATGGAATGTGCCGACAGCGGTGTAGTGGCGTACGAGCCGTATGCCGAGCCGTTGATCGAATTGCTCATGGAATTGCTCATGGAATTGCTCATGGTATTACCTGTGGCACCACTCATGGAGGCACTTCTGGAGCCGTTCATAGGACTGTTCACGTGGCCGTTCACACCATCGTTGAAGACATCCGCAGTATTTAAACTGAGGCTGGCAAGGCGCTGGGCGATCGAGGCTTGAGAGGGTTGGTTTGGCGGTGGCATGGCGGCTGGGTTGGAACTGGTCGAGCGGGCATCTCTGATAGCGGCGGTCAGGTTAGAGATACTATCGTATGCCATAGGCATATTCCGAGTGTCGCTGGGATACACAACATCATCCTCCAGTAGTTCCTTGTTCGCTGGGCGGCTACGGTGAACTCCAATCGGCGACTGGGTCGAAAAGGCTTGGAACTGATTCGTAGGGCCAATAGGTTCTGAATTGGCCAAATCTGATGCGGCGGCCAGGCTTGCACTAGCACCAGCTCCGAAAAACCCGCCGGCGGACGACGTGCCCATGCTGTCGTAAGGCTGGAAAGGCATGCGCACCGAACCCCTGGACGAAGACACCGATGAACCAGGTGTTGCGTTGGAGGCCATGTCGACGGTGGGCCGGCGCAAGCCTCCATTTATGATTTCGACAATCATCTTTGAGTCCTGGTTCAGGTTGTTTCTGCCATCCAGATTCTTCTGCGCCTCGAGCGCGCCGTCCGGAGAAGAGAACGAAACGATCGCAGAGCGGTGGCTTGGGTCTTCGGAGCCATCGGGTGACAGGAGTTCAATGCCGGTGTAGTCGTTTGAGAAAGAAAGCATTGCGCGAATGATGTCAACCGTGGTATCTAGGGACAGGCGGCGGATAAGTACCGAAGGCTTCGGGGAGGCGGTCGCAGACGACAAGGCCGTTACCGAATTGCTAGTGGTTGAAAGGGGGTCTCTATTGAAGCCGTTTGTCGAGGGCGCAGTGCCGATGGGCAGCGGAAACGCGCCGCCATTGGCACCTGGAGGCCGAATAGGCTGCGGATTCGAGAGGAAACCGGACGACATGGTTCCGTTTTGTGACGCGACGTTTGTGAACGACTCGCCTCGTTTCAACGGCGGTGATGTGGTGTACGCGAGGCCGGAAATCGAAGGCGTGCGCCCGCTGTTTTGATTGCCAAATGCGGCCATCAGAAAGAAATCGCGTTCGGTCGGATGACGCGCGAGGATCAGGCAAAGTCGGAAGGTTCGAAATGTATCGTAGTAGTTCGGTGAGGCGCAATCAAGATCGCGGTCGATTCGGCGAGCGGCGATGGCAACTGGCGGAAGTGAAGCGACGTGTCTCTATTCCACATATAGGCGCTTTGCCGGAAATCGGTGGCAAAGTTGCGCAAGAGAGCGAAGATTAGAATGTGCGCGTTCGAAGATGCAGGGGCGCCTCTTCTGTTGCTGTTTTCTGACTCGGAGAGGCTGTCGCAAAACGCAGTGGAGAAACAGAAATGACGCGATCGGTTTGTCGAGGCGAAAATGGGCACCTGAAGCGATGTAAAGGGTATGTCAAGCGATGGACAGGAAGGTAAAGAAAGATGGGCGAAAAGTAAAAGATATTTCGCGAGCGATGGTGGAAAAGAAGGGATTGCAAGAGTGCGGTTGTGTCGTTGGGATATCGAAGGGGAGGGATAGAGTTCAGAAATGTTGCGTCGCGAATTGGGAAATTTGGGGGGAGGGGAGGATGAAAGGTGAGTGGGAGGAGTGGACGCGGCGGAAAAAGGTGGGAAGATAGAGGAGCGGGAGTGGGCTGCAGACGGGTGTGGTTTGGTTTTGTTGGAGAAATTATGGAGGGTGTGGGAATTTGTGGGTTTGGCCTTCGTTCTGGCCACTCGCCTCGGAGTGACAAGTATCAGTACTTTGTCGCAAGACAGCACGGTAGGTTTGTTTTGCCCTTGTTTGCAGCATCCAAATGGTGTAATGAGACAGACGTGACAGAGAGACCGACAATGAGGGATAAGGATGAGACGGCTCTGTTGCAGGGGGGGGGGGGGTGCCGAGGAATGGCTCGAACGAAGAATGGATCCAAGGGTCGAATGCGGGCGAGTGCTGAGGGTGTCGAGGACTTGCAAGTACCTGTACAAGTACTCCGGAGGGTCTGATTAACGGGCGGGGGTGCAGCTGGTGTTTTAATGGCAGTCGCGAAAAGGAGCGCGACGAGACAGTGCAGAGAAACACGCGCTCGCACTGTTATTTAATGGCGTGTTCAGGGGGCTCAGTTTGCGAAACCCTCAAGTGTAGTTCTACTGTCTGGGCCAACGTGAGCCACACCCAACTTTTGTTAGTAACGTGGTGACAGCCGTGCATTTTCGCGGAGCTGCATGGAACACGACATACACTTGGAGATGACTGGACGTCACACGCCTTAATGAAGAAAGATACTTTGAAGAAAGATAACAATGCGCCGGGACAGGGCGTTTTCAGCCGAAGATCGCACGGCAAGCGACAGGCGGTGAGCGCTGAGTGTAAAAAGCAGGTCGCAATGCCCGATTTGTGAGCTTATGGCATATCGAGCTGGTGCATCTGCGGTCAATTTTCAACGGTTAGCATGGGGCTCTGGAATGCAATGTGGTTTGGGGAGGAATTTGTAGAGGTGGTCTAGTGGGTCTGCGATGGCAAAGGTGTGTTGTCCCAAATGGTGTCTGGTGTGTGTCGAACTGCGCTAGTTCTATCCTCCAGGAAGACTAGCGCGATGAGGCAAGTCGGGCGCAGTTGGCGAAGACGGAGACAGAAACACAAGAGACGCAGAACGGCAGAGAGGAGGCCAGCGAGCACAGGCCAAGGAAGCAGGGGGAGCATGGGGCAGAAGACGGAACGCGGCCTGGTATCTGCCCTCATCTCGTATCTCATTGTTCGGCTCACCGTGCTAGCGTGCAACTCGCGTGCTGCAAGGACGGCAGGCTGTTCCATTTAGCGCAATGCACAATCCACCAGGCAGCGCTCTCCACCGTCAGGAAGTCCGCCTGCGAACCGACTCCACAATGCATCTCACTCCCATGGGGGGGGGGGGCCAGGGAGTGGGAATCCACTGCCGGGCATGTGGCCTGCTGAGTGGGCTTGTGGCTGCTCTTGGCAACGTCCGCCGCGATGCTGGGCCAGGCCTGCCGACCAACTTTGGTGATGATTCGAGTGTGGAGTGGGCTTCTATCAACCGTGCATCCATCACAGGGACAAACATCAACTTGGTGACCGGGGACTGGCGATTGACAAGACAGTAGGGGCGACCCGTCGTCCAGAAGCAGAAGACCTTTGCCAGTTGAGATCGGCAGGCTGGTTTCCTCGCTCGCAGCTCCGGATCACTCTCTGGTTGTTCTGTTTGCTCTGTTTGCTCTGTTTGCTCTGCCCTGTCTGCTCTGCCCTGTCTGCTCTACCCTGTCGTTCGGCAATGTGCCTTCGATGGCATGGCCGCATCCGAAATCAAAGGAATACAACACTTTGTTGTAGGACGTTCTTACCTGGGGTCTTGCGCAGGCACCTGTACCTGTCTCGTAGTGGATGCTGGAAATTATGATGCGGCGTGTGTGATGAAGCAAAGGAAGAAAAATAAAATAAAAACAAACATCGCATACTATCAAAAAGGCACAATTGTCACAGTTCCAATAAAAAAGGGGTAAACATAACCCGCTTTCGGAAAGAGCGGCCCTGTACTAGAAACTGCTTATGAAGGGAGGCTATGGGCGAGGCGCCAAGAAGGCACGATGGACGTGGAAGCCAGCCTGGCGGTTGAGCAGAAGACGTGGAAGGAGCGACAGAGATAGGGGGGCCAGTAAGTCCTCGTTTGGCAAAGTTGCAGTAGAGGGATTGGTCGACGATACTAAGATGTGCAACGGCGAAAATAGTTATGGAAACATGGCTGGCTAAATATGTTCACGAAAATCGTCCAAACACATTAAAAACAAAAGTCGAAACACGCACTCTCCCCTGTCTCTTCCCACTATCATGCGTGGCCATGGCAGCAGACACTCTGTTGGCAACGACAGAAAACCAACCTACAGAACAAAGGGTGCGACTGTGAGAGCCGATGAAGGAATAAAAACCCAAACAAACGTTACATCTTTGCTTGTCGACTTCTTTGCAACTACCCACGCCTCCATCTGCCCACCAGTCCCAATCATTGACAGAATTCAACCAGGACACATTACAAGACTCCCCCGTGGCCAGCAGTTCCCTGCGCTCGTGGTGACACAAGGCGGAAACCTAGACTTGACATGAATATTCAAATAAGAGGTAGTCTTTGAGAGCGCAACACGTGTAGTCGATCCTAGGATCCAGTGAAAGCACGACTCGAATCAAATATCTCTGCATTTTTGTGGTGCGCCCCAAAATTGTACCCCCAAAATTGCGCCCCCAAACTTTGTCTGAGATGCCTCTCCACGGGATAAAAGAGGACCTGGTCCAGCAGTTGGCCCCATCTTGAGCAGAGGTCTCGCGCGAGCGCTCCAGTTGCGTGGCCAGAACACAGGTAACCGGCCAGGCCTGGTCCCGAAAGGCCCATCCCACCGCCAAGGCTGTGGGACAGTGCCCTGTTTCTTCGGACACAACCCAAAAACAGGGTGTGTCTTTACACCATTCCGCCTTCCCCATGAAATACGGCACTAATTGGGCTACAAAGGGAACAGTCCTCCATAGACACGTCAGTTGCGCCAGCGCCAGTAAGATAATATGGAGACGCGCACAGGACACACGGATGGAGGGCCACATTTTCTATCTTACCCATCGCCCCTCAGAACGGCGATGCTGATGAGCATTGATATGTACAGAGGAAAGCACGAGCGCGACAAGCTGTCGCGCACTAAAATCGACGAGAAAACAATATGATAATAATAATGACGACTGGAAAGTCAGTACGTCGGTACAACTTAATAACACGCAGAGGGTCAAAAAAAGACAAAATATTCGTCCTCCAGTATCAACAGCAGTCAGCCCTAGCACTGTGTTGCATATGGAGGACGACTGTACGTCGTACCTTGCAAGTACCCATCCGACAGCGTGAAGTGGAGAATTCAAGGCTTTCCCTTGAAAGGTACATGCCTAGGACATTCTCTCAAACGGCCCACTCTTAAATATCCATGACCCGCTTTTATATTTTAGCGCAACTTCTCCCTCCTTTTTCGTCTCCTCTTTTTATCTCAGTCGCGTCCGCCCATTTCTGTTTTCTGGAGTGCCTCCCCTAGTGGATTTCACCTTCGATATGCGCAACCAATGAGAGGATGCGACGGGCAATTGTGCATCGACGCTACGAGCCATGCCAGTCCTTCGTTCTCTCGTTCTGCGATTATGCAAGGACCCGCGATGAAAAGCAAAACCGCCCTAGAAAAGGAAATGCTGCTTCGGATTGCGAGTGAGACAAGACATTCAAATAAGGGGCTTACAGCCGGCGACTTGTGACCCATAGCGACTCTTCTAGCGCTGCGAGGGCGCACTGCACGCAAGGAATGCACCTTCCCTAGGCAGGGTTGACAAAGAGAGGGTTGGCAACAAATAAGGCGAAACGGCAAAAATGGCAACAGGGTGACGATCAATAGAAACGGGTGCTCTCCGCTGCCATATGCAGCACGGAATATGCAGACGGGCGCACCTTCCCTCACCGACCGCAATGGTGGGCAGTTCATTTACGGAACAATACGCCAAGTCCTGCGTGGACTTGCACACCTATACAAGTCGACGAACGGGATATTTCTGACAAGCTGCTTTACTCTTGCCTACATACTTGCAGGAATGCCGTTACCACCTGTCGCCCCTTCCCGTTCGCTGTGCCAGAGTCTCAAACAGGAAATTGCACTTGGAGCCTTGCGACGGAAGGCACGTCTAGCTGGCACATCGATGCTGCATCGCAGCTTCTCTGTCTGTCTTCAGTCGGCAGCTCTTAACATTCCATGATCGACCCCCTGTATCGATTTTCTGGCCTTTTATATCCCCAACTTCGTTTTGTACATATTGCCAATTTCCCGACTGTTCTTTCGTGAGAAACGCTTTGGTGTATCACGTTTTGAGGATCTGCCAAGCTGCGACTGCTCGGTATCATGCGCCCGGGCATCCGCTCTCTTCTTGTCCTGTGCTTCGGCGCCCCCTGTTCTACCGGTCGATCTTGTGTGCTGCCCTGCACCTAGAACACATTTCGCACTCGATGCAAGCGCCCTCGCTTTGGGAGCAGTCACATTCCCCCCTGCCTCGCTCACATCCCTGCCCGCCGTTGGTCGCGCACAGCGTCCCTCGGTCCCTTGCAAACGCACAAAATATATCAATCATCAAAAGGCGACAAGGGTTTAGAGAAGGGAAAGGAAGTGATTTGCCCTTCATGCCAAGACGACAACGAACCCTAAATCTCAATATATGTGCGTGGAAGACACATCATGCAGAGCACACATCAAGCCTCATACTTCCAGATGGATCTTCCCGTGTAATTACGGAGTACACAACCCGAATCACGCACACCTACTAGTAACCGGAGTGGGCGAGTGGCCAAAAACGGCTTCCTGCGTTACCACAAGGAGCCAAATTATAACGGTTAACGGGGCTTTCGGCTGTGGGCAGTTTACAATGCTATTGTGTTCATTGTCTGTCCACAGAGTGAAGCTCATACCTTTCCGACGGAGACACAACTCATCCACGAGTATGCTGTACACTTTTTCTTGTCATCCCCCCCCCCCCCCCCCAAAAAGAGATAATACAATAACACGCCCACAAACGAATACACACACGACGCATGGCTTCACAATCCCCTGCAAGTGCCTACCACTTCAACATCATGTCCTCCCCACTCAAGGCTCTCCGCGAACAAGGTGATGTAGGCGAACGACGACCAAACGGATTGAGATGGTGTGCACGGCTTTTACTAGTCCGCCCGATATCCGATTTCTCACTTCTGTCGAGTCTTTTGTTTATCACCTTTCTCCTCGCCAAGGTGTGACGATCTGCTGCGACTTCCCATGCAAGCACGAGAATCCACTCGTATGATGATTTTCCATTCGTGGTTGGTCAGCTTGCCTGAGTGCATAGCGCCGATGCGACTGTATATCCTCTGCCTCACAAGTGGTGGGAGAGCCCTGAAACGAGCCCGGATACAATCAATATGCAGAACGGGTAAAGGTGAGAATGAAAAACGCAGAAGGAAACAGTGAAAAGAAGGGGGACACAGAATCCCGGCCAAAAGCCAAAAGGCCCAAGAAAAGGTCCGTGGGCCAGGCCTAGCTGCTGAAAGGTATGAGTCCAACGGTTCTGGTTGTCCGAGAGCCTGTCCGTCTGGGATCCTATCCTGGAACGGCACATCTGCAAAGGCGGCAGACAAGAGGTGACATGGAAAGTTCCGGCCTGGCCTTACAGCGTAGGTCCAAATCAAAGGTCTGTGCGTCTCCAATCTGACCTTGTCCCATCATTCACTGATTGCTCAATTCGAGACACGATCTGTCCAGTTCAAATGTCGCCGTGTAGTATTTCGTTGACGTGCGTGAAATTCAAAGAGGCAAAGAAACAGATCAAGGTCATACAGGTAAACAGAAGCACGGAGAGATCAAGGGCACGGGGAGGGGACGGGCAAATGGAAAATAATATGTGTGATGAACCAAGGAACATTGGGTTGTGTTGTTCGACTTTTCCCGCATCAACCCCTCTTTGAAGTCCCTTGGTTCGGGCGTCTCTTCCATGGCGAAAGGGTGTGATGTGGCACCGTTTCGGTGAGTGACGTGCTTTGCACTCCATCGCGATGCAGTCTCAACGGCAGTTTTGTCGTTTCGGTGTTGCCAAGGCTCGTTCCCATCCTAGCATCCCATGTTTTCATGTTTTCATCTTGTTTTTCTGTTTCCGTCCGGCTTCCTCGTCTTGTTCTTTTTCTGCCACAGCACATTCGGGTCAGGGACTTTCATCTTCAACAAGCCTCGTTGATGTACCCTTCCAGCTTTGACAGCCATCGCAGCCGTAAGTTACTTCCCTTTTGCCTTTCTTTTGTTTCTTTCCTATTTCTTTCCTCTTTACATGCAGCCCTATCCGATCAATGCCTTAAAATCTTCTCCTGTCATATCTCTTTCCTGCCTTGGTAAACCTCTCAGACGCTATTTTCGTATTCGGTCACAAGTGGACGCCGAAAATGGGGTGGAGGGACGGCCTTACAAAAGAACCCACAATCGCGATGCAGACAATGGTGAGTCTGCTTATCAAGAACACATGCATGAGTTGGGTAGCACGGAGAATGGATACATGGGGACAGGCAGGTCAAAGGTAGGACAATGAAACTCCAGCCAAAAAGTCAAACGAAGAGCGACTAGAAGGGCAAAACATTCGTATTGCATGTGGAAAAAAGGCACATTGTGCTCTTTGGTCTCGAGCTGCCTTATCCTTTGCTTCCGGAGTCAAGATGCACTGTCGACTGTGGTGTGTATGCACATATGCAGGCTGCAATGCAATGCAATGCACTACAAATGTGCTTCTTTACAGGAAAATGCGCTGCAGTGCAGTACAGTATATGCACATTGCAGACTGTTCAGTGCGGTTTGTTTCAGAGCGATGGAGGGAGCAGAGACAGAAAAGACGTGCAGAAAAAGAGCGGTGGGACGAGACTCGACTGCATGCATGATGTTGCGCAAGGGATGGGAAAGGAGTGCAGCAGCGCAAAGGCAAAGCTGCAACATCTTTGAACCAAAGAATGAACAGCATCTTCCCTCCTCTCTCGCTCTCTCTCTGTTGTACAACAACGGTCATTCGTCACAAGCCGAGTCTTTGTCAGACAAGGTGGAAGAAGAAATCATAGGATAGGGCTTTCGTGTCTGTCGCACCGGTGCCATCGGAGTTCACTGAGAAACGACTCACGTGCATCAATGCGCTTCTTTTGTGGTCACTGCGTTCGAACGTCACTCCTACTCCTTTATATCGGAAGTGCAGACGTCGTTATCTCACTCACCAGGCACAGAGAATTTAAACGTGGTCGACTTTCCAAAGGAAACTTTTGAATGCTATAAAACGCCTTTTGAAAAGTATGGGTATGCAAGGGGCGACGAGAGCTGCGGAGTTGACATATGTGTCGAACCAATGAGACACAAAATAATCCAAAATCACTCTCCATATATCATTTCTATTGTTCACAGTTCTTAGTTCCGTCATCATTCCTAGATGACAGCTTAGATGTAACCCTTGAGGACGGCGGCTTCAGCGTTCAAGATGGACGAGCCAGCGGCACCAATGACAGCTGTGGTTGCGTTAGCCAAAAGGAAACAAAAGAAGACGTAAAAGCAAGGAGCCAGGAACAGGGAGCAAGAAATAAGGAAAGAAGCAAGAAGCAAGGAGAATGGAGACTGGAGCAAGGGGAGGGCACGTACTGTTGTGGCTCAGCGCCACGTATTTGATGTCGAATATGCCCGACTCGTCCTCACGCACACGGCCCACGGACACAGCATAGCCGCCAGCCAGGTCGCGGTCCAGGCGCGGCTGCGGGCGGTCGGGCTCATCCATGACCACAATGGCCGGACTCGGCGCACTCGGGCAGCCCAGGGCCTCGGCCTCGGTCTTGTAGGCACGCAGGGCCTCGCGGACCTGGTCGGCCGACGGCGGCGGGCGCTTCACGAAGCGCAGCGACACACAGGCGGTGTGGCCGTCGAGAACGGGGACGCGGTTGCAGGCAGCCGAGACGCGCAGCTCGTTGCGCTCGGTGAAGCCCGTGCCCTCGGCGTTGAGCGAGCCCAGGATCTTGCGGGCCTCGGTCTCGAGCTTGTCTTCCTCGCCGGCAATGAAGGGCACGACGTTGTCCAGAATGTCCATGCTGCTGACGCCTGGGTAGCCGGCGCCCGAGACGGCCTGCATGGTGACGACGGACACGGCGTCAATGGGGCCAAACGCAGCGACCATGGCGGCAAAGGGGATGACCAGGCCGATGACGGCGCAATTGCTGTTGCAGACCAGGAAGCCGCGGTCGATGGGGGCGGTGGCCAGCGAGGTGGCCGTGGGGTGGGCTTTCCGCTGATGGGGGATGAGGGCAAGGTGGTCGAGGTTGACGGTCGGCACGACGAGCGGGACGAGGGGATCGCGGCGGTGGTTCTTGGCGTTGGAGAAGACGGGGATGTTGGCGGCGAAGAAGGCGGTCTCGATCTCGCCAGCGACGTCCGAGTCGAGGCCGCTGAAGACGACGTCGCAGTCGGCAAACGCAGCAGCCGTGCACTCGCGCACAACCAGGTCGCCGATGCGCTTGGTCATGGGCGTGGCCTGTTTCCAGCGGACGGCCTCGCGGTAGGGCTTGCCGGCCGAGCGGGCAGAGGCGCCGACGGCATGGAGGACGAAGGAGGGGTGGTTCTGAAGAAGCAGAATGAAGCGCTGGCCGACAGAGCCTGTTGCGCCGAGGACGCCTATACGGAGGGGAAGACAAGTCAGCAAAAGGTCAATGCTCGGATGAAGTCGCTGAAGCATGGCGACATCGGAAGATGGCGATGTCTACGTACCGCACTTCTTGGTGGGGAATTGAGTGGCCATGGTGGGGGGTATGGGAGGGATTGGGGAGAGGGAAGGGGACGATTGGAAGAAGGAAAGCAGAGGTCGAGGTCGAGGTCGAGGTCGACGGTCTATTCTGTTGTGCTTTTTGTATGTGATGTTGTCGAGCTGGAGCGAGGCTGTCTCTAGTGACTCAACTTTTTTTATTCCTTCTATTTTTTTTATTCGCTAGAGCCTCGAATTGCTGCCGAACCATCGGCTGCCACAGCCTCGAACCCCCACCAAGACTTCGCTACAATTGAGCTATTTAGGGGAAGCAAGCGAAATTTGCCCCGCAATCGGAGGCGGTTCTGGCCTTGGCCGCAAGGCTGTTGTCATTTGCCAGTCACCGGCCGTCAAAATGGAGCTGGCTGTCGAATTTCTTGTTCATCTTGTTTATTCGTACTAGAACTATTGTGAATATCTTCACCTTGCACGTCACAGCTTTGATTTGTTTCTCTTTGGTGCTTTGGCGATGTTTAAGAAAGCAAAATTATAGTCATAGCCTTTCGATATGTCCAACATTTTTATTTTTTTAAAAAATACTTTAAATTATCAAGAACTTTACCATATTTTTCAAGTTGGTATTCGAATAAATTCCCGGCTACTCAACTAACCATGAAGAAACAGAATGACTTGTATATCGTATATACACCTCTTGTCCTTAGATATTCGACCACCTCCTCCCTTCCACCTCTTCCCTCCTTAATCCATATGCTCGTACCTCCCCAGCCAGCTCGGTGACCACAGCCGTCCCACCGTTGGCTACTTTGTCAGTGGAATGCCTCTTCTCTTTCTTCTCTTCTCTGCTGTGTCGCTCCCGCCTCATACTCGGTGGGACAGGTGTGTGGGGCCTGTCAAAATAAAGACCAGGCCAGCCGGCCCCCTATCATGCAAGCTACTAGTAAGTACTCTGTACGCCGACTGCGACAACTATGACCGAAATAACCTCACGTTTGTACGACAGTCGATGGTGCAAGCCATCCCTGCTACCTCAATTCCTCACCCAACCTGATTATGAGGCCTAGAAGGACACGGCACACACTTTTCTTGCGAACAGCCATCCATCGTCATGACGTCTTGCTCGAGGCCGTCGCGGCTACCATCCCGCCTGTCCCCACTCGCCAACACATCTCGCCAACACATCTCGCCTATTCGGAAGATACAGGTCTTACGGCCACGGTTGTCCATCCGGCTGGCAAACAGTTAGGCCATTCCCGCTGCACCCGTTCGGTTGTTGCCAGGTCGTCCGAGCATCCACGGACACGGTGATGCATTGACGGGAAGGGCAAAGTCGGGTGATTGGGGCGCCTGGCTGGGAAAATAATGCAAAGGATGAAAGTTGAAAGGTACAGGATGCACATTTATCCTCTCTTGCAGTTGCCATGACCCGTGTCTGGCTCGCAGCCCTGTCAGGAAAATAAGGTGAGCATGATATGGGCTTTATGCCGCCCCACTTTGAGTGTCCTGGTAGAAGGCACAGCCAGGCCCATACTTGAGGATCCCCAAGTCGAGCTATTCTGATTCCTCATACCTCTCGAGGGCCAAAAGCGTTGGCAACGTTCTCTGAGTTCTGAACTCGTGCGAGAAATAGAGGCCGAATGCCTGACAAGGTTCGCGTTGCAGCACTGATGGCAACATCTCGGCTACGCAGAACTCCCTTTGCAACAATAATATCTCACTGGCAGCCTTACTTCATATTCCGTCGTGTCCAAGTGCGGGTCAAAGCTCCAATAATGGTTTCTCCTTTGGGAAACACGGCGTCAAGAATTTCGCCAGCGGAGGCTCTGTGGATTCAACGGTGTTCATGGCGGAACACAAGAAAAGTGCGATATCGACAAACTTTGCGACGTACTGTAATTGCCAGCAAAGCTTGAAGAGCTCCTGCCGACGTGATCCAGCCATGACGGTGTATATATAGTTCATAGTTTGCTCCTGCTACAATTGTCCGAGGACGTCCTTTCTAGAGTATACTCACAAATTGCCTTTCGTGTCCTCCCACCTTCCTGCCATCCGCCGCTGGCTGTCTCGCTCGTTCTTGCCGCTGTGCCGTTGTGCCCCCATCGTTGTGCTTGCCGATTTAAATGCCCTGGATTGGGAAGAGGGCAAAACGCATTTATATGGGCAATCCTTCTCTTTTCAATTCGATGCTTTCTCGTCCATCACCTTCTCACACGCGCCCACACCAATCTTCGTCGGGCTTCTTTTGTGGCTGTCAACCCCGACCCATCCTGTTGCCTCCCATTCTCTCCCTTCCTCTTTTCAGTCTACTGTTCCGTCCATAGAATCGTCTTGTGGCGTATTCTAGGCCCTCCACCGCTTTTCTTGGTCCGACTTTTCTGGTTCTTTTCCCCTTTCTTCTGGGACAGCTGGGGCAGGACAGCATATAGTCGACATCGTCTCGCACCTATCAACTCCCCGTCCCAAACAGATATAAAGTTTTAAGTAATTTAGCGCCCGCCGTTTCTTGTTCTTTTTCTTGTTCTTTTTCTTGTTTTTTGTCTTGTTCTTCAGTTCCTTGTGTCCATTTCGGTTCTAGACCAAGACGAATACGCCATCTCTAGCATCTCCAACATCTCCAATTACAGGTAGAACCCCATTGCTTGAAGCTTAGTTTCACGGCCGAGTTACTCTTCACATTCAATTTCCCCTCAATTTGGAGCTTGCTGTTCCTCGGCAAGTCTCCAGTCGTTCCGGCTGGTCTTTGGGCATAACAACAAGTAGAGAAGTCGCATTCAACTTATTTATTTTGAAGCATCTGACATCACCAATCTCACCCGTCTCAACCAACTCTCGCTTTGTTGTCAGTGACTAAACTTGTCCCTGCACGACGTATCAGCACAATCCAGCCTCCCTCTGTATGCTCATCAACACAACAACACAATGACCTTCGGCGAGTTCAACCCCATCCGGGAGGCTGTCCGCCAGTCGCCGCCCCTTGACACTTCGGCACCTTATGATACGGCCAGCATGGCCGGTAAGACGATTTTAATCACCGGTGGTGCCGCTGGCTTCGGAGCCGCCTTTGCCCGCCGCTGGGCGAGCCTCGGTGCCCACATAGCAATTGGGGATGTCAACGACACAGCCGGCGAGGCGATTGTTGCTGAGCTGCGCGCCACCACCCCAGGCGGCAAGTACCACTTTTACCAGCACTGCGACGTCACGAGCTGGGACAGCCAGGCGGCCTTTTTCAAGGCCGCCGTTGAACACAGTGCCACCGGCTCCATTCACGTCGTCGTGCCCAATGCGGGCGTGGCCGACCGCGACTCTCCCGCAAACCAGCGTGGCTTTGAGAACCCGGCCCCTCTGGACGCCGCCGACGAGCGCGCCGGTCCCAGGGCCCCGCGCATGCCCGTCGCAGACATTAACGTGACGGGCGTCCTGTACTCGGTGCACCTTGCCATGTACTGGCTGCCGCGCAACGACGGCAAGGACCGTGCCATTCTGTTCCTCTCGTCCATTGCCGGTCTCCTTTCGCTGCCCGGACAGGCTCTGTACACCATGTCCAAGCATGCCGTGACAGGCCTGTTCCGTGCGCTGCGCGGCACCTCGCACGTCCACAACGGCTTGCGTGTCAACATGCTCTGTCCCTACTTTGCCGTGACCAACATTCTGCCGACGTCGGGCGTCGCCATGTTGGCTGGAGCGGGCAAGACCAGGGTGGATGATGTCGTCGAGGCCGGCACGCGTTTCGTGGCCGATCAGTCGATTGCCGGCCGGGCTGTCGTGATCGGTCCCCGGATGCTGTTGAAAGAGGGCGGCACGAGCGTCGGCGGCACCGTGGACCTGGTCGCTGCGGCCGACGGCAGCATCACAGTGGCCGGTGAGCCGGCCGAGGGGGTGGGTGATGCACGCCAGGCTGTGTGGGAGTGCTATGGGCACGACTACGAGAACTGTGAGGTGTTTGTCGACCGCTACGTGCGCCTGCTCAACCTCTTGACCCTCATACGCGGCTGGACGGGTTTCTTCTTGGATCTGCTGAGTGTCTTTTGGAGGGGCCAGCCGGCACCCAAGATGAAGCAGGTATAATGGCGAGCCATGGGAAGGAAGGAGGGGGGGTTGCAGGCGACGACGAAATGGCAACGCGTTGGTCTCGTTCTGGTCTCTTGGATGTGATACCACTCTTCTGATTTGTTTTGCTTTGCTTTGGTGTTCGGGCTCGACCCTGGTCTGATTTTTTCATTGCATTCGTTGACAAGGAAATAAGGAATACAGCCCCTCACTTCGTCAGTTGGGCATACCGCGTAAACTAGGGAACCACGTGGATATTGTGAAACCGCCCCCTCTCATGTCATCAGATCACCAACAAATGCGGAAAACCAGAGGCGTTGTGCTCGCCTAATAAACATGTTTTTGTCAACGATTCAACACAGCACGGGCTTTTGTCAAATAATACCTGCGAGGATCTAACCCATTTCTTTCTTCTTCGGGACCGTCGTTTCGTTCTCAATGCTTGAGTAATGTCCTGCCGCCACATCGTCTCGGATGTCCCGTGTTTCCGGGTTTTTCTTTTTCGTTCCCGCATACCCGTCAACCATTAACGTCAATACGACAAAAAGGGATGTCATTGTGAAGATCCACACCCAGACTGCCGATCCTTCGCGCAAAGCACACCTCGCCCCTATTCCGACACATTTCGGGTCTCCACTTGGACCGAGTGCACAGGCGAGACAAGGTCCCCCCAGGTCCCTTACTCTCTGATGGACAAGTAAAAATAGAACCTGGCCACCTGGCCAGCTGGCATCAGCCCTTTCGATGCCGTTTGGCGACATGTTCCTCGAGTTACCATATTCCATTTGTGGTAGAGGTCGAAATGGCGAACAGACGTTGTCAAGGGGGGACACTTGAACAAAGTAAACTTTATCGACACCCTCTCCAGGGTTGCTTTGCTTAACAAGGCATTGCTGGACCAGATTTGCGATCGAGTATTGCTTTCTCTAGTTTACCCTAGTTTACCGCCTCGGGTTTCCACGATCATGGACGGCAACCGCAGCCCTCCCTTCAGACCACACACCATTTCAAGATGTCTGTGCTCATTCTGGCAGCCAAGGGCTCTCAGATCCATCTGTCACCTGCCATTGGCACGCGTGAAGGCCACAGGCAACCGAGGCTCACGTACTGCTGCTTTGGACGATCGTGGACGATACGAGGATGCCAATTGTGCTTTGTCTCGTTACCGTAATATTTGTTTACTCCGGCAGCCAACAAAGCCATGATAAACTGTACTACATCTCCGTATAATAAACCGATTCAGGCAGAAGCCAAATGGCCTCCAGACTGCCTACATCAGCCACGACGACTCGCCAGCTCTGACGCAATGATGGGGCGATTGCGCTGGCAGCAAAGCTTAGCGCACTCTATAGGGCGATCCAGTGGTGCACGCCACGCCGAGTTCAGCATCGCGCCCGCTGTGGCCGCTCCCTCCTTACCTCTTTCCAACGCCCGCGGGCGCATAATCCCGCCAATGTTTCATCCAAAAAACCAGGAACAGAAGGGGCAGAGAGGGGAGGGGCTCCAGCGCCCAATCCAGGACGGAAAGCGCCCCCCGGAAAACAGGAAAAGCCACTGGCGCCAACGCACAAAATCGTCCCGACGCCAAATGGAAGGCGCGCCTGCAGTGGTCGCCGTCGAACAAAAGTCCTCGAACAAGCAAGGAAGGAGCGCTGCAACGTATTGAACGTCATTGCTTTATTTAACCCTCATTGAATCATTTTACCTGATTTCGGTTTGTGCATGTCGATTCAGGCCCACCGTCCGGTCCTTCCCTTTTCGCTGTCTGGACTTCGCCTCCTGCCTGTGCTGGCCGTCGAGGATTGGTTCCCTGCTACGCCGCGCTTACCTCTCTTTCTTCTAGGGGCAACTTAATTTTTGCCAATTCTCACGACGTCGTGTCTCCTCTTCCTAGTCATCCTCGCCAATCTCTCCAACCCTTCCTCCACCATCGCCCTCGCCTCTCCCCATCCGCGACCACGGGAAGCGCATCCGTCCTCTTGTACGACACTCAAAAAACCAACAACACGAAAACTGCGAGCTTCCCCCGCTCGACACACGCAGCTGACAGGCCTTCTCTCGTTTCCGCGTTTCCTCGTCGCCTCTTTTTTTTTTCACCGCATCTTGTCCCCCCAGCGCTACACAAGCACAAGACATTTGTGCTGCGCCATTGCTGTCTTCGATTTTTCGACTTTTGTTCTTGGGCTGTCTCTCAGTCGTCGCTTGCGCCCTTCCGTTCTTCCCGCGAAAAAGAGACCACCGTTTCGTGCTCCTGTTTTTGTCCTTGCGCGCCGGTTTTCTCGCTTCACTCTTGTCTCGATACTCCCAAAGCAATACCCCATCACGATTGCAGCGTGTCCTTGACGGCCTCGGATACTACTCTTCTTGTCTTTGGGGAACGACGCAAGTTCTCATTCCTTCCTTCTCCTTTCCCATCCCCACTCGCACCCATGGCGGCCGCTTCGGACTACCCGAACGCCGCCTCTGGCATGTCCCCGGACGACCAGCGAGGCAGCCTGCAGTTCCAGACCTCCCCGACAACGGCGTCCATGCCACCGAGCACATTTGGCGAGCTCGATGGCACGTCTGTAGCAGATACGCTCGCAGTGGGCGGGGCACCTGCGACGGGACCTGGAGCTGTTGGCGGCGATGCGTCGCCTGTTGCCCTCCCGACACAGGCGACGAATGGCCACGAGGTGCCGCCACAAGTGCAGGAGGTGCTTCAGTCTGAGATTGGTATCGTGACGATGCTCAATCGCTTGAAACAGAGCATTGGCACAGCAAAGGTAAGCGAGAAGCGAGAACCCAGATCAGGCCTGTTACACCCGGTGCATTGACGAAGATGTGCTAACCCGCCATCCCTCTCCACAGGAATTCGCTCTTTTCCTCAAGAAACGCGCCCAGCTCGAAGAAGATTACTCTGCCGGCATGCGTAAGCTTGCCCGCTCGACGCAGGACAGCATATCTCGTACGGACCCGGGACAGGGCAGCAGCACCTTTGGTGGTGCCTTTGGCGAGATGATGGACATCCATAGTCGCATGGCCGACAACGGCTACCAGTTCTCCACGTCCCTGCACCAGATGCACGAGGACCTGCTGGAGCTGGCCATGATTGCCGAGAAGAACCGCAAAGGCTGGAAGCAGACTGGCCTGGCGGCTGAGCAGCGCGTCGCTGACCTCGAGACCGCCACCCGCAAATCCAAGGCCAAATACGACTCCCTCGCCGAAGAGTACGACCGCGCACGCACCGGCGATGCGAGCAGCCGCCGCGGTGGTTTCGGCTTCAAGGGCCCCAAGTCTGCCGCCCAGCTGGAAGAGGACCTGTTGCGCAAAGTGCAGGCTTCTGACGAGGACTACCACAGCCGTGTCGATACGCTGTCGCGTGAGCGTGCCGAGCTTCTGGCAACCGGCCGCCCGGAGATTATCAAGGCGCTGCAGGACCTCGTGCGTGAGTGTGATGGCGGCATGGTTCTGCAGGTTCAAAAATACGGTAAGCTGGCCTTTGTCGCTCCTCTCTGCATTCTATGACAGTGCCCTCCAAGACTAACCATGTCCCGTCATCTCTACAGCGTCCTTCAGCGAGAAGCTTCTTCTTAGCAATGGCTTGAGCATCAGCCCGATCAAGTCCGCCCAAAAACCCGACGCCCGCAGCCTGCGTGAAGTGGTCACCTCGATCGACACCGAGCGCGACCTCAACAACTACCTCAGCGGCTTCCAATCCAAGGTACCCGCAAAGACGGGCGAGCCCAAGTACGAGCGGCACGCGGTGCTGGGCGGCTCCGCATCGACCGCATCGCAGGTCCCCGCATTGTCAGCAAGGACACACACGTTCTCGCAGTCTGTCTCGCAACCTGCCGCCGCTGGAAGCCAACAACCGGCCTATTCCGACTCGCTGCACTCGCCGCAAGCCCCAGCAACAGCCAACAGCCAGATGTACGGCTCCGTCGGCCAGTCGGGCTTCCGCGCCAGCGCAGGACCGGTAGCGGGTTCCAGCCACGAGCGCAGCTTTAGTTACAGCAGTGGCTATGGCCCCAATAACGGTGCTCCCCAGCTCGGCGGCCAGTCAGCACTCGAGACGCCGCAGCAACCTCTGCAGGTCCGCAACTCTGTCGCCAACACTGGCGGCGTTGTCCCTCCTCCTGGCAGCGAAAATGTGGCCCCGTACTCGCCGGCTTCGGCTGGTGCTGGTATTCCGCCCTCTCGGTTCTATACACCTCCGACCGCTTCCAACCCCCCCTACGGCGGCGGGGCACCAGCGTCCCAAGGCCCACCACAGCTGGGTGCGCTGCCTTTCCAGACTGGTCCCAGCTTGACATCGCCGGACACCACGGGCAGCCTCCCTTCACAGCAGCAGCACCAGCACATGCCGCAGGGTGCGAATGGTCCACCGAACCCGCTGATGCAGCATCCGCCAGCAAGCAACACTGTGGCTGCGGTTCCCGGCGGTGCTCCAGGTGCTGGC
Organism: Sporothrix brasiliensis 5110; assembly: GCF_000820605.1. Classification (NCBI taxonomy): domain Eukaryota; kingdom Fungi; phylum Ascomycota; class Sordariomycetes; order Ophiostomatales; family Ophiostomataceae; genus Sporothrix; species Sporothrix brasiliensis. Next base: position 4,780,685 of record NW_024467139.1, on the reverse strand, counting down.
TCCATGGTCAGCCAGGGCCAACCGTCGCGGCCCATGTTTGGCGTTTCGCTGGATACCCTGTACGAGCGCGACAGTGTGGCCGTTCCCTTGGTGGTGTACCAGTGCATCCAGGCCGTGGATCTGTTCGGCCTGACCGTCGAGGGCATCTACCGCCTGTCGGGCTCGCTGCCCCATGTGAACAAGCTCAAGTCCATGTTCGACACCGACTCGTCCTCACCTAAACTCGACTTCCGCAACCCCGAGAACTTCTTCCACGACGTCAACAGCGTGGCTGGCCTGCTCAAGCAGTTCTTCCGCGATCTGCCCGACCCGCTGCTCACCCGCCAACAGTACGACCGCCTGATCGAGGCCGCCCAGCACGAAGACGACACGGTGCGCCGTGACTCGCTGCACGCCGTCATCAACGACCTTCCCGACCCCAACTACGCCACGCTGCGCGCGCTCATCCTGCACCTGAACCGGGTTGTCGAGAACGCTCCCGTGACCCGCATGACGTCGCAGAACCTGGCCATTGTATTTGGCCCAACGCTGATGGGTGCCGGCATGGGCGATCCGGAGAAGGCGCGGTGGCACGTGCGGGTCATCGACACCATCCTGCAGAACACGTACCAGATCTTTGACGAGGACTAGAGAGAGAGAGGCCCAGGGAGCGCCTGCACGTGGATGTGCTGTGCTTGCTCGGCCGTTTTACGATGGATCTTACTGCGTTTGTTTCACCCCACGCCTCCCGTCCATGCCATCAAGCAAACTGGATTTGTATTACTATTGTTTCTGCTTTACTTTTTTTCTCTCCTTTTTCTTCTCCTTCATTTTGCCCTCTCATTCACCGCGTTTGTCGTGTCTTGCCTTGCGATTTTCATGCCAAAAATAGGCTACCGGGTGCTGTCATGTGCACGCATCGTACTCTAGCTAGGAAACCCGTTCTTAATCTGATATCCTCTTTCGTAATCTACACGACCAGCCGTGACTTATGCCATTGATATCCAGCAGTCTCCCGTCCACTCGGCCAAGCGAAGTCTCCCTTTGCTCTCTGTGCATTCACTTACGGCTCAGGAAGAAACAAGTCCTCGCCTGTGGGTCCCATTCAACTTCCTGCTCTTCATTATCTGCCCCGTTTAGGACATGCGTCTTCGATCACCAACTCCAAATTCACGAAGCGAACAATAACTCCACGGCGACAAAAGAGTGCCCTCTCAACGTGAGCAATTTGTCTCTCCTCCGAAGCGGTGACAAGAACCTGACGCGTCTGCCTATTTTCCGTGCTTGGAGTGGAAGCTTTACCTTGCCGTTTGTCCTGGTATCGCCAGAAAGGGAAGGCACGCGTAACCACGAGGTCGTTCTTTCCTCTGTTGGAAATACACCAACCTCCTCTTGCCGTTTTGAAAACTTTGCGTACAGCCCAAAAGGATTGAAAAAAATTCAATCTGCTCTTCCGTTGCCAAACCATTTCTTCCCTCCTTTCCTCTTTTCTCTTCTCTCAAGCAACCATCACCATCCCCCCTCTGTGTTTTGCTCCATTGCATCAAGAGCGGAAAGATCTGGCCTTCACTATTCTTTCTTACTTTCTCCCGTTGCCCTTTGGCAGCTCCCGCCTATTCCTTTCCATTAGCCTCTTGCCTGCTGCGTCCTCCTTCTTCCTTTCTCACCTTTTATTTTTACGATTTTCACACTCTTTCGCTCTCAATACTGTTTTTGACACTCGAGACATGCTTTGAGCTACCTCAGACCTTCCTTTCTCTTTCTCTCTTATTGTCCCTGGCGGTGTGGAGTTCTCGGTGTTGTTCTTGTCGCTTCTTCCTCTTTTGATACCATCGTTTTGCATTGGCCAATTCTTTGTCATTCTCGTCTCTCCTTTCGTTCATTGCTTTGTACTTTTCACCATGGCTCCTGTGGACAACATCTCCGTCACCAGCCTTGAAAATGAGCCGGCCTGGGGTTCTCACGATATTGATGATCCGAACAATATCGATCAGATTTTCTCTGCTATGGAAGCATTCCTGGCTAAGAACTCTATTGGCGGTAGGCTCCAAGTATGTAACAAACATTTTAGACCCTGATTGTTTTAAAGCCCCTAGCTGACGTCGTCTCTTTCCTCGCAGTTTGAGCTGGATGGGCACAACCACAACGTCTCCCAGATACCGCAGCGCCTCGTCCAGCAAGACGAGCCCTCCAAGTCAGACATTGTTGTGCGGTTCGAATCCATCGAGCATTTCAAAACGATCCACAAGCAGGCGTCTGAGTATGAGGATGCCCTCGAGACGAAGGATGTCGATGATTTCAACAAGGAAGGCAACTCTTTCAAGGCTTGGCCCCTTATTTCCATCCCCGAAGGCGACGACATCACGACTTGGATGATTCTGGTTGAACCGAGACAGATTATTGAGGCCCGCATTCCCAATGTCGGAGAGAGCTGTTTGCTCCGTCTTGTCAACCCAAATTCGGATGAAGGTGTCTCGGCCTGGTGGAACGCGCGGCGTGCTCAGAACAACTTTGCCGAGGTCAACAAGGGCAAAGAGTCCTGGTCCAAGCTCATTGTCTTCAACGTCAGGCTTGTCAAGTCAGAGGACGAGTCCAACTGCGTGATTCATGCTCTGATTCCCAGTGACGGCAAACAACATGAAAATCTCGAAAAGCTGGAACTTACCAAGGACAACGCAGTCAGCGTTGGCCTGTTCTTCATCAAGTCGGATGCCACATTCGAGGCCGAAATGAAATCGTTGAGCAAGCTTGTTAAAGCGTCGAACATTCCTCCCGTCACCCCACTGGCCACAATCAATCGTGACGCAGAGTCCGAGCAGGTCACAAAGGTTGGTGACTGGCTGGACTTGGCCCCAGAGCTCCTTCCCGAGCAAAAACCAATTGTCGTCAAGAAGCCGACCAATCCTCGCGCAGTGCAGGCACAGCAAGTTGAAGCGTTCAAGTACCTCCTGGATTTCCACGATCCCGAGTCCTTTGTCAATATCTTTGACATCTACCCTCATATGCGCGAGCCTAACCGGCCTGGCCTGGGCATTCCTTCAGCCATTCTCAAGAAATATGCTCGAATGAACGAGCATCAACGGAACGCCTACAATGGCCTGCTTTCGAAGATGCCCTACGGCATCGCCATGCTTCCTGGTGGCCCCGGTGGCGGCAAGACAGACTGGGTCATGACTGTCATTGGCTTGATGCAGAGCAAGTCCCGTGCCAAGGTCCTTTACCTCCTTGACATCAATGGTCCACTGGACGATGCAACCGCAAAATACATCTGGCTGATGCAGAACGCTGGGCTCCCGAAACGAGCGATTCGGATGAAAAATTTCGGCACCGAGTTCAAGCGCAGTGTTCGAGTTGGAGCCATGGATACCCGTACCAAAGGCAGCGAAGAACCAGAAGTGGACTTTTCGAGAAACTTTTTGAGCTTGTACACTCAACACGCGGCGGGTACGGCCCCAGATCCAACACGCACCCGCCACCAGCATATTCTCCCGAGCCTCGACGAAGCAGCCTGGGAACATTACGACAAGCACCGCGATGAATTTGAGACACTCACCGATGCCATTGCGACCTGCAATGGCAGTCCGCTCCAGAACCGCCAGCTTCGGCGCGAAATTTACGTCCTCTACTCGGCTGTTCTCCGCCTGGCAGATTTCATCGCCACCACGCCTTGTGTTGCGGCATCCGCCTTCAGTCGCATGTTTATTCCCGACCTGGTTGTTTTTGATGAGGCGGCACACGCGCGCGAGTTGTCCACGCTGATTTCTATTGCCAATTTCTGCCCCAAGGCTGGTTGGATTTTCATTGGCGACCACCGCCAGACTCAGCCGACGGTGAAAAGCAACAACACCAACCCTCATGGCCGGCAGCTTGCAACCTCGGCCATGGAGCGCGCTTACCTCGCTGGTGTGTTGAATCACCAACTGCTCATCAATCACCGCGCATTTGGACGACTAGAGCGCTTGCCATCGAAGCTCATCTATGGCGGCAAGATGGTTTCTGGAATCCCGCACATGGACCGCTTTCCCCGGTGGGCGAAGTTTGTCCGCGGCTACCTTGATGGCCTCGCTGGTCTTCGCTGTAGCACCCCTCGTCTGATTGTGCACCTCAATGGTGTTGGCCGTCCCACGAAGGTTGGCACAAGCTGGTTCCACCAACAACACATGCAATGGACCATGGAAAGAGTGTGGGAGCTGATCAACAACCCCCGTTTCCGCAGCGCAGAAAATGAAGCCAACAAGGGTACTATCCTGCTCCTCGCCCCATACAAGGCTGCAGTCACAAAGTACCAGGAAGCGATTGAAGCGCTCGCCAAGGCCCATCCGAATCATCGCATTCCCCAGCGTGTTGAAGCTCGCACATGGGACAGCTCTCAGGGCCACGAGGCCGACATAGTCGCCATCGACTATGTTCGCGAGTATCCGACTGGCTTCATGGACGGCATGTACCGTTTCAATGTTGGCCTGACTCGCGCGCGCCAGGGCGAATGGCACCTTATGCATCCAAATATGCCAAAGGCCGAGACATTCCAAAAGACAAACTATCTCCGCAAGCTGTACAGCGCTTGCGAGAAAGGACTAGATGGCCTGGGTGAAGGGCGCATCGCCAACATCACCTGGGGTGCTCAGCCGATTGCAATTGTGCATGACGTGCCTGATAAGGTGCTGGTCAAGGAAGAGGCTGTCAAGAATGCGCCCACCAAGCACGAGATCGTCAAGGGAGAGAACACCAAGGATGATTCTGCAGGGGAACCGTCCGGCGAGGAGCTACCTGCGCAAGACTTTGACGCTCCAGTCCTCGTTCTGTCCGACATCGAGCCCGAAGAGGACGGCAATGAGATGCCCAAGACACCGCACTTTGGGTACACGCATTCTTCGGCCGCAAATTCGCAGGCGTCGCTGAGGCAGGAGACGACCACTGTTGTGGTTGATGGACATAAGTTGGACCTTGGCTGTGAGTTGCCTGTCAACTACGACAACATCGTGTGGTAGTTGCACCACAACGCACCCCCTTCACTTTGTCACCCGGTCACTTGGTGACTTGCACTTTTTTACCTTTGCCCAACAACTTGGCTTGTTCCAACCAGTGTGCCACTGAGGTTGCTACGCGGGTAAAGGGCTGTGACACGGGCGTTTGCTTGCTGAGACGAGATTTTTGCCATCCGAAGGGGGAAGAGATGGCAGATGGATTGTTGTTGCCACGAAGTCTTGCCTGAATATGTGCATCTATTTATTCTGTCTAGGACTTTTTCTTTTTCTTTTTTAGATTCTGCTTGGCTTGGCAAGGGGCATTGTCGAAGTTGTTGTTTCGCTACAGAGCAATGCCTTCGGACGGAAGAGAGACGTGCAAGACGTACGACGAAAGAGAAGCTGTGCGAGTATCTGATGGGACCGCGAGCAAGGTTGGTTGCCAAGAAGGGAAATTATAAAACAGCCGATACACTCCACAGCAGAGAGAATTCTCTACCTTTATACATCACTGCGACGGTGTTTCAAATTGTAGGAGCTCAAGTGTAACTGTGACAGAGCCAAATGCGATATAAAGTTTTGCCAATGTAATTGCCATTTGCGAGATGTGAGCCGCCATGACAAGACCAAGGAAGTCTTGCCTATTGTGTGTTCCCTATTTAGTTGTCTAGAGTGCCAGTTCGTTATTGGATTGCCATCGTATCCCCTAGACGTTACGTTCCAGCTCGTGTCTCATGCGAGACCACGTTTAAAACTTGTCCTCCACCTTTCCCAGCTTGTACGTGCGCGGCACCACAAACAGGCCGCGAGCCTCGACGCACCGCTGGCCGTCCAGCGTGTCCAGCGCCGCCTCGCACCACAGCTTGCGCAGCTCCTTGCCGTTGCTGTCGACGCCGTCCTTGTTGTTCTTGTACTCGTCGGGGACCAGCGGATTGCAGGTCACAATGTAAAAGTTGTTGACCGTGACGGGCTTGCGGTACTGCAGCTCGAGGCGCGCCGTCACGCCGGTCCGGGCGGGGAACGACAGGATGGCACAGCGGCCGAGCGCCTCGTCCAAGATGGTGGCAATGGCGCCGCCGTGCACGACCCTGGGCCAGCCAGCCAGGGCGTCGCCGATGCGCAGGATGCTAATGATCTGGCCCGTGCTGGGGTTGTGGAAGATGCGGTGGTAGGCTCCTATGCCGCGGAGGCCACCCAGTGCGCCCGTGGTCAGGCGCGTACGCTGGGGCGTCGGGGCCGGGATGGCGTTGCCGCTGCCACTGGCATTGTCGTTGTCGTTGCCGTCACGACTGGAGGGGTACACCGTCTGTGGCAATCGCAGCGACGACGACAGCGGCGTCACGTCGGCCGAGACGTCGGCCACATCCACCACCTCCCCACCGGGCACGTCACTATTGGACGGCGCGCCGCCCGTCTTCTGCGCGGCGGCTTCGGCGGCTTCCCTAGCTTCGGCGGCTTCCCTAGCCTCGGCAGCCTCAATCTCCCGCCACCGCTGGCCGACATCCCATTCATCCCAGTCCGGGTCCTCCTGCAGCTGCTTCACCAACGGAATCGTCTCGTCGGCCACGCGGCCAATGTCTTCTTTGGCCTTGCGCTCGGCTTCGGAGCCGCGGACAAATTTACCCCTTGGCGGGCTAGGCTTTGCGTAGACAAAGAAGGTAGTGAAGCAACCGAGAAAGCCACCAAAGGCCAAAAGAACAAAGGTCGACCGGCGGATGCGGAATGTCCACTTGCGCGACGGCGGTGGTTGCTGCGGCGGAAAGTATTGCGGCAGGGGACCTTGCGATTGCTGCTGCTGCGGCAGCGGTCGGCCGAAACGGTCGTACGATGGACCTGTCGAGTAGAGGCGGCCGCTGTCTGCGAGCAGAGGCTGGTGGTTGCGAGCGAGGACGATGGCACGGGCTCTTGCTACAGCTGCAAAGGGACACGCTGCCGATGCCATTGGCGCGGCCGGGCAAGTAGCTACGCCAGGCGGTATCCGCAGAACCATGCTCGGGGATGTGTGGTGATCGCTGGCTGGTCGAGAGGGGGCCGCGGCGATGTTGGTCGGAGCGGTGATGTTGGCTTGAAATGTTGCTCAATGGGAAGTGGAGGTTAAGCGCGATCCGTCGTTATCCTGATGTTGAATTATCGGCAGTTGGGTCTATCACGTGCGGTTTCGGCCAACGGGAGAGCCCCACTACAGGTCCCCACAGTCACCGAGCAGAGTCAACCCTCAGTGAGCTGACGGTGTCAGTGTTACATTGACAGTCAAATCTTATGATGCCCTGGACAATCGACCCAAAATACGTCAGAACTGTAATCCAATGTAAAGTTCGATATGAATGGCGTTTCTTTGGGGGATGTCCGTTTCGGGTTTATGATACTAGAAACATAGGTGACAATAGTAATATAAAGATTCAGATACCATCCTGTCTAATACATTTAGTGGTACAGCTACAGTCTTACACACGCATCATATTCTGGCCTTGGGGGTTCCCTTATGCTCGTCGTCCTTTAACCGCATAATTCCCTGTTGAGAACGAGTTAGCAAAGTGGTTGACGACAATCGCGAAGAAAAGAGGGGAGGAGGTGACCGGGAGAAGGAGAAATGAGATAAATGAAAAGAGATAAAAGAAAAGAGAAGGAAAACTCACTTCTTGGATGCACGTCACCAGCAGGGTGCCGTCCTTGCTAAAGATGCGCTGCGTCACCACGCCGCGGCCCTCGCCCGCCCAGGGGCTGTCCATTACCGCCAGCATCCACTCGTCGGCCCGCACCAGATCCGGCTCGTGGAAGTAGATGGTGTGGTCCAGGCTCACCACCATACCCACCTCGGGCTGGCCCAGGAACGACTCGAGCGTGGCGCCGCCCGTCTCAAAGGCCACCAGGTCCCGCATCGCCTGCACCTGCTCCGGCGCAAACATGTTGTCGCCGTCGTGGCCCAGCAGGCCCGCCACCGGGATCGGGAACCGCCACATTCGGTGGATCCGCGTAATCGTGCCGATGAAGTAGTTGTCCGTCACGTAGCTCAGCGCATTGAGGTGCGCCGCGCGCCCGCCCTCTTTGGAGATGCTGCCGCGCACGCGCACCCAGTGCATCGTCTGCTTGAGGTGCGGCGCGTCGTCGGAGCCCGTGATCATCATCGGGCCCGACAGAATCGGCTGCACTGCGGATTTCGGGCTGCCAAAGGCCCGGCCCAGGCGAATGTACACGCTGTCGACAGCATCGTGCTCTTCGTAGCCGGGCGGCGGGACCGGCGGGCGCACGTCCGGCAAGGCGGCCGCGTGGTGGCCTACGCCGGCGATCCGCGCGGGCAAGCCCCGGGACGGCGGTGGCGTCAGGCTGGCGGTCGCCGTGGCGGCCGTGGATGTGTTGGGGAGAACGGTAAAGGACATGGTCACCGTGAAGATGCAGCGCCCGCGCTGGCGCGCCTGCACGGTGCGCGTCACGAACGAGCGGCCGTCGCGCACCCGCTCGACGTGGAACAGGATGGGCACGTCGGCGTTGCCGGCGAGCAAGAAGTAGCAGTGGCAGCTGTGCAGCGCGAATTCAGGCGACACCGTCCGCTGGCCGGCGGCAAGGCACATGCCGACGACCGAGCCGCCATAGATACCGCGGGCGCCTGGCGGGTGCCACGGCGGGCGGGTATTTGTGAAGATGTCCTGGCATGTTAGAGACGCATGGCACGGGGAGAAAGGCAAAGAGGAAGTGGATGGACGAATTGCATTATTCCACGATGTCTTGGGTTCTTACCTCGCCCAAAACGCCGAGAGCCGTGACGTCGAGGTCGTTTTCCAGCGCCGACAACGCCGGGTTCGGCGGCGGCGGCCGGAGAATCGTAGGATGCGACTGAGGCATTGTTGAGATTTGCTGAATGTGTATGTATGCGTTGGCGTCTGATGGCGATAAGAGCGGTAAAAGAGAGTGGGAAATGGAAGGGCGCGAAACCATATAAATGAAAAAGGTTAATTAATGGGACCGGCATAATGTGTGTAGGACCGAGGTATCTACCTGAAAGGGCAAGCGCGCGTGTCACGGCCTACTGAAAAGGCTACGCAAAACGGCGTACTAGAACAAACCCACTGTAATTTGCGTGGAGGAAGAGGCGCAATTGTTAACAGGAAAACATGCCGAATGGGGAAATTTGGCATTGCCGGGGCATGCACGCACCCCAAGGCGATGCGACAGGAACGGAAGGAACTGAACTTCTGGTTCTGAAGGCGCTAAGATGCTGGGAGAGAACACTAAGCCCAGGGGAAGTTGGCCGTGTTCCGGGATGTATTACAGAGAGAAGGAACGATCCTAGCGATAACTACGAGACGGCCAACCAATTCTCCACTAACCTCGGCACTCCGTGACCCAGCAGCATGGCCACGGACCAGGCTTCGTGGATTGGTGGATATTGATGACAGAAAAATCAATATGAGGAGTTGCCTGCTATTTTATTGGAACAGATGCCGACAGTTACCACGGCATTAGACTTTGACACGCCTTGCACTGGGACAGGTGGTGGGCTTACACCTGCGCGGCTGGTGTTTATATTTAACAGTGGCAATGCAGTATGTATATGATGGTTTATCTGTCTCCTGTACACCTCTAGTCCTTATGGTACAAAACATAACAAAACGGAAACAAAAAAGCTAGCAAAGGAAAAGCAGTTACAATGTAAACAAAAAAAGCAAAGAATGGCAAAGATGCCGACGTCAAGAATGGTGGAATCGAAATTGCGCAGCTGAGAGCAATAACGACATCGCTTCGTAAATGTAGCATAGCCTTCTTACCACCGCACCAAAAAGACAGCAGAAGTCTCTACTGGTTCTGTTCCACAAAGATGGGCTCCAAATGGTCCCACACGCTGCGGTCGCCCCGGCCGGCCCGGTCCCGCATGTCCCAGTATTTGCCGTTGAACTGCCAGTACGCCTCGCCCGTGATTGGGCACTTGGCCTTTTCGAACCATGCCGGCACAAACTCCTCGCCCAACGTCTCGCGGTCGCGCCGCCGCGACCGCTGCTCGTTCTCGAGGCGGTTCTTCTCTGTGGCCGCAAAATCGTAGTTGCCCTCCTCCATGGCACGCTGGTCCGGCCGCAGCCGCGAGTCGGTGGGCGCGATCCAGGGCCGCAGTTGTTCGTTGATGTCGTTGAACGTGAGCACAAACGGCGTGAGGTTGAACGGGATGCCCTTGGGCCGCTCGTTGGCCTGCCAGATCAAGTACACGCGGTTGGGGTCCGCCATCGGCCCGCTGATCTGGCCCGTGGCCGCGTCAATGTCGCTCGTGCCGTTGCCGCTGGGCGAGCTCTTGCCAGTGAGCTCCGTGACGCTCGCCTGGTAGCCAGGGGTCATGCGCGCGTACATCTTGGAGTTCCAGCGGCCGCCGAGTGAGACGCGGACGCGGCCCGTGGCGTCCACAATCTTGCCCGAGATGACGTAGGCCGACGCGGCCGTCCAGCCACGCGGCTTGAAGTCGACGTACGCAATCTCGCCTGTCGTCCAGTTCTTGATTTCCATGACGCCGTAGTTGTCGACCGTAGGGCTGCCCGTGATGATGCCAATGACGGACGAGGTGACCTTCTTCCACGTGAAGAAGTCTTCCTTGCCGCCATGCTTCGGCCGCAGCTTCAGGAACCAGGTGCCCAGCGGGTTGATGTCAAAGGACTTGCCATAAAACTTGGATTTGACGGCAGACTCGCCGTAGTAGGTCCAGTACGGCGATTCAGCCCACGCGGCACCAACAGGTGGGTGGTGGCTGACTTGCTCAATGAAGAAGCGGTAGTTCTTGTCTGGGCGCACGTACTCGAACGTCTCGCCCAAAAGCGGATTGAAGGGTTTGGCGACACGACCAATCGTAGATGCGTATTCGCTGGCTGCGAAGGCCGCCACGTAGATGAGACGCTCGATGGAGTCGGAGCGCTCGACCGCACGGTCCAGAAGGTCGGCGTATTCCATGTCCTCGCCGCAACGGTACAGCAGCGACGTTGGCTCGTTAAACGTGACAGGCAACGTCATCTTGGTCATGTCCTTGCCCACCATGGACTTCAAAATGCTCTATTGTCGTGGGTCAGTCGTGTCGCGCGAGAAAGGAACATGGAAAATTTGTCAATGCAGTTGGAAACTCACCCAGAGTGACAGTTTCGGCCGGTTGTCAGCGTCAATCTTCAGCCGATGGCGGATGCCGTTCTCGTAACCCTTGAAGGACTTGCTGATATCGACGCCAGGCGACACGACAATTTTACCGCCACTACCGTCGCCGACAGTGGCCGCTTCCTTTTCGGCCGTCAAGCTGGCAGCGTCCTCAGCTGTCTCATCAACAGCAGCCTCTGCTTTTGTGCTGCTCAGTGTAGCGGTCTTGGTCTCGGACGGCAATCTTGACTCGACAACCACCTCCCCAGCATCAACCGCATCAAAGAATTCGTCGTCGTCGTCATCGTCCGAGTCGGACAGGCCCGCCGCGGCCACCTGGTCCAACACGGTCTGCCGTCTCGATGTGTTTGTCGTATAGATTGAGGGCGACTTGGCACCTGTACTGCTTGGGATGATGAGATCATGGTGGCTGTCGGCGCCGGCCATGGCCGTAGTTGCCGTTGTTTTGTTGACTGCCACCGCACCAGCTGCAGCAACTGCAGCTGATGCAGTGGCACCGGCCAGGATGCCGCTGTTGCCCAGGTGCGGGGATGCAGCAGCGCTACCCGCCGGCTGTTCGTCGAGCATGCCGTTGTTTATAACCTCCTTAAGGATGCGCTTGGCCGACTTCTTCTTCTCTTCCGCCTCGCCAACGCGCGCCTCCAGCGCTTCCTGCTCCCGCGCAACCTGTGCCATGCTCTCCTCCCACATGCGGCGCATCTCGACCTCACGGTCCAAGCGGTACTGCCAAAATGCGTCACGGTCACGCGAAATGCGCATCAAGTCGCCAATAAGGCCTGTCAGCGAGCGAATGGCGGCATCGTAGGTAGAGAGCGCGGCGGTCGTCTTGGTATCGGCCAAAGTCAATGCCGGGTTGCGCGAGACCTCGGCGACGAGGGCCTGGTTGACCTGTGCCATGGTCTCGAGTTGGAGGCGTGCGGACTGTGCGGTGATGTTGAGTGCGTCGCGTGTGGCAGATGGTGCGTCACGGTCGTGGCCACTGGACGCATCGAGGTCGTCGTCATCACCAAGATCGTCGTCATCGCCGCCATTGTCGTAATTAGCACCACGGCCCTTGCCCTCAACCGCATCAGCATAATCGTTGACACCCAGTCCGGTGCCCGTGTCATCGTCGATGCTGCCAGCGGTACTGGCGCCGACACCACCGGCCGTGACAATGGCCTTGTGGGACACGGACCGCTGCGCGGCGGACTGAATCCGGGAAAGTTGTGCGCTGTTGCGGCGACCCGAGTCACCATGAATGCCGGCGGCAGCGGCGGCGGGACTGGCACTGGCACTCTCTGCATCGTTGTTGATGGACGTCGTCTGCGAAAGGGAAAGGTGGGACTGGTGCGAGGCCTGCGGCTGCAAACTGTGGTCGGCCTTAGCCTGGCGCAGCAGCTCGGCACTGCGGGCGCGCTGGCGTTCCTCTTCCTTGGCCTGGTCCTTGGTCCACTGGATGGAGTTGTTGAGCGCCCAGAACCAGCGCTTGGCCTCGACCTCGTGGTTGGCCTTGAGCGTATACTTGACGGATGACTTGCCAATAATTTCAAATTTGGTCTTTTCGTCGGCGCTCATGTTGAGGCGCGCAATGCGCATGTTGATGGCGCCACGACAGGCAGACCCGGCGTCATCCTGGTGCTTGTAGTAACTGAGAACTCCATCTTCAAGCACAAACCAGCGCAGTTGGTAACCCTTGCGGTAATTGGTCCACTTCTTCAGGTAGCCCTTCATCTCGCGGGCTTCACGGCCAGCGAGCGGATCGGGCGGGCCACCCGCACCACTGCCGGTTGTGCTTCCGGCACCGCTGGCACTACCACCAGCACCACCGGCAGTACCACCGCCCAGGGCGGAGCTCGAGGCGCCGCCGCCGCCGAGGTTGCTACCGTAGCCAAGACCACCTTGTGCGGCGGCACCAAGAACCGCCTTTTCTTGGATGCCGCGCTGGGCAGCGACAGCCGCAGGCGACTTCTTCAGCATGGCTCGCGTCACATCGTCCTTGGTAACGTCCTGGGGAAGCTTGCCCTTGCGGTCGCGGCGGAACGGGTCGGCACCGTGCAGCAGCAGAACCTGGATGAGCTGCGAGTTTTTGCGGCGGGCCGCTTCGTGCAGAAGGGTGCCACCGGCCTGGCTGGTGACGGGGTCGGAGACGAATTCGGTGCTGTTGATGTCGAGCACGGTCTTGAGTCGCGGCTCCTCCAGCACCTGGGCGAGGGTGTGGTACTCGCCACGGGCAATCAAATCCTGAATCTCGTTGACCTTGCTTTCGGTGAAGAGCGACCGGGAGAGCTGCAGGAGCTGGAAGATTTCTGGGTTGCGGGCGAGATCGAGCGGCAGACGGCCCTGGCCGTTGGGCAGGGAGTCGTTGATGTCCTTCTGCTCGAGCAGTAGGCGCACGACCTGAGTGCGCCCCTGGGTCGCTGCGAGGTGCAGAGCCGTGTTGCCGTCCTTGTCGCGGGCGTTGATGTCGATAAGGCCTGCGCCGTCCGACAGCACGTACTCGACGACGGCGAACTCGGCGCACTGGATGGCCAGGTGCAACACAGTGGTGTCGTCAAGGCCACCGCCGGCCGCCGCACCAGCTGCGGACGCGGTAGCAAAGGAAGATATGCTCGCGCGGGCACCGGTAGTATCGGATGTTTCGCGGATGGCTTTGGTGATGTAGGCAGTGTCGCCGCTGCGGAGGGCCTCCACGATGCGGAACTTGCGTACGGACTGCTCAAGTGTGGACGACGGAGAGGATCCTGAGACGGGAGTGATTGCAGGAGGGGCATTTGAGCTGCTGGCGTTGGCAACACCGGGTCGTGAAGACGCACCATGGGTGGACGAAGGACTCCGGCCGGTCAGCGAGCCTCCGGCGCCCGAGGCACGCGAGACGTGGCCCTTGAAGGGCACGGGGGTAGAGGTAGAGGATTGACTCTGTTGCTGGTAGGCCATGGCGGGCAGGTCGCGGCCGGAGTTGGAGTGGGAGAGGGGCGCATTCACGGAGCCGTCCTCGGAGGTGGCATCCTCGTCGCCCGTGCCGGCGCCGCTGGCAGTGCTACCTGCGGTGTTTCGGTCCTTCCGCCGGAGGATAGAGAGGGCGGCGCTCTTAGTTCGCTTGTGTGTGCTATGGGACGGGGAAAAGGAGGAGATTAGCGGCGAGTCATGGGAAGTGAGCAATGGTGCTCCAACCAGTAAGCCATCCAGCATGCCGAGGAAATGCGGAGGCACGAGAAGAGACAGGGGATGGGTTGAGACAGGCAGGGCAAAAGAGTGTGGGATTTGGTGGCCTGTTGGCACACAAGGTAGGCTCACCTGTCACCGGCTTCCGACATGGTGACGGATACGGCGCGCGGTCGAAGACGGGCGAGGGGTCTTAAATAAGATGAGGAGGGATGCAGTCGAGCGACAGGGGTGGTTGGATGGGAGATATGTGACGGTGACGCCAATGGCTCAATGGCTGGAGGGCTTCAGAGTCCGAAGGCGAGGCCCGTCCGTTCCGAGCGGGCGAAGCAAGGCGTCGTCGAGCTGTGGCAATATCGATCGGGTGCTTGGACTTTGCAAAGTTGTCCGCAGATAAGACGGACGGCAGAGTGGCGAGCGAGACGTGTTCCGAGGGGAGGGAGGGGGGTGGGAGGAAAGGTGGTCATATATCCAGTACAAGCTCTCCTGGGCTGCGATGTGGATTAGTACACCGTAAGTGGGCTGGTGTTGTGGATATTCTGTCTTTGGTGTGCGGCGTTAGCGTTTTGCACCGAGTCGTTCTTTCCCCCCGCTTTATTCGACCACCAAGTCAGGGTAGCAGTGAGTATTCATACGGAGAAGGTGCGACGCCGTTGAAATCAGAGACGTTGGATACAGTCAAGCCAAAGCAAAAACGGGAAGGATAGCTTGACAGTTGGTGGGAAGTCGTCTGGTTGGTGAAACAGGGTAGGGTCAGAAGCAGCAGGTGCGTTGAGGCCACCAATGTCAAAAAATGGAGGCGGTAAGGGCAGGAGCGAGCACAAAACAAGTCGAAAAACAGCCCAGATGGGAAAGCACAGGTGGACAGTTATAGGGAGCGCCAGGGCAGGTGCAGGGGCCAAACAGAAAGGGCATGACGTCGTAAAGGTATTCCACACGCAAGGTTATTACAGCCCAGGGGCTGGTGTGGACTTTGTGGCTTAGGCCCAAGACACATACTTTGTAGTGTGCTCTGGTCGGCCGATTCCACCTGTCTATTCCGTCTGAGCTTGGTCCGGTCTTGTGGTCCCAGGCCACATTAGTTAGTTCTTGGTGGGACAGGACACAGTTAGATCCGGTACTGGTAAATAAGCTACGACATACAAGTTGCTTGCAAGGAACGCAAATCGTTTGTTCCTTGCTGCTCCCGACGTGCATACTCGAGCTTTTCCCTGGCTTGCAGAGGCTCCTTCAATGGGTCGCTGCTTCCTCGCTAGGTGCATTACAGATCCTCTCAACGGTCCTACACGTGTTGATCAGACGCTTGGCTGTACTAATAACGACCCCCCAAAAACTAGCGGTGAAGATGCAACTTGAGATGTTTTGGACGGAGAATGCAACTGACACGCGCAGAGTTAGGAGCTTTAGTGTTGAACGGCTGTCAGGGCAGCTGGCAGTTGAATGTCTTGGTTGTCCGGAATCTGTATCTGACGGTCCCAAACCTGCCCTCCAATAGCTCCAACAGCATCCTCTTAGTTTGGAGATCAGCGCTTGTTTCTGGATATCCTTGGATGTCCTTGGAACGGGGTGCGCCAATTGTCCACTTTTGGCTTCATTGTCGTGTCCACCAGTAATTACTCTTACTCTTGCATCTAATAGACAGTGATGGCCAAGGAAACTAAGCGGGGCAAAAGAGTAGAAAATGAGAAAGGTAGGCTCAGTAGGGTGAACAGTTGGTATGAAAATAGCTGGATCTGAAAGAAATCGCCAAATAGCAAACGAACCGGGACGATGGAAGGGTAAGAATAGTAAGCCACGGACAACTGAAACATGTCGTTCGCCACAGAAAAGACCAGTCTGTCGGCAAAGACGAATGGAAGCAAATGATATGATATGCACGCCATCAGACAAAGCCAAAATCCTCGCGGATAAGCACCCTTTTTGATCGCCTACCAGAACCCGACTGCAACGGGCAACCGCAGACAGTGGCCATCCCACCAGGTTAAAGCAATAATGTCACACATAATGCTGAACGAAAAGGAAATCTTGGCAACCCGATCAGGCAGCCGTGATTTAGCATCGCAAGGCTGCGTCAACAGCCTTGTGCATCCTGTCGCTCATGGCCGTTTCTTTGTGTGGAATCCCGTCATTCCGATTTGGGAAGCCGGCCCGGGGGACGGACATTGACATTTCGCCGTCGCTCCGTTGGCTGCTCCCGGAGTCTCATGACCGGCGGCATATTTAATCACGTGAAATGTGCAGACATGGGCCAAGACGGCAGAAACTCCGTCTCACGTTGTGTTGCCGACCGTGGCTGCCTAATTTGCCTAGTGGAGCAGTGTGCAGAAACGGGAAGGAGGCAATGGCGACATAACAGAGAAGTGAAGAGCGTCGCATATACGGCTCGTTCGCTCTTCTTTCTTCTTTCTTTTCCTTCGATGTCGTCCTCTTCTTCACACTCTCAATCATCTTCCTTTTCTCCCCGTCTCTCCCTTAGTACCGCAGAGCCATTGCCATCATGTCGATCAACGCCAATGCACTGGACGTTTGGTCCACGCTCGCGCCCGAGTGGGACGCCGGCATGGGTCGTGACGGAAACGTCTTCTGGCAACGGCTGGAGAAGCCGGTCCTGGAGCGGTTCCTCGCTGAAAAGAAGGCAACCAAGGACGGCGAAGCCGTTCGGGCGCTCGACATTTCGACCGGAAATGGTCTGACTGCGCGCTGGCTGGTGTCGTACTTGGGCGGGAGCGGAGAGTATGGAGGTGACATTGTTGCAGCCGAGGCCCATGGTCCTGTGGATGTCACGGGCACAGACGGCAGCGACGTGATGCTGTCGCGTGCACGGTCCTGGACCGCAGACAACGCCGACGTGACGCCGCAGCAGCGCAGCATCCGGTTCGAAAAGCTGGATGCGACGCAGCCCGACGATTTCAAGCCGTTTTACGCGTCACCGCCTACCAACAAGCCTTTTGACGTTATCCTGATGAACATGGCCATCATGGACGTACCTACGCTGGAGCCGCTAGCCGCTGCGCTGCCGCACATGCTTGCTGTTGGGGGCGTGTAAGTATACATCCTGGTGCATTTTTAGAAAAAAAAAAAAAAAAAAAAAAAAAAAAAAAGGGGGGGGTAAGGAGAGGGGAGCTGGAAGACTACGAGAGAAGACTACGAGAGAGGAGGCATCAAACCAAAATGATCTTTCGCTCATACTGTCCTTTCATCCTCGGTTGTGACCTAGCTTTGTCGGCTCGCTCCTGCACCCTGTGTTCATCACGCCGCGCACGCGCAGGCACATTGAGCTGGTGGACGACTACGACGACGACGGTGGCGATGGTCGAGGCGCCATGACGACGCGGGGCGTGCTTCGCAGCGTCAAGCTGGATCGCTACCTCCACGTGGCGCCCTGGCGTGGGTATGCCTGGCCCAACCAGTCGCGCGCCCAGTTCTACTTCCACCGCCCACTGCACGAGCTCTTCGGCACGTTCCTCAGGTCGGGCCATCTGGCGCTGGACGGCATTGAAGAGCCGGCCTTTACGCCCGAGGAGGTAGCAGCCGATCGCACACTAGGCGATAAGATCGAGTCGTCCAAGAACTTTACCGAGTTCCCCATCTTCATGTACTTCCGTCTTCGCCGCATTAAGTAGACGGATTGCATGCAACGGCCCCTTCTCGGCCTTTAGCCTTGGCCGCACCGGAAAGAGGGTTGGAGGATGTCTGAGTCGTATTCTAGTCGGTTTGTACGAGATGCATGTACAGTTTGGCTCTTGATTCGAGTACCTCACGACACAATGCCATGCATCATCTGTCGCTTGCTAGACTCGCGTGGTACAGGTGACAACGTAGATTTGCCGTGCTATCTCTAATGACGTAACGCTATGATTCAAGGAAAAAGGAAAAAAAAAACCCAATGCTCCATGTTTTGAGAACATGCATCGGTCGCTCGGTTACCCGTGAATGGACCGTTCACACCCATAACAGAGCCTCTCCACACGTAGTCTCGGGCCGCCCTCGGGGCCGTCAAGATGACCAATCTCGCCCCTCCACCGTTCGTTGCCGGCCTCATCGAGCGGCATGCCACAGACCCGACAGCCGGTTGGTGCTCCGTCGTCACTGTCGTGGGCATGATTATGGCTGTGCCCGTGGCGCTCAAGTTTGGCTGTCGTCCGCACGACGTTGGCGACAATCGACGGGTAGTTGGCCTCCACCTCAGTGAAATAGCGTGTCATGACCTCCTCAATGCTGAGGTCCTTGTGGGAGACAACCGCCCCCGCAGATGAAGCCGGTGCCGGCACGAGGACAAAGTCGCCCTCTGTCAGTGGCGGCTGGGCCACTGCGTTGAGGTAGAGAATCAGCTCGTTGCGGAACAGTTCCCGCACAGGGTAGTAGACGGCGATCCTGTGCTCCGCACCGTCTTCCACGGCGCCATCGTTGATCAGCCACGGCAACGAGAAGCCACGGCCCTTGGCCGTCTCAGCGAGCGTCCTCTCTGCCAGAGCCGTGGTGCTGCAACCGAGGAGCAGGGCATCATACGGTGCCGCCTCTGCTGTCGACGCAGCCTTTGATATCAACAGCCGCCGCACAAGAACCTCCAGCACGTCTCGCCGAGACGTCGCCGACGGAAGGTTGGAGAGACTTGCGCGTAGCTCTGCCGATGTCGACGGGTGGCGTGTCTGTGGCGTGTCTTGTTGTTCTGTTCTTGAGGGCGGTGGTGGCAGCAGTGCTGCCCAGTCGATTGTATCGAGCGCCAGAACGTCCGTCAGGGGTACGCGTTCAAAGGTGAAGCGGGGGTACCGCGCCCGCCACCGCTGAAGGCGCTGCTCGGCCGGGGATGGTGTGTCTGCATCTGTATTCACTCCGTCTACTTCTGCATCGACATGAACGACATGGAGGTTGAAGGCGGCATCCCTGCCCCGGGACAGCCGGCCGACAATGATCTGCTCACAAATGTCCACGAGCGCAGACGACGAGGGTCCAAACGACAGGCCCGCATAGAACTTCCGGACGTTGCTGTTGGGGGCACCACCGCCGGGCCGACCAGTGTGTGAGCTCTTTGTCTCGCGGTTCAGTACTTCAAGGCGCTTCACGGCTTTGGTTTTCACAAAGTGAGAGAAGCAAGCACTGCTTGAGTTAGTCATAGCTCACTTTCTCCCCTTTTTTTCTTGTTCATTTTTTCTTTTCAAAAAGAAACATTCAACATTCCACGAGCTGCATCTGAAGCAGCCACGCCGATATTGACTTACTTGCAAATAGGATCGGCTCGGATTGTGTGGACGGCCTCCTGCTCTCTGCACCGCCGACACTGATTGTCGGGCCCCGCTTGCGTCATGGTATCTTGAAAATAGAGGAGGAAAAGAACGAGGGGGTTCAAGAGCAGGGTTCTCTCCTGGCTGAGCCTGCGGGAGTACGTACATCAGCGCCACAAGATTCCGGGATGGCTGCAGTCTGTTTATTTTTGTTGATATTTATGCTCATGACATAAAGTTGCAATCGGTTGGTAAGTTCAATCGATGGTCATCTAGATTTTTTTTGGCTAAAAATTCGCAAAAGCAGTAAAAACGGCCACCGGTGTCAGTCACGTGACACTAACAAACTGGCCATTTCAAATATCACAATCATCGCGACTCCTGGTCTCATATAAATATCGTTATTAATGAGTTTTGATACTATTGTCGAAAATGAGATTCAAAATAGTACATGTCTGGAAAAGCTAACCAGGAAAAACACATATGAAGCCGACACATGTGTCCAGTCTGATTGCTTCTAAACTTAGAAATGTCCCATGACATATCAATATCATGGTCGCCAGACCGCCGGAAGAGGTGACAATAAGCAGCGTGACACTTTGTCTCTCTCTCCGGATGGCAGCTTGTGTTTCAAGTCTTGCCCAGCTCTTTAACTAGTCTCGACTGATATCCGGTTCTTGTTTTTGTTGGTGTGTCTTGCCTGTCTCGTCTGTCTCGCCTGTCTCGCCTGTCTCGCCTGTCTCGCCTTTCAAGCCCAACGAAAACCCCAAGCCTTCACAGGCTGCCTCTTCTCCAGTCAATGTATGTCTTTATTTTTATCCCAATGAATGGGACTTCGGGTTCCTCGTTCCGGCGAAGACTGTCCACTGGCTGTAGTATTCGCGAAGTGAGCAAGTCGTCAAGCTGCTGTGCCAGAGAGTGCCCCGCTCCTCAACAGTCTTCCCCATAGCTCCTCTTCCTTGCTGCTGCTGTGCCATCCAATAATGGGGAATGTTCATTCGCATGCGATATGTTTTGTGTGTCGTGTCTGACATACGGGAAGAGGCAAGCACAGCCACGCGGTGATGCCCCTTCCCTGTTTTGGCCCAGGTCTGACTGGCATGGGCACGCACCTGCTGGCAGCAACAGGTGCGTGGAGCACACGTACGCTGAAACAGCGGCCAGAAGCAGCTGGACTGGCGATACCCACCCATCAGCCCGGTTTGAGGTGTGAGGCAGCCTCTACCATTCATTCTTCATGATATCGTACCGGTCTACGGAGAAGCTGTCACTGGCCAGGATGAGGCCGCCGCGACTCTTCTTTTCTCGCGCCCAGCAATCCAGTAAGACAAAACTGCATTTCAAATGCATTTGCTACGGTCACATCGCGCTCTGCGGATGACTCGGAAAGAGGGAAAGTGCCGTCTTGAAGTCTTTCATACCGTTTCGTATTAGCGCCCTGCTTGTTGCCTTCGGGCGGCATCTTGTCCGATTTTAAGGCGTTCTTTCGGCTCTTCAGCAATTCTGGGCCCTTGGGAGTCACGGAACGTCTGCTCATGACCACCTTTAGGGTGGCAACTTCGTGGTGATGGCTACGTAAGAGATGACCAGGCCGGCAAGGTGTGATGCTAGTGCCCAAACTCACACCGCGGTTCGTTGCCAGTGGAGGTATAGCATTTGCGCCTGTCGAAACACGTCGCGCTGGTAGCGGCCGCGTAAAGACGGATTTCAATTAAAAAGCCGTACACGTCCTTTTGCGATATCATCCACGGTCCGTTGCCCCTTCCTTCCCATTTTCATCCCGACTGCCTTGCTCAGGAACAGAGTATACCAGTGTCAGTACAACGCCTGCCTTGCCTCGAAGATCCGTCCCTTCCCATCTCGGATCACGCTCTTTCCTCGCTTTCCTCGTCTCAAAGCACGAACAAGCTCGTCTTTCCCGCTTTATACTTCTAACATTCTGTTTGTGCCGTCTTTTCCTCGTTTCAACGACTTGCCTGCAAAAGATCTGCTGCAGAAGGGCTTCAGGTTCGTTTAGCCTTTGGTTCTAGGCGGCCGTTTAACGGAGCAGCTGCAGGGGTCCGTCCACTTTGAATGGCTGCTAGCCCTTGCCGTCACAACAGCCACCAGCTTTTTTTAGCTGGTGCCTGCCTCTTTTGTGTACTCTCCTGACGCTCTCTCGCTCTTTCTCCCCCACTTCCTTCGAACATAGGCACCGCGAAAAGGAAAGAGCGGAGCGGGACCCCACACTCGCAACGCTGGACGGCAACTTTGATCAGCTATTTTTCGCCCATCTCTATTTTACAGCGGGACCAGGGGGCAGGTCTGGCCCTTCTCCATCGGACTTGCCCTTTGCGACGTTGTATGGCTGGTGAAAGCAGTGCCGGGTGAACCTTCATATTTTGAAGGACTTAGGGAACTGCCGCCAATCGCAGGCCTGTCTGTACTCCGTACAGCCATCTGTATTTCACTATTATCAACCTCCTCATTTTAATGCAGTCGCGCCTCTGCGGAATCTTGGTTTCTGTCGAAATATTCCCTCGATCACTTTCTTCCCGCATCTTGGCTTCTTTTCTCCATGCTTTTCTGTTTACCTGTTCGTCTTGTTCTTTTTCATCTTTTCGTCTTCTCTTGTCCATTACAGCACCTGTTACGTCCTCGGCGCCTCCCTGCATGTCTTCTCCAGCAGATCGTCGTCGTCCTCAAGCCAGCGACACCACCTTGTGTTTTTCGACTTGTGGCCTGGTCCCCTTGGCGAGTGACCTGCATTCCGGTCTGTCTCAGAACGCCGACGAACGAAATTGCATCGGCACACGGTTTTGACTTTCACATATAATTGCCGAAACCCCTATTGTCGTCCTCTTTCAACCCGTTGGTAAACACGCCTACAACTTGTTCCGTACGTCGTTCTGCTGCTGTTTGACTTCCTTTCGTCGCATATCGTGGCATCATGGTCGAGATGCAAACACATGCGCCCGTGGCGCCACAAGCCAGCGCAAAACCCTCACTCCCACCGTTGTCAGAACCAGCACAGGCCATTCCATCCTCCTCGCAGGCCATACCTATTCCTCAAGCGCCCGCGCAACGATCACAACCGCTTACCCTCGATACATACGTCTCGCCCGTCAACCAAAACGGCTCCTTTGAGTTCGACCGTGTTATCAAGACTGGCTACGTTCAGCGCCGCACACAAAAGACCAAGGTGCGTAGGAATGCGACGCCGGTGACGTCGTGTCGATTTTTGTTTCTCGAGAGCTTGTGAACTAACACTCCTTGCCCAGACATGGAGGAGCATCTTTCTTGTTCTCCGGCCGAATATCCTATCCATTTACAAAACCGATAAGGAGGATAAACTCCGACACAAGATCTTTTTGTCCGAACTGACAGCCGTTTCCTTCCTCCGTGACCCAAAACACAAACGTGACCACCTGTTCGGCCTCTACTCGCCCTCCCGGAACTACTACTTCCAAGCCAGCTCTGCCAAAGACGCCCAAGAATGGGTCGAGGCAATTCGCAGCGAAGCACGCATTGAAGAGGAGGAGGAGGAGATGTTTCTGGCCAGCCCTCTTGTACGACGCCAGTCCTATGGCTTTACCAACCTCTTCCATGCCACCGGTAATGAGCTGAGTCCGTACAACCCGACGCACATGAACAACCACCCGGACGCCGTCGCTGAACACGAGCGTCGTATGGTGTCCAGCTCCCCCGAGCCACAAATGCCTCCACCACGGCGCCTCTCAGCCCAGCAAATACAGCAGCAGCAGCCGCGGCCACAGCAGCACCCGTACAACCAGCCCGAGTCCCTGGCCTGGTCCGGTAACGAGATGGGCCTTTCCGACTATTCGGATGGTGACGCACAAAACAAGCTGCCGGGCATGTCGTCCGAGAGTCTCACAGCACAGTCGCCGCCGTCCTCCATGCAACCCGTGCACCCCGTCAACGAACCCCGGCGGTCGCAGACCGAGATCCGCAATGCTAGCCAGTCAAGCGGCCTGGGCACGTTGGAGACTGACCCTGACCGTGTCATCTGGCAAGGCTGGCTGTGGCTGCTGCGCAGCAAAGGTGGCGTGCGTCAATGGAAGGACTCGTGGGCCGTGCTGCGGCCTCGGAATCTTATTCTGTACAAGGACGAGACGGAGTATGCTGCCCAGCTGATCCTCCCGCTGTCGTCGATTGTGAATGTGGTTGAGCGCGACCCCCTCAGCCGGACCAAGAAGCACTGCCTGGAAATCATCACGGAGGAAAAGAACTACCGGTTTTCGGCGCACGATGAGGACACTTTGGTGCGTTGTCTTGGTGCCTTCAAGAGCCTGCTAACCAAGCGGCGTGGACTGGAGATCCGTGCTGCAGCGGCGGCGGCGGCAGCTGTCTCTCCCTCGGGCCCGGTCGTCCTCCCTGCAGGCACCTTATCTTCCTCTCCCAGCGGTGCCGGGCCCTTTACTCCGACATCGCATATTCCGTCACTCACGACACCGGCGCCTGTGCCTATTTCAACATGACCACGAAACGACCTGCTTTGGATAATACCCGCATTTGCATCTCATTTTTTGTGGCGCCCCGTATTCTTTTCAGCGCGTGACGTTTCTTGCACAAGGGCATCTACCCCCCTAGAAACCAATTTATGGTTTAATGACGACAATTTTTATGAAGGCATGACTTATTACTTATTATTTTTATGAAACGAATTGGAGGGATGACAGTCGTTACGAGGGATATAAAGGGACACGGCTGTGGAACGAAGAAAGCTCAGACATACAAAGCAGAGGCTTATTTTATGTATTCAGCTATTTGACGAATCGTAAACATGAATGATCCGCGCGAGGCTCTCTTGTTATGCCAATGATCAAGCCCAACACAGAAAGGCGGCACGCTCTCCTTACCGTGACCAGCCATTGCAACACTATCCTTACGTGTCGCTCAACCTCTGTGCGCTCTTGCGCGACATGCCTTGCGTCTGCCAGCAAGGGCTGCCGCGATTGGGCAAGAGCTGGGGCGTGCTTGGTACTGTGGCCTTTTCGTTTTCGTTGTGCTTCGTACAGCTCGAAAATACTCGAGAAGAAGGCTTGCTGTGGACTATGTAACGTGTCGCCCAATATACAATTTCCCACAAAGAGAAGGTAGGACTCGTCCTCATTCTCGATTTCGTTGCTTGCGACTTCCCCGGATACAGCAGATTGTATTTTTGGTTTCTTGTTGTTCGCGCCTTCCGTAGGATTAGTCTGAGCCACGATGTACTACTATTTTGCCCCTATTTGGATCCCTTTTTTTGTTTACCTCCGTTCCATCTTTTTTTTGGCCCTTTGCAACAGTGCACGTCGCCAAAATCAAAATATCTCAATACCCCAACCCCAGCCTCGATTTCTGTGCCGTGTCCAGGGTCACTTGCCCGACAAAATGCCCTTGCTTCCCCATTCTGGCAATGGCTGCACAACGGAAATTGCTCCGCAAAAGAGTCCTCAAGCCCGGCGAATTGCTTAATTTGGACCGCAGCCATTCGAATGCTAGCAAGCAACTGGTTCCGTTTACCTGGGGTATTGATTTCGTCCAATCTTCGACCAGAAACCCATGGCGTATTTCGTCTGTCACCCGACTATCTCGAAACCCAAGAAACTGGACATCTTATTAATAACCGGAAAATTCGAGAACAATTCGAGACCTCAGAGGAGACGCCCAAATATGCCGGCAGACGGCGAGCAAAATGTCTGTGAGAGACCAATACGTGGATTCCAAGACTGCCAATGAAAATCTCGAGTGGCTGTTTGGCTCACCATCGAGGTGACCCTACGATCCATTTCCCATCCCTCTCGTCCTTTGACGAGGGGCGGAGTGAAGAGGTCAAGATGATCAGCATGTGCCTTTCCTGGTTCCTTGCCCATGTGCGCAAATTTCGGTCACCCGGCTTCCCCCTCATTCATGTCGATGCTACTTTTTAGATCGAATCGGCCTTCCATTCTTGGTCAATTGTCCGGCCCCTCTCGATGGCAGTCTCGTCGTGCATGTCTTTATGGAGTAGTATTTGCACTCCCTTTTGCATCGCCGGCATGCCTCCCTTGTATACTGCATCCATTCCGTTACATATGAACTTCGGTTATCTAACTAGTTCCGTCGTGTAAGTGCTGGCTTTTGGTACGGCCCCCGTCTTCTATTAACTCGTCTAAAAAGCGTATCGAGTTATTTCTTCTTATCCTTGTCGAAAAGGCGTCTTTATGTGACGTTTTCGACGCGCACCGGTGCCGCAAGCTTTAAAAGATGCGCAAGTATCAGCAATATTGTGGCGCCGAGCGACTTCTTGTTTGTGTCTCAGCCCCGGTTTCTTTTCCTTACTCAAGGATCTCCACTTGATCACGCACCTACTGAGATGCAGTCTTGACAATGGATTCCGAAGACACGTTGCCTGGCGTTTCCATATAGAGGTCGGCTTGACCCGTCCCTCCGTCGCCGAACGCTTTCCGTTACTTGTAGTTCGTTTATTTATACTTGGCCTGGATCCTTTTGTTCCAGTCATCAACATGACTATATCGCGCCGTCCAGTTTTTGAGACCAGTCTACCATTCGCTTCCTGCAGTTTTTCAAACTCATTTTCCCTTCCAGGGCATAGGCGGGCAAAATGAAATTGTTTCGGGTTCTCTTGACTGCTCTCAACCTTGCAGAGCTATCTGCAGCCCAAATCGTCATTCCACTTCACTCGTCCAGTCGGTGGATTCTCGACTCCAACAACAACCGTGTCAAGCTCCGCTGTATCAACTGGGCTGGTCATATGGAAGTTAACCTTCCAGAAGGCCTTCATAAGCAGCCGATCTCGTTTCTCGCAGACTGGACTCGCGACCAGGGCTTCAACTGCGTCCGCCTTACCTACTCCATCGAACATGCGCTGAACCCTAACACGTTGGTGTCGGATGCCTTTACAAATGCCGCTACGGCAGCCGGCGTGCCGCTGACAAACATGACGGCAATGTACAATGACGCCGTTGCGGTAAACCCGTTCATGGGGGAGGCCACAACGACAACACGAGACGTTTATGGTGCCATTATTGATGCCCTCTGGGAACGCGGCGTCGTGACGCTCCTAGACAACCATGTCAGCAAGGCCAGCTGGTGCTGCGATCTGACTGATGGCAACGGCTGGTGGGACACTGCCTTTGGTTATATTGCAGCCAACTCCCAGTATTTCCATACGGCCCAGTGGCTCCAGGGGCTGCAAGCTATGGCGTCGTGGGCCTACACAAACCACCCGGGCGTCGTCGCTATGTCGCTGCGCAACGAGCTGCGCCAGCTGCTCTTTCAGGATACCAACAACGGCGACGACTGGTATGACCTGGTATCCGAGGCCGGTTCGCTCGTCCACCAGGCCAACCCCAATGTGCTCGTGGTCGTCGGCGGTATTTCGTCAGCCACAGACTTGTCGAGCGTCCGCATCAGCCGCATGCTCAACACGACCGCGTGGCTGGGCAAGCACGTCTGGGAATGGCACTCGTACTCGTTTACAGTTACGTTCCCGCGCATCCTCCCATGTGCCCTCCTCAAAGACCTCTATGGCGGGTTTGCGGGATTTGTGTTGACGCAGGGCAAGGATTATACGGGCCCGTTGCTGCTGTCCGAGTTTGGTGTGGGCCAAACTGGCGGGACCATTGACGGCGGCCTGTCGTCGGACGACAGCACCTACCTGTCGTGCCTGACTGAGTACATGGAGAGTAACGACAGTGATTGGGTGGTATGGGCATTGCAGGGTAGCTACTATGTGCGAGGCGGTCAGACAGACTACGACGAGACGTGGGGTCTGCTCAACCACGACTGGTCGGCGTTGCGCAATCCGCAGTTCCCCGGTCTTCTGGGAGGCATGTGGAACATGACGCAGGGACCATAGACGATGGGACGTTTGTGGAACTTGATTATATGGCCTATTTGGACGATGGTTGTGTTACCATATATAATGTCCCTCTTTATGAATGTTTTAAATCGGTGTGTATATGTGACTGTCTGGCTAATGAAGTTACCAAACAGATACCACGGGGCAGTAGCCATTGCAAGACAATCCCCCCAGGATACCTTTCAGGTTTTGGGATGCCGGTGAGCCTCAAAATATATAAGGCATAAACAAAAAGATACAAAACGAGATGTAAAAGAAAAAGCCCCCAACGTAAGTTATAGAACACTACGCATTATGGCAATAAACCGATGCATCACATGCAAACTCCCACCCCCGAACTTTTCCATCGGTGCACTCTAGCTCTCAGTCACCAAAAATCACAAGCCGTTCTAGGCTGTATCAAAGTAGTCGTCAATATCAATCGAGTCGCCGCCACCCATGTACAGCTCATCAAAATTAGTCGTCGGATCATCCACGAGACCTTCCATTCCATCATTGATGAAGCTGAAGAGGTCGTCGCCGTTGTCCACCGCACCAGTAGCATCTGCCCCTGCCGCTCCGGAATCTGGCATGAGAATGTCACTGGGGTTTTGCTGCGGCGGTTGAGGTTGCTGCTGCTGCTGCTGCTGCTGTTGCTGCTGCTGTAGTTGAATCTTCTTCTGTAGTTGGAGTTGCTGCTGGGCGGGAGTTGCTGTCGAAAAGTCCGTGTCCATCATGAGGTTCTGGGCTGCGTCTGCAGCGAACTTTTCCACGTCAAATTCGGAGTCATCGACTTGTTGATGCTGGGGCGGTTGGGGCGCCTGGGAGGGTTGCGAGGGTTGGGGCGCAGTTGTAGGTAACTGGGGTACTGGTATAGTAGTTTGCGCCGCCGTTTGCTGCGCTGGTACTTGCGGGGTTGGCTGCGGCTGCGGAGGCGGCGGTTGCGCCGGCTTTGCCTCGTCTCCTGGTCCAGCAGGAACAAGGGAGAACTGCATATTTGTAAACCCAAGATCAGCGTTGGACGGATCGTCACCTGAAGGCCCCGTAAGATCGAAAAAGTCGTCCATATTGATGTCATTTGACGAAGACTCCATTGCAGGCACGGGAGCAGCTGGGGTGGCAACTGGTGGTGCAGTCGTCGCTGGAGTGGGCTTCACGGGCGGCGCAGTTATGGGGGTCGGAATCTGTGGCGCCGGTACGGGCGTCGTCGACTTTAAGGGAGGTGTCGACCTGGCAGCCGCAGCCGCAGCCGCAGCCGCAGCAGCTGATTTTTTAGTCAGGACAGGCGATGTAGCAGTAACAGACGGTGAGGACGACGACGACGAAAGCGAGATGGCCTTGTTGGCGCCGCCGGCCGTGACGCCAGCTGCCGGTGTTGGTGTTGGTGGTTGCGAAGTCGATGCCTTTGTGACGGCCGGCGATCCGGCCACCGACTTGACCAGAACAGGCGACGGCACCTTCGCCGCCGCAGGCGAGGCAGTCGATCGAGACGCAGCCGGCGATGGTACTCTCATAGCAGCGGGCGATACTGTCCGCTTCCTAGCCGGCGCCTTGCTTGCTGCTGTTACTGCTGTCGCGGAAGCGGTGGAAGTGGCGGCAGGAGAAGCACCCGCTGTGCTGCCTGGTGTTGAGCCTGCTTTACCAGAAAACTGTGCAGGCCGGACAAGGGTCTCTTTCTTGACGGCGGGCGATTTGTTGGACAGTGCCTGCGGTGTCGGTGCTGTCGATTTATTCGAGGTGGACGCCTGCATAGACACGGCCCCTAATGGTACCGTGGATGCGGTGACTACAGGCGAGTCCAAATCCATATTCGGGAACGGCGCCATGGTGGTGCTGGCAGGTGTGCCGCCATTGGCATTGGCATTGGCTCCGTCCGTGGCCGGCTCGGACTTTGTTTTGACGGCGGCCGGTGTTGGTTCCTCCAAGTCGACATCCATCGCAGCTGCTGGTGCTTGTTGAAGGGCGGGAGTTCCACTTGACGATGATTCCTTCTTCGGGTTGGCGGCGGCGGCGGCCGCAGCGCTCTTTTGTGCGCGGAGGAGGTCGAGATCGCGGCGCAGCGTGGCTTTTGCGCGGAGCTGGTACTCGGTTAGCAGCGCTCGCACGGAAGAGTCATGCAAGGGCATACCAGTCCGAATCTGTACGCACAATGTCTGTCTCTATGCTATCGAGAGTCGAATTGAACTGCGTGTTCGCATCGCTGATCTTCGTGGCGTTGAGCGCGCCCACTACCTTGCGCCCATTCTTAGCTTGTGCGCGGATGGCTTTGCCAGCGTGGATAAGCTGCAACCAGGTAAAATCAACAAAAAGAGTCAGCCACGTGTCGCATAAAAGGACGCAAGAAGAGAAAAGGACGCATTGCCGCACCACTTCGCCAATCGTGTGCTCCAGCATATCGAGCGCCCCCTGGCTACGCGGCCCTTGTTGGGCCGCCATTGCAGATGGCAATGCCGGCTACTGCAGTCGATGGTGTATCTAGACACCGAATCGAGGAAGATGGCGAATCAATTGGGGGTCGTGTTGTGCGGACGGGGCCGTCGTGTGTCGTCGGCGTTGGTACGAGGACGCCGCAATCGATAAACAGAGTCGTGATGCACAACGGATTTTGCGGCTGGTGCATTTGGCGCGCCAGTTGCAAGGAGCCGCCGGCAGCTCCTTCCCCCGTGCGGAGACCCAAGCGGCCCAGCAGTAGCGTGGGAGATCAGTGTGCATACAGTATAAATACAGTGTGATATGTCACGCACTATATTAACAGTGAGCTCAGATCCACCGGTAGCTTCCGTCGCCTAAAATGCTCGCTAGAGCCAGAGGCTCTAACACTTAGGACACCCGATCTCCTATTATATCACTATTGGCCAGGCCAACAATAATAACAACGAGGCCCACTCCACACCGTTCTCCAAGCCATTCAGCCTGCAATTTGCGTTTTATGATAAGACCTGAACACCGACAGCGGCACTCTTGTCTCGAGAAGTCCCGTTCTTGGCAATAAAGACGACCCCAGAGAAGTTGATAAATGGGGGTCAAGCGGCAAGTACCTCAGGGTGGGAGCGAGGTGGACACAATAAAATTCTTGCCCACAGCAAGATGCAGTCAAGCTTACTCGTGCCTTTCTACACAGTCGTCTCGCAATCGGAGCGTGCGTGGACGGGACTGATGACGAAAGGTGCCCATGACGTGACCAGCGTGTTTATCTGCCGGGATCATCCAGCGCATCAGACCAGATGAACATGGCCAGCCAAGGTGTCTCGGGGGTCCTGGGCCATACCATACCTAATCCCCGGAGTACTCTTCCTTTGTAAGATTTCATATGCCCTTTGTCCCCTTCCAGGGCTAGGAAGGCAAGGCCCGGCCGCCGACAATGCAAGTTGACTACTTTGGGCGCTAAAGGGACAGAAAACGGAGAGCGGCCGTTTGACCTCGTAGAGGATTGGACCCCTACGTTGGCAGTCAAGCTCTAATTAGCTACGAGTGAGACACAAAACAGTCACAGCCCAGTCTCTAAGAAAGTGGGGGCATATGCAGGCCGCTCCGTGGGAAAATAAGGGGAACAAAAGACCTCCCACCGCATATAGGGCCAAAAAAAACTCAAGAGGGGCGCAGGAAAGAAAGTAGAAAGAGGCGGCAACCATGGAACGAAGCACACGAGAGATTGACTAGACTAGACCGGGATTCGTTTGGCACGGCGCATAACAGGCTTGTCCTCCAAACCTCTTCCTGCTGTCTGCCTGTCTGTCGTTGCCTTGTTGCCTGACCTTTGACGTGTCTGTTAACGTGAATTTTGAAGCAAATGTGCTTAGATGCATAGATGCATACCCGCCGCCTGGGGAAGGCGCCAGCTTCGTTGCTCGAGTCGTCCCAGGTACAGCAACACTCCGTAATACCTCATGCAACCTTCTGCTGGCCCTATATGTTGCATATTATTTGCGTCTTTACGGCGGGTGCCCATGTGCATACGTCAAAACTAGGTGTCGTCAGGGCCAGCTGTCTTCAACGGTCGCCACAGCAAGTCAGCTTCCAGCGCCGCTAGAAGCTCCACAGACGTCCTGCCCCTACTAACTCCTCAGCTCCCCACCACTAGCACCAGCGCGAAGCACGCTAACTGCGTCCCGCCCGGCACCATTACAGGGGGCTTTCCCTTTTTCCCTTTTGCTAAGATACTTTTTGCCCCTGACACCAACACCTGCCAGCCAGAAAACCGTTAGACTAGGTAATCCTTAGGACCCTTTGCTCCTGCTCTCGTTTTGCGCACACACGTAATTAATTAATTACTCCCCGTAAGGAGTAAATACACTCTGGTAGGACCCCCTCGCCTTCCCTCTGCCCAGCATCATCCAAACCCAGTGCTTGCTGGCCCTTTTGCCCACCTCTTGTTGGGTCTTACACCTTTTATAAGGATTTCAGTCGAAAATCACTGTCCCTTGCTCCTACCTTTCTTTTCTCTCGCTCCCCACCCTCTGTCTCCTCTTGCATCTTCTTCGTTTCCCTCCTCCGCCTTTTCTTTCCTCCTTTCTAAGCAACGAAATCTACGTCTTTAATTTTGTTTTGTCCGGCCCTGCTGCTTCGGTTTCTTTTCCCGCGGACTCGCGCACCCCTTTTCATTTTGCTGTCCCATCCTTGTTTCGTCTTTGTTGTTCCCTTTTTTTCTTCCTCTGACGAATTCGAACTTGTCTGTCGCCGCTTGTCTTGTCTGACCTATTCTCCTATCAACCTCTTCGCACTGCTTCCAGGTTTTTCTGTCCTGGTCCACTCAGCTGCTCCTTGTCTTTACACATCGCCTGTCCCTTGTGTCTGTTGGCTCTGCAGTTGCCGTCTCCTCTCTCCCTTCCATTGCATCACTCTCCTTGCTTTGTCGGCGTCGGCGTTCTTCTTCTCGCACTAGCTCCCAAGTGCCCGTGATACCTCGACTTCAAGCTTCCGGCTCCAAGATACAAGCTTTCCTTTGTTGCTCGTCCCTTCATCCAGGCTGTTCGGTTCTCGTAAGTTTACGCTTGATGGTGACATAGACGTCAACATTGTCCGAGCCTTGCGCGCCTCAGCGCTTATCACATCCGACCTCTCTGTGTGGCCTACTCATCATTTCTCTCTTCTTTTGTTGTCTTGCATTCCCACGCGACCTCGAGTGCTTTTTTGGCTAACCAACGTCAGTTTGTTTCAGTTTCCTTGTCGGTCTCAGAAGCTTCGTGTCTTATACCCCAGCTCCTCTTTTCAGCCTTGTCGCTTTTTCGAACGGATCTTTTCATCTTTGCTTCCTTTACGATTTACGTCGACTGTCGAGCTTTTGTTCTCATCTACTATCTCACGAATTTTACGAACCCGTCCTTTAACGACTTGCATTTGTCAATTCATACCCGTTCACGATGGCCGACACCGCTCCGTCCCAGCAGAACAACGGCCAGAATGGCTCCAACCAAGGCCACATGGCCCCCGCGCCGCTCCACATTCCTCAGAACAACAACCCTATTCCGACTGCCATCACCTCGCCCATTGGCGGCGACAAAAGTGGCATGATGTCCCCCACCAGCGCCGGCGCGTTCTCCCGCCGCTCGGCCCCTGAACCCAACAAGCGGGCGCTCTATGTCGGCGGTCTCGACCAGCGGGTGACTGAGGATGTCCTCCGCCAGATCTTCGAGACAACTGGCCATGTCCAGAACGTCAAGATCATTCCCGACAAGAACGTGAGGCAACCCAATCTTCTTCGTGGGGCACGGGAGATATTCGTTTGCTAACAATAGCCAGGCCAAGGGCTTCAACTACGGCTTCATCGAGTACGACGACCCCGGCGCAGCTGAGCGCGCCATGCAGACCCTGAATGGCCGCAGAGTTCACCAGTCGGTACGTGCGACACGGCATATGGAAATGCGAAAAAAAAAAAGAAAAAAAAAGAAAATGGAAACGAGTGTGTTGGTGTGCTCGTGCGGAACTGACCTCGGTTTGATATAGGAGATCCGTGTGAACTGGGCCTACCAGGCCAACTCGACGGGCAAGGAGGATACCTCGAGCCACTTCCACATTTTTGTCGGCGACCTGTCCAACGAAGTCAACGACGAGATTCTTACGCAGGCTTTCGCCCAGTTCGGCTCTGTTTCGGAGGCACGTGTTATGTGGGACATGAAGACGGGCCGGTCGCGTGGCTACGGCTTTGTTGCCTTCCGCGATCGCCCGGAAGCCGAGAAGGCTCTGAGCAGCATGGACGGCGAGTGGCTCGGCTCTCGCGCCATCCGCTGCAACTGGGCCAACCAGAAGGGCCAGCCGTCCATGGCCCAACAACAGGCCATGCAACAGATGGGCATGACCCCCACCACGCCCTTCGGCCACCACCACTTCCCGACCCACGGTGTCAATAGCTATGACATGGTGGTGAACCAGACCCCGGCGTGGCAGACGACGTGCTATGTTGGCAACCTGACGCCTTACACGACCCAGAACGACCTGGTGCCACTGTTCCAGAACTTCGGCTATGTGGTGGAGTCCCGGTTCCAGTCCGACCGTGGTTTTGCTTTCATCAAGCTCGACACTCACGAGAATGCCGCCATGGCCATCTGCCAGCTGAGCGGCTACAATGTCAACGGTCGTCCTCTGAAGTGCAGCGTAAGTAGTACAGTTGGAAACTAAGACATTGACAAAGTGATGGACGGCTAACATGTGTCGAACAGTGGGGTAAAGACAAGACTCCCAACGCCCAGGGTGGATTTGATCCTTCGCAGGGCCAGCAGCAGCAGCAGGCGTACAGCCCCCAGAACGCCCAGGGCCCTGGTCCCTACCCCGGCACGCCGACGCAATACTTTCCCCAGTACGGCGGCATGAGACACAACGGTGGCGGCGGTCGCCAATAGAATTCGGCGAAGCGCTTGTAAAGTCCCGCAGTTGTGATGAAATCAAGCCTGCCCTCGGAACGCTCGATGTGGAGGGCATGCCAGCGAGGACGATCGATCTCAGTTAACAGTCCAGCGGCCAGGGCGCTCTTTTAAGTACCCTCTTTACTCTCGGGAAGAGCTATATGTTGACGCCAATGTTGCTTATTAAGAAAAAAAGTCCACTTGTTGTCAGTGTTTGACTTGACACCTTGCACTGCTTTCTGCCCTCTTCATTAGGACTGTCTTCTTTAGGAGTAGGGGTAAAATTCGGCTGTATTGTTGCGCCCCCTCTGCTTTCTCTCATGATGTCGTCTGTCTTCACATTATT
The DNA here is from genome assembly GCF_000820605.1 of Sporothrix brasiliensis 5110. Lineage (NCBI taxonomy): Eukaryota > Fungi > Ascomycota > Sordariomycetes > Ophiostomatales > Ophiostomataceae > Sporothrix > Sporothrix brasiliensis. The sequence goes on along the minus strand of NW_024467139.1, from coordinate 4,746,246 downwards.
TGTTTTTCGTTACATTGTCTTGCCAGGGCTTTTTTATCCACCTGCTACTTCCGTGTTCTTTCCTTGTTCAATCAAAAAAATGTTGTCGGATTCCCTTCTCGGCAGCTTTCCGCGGGCCGGCCCATGAAGCCACCATGGATCTCTTCTTATGCTTTTCTTTTCTATTTTTTCTTTTTTTTTTTTTTTTTTTTTTTTTTTTTTTCAACTTCTAGTCTTTTTTTCCATTGAGTTTTTGTCTCTGTCTCTGTCTTTCTTCCCACCAAGTTTCGCTATGAATTTTCAAAAATGATGTCTTCAAATCGTTTGCTTAGCATGTTGGACCCCATGATTAAAAGTATTAGGCCATGCTTTCTTCCTCCATTTCTCGCTCTTCCGTCATTTTGTCCGCTCTAGTTACCACGTCTTCTGTCATACTGTCATGATGTTACGATCTCTGTATCGTCACTTTCACGCCCCTTTAATTAACCGGCCATCTGATTAATTCGTCTTCTTCTCTGTGAGCTTTTACCGTCAACATGTTTTTGCCCCCGTCCGCCCGTTCTTCTCGAATGATAGACGAAATGCCAAGTACCAGCATCCTTCTTTCTGTATCATATCTCGAGCGTCCACCCTCTCTTTTTCTTCTCTTTGTGCGTACGGCCACTCTCCTTCTGTCGTTTCGCCTGTTTCCTTCTCGTGTTGTATAAATTCCGCATCGTCTTATTCCGCTGTGTCAACATTTTTAGATGGAGACGTGGGATGTGCGAATTGACTGGAGAGGGTATTCATGTGTGCTCGGAGACGGTCGAATATCTCGGTCGGGGTATTTGTGGTGTGGAGGAAGGTTCGTAGCCCGCGGTTCTGAAGGTACGAAACCAGTGCACTCTGTCTCGACATAATGTGAGCAGTGGGTTTCGCCTCACGAGGGAATGTCAGGACATCGCGTGACGGTTGGTGACTGGTTCATTTTGTATCTTGCAATCTTCAGCAAGCCTGTGTGTGCGAGGCTGAATGATCTGCAGTGGAGATGGGTCAGGTTCACTTACACGAGTTTGCTCCGCTCGTGAAGAGCCCGAATCCCGTTTGCTGCTGTTTGCTGTTACTTTCTCGCCAGTTTCATGCTTCGTTGCTCGGTTGCAGTTTCTATCATTTGGAAAAGAGTGATTTTCCGTGCAATTAATTTTCTTTCAGGTCTTTTCAAATATTGCCTGAAAAATGCCGTCTGTCAAAGAACTTCCTCGCTCCCCAAATGCTCGTCACTCATCATAAAAACATATCAACATCGTTGGTCCCCTTTGCGTCCTGCCAAAAAAGTATCATAAATCCCATCATCACAAATAAACCAATCCCAATGTTTGTTTTCCAACTTTTGTCTCTACAGCAGCCATCTATACAAACCTACGCTCATTCAACTCCCAACTCAATTCACAAGAAAAGCAAAAGAAACAATTATTTGCTGGTGTCGACGACGTAGCGGCCGACAACCTTGCCTGCGTGCATGAGCTCGTAGACCTTGGACAGCTCGCTGAGGCCAACGGTCTTGTAGGGAGCCTTGATCAGGCCACGGGCGAAAAAGTCAATGGCCTCGGCGGTGTCCTGGCGGTTTCCGACGTAGCTGCCCTTGATGGTGACCATACGGACGACGGTCTCGAAAACGGCGGCCTTGACGTAGGCATTGGCCGGCAAACCAATGCAGACGACGGTGCCGTGGGGGCGAACGTACTGGGTAGCCTGCTGGAAGGGCTTCTCAGCTACAGCCAGGACGATGACAGCCTGCGGACCGTGGCCGTCAGGGGTGGCGGCCTTGACGTCGGCGACGACGTCCTTGCTCTTGGTGAAGTCGACAAAGGTATGGGCGCCCAGAGACAGGGTGTTGTCGCGCTTCTCGTCGCCGCCGTCAATGGCAATGACGTGCAGGCCCATGGCCTTGGCGTACTGGATGGCCATGTTGCCGAGACCGCCACCGGCACCGACAACGGCGACATACTGGCCGGGGCGAGCGCCCGACTCCTTGAGGCCCTTGTAGACGGTGATACCGGCACACAGGACGGGAGCAACGGCCTCGAGGTCGACGTGCTTGGGGATGCGGGCAACGTGGTCGGCGTTGGCAACGGCGTACTGCTGAAACGAGCCGTCGACGGTGTAGCCGGAGAGCGTGGCCTTCTCGCAGAGGGGCTCGTCCATTTGGCGACAGAACGAGCACGACAGGCACGAGCCGTTGATCCACTTCACGCCGACGTGGTCGCCAATTTCGACATCCTTGACCATCTCGCCGCGGGCAACGACGACGCCGGCTCCCTCGTGACCACCGACCAAGGGCAGCTTGGTGGGCAGGGGCCAGTCGCCCAGCATGGCGTGCAGGTCGGTGTGGCACACGCCGGAGTACTTGATGTTGATCAGGACCTCATTGGGGCCGGGCTTGCCAACGGGGATCTTCTTGTAGACGGGGTCTGTCGACGTGGGTTAGTGACCAGGCCTCTTTTTGAAACTGAATTGGAGCTCCCTGTGGGAGGACAAGGCGCGGATGAGGTGCACAAAAGAAGCTGGACTCACTCTTGCCGGTTTTCTCGACGACCTGCGCCCACTGCTCAGTCGGGATAGACATTGTGGTGGTTTGGGTGGCAGAAGAATCGGTATTTTGAGGCGAGGAAGATGGTACGTGAAGCTAGCTTGGATTTGGTAGCTGGTTGATGGTAGTGCAGAGGTGGTGAGAGTGTTTAGGTCTGCATAATAAAGAAGCAGAACCTCCTTCAAGCGGCGGCGAGCTCGACTATATATACTTGGGAGCCGGAGCGTGTTTAAGACGCCTCTCCGTGTTTCCGTGCGAGCATGGGAAGCTACGACTACGACCATCCACTACGCAAAATAGAGGAGCTTCAGAGGGGCAACAAACTGAAGGAGCGACCATGACGGGCACCACTGTTCAAGGTCGTTTCCTAAACAGGGAGAGCCGGCAGGCATGGTTAACACAAGATGGGGGAGGAAGGCGCAAAGGAGAAACGGAGGTGAAAGTGGAGCGGAAAGAGCAAGCATCTCGTGATGAGGGGCAACCAGAAAAAAGGATAAATGAAAGGGGAAATAAAAAGAGTGTGCTCTCGCAGATGCAGCCTCCAATTGGGGAGAGGACGGTCGAACGGGCTGTAGAGCTCTAGGTGCGGAACGTATGACGGCGATGGACGTCGAGCTCCAATCTGCGGCGTGTTTGCAGGCGCCAAGGCGACGAGGTCAGGAAGATGTTCGGGCTGACATTTCTCAGGTCCGCAGTTAAGCGCACTCCTAAGCACCAATGCAGCATCGCCTGTATATCTGGTCGCAGGAAAGCACTTTGTTTTCTGGGGGGGAGAGCAATGCCGCCAGTTCCTTTACTGCGGCGGCCTTATCCATCGCTTTCTCCCTCTTGCCCGCCATGTGACGATATCACTCGATTTTCGCCGTTGTCGCATCGATAACATGAGCTCGGGTGCAGTATCGCCGCAGAGCCCCCGACAGCTCTGCAACACCATGATGCTTTTCCCTACGCACTGCTCCGACTTTCACAGGACTATGCCAGCAGACGTTGGCTCCAGAATGGAAGTACAGCCAACTCATAGCGTGGCATCTCTCCTTCTCCTTTGTTTCGAATTCTGCCCGGCAGTGCCAAGCGCTTGGAGAGGTGTGACGGGCTACATACGCGATCCCTTACTGAAAAAGAAAGCAAGAAAATGGCCAGGCCCGACTTGCAAATTGTGACACTGTAATTACCGTTGCTAATGCTACCTTTCCTGCACAACGCCACCCGCAGTCTCGGCTAACTAACAGCTGATTCAGGGCGTGGTGTGTTTTCTGATGCCTCAAATCTCCCCATTTTCCCTTCCTACTGCCATACCCCGTTTCCGGGGCCAGACTTTGCACATATGCCCTTTCATCAGCCCATCAGTCCAATCAACGGCCGGACTCCCCGTCAGCCCTCTTGCATGGCGGTCCCGCCACCACCAGGGCTGGACACGGGGAGCATGTACACTCAATGAGCAGGATCGATGGAAAGACTGACCATGTCGTGTTACGTCTTGGGATAGCATGCGAAAGGGGGACTATTAGGAGAGGAGCAGCTGCTTGTTTTCTCTCAACAGCCAACCCAACGAGTCGGTACCATGAGCTCTATCTAGTTTGTCGGCCTGTCTGATATGTCTTTTCGTGCGTCACTCGTTCGAGACCACTGCGCGGGAGACGGCCTTGTATTGCTGCGGCATGTCTTCTCCAACATTGCGGTTCCGCTCACACAACTCCTCTCCGGTCCAAACGGGACCCCGCAACTAACAAAACATCGGTAGCCGCTTCTGATCATCGCCTCAAAAAAATTGGAGATACGTTAACCCTTTCCTCAGGGACGAACGCACGAGGCCGCCACAAAGCCCTTCAGGCGCAGCGGGGAAGCTGCAAGTGACACAGCAGGTCAAGTGGAAAAAGAACTGACAATCACAAAGACGATACGTGAAAAGATGTGGCAAGATATTTTGGTGAGTGCTGTCTGTTCGCCAAAAGAGAACAAGAAAAATCCGACGTCTGGGGTAGAGGAACTGGCCAATAATTAAACCTCACAATCTATTGCCCTTCTAGACATTTTCCAGAAAATGCACAGCTTTCTCACTACACCGGGCGTCTGGCTTAGGGGCATGTAAAAGGAATAATACATCGTACGGAGAGCTAATGTACACCGTACTCCGCACTTTGTGCGGTCAATGGTGATGACGATTAATCCTTCGGGCTCCTTTCCCCGGACTACCTGCACCCTGTGTATATTGCTATGTTCGCTCTGACAATCTGATATGCGCTTCACCATGCGTGGTACCTCAGTGTGTTTTCCTCCGCGTTCTTTCCCCAATTGTTTCCTTGTCGTCGCCTCTTCCATCCTACCCGCAAATCTCTTGTTCCGCCCGACCCTGCGGATCCGTTCCACGCCAACGAAACATATAAACGCAGGAGGAAGCATACCGAAGCTATAAAATTAATTACGGGATGGGGCAAGGGAAGGAATAAAACAGGAAGCCGGGGATGAGGAGATTCGAGGAAAAGCGGAAACATATCTCGATGTATAAGTTTATTATCATTGATTTTTTAAATAAGTAACTGGATTGTGCACCAATACGGGGCAGACACATATCAATTATGCGGATACAAGATTCCGCAGCATAGCATGCTTGAAATCTGAAGAAGAAAAACGGGCATCTCCGTAAGCAACGGGAACTCGTTCCACAGCGACAACAGGGAAGTCTTGAGAACGAGGTTACTGCGTTCCCTGGACCTTTTCTCAGAGTAAAGTGGCGATGATTCTTTGCTGGGAAAGTGCGGTCCACAAGGGTTGGCCGACAAGCCGACTTACACCAGAATTTTGAACGACACAAACTAAGCACGTTACAAGTCTACACAAGGCTGCCATCAAAAGGTGGCTGCAGCAATCAACCGACGGCACACAGTCCCTATCGAGCATGCAAAGAGTAGCAAGAGTAGGGATAACTTGAAATGATATCACATCTGGTCTCCGAGCTGAGCACTGGCACGGAAAAGAGCACCTCCAGCCTTCTCCTTGTATCTTTTCTCTTTGCTGGTGCACTTTCCGTAATGTTTCTTCCACCTTTTCGCATTGTAGCTGTCGTTGTTTGCTATTCTACACGTCGCCTGGGCCGTTCCCCAACCAAGACCCCTTCGTATCCGTTTCGACATTCCCGCGGCCATATTTTGGGGACCCTGGATCTCCTCTGAGGTTCCTTTTCGCATCAACAAAAGCATCCCCTCTGTCTCCCATTTATGAGCCGCCGGGACCACCCAGAAGGGCAAACCTCCGGACAATGCTAGGTCCGTACTCTTCGTACTGTTGGTGAGGTTAGCTGAGACACGAGACGCAAGAAACAATCGACACGGCTGCGCGAGATCAAGACCGATGTCGAGCCGAAGCCGGAAAACGAAAGCCAGACGAGAAGCATATGCGACGGCCAGCAATGGGCCCGACACGAGACTATGAGATAAACTTACTTCAGCCTTCGTGTGGCAGTACGACCGGAACTCGGGCGTCTGGCCGAGCAGGCTGCCACCGAACCAGGGGCCGTGCCGCTGCCGCTTGTGCGTAATGACCTGGACCTCCAGACCACCGCTCTTGGCGCCGTGGCTGCGCACCTCACTTGCCCGGATGCGCGCGTCGACGAGCTGCTTGATGTCGCGCTGCAGCCGCCGACCAAAGTCCTTGTACAGCGTGCTGCCACCGGACAGCACAATGTTCTTGTACAGACCACGCCGCACGTCGATGGGCGACGACTGGATCACGCCGTCCACCACCACGGGCAGGGGGGTGAGGAAATCGGAGCTGTAGATCTCTGGATTGAAGAAAATCTCAGGCGCCAGGAAGCGCTCGTACCCAACGTCCACCGACACCTTGCGGCCGCCCGCGAGGACAGCGGCATGCTTGGCAAAGCGCGACGAGTCCCGGTCGTAGCGCGCAAACTCCTTGACAATGTCCGGGCACACGTAGCAGTACTCCTCCTTGATCTCCTGGGCCGTCTTGAGAGACGAGTCTGGCTCGCCGCGGTCGCGCAGCAGGGACTGCACAAAGTATGTAATGTCGCGACCGGCAATCGGAATCGACTTGATCGAGGAGCCGATGACGTAGCCCTCGGCGACGGGGATGACGTGCGTGACACCGTCACCGGAATCAATGACGGTACCCGTAAGCGAACGGTCGGTCACCTTGGACGACGTCCACGAGGCTGCCAGCGCAAGCACGGCCTGCACAGCAATGTAGAGACCGGCACAGTTGAACGACTCGAAGAAAATCTCGGCCGTGTTTTCGCGGTTCTCGGGCGGGTTCAAGGGCTGCGGGGGTCAGAAAATGGCACATCTACTGCGTGAAAAGAAAACTCATGGTGCGCATCGTCCATATATGGGACAGTCATATGTGCCATGGAGGCTGGAAGGTACATACCGGCTCGGTGAGAAGGAAGTAGTGGTCCTCAGGCTCGACGCGCAGGTACTTGAAAATGGAGTTGGACCAGAAGCGCTCCATGTGATCCTGTTCGGTTTCGTCAGCCCACGTTCTCCCTACAATCCCTCCACAGCGTGCAGCATCCGCCGCCCCCGTGCCTTACCCAGTTTTCTATCTGACCGTGCCGGATAGGGTAGTGCAGGCCATAGCCAGGTCCGGACGACGCCGAAATCGCCTCGTCGCCGATGAAGTAGTCCAGGTCCTCCGTACCCCGCTTCGCCTGCAGGTGACCGCCAGGGCCGGCGCCGCCGGTCAGGAAGGACGGCTTGTTCGCGACAGACGGCCGGCCAGCACCGGTACCTGCGCTGCCTGCACCGGACTTTGTTGCAATCGCCGTCGGGAACACGAAAGAGGGAGAGTCGTTACCGGCGAAACCTGAGCGGAGACATCGTCGTTAGCGGTTCATGGTCCGTAAACCCGCTGTTGATCGCTGCGCGAGGCAACTAGGCAGCAGCTCGAGGAGCATCGCGATGCATACTGGAACCTACCAAGCTTCGAGAAACCGGTGCCGCTGCAGATCAGAGAAGACGTGTTAGCAACGCAAACAATGAAAGAAGACGGTCACGCCTGGAATTGGAAGATTCTCGGAGCCAATGCGATAGAAGCCGGCCGCAAGCCGCTCAAGCCGTTGAGCTAAACGAGAGGACGACTGACCATGCCGGAGTCGCAGAGGGGGGGCAGGAGAGGGATTGGCGCATACTTGTCCATGACAACGGCCGGCGTTTGGTTTGCCATTGTTGCGGTTTGAAAGACGAACAGAAGGGCCGCGGATCAGCAGCTCTCCTTGCGACAACGTGCGGGTTTGTCGGGAAAAGAGGTGGAGAGGAGAGGTGATGACGATGTAGGAAGTTGGGAGCGTCTGCGGCGACCCGTCGACCGTGTGGCTGTGGTAGGTGGTTGGCGGGGGTGAGGGGCGCCCCTGCTCACTGGTGCCTCCTGCTTAAACGGGGCAGCTTACGCCTAGCATCGTGCCAAATGTCAAAGTGCGCTAATATGGTCACGTGCATATCGTTGGATACAGGCTTCTGTATTTTCTCGCCTTACATAATCTCACAACAACGACCTCGACGTCGGCGGCAACTTTCTCCAAAACAAACTCGACTAGAACATACATTGGGGCTCAGGGACAGGCCGGGGAGGAATACTTGAAAGAGAGACAGAAATGGCCTAGATGTCCATGGAGACATACGTTGTTAAATGAGGCCATTGTGGCAGGGGAGATCTATACGTTCGTTCCTTCCTCTATTTCCTCCCGTAGAGATTGCTCCAGGAAACCACATTGCTGAGCTCTATCTCAAATGCGACGAACGAAGCCCGCCATTCTCCGCCGTGACTTCTTTTCCTACCACGGACCTACACATAATCTACTGACCCCTCTTTCTTGCCCGCCCGTCGCGCCTTCTCTTTCCTCGCTCGTTGCAGCGTTTGGGTAGACAAGGCAATCACGCGTCAGCCGTGACCGGACTTCTGCATGACGAGAGGCAAGGCGTGCGTCTCAGTCACCATCCTCCTGCCAACGATACCTTGCACTCCTACTCCCCCTTCATCTTGTCCACTCCACGTCGTGCTTCGTCTCTTTGTGAGATTAGTATCTTCTCCCTGGCGACCTTTCGTCGTTTCGTCTGTCCACGCTTCCTTGGCTATTCGTTCATCCCTAGATCACATTGGATTGAGGTCTATCTACACCGCTCCCTCAGTCTTGGCTCAACTTTGTTGTTTTTGGAACAGCTTTATTGGTCATTTTTAAATTCTCTTTTCTTTTTCCCTAAGTCAACGCTACTCCTACGAGGTTCCTGTTTTGCTGGATACATCCCCAACGACCCACTAGTCACTCTTCATTGAGGGCCTTCTCGCAGCCAGCCCTCTGTCTACAGCGCCACACAAGATATTGCTCTACGTCACCTGCTAGGACTGCTACTCTGTTCCTCCTTGTCGACCGCTTGTGTAGATGAATCCGCAAGCAATTTCAATGGGACATGGCAAACTAGGGTCCCCCGTCGACAATCAACAGCCCCAGACCGACCACTCGGCCGAACACCACATCGACATCATGACTCCTTCTTCTAGTCCATTTCCAAGCCTCAGTCCTTCTCCGGAAAGCAGTTGTGACAGAGACGAACTCTTGTCAGTGCCGGGTTTTGACGTCGTTGGTGCAGCAGAGGACCGTCGTCACAACGCTGTGACGGCAAATCCAAGATTCGATCCTGGGCTTGCCTCCTCGTCTACAGATGGACCGCTGCCATCCAACAAATTGCCGAGTCCGGACGCAGCCGTCTTTGCTTCAGCAACAGACGGGCTCACGGAGCGTTTGTTCCGTTCCAAGACAAAGGGTCCCATTGCGGCTATTTTTATCCATGCCGGCGCCGGCTTCCACAGCACCACCAACGAGCACGTGCATCTAGAAGCGTGCAGCGAGTACGTTCATCTCCCCCCGATTTAATCCAGATATGCATTTTCATCAACCCTGTCTCCCTCACACTGACTGTCGTTAGAGCTGCCCGCCTGGCCATGAAATTTCTCAAAGCCGGAGGCACCGCTGTTGACGCGGTCGAGGCAGCAATCAAGTGCCTAGAAGACAAAGAGATCACCAATGCCGGCTACGGAAGCAATCTCTCCATTGACGGTGTTGTGGAGGGTGATGCAACTATTGTCGACCATCTTGGCCGCAGTGGTGCCTGTGGATCCGCCCAAAGTATGGTGTCTAGGACATGCTCTTTCGCAAGGCTCTCGTCATCTTGCTAACCCGTTCCCTTGCCGTCTCTAGTGATCAAGAATCCAATCTCGCTGGCCCGTCTGATCTATGACCGAAGCAATATCCCCTTGTCGCTGAGGCGTATACCGCCAAATATCCTCGTCGGCCATGGTGCGGCTCAGTTTGCACAGGAGCACGGCATGCGTCTTATTCCACACCAGCAGCTCATCTCCAAGGGCGCCCAGGACCGTTTCTATCGCTGGCGCCAAGATCTAATCAATGCCGAAGAGGCAGCTATCCGGTGCAGCCTGGCTTCTGGCGCTGCCTCAAAGTCCCGAGTCGATCCACAATCTGTTCCTGGCGGTCCTCCCGGTGCCTGTCCTGGCATGAAGTCAGTACAAAACGCACAACAAATCGCAGTGTCGGGGCCGACCGTTACGGCCTCGATTACGAGCGGTAGCTCTCAGCCACCTGACGACGGCCGGCCAGCTGGGCACCTACCAGCCTATGGCAAATATACCCAAGCGTCGCTGGGAACCACGACTGTCAAAACAGAAACCTCGTCGTCCACTGCGGCTGGGAAGGTAGAAGCCTGGCCTGCTAGGAACCCGAAGTCCAGTCACAAACGATTTCGCCTGGGTGATTATGACCTATTCAGCAATGATGAGGCAGCCACCCGCAGAAAAAGACGAAGCAGTAGCGGCGGAGACGGAAGCTTCGCGGACGAGCCAGTACACAAGCTCCCGTCGATCTCGGGCGCCATGTCCCATCCCCTTGACCATTTTGCCGAAGGTACCGCTGCGGACGAGTACGCGGCCGGCAACCCATTTCGATATGCCGAGATCGGACTCCACGACAACGACACGGACATCATCACTGACACTATCGGTGCTATTGCAATTGATCTCCGCGGCAACATCGCGGCTGGCTCGTCGTCGGGTGGCATCGGCATGAAACACTCGGGTCGCATCGGACCCGCGGCCCTAGTAGGCATTGGCACGGCCGTAATTCCCGCAGATCCCAAGGACAGCCGAGGTACCTCCGTGGCAGCCGTCACCAGCGGGACGGGTGAGCACATGGCCACCACGATGGCATCACACACCTGTGCCCAACGCCTCTACCACGGCAACCGCCGGACCGACGGCGGGTCGTTTGATACTGAATACGACGATGATGCGATCATGAAGTCGTTTGTGACAGACGACTTTATGAACCACCCGGGCGTTCGCAACCAAATCTCTGGCGGTGCCATTGGTGTCATGGCGGCAAAAAAGACCAACAGAGGCGTCTATTTCTACTTCGCCCACAACACAGACTCGTTTGCCTTGGCTTCTTTGTCGTCAAACGAGGACGACCCGCTGGTGGTCATCTCTCGGCTGGGTCCACGGGAAAGCGTTGCTAGGGGCGGTCGCAAGATCAAGCGCAACTGAGAGTCCGTCTGCCTACGACGTGGTGAGAATGAGCTGTGTATACTTGGCATTATATTGGCCCTTTGCGTTCGTGCGACGAAAGGCGAGTATGTGATTTGGCACAGGCCGAAAGGCCAGTAGGCTTCCCGGGACAATTGGTCTGTTGACCCCTTTTCTGTTTTGCTACATTCTGCTGTTTTATGTCCTCTTTCTCTTCACCTAGACCCTAGATATCCTCAAGTAACGTTGCGTTTTATTAGTTGGAATGAATAAGAATTATTGGTAAAGGACAAAGTCATTTTCAAACTCAAATCGTGACGTTCTATAAAATATAGTTTTTTTTTTTTAAAAAAAAACGTAAAAAAAAAGAGTAAAAACACAATCAGAACATAGTGAACGAAACCTAAACTTTGCAAATCCATACAACTCTGGATGCAATTTTGTATGACCAGTCCCCGCGCAATGCATTATAATTTAAAACTGAAATCCCAAACGCCAGATTGTATTTTCGTAGCCACCGGAGCCATCCGACCCATGGGAAGAATAAAAAGTAAACAGCAAGTCAGGCTATGCATACTAGGCGAAAGGCCCATCACGAGGTCATGGGTGTTCCGACTGTGCTGCCAGTCTCTTCGCGGCCACCAGCGGCGCCACCCAGCCGCTTCTTCTTCTTCTTCTTCGGACGCGGCACCACGGCCGGTTTTGCACCGTAGGCACCTAGTCGCAGCCGTGACCCACACGTTAGGCACTCGGTTGTCGGTGGACCGCCGGCTGTCTCGTCGCCGGCGGGTGCTTCGGGCACTTCGCAAAAGATGCTTAGGCAGATGCTGCACACGAACCCAGTGTCGACAACACGCCGGTGGCAGAAGCACGCGGCGCGGAAGTCGACCGCATCAGCACTCGGGGGCACGAGCGCGTTGGCCACGTCGCGCGCCGAGGCCGCGCTGAACCCCAGCATCAAGTACGCCAACAGGCCCTGCGTGTGGAGGCCGTGGCCGTCGGCGCTGTCGCTGGGCGCTGGCGGTGCCAGGAATGTGCCGCGAGTGATGAAGGCGGCCTGCTGTAGGAAGGTGGCTGCACCGCGCAGGGCCAGAACGTCAATGGCGACACCGGCGTGGGCGGCGGCAAAGACGGCGTTCATCGTCGGAATGTACTGCGCCGGGGACGAGTCCGACACAGAGATGACGAGGATGCGGGCATGCAGGCCAACATCGTCTGACGAGGCGCTGCCGTCGCCCTTTGTCTTTCCGTCGCTGCCGGGCGCACTTCCTGGCCCGCCTCCCACACCCTTGCCGGCACTGCCACTGCTGCTGCCCTGTTGGCCAGACGGCCTTCCCTTGCCGTCCGCCGCCGCCGCCGCTGCCGGGATCAGGATGGCGGTCTTGTTGATGTGTGCGAGGGCGAGTGTCAGGGCACCCGATAGCAGGGTTGTAGTCTCTTCGAGGTCGCGCTCGGTGGTGCTGGTGACGAGGTCGTGGACGGATTTGAGGACGGTGGTCTCGATCTCGCGGAACTGTGGGAACTTGTTGGCAGAGGAGGGCACGGTCTGTGGTATGTTGCTGCCGTTGCCGTTGCCGTTGCCGTTGCCGTTCCCGTTGCCATTAGAATGCGTGTTTCCATTGCTGTCGGAGTCGGTCATGGGTACATCGTCGCTGTCACCACCATTGGCGGCTGCCGCCGCTGCCCGTCGTGCTTTCGTGGCCGCCGTAGCTGCGGCCGCCGTTGCTGCCACTTCCTGGGGCGACGGATACAGCCATATAGCCCTGTTGCTATGCGAGGCAATGACGGCGACTTGGTTGGTGCTCCCAAGGGCCAAATGTGAGTTGGCAAAGACGAGGATGTTGGCGATGGCCTTGCTGAGTGGCAGAGTATTGGCCAGCGCGGCCCAGGCGCGCGGGTTCGTGTCGAGGACGATAGTCAGAAGGGCCGGGGTCTCGGCCGACGCAGAGACCTCGTAGTGGGCAGACGCATCGACGGCGTCCATGGCGGGCGGCTGGCCGCTCTGTGTGGCCTATTCGTAAAGGCTCAGAATATGTATTCTCATCATCTGGGGACACAACGAGTCGACGGCAGTCGCTTATGTGGCCCCTGGGGAAGAATATAACGTCAAAAAAGGTTTAGGAGTCCGACCAAGGGCCTCAAGCAGCTGCGATCTGAGATACAAGGGGCAGCTGAGAGACGCAGACGACGAGGCAAAAATGAACGTTGACTACTGTGATGATACTAAGCGATGCGCTCAAGCACTAAAAACGACAGAGCCAAGGGCTTCCAAGTTTCGCCAGGCGCAGGCAGCCTACTGTTGACCATCTATCCCCACGTGATTGCCCCACGCAGTTCTACTTCTTTGGGCTGTGAAGCTACTATGTAGCTTTGGCCCCTCCAACCTCCAATCCAGCTTCGTTTTTGTATCTCGATAAGAGACGCCACCAATGCACAGCATCAACACGCCAGTCCTGACGCGATTATGCGCCCCTGCTAACCGTTTGGCGTATGGGACATTGGAGGGGCGCTAGAGAAAGCTCTATCAGTCGTCGGCCCACACAAGCAGCGTCATTGGTGATATGACTGTATCGCCTCATCTCGACAGGCTTTTCTTCCGTTTTCTGTTGTCAATTTCTCAATATTTCTTGTTCTCAATTTGTCTCCTCTTTCATTTCGTCAGTCATCCTTAGTCTTCGTTTTGTTTTGATCTTGCTGTCAATCACATTGCCATTTTCGTTCGCATTGGGAACTACACTGTGTTGCTGGAGAGGTCTTACAAATCGGCCCAGGCCATCGCATTCTCCCCCGACTGAGACGAGCTCCAGCATCCACCAACCACAATGGCTGCCGCTCCCAGCACAGATGCGGCTGCTGCCACGGGCAGGGCTTCGTCGCCGACCCAGACGTCCGAGCTGTCCCGCGAGGACCAGACACTGCTCCTGTTTGCTGGGCTCATGGAGGGCGGCAAGGAGGACGACGAGACCGTCCGCGACCTCGACCGCCTGACCAAGGTGCTCAATGACGATGTGGAGGCCACCAAGAATGGCGAGGCATCCATTTGCAAGCTCATTGACTCCGACTGCGCCGACACGCTACTCAGCTACCTCGACATGCGCCAGCCTGATGTTGTGCGCGGTCACGCCACGCTGACCACGTCGTCCTATCTCAAAGCGGCTGGCGACGACGGTGCTCAGAAGCTGACCGAGTTCTTTTACGACCGGGTCAAGCGCGGCACCTATGACGACTACATTGTGGCCTTTTGCGTCGCCGCCGCCGTGTTCCCCATCGTGCCGGACCTGACGGCGCAGATGTTTTTGGGCGAGGGCTTTTTGCCCAGCCTCGGCCCACTGATGCGCCGCAAGTGGAAGAGCCGCAAGGTCGAGACAGCCTGCCTCGACATGCTCAATGTGGCGTGTATGAACGCCGCATGCCGCGAAGCAGTGCAAAAGTACTGCGTCGAATGGCTCGAGGAGATTGTCGACCAGGACCCCGACGATGTGGTTAAGGACATGTTCGCGGCCAATCCCGACGGCAGTCTCGGCGAGGGCTCGATTTCCATGCGCCGCCACTCGCGCCAGGTTCAGAATCTGGCGGCTGTGATTCTCGCGAAGCTCAAGGTATCATTTCGTTTTTTCTTCCATGATTAGTCTCATACGTTACCGCATGCTCCTTGGCTTCAAATCTAACTAACTCCAGACCTAAGGCAACGTTACCACCACAACCAACCGCCAGAGTCGAGGAACTGAAGGACGACGGCCGTATCGAGACGGCAACAACAAGTATCGAGGACTTGAGCAAGATGTTTACTGGCCTGCTGGCGAGCAATCCCGACCACGACAGCTCCCACGCCGTTGAAGGCTTGGCGTACGCGTCCTTGCAGCCCAAAGTCAAGCAAGCGCTGGCAGATGACAGCGCGTTCCTCTCCAACCTCGTCAAGACACTGAAAACCGCACCACCGCGATCGCCAATGACGTACGGTGCGTTGAGCATCTTCTCCAACCTGACGCGGTACCAGCCACCACAATCTGAGGAGCAGAGGCGGCTGGGTCAGCTCAAGGCGTACGCCAACGCGGCCGGTAAATCGGGCGCCAAGCCCGATCCGCTCAACGACGACGAGCATGTGTCGAAGCGGTGTCAAAAGGTCTTTGCCGCGGGCGTGACGCCGATTCTGGTCTCGCATAGCAAGAATGGCTCGGCCGCCTCACTATCTTTGATTGTCGGCATCATCCACGCGCTGTCCATGACGCAGAGCTTGCGTGGCCAGCTGGCACAACAGGGTGCCGTGCGGCTGCTCATTGACGCGTGGAATGCCCTGGGCGCCGTTGATGGTGCGAGCAGCAGCGCCGACATGTCTCTGGCGCGACGGACGGCTGCCCAAGCGCTGGCGCGCATTCTCATCTCGACCAATCCGGCACACGTCTTTGGCGGCACGCGCCCAGTGCCCATCCATGCCGCTATCCGCCCACTGGCATCTCTCCTCAAAAAGGACGACGACTCGTACGACCTGTTGCCTGCATTTGAATCGCTCATGGCGCTGACCAACCTCGCATCCACGGACGACGACACTCGCGGAGGGATCCTGCGCGCCGCCTGGCCCGACGTCGAGGAGCAGATCTTGTCCAACAACGAGCGCATCACGCGCGCCGCAGTTGAGCTCGTCTGCAACCTGGTGCAGGCGCCCGAGGGCATTCTCATGTACGCTGACGGCAGTCCTGCGGCCAGGAACCGGCTCAACATTTTGGTGGCCCTGGCCGATGCCGAGGACGCTGGCACGCGAAATGCCGCCGGTGGCGCGCTTGCGTCCCTGCTGGCATACGAGGCCGTTGTCGAGGGTGTCCTGGCGCGAGACCGTGGCGTCGCGATCATCCTGGGACTGTGCAATGCGTCCGAAAGCGAGGACCTGCGGCACCGTGGCGCTGTGGCCATTTACAGCATGGTTATGTGTGACGGCGAGACGGGGGAGAGGGCGAGGACAGCAGTCAAGGCGGCCAACGGCGTGTCCATCTTGACCGAGTGCGCCAAGGCCAGCCGTCGCGCCGAAGTGGTCGAGGTGACAGTGTTTGCATTGAAGGAGCTGGTAAAGGAGGAATAACGACTGGAATGGATGTTGTATTTCACCGGTACCATGAATTTGCACCGACAACTCGCGAGCACATAGGACATGGTCAATAAATTAGGGTCATTTTAGGTCTGGCGTCGCTATATATGCAAAGATGGTCCTTCTCGCTTTTTCTACACATTTTTTATCTACGCCAGATCAACACGGTTGAGAACCGCAATGCCCTCAACGTGTGCCGTCTGCGGGAAGAAATCGAAACCGCGCAGGCTCTCAATCTCGTAACGCGCCGGGGCCTTGCCGTCCCTGGTCTCGACTGGGGCCTTGTCGTTGGCGCCGTCGCCAAAGTCCACGTGGCCCTGCACCAGCATGCCCACATCGCGCGCCTGCGTGTGCACGTTGCAGCTGACATACACGATGCGTGCCGGCGCAAAGGCCAGCAGCTGCCGCAAAAACGGTCCGTCGCAGCCCTTGCGCGGAGGGTCCAGCACCACGACCGTCTCGTCCGGGTCGTACTCGATGACGCTCTGGAACAGCTGCGCCGCGTCGGCCGCCAAGAACTTGCAGCGCTCGGGCGGCAGGTGGTTGAGTTGCGCGTTGGTGCGCGCATACGAAATGGACTGTTCGGCAATGTCGATGCCGATGGAGCCACCGGGTAGCGTCGACGCCAGCGTGATGGTGAAGAGGCCCGAGCCGGAGTAGGCGTCGATGAGGTAGCGCAGCTCCTTGCCCTTGTGCGCATCCTTGGGACGCACCACGTTCTCGCGCACGTAGGCGGTCAGTGGCGGCAGGATCGAGTTGTTGTTCTGGAAGAAGCTGCCGGCCGGGTTCGTAAAGATGTAGTCGTCAATGTACTCGGTGGACGTGGCGTTGTTGTCGGTGATGCACGTCTTGAAGTCCGTGTGCGCCTCGGTCTCGACGGTCACGGTGTCGGCATCGTCTGCCACCTTTTTCTGCTCCTCGCTCATCTCGCTGCCCTTGGGACACCGCACGGTGTTTTCGCGCAGCAGGATCGTGGCGCCTTTGGAGTAGTTGGCAAAGTCGTGGGCCACGCGTGCGCGCTCCCGCGCCATGCCCTTGCCCACAGCCGGCGTGCCAATGGGGCAGCTCTCAATGTCCAGCGTCGCGCGCGCACCACCTGCACCCGCCTTCGCCATAAATCCAATCTCGGGGACCGCTGTCAGTCGGTGTGCGGCTTTGTTCTTCCGCCGGAATCCCGGCGGGCCGTCAAAGTGCGGCGTCAGTTTTGTGCGGTAGCCGTACTGGAGCGGGCTTGGCATGGTGTCGAGGACAGCAGGAACACGCTCGGGCGGCAGCTGGGAAAAGTGGCGGTAGGCACGCTCGACCACGCGGCGCTTGATGTGCAACTGCTCGCCGTAGTCGAGCATCTGGTACTGGCAGCCCGAGCAGCGGCCAAAGTATTGACAGCGCACCCGGTTGCTGTCGCCCTGTGGATCGCGCAGCTCGGGCGACGGCCTGATCACCTCTAGGAAATCGGCCACCGAGTATGTCGGTGGCAGCTCGTCCTCACCCGATCCGGCCCTGGGCTGTGGCAGGTGGCGGTACACCTTGGCACGCACAATGTCGCCCGGCACCGAAAAGGACACGACATAGATGCGCCTCCGCCGCCGCAGCAGAGGCCCGTCGCTGAGCTCGTGCAGTTTGCGCTGGACGGCCAGACCCTCACCCGTCGATGACAGGCCGACAATGTCGAGCTCGATCACCGAGCCGGGCTCGGGCAGCTCCTCTTCGGGAACTTCGCCGCCGTCCTCTTCCGTGATTTTGATTTCATCCGTGGTTTCAGCGGCTGTGGCCTTGACCTCTTCGCCGTGCGCTCCGTGGAAGAGAACTGGCTCGGCGTCCCTCTTCTCGCGGTCCTGCCGGTGTTTCAATGCCCTCTGCAAGTCCCGCACGTCCGCCAGAAGCACCTCCTCAGACGAGCCGTCTGTTACGGCCTTCAGCCGCTTGCTGCCCTTGAGCTTCTTCTTGGGTGGCCGCTGCTGTTGCTGCTTCCTGCTTTTGTTGGCACCACCGGCACCTCCATTGGCATTGTTTCCACTGTTGTCACCATTGCTACCGCTTTGCGCCGGGAGCTCACGACCAGCCTGGAGTGGGCTGCTGTCAGGGTGCGGCCGTTTTGCAGCGGTTGACTTTGCAGGGGTTGCCACATGTGGCTGCAAAGTGGGCGGTACCTGGATGCTGGCAGGTTCCGCCATTGTTGCAAACGATAGAGACGTCCGGAGTGCAGGATATGCTAGATATGCAGACGAGAATGTCGTGATCGGAGTTGAATGTTGCGTCAAATGAGACAATGGTTGTAAACTCAAGCTGCGGTGCAGCGACAGCGTTCGTATAGACAAGACCAGCCGTTTGCTGAAGGTGGACAACATGAAGACTTTTGTGGAAAGAAAAGACCAAGGTAGCCCAAAATTTGTGAGTATTTTCACCCGTTTTGGAGCTTGACGTTTGAAACCAGCGACATCAGTCTCAATTTTCATAGAAGCTCAAAAACGTGTACATGACTAAGCCGTGAAGGTCACTTTCTTTGGCAACACTGCGCTGATTGGCCCTGATGGCGACGCCAACCCCTCTGTAGTCCGGTCCCTACAGCGCTTGTAGTACACGGCACAGGTTGCTGCGTTCAGGCCATTTACAGTACGTAAGCGGCGAGACCGGGCCTGGCCCTTTTCCAGTGAAGCTGCTCGAGCGGCCGGCTATCTGCAAAAGACCGACAGCCGCTAATATCCACCACCGAAAGGCGCGCTTCTAGCCCCAACTTGCGGCACTTCGCAACTGCCGTTTTGGGAATAAGACAGTTGTAGCGAGAAAGTGCGCATGTGCTCCTTCCTGCCTGCCGCTGTTATCGGCGCCCGTCACGTTCGTTCCAGTGTGTGCCTGTCCCGCACCTTCTAAATGCTGGCAGAACAAGCGCCGTCTTTACCGTGGCGATGCCCCCGTTTTCGGCCTCCCTGACTTCTTAGTATTTTGCTTTTTTGTCTGGTCGTGGCATTATTCACACCTCGTATCTGCTTTCATTCCCGAGTCGTTTGCGATTTTCTTTTGGGCGCAGGTGTCGGTTTGGTTCCTTTAGGCGCGCTTGATGACTTATTCGAACCGCCAAAGGGTGACAGTTCCGTTACACCCCAGAAATGCGTAAGTACTATCTGTTCACCGTCGCATTTTCAAAAGGTTTTATGCATCATCGCTGACCGTTGTCTGTGCCGTCAAGATTGCCGCACGCTGCTCTCGGGATGGGTTCTGCTGGTGCTGGCCTCGAAAGGACAGCTGACGGCAGCACTTCCGCCGTTGCAAAAGCCACTGCATGACAGCCACTCCGATCACGATAGTGCTTCGTCCCAGTATGGAACGCACGGCGCTGTCGCTTGTGAGAGCGCTATCTGCTCCAAGATCGGTGTTGACCTGATGCGCAAGGGAGTATGTCAGCACTGATGTGTTATACTAATCTCTGCTTCATGAACGGAGAATATTCACTGACACCGGCAGGGTACCGCTGCAGACGCCTTGGTTGGTGCGACGCTCTGCGTGGGCGTCATCGGCATGTACCACTCGGGCATCGGGGGCGGCGGCTTCTTGCTAGTACGCGGATCCGACGGCAGCTACGAGGGTGTTGACTACCGAGAAACGGCGCCAGCAGCAGCGTTTGAGAACATGTACGACGGCAATGTTCTCGGTAGTGTATTTGGTGGCCTTGCTGTCGCCGTTCCCAGTGAACTACGCGGGTTGGAATACCTGCACAACAAATATGGGGTATGTTTATGCTGTCTTTTTTAAGTGTACATGGTAGATTTGATCATAACTAACCGATCGCAGGTTCTACCGTGGGAAACGGTGGTCATGCCGGCTGTGGAGGTGGCCAGAAACGGATTTCCAGGTAGGATACAAAGTCGGTGATCGCCTTTCTATGACGTGTCGGCTCTGGCTAATTTTGACAGTATCGCACGACCTTGTCCGCTACATGAAGTCGGCTACAGAGACGGGGGGGGCTTTTCTCACTGATGACCCGATCTGGGCAGAGGACTTTGCGCCCAACGGAACGCTCCTGCAGCTGGGCGATACCATCACGCGCAAGCGTTACGCCAACACGCTCGAGACTCTCGCCAAGGAGGGAATCGAGACCTTTTATACAGGTGCCATGGGTGAGTTGTGAAGGACAATGCCCTACAGGTTTACAGGCGCTAACAGAAACCATAGCCAAGGACATGGTCAAGCTGATCCGAGAAAACAACGGATCCTTGACGCTAGACGATTTTAAGAACTATGAGATCATCAGCAAACCTGCCGTGAGCACCTTGTTCCGCGGCCGTCGTCTGTTCTCGACGAGCGCTCCCTCTTCGGGTGCTGTCGCACTGTCCATCCTGAAGACGATGGAGCAATTCCCCGCGTCTGGTCCTCCGGGAAGCAGTGACAGCGAGCGGAACAACGTCAACCTGAGCACGCATCGCTTCGACGAGGCCATGCGTTTTGCCTATGGCGCGCGCTCGCATTTGGGTGACCCAGCTTACGTCGACGGCGTCGCTTCCCGCGAGGCCGACCTACTCTCGGACCAGCATGCCAAAACTCTGCGACACAAGATCCGTGACGACACGACACTACCCGTCAAGGACTACAATCCTGCGGGTAGCTATGCCCAACCCGGCCACGGCACAAGTCATGTTGTTGCGACTGACCGGTCGGGCATGGCCGTCAGCAGCACAACGACCATCAACACGCTCTTTGGCTCGTTGCTCATGACGCCCGACAGCGGCATTATCCTCAACAACCAGATGAACGACTTTTCGATTCCCCACTCTGACAATGAGTTTGGCTACCCGCCGAGCCCGGCCAACTTTATTCGTGGAGGCAAGCGTCCGCTGAGCTCGATCACGCCCATCATCGCCGAGGACGTGGATGTGGACGCCGCCGGCGTCGAGACGGGCAAACCGGGGCGTCTGTTCCTGGTGACGGGAGCGGCTGGCGGCAGCCGTATTATCTCTGCCACCGCGCAGGTGGCATGGCGTGTTCTTGACCAGGGGTTCACGATGCACGAGGCGTTGGCAGAACCGCGACTGCACGACCAGCTGGTGCCCAACCTGGTGGCGTTTGAGGCCCTCTTCGACAAGAGTACGATTGCGAGCATGGTGGAGCGTGGGCACAACGTGACGAGCATGAGCAACTATGTGAGCTCCGCGCAGGGGATTCGTGTGCTGCCGGACGGCGTGTTTGAAGCGGCGGGCGAGCCACGGCAGCTGAACAGCGGCGGTCACATTTTTTAAGATCCAAGGATAGGGACCGAGGGCCGCTGTATGCACAGCAATGAGTGGGGTGCGGCGTACGACGTTGTGTATACGGTATGTGTTCTTTATCTCTCGTCAAGCCATACATTGCATAGCCAGCATCTCTGAATTATCTTGATATTTTGTTCACCCACTTAGACCATATATGCTCTATGAAACGAATAACTGCGTGATGAAACAAGGAATGGGTATCCGTCAATAAGTAGTGTAAAAACGAAATATAAAGTGTGGCAAAGACCAAAGTTCTTTGTAGAAAGAAACGGTCTCATAGATAGAAAAGTGAGATGCGCCACACTATTAAAGAAGAGTAAATCCACGCGACGCCTACTTGAGCAGGGCCACCAGCTTGTCCATCTGCTCAAGCCATTTCCGCTCAAACTCCTCCTCGGTAAAGCGTTTGGCCGACTGCCGCGCCCGTTCACGCCAGGCCAGCGGGTCGGGCAGGGCAAGGGCCTGTTCAAATCCAGCGGCGAACTCGTCGGCCGTGGTAGCGTGGAAGCCCGTGGGTAGCCCGCCAATGTCGGTTACAATGTCCAACTTGGGGCCGCCGCTGTTATGGACGACGGAAATCAGGCCCGCTGCCTGGTACTCAACAACACCGATGCCGAAATGTTCATTCCACATACAGTTGACGCCGACGGACGCGCGGCGCAGCCACTCGAGGATCGCAGGCCAGGGTGCATCCAGCTGGAACTCGACATCGTCACGGATATTGAGCTCGTTGGTCAGCAGGCGCAACTGATAGACGCGCTTGGAATCGGAGTCGTCGCGGACGCTGCCGACGAGGACGAGCTTGGGAGTGTCTGCAGGTTTGGCGCCAGATTTCGTTGTTCGGTTCTGCTGCTGCCGCCGCTGCTTCTTCAAAAAGGCAGCAAAGGCCTGCAGGACCAGGTGGTGGTTCTTCTCCGGGCGGAACTGCGCAATATACAACAGAACCTTTTCGCGGGTCGCTTCACTCGCGGCGGACACATCGACCTCGTGCTCGAGCTCGCTGACGGCGACTGGCGGGTAGACGACGGCAATATCGGAGCCGCCGGTCGTTTGGGAGGACGAGGATTTGCCCTTCTTGGCACGCAGGGGGCCCCAGATGGCCTGAACGTGCCCCTGTGTCCAGCTCGAGTTGGTCATGACGACATCAATGGACGAGCCCACCGATGCATACAGCCACGCAAACGCCTTCCAGTAGGCGCGCTTGACACGGCCACGCATACCCACGCCCTGGCCAGCATTCACACCCTGGCTGCCCACGGTCGACTGCGGGTCCAGCGAGGCCAGCATATCGGTCGAGATGGTGGGGTAGTGGACGTAGGCACCGGTCGGGATGGTACGGAACAGCAGCTTGGAGAAACCAAGCGCAAAGGCATAGCCCATAGTGTCGACAAAGATGTCGGGAACGAGCAGTGACAGAGCATCCCAGGCCATAATGATGGAGCCAAAAGACTGACCAGCCAGCGTAAAATGTGGCCAGGTCGATGCGAGAACCCAGCGGCGCGTGGAGAGGTAGAGGAACGCGACGGTCGGCGGGTGGAGGTGGATGTTGAAGCGGTCCTTCGAAGAGGTTACGGTTAACAAGACTGACGCGAGGAAAGAGTAGAAGTACAGTCACTCACCCGCACACGCGCCAAGATGGCATCTTTGTGCACGTCATGGTCGCCGGTATAGACGACACACTTGGCCTTTGGCCAGCGTTGTTGTGTAGCGCGAATGGCAGCCCATAACACGCGTTCACCGCCGCCACCGGCGTTACTATTCAGTCAGTATTTTGGGCGTTTTGAGCATACGGCACCTTTTGAGCCCTTGAGTTCCATAGAGGACAAGACCCACCAGAATGGGTGGAAGAAGCCGACGATGCCGTCCCAGTCGGACGCGCCCTTCTCTCCGTTACCAGCTGACGCGGCCTTTTCCGCCTCAACGTTCTCCCAGTCATCGTCGCTGCTGTCGTTTTTCTTGGTCGTCTGCTGCCGCTGCTGCTGCTGCGTTTTCGCCTCTTGGAAACGCTTCTCATCGGCGGCCATCGTCTCCAACAAAAACTGCCGCTGGCTCTCGGTGCGCTTTCGCAGGTACCAGCCCAGCGTCGAGCCGGCGAGGCGCCAGATAGAAGGCAGCAAAGCGCCCGTCAGCACAACCGCTGTGATGAATGCGGCCACAGCATACGTGCTGCCGCCGCTACCGTGTCCGTTGCTGGCATTGCAGCGCGATTGCGCGGAACAGCTTCCACTATCCATCGGGGGCAAGACGTCGGGTCGAAGTGAATATCGTAGAGGCAGTTGGCGGAAAGGATAAAGGGGTGCAGAGTCGCCGTCGTCAAATCGGAGGCCCTCAGAGGCGTCGTGAAAGCGCAGCGGGAACCATGCTCTGGCCTCTGAGTTTGTGGGATGTCGCTGAACGGGAAATATCAGAGGGGGGGAACGAGGTCGACCGAAAGCGAATGAGGATGCTGTTGCTCCTTTTCAGGTTGAACAAGAGACGAGGATGAAACGCAGGAAGCTATTGGTGGCGTCGAAACAGCGATGCAAAACATCCCAAATAGCGAGCTGTCCCTTTCTAGGACCCACGCCACACCCAAAGTAATTACTCCGCACTCCCGCGCGCCCGCGTAAATTTAATACCATCAGTGCATCCACCGTGCGCTACAGCGCAATTAGAGCCTTAAACGCGCGACAGCCAAGCCTTCTAGCATGTGCCTACAGGGGGGGAGGTGTGCCGCCTGTGCCGCCCTAGCCCGACTGCTGGGAGGCCCTGTGGCCCGCTGCCCGAAACGGCAAGACCGTTTAGGCCTCTGGCGAATAAGAGTCGCAGAAAGTGCAGAGCTTCAACGTCGTTTGTATGGCCCACGCTCGGTTCTCACAGCCTTTTAGAGCTTCAGACAAGCGAACAGTCCACAACAAGACAGCAGACCGCACTGCATACCAACATGGCGCAGCCTTCTGCGCGCGGCTTGCGTGCCCTGCGGGCTGCCGCAGCGACATTACCGCCCTCGGCGCCCGTCTCGGGCCAGCAACTATCACAGACTCAACATCGGTCATTCTCATCAAGACCACTGCCACCAACGCCGGCACCACGCAGCCTCTCGGGCCAGCGGACACGGCCAAGACAGTCGTTGGTGTCTGGCGAGCCATTGTGCCGCCACCGCCAGCTGCAGCTCCAGACAGCGAGCGCGCGCAGGTCGTTTCACTTTGCGTCAATCGCGAATGCCACAGTCGACGCCGCCGAGGCTGCCATTGCTCAGCTGCACGCCGTCTCCCACACGCCGTGGTACGTCACCATCCCGCTCGTCGCGCTGGGTGTCAACCTCGTGTTCCGCCTGCCCTTCACACTGCACGCCCGCAATCTTGTGATCAGGCGCGAACGCCTTGCGCCGCTGCTTCAAGCCTGGACCACTCTACACGGCAAAGAGATTATCAACGAGCAGAAGTTGCGGTCACGACAGGGTCTGCCAATGCCGAAAACTCATGTGGAGGTTATGAAGCGGTACAGAAAAACCGCCAACCGTGTATTCGGAGCCTTTGGCTTGCAGCAGTGGAAATTGTATAGCAACATCCTGTCGCTGCCGCCATGGCTTGTCGTGATAGAGGCCATCCGGCGAATGTGCGGTGCACCAACGGGCCTGCTGGGCCTGCTGTTCCGTAGCGGTGGGGCTGGTGCTGCTGGTGCTGCAGAGACAAGCGCCTCCGCAACAGCTGCTGCGGCCGCTTCGGCGTCGGCAGAGTACGTGGACGTTGCGTCCATTGCAAGCGCAGCGCCACCGTCGTCGACCGCGACCGACAGCGTCTCGTCGCTAGTGGACCCTACTTTTGCTACGGGCGGCTGTTTGTGGTTCCCTGATCTCACCGTGGCCGATCCTTGCTATGTTCTTCCGTTTGCGCTGTCGGCTGCACTGGTTGTCAACATCCTTCCGAAGACGGACGCCGCTCGCCGGGCGCTCTTTGGACTTAAGCCGGCAGCAAGCTCGAGCGGTGCCGTTGCAATAGAATCCAAAGGCGCACAAACTATTCTGCGCGCCCTGCTCCTTTTGTCGCTCAGCGTTGGGCCCCTAACGCTGCACTTCCCGGCTGCCATCCATCTCTACTGGCTGTCGTCTGCCGTAGCCACACATATCATCACGCGCTGCATCCGTCTCCTCCGGCCATTGCGCAGCAGCACGAGCAAGCCGGCTCTCAGCCAAGACATGCCCTGGATCAGGCCTCGGGCACCGGGAGGCAGGCCTTCCGAGAAGCACTGAGATGCCATTTTACGATCAAGAACATCATATCTATTGGAGGCATGAAACACAGAATCTATGCAGAGACCTTCGCGTAAAGACAGACTATGCCATTATCTTGTCATATGCGATATGTACAACAAATACAGCAAACGAGAAAATGAGATTTGGAACGAATAAACAAATGATGGTACTGAGACAAGCTTGGCATGTGTTGTGAATAACAAAATCTTTGTGATGTCTGTAGAATGGGAAGAATCACGGTGTATCAGACGCAGAAAGGAAACTGAATAGAGGCTAGGAATATAATAGAAGCCAACAACGTCGGGGGTACAAGAGCAGAAGCAGAGAAGCAGTTGAAGCAGACCATAAAACGCCATGCCGGCCCAGGAAGTGCAAATGAGGGGACTGGAAGTCGAGAGGCAGGGACACGTGTTCGGGGTAGGGCCTCTCTCAGCCGAGGAACACGGCCAACAGAACAATAGTCAGGATGACCGATAGCACCAGCAGCAGGCAGCAGGCCTTGCTACGGGCGTTGCGCTGGTACCGCGCCGCCGACCGCAGCTCGTAGTCCGCACCACGTGTGTCCGACCGCACATTCTCAACGTTGTCCGCAATGTTGTCCAGTTGTTCGCCCTGCTCGTGCACCATCGTGGCCACCTGTGTAAACAGCACGTTGAGATCGCCCACACCCTGCTCGATGTTGCGGATCTCGTCCTCGCGCTCAATGATAAGAGCCTCCTGGAAGTCAACCTCGTCCTGAGGCGCCAGCCGTGCCAGCTCCTGCTGCTGTTCCAGCTGCTGCTGTTGAAGCGGCTGGCCGCCAGCGCCAGTTGTGCCGCCAGATGCATCGCCGCCCTCATCGGCAGCTGCCCGCGCTGCCGACACGGACGCCTTTTCCTTCTCAAGTGCCTGCCGCTGCAGGGTCTGGAACTCGGACAGGGCGCCCTGGAACTCACGGGACAGCTTCTGCTGCTGGTACCGTTGCGTGGGCTAAACTGTTAGCAGTTGGTTGTTGTCTATTGACGATTTCGTGTAAAGCACAGTGGTCGAACCTACCGTCACATCATCCCAGCCCTGCACCTTCTTGACGCCCTCGCCCACTTCCTTGAACATCTCGCGCGACTCTTCAAGAACGTCGTTGACACGCTCGCGCACGCGCGCGTTATCCTGCCGGGTGCCCAGATGGCCAATATCGCGGCTCAGGTTGGCAATGTTCCCCTGCAGCTTAAACAGCTTGTTGCTCAGCTGCTGCGCAAGTTTCTGGAAGTCTGGGTCGTCCGAGTACTGTCCGCCGCTGCCGCCACCGCCGCGCCGGCGGCCGGCCTCCATTGAAGAGAGCTGATCAAACGACATTTGGGAGATTGAAGCGAGATATTTGGCGTCGTTGCCAATTGCTGGATGTGGTCGTTGCGGAATAAACAATGCTCGAACACGTAATCAAAGGAAGAGCGGAGCGTTTGCGCTGCGCGAAAGATGGGCGGTCGTTGGGACGGGGTAAGCAGCAGACGGTGGATGTCGAACGTCGAACCGTCAACTTGTGGAATCTCGAGGCGATGACGTTTCGGAGGTGGGCGGCTGAACGCTCTTAGGCGTTGCCTGGAATTCATACGAGAAGAGGCGCACTGTCGATCACGTGTTGCAAGTGGGTCTGCACAATGCGTCACTCTGACATTTAGGCGTGCTATGGACTTGCCAAAGTGCTCTTCCTTCAACGTCGCGGCTCTTATTGCTCTCTAGCTTAGTAAATGAAAAGATCAATACATTATTTAAAGTCTTCTTAATGTACAACGCAAGAGATACTCAGAGTTGGGAGGTGCTGCTCAATTTTCTTGTAAAGTAGAAGTGACAATACTACAGTGCAAACTATTCACGTGACCCTTCCTGTCCAAAGAGGAAAGAGACAGCGTTGGAGCTGTCCCAAGCTCGACGCGTGATTGGCTGCGCGTCGCGTAAGTAAACACTACCCACAGTTTGCTTTCCTCTCGAGCTCTCCTTCTTTTCTTTCCTTTTCCTTTTCTTCCTTCCTCCCCATCACCAGACAAAACCTCGCCAGTCTACTACGACAGTCGAATCTCCTCCGATGCCCGGGCCCAGGGAGAGCAACGTGCCCTCGATAAGTACAAGGTCCTACGACCTGGACAACGTCTGCTCGTCAACACAGAACAAAAGCCATCACGACCGTTTTTCGCCCGCCCAAAGAGACCTGATCTGTCGCCCATCGTATTGCCACACCCAAAGTTTAGCGGGACGTACCGTTGCTTAACCCTAACTGAATACACGTGGAAAGGGTCTGCACCGAAAGGTGTTGGCCAGCTTTGCGTCCGTTTTGGCTCACTCTCGCAGTGCCGTTTTCTGACCCTTCTCCTCCTCCCCGTGCTTGCCAAAGCTTTCTAGCCAGTCGTGGTCTACCTTGCGTGAATGGTGGTCGTGGGGAACTCCGAGCCCAATCTTTTCTGAAAAGAATCGAAAACGGAACGGCACCCTGCTACCGCCATTTGCATTTCTGCCCGGTCCCGGCCTCGCCGCTGAAAAGTGGTTCAAGGGTGCTTGGTAGACAGGGTAGCCGCTTCGTGGTGACCGGTACGGCACACAGGGGCGACTTGAATGGGAGAGTGGCAGCCACTACCCCCAGGGGCAGAGAAATTTCCAGTTACTGGGATGTAATGTCCCGGTAGGCAAGGAACGTGGACCCATGAGCCAGTATGATAAGAACCTCTGGCCTGAGGTCGCTCGTCAGGCAGCGTGGCTGGAAAGATACCAAGATCCTTGGTCGACACAACAATCTTGTTTGGGTTGCCGCGTGGCGAATTGTCGAGAAGCACCATGACAATTTTTTAATATGGAGGCACAACAGACAACGGCAGCCTTACCGCGTGGTACTCTTTTTCCTTTCGCCATACCTCCCAGGGCGGAGTGGAACGCAACATTGGCTACAACGGCAACAGCACGAGTGTTTCATTTTCATTTTTTTGTCGGTCACTAGTAGTCGGCAACGAGCGGGAAACACCGTGCCGTTGAGCCTTCATATTCGCCTTTCGTTGTCACGCTCCCCGGTACTCCAAGTCTCTTGGGCTGCTCCGTGCAGGATCTGGAAAATATTATCACACTTTTGCGGTCGCTGCTGTCTCAGGCCCCGCCCCCGTCTCGCTCCGACCTCCACCGGCTCCGTCCTCTCCTCTTGTGCGGTTCTGCCTGTGCAAGAAGACGGCGGGTCGTTCGCCCATGTCGTCCCTTTCCGTTTTACCGCTGTCCATGGACACGTAGATGGAAAGACGATTGCATGTGGCAACGTGACCCCCTTCCGACCAGACGCATTAGCTTCACTACTGGCCCCGGCGCTGAAATATGTGCCTGGGTTGTGAAGGCGCCACAAATAAAGGATATTGATGTCGGCCCGCCTGTCGCGTCTCCTGCAAGAGTCGCAACACCGATCAGCCGCTCAAGATTCCTTTAGTCCTTTTATATCTCTGGGTCCCCTGGTTCGCATGACGGTCTCTCCCCACTTGCGCCAGGAGACTACCCCTTCACAGAGATGACAGCGCTTTTGCTTTTACGGGTGATTTTGGCTGCGCTCAACAAATACGGATTCTTTTCGGCTTTCTCTTCATTCTCTTGTTGCGTGCAACTTGAGGCCTGTTCCAGCTTCATCGCTGGGTGTTGGAGTCTCTTCAAAAGCATCAACGGAAAAGGAACCATCAAAATCTTATCCCTCGTGGCTAGATGTTTTACGGACAGATCAACCTTCTTTTGTGGCTCACATTGGATCGTGGCCTCCATGATCCCAAAGGGCGGGTAACTACGGTAGCGAATTCCTGCTTATGGTCTGACGATGCAAGCGTCCCTTATGCTTCTGGGGGTATGTTGGCTGATGTATCTCGCATGCTCGGTCGATGGGTCTTTCATTTCGGGCGACGAGGTTGCAGCTGTCGAGACAAGGCTGGTCTGAGGGGCAATCTGGCTGACCGAGAAGAAAAGAAGTGGCTTGCATGCGGTCAAGCGACCGAGAACGGTCCTCTTGCTAACGTCGACTCTTCTCCCATCACTCTACCCTTTCAAGCACCCTCATCTTTTCTCTTCTCTTTCATGAGGAGCATATCTTCCGTTGGAGACAGACAGGGAGACGAGCACCCGGGACCCATCGTTGAGTTGGAGTCAGAGTTTCGTACTCGTCTTGGTGTTCAATGTCTTTTTTGTCGAACCTAACAAGATCGTTTCGCGAGAGAGGGAGTGAGAAGGGATGAATGGAGTCGAAAGGGGAGAGGGGAGGACGGTTGAAGGTCGCATCGTCGTCTCTGAAATAGGAGAGGAGGGACAAGTTCTCTACTCGGCCGATGATGCAGCCATCTTCATTTTCTTCGCAACTTTGATGAAAAGGACGTGTGCTTTTTGTGGCAAGCCGGTCCTGGCTGCTCTTCTCGCCTGCAACATGGTGCGGAATGAGCAGCCCCTCTCAGCGGTAGAGGATACGTCTCCCCTTTCTCTTTCCACGTCGTTGTGTTGTTTTGATATTTAACGGCTAACATACCATGCAGGTCCTCGACGTGTCAGTATCTTCTCCACCCCGCACGCCAACACCGTTACAAGCATCACTCCCCTCTGATCAAGCCCACTTGAGAATCACTTGAACACTGTAAAATTGTGCGAAGCGCTTCTAATACGACTTGCCCATTGTAGTTTGAGGACGACTGCCTCATTCACCCATCTACGGCTGCATCAAGAAAAATCGCGGAGGGGCCTGTCTATCTTAACAAACTTGGTTAAGTAGTTGCATATGCAAAACGTTTGGTTTAGACAGCCGTTGTATTTTATTGCCGTTGCTTCTCTGCAACCATGGTCCACTCACGTCGTAGCAACGACCAAAGTACGGAGTAAAAGAGACGTGTATTATTTTTCCTTTCACTGACCACATTACAATGTGGAGTGTGCAGTGGTATTGGAACACCTCTGCACCCAATAAAGGCCTCAGTCTGATTTCCTCGAAGGGTTCTTCGGAAGTTTCGGCCCAGACGAACGTACTTTCAGAATGACCCCCAAAAAGCAGGTTGTGGACATTGGATGCTGACGGTCGTAGGCAGCAGGATCCAATGTTTCCTCTATACCTTTTGTCCAAATTCCCTTTTTTAAAATATTGAGGGATATGGCAATTACATTATAACTTTCCTTATTTACCTATTTTAGGCTTTCTGAACGCGAACCCCTGATAGATTGCATTCCCAAACTAGGCGGCTGCAACCCTACTGTGGAGGATAGGCCATTGGCGAGGCATCCTTGTACTCTGCCACGAATAAACTTTGAATAAAACAAGGAAGCAGGAAATCAAACGGAAAAGCAAAATCTTTAAAGGAAAATTCATAATAATAACGACGTTGAATGGAAGTAACTACCAGAAGGTCATATCGCGGATTGATTAGGATGCAATCGATGTCGTCTTAATGTAGGTAGATGATGGTATGATTACAGAAAAAAAAATCAAAAAAAAACTCAAAACATAATAAGGCACTGACAAAAACTAGAATAAAAATAGAAGTATCCATTGAGACAGAGAAAGCTGCAGAAGACAGAGCCAAAATATCAACGAAAGACAAATGGTCCAACATATTTGTCCATGTTCCCTCGAGGGACAAACTCCTGCGGTAGAAGCTATCCTCTCCTTTCCTTCCAAAATACAGTAAGGCCGTGTGATTTCAATATTACAAAATATACAAAATAAGCAAACTGGGATGACTGAAGGGTAGAAACCAATTAAATAGAAGACAAAAGAAACGCCAAATGAGTGCCAGACTTTTTCGAGGCACTTTTCTCTGGGACCACTTTAGTACAGAAGCAGACCCGGAGCGGCGCCGGTCGGCATCACATCGTCAATACCTCCCGCGGCCGTGGCCGTGGCCGCGGGGAAGGCTCTGCTGGCAGCATGGGGTGGCAGCTGCATCTTTATCTCTGCCGCCTGCCTGCCTGGGCTGCTACCCTGGAGCTTGATCAGTTGTGGTGGTGGATGTGGCTGATGGGGGAACTGGGGTGTTTGACGCAGTTGGTGATAACCATGGGACTGCTGATCGTTTCTGAAAGGTGCGTGCTGACGGTGCTGGCCGCTGTGAAGGTGTTGAAAGTCCTGCCCCTGCGGTGTGTCCTGAGACGGATTGGACGACGAGAGGCCGGCGGACATCGGCGGCTGGTGGGTCGTCCACGAGGCAAAGTCGGAGCCTGGCTCGAGGCTCGAAGTGAGGCGGGCCAGCGAGTAGCTCAGGATACCATCCTGGAAGAGGGGCACGCCAATCTCGAACTCGGGTGCCGCTGCGTACAGTGCGTGGTGGCTGTTGTAAAAGCCGGAAGACTGACCATCGTCGCGCATATCGTCGGCGTCCCGTCCAGCAGCCTATTGAGTAGGGTCAGATGTGAGATCATCATAGGGGGGACACAAGACGGTGGCTACTCACACAGCAATCGGCACAAGGTGCATAGTTCACAAACACCCAGTTAGGGCAGTCGTGTGTCATAAAGTACTTGCATCGATACTTGTAGAATCCGCCGCTGCCGCTCATGATGGGCAAAGTATGATGTAAAGGCGAGAAGAGTTTGGGATGTAGTAACGGAGACAGAGAGAAAAGACAGTTCTGAAACAGGAGTGGAAGGTGCGAAGGGTGTATAAATAGCAGACTGGATATGAGAAGGTGCCACTGGCAAACGGTGAGGTCGATGGGGAAGGAACGTCGTTGTGCTGATGACAGTTGACAGCTATTACTGCAACACGTGAGACAATATCTGTGCAACAACCACACCACAAAAAAAAAAAAAAAAAAAAAAAAAAAGAACAAACGGAGACGCGGCCGAGACGGAGCCAAACAACCAGATATTATTTTCCGCAAGTTGCGAGGCAAACAAGCGACATTACAGCAACACGATAGATTGCTGTCCCAACAGATGTTGGCCCTGAGGCATAGCCTTCACCTTTATATGCCGAGATGAAGCGTCTAATAAGAACGAAATAATAATTAAAAAAAAAAAAAAAAAAAAAAAACTAACTGATGAGGTGAACAGGTGAGTAGGCTGGCTGGTACGCCGGATCAAACTACAGACAGCCTTGTCGTATTCGAATGCGTCGATACGTTGAGCGCGGACCAGGCGGACGCTGCTTTTGTTCTTCTAGGAGGCTCGAGTTGGTATTCGTTGATAATGAGCAAGATTGAGCTTGACGGTTAAATATGGAAAAGGTAGTGAAGGTGCGCAGAGGTGAAATAAAATGATGACCAGGAGGCACATCTGGCATTCATATGTTTACAGGAATTTCTACAAGACGGCAAAATGATACGACTTCATAGTACGAAGTACGACGTACATAATATCAAATTCGACAATAAGTTAGTAGCCAGGCTCCTTCACCTTTGACGTCCCAGGCCACCATCCACGACATGCGTCTACGAACAGTTTCGAGGTCGGGGCGCTTGGCCATGATATTGCTCTCAGCTCTCCACCCTTCTTCGTCTCCTCCCCACAGCCGGACGACGCAAAGCTTGTCCGCGCCTATGGAGCCAAACCCAAAGAAGCACAACGCTCTTTGTTAATTCGACGGGCCCCCTCTGTCATTTATTCAACAAAAGCATCGTCACTTTATTTTCCCCTATTTTTAGGACTGTACCTTCTACCTATTGTTACTGAGCACCTCGTTCACAAGTATTCTGTACGTTCCGTAATATTAGCCCCATCCCATACCCACAGACCAATCCTTCCTACCCACTTACATGGCCGTCCGAGCAATCCTCCAAGAGCTGCAGGAAGCTCGGATGGGGGAGCTTCCACACCCTTGGCAGAACCCATGCTCACTTTTGGCACCTTAAAGGGCAAGGGTCAATAAAAGTGAATCCCGACGAGGACAATAATAAGACTCCGCAGTTTGTATTTTATTTCAGGTACGGCGTACAGACAGAGATCACACTCCGTACGAAGTAAAGAACAAGTTGCGAATCGAGTCCAATTTGGGCTACACACCACTCCCGAAATCCTTCTTCCCAGACAAGACGTAGAAAGACAGGGAGTTGGTTTCTTTTCTCATGGGTCGACCAAGGGCGCGTCCCAGCCGGCACTCGACACGAAATGAGATTGTACACAGTAAAGGGACGGGAGTAATACTTAGTGGCTTGTATCGACGGGGTATTGCAGGTGCATCTTTTGCGCCACCTTTATTTCGAATGTTGTTTCTCGACATGTCTTTCCTTTGGAGTCCGTGTAAGACACCTGTCATCCGACCCTATCTTCAAGAACATCTTGGGTGGGCACAAGAACAGCTCACAGCTTATAACGACATGCTCCGTGGAAAGACTCATTTCTCGTCCCTCTTCCATGTGATTGCAAAGGTTCGAAACAAGAGCTACAACCCCCTCAAGGGCCTCGCCTTAGACCTACTACTACTGGCGCGACTAGTTTGAATCGGGTACTGCGTAATTTACGGATGTATCTCGCCGCGAATGGTTGCTTCGATGTCGGAGGAGACAAGCGTGGGAGCATTGGAAGCTGTCAGCCGAGATGGAGCCCGAGGAGAGTGGGTGGAAACATACGGAGGCCGGAAAGTACGAAAGCCAACACGAAAGTAACGAGAAGATGTTCGGAACAGTAAACAGAAAAGTACATGATACGCGACGAAGATGCCTCCCACCTTAGTTTTCGTTGCAGATTTCTGCATGGCCACCTCCTTGCCGCGCAATTACTACTCTGGTCTTGACAGATAAAACCGTTCTACGACATACAACACGACCGGTTGTGTGGATGAGATATGACACGTCGTAGATGGCAGGGCACGCAGAGTAGAGTGGAAGGCCGTTAAACTGCTCAACTGTTCATCTGGTGAACCGTGACATGCTGTCTTGCCCCGGATCTCCGTAAATTTACTATTGTACGATGTAATACTCCGTTCGTCGTGACGAAAAAGATGTGCCTACCAGCTTTACAAACGAATGGAACGTGCGTTGCGCCGTGCGTAGCGTCCGTGTGTCCTTGCTCCTGTGATCCTTGCTTCCCTCATCCCGTCCCTTGCTTCCGTTGCTTCCTTTGTTTCTCTCTCCGTCTTCCTTCTTTTCTTTTCACGTCTGTGGTTTGTCTCGCTCACTACATTCGTACACTTCCCTCGCTTGAAAACCCACTTTCAGCATGGCCTGGCGGGAGAATCAGGGTTCGTTAAAGTGGCCTGGGCCTAACTTGGCAAGGTGCATGTGCAGGGGTTGAAGGAGGGCAGAGCTAATGAACTATCCGTCCGTCCTCTGCCAACCGCAGCTGTTCCCTGGTCGTTTACTATTCCCTTTTCAGTGAGAGTAATCAGACGAAAGCCAATTCAACCAGGCCAAGGTCCACCAAGCTCCTGTGCTTCTCGTCTTCTTTTCCCTCGACACCACATATACGTATGTATGTCGTATTCCAAAGTACACGATTCTTCACAGGGGGGCCTTGTCCACCCGGCCATGCAGTCCGGCCGTTCAGCTCATGCCTGTCTGATCGAGATCGGCATGCATCTTTTCTTTTCTTCGGTTGTTCTTTACTACAGGAAGGAACCCTTGCCCATCAAGAACTCACAGAACAAATAGGAAAATAAGAAAGGCATAAGTAGAAAACAAAATGAAAAAGAGTAAAAATCTCCGTATAACACATGGCGAAGACAAGACAAATAAAAGTGCGGCTCCCATCTCGACAACCCCGTGGCGAGCACATGACGTTGTGCGTCGCGTGCACCACATGCAGGTGCTTAACGCGGGATAAAAAAAAAGACGTATTAGAGTTTAATTTGGCTTACCCATATTTCTTTCTCGTCACTTTTCTTATTCGACGCGTTCTTGGTTATCATTGCTGTGCCAATGGTCAGCTGGTGCAAGTCACTGAGGTGCATCTCTTTTTTCTTTTCTTTTTTCCTTCATCTTCTGGTATTGTCACATGTTTTCCTCGGCGAGGCACGTTCAAATACTCAGTAACTAAGTACGGGATGCATATATGGCGCGGCGTAGAACAAAGAGTTCATGATGCAACACATTATGCCATATCGTTCGAGTTTCTCAACGGCGGAAGCCTCCACTACCTGTACGTCCGTGTACTAGGTTGTGCGTTGTATGTACTGTTTGCTCAAACGGTATATGTACATATGTAATCTCATTAAATGCTCGCGTTGCATTTACTGCCAGTAGACTCCACATCGAGGCTGGGTCGACGAGGACGTAGCACTCGGTTCGGGCATCTCATCTCTTCTTTCATCGCGCTCGTTTTCGTGAGCACATGAATTTCGGCGAGCAATATTAAATAAGATGTCTATTGTTTGGTTGCACTCGCTGTGCTCCCACCCCGATGTGTCCTTACTTCTTTTTCCTGGGCCAATGGACGAACAAGACACAAGACATGCAAATAAAAAACCTTAATAAAATGAACCCTGTTTAACACGCCGATACAAACATTCAACAAACATAAATCCAGTTCAAAAAAATATGCCGAATCATGCAGACCGCACGGCCTCTCTCCGCTTGATCTTGTCGGCCACGCGCTTGAGCGCAATCTTGGCCTCGCCCTCTTCAAACGACGACAGATCGTAGTAGTTGGGCGCAATGTCCAGCAGCCACTCCGGTTTGATGCCCGTAACCGTCCGGATGTACTGCTTGCTCGTAAGCACAAACTCGTTGTACACCACCCACTCGAAATCTGTCGCCAAGCCCGTGCTCGGGTGGATGATCACCGGCTGGTTGTCCTTGATCGTGCGATAGATCTTGCCCGTCGCCTGCCGGTGCGCCACCTGCATGAAAAAGCCCGACACCAGCGCCCGCCGGATGTTGGTGTAGTAGTCCTTGTCACCCCACGGCGTGCTCACCAGCTCGATGCCGTGCGACTCCATGTACGACTTGAGCTGCGTCCGCACGTCGTCCGCGGTCGACAGGTGCCGGTACGACAAGAACCACTCGTGGCACCACTTGCGCATGTCCGTCGTGCCCTTGAGTTCCTCGCCCTTGAAGGCGTGGTACACGTTGAGGAGCGTCAGGTGGTCGCTGTCCGGATGTGTGAACTGCGCCTTGGCGTCGTCTGCCCGCTTACGCGCCGCCGGCGGTCGCAAAAATAGCTGCGGCACCGACAGCAACGATACAATCGACAGGATCTCGTTGGAGCAGTAGAACTCGGGCGATGTGATCAGCATCACGGCCAGCGACGGGTCCAGCGGGAAGTCGCTCGCCAAGTTGCCGAGCTGCGTCAGCTCGCCGTCGTCGTCCAGGCACGCCAGGTAGTTGAGTTCCTCGAGCGCGCGCATCATGGTCTCTGGCGGTGGCGGGTCCATAAAGTCAAAGTGCACCAGGTCGTCCACGCCCAGCTTCTTCAGCTCCAGAATGGTGTTGCTCAGGTTCGACCGCAGCACCTCGGGGTATGTCTGCTCAATCAGGTCCTGCTTGAACGCCTTCTCCGTGTACAGCCGGAAGCACTTGCCAGGCCGCGTACGTCCGGCACGACCCGCACGCTGCTTGGCCGATGCGCGTGAGATAGGGGTCACGAGCAGCGACTCGACGCGGATCCGCGGGTTGTAGATTTTTTGTTTGCTAAAGCCCGGATCCACCACGTACACAATGCCGTCAATCGTCAAACTCGTCTCGGCAATGTTGGTCGACACGATGCACTTGCGGCCCGGCCGGCCGCCCTTTTTGAACGCATCGGGTGCCTTGTCAAATATCTTTTGCTGCTGGTGCGGTGGAAGCGAGCCATACAAGGGGTACACCGTCATAGGACCCGCGTCCGACTCGCGGATCATCTCGTCTGTCTCGAGGTTGATGCGTCGGCACGCGTCCTCAATCTCGTCCTCGCCTGTGAGGAAGAGCAAGATGTCACCCTCGGGCTCGGTCGCGTGGATCTGCAGCACCGTGCGCACAGCCGCCTCGACGTAGTCCTTCTCGGGCTCGGGCGTGTAGAAGATCTCGACCGGGTGAGTACGACCGGGCACGGCCAGGAGTGGTGCGTTGTGGAAGTAGCGCTGGAACTTTTGCGCGTCGAGGGTCGCGGACATGATGACAATCTTGAGGTCCGACCGGCGGAGCGCCAGACCCTTGAGCAGCGCCATCAGAATGTCGGTGGCAAGCGTGCGCTCGTGCGCCTCGTCGATCATGATGCAGCTGTAGCGCGACAGGTCCGGGTCGTTCATGGACTCGCGCAGCAGCTGACCATCGGTCATGTACTTGAGCAGCGTCTTGGGTCCTGTGCAGTTCTCGAAACGGATGCTGTAGCCGACTTCTTCGCCGAGCTTGACGTCCAGCTCATCGGCCACACGCTGTGCGACGGACATGGCGGCGACTCGCCGCGGCTGCGTGCACGCAACCATCTTGCGGCTCAGCTGCGGCATATCATCGTAGAGAATGTACTGGGGAATCTGTGTCGTCTTGCCCGAACCCGTCTCGCCGACAAACACGAGAATCTGCGTGCTGTGATACATGTCCAAAAACTCCTGGCGCTGCTTGTGCACCGGCAGGCCCTTGCGCGTCTCGAGGATGCGGAAGTACTGCTGCGTGTGCGGGCGGCCCGTGAAGGCGTTGTACTCCTCGTGCTCAACCCGCGAGACCTGCTCGGCCGTCGTCTGGTGGCGCGTCATGCCGGCGAAGCCGTTATCGTCGCTGCTGTACAGAGGCTGCTTGCCCTTGCCCTGGCCAAAGACGCCGCCATCGTTGCCGTTGCTGCCGTCGTCCTCGAGGTGCGCGAGGTACGGATTCTTGGCGGACTTCTTCGTGGATGAGGCATCGCTGTCGGAGTCGACTTTGGGCGTCTTGCTCTTCTCCGGCAGCTCGCCGTTCTCGCCCTTGTTGCGCTTCATTGAGGGCAGGCCGGCGGTGTTGGAGTCGGTGTCGGAGTCAGGGGCGTACCGCTTTTTGCTGAGTGAAGAGGAGAAAGGTTTGTCGAGGCTGGACATTATGGAGAGGAAGAGAGAGAAAGAAAGACAGGAAAGAGCGGGCGGCAGAATCTGCTAAGTAAATAAACGAAACCAGATGCAAGAAAACTGGGGTCGCTTTTGAGGCCTGGCTGGTGCAAATAACCAAAAAAAAAAAAAAAAAAAAAAAAAAAAAAAAGTTAAAAAGTCCGTCTAGGCTGTCGTAGTTCGTTGTAAAAGGCAGCCGCGCAGGGTCGGTGTTTCCAAGTGCGATTACCACTAAAAACTTTTTTCTGGGCCAATGCGATAAGGCCGATAAGAGGTTTGTGCCTGTGGAGGGCGGCGAGGTACTGGTACTTTATGGTGCAGGAACCCGAGTTAAATTACGGTGCAGCACCGCCGTGGACATGTAGAGAGACTTGTACAGGCCTGTTAGCCTCCCAACCCCTACCTTTCCTCCGCTGCTCAATTTTCGGGATGTTTTCATCACAGCGATGTACAGTTTTCTGTGTCGTCAATCACCAAGGGTAGCAGAATCAGTTTATAATAAAAGACATCCGTCACCGGAAAGCGATTTGTTTCAACGGTTACTTAGTAACACCTATAATTTAGGGTGTAGCGGGCGAAGTTACTGTACGTCGTAGTGGCTCGTTATCGACTTTTTTTTTTTTTAACAGATTACCACGACAGCACCTATCGGACAAATTTGTTACTTCATACTTTGCTCCCGTCGCATTGGCCAACCGCGCTGTACCGCAGAGGGGCTCCTTGAGTTTTCAGTTCGTGTGACCAAAGACAGACAAGACGATACGGGAACCAGCTGGTTGAATCGGCAAAAGAGAAAAGCGAAAATCCATTTCTATATCTTATTATTTTTTCCCTCTTTGCCTCTTGGGGGCTGACAATGGATTGTTGCTGCAACGACAGTTCCAAGGCATAGAAAGCCTTGTCGCCAAAGCGGGCCGCGACCAGAAACGATTCCATTCACCAGCACGTCCTCCTTCCGGTGTATCTCGTCGCCTATCGCATCACACACGTTGTTCGCGATGTCTCGCCAGTCGTCCCACAGTGGCTACGAGAGCTACCAAGCCTCGCGGCCTTCCTTCTATGTCGGCCAGCATGACTCGCGCCGCATCGAAGGGCTGACCGACAACCAGTACAGACGCCTGCTGGACTATGGTGTAAGGCATATGTTTGGGGCCCCTTCTTTCCACGCAGCTAACTGTATTAGTTCTCCTTTGCCACGGCCCCAATTACCACCAAGCACTTTCGCGACCGTGTGATTGCGCTGCAGAAGAGCTACCTCGCTAACGTCGCCGCTCGCGATTTGACCGCCGACGAGCGCGCCAACCCGTCGTTGCCCGGCCCGACAATACCGACGCTGACGGACGAAGACACGACTCTCTTCCCCGGTCCCAACATCACCTCCATCGTCGCCTACTGCAGCCCGTGGATCGACCTCTACTCGGCTCATCCGCTGGTGGCTAACCTCTCGCGCCAGGCGCTGAACCTTGAGGTGTCGTATGCCAGCTTCTGCGGCGTGCGGAGCATCGTCATTCCCGGCCCACGTGCCGACGCCGACCCGAAACGTGTGGCGCAGTATGGCCGCGCCATCAAGGAGGCTCTGCGGCTGGCGGCGCAGATCGGCATCGTAATCCACCTGCCCATGTACCGCGAGCCTGGCTTGGAAGAAACGGGCGACTCGCTGTCCGGGCCGGATGCCTACCCTGCTGGCAGCGAGGAGATTGACATCTACAGCGCATGGGACACATGGCATTCGATTCGGACCATGTGTGACTACGAGCCGCGGCTGTTTGTAGCGGTTCGCGTGCCGAAGCGGCTCCCCGAAATTGAGCTGCAGACGCGCTGGTTCGCCGAGCCGTTGCACTTCCTCACATTCTCGGCATCCATCTTCCAGCAGAACCGCGCGGGATTTCCGAGCCTCAGCCGGAACCACCAGTCGCTGGTCAACAAGTACATGAGGCTCAAAAATGCACCGTGGATCCTCCTGGCAGATTCCGGCCCCAGTGAGGAGGAGCTGACCGGCGGTGACCTTTCCCTGCCCTCGTCGCCTTCACCGTCCGGGTCCAGCGGCGCCGACTTCCCGAGCCTGGCCGATGCGCACAACAGCACTGCCCACCAGAATGACAGGAAGCGCAAGTCTATACAGAACGCACAGCTGTCGTACATCAAGCACCTCGAGCGCGAGCAGGAGCCGTACTCGGCGACGGAGACGTCGACGCTGGCCAATTTCCAAGACTGGCTGCAGTCGCCGCTCCAGCCGCTTGCAGACAACCTTGAGTCGGCCACGTACGAGGTGTTTGAGGGCGACCCGGTCAAGTATGACCAGTACGAAAAGGCCATTGCGGCGGCTATGGTTGACTGGAAGACGCTGAACCGGCCGTCATCGGCCATCCCCCGCCCCGGTGCGGCGGCTGTGGCACATGGCACACCCACGATCCCCGAGCTGGTCGTTGCTGTGGCTGGCGCCGGCCGTGGTCCGCTTGTGACTCGTGTGATCCGTGCCAGCAAGGCCACGGGCGTGCCCATCCAACTGTGGGCGCTCGAGAAGAACCAGAACGCCTACGT
The DNA here is from genome assembly GCF_000820605.1 of Sporothrix brasiliensis 5110. Classification (NCBI taxonomy): domain Eukaryota; kingdom Fungi; phylum Ascomycota; class Sordariomycetes; order Ophiostomatales; family Ophiostomataceae; genus Sporothrix; species Sporothrix brasiliensis. The sequence goes on along the minus strand of NW_024467139.1, from coordinate 4,705,170 downwards.
GTACCTGCTGCGCATGAACAAGCAGGTCTGGGGCGGCAAGGTGCATCTGATTAAGACGGACATGCGCGAATGGGCAGGACCCGTCGCCGAGGGCCACGAGGCCAACAACACGCTGACCAAGGTCGACATTCTGGTTACGGAGCTGCTCGGTTCGTTTGGCGACAACGAGCTGTCGCCCGAGTGCCTCGACGGCATCCAGCGCCACATTGCGCGCCCACACGGCATCTCGATTCCGCAGTCCTACACCGCCCATCTCAGCCCCATCTCGTACCCCAAGGTGTACGCGGAGCTGTCGGGCCGCTCGCCGAGCAATGAAAACGCCTTTGAGACGCCGTACGTGGTACACCTGTTTGCGATTGACCTCGTGTCGCAAAAGGTGCCGGGCCGTCCACGCTTCCAACAGGCGTGGGAGTTTGTGCATCCCGTGCGTCTGCCGTTCGTTGAGGACTGGACGGCGAAGCATGGCCACAGGAAGGTGCAGACTGGCGGTGGCGGTGCCATGAACCTGGCCACGGGCCTCAACGAGCACAACATGCGCCACTGCCACCTGACGTTTGTGTGCCGGCCGCGCGGTGTCATTCATGGCCTGGCTGGCTATTTCGAGTCGGTGCTGTACCAGCCAGCGCCGACGGCAAACGGCAGTACGCCTGAACCCATTGAAATCAGCACACGGCCGGACCAGATCGACCACAAGAGCAAGGACATGATTTCGTGGTTCCCCATTTTCTTCCCTCTCAAGGTGAGTTGCAGTCCCAACCGCTCACAATGTCGCAGGTTACATTGGTCGCTAACATGATGCAGAAACCCCTTTATCTGCCCCAGGATTCCGAGATCGAAGTCAGCATGTGGCGCCAGACAGACGACACAAGAGTGTGGTACGAATGGCTGGTCGAGGTGTTTGTCTGGGCCGGCCCGAGCTCGCGCGTCAAGGTTGCCGCGTCGGAACTGCACAGCAGCCGCAATGTGGCCTGCTTGATGTAAGAAATCTACAATATATGTGGTCAAGCTTGGTGTAAAAGCATTTTTTTTAAAAAAAAATAAGAGGGGGGGGTTCATGTGTTATGATCTAGCCTCAAAAAGGAGAATGTTGTGTATTGCATGTTGCTTTGAATTTATTACTCAAACCCACAGCTTAGCATTTAGCTGCATCCAATATCATCAAAACATACTATGACGAATGAAAAGACTATGACGAATGCCAACATTTCAACGCTGTGTGTTTTGGTCTTTGGGGGGGTCATAAAATAGTTCTCAGGCGGCGTTGATGATAGTTGTTTATTCTGGAAGCCTGAAGAAGAAGCCACAGATATCGGTACTTATGAGACACTGAGAGGTACATAGGTCTACAGAGATGGAGCACAATTCTAGCGTGTAAATGAGCTGCCTAATGTACAGTCCGCTTAAAAAATGTACAGATAAGTAGCCCCTATTCTTAGGCCAGCGTCACCGTGGCTAGTGAGCCGCGCTAACTGGCCTTTTGAGATAATGAGGGGCAACGTCAGCATTACAGAGAAGGCGCAGCTTTCACCAATCCACCAGCTCCTGCCTCCCGGGCCTCCCTAGAAACGTACTCCAGCTCCCTGAAACGGCACCTGAAGCAACCCAGCTCCTTCCTGATCATCAACTCCCAACGAAACGGCTCTTTCCATTCTGCAGCTGTTTCCCTCTACAACTACAATTGACGAACATAAAGGCTACTGTTTTCTTTCCTTTACGATCCATTCGGCCGACAGGTAACACTTAACTCAGTTTGTTTCTTGCTTGTTGTCAGCTTCGCCAGCGCTGACCACATCTCTCGTATAGATAGCCTTCTTGCGGACACACGTCTTTCCAGGCAGGACCTGCTCACCATTCCCAAACTATAGAGACGGCTGGAAGCTGTACTTTCTACCGAAATACACAAACTCAGAACACATCAGACACCATCATGGATTTGCGGAACAATCTATTCGGCAAGACCGGTCGTGGCGGTTTGCCCGGTCGCCCCGGCAGCGGCGCCGGTGGCGGCGCTCCTCCCCCCAACTATGACCACCCACGCGGCTACGGCGGCGCACCTCCTCAGTCCGCTGGCTATCAGGGTGGCGGTGGCCAGCCACAGTACGGCCAGGGCGGCGGCGGCGGCGGTTATGGGTCACCCCCGCCCAACTACGGTGGAGGTGGTGGTGGCGGCCGCTCGGTCCGGTTACGCCTCGCCAAGGTCGACGACAAGACCTTACAGCAGATGTACATCTTCACCAATATCTGCGCCGTCTCGCCGCGCGATTTTCCACCCTCCCGCGATGGTTCCGACCTCTACCTGCGCCTCACTGGCAACATGATTGATGGCGACTATGTTATCACGGCGCGGCCGACGCCCGGCTTCCCTGACGGCTGCATCTCTCTTTCGGACCCCCAGCGCACATGGCTGCGTGTCGGCATGATGGACGAGCTTGTTGCTGAGATCTACAACCCCTTCTCCAGCAGCACGGGTGGCCAGAGCTATCTGGGCTCCATGGACGTCGAGGTCGGTTTCGCGTCCACCAAGAAGGTTACCGACATCACCTACGACCAGGATGCGCTCGCCCAGCAGATGGTCCAGACCTTTGCCAACCACATCTTCGCACCCGGACAGCGTCTGCTGATTGACGTGCGCAACACGCCGCTGTCGCTCGTTGTCAAGACTGTGCAGCTGGCTGACCTGAGCATGGAGAAGGCTGGCGCCGCAGGAAGCGAAGGCGCCGTGCGTACGGACCCGGCTGCGCGCGGTATCATGGTGCCGCAGACCAACATTGCCTTTTACAAGAACGCGGGCTCGCCGATGAAACTGTCCGGCTCGACGAAGCGCGCCGCCGCCAACTCGATTATTGCGCCCGACTTCAAGTTTGAGGACATGGGCATCGGCGGTCTCGACAACGAGTTCTCGACCATTTTCCGTCGTGCTTTTGCGTCGCGCATTTTCCCGCCAGGCCTGATTGAAAAGCTGGGCGTGCTGCACGTCAAGGGTATCTTGCTCTACGGCCCACCCGGTACCGGCAAAACGCTTATTGCTAGACAAATCGGCAAGATGCTCAACGCAAGAGGTATGACAAGACCCCCTCCTCCTCCCTCTGTCAATATGATACAGAATTTATACTAACAACGTCCCACAGAACCCAAGGTCATCAATGGCCCGGAAGTGCTCAACAAATACGTCGGTCAGAGTGAAGAGAACATCCGGAAGCTCTTTGTAAGTCGTTGCTCGCCATGTTAAACTGTCCATTTGCAACGCAGCGTACTAACAAACGTGCCAGGCCGATGCCGAGAAGGAGTACAAGGAGAAGGGCGACGAGTCGCAGCTGCATGTCATCATCTTCGACGAGTTGGATGCAGTATGCAAGCAGAGAGGCTCCGGAGCCGGTGGCGGAACCGGAGTTGGCGACAGTGTTGTCAACCAGCTTCTGAGTAAGCTCGATGGCGTCGACCAGCTCAACAACATTCTGTTGGTCGGCATGACCAACCGCAAGGACATGATTGATGATGCCCTGCTGCGTCCTGTAAGTTGCTCTGTCTCGACGTACACTATATGCAGAATAACGGTCACTAACAAATCCAGGGTCGTCTTGAAGTCCAAATTGAAATCTCGCTGCCCGACGAGCAAGGTCGTGTCCAAATGTACGTCCATCATTTTTGCGCCTTTTGTTCCTTTGTTCTTTTGTTCTTGCTACTGTCATGTGAGTACGAATGCTAACCTCTTCCTTAGTCTCAAGATCCATACCGCGAAGATGCTGCAAAACAACATCCTAGATCGCGATGTCGACGTCGGCAGGCTGGCCGCACGTACCAAGAACTTCAGCGGTGCTGAGCTGTCGGGTCTCGTGAAGAGTGCCACATCGTTTGCCTTCAACCGCCACATCAAAGTGGACACCATGGCCGGCATCAGCGACGACGTTTCGCAGATGAAGGTCAACATGAGCGACTTTGAGAACGCGCTGACGGAGGTCAAGGCCGCGTTTGGTGTCTCGGACGAGGAGCTCGAGCAGGCACTGACCTACGGCATCCTTGACTACTCGGTCAACATCCAGAGCATCGTCAAGGAATGCATGGTCTACGCCAACAACGTTCGCCAGCTCGACCGTCTACGGACACTGTCGGTGCTTCTGCACGGTCCGGCTGGCAGCGGCAAGACGGCACTGGCGACTCATGTCGCCATCAAGAGTGCTTTTCCGTTTATCAAAGCCAGTAGGTGTTGCATCTACCACTACCCCCATACACGCGTTGAGACGTCATACTAACTACTCTGTCCAGTTACACCCGAGAACCTCGTCGGCTACTTCAACGAGGCCGGCAAGAAGGACTACCTGCACAAGGTCTTTACGGACGCCTACAAATCGCCGCTTAGTCTGCTGATTCTGGACAACATCGAGCGCCTTATCGAGTGGAACCCAGTTGGCCCGAGGATGTCCAACATCATGGTCCAGGCACTCATGACCTTGCTCAAGGCACACCCCCCAAAGGCCACCGCTTGCTCATCCTGGCCACCACCTCGCGCCGCTCCGTCCTCGACCAGATCGACATGACGGAGTCCTTTGACCGCCAGATTGCAGTCCCCGCCGTTGCCGATGTGCGCGAGCTCGCGACTGCTCTCCAGCAGTTTGGCGCCTTCCCAGACCCGGCCGACATCAACCAGGCCATCAACACTGTGCGCCAGTTCAACGGCGGTAGCGACCAGGTCGGCGTCGGCATCAAGACGGTGCTGACCATGGCCGAGTCGGCCGCCATGGTTGACGACTCGGCCTCGTGGTTTGCTGAGCAGATTAGCCGATCCATTGCCGCCAACAGCCCGGAGTTGTAAGAGACGGATATGAAAATGATGAACAAGAAAAGATTGGAACTCTGCACTTCATGAACCTTGGATAGGGATGTACAGATAGGTCCAAGATTCGACATATCATATAGCTTTTAACAAACTTTGTGATCAACTGCCAATAATGAAGTTTCGTAAGATTAGATAAAAACTAATATATCACATTCGTATGAATCAAAATAATGCAGTATATGTACTGGCTTTTACTTCGGCGGGAAGGCTTGTATCCCGTTGTTTTACGTTGTTTTTGCCTACGTCGTTTTGACTCGAGAGCCGCACAGGCATACGATTTTGAGCACGCAAACACGCAACTATTTATTTCCCGACCTCCCCCCTTATGCTGGCATACTTTCCGCCGTTTTCCTCCCTCTCTCTGTTATTTATATATTTATTTATTATTTATTTTTTTGGGGGAGAGAGAGGAGGGGGGCTTGTTTTGACTTGTTTAGCTTCATGTGATGTGTCACAAACCGATTTTGAGTCAATGGATGGTCACTCGCACCGTGAAGAGGTGTCTTTTGCTATATTTCTTTTTTTTCCCTCTATTTATGCGTCGCCATTTAGTGAAGTTCTGCGTGTTTCCTCCTCTTCGACACTTCCTAATTTCTGGAACAACCCTTTTTCTTTCATGAAACGTAGGATACTATCCGGAGAGTATTTCGTAAAAGTACTCGTATTGATGTATGCATCTTTAATGAGCCCACTTGGCAGGCTCTTATCACGATTATTGGCTTTCTTGTTGCTCCACTTGCCTTATAACCCGACAACTTGGCTCCTGGGACAGCCTCTTTCTTTCTTAATATGCTCTTGCTGGGGCTATGCCTCTTCTGCTCACCTTGCGAGAGTTTTTTACACATATATTTTTTTGGCCTGACCACGTCTGACTTTCGCTCTTTTGCCCCTACGTGGCCGTCTGCTCTTACTGCTTTTTATATTTTGCTACCCCTTGCCCCCTGAGTAGGACCTTTCCCGCTGGGATATAAGCACTGCAACTTGCAGAGCATTCCGAAACGGACTTGTAGCTAACCACGCCGGGGTTTCATGTGCCCCATCTAGTCTTCCTTTCAGCGCTGGCCGTAGCCTAGTCCTCGCGAGCCTAGATTGGCGAATAAGTCTCAAGCTGTGCTTGATTTGGCATACTTCCCAAGAGGTGGATGGAGATAATGAAACCACGACGACCCAGGCCCCGGGCCTACTTTTATTGCAACGGGACCTGGAAGACGGTCCCGAGAAACTCGAAGCAGACTACTGAGTAGATGGCGCTCGCTGTAAGACAAATAGGGTTGGCGCCTTGCCCGTTTTTGGTCAATGGGCCGCGCCTGCGAAGTAGGTTGTTCCTGGCATTGGCGAGGGCACGAAACAATGGGCTGGAAAACCACCATTCTTGTCGAGACTATGTCGCTTGCACGACCTCGATGTCTCTCGACCATCGATATATGATGCCGTGAACATGTGGCGTGCGGTGTGCGGTAGCAGTTGGTGTCGGTAGCCTTACCTCCAATGTCCCAATGTCGGATGATTGCTGCTTTCATATTAATACGTTAGCAAATGGCGGCCGTCTCTCCAGGGCCGGCCGGCTGCTAGGCACAGACTCTTCTGGCCTTTGGCCCAGCACCATTGTGGCTTGCAGGTGTTGACAAGGACGACAGAGTCCTTTGAGAAAATGCGACGTGGCATTTTATGTGAACCTTGAGGCATCATGTTCTTCTGCCCCCAATGCTCCCAACAGACCAAGTCCTGTTTGTCAATCTGTCAACTGGTTTGGCCCCCGGAATGAATCTTGTTACCCCGGCCCAGTTGGCTAAGAAAGTGCGATGTTCCCTCTTCCGTTGCCCCCTCTTTTTGACATGTCTGGATTTCAAAACAATTTCTCTTCAATTTGATGCATCTCTATCTGGTCGCCTGTCCGTACCGACGGCGCCTTGATCTCGGAACTGAGTGCTGCCTTTTCATAGGCCAAGTTTTGGCCTGCAGCCCGTAGGTGCAGATGCATGTCGCACCGCTATATCAACCCCATAGCAAAGCCCAATTTTTTCTTGTTTTCTGGGAGGTCCTGGATTTGATGGGGAAAAGGGGCCTGTATTTCACTTTTCAGCTTACTTGGGATGCTCGCCTGGCTGAATGCATTGGGAGCTGAAGGCTTCTGTACGCCACATATGGAGGGCAGACGCCCACCCCGATTGTCGGGACGCTGGCCACTGTGACTCTTGCCAGTGTGGTATCCATGCCAGTGCCAGTGGAAAACGTCGCGTTTTTGTTAGTAATTTGATACAAAAGATACGTCGCGTTTGGGGCGCGTTGCCTGGCTGTACAAGTTGTTGCTTCGTAGCTTTTATCTTGATCTGTCTGAGCATCTCCTTGCAGGGAGGGACCTCGCCGTCTGTGTAAGTTGTGATGGGTCGACAACGACACGAGGAGGCTGCTAAAATTCTGGAGCCATAGAAACGTACTCGGGGTGTTTCGCAATTCGTCGGAGCAAGTGTGTTTCCTTTCCCTTTGAAAATAACAGGACTTGTTGACGAATGCCGCTGATGTTGTGTTTGCTGCAAAATACCTTTTGTCTTCCTGTCGCCTTCAGAGTATGTGTATACATTGGGGTGCTTTCGTGGAAATGGTGCCAGAAACCCGCCCACAAAGTGTACATGCCAAGCATAGCAGACTCCCTCGCTCCCTTGCAACGGGAAGCAATTTACCCACTCTGCTGGTTGACCCTGGTCGTATGATCCTCCAGAGCGGCAGGATGAAAGAAAGTGCAGCTGGAATCAAAAGCATCGGGGGACAGCTTTGGAAGCGGGCATGAATAGCAGACTTGCATGAGAGCGACGGCATGAGCAGATCAAAACCTCCGATGTACTGCTGGGTGCTGGAAAGGTGCTGCAGAGTTATACGACGTATCTTATCAATGCTCATACATCTTCGGGAGAGATTCCTGGTACGGAGCTACATACTTTTGCAACTGCCCAGGTCTCTGAGATTTCTGCAGGACCCGGAACTGTTGGTGAGATTGCCGCTATTTTCTCCCGTGTGAGATATTTTGGGCGGAGTATCTTGCGAGTTAATGTCTCTCGAGGTCGGGAATTCGCTAGATGGGGCCGCGCCGATATGAAAAAGAAGTAATCATATGAAAATACTTGCACCCATCTCGTCGATACTGGCTTTCACCGAGGAGGTCCGAGCGGCGACACGTTAGGGCAGTAATTTGTATGCCGGCAAGTGATTAAGCCCAACGCGCAACTCGCCTCTGTTGCTTCTTGCAATAAGTAGCTTGCGGCTGTACCTGATGTCCTTGCGTAACATTTCGCCTGCATGCTAGAAGGCAAATGTTTTACTGTTGTGGCCCGAGGGTCTCAATGGCAGCGACTGGTAACATATGGACACTGGTTGATCGTAGTAAGCCGACTGGAACTGCCATGCAGCCTGCAAGAAGTCTCCGCCAACGATGAGACTATCTGGTTCCCTTTTCTGGCGCCAGTTATCCTTCGACAGAATTATGCCTTAATCGTTAAGAGAGCAGTCCGTATACTGTTTACCGTTCCACGGGTCCGTTGAATTCTTTCTTCAACGATTTGGCGTTGAGCTGGCGAAACAGGTCTCAAGCTAGTTGGCCAGAAGTAAAGAGTCAAAGGGACGGAAAGACGGAAGAAAGCGGCGCACCGTTTCGAACCCACCGCGGCTCATAAAGGGCACGGGCTAGACTTGTTTTGGCTTGGCCCTGGATCTGGTTGGCTGTCCTTTTGCTGCTTTTTGTGATGAGCGTTGTGATGCGACCCGCTCTCATCCCATTCACGCCCATCACGCGCTAGCCTGGCTCGCCTCGGAGCCTGCATCAAGCGCGACGCCGTTATTTTCGCGAGTCCAAACTTTGCGCGAAGAGGATGCGCTGTTTAGGTCGTGACAGGTGCATTGGAAGAGCAGACGTCCCTAATCTTTCGTCATGTGGGTTTTGGTGTCGATCGGCTGTGCCCGAAGACGACGGATGGCAAACGGTTGCGCGCGACAAAAGTACTACCAACAACCACACCGCTAGCTCTAGGCTCTCATATTCCTGTTCAACGACGTTGCGCGACCTGCCCATCATGGAGAATATCACGAGCGTTTAGTGCCGTCTAAAATGCGCCAACGTCACTGAAGAGCACGTCTGGTGATGTGTCTAGGGCATCGTCGTGATTGTCGTGATTGTCGAGTCGTTGCTTTTTCGGTTGTCGAATCGGCGCGGAGCACACTGTCTCTCGGTGATATTCCTCAATGATCAGCATCGTTTCTTTCCATATTCACTGTCAGAGTCCAACGCTGGAGAGTAGCGATGGCTCGCGAGTGGGGTGAATGCACTCGATGTCCCGCTTCTGCCATCCGGATAGAAGCTTGTGAGTTTGTGCTCACTGTTTTGCGCATTCACACTGTTTCAGCGCTGTCACCCGCCTGTTCTTGTAACCCGTAATTTTGCAAACCAGTAAGTCGTGTGGATGCTGAGCCTGATCTCCATGCGATGTCAGGGCGTCGCAAGCACTTTATGGAGTAGATGGACTGGGTCAAGCCATGACGTGCGCGATATTGGCCAGACCAGAAGCACTGAGGCTGGCTGGCGGCGTCGTAGCTGCGGCTCCATTGGGCCTTTGGCTCGTTGGCTGTGTTGGTCGTGTTATTCGCAGAAAAATGAAGCCTATCCCCCGTCCAGCAACGGGCCCGACACGGCCTGGTCAAAGCTACGGCCAGTCTTGTGTCACCCACCGTGGCTTCTGCCCTGGGATGATTTTGAGTGTATTACGACGTATGGAGTAAGAAGTATGCCACCAGGAACACCCTGGTCTGCTTCTTTCGTCACACTGCACCCGGTTAGCTCTCTCGCCCATATTTTGCAGGGAAGCGGCTGGGCGATAAATGACCTCGCTTTCCCAGCGGTCTCGCTGCGAACCTGTCCCATCCGAAGTCCCCCTTGTAAGTACCAATCTGTAATCAATAGTCCTGTCCCAGTCGCAGACAGACCCCTGTAGCGCACCTTTCAATGCTTCCCAATGAGCCAATTTACCAGGGGCTTGGTATTTCGGCAAAAAGTCACCTTATTTCCAGCTTCCCCTTTTCTCTCATGCGTACCGTTACTGGCGACAATCCTTCCGCTGTTAGCCTGATGCTCGCACCAGTTGGTGCCCAGTGTTTGGTCTTGCGTTCGTCTTTGCCTCATTCGCTTTTTCGTGTCGGGTGGTCTTTCGAGTGCATGTCCAGCTGTTGGCAGTTTTGTTGTTGACGTTATTATTGGACAATGCGGCCCTTCGACCAACCCCCGTCACCTTCTCTTTCTCATATTGACGCGTTCTTTCCTTCTCTTCGCTCTCGAGTCGCACCTTCACTGCTTTCCGAGGCAATGCCAACCAAGATTGCAGCTGCCTTGTTTATGGTTTCCGTGACGGGCAAGAACCCGTTCTTTGTTCAAGGCAGGCGCGACCAAGTTCCGGTGGATAAGGCATTCCGTTTTCCGGACACGTATCCGTGTGCAAGAAGAAGAGAAGGGCAGAGCTGTAATAATTTAAAGGCTTTGCACTATGTATTATTGTGAACGGCATGTGTTTCCCACCTCGTCTCTCCAATGCGACTACGGCGCGTTCACTGCACACAGAGCAATTACGACATATCAAATAACCTGTGTCTGTTTAGCATTGCGACTTAGTGTTGCTGTTCCTTCCGCGCACCCACCACATGAGCCTTCGACTCCACCCAACGCCCCTTCCTACTTCCCAGTGCACCACGCTCTTTCCTTATTGCCTATGCTATGCAGCTTCCGTCGAGAGGCGCACTGCCCATCCGCCATCTTCCGTGCAAAGAGCAGCAATTCCTGGTCGCTGTTCTGTAGACCAGCGCTCCTTTTCTGTATGCTCACACATACGACCACACATTTACCTAGCATCAGAACAAAGTACACTTTTTGTTGACTCCTTTCTCTACTATTTTCCTATGCTTTTTCCTCCCGTCCTTTTTCGACAGCTATAATCGAGCACGAGGCTGCCCTTACGTCCAGATAAGACGCCGCGTGCCAACTGTTTTGGCCTCAACCCCACGATCGACACATTCCATTGTACCACCGGCCCCAAATCGCTTTTGAAGAGCTACTGTGGCAGACCAGCACCATACTGCCGCCTCTCCGTGCGGGCTGCCTTGTGCAGCAGATGAACAAGCCGATATAGCAGTAGCAATATCACCAGCGGTGCCAGGAGCGGGCGTTGCTGCTGCCACCGTCGACAATGGAGGCTTCGTTCGAGCTCCCCATCCAGTCACCCACCGGTGAGCGGATAGTCATAGACCGGACAGTATCAGCATACCCGCCATTACGGCCACCTTCGCCGCCGGAAGCACCATCACTGTCACAGCTACGAGCGGCGCATTCTCGCTCCTCACCGTCACCAAAGCGACTACCCGGTTCCTCGAGCGCGCGAGCGAAAGCGGCGGCTGGCAGATTGCATGGCGCACGAGAAGGCGAGGCCGGGTCGGTCACATATAGCGGTGGTTCGCTGCGTGAGCTGAAGCTCCGCCGTATGACGCAACCCCGCGAGAGCGACAGAGCGGGTACACGCCTTACCGTCACCCGGCCAAAGAAACGATCCTCGCCAACCGCGATACCAAAGTCTCTTCTGCCCGCCACCGAGCGCAAGAGCCAAGAGGAGAACAAGATCGACCGGCTATCTAAGAAAGACCCCGTGGACGGAGGTGACAAGTGGGATATTGCACCTGATGGGTCGTCTGCTGGTCGAGAGGGCCGGCAATTCACCGTGGCCAATGTGGGTAACAATGGCCGCATATATTTGAGGTGAGTGGTCAAGGAGTTTATAAAGACGCAGCAGGCCGGGAAACCGAGGGGAGGAATGAACAGATGAACGAGTACTTTGGCGAGCACGAGGTCGCCCATATCCTTGCATGTCTCATGTTTTGGGTTTCTTCTGGGCTTCATGAACTTGGCTGACTGACGGACATTACTACAGGCCGACAGTGCGACCCGTACACCTGCGATCGCCCCAGCCGAATTTCGTGTTTCCCATGACGCCACCTGGTACAGCAGGTCTCGATATCCTCATGCAAGACCAGGACAAGCGTAGCGACCGACTGCACAGACCACAGCAGGAGATGCAACAGAATCAGAAAGAGCAAAGGCACGAGATTCAGCGGCAGCCATTGCGGTTAGAGACGACAAGCAAACTTTTCGGTAGCGATTGGACACCGGACCAACCCTCTTCGCCCACGGCACTTCCCGTGCAGGGGCCTCTCCTATTTAACTCCAACAACTCGTCGCGCAGTGTGGTTCCACGGCCCAGCACAGCCGGTGCGGTAGCAGTGCGGCCAGGAGGCAGGCACCGCAGGGCCATATCCGACTCGACGGTCCAGGATACAAGTATTGCGCGCGAGTCTGAACCAGGTGGCTTCAAGATCGTCATTACGCAGCCGGCAGACGATAAACAACGTGCAAAAACCTTGGAGGACCTGGCCCCAACGAATCCGAACGCCTCGGTGCCTCACCTCGAAATCGCCATACCTACGTGGAAACTAGGTTCTCCTCGGTTTACGCTTCGCGGTACGCCTGTTCTTCGCGGTTCGTCGTATGCCCCGACCGACGAGCCCTATTCGAGCCGGCCATCATATTTCAGCCCAGCTTTTGATCACTCTCACTCATTGCTGGAAGAGGACTCGTTAGTTTCTCCGCGGCAAGACATTTTTGAGAGGCAGAAAGGCAAAGCACAAGGCCTTCCGTCGCCCCTTGGTTCACCGCGCTTCCTTATAGACGAGCAACCCGTGGGGCTGCGTCCAGCCTACCATTCCAACTATGCGATGTCTGTTCCGGAAATGTTCGACTCTCTTACTTTCAAGCCGGCGTGCGACGACCGCACCATTGTCCGCTTCTCACCGGTGACAAATACGATTACTGCTGCAACACCTCCTCGTCTTGTTGCGGAAATCACCTCTCCCAAGTTCATGGACTATGACCTCGTTTCTGACTTTTTCCTTACTTACCGTGCTTTCCTCGATGCACGGGACCTTCTTCGGATGCTCGTCGCCCGTTTGCGTTGGGCTGTTGAGAGATCAGACGAAGCCGGCATGGTTGTTCGCGTCCGCACCTTCGTCGCTCTACGCCACTGGATCCTTAACTATTTTATGGACGACTTCGTGCTCGACTACGAACTGCGTGTCCTATTTTGCGAGCTTCTCAACGGCTTCGTGAAGGAACTTTCCCAGGACGCAAGTGGACGCAAGGTTCAGCTCAAGATTCTGACGGAACTGAAAAAATGCTGGCGGCGCTCCTGTGCCCAGTATTGGGACGGCCCCGATTTTGATGACTCTCTTGGACCCGAAGTACCAATCTCCCAAGGCGGTATTGCTGGTCACCGCAATCCCACCCTCGACCCCAGCTTCTGGGAGCAGGTTGCTATTGGTGCTTTACCAGATGAGGAAGATGAGGAGGACGGTTCCAACTTTCTCACACACTTCCAATCCCCCGAATCTATGGTCCAACCAGAGCCGGGTAGCAGTTTCCGAGCAACAGGGGGCCAAGCTGCCCATATCGACTCCGTTGTGCTTGGTGACCGCCCAGCAACTCCGCAAAACCGGGAATCGACGAATGATTTCAGTGCTCGGAGGCAAGCCTCCCCGGCGAGCATCACGAGCTTAGATATTGTCTCTTGCTCATTCCCAACAAAGAACATGCGTCTCCTCCAGGCTGGTATAGGGCAGCCGCTTGGTGCACATCCTGCGGAACCGTCGTTAGTGTACAGTGCGAGCGGTCTTGTTGCAACAACTCCTCGCGCACTTGTCGGTAAACGTGTTCGGCCCAGCGACGGCCAGAAGTCGTCTGGCCACATACAACAACACAAGAGAAACAATAGCCTCACAGATTCTCTGCGTGAACAATCGACTATGGACAAGTTGCTGCAGAAGAACAATGAGATCTTGATGACTCTCCCTTACGCTGGTAGCCTTGTTCGTGGTGCCATATTTCCTCCAGGCCAGCCGTACGTTGAAGTCCTTCCACCAGGAACCAGTGGTGGTGTTGGTCGCCAAACAACACTCTTTCAGCCATTTGCTCTAGAACCGCCAGACTCGCAAAAGCTGAAGGCATCGGCAATGTCAAGCCCGGGCATGCGTAAGCTACTCGGCAGCGTTCGGCGGGCGTTGAGCACAAGAGGCCAGGCCATCCCTTCGACCCAGGGAAACTTTATCAACATGGCGCCGATTGGGCCCCGTGGCGCGACGACAAATCGACTCCCTGGCACTGCTATTGTCCCGCAAGCTCGGCCGAGAATTAACGGCTTCCGTCCTCCTATTCGAATCGACCTCCTCGGTGCTAAAATCACCGAAGATTTTAAGGTGGCGGTTCGAGAAGATGCCTCCCTGGATGCTGCCGCTGCGCAACCTGGCGGCGATGCTTCTAATGAAGCTCGAGCCGTTCCCGATACTCATGAACAGCGGCAACCAGAACCGAAAGTAGCAGCCTCGGCCTACTCTGACGGTCTCTTCCTTGGCTGGACTCCCGGCGGAGTTGACAATCTGGTACGGCCTATCAGTGACACGGGTATCACTACCGGAAGCAAGTCTATTGTTATCGTTGATGGCACTCTTCCTTTAGAATTTCCGGTCATGACAGGCGCACTGGTTCAACCCAACAGCAACAATGCATCGGTCGAATTGTTTGGTGAATCCTTTTTGTCGGTGGCAGCCGACCCGACGCCCCCGACAACACCACCTGGACAGCCAGTGGGAACCCCCCGCCCCTCGTCTTTCGCCCTTGGCGAACAAGTCGTTCGGTCGTCGCTTTCTATGGATCCACTGCCCCCGTTTGTTCCGGACATGGATACACTGGGACACAGTTCCACTGTCGGGCCGTCCGGTCCCTTGGTTGAAGACACTAGCGCTCGCCCCCCGTTTGGTGTTTATGTGCTGCAACACGAACCTGACGACAGTATCATCGTTCCGCAGCGGCCCGGTGAGGATGGCGTATATGAGGCCTCGAGCGAAGTGCAGGTTGATGTCGTGATGAACAAGAACCCGGCGACAAACAGTTTCGGCCTGCCAAGCTCACCGCCAATTCGTCGGCCACAGCCAAGCTGGATTCAAGGACACTCGAGACATCGCTCTAACCGATCATACAAGTCACACAAATCCAGCCGTTCATACCGGCACGGCCGGTTAGCATCCTACGCGAGTGGCACTGCACCGCCTACGGGTATCCTCAGTTTCGACGCCAGCACTTACACCGACGCGTCTGTTGACGACGCCTCTGAGACCCAGGCGCCGCAGCCTCCTCGCGTTTTACGGAGACGGCCTGGCGGTGATCTGCGGGCTGTCACCACTGTGGGCGATTTGGACCAAGGACCGATTCGGCGCTCACGGTCGGTTGGCTCCCTAACCACATACTCGGAATCGATTCGCAGCTCCTTTGTGCACAGTCAGGCGCGGGAGTCCGGTGGGTTTGTAGATGTGATTTCGGTTGATTTTTCACGCGACAAAGAGGAGACGTTTTCCGTTGGCATGATGACCGACAAGAAGAAGCTCAAGAAACGGATGTCCATGGTCAGCACTTACTCATCGAAGCCTGTTATGCGTCCTTCATTCGAAGCGGAGGCACAGAAGCTAGCTCAAATCCCAGATGATGTGGATGACGACGGTGGCGTGGAGTCGGCTCTCTTGAAGCTTGAGGGAAAATTTGAGCGCAAGTCAAAGAAACTCTCCTTCTCCGAGCCTCCATCCAAGGTGTTCTTACCCACTACGTTGACCAAGGGCACCGCTGCACCTCCACTGAGCGGTTTCTTGGCCCCGCAAGTTGCCTCAGACAGCAGCCGCCTGACAGCAGAAGAAAAGACCGACCACCGACATAGACAAATCGTCCACAGCGACCTCGCTCCTTCTCACCAGTCTCTGCTCTCCAAGTCTGCTCAGCAGAGCACTGTGGCTGCCACGGAACTGGATGCAATCGAAAGTGAATATGGGAGAGGGACAGACGATCCAAGAAGCAGCTCAATGGCCACCTCTTCGCATGTTCCAGCGTTTTCTCCGCCACCCGCGTTTCGCCCTGCCGCAGTGCCCCGCATGGTCGAAGATGTACAGTCTTTCTTGTCCGAATCCGGCGAGTCGTACTCGTCCATACCTTTGCTTGACCGTGGCCTTACCGACGACGGGAGGAGTAAAGGCGCTCCCACCGAAGAATGGGCCAACCAGTCCATCTTTGAAGAAGCCAATGAAAGCAGCGTCCAGACCCCCACGGGCCGCAGCAGCGGCCACCTTGTTCACCAAGACTCCTATGATGTTGTCGAAAAGACGGAAAGCATTGAGAAGATCCCTCCTGGAGAAACAATGCCACAAAGCCCCCGCCAAGGAACGGACGTCTCCTTCCTAGAGGACGAGAGCGACCATGCCAGTGACCTTTCTTCCGAACTATCTGTTGAATTCCCTGACGAAACTGACGAGCTTGGTATTTACGGCCCCAGCACCACACAGGGCCCTGTGCGTTCGAACACTGTCGTTTCGCGCATGCCTGCCCACCCAATTGGCGACCCGCAGATAGAACCATCGCAGACTCCGTCGATTCCGTTCCAGGAGCAGCATCCTGGCAAGCTTGTGGAAGACATCCATATCCACGACGGCCACCCACCGTCGCCGCCCATTACGCTTGTCCAGGCCCTGCAGATGTCACCCGATACCGCCAAGATCCCCGAGCTTCACGATTTCCAGGTCTGGGAGGACAAGCCTCTTCCGCCAACGCCGAGCCCTGACGGAGCAGCGCCTGAGACACTGCGTTCGAAGAAGCAAGCGGAGGAGGCCGAGGTCCTAAGTTCCATGGGCCTGCGGTCCGTCTTCGAACCGTCCCCAGCACAGGTGACAGCCAAGGCTGAGGCAGCCCGTGCCTTCTCGGTTCACCTGCCGTTCATCCTTGCATTCGAATCGGAGATCCTTGCACAGCAGTTCACGCTGATTGAAAAGGATGCGCTTCACGAGATTGACTGGAAGGAGCTGATTGAGATGCGGTGGAAGAACGCCGAGAATGGCAATTCTCGATCCTGGGTGGATTTCCTGCGCAACTCGGACGCCCGTGGCGTCGAGGTCGTTATTGCCCGCTTCAACATCATGGTCAAGTGGGCCATCTCTGAGGTGATCCTGACACAGGATTTGGAGGAGCGTGCTCGCTGCCTCATCAAATTCATCCACATTGCAGCACACTGCCGGCGGTACCGAAACTACGCAACGATGAGCCAAATCACGATTGCACTGACGAGCAACGAGGTTGGCCGACTTGCGAGGACGTGGGCCATGATACCACCGAGCGACGCCCGTACGCTGCGCGACCTGGAGGCACTGGTCTCGCCGACGCGCAATTTTTATGGTCTGCGCGCCGAGATGGAGGCCGTTGGGATCGACAATGCGGATGCGGGCTGCATCCCGTTTGTGGGCATTTACACGCACGACCTGCTCTTCAACGCCCAACGGCCCTCTGAGATCGCCAGCTCGCCCACAACACCCCCCCTTGTCAACTTTGAGCGGTGCCGGTTTGCGGCTAGCATTGTCAAGACGGTGCTGCGGCTCGTCGAGGCGAGCGCTCTCTACAACTTCCAGCCGATCGAGGGCATCACGGAACGTTGCCTTTGGATGAGCGCACTAAGCGACGACGACATCCGCAAATACTCTGACGCTCTGGAGTAGGACGGCGTCTTGCCTGTATCCTACATGCAACCCTCCCATATCTCTTCAATATTTCTCGCTATCGTCTTTTATTCACGGTGTGCATGTTTACTCACCACATGCACTGCCGTACCTTCATTTTCTCGTTTCATCGCGGCCTCTGCTTCTCTTCCCACTGGCCGTTTGCTCTTTGTTTTATTTAATTGTTTATCATTGTCCTTTTTACTTGCACCCTATACCCCTGCATAGCAAAGCACCGGCATGCAAGTGTCTCTTGTTTTACGACGGAAACGATTTTACTTTTCTATTTACTGCTATTTATTTCGAGCATGTTCTACAGCTTTATATACCGGTACGCTCAGGGCGTTGTATGTGCGTCTCTTTTTGTGTCTTTCAGCTTCTGTATTGTTCTTGTTTGTCACGCTCTTGGCAAATGGGCCAAAGCAACGGTGCATGGAAACAAGGAACATGGAGCACGGGACAGGATCTGGAACACTGGGACACGGAGGATGTTTCTCAAAGGGCAGAATATCCTGGTATATGGGATGGAATTGATAGATTACCACGTGCGAGCATACTACATTTAGTTTCATGGAAGCGAACAAATCAACTCAAACGAACACGAAACAGAACTTGCAGTACAATGACAACACATATTCATATGACAGAGAAAGGTATCGTGTTTCTTCCCACGTAGCACACTCTCTCCCAAGAGCATCATCTCGCTGCTGCTGCGCTTCTCACTCTGCCCAGGGCAGGTTGATGTCGACCGGTAGCAGGTCCTTGGCCAGCGTCGCCAGCGGGGCCGGCCACTGCGCCGTCGTGGCAATGGCCGTCTGCAGCGCTGCCGCGGTCTCGGCACTCAGCCCTTCGCGCCGGTCGCTGTAAAAGTCGATGCCCTCTTTGGTGAAGAGCGTCGGCGCAAACCACGTTACCACCCACCGCTCTACCTCGCCCGGCGCGCCGCCGGCCACCGGTCGCTCGCCCCAGCCCAGAATCTCCCAGTGGCTCGTGACGAAAAACAGCCAGCTCTTGCCGCGCCAGTCAAACGTGCCGTCGGTCCCCATAAGGTTGGTGCCCTCCACCGACTTGATCTTTTTCGGCCCTGTGCCCTTGTTTGACTCGTACTCGACGCGGTCCTCGTTGCGCGGGCGGCCGCTGGCGTCGTCGGGCAGCAGGCGGTAGCTGATGCGGACGTTCTGGGCGGAGCGCCACATGCTGAGGGTGGAGTGGGTGACGGACCAGGTGCGGACGAGCCACTCGGCCGGGGGTGCCTTGAACGCAGAGGGAGCAGCGGGAGACGACGATGTGATGTACTTGGACGGCGTCCGCAGGATAATGGCGGCTGCCGCAGGTGTCGCTGGCGTAGACCCAGGGGCAGCCGCCGGTCCTGCATGTGGTGTTGTGGCCGGCGCTGAAGTTGAAGTCGGCTCTGTTGAAGCCATGGCTGTGATGGAAGTGTGATACGGTGCGTGGTGCGTAGATGCGATGATGGCAACGATGTGGACGCCAGCTAGTTTGTAAGCTAGTTTGCAGCTTCAGGGCGAACGATGCTTACGACCTGGAAAGGGGTGGCAAGGCAATAAACGACTTCGATATAGGATAGTAGGCAAAAGCAAAATGATCGGACAATCGACGCAATTTGCAGCCGCCCGTTAACGCTGTGTTCTTGGAAACTGACGTCGGTCGCCCTTTCGCGCAATGGCTACATACGAATGTACCTGCCACGCTCTTCAAACACAGGCACGGAAGGCGCACGATCCGGGAAGGCGGACGCTGCAGATCGGGCCCACTTTTAGTGAGTCGCCCGAACAGCTGTATTATGTGAAAGGCAGTTGCCGAGCTTCCTTATATAAATGATCTATCAATTGACAGCTTCAACGCTAAGTGAAGTCAAGTGTATACATCATGAAGTATAGCAGCATTGATGGGGAGTTATACCATACCAATCGTACGCAGCAAATATCTCTCCCAAGCCGCTTTCAATCCCTAACCAGAAATGCCTTCTAATTTTAAACAAACAGGAAAACAAGACAATACAATAGAATCCAAGATAATAGCAAAGGTCCAACGACAAAATGGTGCATGTCACCGTGCTGGGCACAGCGTCTGGGAGGTCATGTTCCGTTTCAGATGCCACTCGGAGAGCTTCTTAATGGCCACCGGATCGATGTCGCGGTTCGTCTTGATAAAAATGGTCTCGTAGGGGTGGACGTTGAAGCCAAAGTAGGCATCGTTGAACAGAACATCATTGCTGTTCGTGGCATTGCAGTACGCCTCGAGGCTTGTCTCCTGGTGGATCGCGGCCATCATGACGTCGACGGCGTAGCCGGCGTTCTGGATCAGCGTCGTCAGGCCAACCTCGGAGTGGACGGCAGAGCGGTGGTTATTGTAACAGCCGGTGAGGCCGACAGGGTCGTCGGCGCCGCCGAACTTGTCGGCCACGCCTGAGGTTGCATGGTCCGGGTCGAGCAAGATGGACATGCCCGTGTCGTCGGTGGCGAAGATCATGGACTGGACGTGCGGACGCGGATGGCAGTTGGCCGTGAGGCCGACAAACTTGACGGTGTCGGTGATCTTATTGAGGTAAAGGTCGGTCCAGCAGCCGCCGGACCAATAGGGGACAAAGGGCCCGCGCAGGCTGGAGTTGATACTCATAAACTTGGTGTAGCTCTTCCACAGGTTGTTGGTCCGCAGCGCTTCGCCTACGGCGCCCATGTCGTAGCAGGTGTTGTTGCGGCGGACGACGCGGATGTTGTCCCAGTCGGGCAAGAGGTTGGCGGCGTCGGTCTCGCCGTTGAAGATGAAGACAAAGTCGGCGGCGCGGTGCAGCCCGATCTGTATAAAGTACGCGAGGTTCTCGCGGCCAAACGCAGACTCAGCGTACACATAGGTGATGAGGGTGTCGTGAGGTCGTGATGGCGTCTGCAGTTCTGGTACGTCTGTGTCGGATACATGCCCCTGTGTCGATGTCTGTGGATGGTTTTGTGTTTGTGGTCCGCCGTGTGCGAGACGGTCGAACGCGCCCCTGTTCTTCTCAACCCGCCGTCCGGCCAAGGTGTCGATGTTATTAAGGGCACTGAAGGAAACCACCCAGACGGCCATGATCACCAGCACCGCCTTGAGCACACGAGAGTTGACCAAACGGCCCGTGTTTTCGGTGGCCGTCGTCATGGACGCCTTGAGGGCCGCGAATTTGAAAATCATTGTGGATGACAATGAGCACCAAAGGGTGAACCGATAACCTGAAAGGGCACAAAAGAGAGCGAAGAGGGGGATGCAGGGCTCCGGCAGATCATAGTCGGGGAGAAACTGTCCACGAAAAGCACGCAAGTGGTTGCATGGTGAATTCAAATACGAACTACGGGTCACAGCACTGGAACAAGTCTCGGATCAGTGGGAATCCTTCGAGTATTTTTCTATTTTGTTGTATATTCATAAGGCATAAGGGGGTCTGCGGAACATAAGATGGACGAGACCGCTTACACACCGCGTAGGAGACCACTGCCTGGTCTGACAGTAGCTGCCATGCAATTATAGAAAGGAACAGCAGGGACTGAGTAACCCTGACGAAGTATTAAGCTCTGCTTTTTACATATTTACACTCTTAGCACCGGCACGTATTCTGTCTTTTATATCAAGCGACGTTTCAATAGTTTTCTTAGGCGCCAACACGCAAAGGGATATCAGAATTCCAGATGTAATTTTGTGTGAAGAATACAGTTGTTCCCAGAGCGCTGAACAAAGCGAAACTGTTTTAAAAGTCCAATGGACCGGCTCGCTAAAGATCAATTTGGGCGATGTAGTTACCTCGTTAAAGAATGTGATACGGAGACGAATGGAACGTTAAAAATACATTACGTAGAGCACAGCGGCATCAGAAATCAATCTCGCCGCCGGCCACTGTGGGTTAAAAAGGTCAGCATTGTCATTCTGTGAGTATTGATAAAAGACCGCTCTGTGCCGTGATCTGCAAAAACCCAGAACGCGCCGGAGTGAAGGATGCCCTGTACAGAGGTTGTTGTATTGGCTAGTAAAACGCCTTACAGCTTCCCACTGAAAGATGGAATAGCCACGGTATTACACTCTTTCTGTCTTTATTCTTATGGCCCTCTCGTTTCTTCGTTTGATTACTGCTTTCTCACCCACGTTCACGATTCTTGTCAGTAGCCGTCAAGTAAACGCTGCCAAGGAATATACTGCATGGTCACATGGCTAGCACTCCCGACCTCCAGAGGGTAGATAAATAGATAAATAGTTGATGGGACTAACTTGGGTTTTTAGCGAGACGGCGTCAATGGTACAAAGCACGACATACGTCAAAGAACTGTGGCTACGCTGTCCGGCGTATTGGTATTTTCGCATCGCCAAAGGTACAAAGAGATGGGCAACGACACCCCCCCCCCCCCCCCCACCACAAAGTGGCTTGATTCGCGAGTCACCTCCAAAGCTTGGCAGGGAGGAAAGGAAATAGACGCTTGTTTTGTAGACACACAACTGTAGTCGTCACAGGAATAATATAATGCGACTTTTGAAACAGGGTCGCACACGTCGCTTCAGAGGATGCCATAAAAGCAAAGAGCTACGAGCTGAGTCCTGGATCTGCTCCAGTATGTGGATTCCCATTTCAAACAACCTGTTGGCGGTGCTGCCGACTGAGTCTTGTTGTCAATTTGTCGCGAATCCCTCCAATCCTGCAGGATCGTTTTTTTTTCTTTTTCATTTTTGTGCCCCTATTTCAGCTCTTGTCTTGCCCTTGGTAGGATCGAGGTGCTGACAGCAACAGTGGTCGGTGCTGATGGTCTTGGCCAAAAGTGGCGGATGCGTCGAGACGAAAGCTTCGTACTTCGTATTGGGCAAGGAAGAGTAATTACGATGTAGAATAAGGAACAAAACAAGTTTGGTCTAGACCACAGCCTTCGTTTAAGGTGGGTCGCCGTTTGGAACAAGTTTGTAGCGTCCGTTGGTCAAGTTCCGAGAGCGCCATCTTAACGTCTAGCGGAACGATCGACATACACATCGACGTGCTGCTTTTTGTTACATTACAGGCTTAAAACCCTGAATGGAAAATCGCGTCACCAATGGCACAAGGTGGCGGGTCGGCACTCTTTTGTCATTTCGCGTAGATGCTTAAATACAATGCATCACAATGACAGCCAATATCTTGGGAGTAGAGTTTGCGGGTTCTTCCATCAGACAATTAAGGAGAGGTAGGTAAGATACGACTGGGCAGAGTTGTGCGACTAGCAATCGTCGTTTCAGGGAAGGGTCTATCACTTGTTTCCCAGCGACTCGGGCAGACCTCGTCACATCCCTTACCTGCCTTCGGACATTCCAGAAAAATAGCAGCGCAACGACCGAGAATGGCATGAAGCACGGGACAAATTTTGAGGGAATAAATTGTTTCTACACTTTGAGCCACCGTGGTACCTTTGAATGTAGCGAGCGACCAAGGCAGCATTGCCGCAAAGCAAACTCAGTGTGCCCCAGAGATTGTGCCCGGTCTTCCAAATAGCCTATCAGCGAAGCACGTTCTTTCACTGCAGAAAGAATGTGTACAGTTGTCTCGCAGTTGATCTACTATTGCCCGATGTCAGAGCACGCAAGACACTGTGAAGCAGGCCAAAGGGTACTTTTGCAACTTGCTAAGCGAGGTTGATTACTTGTGTCTGGCCTCCGCTCCAGCTGGCCACCCCTTTTTGCAATGCCCCTGCTCGTTGCCGCTTTTGTATCTCCGAGACTCACAAAAGTTTGCTTTTCGCTTCTCCAGTAACCGTTGATCAGATTTAGCTTCTGATCTCCAGCTGTGGTCTTTGGCACGTCAAATACGATGTAGGTTGAAATCGGGTCCCAGAACCACCGGGGAGTCTTGGCAAGGCTGGGCTCGCGTTCTAAAAGACGCAAAGATGAAAGCACAAATATGCAGGGACGTCCAGGGAGACGGGCTCGAGGGCGTGCGGAGAGACTATGACGTCCAACGTGCACTGCATAAATTTTATTGCAACACAAATATTCGTATCAACGTTCACCATCATCCACCACACATTGTTCCTTCCTCCATAGAGTCAACTCCTCACACTCCTCCTTCCTCTCGATCAACAAGGCTTCGAGCAGCACTATTCGCAGAGACAAAAAAGAATGAAGGATCAGGGACTCAATCCCTGGGCCTCCCGCAGGGCTACACACGGCGCATTGGGATTACAAGCGAGGCCGAAGCGATCGTGGCTGAAGCCCCAATAAATACGGATCACGAGTCATAACACGTGATTACTACACGTGACGTCCAAGTCAGGAGGTCCAGGAAAGAAGTGAAGCTTTTATGGATTTAGCGAGAATTCCACAGCCGTGTAAGACTCAATAATCATCACCAATTGGCCATGACTTGTATTCGACATAATCGCGTAAAAGGTAGCGTAAATCGCGCCAAGAACATTTAAGTGGCACATACACTTATCGCGTTATGTATCTATGCAGAATATGCCACTCACTGTAGGAGCTACGACGCGGCCAATGGCAACTGTCCTTCAATGGAGTTGCTGCATCATGAAGCTTCCCAGGCAGCAAGACCCCAATGCCAAGCACAGTTTGTCGTACAAACCAGTTTCAAACAGTTCTGGTCATCGCTCTTCTTGTGTCGTAATGCACACCAAATTGTGAGTGAAGAAGCCCACTTTTCTCTCTAACAAGTGCTTTTACAGCGGAAAATTAGCGTGTTGGATGCTACGTAGTCCCTGCCTCCCCGCAAAATGACCTGCCAAAAATTAGCTATAAAAAAAAAAAACGGCGAGCATGCGCATCGCATCGCGAACGACAATAAAGGCAAATTAGTAATTGCGCCTCTTCAAGCCGCGACATCGCACCTTCCTACGCCGACCTCCTGCTGCGCCTAAGTCGTCTCCTTCCTTCTTGTTTCGACCAGCTGCCGCACAACGTCGCCTCCTTCCTCACACGCCGCCTCGCTCAATTTGCGTCCGGCAGGAGCTACCCGCCGCTCCCCGATCGCGACTTCACATTCGCTCCACTTTGCCGACGCGAGGGAACGTCCTACATATCTTCCTCACCTTCTTCCTTATTCCTCTCTACGCTTCCCTTCCTCTCAACCATCTTTCTAAACTTCTACCGAGTACAAAGACAGCATGGCATCCGAACAAGAAAACGACGTTGATGTCGACGAGCTCGACTCGGCTGCCGTCGTTGCCGCCATGGGATTTTCCAGCTTTGGCGCACAAGTCCCGCCAAATAAGAAGCGGCGGTTCAATCCCCAGGCCGACGCCGTCGTCGGCACACCACGCGACGGCCGCCCACCCGCGCGTCTACCGCCGCAGTCGTCAGGCACTGGTGCCAACGCGACAAGGTTGCCCCCACGACCAGCAAAGACAGTTGCGCCTTCGCCAGCCATGACAACGTCAAGTAGCCTTCCCCTCGACCCACCCCAGGCCGGTGGCGCAAAAGCGTCCATGAAACTGCCGCCGCCAACGAACGTCATCAACACTGACGAGATTGACCTCGACGATGCGGAGGAAGACGGGCAGGAGGACCAGGACGACACAAACGGCGGCGTCGACCTCAAGACCGACACATACGCAGACGGAGAAGAGCCGGGCCCACAATACCTTGACACCTCAAGACCTATTGGTGAGGTGCGAGATCATCTCGGAGAGCCAGACGGGCTTGCCGGGGATGCTGAAGTAGATCCGGCCACGCTCCAAGCCCGGATTGACGCCGTTGTGGCTGCCGGTAATGCCGCCTATGGAGTGCCACCTGCTGCAGCCGCTGCAGCAGGCAATCCGCAGCTGGACGGCGCGGCCCACTCGACTGGCCCTCACCACCATGGACGCATACGCCTCCGTAATCGGCACGGGTTCAACCTAGACCTAGTACCCGGTGCTGGCTCGCAGTTCAGTGCTCGAGATGCCGCCGGCAACGAGGATGCCGACTTGCGAATGGACGATGGCTCGCTCCGATTTGGTTCGACGGACAGCCGTGGTGAGTGGCAAGGTCGCGGACAAGGGCAAGGGCAGGGCGGTCGAGGACCTGGTCACGGTCACGGTCACGGCCACGGCCACGGTCACCAGCGGGACTGGTGGACCGGCTACTATGACCCCACCAGCAACGAGAACCCCTGGGCCCGCATTGAGGACAAATTGGGACTTCCGCCATGCGGCGGCAATTGGCTCAGACGGGGCCATGCCCGTGCTCGACAAACATAATGTCGACTGGATTATGGCAGCCCGCCATGCCCACCAGTATCCCCCTCCTCCGGCAAGACGCGCTCAATTTTATACCCAGCCATCCAAAGCGATCCTAGGGAATTAAACAATCAGGCTGATTGAATCGAACCACTTGTTAGTGCAATCTCGGCTCTTACCCCTTGGTTCTCCAACATTACATCAATCTTTATTCTGCCAGATTTTCTCCTTCCCTATCCAACTCAACGAAGTCAAATCCCTCACTGCCTAACGTTTGGCCTGTCCCCTTGTCATCTGGCGTACTGCAATCAAGCACGCTGCCCGATCGACCACCTACCACTTCCTGCATGTTGCACCGCCTCTGTGTTTTCGTTTTAGCGATTTCGTTTGGCTTCCCCTGAGGTGTAACCACTGCACAAAGCCTCTGTCCGTTACCATTCGCACACTCTACAATATCCTAATCTCTTCCCTGCCCAATCCTGCCCCTTGCCACTGGACCTATTAATGGTCGTGCCTGTGTCTCTGACACCCAATCGCCAACCAGCATCTTCGAATCCCATTTGAAGAAACCCACATCACGTGATATCAGTTGTGTCAGGGGTAAAAAGAAAACAAACCCGAAAAGGCGGATAAGGCGATGGGCACACGTGGGGTGGTACAGAAAGCGTTGTTGGGAGCACACGCAACGTCAAATCCAAGGCAGCGGTGCCCGACCCGGATGGGTCGAGGAAAGGAATAAATAAAAACACGCATTGAGATGCACGACCGAAGTGGAATGCGAGAGGGCTAATGGGACCAGCTGGTAAAGGAGAAAGAGAAAGAGATGAAAAGAATGAATAAAAGACATTAAAGTCGCAATGTTCCTCTGGTCTATGTCAGGGAGGGGAAGGGCAGAGGAGAGCTAGGGCGGCATTAATTGGGGGTGATGCAGTGGAGGTGGGAGGTGGGAGGCGACATCTCCAGCTGCATCGACACTCACACCACCTCCTACATCACGCATATCAATATACCCACGCATCTGCGACCACTCACACACACGCATGCACACGCACAAAAGCCACACAGAGATGATGTGGCACATCTACCCCTTCTACAGGTTTACAGATATTACCTACGCACACCTACAGAGCCTTGTTACAGAAACAATTCATTTCTCTGGTGTCATTCTCATAACTAGCAAATCACAGAAGCACACTCGAAAGGAGACATACAGTACAAAGCCCACTACACTGTCCCCCCAGAAACCGCCATCCCATGATACACTGCCAGTCTGCCCTTCCCAGAGCCAATGAGAAAGTCAGCTCGCCCACAAAACCGTCATCCATAGCACGGCCACCAAGCAAGCAAGATCGCTGTCTTCTGGCTCGTGGTCTACTCCCTCTCCTGGTCCGAGCCAGCGTCCCCCGGAATGGTATGGCGTCCTCGTCACCACCGTCTCCCACGGGCTATCAGAAATGCTATATAGAGATGGGCTCATAAGGTCGCCGCCACCGTTTCCATGTCGCTGTGCCAATCCTTCCCGTCTTCCGTTTTCTCGGCCAGTCACCGTTTTGTCAGTCACCCCTCCTCGCTGCTGGCCAGATCCCCCGATCTCAAGTGCAGACGCCTATGTGCCAATACCTGCCAGTGCCCGCTTTATAAGCGCGCTCGCTCACACCCCCCAATGCACTCGGTCGCTCGCTGGCTGCTCTGAATTTTCCCAGTGGCCATTGGCAGCCCCAAAAGCACACTCCCCCTCCCTCGTCGCTTCTCCAAGCCGCCTGCTACACAGCACGCCTTCCATGCTCTCCCGGCTGTCCCTTGCAGCATGCGAGACCTCGAGAGAGAATGGAGGGGGCGTGTAAGAGCGATGGACGCTTCCCCAGCGGGCTACTGCAGCCCTGGCGCTTGCCGAACGGGTGCTCCCACCCACCCAACCTCCCAGAAAGGGCTTTGTACAGTACTTCTCGTCGATTCTCCTGTCAATATCCGTCTCATTCTGCCCAATCATAACTCGTAACGTCGTGAACGGCCAACCCCGCGCAGAAAAAATGCGCAGGTTGGAAAACTGCCAAAGAGTAAGAGAATAATAAATCAGTAGCAAAAATGCAACGCCGGCCAAAAACAAGTTTCCAAAATCCCGCCAAATGCAATAAACATGGCCACCACAGCTCTTCATCGGCTGCTCGTGTGAAAAACGATATATCCGCCGATTTTATTCGATCGACCCCAACTTTTTGTTCTGCAGCAGGTGTCATCGTCGCTGTTCGAACCTCGTCGCACGTTGCTGGAAACGCAAGGATCCGAAAACAGAAATAGATAGTGGCGGGGAAGCGGCTCGAGGCGCAAAAAGATGGTGGTGGGGTGTATACAAGATGCTGCCCCTGGTCGCTTGAAAGGCAAATGAGAAAGGGGTGCGTAATGTAATAGAGAAACGACATGCGAGAAATAAGGTTTCCGGGTGAAATGCCGGAGGAAATCGAATGAACGCTAAATGCAAGGGGGGGCGGGTTCAGGCGCCTCCCGTTGAACCGGTGCGGCTCCATGCATTTAGTAGTCCGGGGAAGGGTACCGCTCACGAGCCTTCTTATACTCCTTGGGGTACTTCTTCGCCGCCTTCGAGTTCAAGGTCCTGTAATTTTCGACTCGTCAGCTTCAAACTCGCAATCTTTCGGTTTCTTTCACCGCCATCTAATGCAGTATGATGATTTCGCTTTTGCCTACTCTCAGCTCGCTAAGTTTGGTACAAGCTGGAGTGAAGCCTAAGGCAAAATTGCCAAATTCGGCAAATCACCGGCTCGACGACGGCCGCCGAGCCAGTTTTCAACATGAGGGCTAAAATCACCCAACGGAAATTTTGTGCGCCTCCAACGGCAACCCAGAAAACACTCGACTGAAAACTTACGTCAATTTCTTCTGCGACCACTCTAAATCTGAGCGTACTTCGCGCGCATCGCGCATGCCGTCGGCGAACCGAGTGCGAACTTTGGAAAGACGAGCCTGCGCCTTCGCCTGAAGCTCCATGAGCTCACGGTGCTTGTCATTCAAGCGACCAGATCTGGAAATTTATGTTAGCTACAAGGTTCGTCGCTTTGTCACTTTTCAGTGCGGCGCTTTCCTGTGTTTCTTGCGGGTGGGCAACTGCACTCACGCTTGCGCCTGCATCGCTACGTTCTTGTCAAGCGGAATGGGGTTGAACGTGTCGTTAAAACGTTCTTGCATGTAGTCATTGAAATCCACACCGCTTGCGGACATGGAGCTGTCATAATCGCCCTGCATGCTGCCAGCGTAGCTTGCGGTAGTGGAATAGCCGGGCTGGACGCCGTATGAGGCGCTTCCAGAGGCGGAGCTCACGTTCTCTGACTCGGGCGGAGACACCGAGTAGACACTGTTCCCGCTATGGTAGCCATGATAGTAGCCAGCATACTCATCCTTGCCGGGGACGGGCATGGGAAGTGTGTTGGTGTACATATGGGAGCTGTAAGAAGACATGATGTCGGAGAGAGCTGGAGATATAGAACACAAATGTGGTTCGTTCTTGCGGGATGTAGAAGAAGAACGTGTGAGACTGAAAATGTAATGTCTGAGAGCGTTGGAAAGACGAAGAAATGAGCTAAGAAGTAAAGGTGATGTGAAGATGGTGTTGAGGACGATGAGGAGGAGAAAGAGGGAAAGAAAAAAAGAAGAAGAGAAGGAAAGGAGAAAACAGATCTCAACTCGGGAGAGAAGAGACATATTTATACTTTTTCGAGCCATCTTGATCGGCTTCGTGTCGGCTTCTTTCGAGGAGAAGAGGATAAGAGAGAAGGACTCGATTTGTTAAGGATGAGAAGAAAGGCGTGACCCCGCTTGGCTTCAAAGGCAAGTAGAGGCCGAGAAACGGAACCGGAGAGAAGTACCTGAGATATAAAGGTCAGAGGCAGAGTAGGGTGGGGGCACGCAAAAGGCGGCGAGGCAAGACAAGGGGCGGTTGTGGAAGTGAAAACAAAACGGAGAAAGAGCAAAGGCAAAAAGGTGTGAGGAAGGGATAGTTGTATGATAAGAGTGAGGGGAGGGTGGCGGGGGCAGAGAATGACATGTCCGTATAAACACTCTGTGTGCATACGTGTACGCTACTTACAACGTATGTACGTTTTCTGTGAACAGGGCGTATTAATGCTGAAATGTTGACATGCAACTTAGAGGGCACAGGAACAGCCTAAGTCCAGAAGTGTGGCGATCGACAAGATAATCCAGCTGATATGTTGAGAGATAAAGGGTGCGTAGCTTGTCCTAGGATATCGCTCGGACCAGAAAAATGTAAAGGGAAGAAGGCGCAAGCGAAGAAGAAGGAGAATGTAAAAGAAAAAAAAAAAAAAAAAAAAAAAAATAAGAAGACTGAAGGTTCACAAAGAGGGGTTGGAACGCTTGCAAGGATGTGCCGAGACCAAGACAAACAAAATATAAAAGGCAATATTGGTGGATATGAGGTGC
Source organism: Sporothrix brasiliensis 5110 (assembly GCF_000820605.1). Lineage (NCBI taxonomy): Eukaryota > Fungi > Ascomycota > Sordariomycetes > Ophiostomatales > Ophiostomataceae > Sporothrix > Sporothrix brasiliensis. The sequence continues at coordinate 4,675,059 of NW_024467139.1, read as the reverse complement.
GATAGCAGCCGTTGGAAGGACGCTGCCAACGGTAAGGGGGTATGTAAGAATTCAGAGACAAGAGGCGAAAAATGAGAGGGTGTTGAGACAACGCATGGGCCCCTAGTGGATGGGAGTGTACATAAAGACTGAAGGGAAAATTGGAATTGAATGTGACGAGCCTGCAAACACGAATTGCAGATTGTAAAGGGGGTGAAATATTTTTTAAAAAGAAAATAAGGCGATAATGAGGTTGGTGGCCAACCAGGGGAAGGTGTATGTAGGTGAGAAAGCCGACAAAGGGCGGCTAAGACAGCAAAGGACTAGGAAATAAAAACATATGGGCTTGCAAGTACCAAAATCTCTAACAAAAGTAAAAAGAAGCCAACATCATAATAAGGAAAACGTTGAGCGAGACATATGTTTTGTTGGCCGTTGATCCGGCAGGTGTGTGTTAAAGTGGATATCAAGCGAACATGAGGGTGGGAAAGCTGATCATGCGGCACAAAAAACTTGACAAGCCAAAAACAAGCCATGGCAATGGAGGAAGCGGGGACAAGAGGGACTCCGAGACAAAAGACGAAAAAAGGAAATGAAGAAGGGGGCGTGGACGTAGAATGATGTCAGTGACGACAAGCCAAGATAGGAACCAAAGAGTACCAAGCACGAAAAGCAAATGGTGGTCTGGAAAGGAAAGTATCAAACTAGCAAGGATGCTCGGAGACCCAGAGGCAACAAAGGGCATGTGCGGAGGCGATGGCAAATAATAGAAAAGAAGCACAACCAACGCGGCGATGCATTGGTTGTCGGCATGATGGCTGGCGGAGGTATGTCAATGGCTGTATTTTGGCATGGAAGGAAAGGTGGGCAGACCATCGAAATAGGCTAACAGTGACTGGCCATGGAGAGACTAGACGGGATGGAGGAATTGAAGACGAGGATAAGAAGCACCAAGTTTTCAATGAAGGCGAGGCAAGAAGACTGTGCGCATGCGGCTAGAATATCTATGTTTGCCCAAACGATCACTGGCAATACATAGATATTCACGTCATAAACCGAGACGATATATGATATGAGCAGAGGCCTCAGGATGAGGCAAAGGGGTAATAAGGTAACCCGGAGCATTGGGCCGTATAAAAGTGGTAAAGTAGATGAGGATAATGGGGGCAAGTTATTGTAAATCAGATATACCTAAAACGGTGAGGAGCCAGCGAGATTTGCTTGCAATGGAAAGGAGGAACATGTCAGAATCCAAGGTCCAGACTGGGACCGCAAGAGACCAAAACGGTGAACGTCAAACGGAGGCAGAACCTGGCTTAGCCACATACATGGTGGGAGATGACAGTGGCGAAACACGGGCAACGGATGTGCAACGACAGAAAGGAAATCCGCCGCTGGGCGAGGGTTCGAAAACGAGCCAGACGAGGAAAGACGGCAACAAGTACAGTACATCGGTTGCGAAGACTTCTGGGGTGAGACATCTGCAGGCGGCCATCCCGTCTTGGAATAGGGTGCGAGAAGGTGTGGGAGCAGGTCGAAAGGGAGGGGGTGTGAAAGAAAAGGCGAAGAGCAGAAGGCAGAAGAGCAGGGTGGAAAAAAGAGGAGACAACCAAACAAGCGCGCCGGTGCAGAAAAGTCACTGTCGGATCTGGCATGTTGTTCCGTGTGCACAGCGTGCGAGACTGGGACCGGGCGGCGGAGTTGACGGCTTATGGATAGGGGTGTGCGTATTGCGGCCTGTTTTACGCCGTGTGGACCGGCATCATTCAGTTACCTTAAGCGTTTGCAATGAAGAGTTTTCGGTTGATGTTTTTGTCAGGGGAAGTGTTGGTTTTTGGATTGGTGCGATGGTGATCATGTCTCCTTTTCGTGGTTAGTCCTTGCCATTTCCAGAGCGTTACGCCGTGGTTCTTTCCTTTCTTGTGCTGAAGTTTCTCGGATGCCGTACACGGCAGGAGCATAATGGCTGGGGATACGAAAGGGCGATACGCAGACTAGAGGCGGAGGAAGGAACAAACAAGTTCAACCTGTCTGTCCGTTCATCAGGCAGGAGTGCAGGTGTCGGGCGTGGTTTCCTCCTTGGTCTGCAGTTACCACCCCTCCCTCCTTTATCATCTCGCGCCTTCCCATTCGTCTTTTTTGGCTGCTTCAACAGCATGTCGTCGTTACCTGTTCTTCTGCCACCACCCGTCTGCTCATGCCCTGCAAGGATGCGTTGGCAGAAAGGGAACGACGCAATGCCGGTCATTGGCAAAAGGGAAGATAGAACGGGACCCGGCCGGGATGTGCAAATCCGGATCTGTGCAAGAATTTAAAATATACGAGATGAGTGCCGGTGCATGTGTCTCGCGTCTAGGGGAGCAAGAGCGCAGAGCACATGAAGCAGGTGCAAAATAAAGCGTGCATGTTGTTTTCGGTGAAGAAACAGAAAGTGTACCGAGCATCGGGATTAAGAAGTGGTCAAAATGCTCCTTCCTGTTCTCTCAGTCGATTTTCTCCTGCATGGAAAGAACTCATATGACAACCACTCTCAGAAAGGAACAACAGGACAAGGAAAGAGCAGTGCCTTCCCACACACGCGCCCGGCCTCCCGTGTGACAAGAACAGATGGACGATGAGCCTACGAGGGGGTGGAGCGTGGAGGGGCTTTCCTCATTCAACTGGCGAGAAGACGATATCATTGGCTATAATGTGATGGCCGCATAAGAGGGTCGAGAACAAAACCAAACAGTGCTACCAGGTCAGAGAGCGAGGTGGTGGAAGAACGGACAGTGAAGGCAGAAAGAACGGCGCCCCGGATATAGCATTTCTTGGGTTGTTATTGGACAGAATGGAAAAGACGGAATCAGGTCTGCATTTTCTCCATGGCTCTCTGAATTTCTCCTCTTCTGGTGTGGCTAGTTTTTCCATCTCAGCCGAATTTATCGATGTCTGTTTTTCTGTGGAACTGTAGCATTACTACGCCTCGTACTTTTCTTCTGTCATGTTCTGTGCCTCGATCCAAGTAGGCAATGTCAAGCAACTATCCCACGGAGCAAGACGAGCACGAAGAGGGCGAGCAAGGCGTTCATGGAGGGGGCGTGTGGGTAGATTGGATCGAAGACGGTAAATGGGAGCAGGAATAGCACGACGAGAATCAACCAAATAAAATAAAGAATGGAGAGGTGCCAGAGCAGAAAATAGGCAAACAACGATCGTTGACGGAGCAGATCTTCTCCAACACGGCGTTCTCTCTCAGGCAGATCCCAGAACGAGGCACGTTTGAATTCTTCAGGCGAAAATGCGCGCAAAAGGGGCTTTCCATACAAGGGTCTCACGATACACTTTGATGGGGGATTGAATCAAAAAATACAGGTTGAAAAGGAATCATAAAAAGACAGCGACGAAGGAAGTCCGGGCAGAGGAGTGAGAATGAAGCCAAAGCAACCGGGTCTCCGAGCTAAGGCACGACAAGTAGGCTAGAGAGGACTAAAATATGCAAAGCGTAGGCAGGAGGGCCGGTAACAGGATGCGTTGCGTATTACTTGGTGGTGGTTAAGGTGATTGCAAATGCGGCGGGAGGTTTGTGGGCAGGAAGAAGAATTTTACTTTAATTTTTTGGTTAAAAAATTGAAACAATACATAAGACGTGCAGGCAGAATTATACAGGACAAAATGGGTTGTCCGCCTGTGGGGAAGGACAACGGCTTGACGTTGTGGCCCTGCGTATAGATACGATCGAGTTACCTGTGCAGTCCGCCATGTGAAACCACTTTAAATTTACGTTGTGCGAATCTACAATAAAGGATCACTGGGCAAGTCAAGCTGCAGGACATATTTCATGCCTTTACAAAAAAAAAAAATGCACAGGAAAATGGGAGAGTAAGGGTAAAACAAAAGCAACAAAGAAACGTCGGATCGTATCGCCAGATTTATTTGTGTGCCCTACCGAAAAATTGAAGGACACAGGGCCCAATATGTGCCTTTTTTCTTTCTCTTAAAACCTAAGTACTTGGCTGGTCGTCCCCAAAAACTCGGCAGTGGTCGAACCAAATAAACGGAGGACTGATTCTGCAAGCAAGTTAGATTGACAAAGCGTCTGTTCTGGTATGAGTTGACGAAACTGCACGCCACAGATGATTTACCTCTCGCTCGAATTTATTGTTACCCCCCTCCTTCTGTGTCCCCTCATCCTGCAGGTCTCCCCTCCCACCCATGACCCGACCCGGTCAGTGCCCATTGGCCGATTTCAAAGACCCAGCACAGTCAGACGTGGAAAAATAATTTGAAAAAAAAAAAAAAAAAAAATACAGAGCGAAAAAAAAAACCTCAGGAAAGGCACAGAACACGGTACAGAAAACGCTGGGGGCTGCCTCCTGGGAAGAGGACCAAATACGCCGTAGGTTGTGGATAGCGCCGCTCACGAGCGTCAATGGCGATGATGTGCATAAACGCTCGCGGGAGAGAAGATGAAGAGAATGGGATATGTACACGACGTATTGGGGCTGAACGTATGTGCCGCAATTCGTGACATCCCTGTGCGACATCACATGTCCTATTGCATTCTCTGTAGAAACAGCTGGGTGGTTGTGAAGGCCTGAGGAAACCTCATGACAAACACCACATGCGAAGCCAAATCCTGAAGGGAAGGCTAGAATCTGGAATGAGCCGCGACGGAGCGAAGACGACGTGAGGTATTGAGACCGTCGCAGAGCGGTAGAAGAACTCTGAGTCCGCATGTCGTGTACAGTAGATCCGGCTCAGTTGCGTTATTTTCTGCAGGTGACGGGGCCATCGATAACAAGCAGGAAGCCGGGGGCGAGGCTAATATGAGGCACGTCGATACGGAGCGTGGAGGATGTGAATACGGGAGAACATGATGGTTCGGCGCCTAGTATGTTTCCCTAGAAGGAGAAGCATGCAATCTTGCTCAACATGTGCCCGAAGTGGTTTGGTGGCCCGGTAGTAAGTATAAAGAGGATTTCTATTCATGAGGTGAGTTGAATCACAAAGCTAGGAATGACGACATAGGAAATAAATGCGCTGCTATAGGGAAGGTACAATAAGTAGGTAATGGAATATGGGCCTTCGCCTCTTCGCCTCGTTTAAAAGAAAGGTTCCCAAAAAGCACATCCCGTGAAAGAAAGCCCGTGAATCTATTCTGAAAATGGGAAACAGGGAGGCTGAGCAAAGGCGTGCAATGTAAAGACAAGAAAAAGAGTCCAACGGGAATGAATCATAACACCTGCGCGATAAACTATTTTGATCGGCGTAGTAAAGGGATGCTGGAAATTATAGAGACAAGAATCAAAATACGTAGACAAACAGGAGGTAAGGAGGCAGATTGAAAGGGCAGGTGTCGATGAATTATTGATAAAACACAAGAAGTAAAACGCCAACGAAGAGGGAGAATCGAGCAGGTGAATCTTAGAATACTCGATGGGTCTCTGAGAAACGACGGATGCCATCTTTAACCAAACACCTTCAGGAAAGCCCAGATGCCCAGGCCGCTCAGCACAGGAATCGTCAGGTTGTCGTCCCAACCGAAGATATCCACCACCTCGCTGGCCGATGCAACAAAGCCCGACCACAGGCTCACCACGCCGAGCGCCAGGGCGCCCGAGATGGTCGTTTTGGCGGACTCGTCCCAGCCGAGATATGAAACGGCCGAGGAAGGCAGGCTGAGGGTACCCTTGAACATAAAGTCGTCGTCGCCGGGCATTGGCCCAATTGTCTGGGAGAACCAGCCCCAGAACCACGCGGAGGTGGCCACACCGACCAGGAACGCGGCCGTCGAGCCGGCAAGCGACTTGCCGCGACGCAGTCGTGGCGTGTAGCGGCCATACATGCGGCCGAATGTGCTGGCTGCCGTGTCACACCAGCTCAGTAACAAGACGCTTATAACGCCGACATCCTTGGGCAGGGTGTACAGCACGGTCCAAGCACCAAGAAGGTAAAAGATGACACCGTTGTATCCGTCGAACTCGCTCTCGCGCATCAGGGCGCCCAGTAGTCGCACATACAGCCGGTTGAACGGTGCGTAACGGTGCCGAAGCAGATCGACGCTAGCAATGGGAATCAGCGCACCCATCAGGTAGGGGCACACCGAGCGAGTCTGCGTGCCCGACGCATAAAGCCACATAACCAGAAAGCCGATGGACACGTGGAGTAGCTTCCGTGGCACCTCATGCTTGTGCACAAACGACCGCCAGTGCCGGTGGATGGGGATCAGACCAAGCGGGCTAGGACTCCGGCTGAATTCACGCCACCAGTTGCCAGTAGTCGGAACGCCATTCAGTGGCGGCGGCCGCAGGTGGCCGTTTTTTGGGGTTTCCGACGACTTGCCGTTTGTCAATGATACTGTCTTACTGCTCTTCGACGATGAGCCGCTTCCACTTGCAGATGCGCCCTTCTTAGAGCTGTTTCCACCGTTGACAGGAGTGAGCTCACCCAACCTTCGAGTGATGATTGGGCTGCGGCTCCGTGTCCGAGCACGACGGTGTTCGGATCCACTGCTGTCGCTGCTCTCCGCTGCAGCGGTTTTGCTGCCTCGGCCAGCTCCTCTTCTCTCTCCTTCTGCCGTCTTATCGCCGGAATTTGTCTCGTCTTCATCATACGACTCTTCCTCGACAGGTTGAGGAGTCGACAGTCTTTTCCTAGCAGACCGTGTCATCGGTCCATTGTACGAGGCGTCGCCTTCAAGTTCCTGTGAGCCTTGCCGTTCAGATGGCGTGGGGCTTGGGGAGATAACACGCGGCGTTGCCGGGATGCTCCGCCGCCGGCGTTGTGAGGTTGCAGACGACATGCCGACGTATGGAAAGGGTGGCAGGACAGGAGTCGTTATGACGCCGCTAAGAAACCGGTGGGGATCGAAAAATTGCAGGTACAGCCAGAAGGACCGGGCGTGCACAAGAGACGAAGACGTAGACGATGCTGACGAGCAGGAGGACGAGGAAGAGGAGCGGGGAGGTGTCTTTTTGGAGGCCCGATAAGACGATTCGGACTGCGGGGCGGCGGAGTTCGCTGCGATCAGCGCAGGCCGGGACGTCTGGAAGAGGTCGGTGATAAACTGAACTAACGGATCCACGATTGCGAAGCAGAGTGCGGCTGAGTCGGGCTCGGCCGCCGAGTAGGTGAGGGTAGGGTAAGAGCGGAGAGGTGACGGATTCGTCGGGTGAAGTATTGTGACTTCGGATATGCAACAAAAGGGGGCTCGCGTGCTTCGAGACGGCACGCGGATAGGTCGCTTCTGCTGGATTCCGCGAGATAAGAAAGGTAGACCGCCTTCTTATACGCTTCCCAGCATTGGCAGAGGCTATGGCAGTGGAGAAACGAGCCGGTTCAGTTTGACTTGGTGGTCGGTTGGCCGATGAGGCTGTCTTCCTTTTGGCTTGTGATCGCCTCTGAAGGGAAAGGAAACTGAGAGGAGACTGCCACGAAGCAGACAAGTTAATGCAAGAAACCGACTATAATATAAGAAATACAGGTGTTAGATAGGATATTGACCCGGCGATTGTGTGCCGTTGGTCATGGGGGAAGATTGTGGCCTTGGTGTGGTGTTGATGTCGCGTGGCGAGTGGGAGCGTGACATGACGCCAAATACAACCAACATAGGAGGGAACGAAAATTTAGGCGGCGCGCAGCGTGGCTGCACTTTTGCGCTGACATGGGGGGTGATTGGCACCTTCTCGAAAAGATTTGCGGTCGCTTCGGAAGGAACCTAAGGTCATTGATTGGTCCTCATAAATTGATGCCCCATAATAAGGATACAGTGTACAACCCTTAACTTTAGAGCTATTCTCCACAGGAACACTGTGACATGCACTGTATGCCTTGTGCTTCTCGAAAACTCGCGATAAGATAACCCCAAAAAAAGTTTAGACGTCAAACTTTCTAACTGGAGGTGTGCTCGTTATTGCGCCGGCGGAAGGGGCAACTGCTTTGTTTACTTGATACCCGGTCACTCTTTCCTGGATTAGGCCGGTTACTCTTTCCTTCTCCACATCTCAACGACAAAACGAAGACAAACGGCTGCAGCGAATATTCGGAAGGCGCAAACCGCTCGCGCCTTAAGAGCCACAACTCCCTCACTCATTCCGACCATCGCGACCGGCGCTGCCTCCGAAACTACCACATTTTCTCTTGCGTCGCACCAACGACCGCCGTCACGCACTGGCCTACGATGGCGCCAGTGAAAAAACGGAGTACGCGGTCATGGGACGCCATGGGCCTGCCCGAGTGGTGCCTCGAGGCCGTGTCCAGCATGGGTTTCACCGAGCCCACACCAGCCCAGGCGGCTGCAATCCCACTCTTTCTGGGCAACTCTGATATTGTCGTGGAGGCGCCAACAGGAAGTGGAAAGAGTCTTTCATTTCTGATCCCCCTTGTTGCACGCATCCTGAGGAGATTTGGCGATCAGGATGCCGCACCGATCAAGCGTGGACACGTTGCGGCCGTAATCCTAGCACCGACACGAGAACTGGCCGTCCAGCTGCACCGTGTGCTGTTGGGGCTCATCGCATTCCATGCTCCATCAGCAGCTATTCTACCATACCTGCAACCACGATCGAAGCATCTGAACGAGGAGGAGGACAGTAAAAGGGGCAAGGGCAAAGGAAGCAAGAAGAAGCCAGGATCGGGTCTCTCTGCGGACGGCAAACGGATAGCTGGCGAGGACGACCCCAATGCACCATCTTTGCTCGCAAACACCCGACGACCCGAGACGGCCGAGGCCGTGATCGTACCACAACTCGTGATCAGTGGCGCATCGATCAAAGCCAGTGGAGATTTGGCAACCTTTGTGCGCCAAGGCACGAACATTCTCATCGGCACCCCCGGCCGATTAGCAGAGATGCTGTCTAGTCAAGTCGTGAACTCGACAGCATCCTTCGAGGCGCTTGTGCTCGACGAGGCCGATCGCTTGTTGGACCTTGGTTTTGCGAACGAACTGCGCCGCATTCTCGCGTTTATCCCGAAACAACGGCGGACATTCTTGTGTTCCGCATCGGTCAACGAAGCCATCAGCGAACTGATCAAGATGAACTTGAGAAACCCGAAGCGCGTTGCTGTGCGAGTACAAACACCGAAACAGAGAGAGGCACAGAAAGGAGGCCAGCATACACTGGAGGCTGCGGCACCTGCTCTAGAAATCGAAGAGAGGAAAACACCAGCCAGTCTACTCAACACATATATGGTGCTGCCCTCTAGCCAAAAACTGCCGGGCCTGGTACAGCTGCTTGAGCAAATCGAACCGAGACCCCAGCGAACACTAGTGTTCCTGGCATCGTGCTTCGCCGTCATGTACTTCTCGGCAGTACTGCCGGCCATTATGCCTGAAGGCTACGTTGTTTTGTCGCTGCATGGAAAGATGAAGCCGCACGTGCGCGAAATTGCATATGAGCGGTTTTTGTCGTCTACAAAGCCGTGCATCTTGTTGAGTACGTCCCTAATCTTCTCATCTTATTGTTCTGTGCACTGATCTTGTTGCTAACATATCATAGCCACTGATGTCGCCAGTCGTGGCCTGGACGTACCGAACGTTGACCTCGTGATCAACATCGACCCACCAACTGACCCAAAGACTTTCCTGCATCGTTGTGGTCGCACAGGCCGTGCCGGCCGTCGTGGTCTAGCCGTCACCATGCTACGGCCTGGCCGTGAGGCCGAGGGCTACGTTCCGTTCCTGGCTGTGCGGAAAACTCCTGTTGAGCTTCTAGGGGTGGTTGTGCCTGACCTGGTCGGTGTGCTCGGCGCCCTGCCGGCAAACGAGGAAGCGGACGGCAGTGCCGACCGGGAGGCGGCAACCGCAATTACCAAGGCCATTCGCGATCAGGTCAAGGCTGATCGTGAAATCCATGAGCTGGGCCGGCGTGCATTTGTGTCGTGGGCCCGTGCCTTCAAAGAGCACCAGGCGTCGTCGATTTTCCGGCCTGCTGATGTGGACTGGGTCGACCTAGGCCATGCGTGGGGTCTAGTGCAGCTGCCCAAGATGCCGGAGCTTCGAGCGGCGGGGATCACAGATCGGTCGTTGGGTCTGGAGGGTGAAATCGACGTGCGTGCGATCCCCTTCAAGGACAAGACAAAGGAGAAGGCGCGCCAGGCGGAGATGCGGGCAATGGAGCTCGCGGCGGCCGAACGTGACTTGGACGCCGAGGCGGCAGCAGCAAGGGCGGCCCAGCTCGAGAAGCGGAAGCGCAATACGGCATGGAGCAGTAAAGCGGACCGTGACAACGTGCGCATAGAGCGGCGCGACAAGAAGCGACGCAAGAAGGATGCAGAGCGCCTGGCGCAGATGACGCCTGAAGAGCGGGCAGAGCAAGAGCGTATTGACGCTATTGTTGCAGGCATCCGACGCAAGAATGAGTCTGAGGCAGCTGGTGCTGCTAACGACGACGAGGGCTGGGGTGGTATTGCTGATTAGATCGGTTGGTTTCTGTCACTATCGGAGAAGCATTTACGGGCATTTACAGGTAGCTATAAAGCAACGATGGGTTATTTCAATAGTAATATGTTTATTTCGCGTCTTAAAAAGTAAAGCTTTTTTTTAAAAAAAAAATCTACGGTCTTCTCTTTCTCGAAAAAGGAAAAGAAATTTTATTTTGGGTATCAAGATGTTAATGCTAAATTTCGGCCATCACAAAACTTATCAGTCTTAGCGATGTCCAACCCGTAACCTAAGTCGTGATCCGAGACTTGAGTGACACCGATGAGCCATCTTTGCTCCTTGTCTATCATCTGGCGAGACTGGCCTCGGTTGCCAATGGTCATTCCCGTTCGCGATGATGGCGTGTATGACTCCTCTCTCGGTCCTTGTCGTTCCTATGAAGACGTTCTTCTCGGTGGCGGTGATGTGTCCTCTCTGCATGACGGTCATCCCGGTCGTCTCGTCGGTTGCGGTACGAACGGTGCCTCTTGTCTCTAATGTCCTTGTCCTGGCGATACCTTAGGCCCTTGTGGTCATCGTCTAGTGTAAAGCCCTCGAGACTGTCGACGTCGTCATTGTCATTGTCGGAATCATCGCCTCGGCGTCGCGTATCGTCATGTCGGTGGTGGCGGTGGCGACGTTCTCGCCGCCCGTGTCGACGACGATGCTCTCTCTCCCGCTCCCGTTCCTCTCGCCGAGTTTGTTCCTTTATCAAATCTGCCATCTCCCTTGCCCGCTCTGCCGACTCACGCTTCCGGTCTTCTTTCAGGGTGCGAATAGTGGCTGCCGCTTGGCGCATAGCTTCGAGCGGATCGGCAGCCATGGAGCCTGCCGGCGCCGGGAGGGGAGGACGGCGCGATTTGTTGTAGGCTGACCCGGCAGATGAAGAGAACGACGGCTTGGACGCCGGCGTCGGGCCCTTTTCGCCAGCGTACCATGCACTGAGTGCGTTTTCGCCGCCTGCAGCATCGGCAAAGCGCATGGAAGAAGGCGGTACGTCTGGGGCCGGGCCGGCTGGCTGTGTTCGAGATGTTTGTGCACCGATAGCGCCCTCGTCTGCAAGCTGACTAAACAGATCAATGTTTCCGTTGCGGTCGACGATTGGCCGGTCTTTTTCTACAGCAGCACCAGTCATTTTTTGCCTTTTGCTCGCCTTAACCTCCTCTTCGACGTATTGCCGTGCCATACGCATCTCAAAATCCGTGTCGTCTTCGCCGTGGCGTTTGCGCGGCCGGCGGGTAGGCGCGTGAAGCGCCACGGCTGGTGCTGGAGCCGGAGTCTTTGACGTATGTTCCGCCGCCGCCGCCCATTTGGTATGTTCGGGAGAAGCATCGGGATCGGCCTCCCATCTCAACTGGGCCGCCCGCTGCGACGATTCGGCGGCACGCTGCTGGCGCTCTTCGTCGGCCTCGCGAGCACGGGCCTCAGCCTCGTCGCGGCGCACGCGCGCGACATTGTCTGCGTTGTAGACGTGCCACGACTTTTTGGCAAGCAATTTTCTGCAAAACAGTCAGTATTGGCCACGAACGTAAAGTGCTAAGAAGAAACGTAGACGTACAAAGGCATTGTGTGTTGGAGTGTAAGTACTCCGTATGTTGGGTGTACAGACGATGACGACAGTTGGGCGCTGTGGCCTTCGGGTCGATGCCTATTACAATTAGATGACTAAGCCTAGAAACCCCGGCTCTGGCGCTGGCCAATACACGTAATTATGAAAATGACCCGGTAAACTAAAGCTCACATACTACTTTTGTAAACCACTTTGAAATAATACGGCCGCAGGATCGTTCCTGGCTGGCCCTGGCCATCGGGTTCACTGTTTATGACTATGCGCTCCCCTATATATCTTGTTGAAATTGAAATGGTCAACGTCACTTTGTTTTCTAGGTGAATGGTACGAATATCAACTTAATTTCAAATTTGACGACGCAAAATAAAAGTAAAACTACAAAAAACAGAGGGTATCCTGGCGACTTTGAAACCGAACCAAACAGAACGAGAGCATCTCACCGTCTCCTCATTAACCTTCTCTCATCCTCCACTGTGTGTAATTGCGTCAGGGTATTGGGGGAAGTGGTCGCAAACAAATGTGGGCGTAGCGTCCCAATTTAACAATACAAGATTAGAAGAAATGCCGTCATTTCAATTGTTTTTTTTCTGGTGGGACTTTCGTGGTCAGAAGGCATCGCATCGCGCGCAACGCAAGCTCGCAGGATCGTGATCAAATCAAAGATAGGGCCTCGAATGGCTCACAAAACTCGCAGGACTCGCAGGAAGTCGGGAAGACGGTATCAAGTTACGTCGAGAAGAGCGTTCCCCAGTTGGAACCCGTGGCTAAAATGACCGAAGAAACCCCATCCCCCGTCAAGTCAGCGAGAAGGACGAACGGCGCGACAAGGACAAATGAAATGATATTCCAAAAGCACCGTCGGCCGCTTAGATGTTCTCAATCACCCGGGCGTTGACGGCGGACTGGAAACCGTGGTTCTGACCTGCGAATTCAGAAAAGTGCGACGGCTCGCCGGTCTCGCCGCTGTTGGCGGGCTGCAGGGCGGCGTCGAAGGCGGGCGAGCCAGGCATGGTCTGGTTGGTAGCGGGCAAGAAGATGACCTTGCTGTTAGCGGACTTGGCCATGGCCTGCATGGCCTCGAGGTAGCGGATCTGCATGGCAGGCGCAGACGACAAGATGTCGGCGGCCTGCCGCATGAGCTTGGCGGACTCGACCTCAGCTTTGGCGGCAATGATCTTGGATTCACCGAGACGGGTGCTCTGGGCGGCCATGGAAAGCGACTCTTGCAGCTCCTGGCTGAAAATAATGTCCTTGATAAGCATGCTCTCGACCTGGACACCCCAGCCGGCGGCGACGTCCTCGATGATCTCGCCAATAGACTGGGCGATCTCCTCGCGACGCTCAATGACGTCCTGCAGGACGCGGGCACCGACGACGTGGCGCAGGGTGGTCTGCGTGCGCTCAATAAGGGCCTGGCGAACGTTGGCAATGCCGAAGGCGGCCTTGTGGGGGCTGACAATGTGGTAGTAGATGACCGAGGTCAGGTGGACGGTGACATTGTCCTTGGTCATGCAGACCTGCTTAGGGACCTCGACGATCTGAATCTTGACGTCGACCTGGATCAGGCGCTCGCTCAAGGGATTGATCTTGACCAGGCCGGGGTCAACAGCCTTGTAGAAGCGGCCAAACTTGGTGACGAGGCCGACATTACCCTGGCCGACGCTCTTGTATGGGTTGGGGCAGCAGATGCAGCAAGGGACGGCACCGAGGGTACCGATGCAGGAGCCGAGGGAGTTGACTGTAATGGTTTGTCAGCACGTTGTCGACAGTGATGCGCGGTGAGGGGGACAGGAAACGCGTACTCATAGACCCATACCAGCCGGCCGGGTTGTGGTCGTCACCGACAATGGAGGCGTAGCTCTTCTGTAGGTCTTCTTTGCGAGGCGGGACGACGGCCATGTTGGCCTGGGGACGGAAGCCGACTTCGGCAGTGGGCTTGCCCGCGTGAGAACCGTTGCTGCTGCCAGCATCGGCGTAGGCACCGGCGGCTCTGCTGGCAGATCCAGCACTAACTGCAGAAGCGCTCATGTTGATGGTGTGGACGTGGTAGGACAAGCACGACGTCGAGGCAAAAAAAGCGAAATAGAGGTTCTTTTGCGATGACGACGGACGCGACGAGCCGAGCAAATGGATTATCGAGAAAGATTGCTTGTAATCTGTTATTGTTGGTATATTTGGGTATCAAAGGCGAAGCAGTGGGGTGGGGATAACTAGACAGATGGCGATGAAACAGAAAAGAAGGAGTAAGGTTCTCCCCGGAGAAAACGAAACGAGGATCACAAGCTCTTTATATAATTGGCAAGGGAAGGAGGAGCACAAGACAGGAATGGGGAAAGAACAAACGAATGTGGGTGCGCCGAGCATCCTTGAGGTCCTGCTATGTTGGTCGCGCTTTCCCAAGAGGCCATAGAGCTGTAGTGTGGTGGCTCGGTGGTTGCTTCGAGCCGTGGCTCAGAGTGCCTGAGAGAGTGCCTAGCGCCTACCGTTGCAGGGTCCGTTTTGTTGATCACCACAGAGCCCCGTAGAAGGAAGGGGCGACGAGGCCAAGGACCCAAGGAAGGTAGGACACGCCGGTTGTCTTGGGGCGTGTCTTACTGCCAACCTTCCTGCCCGCCAAGGGATGCGGCCGTAGTTCGTTCTGGCTGTGCAACGGGCGGTGTTGCCCTGGCACGGTGCTGTGGACAGTGTTGTGGACGGTGCTCTGTGCCCGTCATTTGAGACTCCAGCAAAACACTCTCCTGGGGCACACTCTGCGCTCTTTGTGGGAACAGAGGACGCTTTGGGGCGCAGGGATACAAAGGACAGGAGTCGGCACCTGTCTCATGTCGAGCGTGGGCTTTGTTGCGATGGGAGGTGGAGCGCCCCGGGCGCATTTGCACAGTGCGGGAGCACTTGTGTGCTGTGTTGCTCTCTAACTTGCTTACTTTGCCGCGTTCCGTTGCTGCTCCCCCTTCGCGTATTCACAGATACGGGTGAATATTATTCTTTACATTAGATGGCAGAGGTACGCCCTGTCCGGAGAGTGCCGTTGTGTTGTCAATGTACGTCTCATTAAGAACATCCCTTGACGTTTTACTACGAGTGACTCGGCGTCTCTTTTGGGAAGCCCAGATACGTTCCTCTAGAACTCTGTCGAGCTTCCGAACTTACTTGAAGAGGTGGCGTGACAGTTGCAAGTCCTCCCAGATGCTGGTCGCCATGACGTTTGTTTTCACATCGCAAAGGCAGTGCGGCGAACCAAAATATTGCACGGTGTGAGCATGAGACCAGGAGACGCAGGGGACCCGCTAAAACCGGGGTACAGATACCTTTTTCCGCGACAGGGACAGTTGGCGTCCCAAGAAAGTCGCCTCTTCACAGCCTTCAGAACTCTCTTACTCTGTCTTTTGTTGTCGTGTCTTACGACGTAGCCAGGCTCTTTAACGACTTACTTACAGAATGCTGCCAGGCCCAAACAAGCTCACAAGCTCGACCGATAACAAACGCGTCCGTCTTGACTGGTGCTGCGGAGGTTTGTCTCCACGGATCGACGTCAGGTGCACATTGCACTTTTTCTCAAGAACAATATGTCCAGCGCCGTATCTGCACGTCTGCTAAAAGATGAGCTAGCGCACGGCTGCATGGCCAGCCGTTTGGAGGCACTACTATCTGTTCAACGACCACAATGATTTCGTTGGGCGTCTGCAGGGAAACGTCGCCTGCAGACACCCACCCTCTTTTTTCTTCCTCCTTTAGGATGACGATAGTCGGCACTCGGATGAACCCAACGAGCCAACCTATTAGGGAGAGGGAATGAGTCAAAGGTTAAGACGAAATATTCAAGAGGGGCGGAGAAAGGGAAAAGCAATCCAAGAAGCAACAGGGCCAGGGCGACCAATCTTTTGTTTTCGGAAGATGTGCAATCCGACTGCCATCATCGGTATCCCTGCTGGCTCTCTTCCGCCATGAGGAATCAAGGTGAAGGTAATCGTCGCAGAGCCTGTAGGCGAAGGGGCACGGGGAAAGGGGCCACTACCCCCTGCACAAAGTGTATCATGATACCCAAAACGGGAGCTGTTCGCGCACAGACCGAAACGTTTTGTGCGGTTCTCTGCCCCGACTTTTGACACTGAGACCTCAATCGCTCAGCGATATTGTTGTCGTCCGCAGTAGAAAACGCTTATGTGCCGAACTTCCGCGTTGGGGGGACAGCTGCTTAGCCTTCTGCTAGTTTGCTTTCTTTTCGAGCTTGCACTTGGATGCCCTTTTTCCTCTGTATGTCGCTCACATCTGTTGCACTGCCACTTCCAGAAGGCGAATAGAAGGAAGCGGGGCCGAGGATAGCAGGACGGGTTCGCGTCGACGAAGGTTGCGAAGTATCCGAGCTGTCGTGGTGCGTAGCACAATGAAAGACAGCTGGGGGCGATCAGAGTCGATGTTCATGACGGGACAAAAAGGCTTGGCACAAAATTGTCTGGGGTGCGCTGTGGGGCGAACACGGCAGACAAAAGCGCCGGTGCAATACGAAATACGGGTGGAAAGAGCGACGGAGCGACAGGTTGCTGGATCCACATCGACGTCGTTGCGGCCATTGAGCTTCATGTTTGGACGTCGAGCGTGAAAGACGAGATACTTTATCTATTTGCTTGCACGCCGATGGTCGTATTTGGAAACCGAGACAGATGCACCTTCGTTGCCCAGCATCGAACTTCATAGACTCGCCCACGGGCATAATTCTTGTTTTTGGGCTGATTTGAGGCGTCGCTCAGTCCTTCAGTTGCACCGTTTAATCCCCACCCGGCTTTTTCGAGTGTGGCTTTGTCGAGGGGGTGATCACGTTTTCCTACATTTCGGCTTGCTCGCACCTGTTCGGGTATCGGATTGCCCAGCTTCCTGAGCTCATTGGGAACATCTGCCTGCACGTTGAACTGTTGTCACATTGCCCAGTTAGAGAGCACAGCCATGTCGGTTGCCCCTTCCTCGAATCGTATGCTCCGTACTTGCCCGACTACGTCGTATTGACCAATTTGATTTGCCCGGTTCAATCCCTAAAGAAGCCGTGGAGGACCAACTTCTCTCGTCATCATTTTCTTCCCAGACATTGCCCGACAAAAGCTCAGGCTCGACAGGATGCTGCGCTCGACCTGCTCCTGCTCCCGACCGATCATCCGCCCCCCCTGGTCCAATTGAGTGCCGATCCTGGGGCTTGACAGTCCGTTTGAACCTCTTGTGGGACACAATTTGAGGTGCCCTGTCAGCCTGTGTAGCTACTGTACCTTTGACGCCTCAGGGGCTTTTCGGTGGGAAGGATGAGACAGTGACGGCATTGTTTCGTTGCGCACTGTATATTGTGCTACAGAGCACGTTTAACGCTCAGCACGCTAGCCAAGATGCCCAATACAGAAGTACCGCAGCAACAAGTAAATCCACTACAAAGTATGTACGACAGGCCCCAAGAACTAAACTCTGGGGTATGAGGGTAAGATATGTCACAGTGATTCACAGCTCTAGCGGTCCGTTGTCAGCCTGCTGACTTTACCAGCCGGTCAGGCCAATTATGGATCTTTTCATCTAAGTTGTTGATCGAGTTTTTGCCTGCACAGCCTCGTCCCACAGCAAACTATGACCACCTGACTCCACTCAAATATGAATTCCGTTGCATCTCCGGTGCTTCACCTCGCACATAGCCTGTCGTCCGTCGCGCCCCCGTGTGCCGGGCAGCCGAAGTACCGACGCCCGACTGGCCGGGGAATAGGAATTGGAACCAGCAAAAAAGGTTCGCGTGCAGACGGACTTGAGCGGACAAGTTCGCAAACGTATCTGACGCAACTGCCAACTTGTAGCAGAGGCGGCGTCTTGGCTGACGTCGGGACAGCTTTTGGCGGTCCTCGTCGACGAAAGGATCTGATCTTACGCGGTGATATTGTACTCTTTCGCCCAAATCTACAGATGTCCACATGAAAGTCGTAAAGTTTCTCAAATTGAGGACTAGCTTCATGTTCATGGCACAACGATGTTCGACTAAATTTGGGATGCTGCCCAGTCAAGAAGTCTCCTGCCCAAATGCCAAGTGAATCAATACAAAGCCAATGAGGCTCATGGCGACTCTACTTTATCATGCCAGCTACCGTGCTATCGTGTGTGAACCATCGCGAACCATCGCGCTCATCATCGGCCTCACTCTCGAGCTGCTGAAGACGAATTACATTGCGCGGCTGTTGTTGGTCCTCCCTGCTATTTGGGGGGCGGTCTCGTACGCGAGCATTGTCGCAGCATGGAGCTTAATCAATGTTCCGGGATTTAAACAATCTGTATATCTGAATGTAATCTATGATGACTCTATCGTTGTCTGGTCTATGTGTAAAATATTAGGTGTGCCAATTTTGCACTTGTTTATAACACCCTTTTGCGAAGATTCGTGTTAGTTCTTCTCCACCTGTCTCTCAAGACTGCCCAGAACTCCGTCAACGCCTGTGCTTGATTAGACTCCAGACCTTGGCCGGCCAAAACCAGTCCTTGAGCTGGAAGCCTCTGCTTTCGTCGTCCTTGTACCGCAAACCCGGGTCAGAATTGCCAGTGGCATTACCCTCGGGATGGAACGTCGTCTCCATCCCCGTCAGCTCCATCATCGACTCCCGCTGGTCGCGTCCGTCTTCGATCGATGCTGACCTCGATGCCAACGCGGATGCCGGAACCGGTCGTACACCGTGCGGGTACAGCGTGCTTGGGTGCCACACGAAAAACACGAGCATCACTGCCAGCATCAGCGACGCATCAAAAGCATACACCGGCCACTCGTGCACCTGCAGGAACCCGTCGGTGCCCATCGAAAACTCCACCACACGGTACAGGTTGCGCGCCAGCACCGCCAGCGATGTGAGGTACAGCATGTAGAGACACGACTGCCAGGGGAGGTCCGTGTTGCGTCGCTCTCGGCTGGCGTGGAACCGCTTGTGGAACACCACGCAGCACACCATAAAGCCAATGAAGCCCAGCACCTGCAAGATCAGCCCCGTCACGATGATGTAGCTGCCAATCTTCGCCGTCTTTGTCTTGGCCAGCAGTCCACCGCCGTTGGACTGTACCGACAGGAACGAAAAGTCAAGAAACACAAAGAGGTGCGTCGTCCACCGTGGCCGAATCAGCGAAAATTGCCCGCCGTGCACTGCCCGTACAATGCGCGAGTAGACCATGTAGAGAGTCGCGGCAAAGAAGATGGGCGCCAGCAGCAAGAAGAGCGACTGCAGCAGGTACGGAGCAAGGGAGCCGGTAGCGTTGTATGCGCCGGCTCGACAGGCATAACCGATGACTTCGACTGAAATACACATTAGGATTCGGTGCAAGGTACACAGCTCGAGGAAAGGGAAAAGACAAACAAAAACTGCCAATGACAAACGGCGTGCAGAACCACATCTTCTTGGCCACCATCTTCCACAGATGGGCAAGCGTGACGACCAAAAAGACGCCCGTGAAGACTATCGACAGTGTGAGACTGGGAATGTACTTCCACAGATAAACGTCGTCCACGTATGGCTCGAGAGTCGGCATCGTGAGGGAAGAAAGAAATGGTAGTCGAAAGAGGAAAGTGGTGGGTAGATATCTAATCGAGAAAAATGAACCGAGAAAAATGAATCAAATACGACGCGAGAAGATAATCCAAGGAAAGAGGTAAGGCGTGTAGAATTTAGGATAGTATCAAAAGACAACCGACGAATCTTAACCTACAAGACGACGACGGCCGACCATAAATATCATCGCCAAGCCTCTGAGGGAGAGGCATTGCCCTTGCTTGGAGGAGGCATGGTTTGAAAAGTTCCGTGAATGCAACTGCGTAGGATGAATGTGAAGAAACAAAATAAACAGTCTGGACAAAAAGATTAGTACCAAGGTGAATACGCCGTATTTGTTTACGTCGTAGATCACGTCGAAGCGGTACAGAATACAGATAAAGACCCTCTCCCTCGTCGAGCTTACCCGATCGCCCTTACCGGATTGTTTACTTTCTAGGCAACGACATAAAGTCTCGTCTCAGGCCACTCGAACGCGTATCCGAAGATTGCACTGCCCGGCGGCCGTTCTGCATACTTCCCGAGAACGCAATCTCACGATCCCTCTAAATGGCTATTTGGGTGCTTTTGTTGCGCGAGGCTCGGGCCCGTGTTAGTCGTGGAAGTGGGGCCATGCTGTCCCGCCATGTGGAGTCCCCGTTAAAGGAACGGGGACTGGGACCGTACACGCGTATTAGCTAATACGAGATGACGACAACATCGGCCACTAGTAATGAGCTCCTTCCAACTTTTCACTCTTTCCCGCAAGGCGACGGGAATACAACAGACAATGGGCGTGAAGGATCCACAGACCAGGGGCAAGTGTCCTTCAACATTCATGGAAGGAGCCACAGGGCGACAGATGCCTGCCCAAAATGGCAACAGTCACGTACAGTGACTTGACGATCCTTTGGCTTTCTCGTCCAGTCTCTTCATTCTTACCATTTTGCTCAGCGCACCCTCTCAAGGTGGAAGAAGCTTAATGTTGCTTCCACCTTGACACGTCTCTAATGTATGGACGACGTCAGCTATTCCAAAACCCTAGACCAGACTGCCAAGAAAAAAAGATGACCCGAACGGTCGAGCTGTCAACAGTCGAGACACTCTCGTTCGCATTATAAAGCCCCAAATTAGCGACCATTTTTTACCACCATCCTACACCTCATCTCGTCTTTCCTCCCGTCCCGCGTATCACGTAAAACGCGTATTCGGTCCCAGTACGCCCAAAGGAGAGCGAGATTGTGCCTTGTCTTACCGTCACCTTTGCAGCCTCACCCCCCCTCCTTTTTCTTCTGTTTTGACTCCATCGCAGGCTTCCGTTTATCACCTTTTCGTCTGCTACGATATAACTCGCCGTCTGTGAAACGGAACGCCAACCTCGTTCCGTGCTTTCTACCCCCTCAATTAGCTTCTAGTCACGCAAGCGCACCCCCACGGCTATGCTTCGTCGGCGCCACAAGAAGTCGCGTGCTGGCTGCTTAGAATGGTATGTCCTTCTCCATCTCTCTGACTGCGGGACGGTTATGTGGCGGCCTCTCGTTTCCGTCTCTCCCATACCTTCTCTTCGCATTACTAACAACCGCAAAATATAGCAAGCGTCGACATGTCAAGGTAAGGGAAACAGGCTCTCAGACCCCGTTATGGAGATGAACCCCTAGTCCGTATAGTCTCGATCGAGACGGCACGTCCAGTCAGATGCCGTTCGTGCAGGAAATAAGATTATGCATGAGCGGGGATGATGTGACATTTGTTACTGTTTTATTACTTTATTGGTGATTATAAGCGTATGGCATGGGTCACTAACAGAAAGACGGCCAGTGTGACGAACGCCGTCCTGTCTGCTCGCTCTGCAGTGTGTCCGAACGAGCGTGCACGTTCCCCACACTCCCTCCATCTGTATCCGAACAGGCGTCTGCAGACACTTCCCTGAATGCCTCCCAGGGCACATCGCCTCCGCCAGGCGCGTCTGCTGCCTCGAGTGCACCAACGTCGGTTGTTACGCCTGCACTCCCCGTGTTCCCTTCTCAGTCCACGGGCAGTCCCAACGCCAGCGGAGACGGCGGCGACCCGCTTCTCCTCATCGACGATGCCGATGGGGCAATCAACGTCAGCCATGCCGAGCTTATCGTGCACCTCATGACTGATGAAGACATCCAGAGCTTGGCTGCGAATCCCAACAACCTGTCGAGCGGCATGGTTCTCGGTCTTCGCGCTGGGATCCGCACGCCGTATCTCCTGTATGCCATGCTTGCGTTCTCGGCGCGGCATCTCGCCTACCTGGCGAACAACAGCAGCGACATCAAACACACCACGCCGCCCCAGTCTCAGTCGTGGCATACTCAAGAGCAGTGGACGCCAGAGCAGGCCTCGCAACCCTCGGTGCCGTCGTCCGTTCCGTGGATACCGTCCCAACCGTTGGTGTCGACGAACCCATCTTCGCTATCCATGCCCTCCTCGTCGTCGCCCTCGTCGATGTCTTCTCCGTCACTAAGCACAGCAGCCTCGCCTGTGCCGCCACCGTCACAGTACTCGCTACCGTCGTCGCTGCCGCCGCTCTCGTTCTCGTCGACGCCCCCCTACGTGACCCAGTCGCCTACCGCTGCCGCCCGCTATAAGCGTCAGTCCGTCCTCCTGCAAACCCGCGCCATCTCGCTTTTCAACACCGCCTGGCGCGCCAGTCATGGCGTCTTCGACCGCTCCAACTGCGTGCCCATGCTTCTCTTCTCGTCCATCCTAGGCCACCACCTGTTTGCCGACTCACTCGCCAGCCGCCACGACTCTCTGGACAAATTTCTCGAGGACTATGTTCAGTGCGCCCAGCTGCAGCAGGGTGTTTCCGCCATTGCCATGACCACCTGGCCGCTCTTGCTACAGTCTGAATTTGCGCCCATCCTGCAGTGGAGTGCTCGCTTCACAAGCCGCAAGGGCCGTGGACACGACTGCGCGCAGCTGCTGACACTCGTCAACAGAGCCCCCGAAGACCGGCTCAGCGCGTCCGCAAAGAATGCTTGCCACTTGGCAATCCGTCTACTCCAGGTTGGCTTCGACGTGCTGTACTTACCGGCACCCAAGAGCCCAAAAACCTCGTCCACACACAGTACCAGCCAAAACGGCAGTACCGATGCCGATACCATGGATATGGATGATACGGCAGAACGTCCGGTCGGCGAAGGTGCCGAAAATGCCGACAGCCACGACAACGACGGCGACGAAGAAGAAAAATCGGATGAAGACAAGAATGAACACTTGTACCGTCACAAAATGATTTTGCTTTGGGCGCTCATTATGCCCAAGGAATTTTCCGACTTGCTTGCGGCCAAGAACCCCGAGTCCCTCGTCATCTTGGCCTACTACGCTTGTCTTCTCAATCACGGCCGCCACCTGTGGCAGGTTGGTGACGCTGGTGAGTACATTATGGGCCTCATCAGCGACTACATGGACCCCGTCTGGGACGAGTGGCTAGAGGAGCCAAGGCGCCGCTTGGCAACGGATGTTGTGCAAGGGCCGACGCCGTGAATCAGAGAGTCATCCCTAATTTTGTGCCTTAATATATGCTTATAGAATATGATTAAAACTTTTTTTTTTTTTTTTCCCATGGCATACCAAAATGTTCACTAGTCTCTGGTTGACCTTGCTCTGCACCGTCTTTCCTGCATGTTAATGATTAGATTAGTGGCGTGCGGCCTCGTTATTTTACGGCACTTTGTGAGATTTATATATTGAACTAAGACACTGAGAATTTAACTTAATAGGCAAGATGGCCGAGTTGGTTATGGCGTAGGATTAAGGTTCCTATGGAGCAATCCGCGTGGGTTCAAGTCCCACTCTTGTCACTATTTTTTGGTCTTTTACTAGGTTTTATTTATCAGATATCGATGAAAGATTTGGATTACTTATATTTCCTCTTTTTTTTTTTCCAAGAAAATAAAAATTAAAAAAGAGAACAGAAATAAGACCGAAAATAATTTTAAACGTTAATTGAAAAAGGAAAAGAAAAAAAGAAACAGAAACAAAATAATGACAAGAGTGGGACTTGAACCCACGCGGATTGCTCCATAGGAACCTTAATCCTACGCCATAACCAACTCGGCCATCTTGCCTGGATCCTTGCTGGGAACGCCAAGTATCACGAGTTATACGGACAACAAGGCACGTCAGATACCATTGCCGATATGATCAGAAAGACGATGGCAAAGACGAGTGCCACTGTTTGTATATCCTCAAGCTGCTGTTTTTTTCGATTACCTTCGATATGTGTGACTCCCAGGCATCCAATGTTACCTAGCGAGAGGCATCGCATGCTTGCCGCCAATACCACCGTAAAGCCCTCAGTGCGACATACGGAAAGGTTATTTGTTCTCTTGGCGCCCACGAGTCTTGACGACAGGGGGGTGGCGGCGTGAAGAAAACGAAGGCATAACGAGCAAAAGACCTGCCATGCACATGGCAATGCCTGAAGGCACTCAACCAGATTTTGCATTACGGCAAGGACGTGAAACCATACAGGCCTTTGCCGATTAGGCTCCGAGAAGCCGATGCGACAGCTCTCGGGTAGCTGCTGCCTCGCACATAAAGTGAGTTTCTCCAAGACTCCAGCGGAAGGCTGTCGGCCGCCGTTTATCCCCCAACATACATTCCCATTCTTGGCTCTCGTACTTTTTCGTTGGACAGTTCAGCCGCGCAAAATGCCGCCCAAGACCGAAAGCGAGATGGCCGAGCGCCGTACGCGCTATCTGGAGGCGGTCCCCGAGGATCGTGACAACCAGGTCGCCAAGCTGCTCCAGACCTACAGTCACATCCCCGCCGACAAAGTTACGCCGCATCTCCACGCCATACGCGACCGTGCATGGGCCGTATTTCCGTACACGTGCATCGGTTCCTGGCGTTTCCTGGACCTCTACTTCACCAAGCTGCCTGTGTATGCATCCGTCGTGGAGCGGCTCCGGGACGGTGGCGACCGCTTGCTCGATGCAGGCTGCTGTTTTGGTTACATGCTGCGCCAGCTTGCGGCCGACGGTGCCCCGACGGCCAACCTCGTCGGCTCGGACCTCGAGCAGCTGTTTATCGATCTCGGGTTCGATCTGTTCCGTGACCGCGACACATTCAAAGGCACCTTCGTCGCGGCCGACATGCTTGAGGATGATGAGGCAGGCGCAGGCCAAAAGGAGCTAACCGCCCTTGACGGCACTCTTGACGTGGTACACGCCGCCAGCTTCTTCCACATATTCAGCTGGGAAGACCAGGTGCGACTGGGCGAGCGCGTGGTGCGCTTCTTCCGGCCTGCGGACAAGACCAAGGCGACCAACTCGGGTCAACCGCGGCTGTTGTTTGGGCGACAGGTCGGCAACATTGCGCCCGTCGACCGTGCTACACTGGCAGCGCGCGGCGAGTACAGGTTCCACCACAACCCGGCGACGCTACAGCAGCTGTGGGACGAGATCGGCGAGCGCACCAAGACCAAGTGGCGTGTGGAGGCGGAACTTGTTCCGGAGGCGCGGCCTGAGAAGCGGCAGCCGGCGACGGATGGGGCCAAGAAAAAGGAGGACCACTACATGATCCGTTTTGCCATTTACCAGGAGGAATAGTAAGTGGTAGGAGAAGAAAGTAGGTGCGTTGAAAGGACGGAGAGGGCTCGCAGAAGCTCGTACAGGGCTAGAACGAGATAGAAATTTGTGCACAGTGTTAAAGTACCACTTGCCGGTTTCTGAACCCTCCACAGAGCCCAGCTGTAAAATTCGTTCAGGAGTTTGCAATAAAACAAAAAGAAAAGATAAAAACGTGTCGACAACTGGCAATCGATTGAGCACAGATCGAGAGGTGCAACATTTTGCGACGGCCAAGCTGGGTCTGACCACACGTTGAAACTTGGCAGTCTCGGCACGTCCGGCGTGAAACCATCCAACCCTATCTCTGCTTCCCCCCTAGATGATTGAAAAGGCCAGTTCGTTCTGTGTATTTCTTTTTCCAAAACCTTTACCAAGTACGGTTGGTGCGAACACGGCCGTTTCATCAACGGCGAAATAAAGACCTGTTGCCCTCCGACAGTGGCAATTGCGCTGTACTTGAGGCGTAGGGGAAGTTTAGTATACCCCTTACCCACAGACGTCCAACCCCAATGTGCTTACGAGTCATGATCATGAACCACTCGCCCAGTCATCTGATATCAGTGGCCGATGCCTCGTCCTACCTTTCTTGGCAGGACAATCCCGTCTACTGTTGCTTGAGTTGATTAATAGAAGTCGCCACGCTGGTTTGTCTCAGCGCGGTACGTCGCTGGGCGTAAGGAAAGCATAGTCCGACAGTTTGTAAGAGAGAGACACAAGGCCAAGTAAATAAATAAAGTAGCCAAGAGAGCGACAAGAGTCCAAATAGTGGGGACGGAATAAGAAGACGCAGAGTTTCCTAAGACGGCAAGATGCCCCCGTAGGTGCTCTTGCCATTCGCGTGCCTACCCTTTTTGGGCTTTTCGTTCTTGGACTTTTCCTTCTCCCAACTTTATAAAGTAAAACAAAAGCAAAAGAGACTGAGAAGTCCAACAATGTTGCCCGAGATAAAAACAAAAACAGGAGCAGGCCTTCGGCCACTTTGGCTGTTGCTACTTCTCGCGACCGCACATCCGGGCGACACAGTCGATACGGCGGCAGCCGGCTTTCGATATGTTCACCATGCGGACTCTTTGCTGGCTTTCTGTCCACGATCGGTCCTGAATCAAAGTGGCCTCGTCACACCAGTTGATGCCTCTGTGTGTCAGCCGGTGTCTTCGTCACCTTCATCATCCACGTCGTCCTCGTCATGTGCGTCATATGCAGCATCCAGGTCTACAGAGTCGACACCGCTGTTGAACAACAGCGGTGCACGCCGACAGGAGACAGACAAGGAGGAACAGCACCAGGTCGGTCAGCTTCAATATCACCAGACTGGCCAAATTGACCAGATTCCTGTAGCTCTCGGTCATGACGGCGGTAACACACAGGCCACTTGCTCGGTGGTTCCAGCGCCGTGGGTCAAAGGCAACTGCCGACGGGGCAATCTACCAGAGAAGCAAATTACCAAAGACACAAAAACAGGAGAAGACGATGCCGAGTACTGCGTCTACACACACCCATCATTTAGCCAGGGGATGGGTCTCTCGGTCATCACCACCGCGAGCCGGCTCGGCGCCATGGCCACTCGGCCTGTGTTTGGGGGAAGCGAAGAGACGCTTCCTGCAAGCAAGGGGCCGACGCCCAACGGCGCAGACTGGCCACCCGACGGCGATTCTGTCACTGTGCCCGCCTGGAGTGAGCAGAACGTGCCAGGCAAGGACGTGGGTCTCGTGGCCACACGGCCCATCCGCCGTGGTGAACGTATCATGGCACGTACGCCTGCTGTCATGATTGACGGAGCCGCGATAGATGCACTGCCAGTCGCTCCATTTGCAAGTCTACTTGAGGGTGCCGCCTCTGGCCTTCCAGAACCGCATCGCGCGCAGTTCTTCAACCTGTCTACGAACTCCGGCTTCGATGTGCAAGACGCAAACGAGAACGAGGCCTACCAGATCTTTGTGACCAACGCATTTCGAACGGGCATTGCCGACGGCGAGCCGGATCTGCACACTGTGTTCCGTGATGGTAACTGTCACTCTTTGTTTCTTCTGTTTGACCTTGTTCGTCGCACAGCACACAATGACTAACACAGCACACAACGGCACAGTGTCACGTCTTAATCACGGGTGCCAGCCCAACTGTGCCTACTTCTTCGACCCGGTTACTCTGTCACACAGCGTTTATGCTGTCGTCGACATCATGCAGGGCGAGGAGCTGACCGTCGCCTACATCGATCCGATACAAGTGCGGGCCGACCGCCAGACCAAACTTCACCGCCATTGGGGATTCGGCTGCACATGTGCGAGATGTACGTTACCGCCGCACCGCTTGGCCGAGTCCGACGACCGCGTCCGCTCTATCCAGGCGTTATTGACGTCCCTGGACAACTACAGTTTGCTGATGCCGGATGGCGTGAGCGCCAACATCGCCAACGTGACGGTGGGCCCGTCGGCCGGCGAACTGCTGGTTCTATTGTTTGAGCTTGAGGGTCTACATGGCCGCATGCACGAGGCCGAGTACCGTTTGGCCCTCGAATGGAACGGTGTCGGCGATGCCCTGCGCGCCACGCAAGCTGCTCGCCGCTGCCTCGACCATGGTCTGCTGGTGCGCGGGGCCAAACAGGTCTTTTTGACCAACATGCGGGATCTGATCACCGACCCGACTGCCCATTGGAGCTGGAAATTTCGACTGGGAAAGGGAGCCGCTGCAAAAGAGGACGAGTAGGAGGGAAGAAAGAGAGAGGGAGGCGTCAACGAACGGGAGACGGCAACAAGGACGCAGTGGTATGGGTTTGCTTGAGAGAAGCGAGACCGTATATTGTGACGTTGCTCGACTTGAACACGAGGTTGGCCAGGATGTGCCTCAAATCACACTCCCCATGTGTACAATTCTGGCTCAAAAATGTGGCCGAAACTTTGTCTCGCGTTATCTTCTGTCTCGGTTTATCTTCCAATTTGTATCTTACAAACAGTCTTGGGTGGCTCCCTCTGCGTTTGCGGTTGTGGTTTTAGTGTTGCCAATTCCAGATGTGTATATCTCGGTTCGAGTCTTTCGTGCAAGTACATACGGTTTTATTTTGAATCTACTTTGTTCCTCTTCCTCCTTGCTTTGCCTCTGCTCGATTTTTATTGTTCCCGCATAGTATTGTGACACAAGTTGATTCATGAATACTTTGTCAAAAAGAACACACAAAATTAATCTAGGTGGCGGGAAAGCGTCTCCAGCAGCCCAATGAACACAGGAAAAGGATCAATGAACACCAGGAGCCCTGGTGACACAATAGCAAGGCATAATAGGGAACAAGATTGGCATTTGAACACACAAACGAGGCGCGTTACCTCTCTCTGGTGGTGCCAAATTTCGGTAGTCTGCATGTCTTTGTTTATGCTGCTCTTGTCCTGCCCCCTTTCTACTCTGATTCTCTGTTGCATCTCTTTTCTGTGCCAGATGACAAGTCGAGCGCGACTCGTCACCAAATTACAAGGCGTTGTCGAGTGGCTGGTCCGCTGCAGGGAAGAACAGGGGCATCAATATAAAACCAGGTTACAGGCAGACAAAAACAGGAGTATGTCCGCACCCAGATTACTGGTTTCACGATAAGTGATTTGTGAACGTAGACAAGGTAACCTGCATCTATTCTTTTTTTTCTCCTTGGGAAGCTTGAGATACGGTGGGAGGCACTGCGACGGGTAACAAAATCACTGTGGGGCATACTGAGAGAGGTTCAAGACAAGGTAAACGTTTGTCTGCAAAGATAAAAGTCCAAAACAGTGGACATTAAAAAAACATATGCCCGAACTCTTACAACAGCACGCCAAGGTACAACAACATAAGAGGTACTCACTAAAAGCAACCATTCTCTCTCTTTTTTTTATTTCCTCTTCGTTGCGTCTTCATTTGGGCACCGTTCCTGTCCCCGGATCGTCAGTGGTTCCGTCTTTCCCTGACTGCTCTACCGTCTCTCTGGTTACCTATACACAGTGACCACTTGCGCCTACCGTCCCTCTCCTAACTGATATATAAAGAGCGTGAACCAGCATCTTACAAGCGAGAGAGCTTACCTTTCTTGTCCTTCACCACCTCTTCCAAGTCGCTCTTTTACTTTGGCCGCTTCTCCTCGTCCTTCTCCATATCCAACTTGTTTCTCCCTTTTGCCACTCGCTGAAGTTCGTTCACTCTATACTCCCATATCCGTGCTTGCACATAATTTTTAATTATAATCCCCGGTGGAGAGTCCCCTGAAGAAAATAAAATAAAAAATAAGTATATCAACACCAAGAACTGTCAAAGCCATGAAATCTGTTCTTATGATGGCCCTCGGCCTGATGGCCACAGCAGTCAATGGCCAGTCGTATGCCTACTCGGAGACGTAAGTTTTTCTCTCTCGACGTACTTTACTTGTCGGATTCAGCCACTCACATTCGTTTAGCTCCCAGTACGGCGTCCAGCATACACCTCCATTGTCGACTTCGGCCGCCGGCCCGACCCTGGCAAGCAGCTACAGTTACACGGCCCACCCCTACCCGACAGTTCTGCCGTCTACTTTGTCCCCGTTGTCATCGGTTACCTGCTCTGAGACGCAGTCGGTGCGGCCGGTGCAGTCTACCTCGGAGTCCCTCCAGACGTCACCATCCACATATCTGCCGCCGCCAACGACGTCCTCGACGACCTCTGAGTCGTTGACCTCATCCTCTGTGTGGCAGCCCCCTCCGTATGGCTCCGCCGGCACGTCTGCACCTTCGTCGGTGCCTGGCTCGGTGTCTTCGTCGGCCCAGGCCACTTACGGCACCAGCCCGCCGCCTGTGTACTCCACCAACTGTGTGCATTCGTCGTACGCTTGGAACACTACTGCCGCGGCTAGAAGTGTTGCCAGCAGCGTCACAGGCAGCACCACCACCACAACGGACTGCCCGCCGACCTCTGTCACCTCGACGGGGAGTACCATTGGCACGACGACACTGCCTCCCTATGGCGGCAGTGGCGGTGGCAACAGAAACGGCGATGGTGCCGAAACATCGTCATCCAGCCCCGTATTCTCTGGCCAGGCCACAGGCGCCAACCGCAGCTGTACCTTGGCGATCCTGCTCATGGCCCTGGCCTGTGGTGCTTCTTTCTTGATGTGAGGGAAGGAGAGTTGTAGGTATGGACGGAGGAAGGGTTTCAACTTAGCAGGGTTTCTGATATGGGACTTCATAGTTCGTTTTGGTCTTTTCTCTTCTGTCTGTTCGTGTTTCGCTCTCTTTGGTTCCCTGCAGTTTCCTCCTTCGCTCCCTCCTATTCAAAATTCAAAACCCCGACCTCTCTGTCTCTTTGTCGCATAGCGGTAGTTATCAAAACGAATTTAAAATGCAATAATACTGTACTACAGGTGTTCAACTTAATGGCGTTTGTTATCCGTTGAAATGTAGTTAACAAGACGCAAGCTGTGTTCGTAGAACATGAATGTATGGCCGGGACGTAAATCTTGAGGAGGTCAAGTGGGAGTAAATAACTGGCTTTGTACCTGTACACCTAAATAGTGTGTAGTAGTACTTTTCAATGCCCCACCAATCTAAATCGGTCCTCCAAGTCGCGTCGTCAGTCGCGTCTTTTTGCAGAAGAATGTCACCTGTCTAACCGACAACGTCTCAATCGACAGTATTGCCCGACCTCATCACAACACGCAACAAGGCCAGGCGATGCAGTCCTTCAAGCATGTCGTCATCCAAACGTGAAGTATTTGACTCGGACGACGACGGCGACAACCTGAGCCCGCTAAGTATTCCGCTGGCCAGTCCGCAGTTGTCGCCGCGTCCTTTTTTGCCGTTTGCGACAATGGCGACAACGGCGACGGCCGCAACGCCAAATTTGCCGGCTACGAGCACCTCGACAGACCCCTCCTTCTTTCGCGATGTCTACGAGGAGCAGCGGAGGACTATCGGAGCGCAATTGGCGCCACAGCACGCCGATCTTGACGACAACCACCGTCTTGGCTCCACTGTGAGCGTGTCTGTTGACAAAGGTGGCCGTGATCCCTGGGCGGTGCCCAGCAGCCCGATCGAAGTCGCCGGTCAGCAGCGCGGATCCTACCTGAAGCGGAAACGGGAAGAGGGTGACCGACGACAACAACAACAACATCAACAGGCCAAGAGGCAAAAGAATGCCTCGGTTGTTGTGCAGCTCGACGACCTCAGCAGCGGCCATGCGTCGGAGGCGGCAAAGACCAAGAAGCAGAAGACGGCAGACGAGACCAATACCGAAGGCAACACAGTCGTCGAGACCATTTCCATTCCCCTCGAGCCCTTGACTCCAAGCCGCTTGCACCAGTATCCGCGACTGCTCAGCAGCAGCATCAACGACGACGCCCTCGCCGCGGCACACGATCCATCTTTGCCGAGGCAGCATGGCCTCGACCTTGGTCTGGAGACTGCTGGTGCTGCTGTTGGGGCTTCGACTCACAAAGACTCCTGTGAGAATCGTTTGCCACAACCCGAGGATGGCACACAAAGTACGATTGCATTCACGACACCGAGCCTATATAATTCCTCGGGGCGGCGTGTTCCCGGTAGCAGCAATAATATCACCGGCAACTCCATCTTGAGGCAGATCAAAAGCAGCATGGGTCATGATGGGGATATTGTCCTAGAGGAGGTTGCAGCAGTCGCCACACAAAATCCAACGCCGTTGAGGCTGTCCCGCAAAACAGCCGATGTGGCGCAGGTATGGTTTTTTCCCTCTTCAGATCCAAGGATTGCTCTTTTGGCTAACGAATTACCTGTACCAGATCATGTCTTCTCCCGATATTATTTCAGAACAAGGCATACGAGAGCCACGACAACGCAACAGCCCGTTACTTCAAGAGGACGACGAACGCGAGGATGACGAAGGTGGTGTTGAGTGGGGGGAACCAAATGCACAAAATACGACAAATTCAATACGAGGGCAGCCAATGCAACCGCAAAGCTCTGTTGCGGACGAGCTGTCTATTAGCCTTGATGTTCCTGCACAGAGTGAGGCTGTTCATGAGTTCGATGCGTCGTACGACTCGTTAAAGGAAATGAAGCTCGTGAAAACGAAGACAAAGAAAAAGAGCCCCCAAAAGAAGCCTCTCAAGAAAAAGGCCGTTTTTATTGCGGCATCAGACGATGAAGACGATGACAAAAACGTTGCTATGAACCCGCCACCAGCCGACAGTGAAAACGACTTCCCTGACGGCCATGTCAAGAGCAAAACACCAGGAAAGCGCAAAAGAGGAGCTAAGAAAAGAATGGAAAAGGCGTCTGTTGAGCTGCGGCTGGAACCCGTTCAACCAAAGCCCAACAACACCAAACGGCCACGAGGTCGACCAAAACGGCAAAAGGCGCCCCCGCCAGAAGAGGAGACCGACGAGGACATTCTGGCCCAGGGCATTGTGGAGGACGAGATGGCCTACGAGTCCGAACAGCCCCTGACGGACACAGACATGGTCGCACCGGACTCGGAATCCGACAGCGAAGCCGACTTGCAACCACCTACACCTGTCAAGGCTAAGGGCAAAAGGGGGAAGGCAGGCAAAAAAGCTGTCGCAAAGGAT
Source organism: Sporothrix brasiliensis 5110 (assembly GCF_000820605.1). Taxonomy (NCBI): domain Eukaryota; kingdom Fungi; phylum Ascomycota; class Sordariomycetes; order Ophiostomatales; family Ophiostomataceae; genus Sporothrix; species Sporothrix brasiliensis. The sequence continues at coordinate 4,642,445 of NW_024467139.1, read as the reverse complement.
AAGAAGGGGAGCAAGGCCGGCCGAGGGCGCAGGGCCGCAGGGGTGGACGTTCAGCACATAATCAGCCAAGAGGCAGTGGACGAAAAGCCGGTTCTTGGTAAGACCAGTGGCAACACGTCCGCGATCAGCTCCTTGAAGGCAGAGGCGGTCGATGCAGGAGACGACCTAAAAGATCAAAGGACAGCGGTTGCTGCCAAAGAGGAGGAGCCACCTCTTCGAAATACGCCGGCGCCGGAGCGGGGATTGCTCAGCACTGGGCTCAACACCACTGCCAGCCAGGGGCGAGTGCCGTACCGAGTTGGCCTCAGCAAGAAGTTTAGGATTGCGCCGCTCCTCAAGATGATACGAAAGTGATATGACTGTTTGGAACCAGATCCGAGCAGGCATTTTGGGAAAGAATCAGGGCAGGAGAGAACGACGGCGTTTTTACGAATATGACAGTGTTTTACCGGGGGTTGCATGCTTTACACGATCTTATACCATGTCCTTTTTTGTTCTTTTCTTCTTGCCTTCTATTCAAGACATTGTGGAATCGGCGGTTCTTTTCCATTTCCAGAGATCCAGCGGGTTCTGTTATGCTTAACCTAGCGCTCCCAACATTGGACTGCGACCGAAACCACATTTATTTACGACAATCCCTAAACACCTTTCCCATGCGTTCGGCTGTTGTTGCTTCCATGGCGCGTCGTCATCCTTTGTATTTCACATTGCCCCTTGAAAGGGAAGGGGGGCAAATAAAGCAATCAAAATACGCAAAGGACTGTAAACTCGGCTTCTAGTACAACTCGGAATATCGGCGCCGGCTAAGATCGTGCCCCTGATCCGTCCAATGTACGACATATATGTTTGCGTAATACCGTTCTGGGCGCAGCGGTCTTGTTTCGTTTCTTCTTAATGGCGTGCATATGCCCAAGCCGCCTTGGAGGAGCATTGGAAAGCAAGACAGCAGTGTTATAAACCAAATAATAAGTCCTGCTAAAGAATGCGGTACTATTCCTCCAATATGGTTAAAGAACGCTTCGACACAATATGCATAGAAGTGAGGCACAATTGTCATCCGAGAACAGGATCCAGCCGTCGGTTAAAAAATACCAAAAAAAACATTAGTCGCTATTGTTTTCTCGAGGAATTAATGTAGGATGCTGACAAGGATGCTAGGTGAGAAAACAAGAGAAGATCTAAAGCGTACTGAATTAATTAGCTTTGGAAGAAAAGTAGCTCGACTCCGAATAGCCACCTGTACTTCCCCTGCATTTCAATTTATCTCAGCGATCTCGTACTCACATCTGCCGATAACTGGCAGACTCGCTTAGTTTCCTTCTCACTCGGCCTGGGGAAAACATTTTCTACTCTCTACACAGCAGGCATTCCTCGCACCTTACGAGTTCTGCCGGGATGATCCACTGGTGCAGAAGTGGAAGCGGAAGAACACACAACTCCCCAGTATCGCGCCCTCTATTTGAGAGGACATAGGAATCGTACCTTTGAGAGGAACTTGGGTAATTGTGTCGGCCCCCGCATAGTCTCTTCGTCCCGTTTCCTTGATAGAACGCAAAGATACCTTACGTTTTGTTCTGTCTGGGTTTTCACCTCGCCTAAACCTTTCACATCTTGTTTTTCTTTCATCCGAAGTATATTTCCCCGGTAGAAATTGGCGCCTAGGAAAGTTATATTGACAGAGAAGACAAACTGTGGGAAAACGAGAGGACAAATATAGTTTGGGCAGAACCATCCACGTCCATGCGTATATATACGATTTCCCTCGCGTCTGTCTGTCGCAAGAGAACTGCAGTCGAGTCCCTTTGCATCCTGTCGCCTCGTACTCATTTTCTGTTTCTTGACCAACCGTACTGCTCCAGCCCCCTTCTTTGCTATCTTGACAACCCTCACGATGCTCTTCAAGTCCGTCTTCTGCGTGGCTGCGGCTGCCACATCGGCCATGGCCGCGCCAACTGTCTTGGACCGGGCGGTCTGCACGGCCAACAAGCCCATTGACACATTTGCCAGCTGGGCCAACAATACAAACAGCCTCGGTTCTGTCAGCGGTGGTATGTTGTCCTTTCTCCTTGTATTGGATCTTCTCCTTGCCTTTCTCTAACGAACAGACGACAAAACGATGGGCTCCATCTCCGTCAGCGGCACCACCCTGTCTCTCACGACCAAGACCACCTCCTACTTTTACGAGAACCTGCCCTGCGAGGACCTCGCTGCAGCCAGCAGTGGCTTCACGGACATCAGCTTCAAGCTGAGCGGCCCCGCGCAGTCGTCCTTCTTGCTCGAGATCCAGACCAAGGCCAACTGCAACGCCACCGCTCACTCCAGCGTCTTCCACAATGTGACGGTCCCTGCTGGCACGGCCCTTAGCCAGGTCACGGTCCCGCTGTCCGACTTCACAGGTGCCAACCTGGCCGTTGCGACGTCGCTGACGTTTTCGACCTTCAACAAGACCGGCGACTACAAGCTGAGCGACTTGCAGCTGGTGTGCAAAAAATAGATGGTACGCGGCAGCAACTGGCGCGTGATATGAGATCGACGCATTGTTCGTTGTACATGTTGATAAGAAAAGAAAAAAAATCTTTTGCGATGAAACCAAAAGTATAGAATATGTTTGCTTGTATATATTTATTTTGATAGTTTAACTCAGCTGGCAATGTCGCCGTACTAAGAACGGCGCTTGCTTTAACTGCGCTTCGATAAAATGCAAGAGGGCAATACAATAGAGGAGACGGTCTTCAAAAACAAAATTAAAAAAGGTGAATGCCAATATGATTGCAACATGTCTTCACTCCATGATGAAGTGTTATGTCAGCTCTTTCCTTCCCAGATATTTTCGTCGGTTCCTTTACTGATTGTTCTTTCACCGATGGTCTACATGTGCACTTTCCCATTCTAGTCAGGTGTATTTCCTACTTGCCTGGGTTGGCCCTGCAGCCACTAGAGTCGTGTTGTTCGGCTGCCTAACAGATTGTGAAACTACCATCAGCGAGTACCACCGACTTTGTCCACCACAGTTACAAAAATCTTCAACACGTTTTGTCGAAACGAACGCATTTGATTACATCGACATTTCTGAACCGAAATCAGTTTAGCTCCTAAAATTGTTAGGGCACACTCGGCGAAAGCAGCAATTGCAGCCTCCGTCAGGTCTCTCGTCTCCAGAGCGGCGCCAGATTCTTCAGGCTCACAAGTCGTCATCACATACAAAAGACGGCACCATGGCTACCAAGAATCCTGCACCGGCCGGCAGTGTGCCATTCTCTGTTTTTGTGTCTCGGCCGAGCACCGAGGCTTACGAAGTGCACTTCTCCCCGCTGGCCCAGCCGCGGGCGGCCGAGATCGACCCGACGTTTCTGGATGCTATGAAGGTGCGGCACAACGTCTTCATTATGGAGCAAAAGGTGCCGCTCGAGAGTGAGCTCGACGAGGACGACATGCGATCGGTCCACTGGGTCGCCTACATGACCGACGGCGGTGAAGCCGTCGGTACCATCCGCGTCGTGCCCTATCCACAGCCTCCGCACCCGATGCCGGGCGGCGCATATTCCATCATTGACGGCGCTGTTGTGCTCAAGGGCCGGTGGGTGCGCAAGTCCGAGCAGCGGTTGGATAGCAAGGACGCCGCCGCCGCCGCCGCCGCACCTCCTTTGCACACCATGCCGCGGTCGCAACTCGAGTATCTGCCAGCCACTGAGGCCGACTTGGCGGCCGAAATTGAGGCGGCCATCGGCCCAGACCGGGCCACATCCCTGCACGACGGCAAGGAGCCCTACGTGAAGCTGGGCCGCATCGCCGTCCTATCCTCCTTTAGGGGCTTCCACCTTGGACAGTATCTCGTGCAGACGGCGCTGGACTGGATCCAGGAGAACCTGGCGTACTTTGACAAGGTCGACCCAATGGCTGCGGCGGCGACCACTGAGACCAGGTTCAATGGGCTTGTGTGTTTGCACGCGCAGGTCCATGCCCTGGGTTTCTACCAGCGGCTCGGGTTTGTCGTTGACGAGGGCATGGGTACATGGTGGGAAGAGGGCATTCCGCATGTGGGGATGTTCCGCCGGCTGGAGCTGTCTAAGAAGGCTTTGTAAACATAGACGGTTGCCGGTGAAGACGGATGATTCATGACATAGATCTGAACAAAGTTGTGCGTTTAGTATTTACAGATGTTATTGCAGAAGACAGGTTCACAGCCCGATGATGGTACACGGAGGCGTTTCTTAAATTTCTTGAATTTTTTTTCCATTTTCCCTTTTTTGGTTCTTGTGTTTTTTGTTTCTGCCGTTGTGTTTCTCACAAAACTCCCAGTTTTGGTTTTTTGCGTTTGAAATGAAAATGGAATATCCCCCATAAATACACGGCAAATAGAAAAAGACAAAATAATGTGGCCACGAAAACGACTTCCAGGACAAAGTTGCATCTTGTCTGTCTCGTTACACTCGTTTCGGAGGGAGACGGACATGTACGACAAACTTTGCGTTCTTGAGCCCGCTTTCCCGTTTTCCGCAACTTCCACGTCGTCCCCTAGCCCCTGGTGTCATGCCCTCTCAAAGTCGCCCGCAGAACACTTGCCTTCTAAAACGCGTCACTGTGCTCGCGGACTGGGAAAAAAACATTCGAGACCACGCACCAACACCAACAAAATAGAAGTATAATGCAAAAAAGACAAACTGGTAAAGTAAGTGATTGGAAAATAAACACCCCTTTACCGGTTGCTCTTGGCGACACGCTCCAGCTCGTCCTTCTTCTTGATGGCGTACGAGTTGCTGCTGCCCTTGGCGGCATTGATCAGCTCCTCAGCTAGGCACTCAGCAATGGACTTGACGTTGCGGAACGAGGCCTCGCGGGCACCGGTGGTCAGCAGGGCAATGGCCTGGTTGACACGGCGCAGGGGCGAGACATCGACGGCCTGTCTCCGGACGGTACCGGCCGAGCCGATACGGGTGGAGTCTTCGCGGGGACCGCAGTTGACAATGGCGTCAACGGCAATCTGGATGGGGTTCTGGTCGGTCATCAGGTGGATCTAGTGTTGTTAGCGACTGACCGCCGTGTTTACACATGTGTCGTACACTTGGGTAACGGCTTGGCACGTGGGACTCACGATCTCGAAAGCGTGGGCAACAATGCGGACAGCCATCAGCTTCTTGCCGTTGTTGCGGCCGTGCATCATCAGAGAGTTGGTCAGGCGCTCAATGATGGGGCAGTTAGCCTTGCGGAAGCGCTTGACAGCGAAGCGGCCGGCAGAGTGAGGGATGTAGACCGGCGAGCGGATCTGGATGTAGTCCCTGTCGAGCGGGTTAGTATGCTTGACGTGAAGTCGTGGGTGCCATGTTCTGCCATGCGCGTGATCGTTCGATGTCGTCCGCCGTAAAAGAAGGTTCTGTTGTGCCCTCGTGTGCCTCGTGTTCTATGTTTCCCATGTTCTGTTTGTGGCGCTCGTCGAGGCCTTCCGACCGGCGTCTCATGTTTTTCGTCTCCTCCACGGTCGCATGTCGTCTCATTATAGCATTCTCAGAGCAGTCCCGAAACCGTCTTCGCATCGTCGTCTCGATCGTTCGATGGTCGCGCATGGCCGAAAGGTAAACCAGGAACTTACGTGAGGGAGATGTCACGGATCTCGACATCATCGTAGCTCCACTTGTTGCTGTTGAAAAAAATTCACAGTCAGCTAGCAATTCATCTTGGTGTTACACCATTTCGTTCCGGATTCGCAATCACGGCAACAAGGCAAGCCGAGAGCGGTTCTGTTCGGAAGGGGGGAAAGGGCCCGTACAAGAGCTTGACGGTACCGATCTCGTTCGTCACCTCCTTGGGGAGGATGTTGTACGAGACGGTCTCGACCTCGATCTCGGCGTCAGACATGTTGGGCGGCGGTTGTCTTGTTGTGAAAGAAGGACACAAATTTAACGACTAAGAAAAAAAAAGCTGCGGTATGCTCTTTTTTTCTGGCGGCACCGGTGGTGATGGGTCGGGTTTTGTCGATGTAGAGGACGGTGGTGATTTTTGAGAAGCGTTCACGAAATTTTGGCCCTGGTGGATTTTCTCCTTCGGGTCACTAAGATTTTTTCCCACACAGAGTCCAAACGGAGGCGCAGTGCAGGTTAGACAGGAATACGGGAAGGAAAGGACTGGATCTTAGGGCGAGGTCCCCTCACTCAACTGGAAAGTTAGCGTCTTTTGGAAGAGCCAAAAAAGAAATGACCAGCAAAAATTCCATAAGGGTGAGAAGGCGGCAGGGCTTTGAAAAATCCCGCACGTGATCCACTTTAGAATAACGCGTACGTGCAGGTCCAATCATGGTGGATAGAATTAGGGCTCGACGTGGATGACATAATGCACGTGCAGCGCTGGGAAAAACACTGCCCGCCCTCGCCGAGAAAGGAAAAACTGGGCCTTGTATTTTTTCCATCTAACCAGAATTTGGAACACCAAAAAACTAATTATTGTTTGGGTGGGAAAAGAAAAGCACTCTCGCCTTTTGACGTTCCTCTCCCTTTTTCACTTTCGTCTTTGTGCGATCACCAAGTTCAACTCCATCACATCAACGAAAATCAGCAAACATGGCACCCGCAGCTGGAGCGAAGAAGCAGAAGAAGAAGTGGTCCAAGGGCAAGGGTATGTTAATCGAAACGAAATGGCGACGAAAATAGGAACGCGCCGCCTGCCGAAGAAGACAAGACGAGGACGTCGACAATCTCGAAGGGTGTTCTATCTCCCAACACGAAGCAGAGACGACAAGACGACCAGGCCACTGCTTGCAAGACAACATCTTCCGGGGCAGCGGCCGGGACGTCTTCCAGTTTTTGACATTTGACGGGAGCGGGGACACCCCAAGAGATGCGCCGAACCGGCCGTTTTTGTCATCGGTTGGAGCAGGCGGCGATTGCCTCGGAACTGCGATACTCGACGAGCATCTGCTAACAACCGCACAGTCAAGGACAAGGCCCAGCACGCTGTCATCCTGGACAAGCCGACCTCGGAGAAGCTCTACAAGGATGTCCAGTCCTACCGCCTCGTGACGGTCGCCGTCCTGGTCGACAGACTCAAGATCAACGGCTCCCTGGCACGGAAGTGCCTCGCTGATCTGGAGGAGAAGGGCCAGATCAAGCAGGTTGTTGGCCACAGCAAGATGAAGATCTTCAGTATGTTTCGACACGCGATTGTGATGCAATTTTTTTATGCACCGTTACTAACACCTCCCAGCCCGCGCCGTCGGCGGCACCGATTAAACGAATTCCAACCTACCACGATGATACTACCAGACAAACCTATTTGCTTAGGCGGAGTTGTGTGACGAAAAGAAAAACATATTTGGGACTTCGGGACATTGGGAATTTTTTTATACTGAGAAATGCCGTTCTATTTTCACTTGTTATGACTTCATAAGCAAGAGGGATAGAAACGACGGTCGGCCGACACGGCCGACGAACGCAAAACCCGGCCGCCGCAGCACTTCATACCTTGAGATGGAAAATAGGAGGCATGCACTCCGCTGTTGACATGGAGCATCGGGTGTCGTTGTATGTACGCAACCAACAATAAAAGTAGGAGGAGCCGTCACGAGAAAGCCAATCGTACGATGGGGCTCTACATCCAATGAAAGAATCAAAACAAGAAAACCAAATCCAGCAGCAAGCGGGTGTATATGTGCTAAAATGCCGTGCTCTATTGCGTTTATATTTGTACTTGCAATCTGTATATTGTGTATTCATTTGTACCATGGGATGCATGTGAGCAATTGTGTTATTGTGTACTTGAAGCGTGTGAAAAAGTATATCCAAATTCACTTTCATATTTAGAGTGTATGGCATGTCGTTTGAGCGACGTGGGGATTTATTTCGCTTGCTGGCATCTGGCTAGTCGTCTTCATGTGCGGTTGAGAAGTTGCCACATATTTTACCTGTAATTACAAGTATATTCGACGTGGTAAACACTCCATGAGGAGCAAACACTGCGAGCATGGGACCTGCTACCACATGGGAGTGGCGCAGTTGAGCAGGCACTGTGTTGGTGGTGGTTATCATTGCCATGCAAGCCCGGTGTCGCCGAGCGTCTTGATGCCGAAGCCGACCCAGGGCTATCTAGCAAGATGGACTACGGAGAGCACTGTACGGCAGGCTCGAAAGTACAGGAAATCATTGCGCACATATCCTGTTCACAGAACGCTATTACGGCCCCAATATATTTATGCCTGCGTTTAGTCGCTGGTACTGCCCGGGGCTCTGCGTACCCGACTGTCTTGGTAGTCGGCAGCAAGGCGTGAGATGCACCGGAGAGACAGGAGTTCAATGGGCAGCCTCCAAGCTTCTGCCGTGCCAATCCAAGGTCATAACCTATCCACGCAGGCGCTAGCAGTCGCCAGCACCAGCTATGCAAGATATGCTCAGAGCACATTTAAATAGGACAATGCTTCTGCGTCTAATTCAGCTTCATACGGCTTTGATCACGACTCTGTCTCTTCCCCGGACACCGCGAAATCTGGAGAACGCCACCGTAATCCTCACAAACACCCCCCCCCATCATCGAGTGCCGTATATTTGCTTCATGAAATTAAAAAAGGTAATTTTTTTTTTGGAGACATAACATACGACACGACATCATCGTGATAACAAACCTTCAAACGTCGCCTTTATTCCTGGGGCAGTGATTGTTTGGGTGGCCGAAAAGGAAGGTGGCCATCGGAGCGAACCGGCAAGAAGCTGTGCGTTTTAAAGGTAGGAGGTAACGTATGAAAAAGAAGAAATTAGGAACAAGAAAAATACTGGCCGTGCGCTAAGAGAGGGGTGAACCTGTAACAAGAGAAAGAGCGACACAAGCTCCTGTCGCCCCTCGCTCTTTTGCGGCCTTGCCTCTCAGGCCGCAAAGAGCAAAAAAAACCCTCGCTCTTCGTTGCCGTAGGTGATCGCGGACAGCAAGCAAGCTCTTTACACCTCTTGGCTGAGCAGAAGTAAAAGTGGGGCCTCCGTGTGAGACTAGCGCGACCGGCCGGAAAGAATCGCTGAAAAAAACTACACCAGAGAAAGGGGCAGCCGCGTTTTGTGCATCTGAAGTAGTGGCCAGCGCTCCCTGAACGTGCTATGAAAAAAAATTGCGACGCTTGAAAAATTTATACTGGACTTCGGTGTTTTGCCCGCTTCAGCGAATGTTCCCTGGAAGCCATTCAGGTCGTTTCTGGCCAGCTGGTGCTCTGCAGCGGTTGCTCCTTCCCTCCTTGTCCCATAATAAATTTCGCAACCGAGGAATTTTTTTTCCTTTCCTGCGATTCGACTTTTTCCCGCTCTATTTTCTCCCCCCTTCCCTCCTTCCCTTTTTCTTCCTATCGTTTTCCTTCCTCCCCCCTTCCCTTCTCCTTCTTCATCCTCGTTTCTTTCTTTTCCTAGGATCGCTTTTCATTGCCATCCTTTTTTCACATCTCCACTCCGTTCGTCAGACTCGTCATTGATCAGTCGCCAAAATGTCTTCCAAGGAGGATATTAAGATCTGGGGCATGCCCGTAAGTTCCACCTCTTGCTGCAGCTTTTGCAATTTTGCTTGTCGGTCGCTTTGACCGACACTTTGGAGCACATCGCCAGAATTCCCTCACGATCGCGATATCCCATGTTTGCACTCGCAAAACCACTTCCACATTCCCAATCATGTCTACAGCGCGCTGGACCGATAATTGGGCTTTCTCGTCAATTCTTTTTCTGCGTTAGGTGTTCGTGCGGCGATGCGGCCTGCTCGGCACAGTTCGACCCGGGGCAGTTTCGCATCGTCGTCGGAACTTTTCCTGCTCGCTCACTCCGCCTCCTCTTCCCACCGCATCCAACGATGTTCCATGCTCACTACGCCTGCCGATGAGGCTTGTTTGCAATTATCTACGTTTAAGGACAACCAGCTAACATGTGCTTTCTCAGTCCTTCGTGGTGGACTTCCTGAGTATGTAGACACTCCCAAACCGACTTCTTGACGGCGGTGTCGCTGTTGCACGAGCTTTTACGATGCGTATCAGCCAACACCAAGCACCAATATATCGCGACCACCTCGGCCATCAACAACACTTGGACGTTCATGTACTGACTCTCAACCACAGTGGGCGGTGTTTCCGCTGCCGTCTCGAAGACCGCTGCTGCTCCCATTGAGCGTGTCAAGCTTCTCGTCCAGAACCAGGTACGTGTGTTGACACCACTGTGCAAACGGACCTGATAAGACGTTTGCCGCCCACTCCGAAAGTGCCGCACTAGACCTTCCACTCCCACCAAAGCGCCTTGTGTCTATACATCGGCAATGCCAGGGGTTTTCGGTTCCTTGGTCTTGAAATCTCGAGTTCGGGATAAAGGACATTGCTCCGTCACCAGAAAGCTGCCGATTAAAACAGCTCGATATTTTCACGTATCACGTGAAAATGATCGGCAACCCCTTTTGGGGTGGGCGTGTTTTTTTTATTCTGCTTTGCAGACAATTGGAGGGATCTAGTGCGAGGACTTTAAACGTTTGGTGCTTAGCGCCGGATGTATTTTGTAAAGTGGCGGCAACTATACATGGCAATATGAAGAAACGAACAACGGCTAACAATCAATGCAGGATGAGATGATCAAGGCTGGCCGTCTTGACCGCCGCTACGATGGTATTGCTGACTGCTTCCGTCGCACCATTGCCGATGAGGGTGTCATGTCCCTGTGGCGTGGTAACACGGCCAACGTCATCCGTTACTTCCCCACGCAGGCCCTGAACTTCGCTTTCCGCGACAAGTTCAAGAAGATGTTCGGCTACAAGAAGGAGCGTGACGGCTACTGGATGTGGATGGCCGGTAACCTGGCTTCGGGTGGTGCCGCCGGTGCCACGTCGCTGTTGTTCGTCTACTCCCTGGATTACGCCCGTACCCGTCTGGCCAACGACGCCAAGTCCGCCAAGAAGGGTGGTGAGCGCCAGTTCAACGGCCTGGTCGACGTCTACCGCAAGACCCTGGCCACTGACGGTATTGCTGGTCTGTACCGTGGCTTCGGTCCCTCCGTCGCTGGTATCGTTGTCTACCGTGGTCTGTACTTCGGTATGTACGACTCGATCAAGCCCGTCGTCTTGGTCGGCAACCTGTCCAACAACTTCCTCGCCTCGTTCCTTCTGGGTTGGTGCGTCACCACTGGTGCCGGTATCGCCTCTTACCCCCTTGACACTGTCCGCCGTCGCATGATGATGACCTCGGGTGAGGCCGTCAAGTACTCGAGCTCTCTGGATGCTTTCCGCCAGATCGTCGCTAAGGAGGGTGTCAAGTCCCTGTTCAAGGGTGCTGGTGCCAACATTCTCCGTGGTGTCGCCGGTGCCGGTGTCCTGTCGATCTACGATCAGCTCCAGGTTATCGTCTTCGGCAAGGCCTTCAAGGGCGGCTCGGGCTAAATTGCCTGAACCCTCCTTTGAAGATTCTCTTGCTTTTCGCCCCCCCACACACGACCTTTTTTGTACAAAAATCTTGCACTAGCGACTTGACGTGATTCCGGCGTCAATGGTGTTTAGTGGGTAAACGGTGAAGGGGAAGAGACTGCACAGTATGGTTGTGACATGTTTGGTTTTGCGAGTTCTGCGCTTGCAAAAAGTGCGAAGAGAGAAGGTGGACTGGGGCGTGGCTGGTCGGTTTGGTAAGGGTCGTCGGAATGCAGAGAGCTTCCTGAAGATCCTGGAGGGGGGAAAACATCAGTTTGGGATGGGCGTTGATTCCACCTATGGGGCGGGCGGCTCGGGTAAGCCGTTGTGTGTTCAAGTTTACCCTTGGCACACTGTAATTTATATCGAATCTCAAGAGACAGTTTCCCCGACGCGCCTGGCCCTTGTGGTGACTTTCGTCGTCTCCACCGGCTTTGTTTCTCTCTGCGATCTTTTGTTCTTTCTTTCCCCCCTTGCCTTATTTTCCTTGGGTTACATGCACCTTGATAGATTTTCTCTTTACAGTACCGATCAAAAGAACGTTTGATTCCATTGAACTAAAAATGCTGGCTGCGCTTGAGTGCTATTTGAATTGCGAACGTGAAACTATAAGCTGAACGAAATGCTCCCGTAGCATTGAGACTTGCTAGCTGGAGGGATCCTTCGTGGGCGGGTTAGAATTTCGAGGCCATTTAGTTGTGTGTGTTCTCACGTGACTACGCATCGCGATTTAGGGTGTCTCATGCGCCGTCCACCTGAACGTCAATATATCCGTTCTTTCCCTGTCTGCACAGAATTGAATATATGCGAATACAATCTTTATGATTTTGTGTTCCTTTCAAATACGGAGTACAAAAAGTTGAAACAAATTGCACACCCAAGCTCTGGTCCTTTGACAGCATTTTCAACTCTACAACCCCACCAAATTACGACGCGTCTTCAGCGCGTTTTGCCCTCGACGGCTACACGACGACGACAACCACCGAAGACGAGCCAGGACACTTTTGGAGCAAATCTCTTTGGGAAGATATAAGTCACATAAAAACGCAATAAAATATGCCGCCACAAATAACAGCAGCACGCCCCAGCCGAGGCACACCAAGCGGCACCAGTGGTTTTCGAGGCACAGGTGCGTTTAAGCCACCAAGGCCTGTCGCAGGGGCAGCAGGCGCTGGCGCGACGGCTAGGACAGCAGCAGCAAAAGACACGGCTCGGAGTCGGCAACCGGTCGATGTCGAGATTAGCGACGGTGACAACGATGGCAAGCGCGACACACGGGAGCAAGAGCCGGACGAGATGGAGGACGACAACGACGTTGACGAGCTCGAGCGGAGCCGAATCAGCAGTAGCAGCGCCAGGCGGCGACGAACGGTTGACCAGTTCCGGGACGATGCCGACGATGCTGCTGGTGGTGCCGCCACCGACGTGGCCACAGACAACGACGACGACGATGACGACCCAACAGCGCATGCGAACAAGTCACTGCCGCCGGCTCTGTTAGCACGATTGCTGCATCACTTCTTCCAGAACCCAAACGGGACAGCGACGCGGTTGACGCAAGACGCACACGCATCGGTCAACAAGTATATGGAGATTTTTATTCGTGAGGCGGTGGCGCGGTCCGTGGCCGAGCGTGGCAACGGGGCGTTTCTGGATGTATGTTTTCCGTGATGGGAGCCCATTTTCCTATACACACATATTTCGCTTGGCTAACTATGCTTGTTTTAGGTGGACGTGTTACAGAAGGTTGCTGGCCAGCTGATTATGGACATGTAAACGAAGGATGGGCAGCGCGTGGTCTCTAGGAGCCAGAAGACTGCATACTTGACGATTTTAACAACGGTGGAACGGGACATGGAACAAAATAGAATGTAATTACATTATGAATTATATGTACAGCTATGCAGTCATGCACCGCAAAGTGGTTGGATCCACCTTTGTGTAGACGGTTCTATGTGCTGGCCAGTCTCCAAGTTCGCTGGCAAAGGTTTGTGTGTTACTGTAAACTCGGCTAATTTTGCTTTGTATTATTCCAAAACACGCCATTCCGATAGATCGAACAGCTCGCAGTTCACGTCCAGGTATGTGGCGATGCCGTCGGTGCCATTATGACGTAGGGCAATCCAGACGACGATTGCTCGTTGCGGTCGGCCAGCCGGATAACAGAGCCGCTCGAGTTGGTCGAACGCAGGCTGGCGCTCGACGGTTGGCTGCTGAGGGCGTATGGGTGCCGACTCTGCGCGAAGCTGTTTGCGCTAGACGCTTGGGACGAGGGCCGGCGTGTGGTTTGCCTTGATGCCCTCCTGGCTTGGCGGGCATCGGGCCGTGGTGATAGTAGCGGCTGTTGTAGAGCACGCCTCTGATTCTGTGGCAAAGTTGGGCTTGCAAGGTCCGGATTGTTCGTCTGGCGGCTTGGACGGCGTCGTCTGCTGGTTCCGGCACTGTCCTGTGTGCTGTATGACTTGCTACTTCCGCTACTACTGCTAGCCGTCTCTGCGGAGCGCCTGCTGCTTCCAGACTGCGATCTGGCGAGGGGTGCTGAATGTTGTGGCAGAGGATCGTAGAGTTGTGATGGTCGTCGTCGTTGTGGTGGTTGTTGATGATGGGTAATGAGATGTGTGCTGTGCCGACTACGACTTCGTATTGGTGTAGTATTATCGATTATATCGCCATCCTCGTCGTCTTCTTCGCCAAAGCTGAAGCTGCTCTCCTTGTCGTATCCACTTTCGTCATACTCGTCGTCTTCGTCGTCTTCCAAAACACTTGGGTCGAGAGGTGTCATCCGGCGCAAGATCGTTGCCAGATCGTGCATCAGCTGGCGAAACATGTGGTTGGAAATCATGCGTGTTGAAAAGCGCGCATACTCGTATTCCGTCGCAAAAGACGAAACGATTTCGCGCAGCGAGCGAGGATCGCTGTCGGCCACGGGCGCGTCGCGGGACGGTGCATCAGCTTCTATGTCGACGACGCCGAGCTCGGCGAGGTGGTAGAGGTATTCGCGGAGGCCCATGTACGAAGGCCGTTCAAGTAGGGCCACAGCATCTGGGTCGAAGAGAGGCGGGTCGGCTGCCGAGAAAGGGTCTGGCGGCGCAAGAGTTAGTGCCTTGGCCTCAATTAGGTTTGGCAACTCGGCGAGGACTGTGCTGTACTGCAGGTTGATGTTCTCGTCGAGAGGGTCGGCCGTAGCACCGCCGCCACCGCTGCCGCCGCCGCCTGCACCTCCACCTCCATCTTCACGTCCACCACTGGTCGCTCCGCCGCCTCGTGACCGATGCAAGACCTGGTCGGGTGGTGCCCAGCCGGGGTGCTCGATCACACCCCAAACGGCCTGGCACGGCGGCAGGTCAATACCCAGCGCCTTTTCCATTTCCATCGTCTCGGCCCTTTTGAACCGCACCGCCTTTGGGGGCCGATCTGCTTTTTCACCGTCGGCGGCCAGTTCTGAGCCGCCACCGTCCTCCTCGTTGGCTCCTATGACGTCCCCTTCATGGTGTTTTGGCGCTCCCCCGCTACCGCCGTGCATAAACACGTCCGCAGCCAGCTTCGGACACATCTCGTCAAGTAGCTCCTCAGGTACGACACGCGGCCGCGACATAAAGGCAACAGCAGCACTGCGGCTGAGGCCGGCGCTGATCATGCTGCGCACCGGCTTCGAGACATCGCCTTTTTCGATGGGGACCCAGGACTTGGGGATGGAATTGAGGACGGCACGCTTGAGGAAGAGGCGCAGGAAGAAGACGATCGCGATGACGAGAATGCCAAAGATATAGGCGCCAGCGACGATAAGGATGGAGACAACGTCGTGGCGATAGCGTGACTGGTTTATGAGATCGCCGGGCGTCACGAGCAGCAGCGCGAGGAGTAGGACGTGCAGTAAGGTGTAGACGGTGGCGTAGAGAACGCGAAAGAAGATCTCAGCCGAGTTCGCCATGGTGGAAGGAGACGTTCGTCGTCGTCCTTTCGTCTTCTCGTCCTCGTCGTCTGGTTTTCTCGTCGAAAGACGCTTCAACGCGGCGTCAAAGGATGCATGAAAAAATACAGACACCCCGTAGAGGCGATCGGCAGTCGCATCGCCGTTGTCGAGAGTTCTCACAGCGCCCGGGGAGGTATTGATGCGATCATATCGAGGGCGCCGGAGTGGCGGGTGACAGGTGAGGAAAACTGTCGCACAACAATGACAATGAAAGAAGTCAACTGTTGACGACTGGGCGAGGCTGCTGTATTTCGGGCCACTGAGTAGCAGTCCAGCAGCCCTGTCTCGACAGCTAGACAGGACCCACACAGACACCTCTGATTGGCCAATGGAGTCCAGCATGGGATCGACCGCACGAGGATCGGCACCTCTTCACATGTTCTCGTCATTTGTTTCGTTTCTTGTTTTTGCTTCATCAATGGAGAACATTCCTGTTTGTTATGCAATTTTATATGATTTTTTTTTTAGCTCGGGTATTCTTCCCAAATGCAAATGTGAAAGACATAGTCTCATACAGATCCTATAGCAAAACGAACAATAAACAACGCAACGACTCGCAAGCTTCAAATCCGCAGACATGCTCGTCTACTCGTCTCCTCGTGTTTATGACCGTAATTCGGCCATCTCGGGGTTGGCATCATCCCCATCATCTGGCTGAGGCTCCTCCTGCGATTCACGCCCGGCTGTGGCCGCCTCTTCAGCCAGCCGCATGTCAGTCTGCGAGAGTCGCAGGTCGCGGCTGTACTGGCCAAAACTCGCAATGAGATCGGTCAGGCTGTCCTTGAATGCGTCCAAGATAGCGTCCACCTCGGGACACACACGTTCTGCCTCCACATCTGTCCAGTGCAGCGGGTAGGAGGCTTTGAAGCCTTCCAGCTTGCGCGTCACGCGTGTAAACTCGCGCACAATCATGGCCACGTCCCGCTGCACATTACCAAACTTGTCCTCTTGCAGACTGTGCACGGCCAGAAGGCAAAGCGCATTAATAGCGTTCACGTACACGCTCGGTTCGCCGTAGGGCCCGCCAAGAACAGCCGCCGTGATGCGGTTCTGGAACCGCAGGCGGAACGGCCAACCAACAATAGGCAGTGCCAAGAACTGGCGAACCGTGTTCTGCAGGCTGCTGTTGGGGTTCTCGGGGCCGCTAATGTCGCGCTGGACATCCTGTAGCCGCTTGCGCGCGTCCTGGAGCACCTGCTTGGTGAGCGGGCTCAGGCGAGGCGAGTCTTGCGGGTCGATGGCGACCTTGTTGACCATCTTCTCCATCTCGCTCGAGAACGTCTTCTTCTTCGGCGGCGTAGCCACCAGGATGTTGGGGTCGTTGCGGACGGGTTTGGTGAGCCGCTTGGCTTCGGGCGCAGCGTCGTCCGCGCTGCTCCTGGCGGCCGGTGCCGGCACAGCGGGAGCCGGTGGGTCGATGCGGTTCTCCAGCGTCTTAATCGTATCCAGGCACAGCTTGCAGATCTGCGACCAGGTCGAGCCGTCCTTGCGGTCAATATCCGTGTAGATGGCGACTCGGCGGTCGGGAAAGTTGCGCGCGATAAAGGCCAGCTCCCACGTAGAGAACGCCTTGATCTTGTCCTTCTTGCTCTTCAGCCCGTTCAACAAGCTGCCGTTGGGGTCCTTGGAGTCCGAAGTCAGGGGCCTGCCGTCCTTGAGTGGCTCATTGACCAGAAACAGTGAAAAAGCAGCGTTGCCAACGACGACCAGCAGCGTGAACAGGAAGCCAGCCTGAAAGCAGCGCGGCAGGTAGGTCCACGTCGAAAAGTAAGGCTTCATTGACGGCGGGAGCGACGACTTGGGGAGGCTGAAGAAAGGCCGGAAGAGGGCAAGCGTGAAGCGCCAGGCAATGGGCCGCAGGAAGAAGTTGTAGACAATCACACTCGTCACGAGGCCTACAATTGCGCGTGTAAAGGCGGAGATGATCAAGAACGGCAGCTGCGCAAGCAACGAGCGGTACAGCTGTGACGACTTTCCGGCCGCAGCGCTGCTGCTGCCGCCGTTGCTACCATCGCTGGCTGCCGCAGGCCGGGCCGTTCCAAGCAGCAGGCGGTCGCTATCCCAGAAAAGATGCAGCACGGCGTTGACGGCACCGACGCACACAACGTGCACGACAAGGTAGAGAGCGCGCTCGTTGAGTCGGGCACGGTCACCCTGATAGTGTGTGATCCAGCCGAGGGCGGCGCTCTCGGCCGCTGACCAGCGGAAGACTTGGCCGTAGAGCCAGCCGGCGAGGCAGTAGGAAAACACAGTCTCGACGGTCTTGGGCTTGGCGGCGTTGTAGAGAAACGTCTCAAAGGGTGAGTTGCTCGTGCGGATGCCGATGTGGAACTGGGCGATTCGTAGGATGATGATCACCAGGCCGCAGAAGAAGATGACGAGCGCGCGGAAGCCAGCGCCGCTGAGCGGGAACCATGCCCAGAGCCATGCAGACCAGCTAGACAGCGCCAGGGACTGCGCGTAGGCAATTGCCAGCAAAACGAGGGCTGTCGAAGAGAACCGTCTATGCAGCGCGGGCTGCAGAAAGTCTTTGTAGGGGAGGACCCGCCGCGCAGACTGCGGTGCAGCATTGGGAGGTTGCGTGGCCGTCGACATGCTGCCAGCGCATTGGGGGAGAGAGGGCTGGAAGGTCGGTCGGTAGTTGGCGATGCGGAAGGCAAGCAAAAAAGTGAAGCTTTTTTAGGTGACAAGTAAATAGTAAATACTGGGGGCAGCAAGAGCGCTGGAAAAACGCGTTGGGCTGCTGTAGGCAACGGTCACGTCAAAAATCCCAGAATGTTCGCTGATTGGCTAGAAGAGCTCAAGACCCACCTTATTCTGTAAAGCTCCCCACGCAGCCAATTGTGATGACTAAGATCCAACGTCTTGTTAAGCAACTAACGACATCCGTCTACTCGTCCTTCTATTTTCGACAACAAGACGATAAAACAACATGCGATGACAAAATGGATGCGCCTGCTCCCGCACATGAGGCACACGAGGCGCAAAAGACCCTCCTAGAGTCGCTCACGGCCCTGGGCAGCGCCGCATTTGACCTTAGCACGCCAGATCGTCACGCCGCTCAACAACAGCTCTCAGGTCTACTCCAGAGGTGAGAACAGTAAGGGATGAGCCGTGCAATCCTGACTCGGGCACATACTGACGATTGTAGAACGCCAACGGTGTCGCTCCTACCGGCTCTGAATGTACTCATCCAGCCGGGTCGAGTGCCCGATGGGGTACGCATTGAGTTCATGAGCCAGCTGGCTCTGCTTCCGCTCCGAAGCGATGGCGTGCGCGCCACTCTTGAGTTTGTATTCTCCGTGCACCCATCCAATGCGAACAGCAACGCTTCAGCACCACAAAAGCAGGGCGCCCAGATCACGCTCGAGGCCCTCAAGATGGCAACCCGTCTGCTCGCAAGTCCACCAGTGCGGGCAAATTCGATTGACTGGTTTCGGGGCATTGCGCCCCAGCTTCTGGCACTCCTCGATGGACACGACGGCCTGGAGCTTGCCAAGGTGGCGGCATACGTGATCGGCTTCGGGATCTTGGGCCGCAAGAGTTTTGGCGCGCCAGGCATGCCTGGATGGGCCAATTTTGCGGAACCTATGCTGCGGTGCATCGACCCCACGACAAGCCAAACGACGAGTCAACTGCCAGGACAGGGCACGTCCGACAGAGGCAGTGACGGCGTTATTGATCTGCGGAGAAATGCTACTGTGGTTCTTGTATCCGAAGATACCCTGGCGGAGGGTCTTCGGCGGCTCCAGACACTGGTCATCTCACATCCGAATCCGGGCTTGACACGACGGCTGCTGAGCCCTGTCGTCTTGCCTTTGTGGGCCCTATCCTCTTGGTCCAGCGCCTCAAAAAAGTGCGAGGAAGATTACTGCCAGCCGGCACGCAATTTGCTTAAAATCTACCTCAAGATCTCGACCGCCCCCGACAAGGCGATGCCGATTGTGCGAGATCTGCTGTTTGAAGGATCGCGAGACGCCGGCCGGCAGCCTCAGTGGCAGTATCAGGCGACCGATGCAAATGAGAACAGCATTTGCATTGTGTCAGCCCCGAGCACGCCACCCAATGCGGCCGAGGTGCTGCAAACACGGTGGAACGAGATCGGGCCCAAATCCGACGCCCTTGTGGAGCTCCTGTCATCCATCGCTACGGACGACGAGGACATCTCGTCCGTTTTCCTAGACCTTTTCAGCCGTTGGCTGTCATCAAAGAAGTCCAGACGGCAACCGGCAAAAGACTTTATCCTGGTCAAGGAAGAAGACGACAACTACGACAAGCTGCATGGCGGCTCTGATAGCAACCCCTTGGTGGACGTTCTGGAAGGCAGCATGCTGCAGAAAATGATGGAAAAGTTTCCCGAGAAGCTCGCCAGCCGGCCAAGCGACATCCTTGAACTGGTCAGTGGACTTCTGAACCAAGTACAAGAGGCATCCCTGGCCGAGGACGAGACAGTGCCGCTGCTGATGAGTCTGTTGAATTTGGTCGTCACGTCGCCAGGCTTTCGAAAAGCAAAAGCCGATGCAACGGTGGTCCAATCCATCGAAGACTCGCTCGGCAAAATCAGCAGAGTGTCGGGTACCGAAGACATTAATGAGGCGGCCCAGACGGCCAAGAACCTGTTGCTCTTCCTCAAGTACAGAGACGAGATCGAAGATCCGGAAGGAGAGAACCGGGCTGGCGCAACATCTACCGTAAGCCAGCAACAGATTGAAGAACGAAAGACATACAGCCTAGCCATATCCTACATCACACAGGCCGATTCGCCGCCGCCAGTTCGGTCGGAAGGGCTGAATCTGTTGCAGGGTCTGATCCTCTCCGACAGCTCCATTCTGGATATCCCTGCGCTGCTGGTGATGATGTCGTCCATGCTCGACGAGAACGAAGACTACGTGAACTTGCGTGTAATCAAAATATTTACGGTATTGGCGGACAAGCACCCCAAATCGACCACAAAAGAATTACTTGACCACTACGTCGACGCCAACGAGATGAAGGGTGTCGAGTCACGGCTTCGTTTTGGCGAAGCTTTGCTGCAAGTCGTCCAACGCCTCGGCGCCACATTCTCTGGTGATACTGCAAAGGAGGTCGGCCAGGCGCTCCTTGAGATTGCGGGCCGGCGAGGGTTCCGGCCCAAGACAAAGGCCAAGCAGGAGCGTGAGCAGCGTATGCGTGATCTCAAGGCCAAACGGAAGGCACCCGGAGGCGACGACAACGCCGAGGACGACGAGGACATTGACATAGACGATGCACTTTTGTCTGACGAAGAACGCAACCGCAACGAGATCCTCGGCCGCATCGTCGACGGCTGGGGCAGCAAGCGCGGCAGCGAAGACGTGCGCATCCGCGCCTCGGCATTGTCCATCTTTGCGTTCAGCCTCGACGTCAACATTGCGGGGCTCGGGGCAACGCTGGCCTCAGGCGCCGTCGACTTGTCGCTGCACGTGCTGACCATGGAGCCCGAGCTCGAAAAGGCAATCCTGCGACGCGCAGCCATTGTACTGATTCTCAGCTTTGTGCGGGCGCTGCACGACGCTCGGGAGGCGGGGCGGCGTCTCGGGTTTGGCCTCGTACAACAGAGCCAGGATGATATGCTGCGCATCCTGCAGTACGTCGCCGACACGGACGAGGATGGGCTGGTGAAACAGCACGCCATCGACGTGATTGAGAGCCTGGAGAACTGGAAACTGACGTCTCTGCTGTCGCCGGCGAGCGAGGGCAGCGACACGCTTTCTGGTGTGTCGTCAGTCGGCGGTCTGGCCGGTCTGGCCGGTTTGTCCATCGACCCGACGAATATTGGAACGTCGACGTCGTCTACGTCCGCTTTGTCCAGTCGCCAACCACAACCACCACGTCCACGCATCGAAGAGATAGAGTAACATCATAAATTTATGCTGCTTTTCTGCTCGCAATTGATTTTGGAATTTCTTACGTCTCGGCATATATTTACAGCTGCAACACAACTGCTGAGGTGGTCCCGTCTAACTCTTCTTTTAGTATTTTTTTGTTTGAAATAAGTATAAAGGGTATCGTTAGCGACAGTGTTTTGGAAGAAGAAAGCAAAACAACCGAGCAAAACATTACGTTCCCGCAACAGGAATCAACACACGGAGAAAGGATGGCCATGAACGACCGACAACCCTCAAGCACGAACGACATTACAATCAACTACTGAACCAGACATGAAACCAACTTCCTACAACAAATTGAAGCTCAACATGAAGAAGACGACAAGAAGCAGTGCCGATACAGCCACGTTGCGAGACGCCGTCGACTGGCTGACCGCATTAACCGACGTCACCGTGGCGTTGGGCAGTTCGTTTGCTGGGGGTGTTAGCGATAACGATTGTACGATGCATTACCTGACTCGAAAGCACTCACCCAGGTCAAGAATAAACGGCATTTCCGTCTTGCAAACCGAGACCAGCGTCGCATTGTTGAGCAACTTGTCGAGCTGTGCCGTGGCCTTGGCCACCAGGTTTTGAAATGCCGCAATTCGCGTCGTGTTGCCCTCGAGCGTCTGGTTCAGCCTCGTCGCATTGCGTGCCAGGCTCACATCGCCGTACAGCTGCTTGATCAGTCGGCACTGCGCCTGCGTCTGGAACATGGCACAGAACTGCAGCAGCGTCTCGTTTCCTTGGAGCGCGGCCAGCTCTGGCTGCGCCTTGGTGACCGCCGCTTGGATATGCTGTGCGCGCGTTGTGTTGCCGTGTGCCGCTTTATCGAGTGCCGTTGCATTGGCTGCGAGGGTGGCTCGGGCCTCCAGGAACCGCAACCGGTTGCACTGCTCCCCGCTGCTCTCCGTCGCAAAAATGGTGTCGCAGATGCCCAAGAACGTCGCGTTGCTACGCAAGGTCACAAACAGCGCCCCCTGTGGCGATGTGGCGTTGCGCAGCTGGGTGGCCTCGGCCTGAACACGGGCAATGCGCGTGGCGTTGCCCTTGAAGTCGATCTGGAGCTGAGTGGCATTGGCAGCGCTGTCGATGATGTGGTTGAATCGCTGTAGGATTGTGCAGCGCTCGAGCGTCGACCCGGCATTGACGCCTTTGAGTCCCTTGTGATGCTTTGAGTGGCCTTGGTGTCCGTGCTCACCGCCGCCGCCACTCCGGTCTCCTCCGTGGTGTTCGCCGCCGTTGCCGTTCTGCTTGCCGACATCGCCAGTCGAGGCATCTGACGTGCTGTTCTGAGCCAGTGTCGAGCCGAACGCCGCAAAGGCGAGGGTCGTGATGAGAGAAGCGGGCTTCATTTTGGGGATAATATTGGTAAAGAAATGAAAATGAAAAATAACGTCTTCACAAGACGTACAATGCTCTGTTAATATGAAAAGAATGAATAAAATATAATAAATGAGTGAAAAGACGAGCGCTACCAGTCGCTGTCTGTAAATAAAAACCCCTATCAAAAGAGTGTAGAAGAAGAGAAAAATAAGAAAGGACAAAGAAGAGAAAGAGAAAGAAAAAGAACGATAAATCGTGACTACATCAGAATGAGCATGCCGACCAAAAGAGGGGAAAGACAAAGGAAAACAGAAGAAAACCAGGTTCACAACCGGACATGGCGCGGGATCACGATAGTTTTAAGGAGGACCACGGCAAGAGAGGATATACTGATGCAGGAAGACAGACGACCCGGGTACGATGGGTGGAAACAAAGAGGGGGCCAGACTTGGCTAGGCTTGGCCGTGCATCGTACATTGTGCATCGTGCACCGCCTGATTCAACCCAACCAAAGAAACCGTAGACCAAGACAAGAGCCATTCTGCAGACGCATATCCTGGCGAGACTGGCATTGCCCCCGGCTGATCTTCCGTGCTCCTTAATTTCTCCGGTTTCCTGTCTTCATATCCAGCTTCAGTTCCTTTGTCGTCCTTGGCTCACTTGCCTCTCCACGGACTCGCCAAGAATAGATCGAGGATCGGCCTCCAGGTTTCCGCCGGGAATTAAGTCTACAAGGAAAATAGACAGAAGAGACAATAAGAGACAGCAACCGCAGCAAAGGGAAAAAAAAGGATGAAATAAGAGTCCCCGTCTGTGCAGACGGTCCAGGCCGTCGACAGACGGACCAAAAAAAAAGTCCACCGATGACACGATCTGCGGTGCGTTGGGACGCGTCCTTCTACCTTGGATGATCTGCTTGGAAGCCGCTTTTTCACGTTGGCTGGAACAGTGTCAAGTTGCGAGGCAGAGACGACGGAAGGAGGAGAAAGGGGGGGCTGGTCGACCCATGCCGCCTCCGGTTTGTTGTAAGCGACGAGTTTGAGAAGGGCAGAGTGTCGCTGGTGAAAAGACTTTCTTTCGAATAATGACGTCGAGAAATTCGGCTACTTTTTGGGTTTGAAACATGATAATAGGCAACTAGTTTTTTTTTTTTTTTTTAGTCATAAATAAATACAAGTTCAAATTGCTTATATCAACGATGCGTTCCAATGAATACCATCTCGTCTTTCATGCAATTGTGCTCAACAATATACTCTTACATTCTCATAACTTCCAGGCGTCTGTATGTCTTGTTTCTTTCCTGTCTCCTCCCGTTTGATCGGTTGTTGATCGTCGGCCAGATCCAGCATTGGACCGGGTTTGATCGGCCGTGCCCTTCGCATTGCTTAAAATCGTCTAGCTTGAGGTGTATTACACTTTGAGACTACAGCACTTCGTCTCATGCATCTACCTGGGAAGTCTGTGCGCGGAATGGAAACGAATAACAAAAAAATAGACGCTAGAAGAAAAGAAAATCGCCTTGTAGAAATCAGTGCAATACACAAAATCGACAAATCGTGGCAGCTGACCTCCTTGCACATCCGACATTTAGGAGTCTTTTCAAGCGTCTGTAGGTTCATCCGTCATCCGCTTGGACGAAAATCGTAAACAAACAACAGTCGACAGCGAGCTAGAAAACCTACTTCTTTTACAAAATTCAAAGTACCCCGGCTGTGGTAACATAACAGAGCCTTCGGTCAATGACACCCTTTCCACCCGGGCACGTCAAGATACCGTTTTTTCGGAACGGAATGACGTCGACGCTGTCTGAGTTACGAGGTAATTACTTTGGAGTGATATGGCTGCAGTATGCGAATGCCCCAGACTCAGTCGTCCTTCCAAGCCCCGAAATACTGAGTACACTGCTGCAATTCTCCTCGTTTTCACCACTTCCATCACAGCTGCGGCTGTTGATCTTGCCATATTCACAGGGGCCGGAGAGTGCGTTCCTTAATCAATATTGGTAAACTGGCTCTCCAAATGCTGCTCAGCAACCGCATTCCCATACCCAGCTTCCTCGCCGTCGTTGCCATCCGGTAATCTTGCAATCATCTTCACGCACTTCACTCCCTCTTCACGGGGATGGCACATTGCGTCGGACGGGACGGTGACTGTGCCGGTTAACGCAGTTTCCGTCCATGATAGACGAGTCATGCATGATTCATTTTTTTCTTGTTCGTGGTATTTGTAAAGGGAAGAGTACACCTTCTATATTATTGGGTTCGAGCCGGCCTCGCGGTAGAATGTCAGCCGCCGGTCCGCACCCGCTGCGCAGAAGCTCTCTGTGTCGGCCCCAGGCCGTTCCGACTTGGGCGGCAGCCACTTGACGCTCCACAGCGCTGACATTTCTGTCTCGCCGTTGGTCGCCACGCACGTCCCTAGCTCCACGTTCCATACCCGCACTTTGCCGTCCATGTACCCGGCCAGTAGATATTCGCCCGATGCCGAGAAATCGAGCGACATTACCCACACGGCTGAGCTCGACGTCGTCGACCCCGGTGTTGTCAGATTGCCCACGGGTTCGCCATGCTTCATATCGTACAGCGAGATCACGCCGGCGTCCCCGCCGGCTGCCAGCCGCTTGCCAAGCGGCGAGAACGCCACCGCCCGCACAGGCTTGGCTAGACCTGGTAACGTGTACACCAGCTTGGACTGGTCATTGTTGAACACGTTAACGGAACCGCTCTGGTACCCTGCCGCCGTGTATTTTCCGTCTTGACTCAGATCGACCGCCATGGCAAAGCTGCTTGTCGCCCGGTTGTGTGAGCTGTAGACAAGCAACTGTGCGCGCGCCTGCAGGTCCCACACGCCCACGCGCCCATCATGAGTCGTGTACGCCAGGTACTGCTCGTTTTTGCTGAGCGCAAGGGCCCACGCGTCGGTCGTCTTGTCGGTCTTGGTGATAGCTGCTGCCGGAGCGCCTTCCTGGGTCCCAGGAGCGCCGCCTTTGTTTCCTGCGATCAGGTCACTCGGCCGCAGGGTCGTGTCTAGCGTCCAGTCGCCTGCCTCGCTGCGCCGCCATACGTTCACCTCGCCACCAAAGCCTGCCGAACAGGCCACCTGCCCAGAGCCGCCCTTGGCCGTCGTCACATGGTGGCAGCCGAGCTTGTGGGCACCGTCGATAGACTGTGCAATGGGATAATCGGGTGTGGTCGTGCTGTGGATGCGCAGGGTCGATGCGCCAGAGCCCGAGATGACCGAGTTTGGCGTCACCGCTATCGAGAAAATGTCCGTCTCGTGAGCTACAGTAAGAGGAGGACGGTTAGCGAATACATACTGCGTTTTCATCTGGAGAGTTTCCTCGTTTGCTTTGCTGCTGGCGGGGTTCTTCGCACGCACCATTGTCCACAGCCTTGGCGATGTAGAATTGTTTCGACTTGCGCACATGTTAGCTTTGGAGTAAAGACGTTGCAAAGGACAGTTAAGGGGTAGCTAGTCATACCATCGCGGCGTCAGTCAGAAGAGGTTTGGCAACAAGAATTCTGGGTCAAAGTCTGCCTTCTTTGTTGTCCAGGTGAACGTTTTTGGAGCTCTTGCCGTTTGGTAGAATCCCAAGGCTAGTGTGGGGCAGGTACCGCGAACTGCTCCTGCCGGATCTAAGACTACACTACTCGGCGCCAGCGCATGATTGCTCTTTCCCGGCTTCCGACACCAACGATTTTTGCTGCAACTTCCTAACATGTATGAGTTGGTCATATGAACCGCCATTCTACTTTGGTTTTCAGTTTGACCTGGCAGGCATGTATCAGCCCCTATCCTACATGACATCTTGACATGACAGCTCCTTCGGCAACGTACGCTCACTTAGGAAACCAACGGAAGTTCTAAAAATTTTACGGCAACGGGAAGACAAAACACATGGCTCTATAGATCATTTAGATTTGGTATTGTATATACATGAGGAGTATTCTTTTGTGTCTCCATAACTACTGCTTTCCGTAGCACTCTTCACAGCTTACAACCACTCTCTAAGCAACTGTTGCACATGTTGTAATTTTGCTTTGTCGCCGGCGAAGCAGACTAGGTCATCTAATACGTTGGCCGCTTCCCAGACCGCTGTTGGCCAGGAGCCGCATCCCGATATGCGCGGCCCAGTGTGGCACTTTCTTGCGTGGGTGCGGCTATAACCGCTTTTTCATCATGTCACGAATAGCTAGGGCCGAGTTAGTAGCTAAATCTAGAGTATCCGCCCATCCAAGCTTCGATATGAGGATAGAACAGGCAACGAGGCCCTATAGGGTTGAGACATACTCTCCAAACAGTAAGGGCACATATGGTGCATCCGTTTTGTCCGCCCGCAGGCAGGGCACTTGCACAGCGAATTGACATCCTTCAGCGCCTTGCCCGCCATCTGTCGACTCCGCTTCTTCGAGTGCGATGTTTTCTTTTTTGGCACCGCCCGGAGGATCGATTCCCAGATGTCGCCCAGCAGGGATGGTAGTGATGGCAGCGAGAGAGAGATGGCGGGGAGGAGAGGGGTGGCGGCTGCAAGCCGGTGTGCGAACAGAGATGCGATGCGGACTGCCCGTGATGATATTAATGAGTGTGAGGCGAGAGTAGATGTGAAAGGCGAAGACGTTGAGGGCGACGACGCGAAAAGCCGGGGGAGGAACGAGGTCAAGCCGACCCGGAACGGCACAGCAGCGACAGCCATAGCGGACACGAAATTGTGGATAGTGTGGCAGCTTGGTGAGCAATCGGGTGAGCAAAACGGTCGCCTTCTGAATGCAATTGATCGTCGCTGAAGTGGTGGTTGTCGCGTGCGCTCTGTTGTTCAAATGGCTCACGCCGTTTGGATGAAGCTATTTTTTTGGCCTACGGTTTTTTCTGCCATCATGCCGTCCCTCTTTTTCTCTCGCTTAGTCATTTTCCATTTCGCGCTTGGTGCAACCTAACAAAGACTGTTCCGAGCAGGAAACAACGATCGGTGTTGCTAGTGCAGCAGGCCATGCTCTCCTCACCTGCAGTCCCCACAGGGGACTGCCGTTGCCCAATGGTGTCGGGCCAAGGCACACGGACACACTTCTGGCCAATCAACGCTCAACAGCCCGTTTACCTTCCCCTTTTCTACCCCTGTCCACGAAAGGAAAGCAGGCGGGAGACAAAAAGGTTGGGTCGCTCCTGGACCTTGTGAAATAGGGGGTACGCAGGAGAGAAAAGGGAAAGCGAGGAGCAAATCTCTCTCTCCCTCCCCCCTAATCTAATGGGGCCAGGTGCTACCGGAGCGCACATACACCACAATTAGTTTCGCCCAATTTCCAATTCCTGTCTCCCACCCCCCCGAAAAGAAGGAGACTCTATTTTGTTTCCTTCCAAGTGACATCGCGAGCCCAGTTTCCAGCTTCTTTTCTGCCAACCGTTTCTGTGTTCCGACCCTTTCGACCGCGCGTTGAATCCGTGTGTTACCTACCTCGCAAACCCAAACTCGTGTCCATCCCACCGCATTTCTCCGTCAACCCCTTTCTATTCGACAAAATGGCGGCCATGCCCCCTGCCACGATTTACCCTCAGAGCCATGTTGGTTTTGACAGCATCACGTCGCAGATCGAGCGCAAGCTCCTGAAGCGTGGGTTCCAGTTCAACGTTATCTGCGTTGGTAAGTTTGTTCCTTGCCTGTGGTCGGAGCTCGTCGTGCGGTGTGGTAGAGGTGCTTAGACCGGCCATCGGCCCCCCTTTTCGCATCACAATGCCACGATGCAGCTTCGACCTGTTCAAAGTCGTCCAACTGTGGCTGTGTCCTTGTGGTTCTGCAACTAACACACTCTCTAGGCCAGACCGGTCTTGGCAAGTCGACCCTGATCAACACCATCTTCGCTTCCCACCTGATGGAGTCCAAGGGCCGTCTCATGCCAGAGGAGACCATCCGCTCGACCACTGAGATCCACGCTGTTTCGCACATCATCGAGGAGAACGGCGTTCGGCTCCGCCTGAACATTGTCGACACCCCCGGCTACGGCGATCTGATTAACAACGACCGCTGCTGGGATCCTATCGTCAAGTACATCAAGGACCAGCACTCTGCGTACCTGCGCAAGGAGCTCACCGCCCAGCGTGAGCGCTACATCCAGGACACGCGCATCCACTGCTGCTTGTTCTTCATCCAGCCGTCGGGCCACTCGCTCAAGCCCATCGATATCGTCGTGCTGAAGAAGCTCTCCGACGTTGTCAACGTTGTGCCCGTCATTGCCAAGTCCGACTCGCTGACCCTGGAGGAGCGCCAGGAGTTCAAGGCCCGTATCAAGGAGGAGTTTGCTTTCCACAATCTGAAGATGTACCCCTACGACAACGACGAGTTTGACGAGGAGGAGGTTGCCGTCAACACGGATATCAAGGTAGGCCCAGGTCACCGCTCATGATATGGGTTTTGCATCATTTCACTGCGCAACACATGTACTAACTGGAAGTATAGAGCCTGATCCCTTTCGCTGTCGTCGGCTCCGAGAAGTCCATTATCATCAACGGCAAGCAGGTCCCGGCTCGCCAGAACCGGTGGGGCGTCATCAACGTCGAGGATGAGGACCACTGCGAGTTCGTGCACCTGCGCAACTTCCTGCTGCGCACACACCTGCAGGACCTGATTGAGACTACGTCCCAGATCCACTACGAGACCTTCCGTGCTAAGCAGCTGCTTGCCCTGAAGGAGAGCAGCGCCCAGGGTGCTGGTGGCCATGGCAGTCGGCCCATTAGCCCTGCGGCCGACCGTGAGCTGAGCCGTGGCTCGCAGCGGGTGACCATGAACGGCTACTAAGCTTGAACACAAACGCGGAGCGCGTGGCTGAGCCGTGCCCTTGTGGCACGCTGCAACCCTCCTCCGCGAACGTTTATACCTTGACTACCTTTTACTCTCATGATCATTTCTTTGTTTGTTTCAGCCTATGCTTTTGCTCTCACATCATACCCCTGGCTCCGTGTTAGACTTGGCATGGTCCGGCCTGCTCGCCTTTGCGCTAGATTTGTCGACCTTTGCTTCCCGTCTTGGCATCGGAGCCACGACAATAATTTTACTACAGCCAACCCCAAACCACAAAAAAGGTGGACGAAGGAAGCAAGTGGTTTCGGAAAAACAAAAATAGGGCACATAACGTATTATTGCTTTGGGTGGATTTGCCGGCTTTGGTTTTTGTTAAGCCTGTGGTAGACGGCGCCGGCCATATCATTGTCGGCCTTGGCTTCTGTGGTTTTTGACGCCTACTGCTCCTTTCTAATTGCTACCTTTTCTTCTCTTTTATGTTGTTCGTCTTCTGCTATATGTGCAGTCTGTGTTTGTTGAACACCCAGTGCCGGTCTTTCACAGTCTCGGGTGCTTTTTTAGTATTACCGTTTTCTCGTCAATCAATCGATCAGTCCTTATATTCATATGTTCGTGATAAGCGGTGTACAGAAAAATAGTTTACTAATAATCCGTGTTCTTTTTTGTATTCGCCAGTTCAATTGACTGCCGCTATGCCAGTGGGAGAATCTAATATGTGCAGATCTATCCAGTTCTTTTTTTTTCCGCCACCAGGTGGACGTGCTGAACCCCTTTTATACGTATCTCATTTGGCCACTCTGGCTGGGCCTGCGTAGGTAGCTGTTCCGAGGAACGGGTTGTTGTCAGACAGCCCCCATTTACTGCTTCTTCTGATAGACAAAGTCCTCCAGCTCCTTGTAGGCCTTCTCCAAGTCGTCGTTGACAATGATCTTGTCATGGACGCCGGGCGTCTTGCTGTACTCCAGCTCGACCAGTGCCTGCTTCAGGCGCTTCTGCACGTTCTCCTCGGTCTCGGTGCCGCGGCCGCGCAGGCGCTGCTCCAGGACCTCAACGGACGGCGGGGCAATAAAGACGTAGCGGGCGTCCAGGCTGCTACCGCGGGCGCGCTGCTCCTGGATCTGCTTGACGCCCTCCATCTCAATGTCGAGGACGACGACACGGCCCTTGGCGGACTGGTCCGCGACGGTCTGCTTGCTGGTGCCGTAGCGGTTGCCGCCGAACTTTGCATGCTCGACGAAAGCGTCCTTGGCGATGAGCTCCTCAAAGGCCTCCATGGTGGTGAAGTGGTAGTGCTCGCCGTCGTTCTCGCCGGCACGAGGGCCACGGGTGGTGTGGGAGACGGCTGGAAGAGAGGGAGAGGACAAGAGTTAGCAAGCTGGCGGTGGTATGAGTCAGACCGCCAAAAACGCGAGGACAGGACCACCTACAGGAGCAGAAGGTATCGGGATGGCGCTGGAAGAGCAGGTTGTAGAGAGTGCCTTTGCCGACTTTACAGACCATCGATTAGCTATCATCCGGACATAATAAGTAAGAATATAACATGAAGATGACCGTTCTTACCTCCTGACGGGCCGGAGATGACGATCGGACGGGTGTCGGACGGAGGCGCCATGGTGGCAAAGTGAGCGATGCGACCGAAGCGGAGGTTGCTGTTCGAAAGGCCGAGGGCTTGCGACAAGCGAGGCGCAAGACGGAGGGACCTGAGAGGAGACAACGAGAAATACCAAGGGCCCGCAGCCATAAAAGGAAAAGGAAAGAAGAACAAAAAGAGTGGAGGGGAATGCGAAAACAGGCAAGGGGTATCAGCACAAGAAAGTGAACGAAAGGAGGTCAACTGAAACGGCCAGGTCGGTGGGGATGTCGTCGATGTGCATTAGTGGGAGGAGACGCTGGCAGAAAAATCACAGTGGGGAGCTAAGGCGGTGAAGGGCGGTGAGCCCCCCAAGTAATGCTGCCCTGTAGTTTGTGAGTAGCTTGCGAACAGTACATATTTAACTCATGTTTAAATCCAATAAAATTTACTCTCTATTGGTAGGCCTATTTTGTATCTGTTGGAAACAACCCTACGTGTGGTACGAACTGCATGCACCGAATGGTAAATATTCTCGGCGTCGAGTTTGCTAATCGAGGTTGTCAAATGCCCTCTGAGACCATTCGCGGGAGTAATTGAATCACGTGCTTTCCCGTACTTTTGGCGTTGCCTAGCCAGCCAGATTAAAAGGAGCCATCGCTTTGCAGGCGGCTTACAAGCCACTCTAGCCCCCGCTCGAGTTCACACAGCGTCATTGGCAGTATCGCCTCTTGTTCTCTAACCATCTTTATCTCTATCCGCAAGCTACGAAACGACAAGGAGACATATATTTTACCGTTAACTCGACAGATTCTACTCCACCGCTCCGAACTCTGCCGCATATCGATCTACAATGCCACCGACAAGAAAGGTGTCTGGCGGCCGCCAGGCAACGCTCAGCTTCAACCACCGGGTGACCAAGCCCTCAGTGCAACGGCAGTCGGCTAAGGAAGCCGCACTTCTGACAGACAAGGCCAAAGAGAAAGAGGCCAAGGAGACCAAAGAGGTCAAGGAAGCCAAGGAAGAGAAACAGAAGGACGAGGAGGAGGTGGTTGAAGCCAAGAAGGCCAATCGCGAAGTTGCGGCCGAAGATGAGGGTGTCCCGGGCGCCGAGGACGAGGAAAACGACGAAGAACCAGCGGCCAAGGTTATCGAGCCGGCTGTTGTTATCCGTCCCGAAGCAGAGATTAAGGCCGATGCCGTCTCGGATGCGCAAGTCCGTCGGTACTGGCGGGCCATTGAGGCGGAAGGCACCGCTCGCCGGGTGCACCAAGAGGGTCTTGATCTGAGCGAGAAGGTACTGCGGCACTTTGACGTTAGTTCACACTTTGGAGTAAGTGACCGCCACGGTAACATTTTGTCACTGGGTTTTCCGTTTGCTAAGAAACAGCCGTGCGTGGGTATCACACGGAAGTCACGATGGCTGCGGGCACAGCGCCTTGGCCTTTCCCCACCCATCGAGGTGCTGGCCGTGATGCTGAAGGAGGAAGCCAAGGGCGTCGAGGGCATCCAGCGGTCGTCATTTGACGACATTCTGAATGCTCCCATGGCAGCATAGTTGACAGGGCGGAGCAATGGGGTATGTTTGTGGGTTTAATGGGACAGCGGGACAAGCAACGACATGGCTGTACGCAGCCGCTGCGAAAGTGTATTTTTATATTTTGCTATGGTTTATTTTCTGTCGGGATGTTGGCTGTTTCTGCATTTCACAATATTCGATTTACTTGAAAAATTTCGCGTGATCTTGCAAAATACGACAACTCTTCTTTTATCCGCGGCAAATGGGAATTCTATTGTGGTATCGCTAACAAAATGTAACGCAACGTAAAAAAAAGGGCCGCCCCGGTGAAGTGAAACAAGGAGATTAAGCAAAGTAATACGAGACGGACACAGACTACCAGGTCAGCTTAGTACCAGATGCTCCGTGTCCGGTGGTGCGGAATATCGTCCTTGCCAGCCTCTTCTAGCTCCTTCATCGTATCGTAGAGAAAGAAGTCAATGAGAATGGCGTTGACCTTGGCCTTGGGATGCTGTCGCAGAATCTCCCGTCGAATCAGCTCGACACACCAGATGCTGCACGCCCGCAACTGCATCTCCCAGCTGCTACCGCTCTCGATTGGCCGCTTTTCCTGGATCGCAGTCATAAGCAACGGGCTATAGTAGAGACAGCCCATGGACTGCAGGATCTGCGGCACGCGGTAGTCGGCGAACATGGTCAGCTTGTCAATGTCCCGGAACTCGCCGTAGTCCTTGCCTTCGAAGCACGCCCATAGTTCGGCGACCAGGATCTGAGCGCGCTTGAGGAATCGCACGGGCTTGCGGCGGTGTTCGTATGGAAACTCGTCGCGGAAGCAATCAAAGTCGCGTGCGAGGATGTTGACAAGCTTCGTGGCCGATCCACCGGCCGCCTTGATGACGTTTACAAAACTGCACTCGTACTTTTCGTAGAGCACCCGGCCCGCCACGCGCAAGCACTCAAGCCGCTCAGCCAGCAGCGGCATCTCTTCGTCGGATGCCGAACGGAATACTTTGCGCATGAGATCCATGTTGCACTCATCTTCGCTCTGCCAAAAGTCAGATGACGTGATGGGGATGTCTATTAGGACATTTGGTTAGCAAGAGAGAAATCATGCATTCATGTTTCGGTCCCTCTTTGTTACTCACCCTCTTCCAGCGCTCTTTGAAGAGCGGCCACCAGGCTCCAGTAGCCTGTCCACTTCTTGCCGCGGTAGTCGATGCCGAATCGGTCAGCGGCGGGCAGTTCCGACCAAAAGGAGAAGTTCAACAGATCCATTGTGAAGATGAACGCCACAGTGCTGTCGTCGCGCGTCTTTGGGTGCAGCTCATGCTGGGCCCACGTTGACGTCGTGTAGTTCTTGGCTTCCATCTGGCTGTGGATCGCCTTGGCCGCATTTTTGCACGACCTCATGTCCAGTGCTACGTCAATTGAGTTGTCGTAGACGTGCTCCGCACCCTCGAGCACGCCAGTCTCGGCATCCTCGTCGACCGGCGGCTTGCCAAAGTAGTGCTGCCGCAGCAGCGCAACCAGCTCGGGATCTGCCTCGTCGTCGGACATTCTGCGTGCGTATGTTAGAAATATGCGGGACCATATCAAGGAAATATACGACGACTGTAAACCTTATGCCCTATTCGAGGCGGTGGGGATTTTATTTGGTTTCTGTTCACCGAGATTTTCTTCGCCGTGACTTGGAGAGTCGTGTTTGTCCATGGCAACAGTGCCTTGCACGGTGACGACATGTCCACAAAATACACTTACTTGAAGGTGGTTATCTGGCAGTAAAGACGCCAATTGGCTTGTTTCTGTTTCAAAAACAGAAGATCACCAGCGACGTCGATGTCTACTTGTAACTACAGCGTCAAGGCGACCCCGAACGACCATCACACAACTTTTTCACCTTGGCAGCTGGCAGATATCGGAGGCGCATGACGGGCCGGCAATCGTGCTCTGTGGGGCCCTAAGCATGCACGCCACCTACAACGGCACGCATTGCGCCTTCCCTGTGCCTGTGCCTGGGCGCGTGCCTGCGCGACGACCGTCACTCACTGTGGTGAGTCGCTCTTTCCCTGCTGGTTCAGCGCAATTCAGGCAGTAGTCAACCCTGACTCAGTTCACTCGCGACGGCACTTTCAGTATCGCCGTGACACGATAACGGTTCCGTTTTGCTGCGCTACCTCGGACGAGCGTTTTGGTCTTGTCTGCACGCCTCGTCTCTTTTCACGCTCGACGACACTCCTTTTGTAACCAGTTTGCAATTGTGCCTTTGCCAGAACTTCAGCAACACTACTTTTTACGCCATTGCCCGACTTGCAGCACTCATTACGCTGGTCGTCGCATTCTGGTCCCGTTTTTAAATTCTCTTCTTTTTTTTTACCAGCTTCGAGCATTCTCTCGCCACCTCACGTTCACTTGGTGCTGCCTCTCTTGTCCTGTCTACCAACGCTTCTTCCTCGCATCGAAGCATCGTTGACACCCCGCAGTTAGCCATGGCGACGGCAGTAGACGCTCCAGCGAACGCGCCTGCATCACCGGCAAAACCAACACAAGTTCAGATGACACCCAATGCGCCCCGGGATGCACACAATATGGAAACCCTCGGCCGTGGCCTGAATGCCTTGGTCAAGCAGGTAAGTGGTTGCGGCCCTGCTTGTGGGCGACGGCCGTTCAGCTGACAGATCTTCTTGCGCTCTCTAGTCTCGCGTTCTCCTCGTGGGCGCCGGCGGCATCGGCTGCGAGCTTCTCAAGACCCTCGTGCAGTGCGGCTTCCGGGAAGTACACATTGTCGACCTCGACACCATCGACCTCAGCAACCTCAACCGACAGTTCCTCTTCCGTCACGAGCATATCAAAAAGCCCAAGGCCCTGGTCGCCCGCGACGCCGCCCAGCGTTTCAACCCGCTGGTCAACCTCGTGGCCCATCATGCCGACATTAAGACGTTCGACGTCGCCTTCTTTGCCAGCTTCACGGTCGTCTTCAACGCGCTCGACAACCTCGATGCCCGCCGCCGCGTCAACCGCATGTGCCTGGCGGCGGGGGTGCCTCTGATCGAGAGCGGCACCGCGGGCTTCTTGGGCCAGGTGCAGGTCATCAAGCGTGGGGTCACTGCGTGCTACGACTGTAGCCCCAAAGAGGTGCCTAAGTCGTTCCCCGTGTGCACCATCCGCAGCACACCCAGTCAGATCATCCACTGCATCGTGTGGGGCAAGAGCTACTTGCTCAACGAGATGTTTGGCGATAGCGAGGACGAGTCGGCCTTTGACCATTCGGACGACGCACAGAATGCCGACGAGATTGCCGAGCTCAAGAAGGAGTCCCAGGCCCTCAAGGCCATCCGCCAGGCCATTGGCACGCCCGGCTTCGCCGAGATGCTCTTTGACAAGGTCTTCAAGACCGACCTGTTGCGGCTACGGTCCATGGAGGACATGTGGAAAACGCGTTCGCCGCCCGAGCCACTGGCATATGCGGAGGTCATGGCACGCGATGCCACGACGGCGGCAATTTCCAACAAGACGGAGCTGCTGCGCGACGGACAAAAGGTCTGGACGCTCGAGGAGAGTGTCGTGGTCCTCAACGACAGCATCGAGCGGCTTTGCCACCGCGTTGTCGCGGCCAAAGCAATGGGCGAGGGAACAGAGGGCGCTATGATCGAGTTTGACAAGGACGACATCGACACGCTCGACTTTGTGGTGGCGAGTGCCAACATCCGCGCGACGTTGTTTGGCATCGAGCGCAAGTCGCGCTTCGACATCAAGCAGATGGCCGGCAACATCATACCGGCCATTGCCACCACGAATGCGATCGTGGCTGGCCTCTGTGTTCTGCAGTCTTTCAAGGTGCTCCGAGGACATTACGACTCTGTCAAAGAGGTATGTGCTTTTGTTTGTGTTCATCCTTTGTTAATATATCATCGTGCACGAGCCTGCTTACTGACGCCCATTTCGTAGGTCTTCCTTGCTCCAAATGCCACCGACCACATGCTTGCTTCGGATCGACCGCGGAGGCCAAACCCTGAATGTCCCGTTTGCAGCGCGTTCCAGGTAACACTCGACGTTGACTTTGACAAGATCACACTCCGGGACCTGGTGGATGACTTCGCCAAGGAGCAGCTTAAATTCGACGCAGACGGCGAGTTTGTCATCAGCAACGAGGTCGGCATTCTGTACGATGTCGACGAAACGGAAAACCTCGACAAGAAGCTGTCGGAACTGAGTATTAGTCATGGCACCTTCCTCACTGTCACAGACGATTCCGACGAGCCTTATGTCAATGTTGTTATCAACCTCCAGAAAGCGTAAGTCCAAACAATACGGATTGGTATTGCATTCCAGTAAGATATTGGATGGGGCCGTGATCTGTATGCTAACTCAAAGTACATCATGTAGTAAGGAGTCTCTTGGTGACAAGCCATATACTGTTGTCAGCATCAGCGACCGGAATTCTGATGGCTCCGCCAAAATCGCCAAACAGCCCAAAAAGGCTCCAAAGCCAGCTCCTCAAGAGAACGGCGCCTCCAACTCGAAGCAGCCGCTCACTGTGGACGATGACGACGATCTTATCATTCCCGAAGACACCCAGCCAGCAAACAACAAGCGTGCCCGGGAAAACGTTGGTGACGAGCCCATGGCCAAAAAACCCAAGGTTGCACCGGCACGAGCACCAGCAGTGCTGTCCGTTGCTAATGGCAATTCCAGCCAAACTGGCAAAGCCGTTATGATCGACGACTGATTAATCTCACTGCGCGGCTATGCGCCACAATGTGCAGCAAGGACATGCTGTATATTCATAACGCTATACTTCCCGCCATATCAAATCATCTCATGTCTTGGCTGCCGCGAAGCGACAGACGGTCAACTTCAAATGGCAGCTTCACGTTCACTCCACCTCATCTTTCTTGGTTTGAGAGCCGGGGCCCTGCCCTCGGTCACGACATAGCGCTCAGGCCTCCGTCGAGGTTAAGCACACAGTTGTTCGCATATCTGTTATTGATCAAGAACAAGGCCGCATCCGCGACTTCGCTAGGCCGTCCAAACCGACCTGCCGGGATGCGACCCTTGAGTATTGATCGATGAGGCTCTGACACAGCTGGGAGTAAGAGAAAGCAATGGATGTGACAACAGCCACACCCATGCAGTATACTGTTAGCCGAGCTTTTCTTTTCTTTTCTTTTTTTGTAATGTCGAGCATGCATATACAACAGTACGTGTCAGTTTGGTGGCAATTTGTGTTGATAGTGCTTTCTTCTTCTGTTTTCAGTTTCACGGCTGTAGGGCAGCCGTAACCTAAGGACGAGCGGGAACAAAGGGCTGGGGCGTTTATATGTGACCGGTGTCCTTCGGCGCTGGAGGTCATAGGACAAAAATCAAACAAAATTAATTCAAACAAGAGCAGGTCTAACTCACATTCTGTCATTTCGGTCTCGATGTAGCCCGGAACGATGACATTGGCACGAATGCCCCGCGACTTGCCCTCGTCCACAAGGGCACGTGTGAGGCCAATGATACTCGCCTTTGATGCAGCATAGGGCGCAGCGCCCATGCCACCCCGGAAAGCGAGCAAGCTGCTGATGTTGAGAATCACCCGGTCACTACCCCGGTTTCCCAGCCACCGGATCATCGCCTCCCGGCAGCCCAAAATGGTACCATAC
Source organism: Sporothrix brasiliensis 5110 (assembly GCF_000820605.1). Classification (NCBI taxonomy): domain Eukaryota; kingdom Fungi; phylum Ascomycota; class Sordariomycetes; order Ophiostomatales; family Ophiostomataceae; genus Sporothrix; species Sporothrix brasiliensis. The sequence goes on along the minus strand of NW_024467139.1, from coordinate 4,604,346 downwards.
GTATTGGTGTCCAGCACGCGGCGGATATCCTCGGGCGAGATGCGCGACATTAATGCGTTATGTGTCACGCCAGCGGCGTTGACAAGGATACTGACGTCTTTCTAAGAGTAACAGTGTCAGAGCATGTTGTAACCATTTGTAAGGCCACGAGGCCCGGGGATGGAAGACAAACGTTTGCGAATAATTTGGGCCACATCTCTTCGTCTTGCACATCGCCCACGACATAAGAATGCACACTAGAACTTGAGTTGCTCTCCGTGGATGGCGAGACAGTGTTCTCGGGAGGTGGCATAGCATACTTTCCTTGCTCCCGCCAGTAGTCAAGGTTCTTGACGACATTTTTCAAGGCCATTTCATCGCGCCCGATAATGGTGCAGCGCACGCCTTCTTGGGCCAGCCGCTCAGCAATGGCCTCACCAATACCGCGGCTGCCACCTGTGACAATGGCCTTTTTGTTCTCCAGCCAAAGCGTCCTCGGCGATACCAAAGATTCAAAGGCACTGGAGCTGCTTCCGTCGCCGATTGCGTTCTTCTTTTTGCCGTTGCCCTTGAATAAGATGCTGTTGTCGTCGCTGATGCGGCGGCTCTGCACGAATTGGCTTTTAACTGCACGTATCCTCAAAGGCGCTGCTGCGAGTCGCGGTCGTATGGCCAATGCCGGCCACATTTTTTTTGGTGTGTGTAATCTGGGTATCGGAATGCGTCACTTGCTCAACCGACGTTGATGTCATTTTGTTTCTATTACGTCGTTTCTTTCTTTCACGGGGAATAGGTCATTCGCAAGCCGAGGCGGAAAGAGCAAAATTAGAGCTGTTGCCTGTCGAGCTTCGCATTGGCTGGCCGCACCTGCCTCAAACCGCTAAAGGACCAAAGGCGGACTGGCAAAGTGCGCTAAAATCCCCCCTTTTTACTCCTCAGCGGGCACACTTTCCCTTTCTCCTCAGCTTGCCCAGGGGTTCTAAAGACCAACCAGCCAATGGGAGAGCACTAAGAACCAAAATCTTTAAAGATCTAGGGAGACTGGCCGTAACATTGCATTTCGCGGGACGAAATGTGTGAATCGGCGGCTCGCATTTTCTTTTCGTGGACATACACCTTGCATCTTATTATCTAGATACACTGTTGATTGCGGCCTTCGTCCTCAAATCAAGTTACCGGCCGATCGCTCCTTCTTCCTCTTTCTGTTATCTTTCCATTGTGCGTGCTAGCAAGAGCCTCGCCCTTCGACCCTTCCGCTTTCGTACGGTCCCGGTCTTGACGTCCTTCGTTCTGAACCTCGGGCGACCCTTCTCCAGCCATTCATTCAATGCGGCTTGTATGAACGCCTCGCAAAAGACCCCATCGATGGCTTGACTGGCTGTCTTCTTTCTCAGAGATCACGCACATTATTTCTCGAGTCGAGTCTACCAGTACCCCTCTCCCCTCCCGCACGATACTCCCCTGGGCGGTCTCCCGTCTCTTTTATCTTTGCGATTGCCACATTATCACCCCTGGCGCCCCCATCGACGTCGACGATAAAGTGCGGCGAATTGTTCTTCGAATATCTTCCATCGATTCTGCTTCCACGTTCTCTATCGATCATTGGGTTCACGTCGACGGCTCGTCTATCTAAACCCATTCTCGACAGACGTTTACCTATCCCGCCTAACAGCCGCCACGACAAATGAGTGGCGCAACGTCAATACGCAACGGTGCAGGCCGCAGCGACGCGGGGCCTGATGTTCCGACGATCAAGATTGCCGAGGAACATGGACACGGACATGAGCACGGCCATGGCGATGGCGACGTGGTGGACGCCGGGTTGAAGAGTTTAGATCACTGTAAGTGGTGGTGGCTCGTGTAGAAACTGGAGGCGGACAGAAGAGAGAACTGACATGGTCACTAGATAAGCGCGCCCTGCCAAAATGGCGATATCGTCTGCGTCAGCGGTTGCTACCCCTCGTGCGCTGGGAGACGCCGTACCTTGCGTACTTCCAGAACGCGCTGCGGTCGCCGGCGCTGGACAGTTATTTTGCCATAACTGCCAATCTTGGCACGCACACTTTCTTCATGATCGGACTGCCCATGTTGTTCTGGTTTGACTACGCCAAGTTTGGAAAAGGGTATGTTGAGGATGGCGGGACGAAACGGCAAGACGAAAACTCCAGCTAATAATCTCCCAGCCTCGTCCACATTCTTGCCTCGGGAGTCTTCTTCAGCGGCTTTATCAAAGATATGTGCTCGCTTCCCCGGCCGCTCTCGCCTCCACTTCACCGCATCACCATGTCCGACTCGGTTGCCCTCGAATACGGCTTCCCGTCAACGCACTCGACAAATGCCGTCTCCGTTGCCGTTTACGCCGTTCTTATGCTCAGCGAGTCCGACCTTGCCCCGTCCACCAAGCTCTTCCTCGAGAGCCTCAGCTACTTTTATGCCTTCTCCATCATTGTCGGCCGCCTATACTGTGGCATGCACGGTTTTTTCGACGTTGTCATCGGCAGCGTGCTCGGCGCCGTCATCAGCTGGATCGAATTCTACTGGGTACCTGCTCTCGACGCATACATGCTGCAGAGTTCCTGGTGGGCACCCATCATCGCCGCCCTCATCATCATCGTACTCGTCCGTATCCACCCGGAGCCAGCCGACGACTGCCCGTGCTTTGACGACTCAGTTGCCTTTGCTGGTGTTATGATCGGCCTTGAGATTGGCACGTGGCATATCGGCCGTTTGCGGAACACCTTCTCTCTGCTCCCGGGCGGTATTGCCTCTCCGAGCTGGCCTATCGCACTGGCCCGTGTTGTGTTTGGCGTGCTGGTTGTGTTTGCATGGCGCGAGGTCATGAAGCCCACACTGCTTAAAGTCCTGCCGTTTTTGTTCCGTGTCATTGAAACGCATGGTCTCAACCTGCCTCGCCGTTTCTTCGTGCAGGCCAGCGAGTATGGCAAGATTCCCGAGGTGCTGCTTCTGCGCACCGACAACGTCATTCCCAGCGTCAGCGACATCCCTATCATGGTACGCAATATCCGCAATGCGCGGCGCGGACGGTCGATCAGCATCGGCCCGCAGAGTGCTGCCGATGCATATGAGACGCTTGCCTATCGTGAACGACGCCGGCGGGAGAGCATCGGTAGCCAGGGAAGCGCGGGCGTGCGCAGCAAAGGCAGCATGTACGACCTACGCGGCGAGCAGGGAGACGGGGCAGCAGCGTCCGCGGTATCGGTCGGCAACGGTGAAGCGGTGCCGCTCGCGAGAAGCGGTGGGACTGGTACGAGCAGCGGTATCAGTGCCGGCGGCACAGCCAACGACCGCGAAAGCAAGGGACGGTCGGCGTCGGTTGCGCGGAAAAACTCGCTGGCACAGTTTGAAGAGATGATGGGCCAGGGCACAGTGGTCGAGGTGCCGCAATCACAACAGACGACAGCATTCCCGCGGTTAAACACCGAAGATGACGCGGCGGTCGACGAGCCAGACCTGTTTGTGGGCCGGCAAGACGAGCTTGGCGAGCGGGAGATGTTTGAGAAGTTGGTGAAGCCGCGTGTGCGGTACGATGTGGAGGTGGTCACAAAACTGATTGTGTATGCTGGTAAGTGGATCCACGTATAGCGCCCCGGCAATGTTCTTATGGGATCTTCTAGCTAACACTTGTACCAGGCATTGGATGGTTAGCAGTCGAGATCATTCCTGTTGTGATTGAGCTCATCGGGTTAGGATCATGAATATAAAGCTCGCCAACCATTTGGACAACGAGTGTATATATGTTGATTCTAAGACGGCCCCTTTTACGCCTGAAATTTGTTTGTTTCTTCTCTGCTTATGCTTTGCGGACCCTTTTATTTTGACCTATAAACTATTTTTTGTTTCTCTTTTCTTTGTATATCTCCTATTATTCAAGGTCGATTCTAAAGACTGCACACATTTGAAGATTGTGCACATGATGATATAACTACATATTCCCATTGCTCCATGGCTTTGCCCTGACTTCTACGTGATTGTCACGCCTATTTCTCAGCGCCGAGATTTTGATCTCTTCAGGTTTCGCCTAGAGTATGGACGGAAGACTCCGACTTTCACGAGCCAAAAGTTCACGGGCTTCACATTCAGCTGGCGTATTACATATGTTGGGTTGTAGCAGCCGGCCTTGACACTCGAATCCGCGTTCACTTCTAGGGCGACTATGACGAACCTTGTACAATGAGAGAGAATGTGAGGTAAATACAACGGAAGAAAGATGTACCTTGCAAGTAATATGTCGTCCATATTCGTTACGTCTGGATGCGGTGCTCAGAGTATTGGCCGGATTCATCCAGCCAAGATTAGCCACCCCTCCCCGGACCCCGGGGATATGCCTTGTGTAAGTGTGTACGAGGAGGAAGCCACGGTCGTGGAGCGCAAAATTATGTACTCGCTTCTTTTGCTTTCACAGCTTGTTCTTTCTCTATTTTTTGTTTCTATCAAATTGAACGTGGCGGTGCGTCGTGAACTCTCGGGCTCTACCTCCACGGCGTACATCTCATAGTTGTTGACAAAGCCCCTGATATTGCACGACACGATACACTTGGCAAGACGTCGAACAGTCACCCACGAAGTAGATTGCAATTACTTTACTTTTGCTCGGTTTTGTTTGTTCTTAGGCAGTCAATTTGTTTCTTAACTTTTATTGTTTCGTATTTATGCCCAGGTCGTTAGCAACTTAACAAGAAAATATCTGACAAACTGATCCGTGAGACGGACCATCTTAGGTGTTGATAGCAACACCGTTCCATGTCGTGACGCGCAACAGAAACTCTCAAAAGACATTGTACGTTCCTTAATGTGCTCCCTTTTAAACAACAGAGGGTGAATGAATTGTACCATAGGGGGTTTAGCACAGACTATTTAGACTCTCCATCTTTGTTTGGTGTAATTGCGAGGCTGCTCGAGCCCTGTAGAGAACGGTCTGGGTCCTCGTGCTGCCTCAAGTGCTGTCGATTTCGAAAGGTCTAGCCAGGTACGCTGTGTCTGCCCTGTAGATAGAGTCATTTGGGCAAGATCGAGAGAGTCAAGTTCAAGACAGGCAGAAAGGTGTCTCCATTTACCCCACACGTGTTGCTATGTCTTTAGAGGCCATTTGATTTTCGAAAGTTCGAGGCAATGCGGGGCCGGCGACAAGCTTTGCTTTACAACGTATATTTAAAGCCTGCAAATACGTAGTAAGTACGTTGTGCTGGCGGTCTGTAACTTCTAGCAAAGCGGTGGTGAGACTTAACATTTGTACCTTCGTAGACGCAGACCAGACGATATTCTGAAAAAGGAAATTCCGGCGGTGTAATTACTTCTCAAAATCTCGGGGTCACTGTGGGACTGGACTCATGGCGGAGAGCATAAAACCCTGTAGGGCTTGGGCTGAGTTGCGGTCCGCCCAGTTCCTTAAAATAGCAACCCTTGGTGAGCGATCCGAGAGAATGGGACGGTGTGGCTGGCGTAAGGTGCAGGAGGCAGAGTTAACTGGGTTGGGGCAAGAACTGCTAAGACCATGTTTTGGATCCACGCTGCGTCGGTCCCAGAGAGTCTGAGCTGTGTGCCATTCTCCGAATCTATCTTACTTCGTGTTGTGAGTAAGACACATTCTACTTCTCTGCGTCTGGCTCGTGTTATGCGGGAATGGCAACCCCTGTCCGTCTGTCAAAAGGATGACAAGTATCTTAGGACTTTGCCGGTGCGCCAAAGCACACAACAGAAACCGCTCAATCCGGGTCGATGCGAGAAAACTGCATCGTAGACGCGCGCTCGCGCCGTGGATTTAGAGTTTCTCGTGTGAATGCAACAATAGAGAAGGACGATAAAAGGACCTCGCAATCGACAATTCGAGGATAGGACGGAACAAGGCTATTCCCTAAAACGAAGGAAAGAGTGACCGAGAGCGTGGAGAGAATGCAGTTTGGTAACGGCAACCTGCACCTTCCTCTCCACTCAATCTGGTTCCTTCCCTCTTGTCGACTCGGGTGCCCCATTTACCTACGGCTGCTTTCTGTCCTTTTCCCCAAAACATATCTCTCGTCAAACAACATGTCTTGATTCCATCGCTTCTCCTGCACAATCCGGGCAAACATCGAAGAGCACTCTCTGGTCTACGACACCTCCACCTCCCCCGAGACGGGCAGAACAAACATTGTCAAAGCACGAACACGACGCCAGCGTGCAGAACAGTCCAGCCACTGATTGTCGCCAATAAAAACCCTTTCGCAGCCGAGCGTCTTGAGAATCCTTCATCCTGCAATCCCGGCAGAGGAGACTGGGGCACGGGTGGAGACAGAGTCAAGTACTCCGACACGTCCGAGTATCTCCCAACAGGCGCCGGTGCGTCTCGGTCGGCTATCGTGTGGCTGTGGGAGAAGGCTCCTTGTTGCTTTTTTCCTTTTTTCTTATGGACCCTTTTCCCATAACTTGGCTGCTATATTCTTACTTGCGCCAAACCATGGATTTTAGCCTTTGGTCAACGCTTTTCTCGAATCGTTTACGGGGCGCGTCGATCATCCTGTTTTATGCTTTTGGCACTCTGTACTTGTGACAAACCAGCTGCACACTTTGTCACAGCTCCCAGTCGTCGTCCTTGTCGCTTGTCTTTCATTTTATCGCAACGCATCGAGGCATGCCCAAAATCTGTCAACTACCCCAGTGCAGGGTCACAAACCATGCTCGACATGGAAACCCCAGCGAGAAGTTATGGACAGGGTACATGTACTTCGTACACGCCCGGTAATTACGCCCCGTCCACAAGTCTGTTGATCCCTGGGATGCGAATCCTTCCGCAAGCAGGAGGGACCTCGAGGCCAGGACACGATCGCCTGAACAAGCACGGCAGGCAAACCCTGTTTTCGACTCGTCCACTCGCGATATAGTCTCCCCGTGTTTACTTGTTGTGGGTGGCCCCAGCCCCTTGACACAACAATTCAATGCTGCAAGCACGACTATGAGGCCTGGCCCTGGTCTTGGCCTGCCAGGTCTTGCCGTCCTCCCGTGCGTTGGAGGACAAAAAAAAAAACCTACAGGGGCTGAGGAGACACGAAAGAAGAGACAAACTGGCGTGACAACTGTCCGGTCTGGCGTTCGCCACAGGATTGTGTCTGCGCCACCATGTGATGCTGTGTTAACTGGCCTCTTTCGTCCTTTCCTCACCTTCGCTGGTCTCCCCTCTGCACGGCGACAACACAGGCGAAGAAACCTAAACTCTCAAACAAGCGAGCAAAAAGAACAGCGGTACTATTACTCCGTACCTCTTGGTACGAACCACACCAAAGCAGAAAGAAGGCAAAACATCGCAATTCTGTTACAGGAAGAGGCCCGCAGCAACAATTTCCAAGCAGCAAGCCCAGTGTAGACCCGATACTCACAAGTGTTGCACCGCGATTAAGTTGCCTACGAGGGCTATGCCCACCGGTCCCTCTTTTCACTTCTGTCAGCCTCTGCCTCTTGTCATATCCAGAATCCAGTACGAAATACGAAGTAGACGCACTCTCGCTTCAGTCTTCTTCATCCACTTTCCTGGTCTGTCTCTTAGCTAAGATACTTCTGGCTACGTCCTTCCGTGGTCTTGGCACCGTTCCCTACCCATTTCAGTATTGTACGGCGTAGTACCCTTTGGATTCTGGACGTGTTTCATCGCGACTCCGTCTATTTTATTATTTTATTTTTATTTTATTAAATTTGTCTCATTCCAAATTTTCTGCTCTCCTCTCTCTCGGTTGTTCTTCCTTGGTATCATCTACCTCCACTCAACCTCCACACCTTGACACTACCGGCTGGTCTTCGATGACGCGAGCTTGACGATCGTCACTCGTCCTTCTTTCCTCACTCCTTGCCCTCAATCTTCTGCTATCTCCATACCTCCTCACGAAACCATCAATACCAACATCATGTCTGACTACTTCGACGACTACTTCTTCACCTCCAATGTCTCCGACCATACTTGCCCGGGCTTCGGCAGCTTCGTCTGTAAGCCCCCGAACGCGTGTGCTCGCGACCCCAACACTGGCCGCCGCTTCTGCTGCGACGTCAAGGACGTCTGCTGGACCATAACTGAGACCTGCGCAAACGACGGCAGCACCCTCGACTGTGGCACCGGCACCACCACCTGGTGCTGCGTCAACGGTCGTGAAAGGTGTACCGCCACCAAGAACCAGATCAACATCTGCTGGTCCACCGCCCATGACGTTCTCAATAACATCACCAATAAGGTGCTGAACAACACCTACTCGTCTTTAAGCTCCGCTCACCCCTCGGCCACTACATGGGCTTTCAGCCCGGACGAGCTCATCGCCAAGACTGCGCCGCCCACCTCGCCGGCATCATCATCTGCCGCTGACAGCAGTGCGACATCCGGCGCCTCTTCGCCAGCGGGGCCCACCGGCAGCAATGGCGCCGGCTCGTCTGGGATTGGCGGTGGCGCCATTGCCGGTATTGTGGTGGGCTCCATTGCGGGCGTGGCGCTGATTGTGGCCGGTCTCTTCTTCCTGTGGCGCCGCGCGCGGAACCAAAAAGATGGCATGGCCGCCGCCGCCGGCTACCCAGACGGCACGGCGTCTGGTGCTGCCGCAGCAACCAGCGCAAATGGTCTCGACGACAAGCCACGCTACGCCGGCGCACCCAACTTCGGTGCGCACGGTCACACCAATACCAACAGCTACTACACCGGCTCGCCTTCACCTCACCCGCCGCCGTCGTCTGTCCCCACGTCCGAACTACATGGCGACAATCTAATTCCCCAGGAACTACCGGCAAACCAGGCCTTTGGTGCCAATCCCAGCGAGCTATCGGCAACGTCTCCCACGGTAGGAACACACTACAGTACCGTGAACAGCAGCGCCGACAGCCCCGCAATAACTCCTGCCGCACCGGCGGCTAGGTCAGTCGACGTGCCGCCCGAGCAAGCCTACCAATGGTCGCATCAGGCCAGCGGCACAGCACCAGCAGTGCCATTACAACAAGAGCGACACTAAATAACATGGGGACAAGTCTGGTAGGGGGATGGCGATACCCGATGAGGAGGTTGTATAACCGAGAACGTAGACAGCATTGTTTGCCCAGTTGCATCCTTTACGTAGTTTTCGATATATTTTATTTCCTTTTGTTCACTTTCTTTCCAAGATACTCACACCAGGGGCGTTCTCTTATTTATATCTACGTATATACTAGTTTCAACTTATCGACATGATAATTTCAACATGTTCAAACCTCAGTAAACAAAAGATACAGTAGAACAACGTGAAGTAAACAATGAGTACAAAGACACAAGTCATTTCACAAAATGCAACCCTCAGTACGAGGTGGCAGCCAGCTGGAAGGTGAGCTGCCCCGGCGGGCTGGGGTCCTGCGTGGCTACCATGATGGTGAGGCTCTTGCCATTCGTGGAGGTCCACGTAACCGTGTACAGGTTGTAATTGCAGTTGACCAGTGATGCCGTGCTGCCGCTGTGGTTCAGCGTACACGACACGATCTGGGTACCGGCCGCCGGCGACAGGGTGGGCACAACATAACCGCCGTCGACCACGGTCAGGACCAGCTGCGTGTTGACCTGGCCGGTGGACGGATAGCTGCGGACAATGACTGCCAGGTCGCCAGCGGCGGTGACCACAAACAGGTTACCGTTGGCGACGCCGTCGACAAAGCCCAGAGCGTAGCTGTACGGGAAGCTGCTGAGTGCCAAAGTACCGCCGGGAGTAATCCAGTCGACGTAGGCGCCGACCACGTTTGGCGCAGAGCCCGACGAGAAGGACTGGCTGGCGACTTTCATGAGGTAGGGCGTGGGCGAGGCGGTTGCCTTGGTGGTGGTGGTTGTCGTTGTGCCGATCGTAGAGGTCAAGATCGCCTTGGTCGTCTGCACGTCGGTCTTGGTGTACGTGGTCGACGTCGACGTACTGATGACCGTGGTCGATGTGCGGATGGCCGTTGTGGTGCTGTGGAGCGATGGCAGTGTCGTGATCGTCGTCTTGGTGCGTGTCGTACTGGCGTACACGGAGACATCAGCCGATGCTGTCGACAGCTTCGTCGAGCTTAGGACCTCACTGTCACTGGGCGGGACGATGGTGGTAATCGACGGAGTGGCGCCGAGCGAGATGCAGTTGCGGGAGTAGCGGTTCACATAAAGGCACACTCCTGCATACTCGGGTGTCTCCGACGGTACGATGGTCTGCGGCTGGGGATCCTCCTCCAAAGCAACAAAGGCTGGGGCGACAAATCGTTTGTGACCACCGCCGCCACCGCCACCATTTCTGGTCGTCGTCATTGTCGTTGTGGTCGAGGTCGTGGTGGAGAGCGCCGTGGTGGTCGTCTTTGTGAACTTGGTCGTGGTCGTGGTTGTGATCTGCTTGGTCGTCGTGTGCGTGACGCTATTGATCAGATCGACGGACGTGTAGGTCGACCAGATGGCGACGCTGGGCTGGAACGACTCTGTCCTGCTGCTTATCTCAGTCTCTGAGATCGTGTGCGTGTGCGTTTTCGTTACGACAGAAGACGGTGTGACGTAGTCGGTCCTAAATACTGTATTAGACCTGTCCTCACGAAACATAGCTCTCAGCATGCGCAGAGTCCCTTAAATTCTTCCAAATAAGATAGACCTACAGAGTAGGTAGGATGACTGTAGTCAAGAGGAACGAGCTACACTCCTCCATACCGTTGGGCTGCAGCTCGATGGCTGGTGAGGCAAGAGTCAGTCATATATAGTCGTTCATACGATACAGGTTGTGAATCTTGGACTCCTCTTCATTTCATGACCATCACTGCTTACCCTGCTTGCAGAGGTTCGGGCGACATACGGATGCCGAGACGAGCCGCTGGGCCAACCCAGCAACGGCCAGGATAGAGGCGAAGCTGCGCATGATACTGGAAGGGAGAGATGACTGGGGACAGGCCGGAAATAGACCAAAAGGTTGCTGTAAAGCAGTGTGAATAAAATACACCATAGAAGAAAAACTAAACGAGCCGGTCAGTAAAAACGGGTGTAGGTCCTCGTTTTACCCTGTGAGGTCGTGTGTGAGTTCAACAGAGGCCACGGGCAACTAGATGCTTGCCGCAGATGCCCTCCCTTCGTGCTTAAGAGGGAAAACGAAGAAATCCGGAGAACATGCGGCGCAACCCGCCGGACAGGCGCTTGGCCAACGGTCATGGCATCTTATAGTTGGACGACCCTATCCACAATAGCATCACGAAGTGCCTTGATGTCCACGTCGCCGCGGTTCGTCGCCATCCCTGCTCCTGCTCGAAAATAACGTGGCTCGCGTGGGCAAATATTGGTGTGGATTGGACCTGTCCGCCTCTTGTCAAGACCAGCCAGATCGAATTCGGAGGATGCTCCGGCAAGCCTGAACATCACTCCGTCCAGTGGAGTATGTTTGCGCTTGCCATCGAGTGGAGATGCGGTCCATGTGAGAGTGAAATGGGCTCACAAAACATTTTCGCAGGCAATCGGCTGGCATCGAATACTATTTAGAAGTGTTGGAAGGTCTGGCCCCATTCCAGAAGGATTGCCTAGTTTTCAATAGGACGAATTGCAATTTCCATACACATCATACCAAAACCAGTCATAACTTATTGGCTGAGACGTCTTCTGGTTGGCTAGCATTACCTACAACTGCCGCATGTAGTCTGACATGGCGGGACCACCCTGCTGATGAACAAAAGAGACCTCGACAGGGGAAGCTGGGCAAAGGAGCGATACCCTATCCTAGGGCCGATGAAGTTCAAGATGGTAAAAACAAGGGGGATGGAAAATTGAAGCGAAGAAGCTCGAGATGGTACTTTCGAGAGAGGTGAGGGTGATGAAAAGTGCAAAACCGAGAAAAGAACGGCAACGTCGCCGGCGCCGAAATGGACCGTCTTGAAGAAGCATCCCAGATCAAAAACAGGGCCAAACACACATCTTTGGACGGCCGTGTGTCCAAATCGACTAGCAGGGTAGCAATCATCGTGTGTGCATCTTAGCAGCAGCTCCAGAGCTATGATGCTTTAACAAGACGACGCCAAGAATATTGGCTTGCTATTTTAATGCAATTTGTTGGCTGCAGAGGCCAGTGCCCTTTTTCAGGTCTTTTTTTTTCCCGCTAATTGAGTTGGCTAAAGTGCCAGCAAAAGAAAGCAATATATGACCACATTGGGATCACAGGCCGCGTGAATAGTCATCGGAAATTCACGAGGCTAGAAGGAGTATGGAGGAGTGCAAAGGCATACAAAGCGTGGATACAAAGACCCTTGCTAACGCGCAAATGGATCATGACAATTATCGGCCAGTCACACTTACACGCAAATTAAATAACAGCCAAAACCTGACGCAATGGTCACTCGACCGACAAAATATAAAGAAGAAGGGACTGTGTAAGACACGCTGACGTTTCTCGCTGATATTTCGGTTCGTAATACGCAAAGCGACTGAAGCCTAATAATATAGAATAAAGGCACAAGCGTTCAACAAATCATCCTGACTGGTTCCGTGGTGCAGTTGGTTAGCGCATCGTACTAATATCCTCTCTTCTGAGAATACCATGCGAAAGTCGAGGGTTCGAGCCCCTCCGGGACCATTTCAAACAAATTAATAATTTGCTTGGTCTTCTCCAGTCATCTTTTTGCATTCTGTAACGAAGTTTCTTTTTCGTATTCCGTTCGTTTTCATCATCTTTTTTTGACAAAACCCCAACATACCATCCCCTATGTGTTTATTTGACCATTCTTTTATAATCTATGGCAGTTTTTATCTACATAAAGAATGTAGCACCTGTCGACATTCGTATTTTTCTGAATCGATAGTCGCGTTTAAACAGGATTTAATCAAATCGTCTTCCATCTCTTTCTCTTATTAATTATCAAATTGTTAAATTCTTTTCTTCGGCAATACTAGCAGGCGCAGTGTGCCCTACTTGCCTGAAAATTGTACCTTCACGGATGTCCATCATGTTTTTGATAACCATATAACAAATAATTCTTGTTGAGTATTGCTACACTATTGAATTCCTTGCTTCCAGTCATCACTTGGCTTGACTATATTTGTAGGTTCCGCCTATTTTTCAAGGGAGAAATGGGAGAACGAAGATGAAGACATATCCAAGCAAACCACAAAACGACCCTTTGAGAGAGGATGTGACCACGTATTCCATCTAACCCATCCTCGTCTCTACCCACAAAAGTTTTAAGTTTTATTGAAAATCTAGAAGATCACACGTGGTAGCGCAATATAATTTGACATTTCAATGTTACATTAATTGTCTAGTAATCAGTCATAAACAGTTTACTGAACAATTTTGTCAATAGACGTGGGAGAGTACACTTCTGTATACTTGATCAAACATCGTTTTATTGGCGTCCCCCCATGTCCACTCAAACTCATTTACTTCAGTAGAATTAAATAAAGATGTATACATAGTGTTAAAGATTCCATTGCGCTTCAGCGGTACATTGACCCCCTCCCCCCATCTATATCAAGAGATGGTATGTCGACTATTTTCACAGAAACCCATTCCGTGCGAGCTGGGGGAAAGAGTGTGTTCTAGTTTATGGTGATTTATCCCCTGCAGCCTCTAAATACTCTTACATGGATTTAAAACACCATCTGGTGAGCTACGTAAATTAGCCACCTATTTATTTGAATTGCCTCTCTACAGCGCCGCCAAAGCCTTTGTCATGGAGAGAACTGCTGGCGAGTATTTGCTTTCATAAATTATATGAATATGCCCAGATACCATTATTTTTTTGACATGTTTTGGAACTGCTGACAGTCCGCGTTATGTGCTATTATCTATCGTGATACACCAAATTTCAACAAGGGCTCTGACTATGAGACAGGTAAGAACAGAATGAACTTTTCTCGTGGTTATCATACCAGGTATCTACGCACGGTGGTCGTTCCAATTTGTGCTGGGATATTGTTTCGGTTACGTAGATAAGTACCTCGGGTGATGGCACTCATGTCGTACTGGCGAGTACAGGCCCAGGGCATATGTAAAACTCGACATCTTTGATCACGTTTGATTTCATGGTCACATCTCTACCTCTCTGTTTTTTTCTTTGTAACTCTTTGATCAATGTTGTCAGCTGACTGTTGAGAACAGTCAGCTTTGCTAATTTTCATATCCTGACCAGCTGTGGCTCAAGAACAATTAATGAATAAGTAAATAAATAAATATCTCTAAACTGGAAAATAACCAATGTATAGAAAATAATGTTCACAGTCAGACTGTAAGTAAAATGATCATAGTAAAATAGGGAACCTACAAAGACACAGCATCACCAAAACGTCCTGACCATGTGCCGAGATACTACCATAAGATATTCACCTCTTTAAAGCTTCGACACTAAAAAAGACATAATCCAACCACTCTGTTTTGTTCGTTTATCCTATTTTGTGATGCCCAAGCAATAGACAATGAGTTATCTGCTGCCTCGACGCCGTGCCGTTCGCAAAGGCAGGAATTATGCATATGATCTGCTTTAGTACTTTGGACTGCATAGAGCATCCAGTCCAGTCGTTTCTTGTCCTGTTTGCACACTGTCTCTATGTAGGTAACTGAGAATGAAGCCAATGCAGGACAACCGGGCGCTTCATTGTTTCGATAGGTACAACAACAAAACGTCGGCTTCCCGAAAGAGGTCCCTTGTCTAAGCCCTTTACGACGACCATTGTGGCACCGAAATATGCGACAGTCTTCTTGCGGAAGTGGAGAGGTTTCATGTCTTGCAGGGTTGATAACCGTATCCATGATAGAAATAGAAATCATGTTTCCTTCTTTGCATTCTCTCCAGTGCCTTGCGAATTTTTAGATGTAAAAGTCATGCGCCGTAAACGGACAGCCATTCTCCACGTTGCTTTATTGTTTGTGTCCACGCAGCTCGAACATGATATAGTGTACGACATGCATCGTCCGACATACACAATCCAAGACTGTGCTTAACAGCCATACAAGCACTCTCTTCTCACGCGTTTCTGCCCCTCGTACGCTTTGAGGAGCCCCGGTCAAAGTTTTCACCTCCCTGGTGTGCTCCATAGTTGTACATGAACCCAGGTCTCAGGAATGATCAGGGTGACGCTGTGCGTGGGACAGTTTCGTCCTGGGTTCTGGTCCGAGCTCTGGTTTGACCTCTCTTGTCGGAGGAGGAGGGACGTCTCAGGAAACAGAAGACGACTAAGGCACTGAGGCCGAGAACATGTGACCGATCATGCTTTCCCTTCCTCCCTTCTTATTCTGTGGTATTCTCTCCTGTTCTTCAAGAAACTGGGCATGTAGCACCACTTTTTCATCTACTTTTTGTGGCCTTGTTATTTGATCGACGGCCGTTGCTCACACGCGGTCAATTGAGCGGTGAAGGACAAGCTAGAAGCTTGGAACAAGGGAGGGGTGGGCGAGACGCGGCGCTGATTGGCGCCCGGCGTCATTAGCCTGGACGCAAAAAAGAAACGACAAGTGCGACCATGCCCAAGTGTCTGGCCAATGGTACGCACGCACTTAACTTTGAGATGCCTCGATGCCTAAGGCTGCATGGCATTGGGCGGAACGAAAGACGTCACACAGGAGGAAGACAATCCCGGAACTGCAGGACGACGCAAAAGAAACATGACCAAATGGGCGAGAACGAAGGTAGAAGTGGTGCGGATGTCCCGTCCTGCCGTTGATTCGTATTTTGTCTCCTAGAAGACAGACACTTTCAAGATAAAATTATCCAAGCAAGCGAGCTAAAATCGTCATAAAAATGACACTATGAAAGCTCCAGCTGGCAACACAGGTTGCATGCTACCGCGAGCCCTGCCCCGTCGGTTTTGCCCACTTGTTGCCCACTCGAGTCAAAAGGGGTTGGTGGCCGTTCCAGAACTCGATCCTTCGTTTCTTCAGCCTGTCCACTTTTGCTGTTGCTTGTCCCTGCCTCTTTTTCCATCATTGTGCGGTCGTTTTGTCCCTTTCATGTGGACTTTTGGCACTTTGCGCTTTTGCCGTCTGCTGCCAGCCACTCACGACCCTAGCATGGTCTGCGTGATGGAGCTTCATGCACGTCGTGCAGTAGGAGCATGGCCAGGTCCGGATGTAAAGACCAAAAAGTTTTCTGCACAAAATCATGGACACAACTGACAGAGCCGCCCATCTCGGCGCAGGTGCAGAGCTGTGGACAGGAGAAGCTTGCATGAAACGGTGAAGAGGGCCAGGGGGAATGGGACAAAAACGCTACCCCTCTTCGTTCACTCCCGTCTCGAGGGCGACGCACGTCGCGTCGACGTCGACGCATCACGGCGTCATGGAGGGGTACGATTGTGATGGTACGCGAGAGTGAATGGGGATGAAAATGAGCACGGGAAAACTCTCAGGTGTCAACCACCGGTTGTTGCCGTGCGCGGATAACGGGGCGCGAATCGCGGCTCTTGCCAGACAGCGGACCACTGTGATGTCTCTTGCCCGATTTGAACGAAGCTCTGTCCTTGCCCGTTCCTGCCTCGAGAATACCCCCTCAAAGGCTCGGCGACCAGTCCGTTTTCCTCTCGTCATCTGTCATCTCACGATCCTCAAGCTGTCTGCGGGCCTTTGTCTGTGGTGCCCCTGTTCGTTTTTTTTTTTTTTTTTTTTTTTTTTTTTTTTTTGGNGTGTGGATATTCTGTCCCCAGGCCAGCCTAGCGTTTTCTCGTCTGCTGCGCACTCGGCGCCATCTCGAACAATTGTGGGCTAGGCGCACCGTCTAAGTTTTTGGCCGCCTGCTTAGGCGGTAACACACGTAATTACAGTGTGAATACGGGAGCTACGAAAACGGCAGGTGACAATTCCAAGCAGCCAACCAACCTGCGAACCCAACGTAGTTGATAGAGATACGCAATAAATTTCATACGTCTGAAGATGGTGAGTGAGCAGCCAACAAGCAAAACGGAAAACATTAATATTCAAAATCCCACCGTGGCGGGAAATGATGCCCATCGAAGGCGGCATGTATTGGCCACTATGATTGGCGCAAAAGGCTCCCAAGTTAGCCAAAACGGACGCTTTTGGCGGCAGTCGATCACGGCGGGAATTGAAAACTGCGCTACGAGTTGCACATGTGCGACTTTTGCGGTGCTCCGTATTTTCCTGCTGCCCAGATGGTCGCCGTACGCGATGTGACTGGCTGTTGCCCAGATAACTATGTGGAACAGTGCAGAAGGGGCAGGCAAAGAGGCCCGCGCCGAGTCTACGAAGAAGGTAGGAAAGGACGAGAAGTTAAAAACAAGTAACGAGACAGAACACGAGCAGGAACTCGGTTCAAGGCAGGTGCAACCATCGTGTCTCTCGATGCGCCTGCTTCCGAGTCCACTCTCTAACTGGGGCTGCGTACCTTTCCCACCTGAACAGGCTTGAGCCGTACTTTGTGTGTGCAACCCAATTACATGCCCTCTGTTCAATATTTCGTGGAATCGCGGGCCACCTTTGCAGTAGCCCACTCGTTCGGGAGTTGCTTTTCGGGTTGTCTTTTTTCTTGATTTGTGCAGGCCATTTTGCATCGAGGGTTTTATTTTTGTTTTCTGTACTTTTCGTTTCCTGCCTCCTATCGGCCGGAATCTCAAAAAAAAAAAGAGAAAAAAAGGAAAAAAGAAAAAAAAAAAAAAAGAAAACGCAGTTTATCCTCGGTCATCGGCGTTTCCCTTTCTCTTCAATAGTTATCATTATTTCCCCAGTCCCTTTTCGTCCTCTCTACGCTCTTTGTTTCCTCCTCCTTGCATCGTGTCGTGTTCAGTTTCCGATATTCTGGTCTCACAGCGCCAGCCTCCTGCCGGTTTCCGTTGCGGGTGCCAGAGGGAAATTAGCAGCAATGATGGAATATCTGTCGCGGCCGCTAAAGCCGCACTTTGCCCCAAGCCCAAGCCCTCTCGCTCGGCTCTTCTCGCTTTGCCTAGTCTGCACCATGCTAGCACACTGGCACGGCTTACGGTGCGCCTGAGCCGCCAAGGCCCCCCGGTCAAACTAAAACCGCTCCTTGAGAAACAGCATCTCACCATTTCAACGAGAGCGCGAAGCTTGCGAGACAGAGCTAAAAGATAAGAGAATGCAGAGAGCATCTCAGTAAGGCAACAAAATGCTGAAAGGCAACACATGGAAAATCCATGTCTACCGTTGCGACGTGCGCCGTACGCCATATTCGACGGAGCGGATGGCGAACAAAGAAAAATACTTTTCCACTTGAGCAGCATCATCCGCTGTCGGCACTGGTCTGGCAGATCATTCGAAGCAAGAAACAGGCGATGGAAGGGCAAGAACCCGTCTGAAACCGCCAAAGAAGGCCCATTTATCATCCCTTAGACACAGCTGTCGCGTCTGTTCCATGCCGTATTCGTATGGATTAATCATTGCACTGTTCTAGACTCTAGATGCACAATTGCCACTGGCTACTGCAGTGTCGTACTGCTCACGTACGAAATACTTTGTTGCTCAATCTTCAATTCTCATTAACTGGCCATGGCTTTCCGTAAGAGTCAGGGATGCTGACCAGGCTCCAGCACTACATACAGTACATATCAGTGTATGCACACAGTGCGTTGCAGAACAGCGTGAGCATTACGCTCCCTGGCTCCGCCAGCCCGCCCACATACATAAACAAAATTTGCACAGTTTGCAACGGCACTTTCCGTACTGTGGAACTTATCTCGCTTTCTCACTCGCCCATTCACGGCCGCCGTTCCTTCCTCGCCCGTTTTTGCACTTTCGCTTGGAAACGCTGCCCAACCGGACATCTCATTTCACTGCGTGTGGGCTCCATTTTTGTCGGTCGCTCCTGCCCTCTTCCACCTTATGCAAGCATCCCCCCTTCTTTCCCTATCAAATCGCCCCTCTCACGCACCATCTCTCCTCCGAGCCAGCCAAGGACGTTCCTGCCACCACTTTGTTCGACGTTTCCTTGCTCCGTTCTTGCATTTTCCCCTGGCCGACGCTGTTTCGCCCTCCTCTCCTCGTCTCCTTGTTTGTTGCGATCTCTCTGCCTCCCCTTCGCATCCGACACGCAACGACCACGTCCGCATCGCCAGCACGCCATCTAGCGTCTCTCTCCGCCCTCTCCTCATTCTCATTCTCACGCCTCTCTCGACGCTTCCGACCAACGCCTTCCTCCCTCTCAAGGCAACTACCTACCGGAGGTGCCTGCAGCAGCCAGCAGCCCTCACGAAAACGCTTCACGGTCTGCACAACCTCCCCCCAACACGCAGCTTCATTTTTGACGCTGCGTGTTATCGACCGACCAACCTTCGCCCTGTTGTCACCTCCGCCTCGCTCCCCCCCTCACCTTCAGGCTACAAACCCCCCCCGTCACGATCGCGTGTAGCCTTTGCGGTTGGCCATGTCCAGCAAAGCGATCAGCGCTCAGGCGCTTGGGGGGGAAGCCGACACCATCGCCGTCGCGAACTCCCTCCAACCGCTTGATGCCAACGTCCTTGCCTCCTCGACTGCGGCTGCCGCTCCGGCCTCCACTGCGACGACGATGATGCCGACTACCACTCCTTCTCACGCCTCCGCCGGTAGTGAAAATGTCAAGCCCGACCCGCAAGCTCCCGCTCCGGCTTCCGACTCTTCTCTCCATCCTCCTCCTGCTCCCTCCACCGGTCCTGACGGCGCGACTACCGGCCTTCATTCGCCGCCCGACAGCAACAATGCGTCGAAACTCGACGGCAGCAGCTCAGACTCGGAACTCAGTGATCTTGACGATGATGCTCTGGCCGAGAACTTGAATGGCATCCAACCCGAGGACGTCGATGCTACCGTGACCTCCGTCACGACCCCGACAGCTGCTGCGGCTGATACTGTCTATGCCGCGTCCGCCGCTGCCTCCGAGACTGTCCCGACTGCCGCGACTGCCCCGGCTGCCCCGGGTCCGGGCTCTTCGACGACACCTGCGTCCGACGATAAACCCACCGCGACCGACGCGCCTGCCCCCGAGGAAGAGGACGATATCGGCGAGGTCGAACCCGACCACTACTCTGGAACCGTCCCCGTGTTTCGGCCGACCATGCACCAGTTCCGTGATTTCAAGAAATTTGTGCGCTCTCATCCCTCCCCACTGCTTTCTGGCTTATCTTCTCATACATGCTTGCCTTCCCTTATCTTGCCCTGCCCTTTCACATGCCCTACCACCCACTCCACTGGCCTCATATGTATCAGTGGCCTAGGGGCCCTGATACGTTTTGCCTTTACCCTTACTATCTCCCTTCTCTCTCCTATGACGTCGCCTATGATTGCTTTGGAATTCGATTGTGGATAAAGAGTCTAACCGTGCTGCGTCTTGCTTTGTGCTCCCCTCCTCCCTTTTGTATAGATGGGCAAAATCGATAAGTATGGCATGAAGTCAGGCATCGTCAAGATTATCCCGCCCCAAGAATGGAAGGATGCCCTCGAACCGCTCGACGACCTGGTCAAGCCCATCAAGGTCCGTGAACCGATCAAGCAGGATATCATGGGGTCCAACGGCACCTACCGTCAGGTCAATATCCTCCACCAAAGGACATACAACCTCCCCCAGTGGCGCCAGCTGTGCGACCAGAGCGAGCACCAGCCACCTGCCCGCCGTGGAGAACGCCGTGCCAACGCCGACAAGCCGAAACCTGCGCCTCGTGCTCGTCCAGCCGCTGCTGCGGCTCCCGCCGGAGCTGGTGCGTCGACAAAGAAGGGAGGCACCAAGAAGGGCCGTGGCGGACGCAGGGGTGGCGGTGGCGGTGGCCGTACGCAGCGCCATACTGCCGACGACGACAATGCCTCCACGGTATCTGAGCCGCGGCCTATGACGCCTGAGTCGCAGCGTGGTGATGACGAGAAGATGGTCTTGGACGACGACAAAACCTGTGTGGAGTCGCCCCAGGATGCTACCGGCAAGCACCAACACGACGACCGCGAGGATGCCGACAGCGCTGTTATGTCCTCTGTTGAAGTAGAGTATCCGATTAAGCAGGAAGAAGATGACGATATGACCGACATCCCCGCGGCCCCACGCCGGATGGGGTTTGTGCGTCAAGAAGCGACCAAGAAAACCCAGTCGACGTCGGCTCGCCGCAAATATAGCAAGCGCGAAGGTTCTGCGAAAATTGACGAAGCCGCCTTCAAGGACTGGGACTACCGCATGGACGTGTCTGACTACACCCCCGAGCGCTGCGAGGAACTGGAACGGAGCTACTGGAAGACGCTGACGTATGCGCCGCCACTGTACGGAGCCGATCTCCCAGGTACCCTCTTCAGTGAAAATACCGAACTCTGGAACCTCAACAAGCTGCCCAATCTGCTGGATGTTTTGGGTACCAAAGTCCCCGGTGTCAATACTGCGTACCTCTACCTGGGCATGTGGAAGGCCACGTTCGCTTGGCACCTGGAAGACGTCGACTTGTACAGCATCAACTACCTGCACTTTGGCGCCCCCAAGCAGTGGTATAGCATCTCTCAAGGCGACGCCCGTCGTTTTGAGGCTGCCATGAAGAACATCTGGCCTGCCGATGCCAAGGCCTGCGACCAATTCCTGCGTCACAAGGCCTTTTTGATCTCACCATCGCACCTCCAGCAGCACTACAACATACGGGTCAACAAGTGTGTGTCCTACCCGGGCGAGTTTGTCGTCACCTACCCCTACGGGTACCATTCTGGATACAACCTTGGATACAACTGCGCCGAGGCTGTCAATTTCGCCCTGGATTCTTGGCTCCCCATGGGCAAGATTGCCAAGAAGTGCGAGTGTGCCCAAGCACAGGACAGCGTGTGGGTCGATGTCTACGAAATCGAGCGCAAGCTGCGCGGCATCTCCACTGACGACGAGGATGACCTTTCCGACGAGGACGATGAAGAGTACGACTCGGAAGAGGAAGGCGATGGCGACGATGCCAATTCCGTCGCTGGTTTGCCGACCCCACCCTCTGGTGGCCGTGGCCGGCGTGTGAAGTTCCCAGGTTCCCAAAAGCAGAAGCGCATCGTGCGTCCTTCCGCCAAACGCCGCAGAGCGCTGGGCGATGCCGACATTGACGATGCCGACGACGATGAGGGCAACCGAAGGCTAAAGAAGATGCGGACCCGGCTTTGGTCCGGCGACAGTTCCCCTTGCTGCCTGTGCCCCAATGCCTTCCCTGACTCCGAGCTATTGCCTACCGACGACGGTCGTGACGCCCATCGTCTTTGTGCTAGCTATCTCCCCGAAATCCGCATCGAGACGATTGACGGCAAAGACGTTGTCAAGGGCGTTACGGATATCCAGATGCCTCGCATGGAGCTGCGCTGTCTGTACTGTCGCCTTCGCAAGGGTGTCTGCCTCAAATGCTCCCACGCCAAGTGTACGCGGTCGTACCATCCAACCTGTGCCGCGGCCGCTGGTGTATTTATCAACGAAGTTGACGCTTCTACGTCCGGCGACAGCGACACGGAGCATTCACATTCGCACCACTCGTATGAGTTTACTTGCCGGTTTCAGCGCACCAAGCGTAATCGGAAGTTGGACGCGCTGGCCCTCGAAAAGGTTGAGCACATTCGCAATGCAGCTGCCGCTCTTCAACCGGGCTCCATCTGCCAAATGCAGCTCTACCGCAGCGACATTTTTGCCGGCGTTGTTGTCGAAAATCGACCAGACGAGGAGTCACTGCTTCTTCGTATTGTTCCAAGCGGGTATGTTCATCTTTGGCATTTGATTTTTTTTTTTCATCTGACACACGCATTCTTTTTATTGTTTATGATTGTAACTGACCATGTCCCCTCCCTGTGCAGTGAGGAAGTCGAGGTGAGCTGGAAATGGCTTCTGGTGCCTGATGCGGTCGATTATCGTAGACTGCTCCAGTCGGCCACACACCGCGACGCCACGTCACGTAAGGAATCCGAGCGAAGTGCGTCGCTACCTATCATGGGAGACTTGTTTGTCGAAGGGTACATGTGGAAACAGTTCCAAGATTGTGAAGGAACGGCGTTTGTGCCCGCCCCCGAGCAAGTGAAGGTCGACCTCGACAAGCCCAACCAGCTGTGGCACTACCTTGGCAAGCCGTCCACCGAATCCAAGGACCAGTACACTGGTGACCCTGCGAATCCCGTGAACGACCGCAAAAGTCACTTCCTCGACTCCTTGCCACCAGTTTACAACTCAGTCATCCCTACTCCCGCCGTACCGCAGGCTCCCTTTGTTTTCACGGTGCCGGCTGCGCCTTCATCGATACCGAACACCCACATTCAACCAGCACCGGGCCAAACTGCTGGCCAGTCTGGCATTCAACCCTCGGTAGGAGAACCTCGTCGGTCATACAGTGTCATTAAGCCGCCCTACGTCCCGCACACCTCACCGGTCGTCTTGGCATCTCCGGCGCCTCCATCTGCATCCCCTTCTTCTGCCGCGGCGACTGCCATCTCTACTTGTTCCGCCTCCTCCACTACACCGGCAACCGTGGCAGCAGCACCTGCTTCTATATCTGCTCCTACTACAGTAACACCTGTTCCTGCGACACCCTCGTCTGCGGCTCCCATAGCTGTAGCTTCAGCTTCCGTCCCTCCCAAACTCGCGTCCACGTCGGCACCCGCTCCCACTGCCATTTCCGCCCCTACCTCGGCCTCGGTGTCGCCCCTTACTCCCCTTGACGGAGGTGCGAATAAGATCCGCAAAACCTCTGACGGCTTTGTTCATCCTCAACAGCCAGCGTCTAGAACACACCAGCCCGGCCACCGGAACCGTCATCGCTCCGCCTCGGCGAGCCAGAAAGTGCCGTTTGGACCCTTCTTCTCTATGCCTAAGCTGGGTGGCGCTAGCAGCAAGTTTCCTCAGATTCATCATCCGAACTTGTCTCATGGATATGCAACTGTTTCCACAGGCAAACCACAGACGGCCGGTGGTGCAATGTCCCCCCCTTCTGGTAGCACGGCCACCGGAGGCGAGAAGAGTACTGATTCCAGCAACAGCAGCAGTCGGCGGAACAGTGTCATTCACGGCCCAAACAGGGTTAGGAAGAGTAGTTCAGGTGCAGCCTCTCTTGCGGCAGCTGCTGCAAAGCTTCACAAGCGCAGTGCCAGTAGCATGAGTAGTGTCAGCAGCTTTGGCCTTGGTTTGGGTGGGGGGCTGCGAGGATTGAGCCGCCCGTCACCACATACGAATTATGTCGGCCCGCCGCCAGTGCCCTCGTCGACGGCTTCATCCCCGCTCTTGTCGGCACACAACCTGAGCTACAACACCCGCCCCGGCTCCGTATCCTCCTACGCCTCGTATGAGTCGATAATGGGCCCCGGAATGTCACCTCACTCGCCCAACGGCATGGATGCGAGCCCATTTATTGGTAGTCCCGGTCCACAGATAGGCTCTTTCGATTTCCCCACTCCCTCGGGCTCTACAAACGGCTACCAGCACCCCGGCCTGCGGCCCCAGTTTGGCGCCGCGTGGCAGCAGAGCTTCCACGCGCCTCTGGGCTCGTTTGCACAAGACATGGATATCAACTTCTCGCCGCCATCGCCCATGTCTACTTCCCTGGGTCTACCAGCAGGCGGTCTCGGCGCCCCAGCCAACATTGTCTCTAACCATCAATCGTCTTACTCCTTTGGTGGTCCAGGCAACCTCGGCCCCGACTCGATGCTCCTCGGCGGCAGCGGCGGCGATTTTGGTGGCTTTGGTACGATAAGTCCTCCTTTGGTGCCGGAATCGCCCATGGCTATGATGAGCCCGGCACTGGAGGATGTCACACCCCCAGATGCGGGCACCTCCCAGTCACCGGCCGAGCAGCTGAAGCAACAGCTACGGAGCATCTCGGATTCGTCCCTACCGTCGTCTTACCGGCTGCGTTGCCTTCACCAACCCCGACGCCGCCACCAAAGCCGCAGTAGCTTGAATCGTATCTTTACGAGTCAGCTGTTGGACCTGAGTTCGAACCCGACATGACCGGCCGCATTTGCAACATTGAGCTCAATCAGTTCTAGGGGACCTACAATCGGCTTCATCCGAAAAGTCGTCCGAACGATTTAAGTGACGCGCCCTGGGAACAATTTACAAATATCGCTTCAAGCATCCCTCGATTTCAGATCTCAACACCGCTTTTCTGGCGACAGCATGTTCTCCGATTTTTGGCACGCATTGGATGAGTCTAAGCTGCTGTGGCAGATGTTGTACTTTTCTATTTGTTGCGTGGAGCAGCATTGGAGAGAGGGAGCCAAGAAAACCTCACATAACTACGCGCTATTTCTTGGAACACACTCGATAGCTGACGACACTTGATTTGCGTCAATATTTACTTCTTCGCCCCGGTGGCTACGATTTTATGCCGACGCCGTATATGAGACAAGCACGAAAGAAAACGTGACTGGTGTTGAACTGTTTGTTGGCGCAATGATTTGGAGCCCATTGTCTTGGTGTCACTTGGCTTTTGCCTCCTTTTTGGAATGCCACGGCGTTATCGATTATTTTTGTTTCGTCATTTCGCTATTATGCATTCATTTATCTCGCCCTACTCCAAGCGGCAATTGTGGTGCATCGTTTTGTCCCATTTCATTCTCACAATGCTTTGGAGTGCGCACTGCACCATTGGTACCGATTAAAGAGCAGTCTGTTTTGTTCATTTCTACGCACATCGAGCAAGAAGGCTCTCACCATAACGACTCGACAAAACGACAAGGTGGAAAACCCCGAAACAAGAATACGAATGACTTGGGACTGCGCCTCAAAACTTTATCGACATGGCAGAGGCCACTGAGAACCGCGCAACATGCCCGGCCTTCTTATATTTTCGTTTTTCACTTTTTCTGTTCGGCATCGCTTTTATGCATTCGTTTTTCATCATGCCCCAACCAACAACCACACAGCCGCTTCCTTCAACATAAGGCGGTACTAGATAGATGTTAGGATAGATAAAAATAAGGAACGACCAGCCACGTTGAAAGAGGAGGACATATATCAGCTCTCTCAAGACATGAGCGAGGCTGCGGGACTGGCCCGGAAGAAAGAAACAGGGAAAAGGCGGGAATCAACCCTCAGGGGGAAACACAGGCCCCGATCACGCTGGTTGAACGGGAAACAAACTAGGCTTTAAAAGGCAGTTTACAAAGGTACCAGAAAATAAAAAAACCAAAGCAAATAAAACAAAACAATTCTAAGCAATTTATTGTCGGGAGAAAGTGTGTAGATGAGTGATTATGGAGGCTAATAAGGAACGAGTCGAACTGTGCCATGAAATACTTTACATGTAGTCAATTGGGTTGATACTTGACGTTATTATCTCATATGCCCAGGTCCTCTCTTGTTTTGTAAGATGAAGCCTTTTGTAAGACGAAGCCGTCGCAAAAATAATAACATTAAACACATAAGAAATCCACTGTATCAATAGAGACCTGTTACCGTGATTTCCAATTTTCAAAAGATTTTTCCTAACGCAAGTCTCAGCCTCATTATCATCATTTCGTCGTCGTCGACAGGCCCAGCAGCCCGCTGGCGTGCACGACCGCTCTAGGAAGTGTAGCCGTGAGCCACTAGCCAGTTCTTCAGCTCCTCCGAGTCGCGTGTGCGGTAGGCTGCACGGCCGCGAATTGTGTCCTTGACCGTCTCCAGGGTGCGATCAAATGCTTTGGTGTTCTTGTCGGCAAAGAACGTGTCAATCTCCTGCAGCGAGGATGTATCAGAGAACTGCGACAGCGCCACCTTGACAAAGCGGTCCAGCAGGATTGGATTGCCTGCCAGCTTGCGCTCCACGGTTCCGGCCCACTCCTTCTGAATGTACTTCCACAGCAAGGGGCGAGCATGAGTGCGGGCGGCCATGCCGTTGGCCAGGATGTGTACATCAGCGCCGACGACCGTATCGGCACCGTCGCCAAACAGGAATGGCAAAAGCTTGTCCTGGACCACCTTTTCGTTGTCCGAAGCGCCTAGGGCCAGCAAAGCCACCTCCTTGCCGTCGGGTGCAACGGTTGTCTTCCACTCCTTGAGAAGGAGCGGGACGGCCTTTTCCGCGCTGTCAATTATGGCAGCCAGGAAGACAGGTGTGCGAAGGTCACCCTGAAGGGGGTTCTTCACGGGGTCGGCAATGTATGCTTGGAAGAGCTCAATAGCCTTCTTGTTGAGCCTGTAGTTGTGTTAGCTGGCTTGTCGTATTGTAATTGGCGTGCCTTAAACGACCCTCCCTCCTCTTCCAAAAAAAAAAAAAAAAAAAAAAAAAAAAAAAACTTACGACGGATGTTCGCTGCGAACGGCGGAGGTGAGGAGGCGCTTGCGAAGCTGTGCCTTTGTGAACTCTTCGTTCTCGGGGAAGTTGAGGCTGAACTCAGCCAGCGGCTTCTCAATGAGCTTAAGAGTAAATGCTTTCAAGCCCTTGTTGATCGTCTCATCGTCACCAAAAACGCTGCTTATGACACCAATGGCATCAAGTGCTTGGGACAGAACACGGACGTGCGACTCGTTGCCAAAACCCTCGAGGAACGAAAGCAGCGCGGGGGTTTTCGCGTAGCCAGCAAACGCAAGTTCGGCAGCAGAGCCGGCAATCAGAATCTTGTCAGACGCACTAAGTCGATCAAGTTGTGAGCCAAGCTTGGCCAGGCGCTCAGGAGGATAGTTGACACGGTAGAACCCGGTCGAGTCTGTGTTCAGCTTGTAGAAGTCTTTGCTGACATTGGCAATGACATCCTCCTTCTTTGTCAGGGCCAGAGACTCGACAGAGCCCTCAGCCGAGCCAACACGGCCAGTCAGACCCAGTGGAATCCACCATGTGGTTCCGTCATCTTCTGGCATCACGTCGCCCGTGGACAAGAAGCGGGACTGCTTGATGACCAGTTGACCGTCCGCTCCCTCGGTGACGGCGACAACTGGGAAGCCAATCTTCTCAATCCAAGAGCTCATAAGCTTGTTAACATCCTCTCCAGACGCTTCGCTTAGGGCATCCCAAAGCGCGGTGGTCTTGGCGTTGCCGTACTTGTGTTTCTTGAGGTAAGCGGACACGCCCTGCAAAAAAACATCGGTGCCCAGGTGGTTTGCCAACATGCGAATCACGGAGCAGCCCTTGAGGTAGCTAATGGCATCAAAGACCTGGTTGACGTCGAGCGCGTCACGTACGGGCACCTGGATTGGGTGCGAGGCGCGCAGCGAGTCGAGCTTGAGGGCCCGCTCCATGCCCTCGTTGACGAACTGGGCCCAGACGTCCCAGTCCGGATGCAGGGCCTCAGTGGCCAGCCAACCGGCCCAGGTGGCAAACCCTTCATTGAGCCACAGCTCGTCCCACCAGTCCATGGTCACAAGGTTACCAAACCACTGGTGGGCCAATTCGTGTGCCACGACATAAGCGATGCGGTTGCGGAAGCGGCCTTCGGAGAGCTGCTCATCAAAGAGGATGGCAGTCGTACGGTACGTCACCAGACCCCAGTTCTCCATGGCACCGTGTGTGAACTCGTGAGCTGCCAAAATGTCAGACTTGGGCAGCGGGTAGTCGATGCCGAAGCGCTCGCTGAAGAAGTCAATGTACTTGGGCGCGTGCTCCAGCGCCCAGCGGCCCTGCTCCTTGAGGCCGCGGGTGGTGTATACGCGCACAGGGATTTGTTTGCCGTCATAGCGGCGGTCCGTGAGCGCCTCAATGTATTCGAAGTCGCCGACAGCCCAGGCGAGCAGGTAGGTGCTCATGATCGGGGTGCGCTCGAACCGGACAATTTTCTTGCCAGCTGGGGTGGAAGCAGTAGCGGCAGACGTGCCCTCATCCTTGATGGGCATGTTGCTGAGTGCCACGAGATCGTCAGGGATCTCAATGGCAAAGTCAAAGGTGGCTTTGAGGTTGGGCTCGTCGAAGCACGGGAAGGCACGGCGAGCGTCGCACGACTCAAACTGCGTGCTGAGCATGTAGTGGAAGTCATTGTCGCGGGGCGTCGAGGCAGCAGCTTGCGGGGCATCGGCGGGCGGCGTGTACTGAGAGCGGTAGAACCCAGCCAGGTCGTGATTCAGTTTTCCAGTGAAGGCAATGTAGAGGCTGGCCTTGGCCGATGGCGGGAAGGCCTCGGCACCGGGCTGCACAAATGTGAGGGTGGCCCGCTGGGACTTGGCATTATAGGCAATCCCGACGGCCTTTTCAGAGCGCGTGCCCTTGGTTGCCTGGGCCTCAAGGGTGGCCGATGCGATGTCGAGCTCAAGGGTGTTGAGAACCACCTCGGAGGTCAGCTCGGTCAAAGCACCATCGATGGTGACGGTGCCCTTGAATGTCCATTCAGCAAAGTCAAGGTCGGTGATCGTCAGGTCATAGTGGCTAGGCTTGAAGTTGCCAGGTAGGATGTCGCGATCGGAAGCCATGTTGGTATGGGATGCCGAGGCGAACGACGAACAGCGGCGAATTGACGAGAAAGCAAGGAAAGAAACGTAAGAAGTGAGCTTGCTTGAAGACGAAGAACGCCGCCTTGCCGACGAAGTGAAGAGCTTAGTGAGATGGCGGTTCGGCTGGGCAGAAGACGCTGCTGTCTGAGGCGTGGGGGAGGAGGGCGAGTTTGATGCCGTGGGAAAAAAACAAGTAGGAGAGGAATGTGAGAAAAGACGATGGAAAGGAGACAAAGAAGCAGAGCTGGAGCTAAAATCAGAAGAAGAAATCTTAACAGGAAGGCAAGCCTGAGCAGGAGGTGGTGTGGTACGCGGCCGCTTTCTGTTTCTGTTGAAAACGGAAGTGACGAAAGACTCGGTCGAGCTTGCTGAGTAGCTCGTTGTTGAGTAGCTCCTGCCGCAAGCAATTGCTGCTGCTGCTTGAAGAAGGCGCGGCCCACTATTGGTTAGTCGCGGCTGCCGTGGCGATTGACTGTGGAACGGTTTCAGGCTCATTCTCAGGCTGTTGTCGCTAAGCTCAAGCAGCTGTGGGGAGCTTGCGAAGCCCAATGCTTTGACTCCGCTCTGAGCCGTTCCTGATCCGAGAGTGAGGGTTTCCCGGCCACAGTCGGTCGTGAACCCACGAGCCAAGTAGGCAAATCTCTCTGCCGCAGGTGAAGTGATGTGGCTATCGAGCAGTTGGTGGAGTTTGGGGTGACTGTGATGGTTGCAGTATGGGGCTAGTTGATGTGACCCGAACAAGACTCTGTTGGAGGCAGGAACGGCTGGCCGCGTGCCACCGAATACCCTATGGCTGTTGTTTCTGACCGTCGTCCATGGCTCTTTCCCTAGTTGATGGTGGTGGTGATTGTGCACTTGTTTGCGCCTTCCTCTTATTCCCCTCTCCAGTCCGCGCCGAAACGGTGCTGTTGCTCTCGCCAGCAAGCGGCACTCTACGGCCATGGCAGGCTCCTTTTGTCGCTTGGCTGCGGGTCTTGAATTAGTCTCTTACCCTCCTTCTTTCTTTGCCCTTCTCTCCGGCGATGCTTTGAGGCGCGGTGTCCGAATGTGGTAGCTGCCGTGGATTGGTGGCACCAACGTCGGAAGTTTTCAGTGGCTCCTTCCTTTTCTGGGGAAGCAAAATGCAGCTGCGAATGGAAAACGGCGCGGGAAACGAAATGTTCCAAAGGAACAGCAAGAAAGAAAAAACGTGTCCATGAGAGTCCATGGAGCACACGGAGCGCATTAAGAATCTCACTGACCAAATCGAGTAAGGGCTGTGGAGCAATTGCCGTCCATCTCCTTCTGAGAAAGGCAGTTGCTGACCACTAGGGTGTTTTTCTACTGGGTAAGGGCGGCCCTATTGCGGTTCCTCTTGTCATGTAACATACGACATACTCGGTACTTTTCTTGCGACCTTATTGCTTGGATCTGCACTAACAATGTCGATGAACCAGCGGTGTCGAAGTACGGATTACCAAACCTTTCCAGAATGTGAAGATCAGTAGTAAGTATCGACGTGCTGCGCTACCCATTTTATGTCGACTGTCCCACCTCGTCGGCCCAGCGCAGCATGGCATCCGCCATGACGCCGCCCTCAATGCCTGTGGCCAGATCGACGACACCCTGAACGTGTACCTCGTGGGGGCATACGACAACCTGGACAGCCGGCTCGCCCGCCGTGGGCGCGTCCCCAGCACCCATCATCTCGGCCGTGTGGACAATGTCGTCTCGGTAAATCTCGTCGCCGCCCGCCGTCAGCAGCACGCGGTCTGCGCGCAGACCCTGCCAGAACGCCCGGTCGCCTTCGTCGGGTGCTGCCCAGACTTCGCCCGACACGGGTTTCCACGCCTCGGCAGTGCGCACCATGCTGGCTCTGCTCAGCATATCTTTGCCCTCGTTCTCGATGTGGCTGGGCCGTGTGGGCTCGTTGCGTGTGCGCGGCGACACGACCAGTGCACCACGGAGTCGCTGGGACGTGTCGCCTGACTGTCCAGGTGGCTGTCCAGGCAATGCGCGGATGCGAGGGTGCGGCTGTTGCATGTGAGCGAGAAGAGCGAGCAGCAGGTTGCCGCCGGCAGACTCACCCGCAATGGCAATGTCGTGGAAGGCAATGCCGTCGACGGTCACGAGGTGCCGCAGTGCTGCGGCGGCCTGGGCAAGCTGGGCTGGGTAGGCCCTGGCCGGGGCCAGGCTGTACTCGAGGACGGCGAGCTGGCTGACGCCAGCGCGAACGGCAAGAGTATGGCCGGCCGCCGGGTTCGGGAGGGGTGTAATGTAAGCGCCGCCATGGAAGTAGAGGAGGGTGGAGGGGTCGCCGCCGTTGCGGACCGCATCGTCTTCGACAGTGACGATGTGGAGGGTGGCGGGGCCGTGGCCATCGGTGTCGGAGTCGGTCAGCAGCACGGACCGCAGTTGCAGCTGCTTGGCCTTGGCGTAGGCACGAACGGCGTCACCGGTGGTGCGGCGCTGTAGATATTGTATCTCGCGCAGGCTCGGAATGGTCATGAGCGAGCCGAGGGAGGTGAAAATGTTGCGCTTAAGCGCGGTGCCATCGAGGCGGCCATTCGACCAGGACGTCAAAGTATGGCGCAGGTACTGGTAGAAGAATGTGCCCACAGCCACAGGGAGTGATACTCCGTAGAGGTGCAGCAGCTCGCCCCTCGAGAGCGTTGGTGGTGTATGGCTGGCCATGTGTCATATGTGAGAGTCAGCGTCGGAAGACGAATTGAAAACGAGTTGGAACCCCGTTGCTGACGGACGTAATCGGCCCTGAAGACAAAAAGGGTTGTTGCGACAATAAGAATCACAAGGTCTTGTCAACACTGCTATTGGTAGCTGTAGCTAGTGGATTAAGGTGGAGACGCTCATGCCTCCACGACATACGTTGTGCACCGCACGGGACTAGGCAGCTATTTTATAGCCATTGCTTTACCCCGGCCGGTGACTTTCCGCCCGAGGCTCTTTTTCGGAGAATAAACAGACGTTGCTGCGGAAAAACCATCCATTGCTTATTGATGCAGATCAACTTGAAACTATGACATCTCGAACACAATACAAGGGAATAAAAATCGCAGAAAGTAAAAAAAAAAAAAAAAGAAAAAAAAAAAAAAAAAAAAAAAAGAAAAGAAAAGGACAAAAGAAAAGAACAAAAGGCTAATCAGGGCACGAGAACATGACCCAAATGAGCTTAAACCAGCTCCGCCTGTTACGAACCAGGCTTTCATCTAATTCATCTATTTGGATGCCTTCTTGGCGGCTGCCTTTTCAAAGCGCTGGTACCGCTCCTCGCGCCACTTGGGTCCCCAGCGGCGCACAATCAGAACAACGGGACTAACGGCCAGCACGAGCAGGCCCATGAACAGGTAGGTGTAGCCGTAGCCCCAGGCGTCGATTATGTATTGCACGATGGCAGTGCCGATGGCGCTGAGAGCAGCACGCGTCAGGTTGAACGTCGACGAGACACGGCCAGGGTTCATTGGGTAGAGGTCGACGAGCAGCGTCGTCAGAATCGAGATGGGCCCGCTAAGGCCAGCGCCACTGAAGAAGAGGACGATGAGTGGGCCGGCAAGGCTGACGCCTTCGGCGGCGACAACCCAGCCCCAGGCAATGATCATGGCGACGGCCAACAGGGTCCAGGGCCACATGAGGTCGAGGCGGGCGCGCTCAATGGGGAAGCGGCGCATGTCGTCGCCCCGTTTGCGGTCGGGCGAGACGCCGATGCTGCGCGCGACGCGGGCGTAGTTCCAGTTGAGCAGGCGGCCAACGGCGACGGCGCCGACGACGGACCCGACGGCAAAGGGAATGTAGCAGAGGCCGACCTGCAGATCGTTGAAGTTGTAGTGGCGACGGATGACGTCTTGGAGAGGCACAAGCATGGCGTAGTTGGCCATGACGAAGAGTGACATGAAGAACATGAGCAGGCCGACATCTTTTTCAAACATGATGCGCACGGCAGCAACGATGTTGGGCACGGGGATGCGAGAGCCGCCCGACGAGCGGCGCAGCTTGGCAAGAGCGGCCTCCTGCTCGCGGCGGTGCGCGTCGGCGGCTTCGGGGTCTTCCTGCTGCAGGCGACGCAGGTGGCGCACCGTCGTGAGGGACATGTTGATGGCCGGCGGGCGCACAGAGCCATCGCCGACGACCTTGCGTGCGGACTCGGGCACAAAGGGCAGGTAAATAACTATGAAGACGCCAGCGCTGATCGTCAGGAACCAGAATGTCGACCGCCAGCCCAAGAACTGTGTCAAGATTCCGCCCAGGACGGGAGCCAGCGCGGGGGCGAACATGACGCTGGCCTGCACGGCAGTAATGTAGCCGCCCCGTTCGGCGCTGGTCGTGCAGTCGGCCATTACGGCGCTGCCAATGGCAACCGTGGCACTGCTTCCTGTGCTTTGCAGCGCCCGCAGAATGAGGAGGGCTGCGTAGTTGTTCTGCAGGGCGAGGCCGATGTTGGCGCCGATGTAAATAGCAAAGGTCAGCATGTAGACAGGGCGGCGGCCGAGTTGGTCGCTGAGGTCGCCAAACACGAGCGGCGCGACGGCCTGCATGACTTGATAGAGAGTGACGCTCAAGTTGATGTCGGCAATCGAGCGGTGGTACGCCTCGGCGATGGGCGTGATCGCCGGCAGGTAAACAAATGATGAGAACGGCGAGAAGAAGGTGGCGAAGACGGTCATCAGGACTAGCAGTATCTTGGTGCCTGACGAGAAGGTCGAGTAGGCCGTGACGGGTACCTCTGGGTGCGTTGATGCCTCTCCATTGGGTGCATCTGCTGGTTCTGGTGCAGCCTCAGACCCGGGATCACCACCACCTTCGATGGCCTTGTCGGTGGATTCATCGAGGATGCCAACGCCAGATTGTCTGCGAGCCGGCTCGGGCGAAGATTCGGCAATCTTTTCCAGGTCTGCCTGTTCGTTGATGGCCATGGTCTGCTCGTTGGGTGATATTGGCCGAGGATATAAGAGAGGGTCTGGGAAGGGAAGGGTCTCCTGGTCATCTGCTTCAAGTCGGCAGACGACGCGACGACGGGTGGCCGCTTGGCCTTATATTGGTCTCTGGCACCATGAATCCATTGACGAGTACTACGATCTGAAAGCCGCTGCTTGGCCGAGACGGGCAAAAGTCACAGGAATGGTGAAGGCTCTGAGAGGAGGCCAACATACGTCAAAACACTTGGTTTGGTTGTGTTGTGTGTGGGTTCGCGCCGTGGTTGTCGTTGGATGCCGGACTTAAACGGCGTTAAATTCACGGGTTTACATGCAAGTTTCGTCGAAGGTCCGCCGGGTGGTAACTGAAGACGCTGCAACGCTGTGGCCGGCTTGGAAAGCCCCTGTAAATTACTGGGGCGCCCTAAAATCCCAAACAGGAAGCGACGTCAACACTACCAAGGGCAAAGCTTGGGCCAAAACTCAGTATCAGCTTCTGACTATCGGCGCCGAAGCGGCCACAGCGGCCACGATGGACCCACAAGGACGGTCAGAGCCAAATTGGCAGCAGCCTTTGTCGAAGAATGCTGTCGCTGAGTCATGGAGACGCCGTGAGGTCCCGAAAGTCATTTCCAGTCCCGACTCGACAAGTTTTAAATGAGTTCATATTGCACGTGACATATCACATGCACTGGAATTTTTATTTGCTTCCCCACTATGACCCCTCGGGACTCAGGCGACATTCCGCGTGTTTGCGCCGCTACAGCGGAGAGCGGGGCGGGGAAAAGCACGGGGAAACCTCCAAGCTCCTCTGGCACCTTCCCCAATAACCACTGACAGGCGCCAATTTGGTGACACCCCAACGCGCCCAACGTGGATGTCCAGACACATCCTGACGATCCAAGGTCAGACGGCGTATGAGGCTCTCAGATGGCCGGCCCACGGCCCACCCAATAATGCCGTCAGGCGGATTGACTGCCCTAGTTTCCGCTGCGGAGATCGAGGGGCGATGCCGGTGACTCTTGTCGGAGCTGCAGCGGAGCCAGCTTGAGAAGTCGCGCCGGTCGCGGGGTGCGTCGTACCTTCCTTCCTAGGGTATAAGAGGGGAGCCTCTCTGCTCAGGGGGTAGCTCTAGTTCCCTTTTATTTCTGTCTCCTCCTCGAACGTCTTTTCAACGTCCAACTGAAAACCCAATTGACAACGACAAGCTGTTCTCCGCCAGCGCACTCGCCCTTCAGCACACACACACACACAACACACACACACACACACACACACAACACACACACACACACACACACACACACACACATACACACAGACATACATACACACAATGGCCACCAAACCTGAAGGCCTCCCCGAGATGGAGTACCGGTTCCTCGGCCGGTCTGGGCTCAAGGTGTCGGCGCTGTCGCTCGGCGGCTGGCTGACATACGGCGGCCACATTGACGAGGAGGGCACGCTGGCGTGCATGAAGGCAGCGTACGACGCCGGCGTCAACTTCTTCGACTGCGCCGAGCAGTACTCGGAGGGCGACAGCGAGCGCGCCATGGGCAACGCCATCCGCAAGTACGGCTGGAAGCGCAACGACCTCGTCATCTCGACCAAGATCTACTGGGGCGAGGTCTTTGGCGACAACAAGGCCAACAACGTCGGCCTGTCCCGCAAGCACATTATCGAGGGCCTGGACCAGTCGCTCGAGCGGCTGCAGCTGGACTACGTCGATCTCGTCTACGCCCACCGCCCGGACCGCCAGACGCCCATTGAGGAGACGGTGCGCGCCTTCAACCACGTCATCAACCAGGGCAAGGCCTTTTACTGGGGCACCTCGGACTGGAACGCCGACGAGATTGCCCAGGCGTGGCGCTACGCCGACAAGCTGGGCCTCATTGGCCCCGTCATGGAGCAGCCCGAGTACAACATGCTGAACCGTGAAAAGGTCGAGCGCGAGTTCGCGCACTTGTACCGCGACGTCGGCCTGGGTCTGACCACCTTCTCGCCACTGCGTCTGGGCATCCTGTCGGGCAAGTACCGTGACGGCATCCCCGAGGGCTCGCGTCTGGCGCAGACGCAGCTTGAGTTCGTGTCGGGTCTGTGGAAGCGCGTCGGCAAAGAGCAATTTGAAGGCATGGCCGCGCAGGTGCGGCAGCTGGAGCCGATTGCCGAGTCGCTGGGCGTGTCGCAGAGCGTGCTTGCACTGGCGTGGGTGCTGAGCAACAAGAACGTCAGCTCGGCCATCATGGGCGCCAGCAAGCCGGAGCAGGTGTTTGAGAATATCCAGGCCGTAGCCACTTACAAGAAACTGACACCCGAGATCCTGGCGCAGATCGACACCATTCTCAACAACAAGCCGCCGGCCGTTGTAGAGCGCTTCTAAGACATGATGTACGATGGAAATGAATTAAATAAAAAATAGGCTGCAGTGACGGTATGATCTATATTACTGGATACGAAATAAGACAAAAACTAAATGGAACATGTCAGGTCATACTGCATGCAACCCCGATGAGGATATCCCGGTTGTTGACTGCGCGTCTGATGACGCAATGACAGTCTGAACTGATCTATGCAGTACGAAAGGAAAGGCGTGAGAACTTTAACAAGAAGCAAATAAAGAAAGCAACGAAAGGGGCCAGAAGTTGACGTATTCACGTCCGATACCCCGACATGCAATTAGGCGAATTTCCTCACCAACTTTCACTTAAGTGTCACCAAAATTTCAAGACTCGTCACAATCGATAAGCCTCGTGTCTGGACCTGCGTCATCGGCCCGCAGACCCCTCGCATTGGACGGCACAGCCAACTGCATAAGGGACTGTACGTTGTACACCTGCACGGACTACTGCACACGCGGTATTTAGCTCTCTGGTCTTTGGTCCGACAAGGAATGAACGGAGCTGTTCTTGGGGCTCTTAACTGCTGCCGCCGCCGTCTGCTCTCTCCAGCATTTTTTCCCTCGTCCTTGTCTGCGCCAACTTTCACGTCGTCAAATTTTCTCGTCCGCTCCTTCGTCTCCATGGCCGCACAACCACCAGAGGTGGCGTCGGCCGCAGAGCCAACGTATTCCGACGCCATCTCGTTGCTCAATTCGACGCAGACAGGGTACAAGGTGCTCGAGGCGCGGCGCAAGGCCGGCATCAGGCTCGACACAACAGACGACCCAATTGCGCAGATGAAGGCATGGCTGGGCTACATTGGGCATGCGCCAAAGGACCTTGACCGGCTCAATGTTGTGCACGTCGCCGGCACCAAGGGCAAGGGCACGACATGCGCATTTACCAACTCGATCCTGGAGCGATACCGTTCCGCATCGGCAACGTCGGCGTCGTCGGCGCCGTCGCTGCACAAGATTGGCCTCTACACATCGCCCCATCTGGTGGCCGTGCGCGAGCGCATCCGCATCAACTCGGAGCCCATCTCAGAGGCGCTGTTTACGCGCTACTTTTTCGAGGTGTGGCGCGCCTTCGAGGCCGGTGCCACGGCCAGCGGTGCCGACCCAGCCATCAAGCCGTCGTACTTTCGCTTCCTGACACTGCTGTCGTTCCACGTGTTTTTGCGCGAGGGCGTCGACGCCGCCATTTACGAAGTAGGCGTGGGCGGCGAGCTGGACGCGACCAATGTCTTTGTGCAGCCGGCAGCGACGGCCATCACGACGCTGGGCATCGACCACGTGGAGACGCTGGGTGCGACCGTCGACAAGATTGCCTGGCACAAGGCGGGCATCCTGAAAGAAGACTGCCCAGCCTTTACGATCCCGCAGGACCCGTTGGCGATGGCCGTGCTGCAGCAGCGGGCGGCGGAGCGCAAGGTGGCGGCGCCTGGCCTGCGCGTGCTCGAGCCGGAGCTGTACACGAAGCAGCTGGCCAATGTGCGCCTGATGCCAGCCGAGGAGTTCCAACGCAAGAACGCGGCCGTGGCCGTGTCATTAGCGGCAACGGTGCTCGGCCGGATAGGCGTGACAGGCGACGACAACGGGGATGTGGTCGGCGTGCTGACGGGCGGACCTCTGCCGTCACAATTTGTCGACGGCTTGGAGCAAGTCGTGTGGCGTGGGCGGTGCGAGACCAAGGTGACGGGTCGGCAGCGGTGGTACCTGGATGGGGCGCACAATCAGCAGAGCCTGGAGGTTGCGTGTCAATGGTTTCGTCGAACCATCTCCGGCGAAAAGCCATCCAGAAAAACGATCAATGTCCTCATCTTCAACCAGCAGTCGACACGCGAATCGATAGAGCTTCTGCATGTGGTGCACAAGACGCTGTTCGACGTGACGTTTGGGTATGCCATCTTCTGCACGAACGTCACGTACAAGAACAACTCGTGGAAGGTGGACTTTGTCAACAACAACGTTGACCCAGCGTTAATCAAGAGCCTGTCGTTGCAGCAAGATCTGGCGGGTGAATGGCGGAAAATCAGCCCCATGACCGAAACGGTGACGGCGATGCCAACAATCGAAGATGCCATCGACTACGTGCGCCAGATCGAGGGTGGCGACGTCGACGCGCGCGTGCTCATCACGGGCAGCTTCCACTTGATCGGCGGTGCCCTGACGATCCTCGAGGATGGCGAAGACTTTGCCCTGGCTAACATGTCGGCGGCGAAGTAGGTGTTTTTGTTGTTGAAGAAGAAGCAAGGGGATGGCAGAAAACGGACTCGCATAATACCCAGGAAGGCAAACGTTCAACAGAACCAAAAGACAAGACTTTATGATAGACATGGAGCTTTGACGAGCACAAGGATAGACTTGCAGGCACGGGGCAGCAGGCCCAAATAACGAGATTCAACTCCAGAAAATGACGAGTTATGATGATAGCTACATTCTCCCTCCACCCTCGTTGCGGTTCACTTTAGAAATCCTCCATCTTGACCACTGAATACGCCACCTCTTCGTACGGATGGGCCCTGTGATGTTAGCAGAAAATATGGAAAGGAGAGGAAACAGGAAGCAGAGCAAAACCATGCTGCCAGGGTGCACCCACTTCTTTAGAGCCGCCACGGCCGCCCGCGCCACGTCCTCACCAACACACATCGTCTCCACACGCGCCTCCTCGACATACTCGAGCGCGCCCACCGTGCCAATATGCGGGTTCGCGCCGCTGCCCGGCCGGAACTGGCCGAGACCGCCGTGCGTAATGGTCCAGCAGCACTCTGTGTAGTTGCCCTGGCCCGGGTAGGAGCCAGCACCGGCGGCGAAGATGGCTGCTTTGCAGGCCTCGAGGTTGGCAGGTGGCACGACGAACGAGAGCTGGTACTTGACGGGGCTGGGCGACGACGAGGCCATGGTGGAGTAGGTGTGGAGGTTGAGCCGGCGGACGAACGAGGTAGGGCAGCTGTGTAGAGTGTTGATGCGAAGACGGGCAAACATGAGATTTTGTGGCGTGGCGGGCGTTGACGAATTTCTGAGAATATGTTTGGAGGCACCGTGGAAGACGCGCGATAATACGTCGCTGTTGGGTGGTTCTTAGTCGTGGCCGAAAACAGCAGGTGGTGGTGGTTGCTAAAAATCAATCCGCACTGTTATTGGCGACTGCGGATTTAGTGGGTCTCATCATCACAGTTCATACACAGGATGGACCCTTTCCCATGGTCGGGCTTCTACCACTATTGAGGGCTATTTCAATGTGTGCTGCTGTTTTCGTGACATTTAGATAAGAGTACCATTCTGTATTGATATATGCAGTTCTGAATCAGGTAAGCAAACCCGCTGTGCGTAACGATGCTGGCAAAATAATAAAAATAACAATAAAAAGAAACCCGCGGAAGAGATCTCGCAACAGAGAAAATGCTCGCTGGTTGTCATCTTCCTCCCGATATAAACTCCATGCTGCCCTTGCAATACCTCCCGGGGTGGATGTTGACGCTTTCTGGCCGTGCCCCCTTGACTGTGCACAAAGAAAAGAAAATAAGAATAAAAACATAAAGCAAAAGCCATTGCCAGAAACCCTAAACCATAGCAAGGAGACACAGTCCCTAACCAGTTTCCCACCGCATCTCATAATCCAAGTGTCGTAGAACTAAACAATCATGAGAAGAAATATAGCTTCTCGGTGTGCTATAAACCGTGACAAAATACGCCATAAAGAAGCAAAATAACACGCATAAAGCACATCAGACGTCGGCATGGCAATGCTCACCAAGCTGCCTGTCTAGCTCCGAGGGCTCACCGACGTCGCCGCAGCCTCGCTCTCGATATGCGAAGAAACGGCCTCCCAGAAGGCGCCGTGAGTCTCACGGTCAACAGTGCTGATGCGCGTCAGTTCCTCCATCATCTCGCGTAGGCGGTCGACAAACTCGGCTAAGCCGAGGCCGGTCAGACGGTCGCCTGCGGCGCTGGTCTGGCGCGTACGCTCGGCCGAAGAGATAGCAGCAAGGCGGGCAACAAGGTAGCCGCGCAGGCGGTGCAATAGCAGACGGAGCACGGGTTCCTGGGGTATCGCATCACCGCCGCCAGCCTCGGGGCTGATGCGTGCCACAGCTGCTTCGGCACTGGCTGCCATGGTGCGCTCGACAATCGTGCGCAGCTGTGCCTTTGTAGAAGCAGGCATGGACCGGCCGGACTCGAGGGCCGCCATCACGCCGTCGATCACGGTGGTGGAGTTGAGTGTATTGAGCGTCTTCTGCTCCTTTTGGTCCTTCGGGACTTGCTGTTCCTGGGCAGCGTCATTCTCCGCCTTCTCCAGGACAGCCATGACGCGGAACGCCTCCGTCTTCCAGGGTAGGCGCACGTCGCGCTTGAGCAGGTTCTTGCACTGCAGGAGCACCGCACCCGCGGTCACAATGCGCCGAGTCATGGCACCCCATTTCTGTGCACGCTCGTGGTCGAGGCGCAGCATCTCGGGCATCTCACGTAGCGGGATGGGGCCGAGTTGCGTGAATACGTCCACCAGCATTTGTGCGTAGAACTGGTCTAGTTTTGGCCGGGACCGCGGATGGTTAATGCCCTCCGCGTCACGCTTGGCGACTTCGGCGACCACTTTGTTGCGCGCCACCATCCATGCAGCCGCCGAGGCTGGCAGCTTGTCCCCGACCGAGATGGTGGCCGCAATCCCGGAGATATTAGTAACGTCGACATTGTTATTACCACTGACGAGAGAGGCGAAGCGGCGTTGCTCGTACTGCGTACTAGACGCAATTAGCTCAGGTGCTGCCATTTTGATCATGAAGTTGATGTGATCGGTCAACATCAGGTCAATGAAAGCCATGAGGGCCACGAGACGGTCGACGTAGTCGCCCTCCTGGAGCTTGTTGTCAATCAGGTCCTTCACCTCTGGATCGCGGAAAGGGGCACAGAGCTGAGGAAGCAGTCCGCCAACTGCAGAAAAGAACTTCTCGTACGAGAAGCTCCCTTTTGCAAACTGCCGCTGGGCCACCTCGGTATCCAGCAGCTCACCAATGAACTGGTGCATCTTTTTGCCGGGAATGGTCAAGCGCTCCAGTTTCGACCGGATGCAGTCGGCCATTGTGAGCAGGTAGTAGAAGTGTTCTTCCTTCATTTGACCGTCGTCGGCCGACATGGTCTTGCGCAT
Organism: Sporothrix brasiliensis 5110; assembly: GCF_000820605.1. Classification (NCBI taxonomy): domain Eukaryota; kingdom Fungi; phylum Ascomycota; class Sordariomycetes; order Ophiostomatales; family Ophiostomataceae; genus Sporothrix; species Sporothrix brasiliensis. The sequence continues at coordinate 4,562,714 of NW_024467139.1, read as the reverse complement.
GCGCTGGACGATTGGCGCCATCCAAGCTTCCTGCTTCTTCTGGAACTGCGTCGCCGAAAGTACATATTCACGGTTGAGTGTGAGCTCGTGTACCACGATCCGGTTCTCCGGAAGCGGGCTGCTCGAATATACTTCGTCCGCAGGCTCAAGGTGGAGATCACGTAGCGTTGCTCCTGTTCTGGCCTCAGCTGAGGGCTTCGTTTGGGGTAAAAGACCGGCTATTGCAGCATCATTCACGGCGCCTGAAGCAGTGCCCCGGCCCAGGGGGCCCACATTGCGCGAGAGCTGAACGCCTGTGGCAGATGCGGTCGTTCCAGTGGCCGCAGTGCTATTGCCGTCGCTCGTGAGATCACCCATCGCCGTTTCGATCGAGGTGTCATGTGCCTCACGCGGCCGCATATGGTTGTTTGCAGAGGTAGCCGCAGCCTTTCGGTTGGCTTCCTCCTTGGCTTTGCGAGCCTTATGTACGGCAGCAAATACCTTCTTCTTTCCCTCTTCGGCGCCAGCCAATTTCTTGATGCGTACTAGGAGCAAGACCTGGTTTTGTTGGATGCTCTGGCGGTAGGTGTCGGACACGGACGCATCGGTGCCATCTTTGACAGTCTGCCAGATGGCGTCCAGCTCCACAAACTGCATGACCATGACATCGACCAGGGCCGATGCATCGCGCGCCTTCCAGGCAATGAAAGCATCGTAGAAGCTGTCGTAGGAATCAATCAACTCGCTTGCGAGAGTGGATGGGGGCGTGTAGTTATTGGCAGGTGTGAGGCGGTTCACAATGGTTTCGAAGCAAACTAGCAAATCCTTTGCTTTTCTAACAACGTCTTGTAGCTGCGGATTTGTGACGTCAGGCTCTGACGGAGAAGCTCCATTGGCGATGGAGTTGGAGTTAGTGCCTGTGCTCGTAGTCGACGATGAAGTATTTCCACGTGCAGCGGCACTGTTCAGGGCATAATTTATACTTTGACCACTGGTCACGGCATCTTGGCTTTCCTTGCTGCTCAGAACTTGTGTTGGATGGCCAAGAATCAGGAATGCGCTGAGAAATGCACGGACAACGACGATTTCCTTGACTGAGCTTGTCTTGCCTTCTTGGATGCCACACAGGCGTAAGACTTTGCCAGTCGTCATAAGCACCTTGTCCTGAGCCAAGAGCTGGACAACTTCATCAAAGGAGGTGTTGCGTACGCTGTCGACAGCTAGCCCCAGCTGCTGAAACTCAGCAATGGCACGTCTGCGGTGGCTCCGCCGCCACCAATGCAGAATTTTGTAGGCCGCTTCGTCTGGGGTAAGGGCGGGGGCGGGCGTGTCGCGGGAGGGGCTGCTATTGTTCTCGCCAGATGCGGGTGACACTGTCTCCTTAAGTTCGGCCACCTGGGGCATAACTTCGACCGTCTTCCGGGTACTGGGGATGCTCTGGCCACGGGCGCGTGTGCGGCCTGCGGCGTTGTTACGACGCAACTCTTCGCGGCGGCGCTCGGCCTCATCCAAGCGGTCCTTGATCTGCTGCCGCAAACGAAGCAGGTCTTGTTCTCGCTTCTCCTTCATAGTCTCGGCGACGGCCTTGGCACGCTTGACCTCTTCAGCACATGCCGCGGCAATCTCCTCGAGCTTCTTCTCGCGCGCCTGGGCTGCCGCCTGGGCGCGTTCTTCGCTAACAGAGATGTCTCGGACAGCAGCCTTGGCCATGGCTGCCCGCAGACGCACCTGTTCGGCATGGGCAGCGCGATCGGCAAGGCGGGCCTTGCGGTCGGCAAGAATCGACGCCCGCCGCAGATGTTGTGCAACATGCTTGCTCTGGGGTGCACCGCTTGTGGGTGAAGAAGATGTGGGGTAGCCGAAGCCATGTGAGGATCGCGAATGGTTGGATGAAATCGAGTTTCGCCGCGAGGATGCGGCTGAGCTTTTACGGCGCGCCTGGGCCGAAGGCCGGTAGAAACGCGCCGCAATATGCGGCGGTGGTGTGTATATGCGCGCGGGAGGAGTATCTGGAGGAGAGGAGCTGTCGGCCATGTGATCCTCGTCGATCTCGGTCTCGTTCATGGCGAGCGGCACAAGGTCGTTGTTGGTCGGTCCGGAAATGTTGGCCGAGTCGTCCATCGTGACTGAGAGGGCGGTCACTTGCGGATGAAGCGAGAGAGGTGCTTGGGGTTCCTGCTGCTTGCCCATAGCAAGGACAGTTTGGCCAAGTGGTTGTGTACTCATGCAAATGCCGCGTTTACGTTTGTTGCGTCCGAGGCGTGTCGATACAGGTGACACGAATGGATCAGGTGGGACGCGCGAGAGGGGGGCTTGTCGTGATCGCGTAAGCTGGAAACGATAACGGTCTAGGGCCGAGGTCTATGTTCTACCAGACAGAAAGGAAACCAGCCGAATCGTTAAAACAGAGCATGCATTCGAAAGCCGCTGCTTTTGTTGACGAGGCAAAATCTTGTGACAAGGTGACCATCAATCCGAAAGACGATAAGATAACAAAAAGGTGATCGCTGAAAAGGCAAGGCTGATCGTTACTGTTGTTGGCGAGGCGAGCGAAGGTTTCCGGAAGGTAATGTCGGGACGGCAGAGATGTCGAGGGGGACGTGGTAGTCGGTATGAAAAGTATAAAAGGTTGAGTGAAATGGTAGCGTGCACACGGAAGCCACGCGAATGACGGGGAAGGAACCGGCGGGAATACCAAAGAATCAACAAAGGCTGAGTCAAGCCGAGAAAAAGCCCAGACCAAGTACTCCAGCTCTAGAACGCACACCGAGCAAAGGACGCCCAGGGTAATACTCCGTGCTCAAACAGAGGCAAAACAAGTGCGGAGAGTGGCGATGCCAGACCTGGCAGGGGGGATGAAATGGGAGTCAGAGAGACACGAGGTGGAAAATGAGGGTATTGATAAGACACGAGAATGCCGAAGATCTGTGTTGTTGGCCTGAGCTGTGGGAGGGGAGGGAGGGAATAGGAAGAAGATGAGAAAGAAGACGAGAAAGAAAAGAGAAGGAGAGAAAACAAAGAGATCGGAAAACACACTCGAAGGGGCCAGGGAAACAACAGGATGGGTGCGGCAAGGCGCGATGACGAGAATGACGGCCGTATGGCGCGGCTCGCCCAGTGGTTTCGATGTCATCAAAGCCTGCAGGCTGGCCAGAGGAATCGAAGATTGACAAAAGGAAAAGAAAAGACGAGCGGGGAGAACAAAATGGCGGCAGAATGACAACAGCGGCGGGCAGTGCCACAGTGAGAAGTGGCAGGAGCGGAGAAGGGCGGTCGAAGGAAAGCCCGCCAGAAGGGGAAAGAAGGCTGGGGAAGTGCGGACAAATGGTTGTCATTGGCTGGATGCTGGATTTGGGGGCAAGTGGGCCTCCACCTTCCACTGTTTGCATTTGTGAGCAACTGCCTCAGCGCTGCCAAAAGTAAACAAGGGTATTAATTGCAGGCAGGAAATAAATTCAAAACTAGACCACCAGCGTGTCTTGCTTACGAAAACGGGGGATTGGAATAACGGGTCAAATGGAAACCACAACGGATTGTTTCAACTGAAGCTCCGCTGGCACGGATGACTTAGTGAGGTCGAGTCTTCGTTTGGCTGCCCCAGCTGATAGCACCCGCAGAGCATGCAGACGCTGCATATTGTCTAGACCACACAACATATATATCATTGTTGACGTCCTCGCTGGCCGCGATTTGACTGGTGATATGGTTGATTCTGGTCTAGTGGCACGGAAACGTCATAAGGAAGAAGAAAATGTCTGTCACTTGTTTGACCCGCGCAGTACTTACGTTGGCAAGCATCATTAAGAAATGTTTTGATTTGTGAGATTTGACGATAATAATGAATGCTGATGAAGCGCAGCTGTAGGGGTCTACGACAGAAGGAAAGGCAAGGAAGGGCGGGACTCTCACAATTAATCGTTCAAAACAAACCAAAGCCAAACCTTCATGTACTCCAACCATTGAAAAAACGCCCGCTACCAATTGTCGTTACATATCGTTAAATCAAATGGGCAGTGACTGCAGGATAAAGGAAATAATGCAAAGGAAGGCACAAAAACCGGCTACGCCCTGCCGGACATGTCCGTGTAGCAGGACACTTGCTGCGCGCTCGCATGGCTAGACTCGCTGCCTGTGGGCACGGCTGGCAGATCCGCGCAGACAAGCACCAACCGAATCGGCACACAGTTGTCAGGCACAACCGGCGCCTCACCCGGTGACGAGGCATCGCTGTCGTACAGGTACTCCAGCGTAAGGCCAGTCTCCAGGTTGTAGTAGGGAATGGTGCGATTGCAGGCCATGAACGTGCCGCTGCCCTGCATGTTGAGGAGATACAGACCGCCGTATGGAGTACCCGTGTCGGCAAGTGTCACGGGTGTAGCGTCGCCACTGCCGGCGAAGAACGAGACACCGTGCTCGTGGGGGTACTCGGGCACGATAAAGTCGGAGGGTGATTGCACGGTGAGACCAAAGGAGACAGACGGGTTTGCGGTGCTGTTGGCTAGCGTCTCGGCAGAGAAAGAGTCGGTTAAGAGAATCGAGGACGAATTCTGGGGCAGGCGGTCATAGTAAAAGACACGGCCGGGGTTCTGGGCGTCTGGCTTCTGAAGCATTGGGACACGGTAGTTGGACCCGGCGTGGTAGGCTTGCAGGGCCATGTTCTGGACATCCTGTGCAAGTGCATTGAAGGGATCGGTGACGTCGGCAACCAGACGAACGCCAGTAGACGTGGATGTTGGCACTGGTGCCTCTGCTGCGTTGAAAGCCCTCGTGGAGGATGTGGGCGTGAAAACAATGGGCGATGCCGACACCGGATATGAGGCAGCAATGGCCAAAAGGTGACTGACGTTGGTGAGCATGATGGGCAGAAGCAGCGCGGTTGAAGAGATGGATGCTAATAACTCGCGTAGATTCTGAGTTGATATTGCCCGAAAACGGGCAGTTGACTTATATTTGTAGAATGGCGAGGTTGGTGATGTAATGGAAGCAACTTCTCGAACTGTGACGTCACCGGTCGAATGTGGTGGTGAATTCATAATAGGGACAGAGAACTAGATGGTATAAAATGCCGAGATACTCCATAAATTTAACGAAGTACGAAGATGGTATGGAAAAAAAATTGTGAAAAGAGAGAACTACCGAGGTGAGAAGACGCATGGCTTCCTTTAAAAGACCTTAGACTGCATGGTGACCGTGAGTATGGATAGTCTCCGGAGTAGAAACAACGACTTGAACAAGTCAGCAGTAGACTTGACGGGAATTTTGCCGTTTGGTGGTACAACCAAGTCGCTTGGATCCGGTGTTCGCTTCGAGGGAATCAAGATGCTGTGTAGCCTTCTACGGCCTCAACTCCTCCTAACTTGCGGCTGCTCTTGCCATATTTGGCCTTGGCTCTCGCGCCCCTACCGTCCAATGCACAAGTAAACATGTCTTATCTCTTGCTCGCCTACGAATTTCTAAGACAAAAAAAAAGGAGTGGTCGGTTGTGTCACGTATCTGCTTGGATTTAGCAAGAGCCAGGATGCAAAACTGCCGAGAGTACATTCTGGCCGTCTAACATGGCAGAAATGATTCATTGTGTCTGTAGCAAGATTGATAAATGGGACGTCGGTTCTCGTGGTGGATTCTCATTGTTCAGACAACATTTTGTCTACATGTTGAAAGCATTAAGTCTTCTGTATGCGTTCGTCTCGGTGAGAACTCTAGTAGTCTCAATGCTTACTTACGGACGGAGCCAACCGCAGCAACATTACAACTATTTGTTTTCCAAAAGCATATGTATGCTTGCCACCCTCAGAGTTAATTTCGCATAGGACTCATATTCAGCTTCAAGATGCAAATTGTCACAGACGAAGCTTCCTCGAAAGCCATTCGTCTCATCCTTCCTGCTCTCGCTTGACACCACGAGGTGGCGCTTTCCCCTTCGTATTCGCTCGGACAGAGGAAAGCCACACGAATAGGTCAATTCCGCATATTTCCATATGTTCTCCTTGTCCTTGTCCTTGTCCTTTTACTTTTCTTGTTTATTTTTCTTTGGAAACGGGAGCAGCTGCTGCTAAAAGTCCCTTTCGTCGAGCCCTTGCCTACGAATTTGCACACCCTCGTTTCTTCAAAGTCAAATACGGCATTCGTATGGCAGTGCCCAACAAAAGCTGCAGGATGTGCGCCACTGTGTCACTCAAGAAGCTCAAAACGCAAAGCTGTACATGTTTTCGTCAATGGGCTTGTCGTGCAGGATTGACAGTGGTAATGCAGGTTCCTCAGGCGCAGAGATGATGGAGAGCTACTTAAGCGAGACATCAAGGATAGATGCAGCAACAAACCATGTAGAGCAACGCGTACTCGGTTCTCCTCGCTATTTCCATATTCATACGTGGTACAGAGCCTCTCCTCTTTCCATTTGGCCAGCAGCAGTAACCACATGTCAGAGCCTGATGGAGGTGTCTTGGTCCTGCATCTAGAGAATTAAATAATAAATATAAGTATTGAAGACCTCGTCACACAGAGCAAGGAAGAGGTTATGTTGCCAGTTCTGCTCGGCATCCGGCATCTCTCTTTCCTCACCACGGTCAATCTTGAAGCCAAGTACACCCATCTCGGACAAAAATCTGATCAATTTGGTCTGATAATATTCCTATGCCACCGGAATCGAGACATTCAGAGCCCGGCCCAAAAAAACTGCACGGGGTCGGTATCCGGGAAGATCCAGTGGTTTTCGGACGAGACGTTGAAAAGTCGGGAGTACAGGACAGTGGTCGCCGTCAAATTGGACCCATAGTGATTGTTGATGATGGAATAGTTTCACGGATATTTCCCAGACGCCAAAGAAATGAGGTGCACCAGCGAATGAACATGACATGCCATTTTGTACCGCTGTAGACAAAACGCCCCCGTCCATGGTCATTTCATAGGAGTTGCCAGTATCCCACTGAACATGACCGCCTTCCGTGTTGACCAGACTACCCTTCTTCTAGGACTCGACTCGTACCAGGCCGTTGGATCCGGCATCGTAACAGCCTTTGATTTTGAGGCTTGCCTGGTCTGAAAACATGGTGGTGCGGCCCCGCGATCTTCGCCCGGCCTTCCATCGAAAAAGGACACAGACAGGGGACAATCGTCCCTCGTGACTGGTCCGAGAAACAACGGTACGAACGGTGTTGATTTGGCCGCTAAAGCTGCTGTGACAAAAAGGAGAAGCGGCCACTAGACTATGCCAGTAACAGAGTCCTCTCAACAATGCCTTCTTCCAGTTTCTAGTCATTGTATGCGAGTAGCGAGTCGTTCAGGCAATACGCACCCCTCACGGCTTGATTTTGAGACCTCAGATGCTCGATCTGGTCAATATGGTTGCCGTGCACAACGATGAAATGCATATTTTCTGATTTTTCTCTCCCATGTTTCCGCTCTTCTACTCTGCTCCCGCAGTCTTAATCTCGAGATATAATATTCCCACGCTGGCGGGATATTGTAATCTGGGTAGTAATATTTGAGCCGGGAGGAATTTAACTTATTTCCCAAATTGACACAAATAGGGTCGTCACCCTCTTTGGCTTTATTCCTTGCCTCTGATGATAAAAGCAAAGGCGCGAAGTCAACTTGAACGGGAACAATATACTCCCGCAGTTAATCAACGAGATTAGCAATTCGTGAAGTCTCTCTGACCTGTTGTTGTCTTTTCGTGTTGTTTTGTGTTGTTTTGTGTTTCATGCACAATCAACATTACCTCAAAGGTCCGGGTAAATCGATGGACTGCAAAAGCCGTACGTTGCGGCTCCTTCATTGCGTGTTTTTATGATTGGGGTCCGCGCATCACAACAACTTCTCTAAGCTACCTACCATGATGTACATAATACTGAACAGCAGCAAGCTGACATTTGTCATAATGCCGCATTGCACTGGATTGAACAACGTGGCTAAGCATTCGCCCGGCATCTATGGCCGGATTTGATGGACAGCCGAATTGCCGATGTGTAACGAAACGGCAGGGAGCGGGAGAAAACACTACAGCTTCGGTTCGACGACAGCAGAGTCGTCACCATAGATGGATGTGGAAGGACAAAGGGGGGGGAGGGGGGCGAGATGATCAAGGTTCGCTGTACTCTGTATCTTATGATCCCGTCCATTTCAACAACGGTGGGCTGTCCGTCGAATGTGGCCCTTTTTTGCATGAGAAAGCAAATGTTCGGATGCCGCAGATCCCAGTCGATCACCGTGGCTGCAGTATTTATACCAAAAATGGCGAACCCTGGTTGTTGATCAGAGAGTGACTTTTTCCTCCATGCACGGCACAGAATTGTAACCCGAAAACCCGTGTTCCGTCTTGAGTATGACATACTATAAAATCAAATAGAAGGCGATCGTAGCTTCGGGGCCTATTCTGCTCTGGACCCTTCGTGAGAAGGTTCTTGAATCAGGTCTGGCCATCTATCTGTCTGGTCAATGCCTTCGCCAATGGTTGCTAGAAATGGTAAAACTTTCGCAAGTGAAATGAAATCTCGTACGAGCTGCTCATTTAATACAACCACCTTCGTGAGCGATAAAACCTTTGTAGCCAAGCAACTGTAGTTTGCAGCGTGACTGTTCGCAGAGAGCCATATTTTTAGGCTGCGAAGGAGCAATACCGAGCGCGGGATGGCGTTGTACGGATTGCGTATACAGTCGTTAAAAAACACTCGAGCCCTGATACAGAAATTCATGTCCGTCGTCGTCTCGTCTCGACCTCATGATCGGTACCTACATTTCTAATTGGCCAAGACCATAAATCGCCGATGGCTGCCCAGGGTCACAATTACTCGTCAGATAGCACGGCTCCCGCAGATGCGGCGAGTCCCAGAACCAAAGTTCCGAATTCGCAAGGTCGTATTTGCACCCTGCGAAAGTACCTGTGCCGTTCCGTGCGTGATCTGCACAGAGAATGGCACACAAAACAGCCATTCGTAGTGTTGCCTTGTAGTTGCACAATGCCCTGAAACTGTGACGCCCATTTCCTCTCAAGTCGTGGGGGCGAGAGTGTGGGGGCCGAGCCTTGTGTTGTTGGTTGATGGGGCCAGACTGCCATGTCAACAAAGCGCTAGACATTATGCAGTTCGATATTCTGTCCGTGTGACCCAAGAATCTCCGGCGCCCGGCTCGAGCTTTGAAAGACACGAACTAGCAGCCACGTTGAATGCGCACCATGTAGAGTGAGAGAAGGGATGTAGAAGGCAAAAAGAAGGTTAGGTCCATGTTTGAGAACCTGGTCTTTCAGACCTCGCGACCAGCCCACACTGCCGCCGAAGTCGTAGCCGGCGTGGCGATTGGTATCGAGTGGCTCGATGTACATTTTGGTAGACCTAGCTACTATTGAATTACAGAATGCCTCTGCATGGGACGCTCAAAGTAGGCCCCTGACATGCTTCGACGTAAGCGGCATGAGGGGTGAGGCACGACTGAAGAGGAGACTGAAGAGGAGAGTAAACCATCGGATAGCATTGCTCGACCCAACAGTTGCACAACAGAGTACACAAAAGCCGAGTGGTCATGCCGATTTTTTGTGAGCAAAGCTGGGTTGGGGAGGGGGAGGGAGGTGGAGTTGGTGAGTGAATGAGGCATGGAATGAAAAGAGGGGGGTGGTGAGGGTCGGTGCTGAGATATCCCTGGGCGGCGACCGGCCTGTTGCTCCTTCCTTCCTCTACAGATCATGGGCATTGCTCGTGACTATTTAATTTATGGTGCGAAGTAGTAGACGCGGAAGACCATGTGTACGTCGTAGGAAGTCGCATCCCCCCAACCGCGCTTGCCGTACAGAGAATAAGCATTTCATTGCTCCTTCCGCATCAATATTGCCAATGCCTTTCATCATACGAGGGCTGGAGCCTAACAAATCCATGTTAGGGAAGGCGCACATGGCCCTCGCATCACATCGGAAGGAGCGCAGGGGAAGGGTAGTAACGCGGGCTCGTGGTATTACAACGTATGTGTACGACGTAGTTACTGTGTAGGCCCAAAAACGCGGCGCCCTCTTCCCAATTGGGCATATCTTGTCGTTGGGTCTTTCCTTTTCGCCTGGCCGTACTCCGTACGACGTGGAGACGCTGCTATTTTATCTCTGCAATGATGTTATCCCTTCATTTCTCCTTCTTTTACAATATCCAGACCTTAACAAGTTTGCACGTCTTCTCCGATAAGAACAGCGGCACCGCTTCTGCACAACTGGCGCCACAATTGTACGCAACATCCTTATCCACCAAAGCTACCGGCCGTCTGGGCGCGGGCCCGACAAGCTCCTTTGGTGTCCGCACCACCCCCCGTGCTGCGAATTTCTCTGGTTCGATCCGTCACGGCGGGTATATCCTGTTTCGACATGCTAGGGCCGAACAAGCGCCAGAACCTGACACAATCGACGAAGTTGCCTGGTAGACGAGTTTTCACCCTCTGCCAGGCTGACTCTCCGACACAGCGGGCAATGCGGTGCCCGAGAACAGACGACGGTGGAGTGATTGGCACACACAGACAGGGTCTGAACAACTATCGATGAGGAGACCCCACTCTCGAAGCAGCAATGCCTGCTCTGGCTTGCTAGCAGACTCGCCTCGTGTTTGAGGCCGCAGTAGCCAGGCCACTTGACACTAGTTCCTTCCAGTTCTGGGCATGATTGTCCTGATTTGTGAAATGTGCCTAGCGATGGCGATAGCAGGCAGCATCGTCGTGGGTACGGGTACGGTCACTAATGCAAGTCAGAAGAGCCAGAACATGGCCAAACATGGGAGCTGGACTGCTTAAGCTCTACAGAACACGACATACTCAGGATTCTCTTTCCCAACTTAGGGCCACACATCAGCCATAATGAGGTTCTAGCGATACGGAATGCCCAGCGTCAAGGCCCTGTCGCGAACACGGCATTGGCGTGGTTCCTTGCGAATTGCTTTAGCTGATTTTGTGTTCTTTATCTTTTTTTGTAATCGCTTGCTTTGTTCTCTTGTGACTTCCGTACTCCATTTTCGCTTTCCGGCTTCCCCTCTTTTACTGTTGATATTTCCCTTCACTATTTTGCCCCTTTGCGTTTTTGAATCTACATTGTTTTGTCTTGTACATTTCTTATATTCCACTCGTTACTGGTCCTGTATCCTGCTCCCATCCCATCCGTCAAGATGCTCGTCTGATCTTCCAGCGGGCCAGCTTCTGCTGGCAGCCCGGCATGGTTTAAACGGATGGCCCACCCCATCCAACCGGCCGTTTTCTCTGGTTCTTCAACTGCCAACTGCTGTCATGTCAACCACTGTCGGAGCACTCGGTGGCTTCCAGATCGAGCGCTGCTGCTCATAAGACGAAGAAGTCCTCTCAGACCGAAAAGGGCAAAGGTGACGAGTGCACCATACTCTTGTCCCGTCCTATCCCAAATGGGTCAGACAGGCCGTCTCGTTCCCGCCCCTCCATCCCCTTCGAGAATGCGAGATGGAACTGTTTTTTTCTACATATCCCAGCTCCTAAAGACCAGTCATCTTACTCCGATGGTGCTGGTGGTTCTTCTGTGCCGTTTCTTTCTCCACTCGTCCGTCTTGAAGCTCCTTGCATCTTAACTGTCCCGTTCGATTTATTCTCTGTCCCGTTGATATCCTTCCCTGTCCTTTCCGGCAACGTTTAATTTTTATTCAGGTTTTATCCTTTTTTTGACCGCGTCTGCTTATTCGGGCCGTGATTCTTCTACCTCTTTTGACTCTTATCTTGCTATTGTCAAGGTAGATTTTCTTCCTCTAACATGTCCATATACTTGTTAATTCCTTATCCGCCTTCTTGTTGTCTTCGTCCATATACCAGCATCCATCCAACCTCCGTTTCAACCGAGTTTCAACCCGAATTTGATGTTGGGCTATCTCTCCGGTAGACAACATCGTGATGCTTTCTGGGCAGACTATGTCGATCTAAACTGCCGGACTCAGTTCACGTCCTGTATCGACATTGCCGTCTTCAAAACAACGGATCAGTCTTGCCCAGAAAGTCTCCAGGCACATACGGGTCCGTCTCGCGCTCGTTCACGAGACATCGGTTACTACCGGTTTGGACTTTGCCTTTCTTTGGATTGTTTCCATGGTCATCACTTCCCGTGCCCAATTCTTTTATTCCGCTTTTGCAAGTTTGCCTGTTTCGGCGCACACCCTTCTCGGATCCTTAGCCTCTTCTCTGCTGTACATACTTCTTGTATAAAATCAAAGAGGCAGTGACTTTTCGTCGCTGTGAGACCGGATACAAATGGAATTCCATCAGAGCCCAACGCAGCCACCAACTCGCGCACTCGTCATATCTTGTTTCTCTTTCCTAAATAGTAGGACGAGACTCCTCGACAAGACAACTCTGTTCATCCAACTCTACCACACTCACTCATTAGAGTACAGAAGACGACATCAAGCAAAGACAGTCCTGGTCGGTTCATCGGATACGTTCTCATACAACGTCTCTTTTAAACACGTTTCTCACCAGGTACCACAAGCTACAAATATGCCTAGCGCTGTTGTACTCGGCCCCTGTGACGGCACCGACCTACCGGCCGGGCCCGACACTGTTGAAGACCTCTGCCTTGGCATGGAACTCAAGTTTCTACTGCTGGGCCTGCCCCGATCCGAAGCTGCTGGTATACCAATCGGTCACTCTTCGGATACGCCTGCTACCACAAGTCAGGAGGCCTACCAGAAGCAGGCATACACCGCCTTGGCTCGTGTAATCGAACGACGTGCAGGACCAGATAAGTCGGTCCCTTATCTCCGCGCACCCTCGAGCCAGCCTCGTGCCATCAGCAAGAGCGACATATCTGAAAATGGTCTCAAGGAGCGAGACTACTGGCCGTCCCATTGGATTGTCAAAAAGGCCAACTCTGTCGAGCACACGAAGGAAGATCCACGGCCAGACAGCCGCCGCACGAATGGCATTGCCATTCCGGTAGAGCTCAACTCACCGAAGCTAGCTTGGAGAGATCTCTACGCGCCTTTTCTGATCAGCAAAGTCCTCTCTCAGGTCAAAACCTTGCCCACGTGCGTTAACTATACATGTGACGTCCATGTCCATGTAGGACGTTGCGACGGGACGGCATTTACACTCCCGACTCTCAAGAAATTGGCAACCATCTTTTGGCTGGCGGAGCCGATGCTACGCAGCGTTCGAAACCCTCATTCACCAAACTACTCGCATGCCTACACTTGGGGCTTTGACCAACGCCGTTACAGCCGCCTTGCACTGGCTCTGGACAATAGATCGCCTGCAACAGACAATGTGACTATTGGTGAGGATTTGCTCGCGCGTGTGCGCTCAAGTGTTTGTGACGAAGACGACGAAGAATGGCACAAGTATATGAATGAAACTGGGAAGGCAGCTTTCCGCAACGAGGCCCTGCGTGCCATCTGGCAATCGGCCACGTCCCAAGAACTGGGACTCCTGCTGTCTGGCTCTCAGCGGGAGTACCGGCGTCTTGGATTCAACTTTAGTGCATTCGGCGGCGAAGACGAGCGCTCCAGGACCAACCCACGCACAATTGAGTTCCGCATCTTGGAGGGCACACTGAATGAGGAGCTCGTCCAAGGCTGGTACCAAATCTGTGGCAAGTTGGTTGAGCTAGGCACGAAGGGCAGACAAGCCAGATTCTGCGAGGTCGTCCAGTACCTAGTGGCTCAACAGCCAGCCTACGACGAGCTCCTCAAGAACACCGATTCCGGCCGTCTTCAGGCTCATGTGCGGGCGGAAGGCGGTCGGGTGACTCGCGACCTCCTCTTTGCCGAGTTTATGGAGGTCATTGGCGTCAACCCAGCGGCGTTCAGGCCCTTTCAAGAAAAAATACGGCGGGAGTATGGCTCCTCCTGACTGGTTGACTACATAACAAGATTTTTCACGGCCCTGGGAAATTACCTAGACGGGCGATGGTTACGAGGGCATTGAACGGGTATGGGTTATAGGTAACAAGTCTCTCGCGGGGCACGCTCTCACTTTTTACATGTCTTTTTTCATTTATTTTTCACACTTTTCTTCCCGTTACATTGTTCTTCCATTATTGTCTTTTCTTTCTATTTTGTTTTTTGTACTTGCTGCATTTTTGGAGAAGGGGGAGGTGGGTTCTGACGAGTTTTCTTTTAAACGCCAAGTGCATTATTACTTAGGCCTTACTTTGCCTGTTTTGTCTTTCACATTTTGCACGTTGGACCTCTTCATTTACTCAGCATTTCTTAGTTTTTATTTCTGACCGTTTTTGTTTTCCAACGTCCATTTACTCACATGTTGTAAGGTTTCTTATCAAATATACGCCTTACAATTTGCCAATGTATTTTTTTTGCATTATCATACAAAACACTGTTATTAATTTTATGAAAATGGTCGTCTATATCATACCGAAGGTGTACGCGAATATATAAACAAAACTAGAACAAATTGGAGACATGGTTCACGCGGAAGTAACAAACTCGACATGGATGAATGGGAGATCGGGCGAAGGGGCTATCGTTCCAGAAGGATGTGAGTATTGACATAAATAACCTGTTTGTAAAAAAGCGGTAGCCAAATCTGGAACAAATGAAATGATAAAACATAGTATTCCAGCATCAGAACAAGGACGGCGAGACTGGTGCGTCATCATGTGATTTTGACGCATATCCGCTTGACAGCTCTTCGGTTCTCAGCACCTCTCACATTTCGCCTTATTCTTTTCTGTAGCTGCGCCCACATTGCGTTATTTTCCTGGGCATATGCGCCAATTCTGGGAATTCAGGGCACACAATTTACTTTCGATTCAATGCTCGATTCTGTCGCTCTCGAGGTGCGTTATCTGACATACTTGGTATGCTGTGTTCCCCCAAAAGGATGGAGGGTAGCACTAGTGGACAGCCACGTTAGACTAGAGTGATGTTTCTACAAGGAGTAGGTAGAGCTGGAGAGCCAAACGTGGCAAAAAGACGGTGTGACGAGATATGTCCCCCACATATTCATCATTTTATTATTGTTTCCTACCCTTGTTACATATGCATCTGCATCTGCTTGTTCGTTTGGTTGTGGCGTTTTTGTTTCTTAATCATGAACTGTATTTGAGAGCAAGTCGAGACGAGTTGACAAAATACCGCTCACGATTATGAACGCCCTCCGAACGTTTTGCAAATCGAGCGGCAAGACCGCCCGAGAACTGTTTTACTGCAATTTATGTATTTCCGTGGCGACTGCCTGTTTTTTATCAAACCACGTCTTCTTCGTCCTCCTCCTGTGGGCCTGCAGTTTCGTCCAATATCCGATGGTCATGACGGTTGTCAGCTGCTGGAGCAGCGACATATGCTTTTCGGCTATTTGCTCCAGATGCATGCAGTTTATCTGCGCGTCTGTGTTATGCATTCTGCTTTGTAACCTGCCACGCACCTCGTAGGATGGATAAGTGTGGTAAGGAAGCGTGGGGTTTTGTGTAACGGAAGTGTGTAGAAATGCAAAACAAAGTAGAAAAACGGCAAGATTTACAACCGGGCGTAACGGGGACAATGCCATGAAACAAAGCCAGGAAAAGTAAAGGGAGTAACCCCCCCCCCCCCCGGGAAACATCGCGATGCACACGCACACCCGTGCTGCACACCATCCAATCACCACTCACGTCATAAACATCTACTGTCGGATGATGGATGTGCATGTGACGGAAGCGGAATCAAGAATACATTGTTAAGGCGCAGTGAAGACGAGTGTCATTTCTGATTACTTTGTGTCTATGCATTTTCAAGTCCGTACATCTAGTAGCCAACCGTTATGAAAAGGATCTCATCGGTTGACTTCCGTGCTCAGGCTGGTGGGCGTTGGGCAGAAATACTGCACGACCCTCCACTGTCCTTTCTTTGTTTTGTTGAAGGATTCCGATATCCGTGGATAACCGACTACAAGTGATGTAATTCGCGTTGCTCGATCGGAAGGCAGACAGCGAACATCAAATAGAGATGCCGGGCAGCCGATCATCTGATGTTTGCGGAAGCGGTACGATGTATGTGCTGCCATTAGGACTTGACCAAGGTTGCTTCCGCTTAGGACAGGCTACGAAATGACTAAAAGGGGGCCAAAATAATATGCGCGGTTGGCGCGTTTGACATTTTGTCTGAAGCAAAAATTACATCGACAAATTAATGAGTAAAATCGATTTATGTGAACACGAGTGATTTCCGTGTTGTGAGTATCTATGTACCTATAACGCAAAAGATACCACTGTTAAAGCAAACCAAAACATGCAGTCATTGTCTCTTGTATCGTACGTATCACAAGACGACACGTTCTTCGTAGCTCTTTCAATGTTTTTTTAGAAGTAACAAAGAGCCAAACATTGAAACCAACTTTATTCCTTCATCGTCCCCCGCCGCTTAGACTATTATGGCCTACGCATCCCGTGTGTACTTGGAAAGCTGGCGCCATTTCTCGCCGTAAATATATACGAAAACGGGTACGGGCGTCACGATGAGACAGATGCCGGCCAGGACCATGAAGCCCCAGCCGTAGCCAAAAGTAGCAATGAGCGGTGCAACGGCCAGAGGCAGAAAGGTGCTGCACAGACAGCGAGAGACAATGATACCCGTCATGGCGGAGGCGGCGTACAGGCCAAAGGCATCGACAACGTAGGCGGCCAGCGGGAGAAAGGTGAGCATCATGGACGCGCCCATAAAGCCGACAGAGAACAGAAGATAGGGCAGGGGCAGCACGAGCTCAGCGGACCAGCCGTAGGCGGCGAGGGCGAGGGGCAGCAAGATGCCACAGCAGGTAGCCAGCGGCAGCTTGAACTCAGGACGGCCGATGCGGGTGACACCATCCTCGGGGGAGAGGCGGCCGCGGGTGCTGGTGAGGCGGCGATAGATGGGGTCGAGGTAACGGTTGCAGATGACGACACTGCAAAACGCGCCGGTACTGAAGACGAGGAAGGACGAGCCCGTGGCTGCGGACGAGAAGCCGTAACGGGACTCGAGGATGTCGGGCAGCGAGACGGACATGACGTAAAAGTAGGAAAAGAGAACGGCGCCGTAGGTGGCGAGGGAGGCCAGGACAAAGGAGTCGGCGAGCAAGATGGCGGGGCGTAGGACGGCGTCGCGGATGTGGCGCAGGCCGGAGGAGGAAGGCGACGTCGAGGTCGGCACCGAGACTGTGGGAGAAGGAGAAGGAGCGGGCGACGACGACAGCGAGGAAGAGGATGGCGAGGAAGGGACGCTGGCCGCGCCTGCCAATTTGGTGGCTTGCAGTGCACCGGGTGTCTGTCGCTCTTTCCGCAGACGGTCGTGGCGGATGCGAAGGATGGCGGGCGGGTACGTTTCACGGAAGGCGGCCCACACGAGAAGGTTGCAGGCGACGGCCAGTCCCGTACTCAACCACAGCACGGACCGCCATCCCCAGGTGTCGGCCACAGCACCGCCAATAGCCGGGCCGATGGCGCCGCCGATGAGCGGGGTCAGCTGGACGAGCGACATGGCGGAGCCGCGTTGGTCGGGTGGGAACATGTCGCCCACGATGGCGGGGTTGAGCACATTGGTGGCAACGGCGAGGCCTGTAAGGCCGCGGGCCACGATAAAGAGCGCGGTGCTGGGTGCCACAGCCGCAAAGGCGGTGGCCAGCGCAAAGAGCGCGGACGTCGCAGTCAGGACCTTGGCGCGGCCCCACGAAACGGTCTCGGACAGCGGCGCAATGGCGAGCGGGCCAGCGGCCTCTCCGAGCTCCCAAATGGTGACGAGGAGCACGCTGGCGGACCCGACGCCGCTGCCGCCGTCGTCGTCCGCGGAACCATTTTTGCCACGGCCCTCGAGTTCGTCGACAATGTGGCTGGCAAAGGGGACGACGGAAATGCAGGTGAACGTCACGGTGAAGGCCATAAACGCAAGCAGGAACACAATTGTCCAGCGAAAGGCGGCTGGCCAATTGCGCGGGTTGTCCGGGTCGTCGGCGAACGCGACGAGGTCATCGCGGCGCAATCCATGGCCATCTGCTTCGAGATCAGGATGTTCGTCGACGGTAGTGGTGGTGGCAGAATGTGTTTTGTAGACCGTGTCTGCGAGCAGCGGCCGCGTTTCGTCGACAATGAGGGGGTCGGCCATGAAATCACTGGGTAGTTGCGACGTCGGCTGAGAGGCAGATTCGAGATGGAGACTGTCTTAGACACGGATGCTGTCGATTGCACGATGCTGTCGACTGTCCTTTGTCTTTCTTTTCTTTTTTTCGTTTCTCGTCTTTTCTCGTCTTTTCTCTCCTTTTTCTTTGTGGACTTTTTTTTTTTCGTTTTCTTTCGTTTTCTTTCGTTTCCTTTTCGCCTCTCGTGTTCGCTCGCTAACTTTCTGGGGAACAGCGACTAAGAATTGCAGACGCCTATGGCGAAATTCCAGGGTCGGATTTCTAATTGTTCGTCCAGCCGCGCCATATGTTTCTGGACCCCGTTCTTCGTTATGTCAACCTTTCGTCCTCATGTTATGCACCAGAAAGCCCCCTCCGTTCTTCACATCCGGCGTCGGAGCCTTCAACATGTGCTTGCTTATCTGCAAGTAGCGCCCTGGATGTCAAAAGCTAGATAAGGCCCGCGCCCTATGGCATGGCTGCCGATGCAGAGTAATACGGAGTACGAAAAGCACGAATTACTGAACAACACAAATCAAACCAGAAAAATTGACATGAAAATTGAGGGACAATCCTTGGATCGAATACAGGACCTCACCATATGCACCATACTGAGAGAATTCCAAGGTCTCTACCATGCAGTCAGCAAGACCCATTGACTGGCAATCGCTTTTACCGTTCGCTCTTGCCACGGATTGAACACCACCGTGAGAATGACAAACAGGAAGGCGCAAAGCGAGACAAATTCCCAATAAGGGAGACGCACCCAAAATTTTGCGGGAGCACCCGACATTTCCAAACCAGCAAAAATAAAACAAAAACATCAACATTACGACATCAAAAAGTCGGTGCTCATTGAGTTTCCACAACACGCCTCGAGGAGCTGCCATATGCCAACAGGTCAGGGCAGTAGACGAGAGCAATAGTGCACGCATTGTTGAACAGAAGATTTGAAAAATCCATGTTGGAAATGAAATAAACAGCCACAACACACGTATTTTGTTATCGTGCCTTGAATTGATGTCCCACGAGCTGGTTATCGACGCATCAACGGAACATCGCAACGTCCACTGCGGCGGAGGAGCGTATGGAACGTCGACGGTGGTTGATGGGGGTGTAGGCACACAAGCAACAATGCTGTTTTTATCTAACCCTCCTCTGGCTTGACAATGATATATATAGATTTCACACCTTGCATCCTGTCAATACAAATGCAACCTTTAGGCAACCACGACGCAGCAAATTGAAAGTGTAAATTTGGAACTTCCTTGACAGCATGCAAGACAGAAAATAGGGCGACCAATCAACCCCTGGGAAGTTGACCAAAGAAAACAAAGGCCTGGATATTGTCAGAACGTGCTAGACAAGCCGCCAGTATTTAATATGGATTTGCTACATCCAGATATCATGTCAGCTGGGCAACGAGAACGTCAATACCAGCAATCTAGTTCTACATTTTGGACTCACTCTCCCCCTTGACTTTAACGCCCATTAACCCATTAACCGACGAAATACGGCTGTCTTTACCGTAGCCCAGCTTTAGCTGACGCGATGGCGACGTTGGAGACTGCAGACAAGACTTTCCCATTTGACTATTCCGAGCATGCTTACCGAAGCAAACCCCCTCAGCTCTGGCGCGTGCAGTGCCCGGAGTCCATGGGAAACCAAGGCCCATGAGCAACAAGCGACATTGTGGCCGGTGATGGCGGAGGCATCGCCGGCAAGGGTGGGTTTTCCGACATGCGAGAATTCACCCAGGCCGTGGTGTGCCACTGGAATTGGAAATTGTCGACAATTCCCCGAGAAGGGTGGACCATTTCTCTCCGTTTTTAGCAATCATCTGCATGCCATGAGATGGGCCAAGAAGCGACGTGATGCCTGGGTGCGTGCTGGAATGCGCTCCAACCAGGAAGACTTACAAAACGCCAGCTGGGCAGAGTTAAACGCGTACCAGGAACCCAAAGAGGCCGACTGGCCCGGCGCCATCTATGAGATTGATCTATCCAAGATACCGCTCTCAGCCCGACCTGCTCTCTTTGAGAGCACTCAGCTTCAGGCCGAGTTGAATGTCGAGCAGAGTTCGGGAAACGGGTATCAGTTTGCCGAAAACGAGTTTCTCATCTTATACCGCATCCCTTCTGCGAGCATTGTCTCTATGTACAACTCGCCGGACAGTTTCCAAGAAGCTAGGGCCAATTATGTGCCCAGACCACGGGGACAATTTTGTCGGATTATCGATGACTACGACAGCGCTGCAGAGGGCGAAGTTGACCAGCCGCGGCCCACGATTACCTGCTTGCATTAGCAACGCAACATTGGGCGAGTAGGGAGAGGATAATGGCTGACGTGTCGAAAGCGGTTGACCATGATTGCGAGCTTATCGTTGTGTCTTCTTCTGGTGCATTGAGGTTATTGTCCATCGTCGATTCGACTCTTCGACTGTGAATAGGGCAGCGCTGCTTGC
Source organism: Sporothrix brasiliensis 5110 (assembly GCF_000820605.1). Taxonomy (NCBI): domain Eukaryota; kingdom Fungi; phylum Ascomycota; class Sordariomycetes; order Ophiostomatales; family Ophiostomataceae; genus Sporothrix; species Sporothrix brasiliensis. The sequence continues at coordinate 4,542,214 of NW_024467139.1, read as the reverse complement.
CGACAGTGTCCTCGGTATACAGGTATTCCTGTGACTACAGTTAGACGCAAAAGACCCGAATCTGTTGTTCTTTCTCTTATAGACGGTCCAATCGCCATTCGTATTCCTTGTTGTGTTCCGTCGAGATTTCCTTTGCTGCTGTGTTTTGTGCCGGTCAGTTCCCCATGTGTATCTTCCGGTTTCCTTTGGAACGATTTCGACTCATGCTTTCATTATATGTGATCATCGGCGACTGAGACTGCATTTGTCTGCCGATGGCAGCGATCCCAGTAGGGAGTTGTATCTAGACTGTTAAGGCCACACCAGGCTGAGTACAATCAATCTGTCGAGTTCCGACTTCGACATCCGTATGCGGCTGTCTGAGCACCAGCTTCGGTGGAACGAGACAGAAAACGTATCACCTCAGTCTCGATACCAGTGTTCCGGCCTAAGGCACAAAATATTGACGAGCGTTCTGTTCCGGTGCGTTGTTAAAGCATTCGACTTTCTTATTTCGTCACAGCTGTCTCCGATTGCACTGACAACCGAAACGAGGTTTGGTCGTGGGCATTGTGGTCGGTTTGACGAATACCGACAGCGATGATGATGTCCATAGCTTAAGAACTGATACGACCGGCGCGCTACACTGCGCTGGGGTTCTCCTGGACAGCATATGTGCTCCTTGTCGAGTGAGAAGGCTTTTCTCAAGTTGCGTCTACCGCGCAATGGAGATTGTGATGAAGCCCGTCGATTTGCTTAATTCATTGCCCGCAAGACGGCTGACCTTGCCGAGGGCGACATGTATTGTGTAATAGAGCATGAACTGTCCGCGAATCGATGCCGGTAGCAGGTCCACAGGGATGTGTGATATTCACCTGGTCAGTAGAAAAGAATTAGCATCGTCGTATATCTTCTATTTGCTTACAGCTTCTCAAGTCGCCCATGTTGTCCTTCCCAAATCATTGCTGTATTTTGCCCGTGTATACTGCACTTTCTTGAGGATTGCTTACTGTAAGTCATGTCTTGTTCTTCCTGAACGTCGCGTAGCCGCCTGCATCGCCAGCTGCACGGCAACGTTCACCTCGAGTTTGTAACAGCGCGTCATGTTTCCACGATTATGCGTCTTTATCATTGGCCTGGCCACGGGTGGCAGCCATCTTGATACTGGATGCGGAGAGGTTATGTTGCCAAGTTGCCTGTTACCAAAGTCTTCCCGTTGTATTCTACTTTTGTGTCGTCAAGCCGCGAGCAGCACTCACAGAGCAAAACAGCTAGATCTTGATGAGACGTGCTCACTTGACACACTTGTTATTGCACGTTGTTGCACCCTGTATCTTACAAGCCTCCCTATCGACTTTGTTGAGTTGTTCTACATATCTCCAAGCATTACGAAAGCACGCGCGTCACTCCAAGTATGTCAACTCCGTACTCAGTAGATAATTCAAAATGCGCTCCGTCTAACACGCCAACCTTCAATTCCGCTCCCGGGGTTTGGGAACCTATGCACCTTCCTCCAAGGGAAATGCTCCCGGTGGCAGGCTGTCAGCGTTATTAGACGGCAATCATTGGGTGCCATCCCACACTCCCCATGCCGATGAACAAGGGGCAAGTGTGTGGACCCGCTGTGAATAGGCCAACAGAGACGCAGCACGATCCACTGCCACGATGGAGGAAGCTTTCTTTCTTTGCTTGGCTCTCGAGTGTCTTGCTTTCGTTTCTTCGGTCGTTTCTTGCAAATGTCTTGGCTCTGCACGCTCAGGTGCAAGGCACCGTCACCTTAATTTCTTAAGCTCTGTTATCTTAGCTTTGGTGCGTTTGTGAGCATCTCCTGCCTCTTTCGTCGTTTTATTGACAAATATGCGTGACTATTAGATATCGGAATCAGGTCGACATCCCGGAACTCGATCGTCAGAAAACAATGACACCTTTCAAATACTAAAAGACAAACAAATCGGCAGGCAGCAACTTCCTGTTCCTCGGAATGATAGCTTTGACTGTCGAATTTGTAGCCCGAACAACCGCAAGACAACCGTCAATCCGTGCCGTGCATGCAGAGTGACCTCCAGACGACCACTTGCGTTGCCCATGCTTCGTTTCCCGGCGGCGCGACGCTCTATTGCTCTACTCTATTTCGTGTTGATTTGGGCCGTAAGCACCTTCTACAAACACGATAGCGGCTCAGTGTGGGGCCGTCGTATTTATTTTATTTCAATTCTGTAGTCGTCGTCTCACTCGCGGACACAACCTTGCTCCTTGGCCTTTCTGGGCTGATCCCGTCCCGTAAAATAAACTGCACAGTAATCCGGTTGGCCCCATTTTCATGACCACTTCGAGCTACGGGACCATACATCGTACGCAGGCGAGGACAAGGACAATCTCACCGTAGCAGTCAGCATTCGAGCTGCAACGCTACTGCATGTCAAGCGAGGTGTCCAGCCAAACCACGAGGGCCTGGACAGCTAAAATCCAATCCCATAGGCGAAAAAAAAGAGGTTTGCACCCACCCCTAAAATGAGGCATCAACTGTAGTTCGACGTGAAGGCAGAGCTTTCTGTTGGGGCACCCTCCTCCGCAAATCAAATTCGGTGGAAGGTCAAGAAAGGCTCTTTCGGCTAACCTAATCCTCCCAGAGCTCATCCGCTGGCAACAACAGCCGGCGGCACAACTCATCTGGCGCTGATGACTTCCATCTTGTCGACGTTCGCTTTTTTCGTGTTGCCCTCATCGCAACCCACTGTTATCGCACGCCGTGAAAAGGACCGCTTCGTACCCGCATCCGTCGGCGCCAATAGATGCCGGCCAATAGATGCCGGCCAATAAATTCCAGTCTTGTGACGCACGTTTTTCCCTCTTTTCACCGAGTACAGACACGATAAACACGAGAGGCGAGTCCGGTCGCGCGGAGGCATCTACCAAGATAACCATCCGCTTGCCGCGTCCCCTGGTTGTTCGTGTTGGATATTTACATATTCTATTGGTGTTTACCGATGCATTTCGAAGATCGTGTGGGATAGGATATCCTCGGAACATGGCATAAGGACTGAGACGTGTTCACTCTTCGGTTTCTCTTACTCACACACACACCTTTGTTTCTAATTCATTTCCTAATGTTATCATCTCATTACCTTCCAAGTGTGAAGAAAGGCGTCTGTTATCATTGATTATAGCTCGCCATGTCTATCGATAAAGCTCATCGTCTGACAGATCATATCGTATACGACGTATGAAATTCAAATGGGAGGACAAGGTAATGAAATCCTGATAGACATTCTCCGTTTTCCTGCATAGACCAATCGAAACCGAACGGGAATAGAACAGACCTGGCAGCGGACCTGACGGCGACCTCTGACGTTGTGGACTGTTGGTAGCAACACAGTGTGCGGTGTTGCTACCGACACATCACCACACTCCATGGAGAAGCTCATCTCCTGAGATCTTGGCCGTTTGCCTCCCCCTCATTATCATGAAGCTTTCCCCAGACTCACATTGCCCCTTCTCCGACAAAGTATCAAAGTAAGCCTGCATCGTGGCTTGTCTATTACGTACAGATCAACAGCATTTCCCCAGACTGCATCTACCAAAGACTCCTCCCCCGCAGAAGCGGAAGGGGGCAAAGTGGCCAAACAATGTAAGAACCATAAGGCCGAAGTGCGTTTGGCACGTGGGTCGGTCGTGTCAAAACTGCTTCTATTTTTGCTTGTTTTTGTGACAAACGAGGCAAAATGTCTCGTGTTTTGCCTTCTCGTCCACACCTCCGCGGTGGACATTCCGGGGCCGTCGTCCGGGGAAAGCTCCAGATGATTGACGCCACGCGGTCAAGATCGGCTTAAGGACAGACGGCCGTCGTTAAAAAAGAGGGGCCCGCAAACGGAGGAGAAGAATAGGGAAGGAGGTGTACGGGCGTTTAAAGAGACACATGGAAACAAACACGTAATACTCACCAGGCGTAGTAGGCGTGGCGTTCGTGGTGTGTGATTTGTTTGCCACATCTTTACTTATGAAAGGAGACTACTTTCGCTTAAAAGCCCTCAGGTAAATAACGGCACATTGGAAGATGTACAATTCTTGTGTCAGGATGGCATCGCAACGCTGACTATTTTGGGGCGCCAGGAAGCCAAATCCGTACAGTTCGAGGGCTCCTGGCTACGCTGTCTCCGAGAGACTCATGTTCAAGCCTGTTCTTGTGCCAAGCTGATGTGTGTTTCAAGGTGGTGCTATACCAACACGTTTCATAGAAGACATGTCCAGGGCTACATTCAAGGCATTCACATGTTTGTTGCCACGGTGCACAGTATATTCAACTGGGCTTTCGTGTACACATACGTCGACAGACAGCGTACAATGAGTGTCGTTCTTGACTCTGCCAAAATGTCTCCTAAAATCAAGCCATTATTCACAAATATTTCCGTTGCGCTGTGTGCCGCAATAGACCTGCCTTTTTGAGCTTGGGCGACGGACGGGGTGTAAGTCACCCAAGGAATTAAGGAAATGGAGACATAAATACAGTTGACAATGTCGGCCTCCAAAGAGATTGGAATATAATCTGTCCTAAACGGCCTGGAGTAGCAGCGTATTCCGTTCCGTATGCACTAAAACGAATCAAGTAAGCAGGGTGGCAGCTGTCCTCCATGGCGAGAAATTGTGCAGAGCCGCCGGAGAATGAAAAGCGTGACAAGGTACTTTGCAAAAGTCGCTCAAGTCACTAGGCAACGAAAGATGGGGCCCACACCGATATCGAGCACCGTCTTGACACACGTCGTCCTGTAGAAAGACCGCTGGGGCAAGGGACGGAGGCTCTGAGCTTGATCAGAAAATGGTCCGATGTCAGAGGACAACGGGGGTTGGCACCTGATAACAGTCTGACAGTATAGTGGGAAAATCTTCGGGAATCGAGCTTTTGTTAGTTCTGCTTTCGGGGCAATGTTATGTTCCTTTCCTTCGACACGGGAGCGTTAGAACGACCTTGTCCACTTTCTTGTAAGTGCCTAGTGCTGTAAAAGGAAGCTCGGCCACCTCGTTATTCTTGGCACGGAGATGTTCTGCTCCACCTCGAAGACTAAATGGAAACTAAAAATAATATAATATAAAAAAGTGTAATTTTTACCACAAAAGGTGTAATCGGCGTCTCCAAGCAGACACAATGTTTCCATGTCTACGTCGTATGTGAGAATCTCTATTAGCTAGATGAAAAGGTGTGTTGTGCTTTCTGACACCAGTGGAGGACTGATTGATTCCAAAGCGCAGATGTCTTCCGGCATTCCATGGTGCTGATTTCTTCCGATGGAAACTTGTCCACTGAATAATCCGTGAGCACGACGACGTCACATGACACTGACTCTCTTGATTCCTTAATTCCCACACACACACTCCCTTTCTCTGGATCAAAAGATTTTCTCATGGGCAGACCACGCATGAGAGCATAAAACTGGTGGGTGAGAAGAATCATGCTGACAATGGGCCCCATATCACAGTCTGGCCATCTGCACTATAAAACTGCAAAATGCCGTCGTACCTTCTTACGAAATGGCATACCGATCAAACGATGCCAGAGTTCGTCTTGTGTGATTTATGGGTACTTTTTGGATTTGGTTTGCCACAGCATTATTTCACGCATACGGGAGTGCGTCTGCAGAATACATTCCCGGGAGCGGTATTTTCCTCCATGAATTTAGCGAGGAGAATCTGAGTTCCGACCGAGTGGTTAAAGTGTGCATCAGCCCATTCGGGCTCCTTGCGATGCAATGGTAGAGGGTCACGCAGCTTGTCGTCGTAGAGCGATCTTTGTTGAAAGGCACGACCGGCGAGTGACAGAAACGCACGAGACGTGGCGCTGGCAGGATTGGCAGGCACACGGAGGGCAGGATCGATTCCTTCAGCGACTAGCATATATTACACCTGTCATTAGCCAAAACCGCCACGACAAGGATTCCGACAGCGTGGGCGATGTTTTCTGACAATGTGTTCTGACGATGTCTTCTGAAATGTACTTCTATTTTCCTTAGTCATCTTACCCATCCATTTTTGACTCTTGCCTACATAATTCGTACAAAGTCGACACTTGCGCGTTAAGAGTTGCATTTTTATATCATGAACAAAGGTTACAAAACGGAGCTTCCGGTACGACTTATGAACTACCGAGAAGATTCATCGTCTAGTGTGGACCCCAAAAGAAGACCCCTCCGTTTCTCTTCCTTCTCCTCTGCTCACAGGTTAGTATCATTACGGATTGCGGACCTGGACCACACGATGGAGACATGTGTAATGCCAAGGTGAGCCAATTGCTCCTTTGCTCTTTTGCTCCATCTTTTCCGCCGGATTTCTTCTCCAAACCTCCCATAGCGGTTATCCCAGCTAGGAAGGAGGCAGTCGCATTCCCATCTGAGCCATCCTGGAATCTCTCGTATTGTTTGTCGTCTTCGACGTTGCTTTTCGCCAAGACTTTTGCGTTCAGAGAATCCGCACCTGTCCTTGTCGACTTCACTTGCCAAGATTTCTCTTCTTTGCCAGATGCCGGCTATCCGAATTGACGATGCAGCCAAGGGATGCGACGGTTGGGAGGCTGTATTGGCGAGCAGTGCTTTCTCCTGGATTCCTGAGCTGAGTGAATTGAAGAAAGTATGCCGCGTCGAGAAATTTGCTGACATCGTTGTGCATCGACCTTTTTACAGTCCTTTTCCGATCGCGTATTAGTCTCTTTAACCTTAAGTCAACATCTGCCGTTCGACAGCCGCGTTTGCTTTGTCATAGACCGTATCGTAACTTGGACGCGTACCCCGAGTTTTGCCCGTGTTTGCGTCCATTGTGAGGTGTAGTTGCGGCTTCTGTTCCTTCCGTTTCACCTTCCATCAGCCATTATTCGCTAATCGCCACTGGAACCGCCGAGGCCGAAGGAAAACATCAAGGTGAGAAAAATGAAGACGGCCTAGCTTAAAAAAAGAACCTCTAATACGGTGATGGAAAAAGGCAGGTGGAAAGACGCGATGGAAAAAAAGCGTAGCGTTTGACGGGAGGCAAACAGGTGGCGTAGACGCCAAGCTATCAGCGGTGCAGCGACCTACCATTTCCGGGTCTAGTGCGGCATTGTTTTGCAACCACAGTGGAACGATATGTGATTTTAGTGACATTAGAACGTTCATACCATGTTCCTGCCTATGCTCTGGCCACAGAAAGCCAGTTGAAAGGACCGAATCTCGAAAGAAAGGGGAAGGGGGGAGGGGTGCCGACCACTGGCGATTGCTGCTGTCCACCAATCTCGTGTTAGAGAGGGCAACATAAACAAAACAACACACAAGCTGCAGCCAAGCGCTGGGGACCACAAGGCATGTGTCGATCCCCGCGTTCTGTTGAATGGGTGGGTGTTCTTCCAGAGTTGTCAGCGATGGCCAAAGTTGAGATGCAGAGGTAAGAGCAAGTGAGGTGGGAAGGGAACAGCCAAACTGAAATGAAAGGACGAGGGCAACTGCACCTGACGAAAAATGTCGACTTTGTATACTGAAAAAAATGGTACAAAATACGAGAAGAAGGCGGTCTCGCCGGCCAAGAGGAAAAAGAAGATGCATCGTAATGCCATCCACATGATGTGCTTCTCATATATTTTTGCCTCTCTGATCTGCGGCACTGAATGGTGGCTTGTGTTTTGGGGGAGGAACCACGCCATGACAGGTTTGCTGAATGCCAACAGACTTCAGACAAAGCGGAACGAAAAAAAATTACAAAACCGAAAATATCCCCCAATCCCGTTCTGGCGAGATAATGAACAAAACGCATCGAGCAAATGGCAAAAGGCCCGTCGCCTCAAAGAGCTGAGTAGTCTTGGATAATCGGAGGTCAGTCCGTTTTAGGTCTAGGAGAAGCGGTCGTGCACGAAGGAGACGGCGGGAGGGCCAGGGGCAGGGAAGGCAAGACGCCAGCACCTGTAATACGGCGCGGCGAGTGCCTTGAAAGGCAGCCTTGTCTTGGAGATGCGGAACGACTGTCGAGTACCGGTATTCCATTCCCTGTGTCGCATTAGCAAACATACAGAGACACTAATTAAGATCGCAATAGAACTAGCGTGCGATGTGGGAGATAAAATGCCAGGCGTGCATCTGTTACCACCTCCTTGTTTTGGCAATGAGCGACACGGAGCATGGGTAGCCGGCCATTACATCAAAAAGGTGGTAACCACCAAGACGGAGACGGCAGAGCGTCCAGGACGGGGTCTCGGGGTATGGGGTAGAAACCTGCGACAGCCGAACTGCAGACAGACAAGCGATAACAAAGCTCAGGAGACCATTGGAGGCAGATGACATGCGAGTCGTGAGGGGGCTGTCTTGGCACTGCTGGTGCGATAGGATAGCGATACGATTCAAACGATCCAGGCAAAAAAAAGCACAAGAGAGAGAAGGCGGTCGGCGAGCTTGTGGCAACTTTGCTGTGAGACGCGGGCCAGAGGCTGGAAGCGTTCTAGAAGCGGACGTGGGAGCGAGGCAATCGGGGGCGGCCGAGGTTAGCTGTCGAGCGTGTCGGCGACATTTGCCGCCCTAAAACGAGCGGTCGGTGTTTGCCCTCGGTTGAGCAGTCTGGGATTTCGAAGGATTTTATTTTGCCTCGTCTGTGATTTTGCTATGAACAAAGCCAAAATTTGGATGGCGTGCGTCGGCCCTATTGTAAAATGCTCCAGGCGGCCGCCGTGCCCCTGCCTGTTTTGTGTTTGCTCATCCCACCACAAGTCTTCGGTTTATGAGTGAGCGAATCACAGCTCGTGCAAGAAAACCAGCCAAGCTGTCGACCGACCACTCATCTCGTTCACTCCTTCCTTCTTCTGCCAGAATTGCGCCTTTCGTCCTGCCATGCCTGTTTCACCAGGTTCATTAGTTGTTCCATCGCGCAAGTTGATCTCCTGCCCACATTTACATCTGGGAGACTGGGCTATCTTTCGCCCCTAGCCCAACTTTCACAATTTCGTCCTGACACTTTGGGTGGCCCAGTTCGAGATGCTGGCGGCGCCGGCGTAGTCCCAAAAGGGTGGATCCCCGCGCCAGTTGTAGCGTCTAGCCTAGGCTGGAAGTACCTTGGTACCTTCGGACAACTCAGGCCCCCAACACGGACGGAAGGTAGGTAGGTGAGCGGTGGTGGGTGCTTGTTTCCTGATCTGGAAATAAGGCAAGTACACGACGCAGCCTGCCCAAATTTCAACAACATCGTCCCAGTCGCACAAGTTGCGCTTTGCACTTCACCCAAGCTGCATCGTTGGGCGCTGTAAGTGGCAAGCTACGGGAAATCAGGAACGGTGCATCATCGCGGTGGATCATAATGTGATTCCCGTCTTTCCAGAGAGCTCTGACACCGGGCCATATGGTCCAAGTTGGCAAGAGCAAAGCAAGCGTCTTTGGCACCTTCTCTTTTGTGTCCCACCACATCTTGGCATGTCGCCTATGCTCTTTCTGTTTTCGTCTGTCATCAACGCTATCTCTGACCTTCTTGTAATGGCAAGACACTCTTTCCTTATTTTTTATGCTGTCTTGCACTGCGCTGTTTTACCGCCCAAATTGGCCAGATATCGGCTGAATGGGCTTCGACGTCCACGCATACAGTCGTGCCTTCTCTGTATTACCAGCCCTCGCCGCTCCTGCATTATGCACCACATCACATACCACGTACAAGTCGTAGCTGCTGCTTCATAGCCACCTATCTCAATTCCATCCATTGTCAATTGCAGGTAGGTGCTCGCCTCGTGTGCGCGTGTTTGCGCCTTCCTTCCTCCCTCCCAGTCCAGCAGTCCCATCTCTCGTACGCTCGGGGGGCCTCTTCTTGTATCGCCCCCCCCCCCCCCCCCTCCTTCCGCCACCAACTCCGCACTACTCTCGCTCCTTTTCCTAACGACACGCGACCGGCTACAAACCACCCCCCTTTCGCCATCCAGCCACCCCCCCTTCCGCATCCTGAAATCCTGGGTCCTGATAATGAGGCACGCCGTTTATCTCTCTCGTTGTCTAACCCACCGGCCATTGCTGGGGTAGCTCGTGCTTGGCTTGTCCTTTTGTTGCCTCCCCCTCTCATAATCCCTTGGCCTGGTCCTCTTCCTCGTGCTAGACCCATCATTCCATGGCCTTGGATCGACATAAAAGACCATCCCGTCCCCTTTCCCCGTCCGTTTGTTTTTCCTTTCATTATTCTTCTCATCTCCATCCCGACCACCCAACCGTGTGTGCACAGGAACAGATCCTCGTGGAACAGCACACAAGATGGCGTCCAGTATGTCTAGGTCTCACGCCAGCACACTGTCATGCATGCGGCACTCTCACGCATGACAAACCTTGGCGACAGCTTCACTAACAAATTGTGTTCAGCCGACGAGAAGCCACCCATCGATGGCAACAACGACCTGACCATGTCCCGCACGCCGCCGGGTGACCAGCACGGCGCCTACCTCAATCCCGCCATCATGGAGGAGGATTACGATGGCAAGCCCACCGAGGAGGAGATGAAGACGCTGCGCCGCGTGCCCGGCAAGCTCCCCTTCGTTGCCTACCTGATCTGCATTGTCGAGTTCTGCGAGCGTGGTTCGTACTACGGCGTGCAGCCGCTTATCAGCAACTATGTCAACCGGCCTCTGCCGCCCAATGGCAACGGTCTTGGTGCCCCGCCCCGTGGCACGCAGGAGACGGGCGGTGCTCTCGGCATGGGCACTGTCGTGTCCAACGCTGTCTCGCAGTCGTTCTCGATGCTTGCGTACGCCCTGCCCTTGATCTTCGGCTACCTGGCCGATGCCCGCACCGGTCGCTTCAAACTCATCTGCTGGGGTGTCGGTGTTTTCGGTGTTGCCCACGTTCTGCTCGTCGCTTCGGGCGCTCGCTCGCTCCTTGAGAGCGGCCACGCCAAGATTCCCTTCTTCCTGTCCGTCTACATTCTGTCTGTTGGTGCTGCCATGTTCAAGCCCAATGTCTCGCCCCTGCTTCTCGATCAGATGGTCAACACTGTACCCAAGGTTGTGGTCACCAAGTCTGGTGAGCGTGTCATCGAGGACCCGGAGGCAACCACCGAGCGCGCTATGCTCTGGTTCTACCTGGTCATCAACATTGGTGGCTTCATGGGCCTTGCCACGGGCTACGCGGAGAAGTACGTCGGATGGTATCTGGCGTTCCTGATCCCCTTGTTGCTGTATATCCCCCTGCCTGGTCTTCTGTGGTTCCTGCACAAGCGCCTGATTCTGCACCCCCCTGGCGGCAGTGACATGGTCAACGTTTTCCGCGTCGTTGGTATCTGCATTCGTCGCGGTGGCATCAAACACATTGGCCGTAGCGGCTTCTGGGACCTGGCGAAGCCGTCCGCCATTGCCGCTGCCGGCCTGCACTACCCTGTTCGCTGGAACGACGAGTTCGTCGACGACGTGCGCCGCACCTTCCAGGCGACTGGTATCTTCTGCTTCTTCCCCATCCAGTACCTCAACGACAACGGTATCGGCTCGGCCGCTAATTTCCTGTCGACGATGCTGACGACCAACGGTGTACCCAACGATGTCATCGTTAACTTCAACTCGCTGTCCATCATTGCGTGCGCGCCGCTGCTCAACTACGGCCTGTACCCTCTGCTGCGCCGCGCCAACATCCACTACGGTCCCATTACCCGCATCACCACAGGTCTGGCCATGTCGACAGTCGGCGGCGTTGGCTACACGGTGCTCAACTACTACGCCTACAAGTTGTCGCCGTGTGGCAACTACGGTTCGTCGAACTGCACGGTCGGCACTGGTGTCGCGCCCATTTCCATTTGGTACATGGCCATTCCCTACGCACTGGGTGGCATCTCGGAGCTGTTTGTCAACGTTCCGGCCTACGGTATCGCTTACTCGCGTGCGCCTGTCAACATGCGTGGTCTCGTGTCCGCCCTGAACCTGTTCAACACTGCCATTGCCTACATCATTGGCCTGGCAACGTCGTCGATCATTGTCGACCCTCACCTGACCTGGGACTTCGGTGGCACGGCCATTGCTGGCGGTATCCTGACCGTTGTCTTCTACTTCATGTTCCGGCACATCGACAAGGAAGAGTACACGCTGTCGCAGAACCGCGACTACGAGCTCAACCTGGAAGGCACCGACAAGGTGGTAGGCATCAACGAGTACAACCAGACGCACAACCTACCGGCCCCCATTGCCGAGAACGAGGAGATTATGATGACACCCAAGCAGTAAAGCAAAGCGATTCGATCTCTCTATACTTTCTTGTTTTTGTGGCAGCCTCGTAACGCGATATCCCCCATTCTGTTATGCCCGTTGGCCGACCGTTCTCCTCTCTGGTCGGTGGCATAGTGTCGATTTCAGTGTTCTATGCGCCGTCGTCTTTTGTGTGTTTCCACTTGGCTAGCGAGCGATTTAGCATCTCTTGACTGAACCCGTCAGATCTCCATATACAACCCAACCCGATACTACCTAAGTCTTAAATTTTTGAAAAAGAGATACCTTCTGTGCTTTGCCGTTCCAGCAATTGCACCTTTAAGCAAACTCATTTGTTCATTGTCTGTACCTTGGCTGTTGTTTGGCATATGTCATTTCCTTACCTCTTTACTTGGCTTGTCGATTGGCCTTTTCACATGATGCTAACTGGAATGACCGCCACATGGATGCATTAGGCCCCGTACAATCAGATCATGTTTTTTCCACTAATAGTCGATGTCATCGGTGTACTTATTCTCGCTCAAACACACATACAGAAAGGGCAACGAGTCTACGTCTAACTGGAGGGTGTTTCCGCTGGCTGGAAAAAGTCTGTCACGGCCAAGCCAAGCCAAGCCAAGCCCAGAAAAAAAAAAAAATTAGTCAGACCCTTGATCTTTCGCTCGCAAAACTTCAGGGACTAGTGCTCTCTCCGGCGATCGCTCCGAGATCTCAGTCTGTTGGCAAGCAATAATGTCTCGTAAAATATTGTGACCAATTGGCGTTGCCACATGTACGTCGTACACGTGGTGGTCTTCACTTCACAGTTTCTATCTCTCGCAATGATGATGATATTACAACAGTATTTGCCACGATTCCAAAGCTTTGTTCATTCTCTCGGCCAATCCTGTCGTCTTGTAGTTTTCTTAGCCTTATCTCGCAATTGTCCTACATACCGCCCATATTCATAGGCGGACTCGGTGCGGGCGGGTCCTTGATGGGCGGATCGGGTACAGGGACTGTCGATGTTGTCGGTGCTGGCGCGGCTGGGGTGGACTCGACAGGGGGTGCAGGGGCTACTGTCCCCGTCTCTGTGGGTGCTGACGGCGCAAGCGACTCCGCTGGGCACGGCCGCCACTCCGGCACAAAATGCAGATTCAGGGCGTTGTCCATGCCACCAGCAGTCATGTTGATACCTGCTGCACCACCCAGCTTGCCGCTCGAGTACGTGCCGGTGGCCTCGACGGCCGTTCCATTGAGCGACACCGAGGTGCGCACGGAGATGACCGGCAGGAGGCCAGTGTCGTTGACGCACGGCGACCAGGTGATGGGGCTCGGGTTCAGTGTGACGGAGAATGAGCCTTTGTTGAGCGCTGAAGCGTTGACAGTCGCTCGAGCACGCTTGCACGTAGTCAGTACATGGGAAACGCATTGTCCAGCTGCATGTGGGGATGAGTGCGTAAGTTCATACTCCCGCTTCGACGTGGTCGAATCGCGTGTTAACGCGGATGCCGATAAACGACGTCGGGTCCAGCTCGGCGACGCCCGAAATGGAGACCTCGCGAATGTGCACCTGGTAGCCGACAGGGGCGTTGCCGAGGGAAATCGACTCTTTGCAGAACTTGGCCACCGAGCCGCGCACAACGCGGTTGTCCTGCGCATCGTGGCCGCCGGTGTTGTTGCCTGGACTGCCTTCCGGGGCGTCAATGGGAATGGCCGAGCCGTTGAGGGTCAGACCCCAGCCCATAAAAGCAAAGACGGGTGTGCCGTCCTTCATCTGGTGCACCATGCCGCCGTTGCCAATGGGGCAGCCAGAGCCGGTTTCAGTGAGGTCGAGCACGGTTGGGTTGATGGTGACGGGCGATGGATCGACGGCGTTGGCTTGAGGATAGGCGTGGGCCGTGCCCAGCACAGCCGTCAGCCCGGCGGTCAGCCCGGCGGTCAGCCCGGCGAGGTGAGCGAAGGAGTACATTTCGACGGCGGCCGTACTATATCGAACTCTCTTTTGTCGATATTGACATGTACGAGGTGGGCAAAAAATAGAGTCGGGTTGATTCAAATCTCAAGGTTCAAAACCAGGAAGCAGGTGATATAAAAGAAAAAGTGAACCGTACAAGACCTTGCAGTCTATTCTTTTTTTACTTATTTCAGACCACTGAGTACGTACTCGATCGTCCGTCGGGACCAGCTCGTGTAATTGGGCGCAATCTCCGTTGATTGAGCCGCCGTCTGGATGTACGAAGAGGTACGGAAGACAGGCTGTGCCAAGGCCTCTGGAGGGGTCTTTATTCCCCAATGGCTATGCTTTTGTTTTCATCCTGTCTTTTACCCTGGCAATGGGACGACGAATTCTCGGGACGGTACAGTCGACTTTGTTGACTCGAGAGAATAGCCTATCTTTGCAAGATTGATGGGTCCGTTTTCCTTGTTCTCCCCATTCCCAAGACCTCGGGAAGAAGATTCGCTAATCTATGGCCTTGGCAAGGAGTAATCGACAAAATAGATTCAACTCACCTTAAGTCGACGACGTGCCCAGTGAAGTTTCTTGCGATACAGAAAGTGACGCGCAGCACAGTGGAATCGTGGTTGCGGTTGGATAATCCGACTCCTACCGACCGTACTGGAGTCCGATCAGGTGTCCGTGAACGTCTCGAAGTCACTTTTGCAAAATTACATAATCATAAATTTTTATTTGCCATTTTGTCTCTGTCATTATTCGTCTGCTTGTGCTACGATTCCCGCCATTTCGTCTCTCATGGTGCATCGATTGGCAGGCGAAACGAGTGTCAGTGAGATACCTATCGGGGCGCGCGCCGCGATGGGCGTGTCCTTCTATATTCCTGCAACGAAGCAGGATATAGGATCATGGTTGGACATCCTTGAACTTGTGAAATGGCCACACCATATAAACAGTCCCGAAAGGCGCATCAATGCAGCCCAACATGTTGTATCAGGAGCAGTGCGGACCGCCACGGAGCTACCCAAAGATGCCGTCATGGTCTACGAACTGATGCTGTTCGCCGCAGTCAGCAAAATACAGAACGTGTGTCCACACGTGAAAAGCGGATGCGACAATACCCAAAAGGCTTTTGAGTATTGTGCACCATAATAATGTAAAGTCAGGTAAGACAATGGTTGCTAGCGTTCATGTCTGATAACTCACGCCTATACAAGACTTGACAAGGTTGACAGCCTGCCTGACTAGCGCAGTGCCTAACGTAAAGAAAAATAAATGAAAATGAGAGACAACCATGGTTTTTCCAATTACAGCGTTCCCCCGTACATTCAATCGCGGGCAGGCGTGTTCCGTTTTGCCGCATTTAGCAGCCCGCACGCGGAACAAATGAGCGCTTTCCGGTCGATGTCATCTGCATGGGGGACACATATAGAGCGGGTAGTCTATTTTTGAGGCCCAGCGCTGTCCTCGCCGAGTATACTCGTCTAAGGAACTTGACACCCCTTGCAAACACTGCTCATGCCCACGACTACGGCGTTCATTGTAGATTGCACTCAGCTCCACATTTTGGCCGACAAAGCTGGGGTCAGGTTCGCCACGACAGGAAGCGACAGGGTGCGCGTGCATGAGGTCAAGCATGTGGCTGGTCTTGGCTTCATTCACAAACGTCAACGAACCGGGAAACCGACAAGAGAGTATCTAGTCATCCATGCTCATGGTCATGTTTATGCTTCGCGTACTGCAATTATAGTCGTAGTCTATCTGAATCGCAGGGTTCTTTCTCACACACGTCCTATACCTGCGTCTTTCCCAATACCACCGTCGCAGCAAACTAGCATCGCTCGGAGGCACATATCCCACCATACCCGTTCCCATCCTCCGACTTCCTCTCCTATCCCAGCTCACCCCACAAGAGCCGCGCCGAATAACCGAGTCTGGTCCAGAAAACGAAGAAAATGTGCGCATGCAGAGACTAGAAATATAGTGCATCGTCTTGCTGGCTTGTCGACAAGGGATGTCTTGTATATTGCGTGAGGGCGTTTTCTCGTAATGAGCGGAGCGGCCTTGTCAATAATAGTCCCTTGACAGCAGTGGGCCAAGGCGTGGAGGATAGAAAACACTGGCTGTGAACACCGGCTGCATATAAACGGACTGACTCGCACTCATTACGTCCTTCTTGTCGGTCGAAAGTCTCTGCCTATTCTGTCTCTGCCTGTCATTGTCATCGTCGCTTTGAGCTATCGGTTGATACCTTCTATTTTCTATCTTTTATTTTTCTGTTACCATCCCGTCTTCTTCGCCTGTGTCCCTTCACACTCTCGATATGAAGTCTGCACTTCGCACGGCCGTCTTCGGCCTTGTCACACACTTGGCCGCCGGCCATGCCACCTTCCAGGACCTCTGGGTTGGCGGAACCGATATGATGAGTCTTCTCTCCATTCCCGCTGCCGCTAGATGCTTCCCCTACTCACACAACATACGGCTCGAAGTGTGCTCGCTTGCCCTTGTCAAACACACCCGTCACCAATGTCGCGTCCAACGATATCCGTTGTAACGCAGGCACAAAGCCCGTTGCCAACAAGTGCGCCGTCACGCCGGGCACGACGGTCACGGTCGAGATGCACCAGCAGCCCAATGACCGCTCCTGCAGCAGCGAGGCTATTGGCGGCGCCCACTATGGTCCGGTCTCCGTGTACATGTCCAAAGTTCCAGACGCCAGCACGGCCGACGGCTCTTCCGACTGGTTCAAGGTTTTTGAGGACAGCTGGTCGGCGGCGGCTAGTGGTGGAAGCGGCGATAACGACAACTGGGGCACCAAGGACCTCAATACGTGCTGTGGCAAGATGGACGTGCCCATTCCGGCCAGTCTCGCCCCCGGAGACTACCTGCTGCGTGCCGAGGCTCTCGCGTTGCACACGGCCAGCTCGCCGAGCGGCGCCCAGTTCTACATGACGTGCTATCAGCTGCAGGTTGGCTCAGCGGGCTCCGGTGCGGCATCTTCGGCCGCCAGCCGGATGGCAGTGCGCGCTCTTGCGGCTGACTATGAAACCGTCAAGTTCCCCGGCGCCTACAAGGCCACGGATCCGGGCATTCTCATCAACATCCATCAAAAGCTGGCCTCGCCTTATGTCGCGCCCGGTCCGACCGTCGTCCCTGACGGCACTACACGTGTCGCCGGCTCTGCATGCACGGGTTGTGAGTCGACGTGTAAGGCCGCCTAGAGCGCTTGGGTGCCGTATGGAAAACTAGCAATGCCTTTGGGACTGTCAGAAGGCCTCGTACAAGGGCTCTGTGGGGTTTGAGCAGCACCACGGTCCATCGCATTTGTCTCCTGAATGATGTATGATTCGCATGGTGGTAGCGTCTGCTTCGAATACAAACGTGAATGCAATAATGTTCCGCCTGGTGTAAATTAACCTGCGTGATATGATCGTGTGTCGTCTCCTGAAGAGCGGTCACGTGCACCACTCACAAAACGAGCATGGATGTTAGTCAGCAAACGACTGGCCCCACTCGTGACAGCCGCCCCTCGAAACGTATGGCAGCGTGTTGACGATGAGGTCATTAGGCCCATACCTCTTGTCAACATTCTGTCAACTGCGTGTTGGGCCGTTCCATACAATTTCGTCTGACGACACCAACGCGTCGTTTCCTCGCCGCCATGGCATCGTGCGTAACGCCCAACAAGTTGAACATGTTGTTCTTTTATTTCGACTACTGACAGTGTCTCTTCTACCCCCTTTAGATCCCAAACGAATCAGCTCTCGCTCCCCTTTCGAAAATCAACACACCTCTCCCTCGCGACCGCCATCCGCCAGTATGTCGCCGATAAATACGGACAGCACCCAGACACGTTCCACGAGGATATGGACGTGATTGACACCCTTCGTCGCGAGGCCGTCAACGTGCGCGAGGCCCACCCAAGCGGCATCAAGAAGCTGCAGGCCTACGCGGGACAGCTGGCGTGGATCGGCGGCAAGTTTCCCGTGGAGATGGGCGCCGAGTTCACATGGTACCCGGCGCTGGGCTACAACGTCGATCGGCCAATCGTGCAGAACAACCTCAAATTCGAGCGCGCCAACGTGCTCTACAACCTGGCGGCACTCTACAGCCAGCTGGCCGCGGGCACGGGCCACGGCGATGCTGACAGCCTCAAGACGGCCGCCAGCTACTTTATGCAGGCGGCGGGCGTGCTCGGGTTTCTGCGCGATACGGTTATTACCGACCCGGACCTCAGCAACGTGGTGCCCGAGGACATGGACGCCGCCACACTCGACTGTCTCGAGCAGCTGATGCTGGCACAAGCACAGGAGTCCTTTTGGCTGCGTGCTGTGTCTGAGCGCTACAAGGACGCGACTATTGCCAAGTTGGCGGCACGGCTCGCTGATCTGTACGACGCGGCGGGCGAGGCGGCTATGAAGAGCGATTCCGTCAGCCGGTCGTGGATCCACCATGTGAGCGCGAAGCACCACCACTTTGCGGCGGCCGCGCAGTACCGGGCGTCGCTCGATTGCCTAGATAAGCGCAAGTATGGCGAAGAGGTGGCGCGGCTGCAGGACTCTTTGCTGTGTGTGGCCGAGGGCCTCAAGGAAAACCGGGGCGGCTACTTGAGTAAAACAGTAGTTGAGGATCTAACCGGGCTCAAGCGGCGCGTTGAGGAAGACCTGAAGCGCGCAGAGCGCGACAACGACGTCATATATCTGCAGGTGGTGCCGCCAAAATCGGAGCTCAAGATCCTAGACCGCGCAAACATGGCCACAGCGCGCATCCCGCCGCAAGTCGAGAAGCCATTCGAATTTCTCGGAGATCAGGCCGAGTTCGGCCCGGCGCTGTTTTCCAAGCTCGTTCCGTTCGCCGTGCACCTGGCTGTGTCTGTATACGAAGAACGCCGCGACCGACTCATCAACCAGAATATCATCCACGACCTCGAGGTACTGACTGAACAATTACACGGCACCTTGCTGGAGCTGAACCTGCCCGGCTCGTTACAGGCCATAGAACGGCCGCTGGGCCTGCCTGGATCACTAGTTCAGCATGCCGAAGAGATGCGCTACGCAGATGCGGTCAACCGGGCGAAGCGTAGCTTCGAGGACATCAACAAACTGCGCGCCGGTGACCGGGCCACCTTCGACGAGGGCAAGGCGCTTCTGGCCGTTGAGGCCGATGAAGACGCCCAGTTGCGGCGCAAATACGGCACGGAGCGCTGGACGCGACCCGAGGGCCGCGCAGACGGTGCACAAGGTCAGAAGCTGTGGACGAACGCAGACGAGATTGAGGGCTACTTTGCGTCGAGTGGGTCGAGCGATGGCGTGGTGCGCGACATGTTTGCGTCTATTGAAGACATGCTAATCCTGTTGGCGGGACCGGACCGGGCGCTCATGGACTTTGTGCCCAACAGCCGCAAGATGGAAGTGCCAGAGGCCGTCAAACCATCACTCGGCCGCTTACGCAGCGCCTACAACGACGTGCTGCGGCTCGAGTCGCGGCGGCGCAAACGCGTCGAGGCCCTGCGCGAAAAGGCGCGCGCCGACGACGTCAAGCCCGATATTCTCAAAGAAACGGCACGGCTGGAGCGCGCGTATCCCAACACGCCAATTGTCGCGTCCCACTTTGACGGCTTCTTTGCCACGCGCCTGCGCGAGCTCTACGACGATGACCAGGACGCTCTTGTGCAGCGCGAGCGCGCCGACCAGGAAAAGGCGCTCGACGATGTGGCGCGGGCAAACCGCGAGTTCGTGTCGCAAAAGAAGGCCTCGACGGGCAGCGCTGGTGGGGGCGGGCACGAACGCGAGGCGGCTCTGCAAAAGCTGGACAATGCGCACTACAAGTACAAGGAGGTGGTGCGCAACGTCGAGGTAGGTCGCAAGTTCTACAACGACCTGAGCAAGATTGTGGGCGCGTTCCGGGACCAGAGCCGTGCATGGGTACAGCAACGACGCAGCGAGGCACAGGCCATTGAAGAGGAACTGTCGATGCCGGTGCTGTCGTCGCTCTCATTGGGTCATCAGCAGCAGCAGCCGCAGCAGCAACAACAGCACCAGCACCAGCACTTCTCTCCACCGCCTCAACAACAACCACCCGCCATCCAATCTTGGGCTGGTGGCCCACCCCAGCAACCAACGCCCATACCTGTCTCACATCAGCAGCCACTATCACAGCAACAACCGCCGCCACCGCCGCCTCAACAACCACAGCCGCAACAGCATCAGATGTGGAGCGCTGGAATGGGCATCCGTTTCGGCAACTCGCCGGCGCCGGACGGGACACCACAGCCACGGCCGGGGGGCGGCGCACCCGGTGGGAACTCGGCACAGACCAACCCACATGGCACATGGGACCCGTCATCGGGCATCCGGTTTGGGTAGGCGATGTCTAGAAACAAGTGGAGGCACATGGTGAGGGCATGCAGTGTAACAATATGCAATACGTTGCGGCCAATTGGTCAGTGTCCTTGTTTCGTCATATATTTTCATTGTGTACATACGTGCCATGTTTTCCAAATGCGTCTTATTTTCAGTAAAGCGAAATTCATAGACTAGCAATAATTATTTTTATTTTTCATTTTGTCAATTCCCGGCCGACGAGAAGAGCCTCAGACCACGTGCACGACGCTGTCCTCGCGTCCGGTATCTGTTTACTTTCCTCTTTCTCTGCCGACCCCACAATCTACTTGTGATCCGGTTTCCTTGATGTTGCCATGTAATTCGGCCTCGGTGATATCGATTGTCCTTTTAGCCAGAATTTTCTTACTCGTTTTTGTCCTGGTGCCCCCTGCACATCAGTGTTTTGATAACCGAATGTTTTCCAGGATATGGTGTTCTTAGTTGATTTTTAGGCCTTACCTGTTTGTATGCTATTTTCGAATGGGGGAAAGGAAGAGAAAGAGGAGAAAAACATGGTGATAATGTGAGATAAGGAATAAGTGTTGTTATTTACAGATTTTTATTTTAACAAAAAAAACATTGCAAAAATAAAAGTTAAGATCTTTTGCAATTCTCAATTTCTCTTCCCACATACCTTGAAAATCGACAGATAATATGCTGCCACATCCTCAAAGACCGAACGTGTGCATCTTCATTTTGCCGCCGTAGACTGAGTTTCTTCTAACACCACACCTGCTACTTTTAAGCCGCTTCGCCCACCGGACATCCCCAACGGTAAACGAGCATAAATGTCATAAAAGGCGAGCTGACAGGCGAAGAATCCCAGGTCCACGTTTCCGCCGCAGGAAGTACAATCTAAAATGGCGCCCCGTCATTTGGGTGGTAAATTGACAAAACCGACTGATGATCAAATATCCAGCAGCAAGAATGGCGAGCAAGAATGGCGAGCAAGAATTAACAAAAATAAAATGGGAGCCTGCTTACGCGCCGTGGAGTTGCTAGAACATGTCAATGACATTGAACAGTCGTTGTACGAAATACGGCGAGGTCACGACTAGGATTAGGAGCTGGGTGAGCATGGCAATCAGAACAAAAGATGGCCCCGGCGAAGTCGTCACACGTCAGACACGTGGTGTTGTGCTGTTATCGTGATTCTTTTGAACCGACCCTTTTTATTTATTCGTCTCTTGTTCAATTGTAGCACACAGATGAGCACATCTGCAGGACAGATCGTGCCTCACGGATACACCGCATTACATTTTACAACGGCGACGCGATACAGATAAATTACTTCCCCTTGACTGCCGATCTCGTATTCATCCTCGGTCATCTTGAATCCATGCGGACTTTCTCTTTCGCAAGTAAAACCCATTGCAATCCAATATTTGTGTCCCTTTCACGTCACTTGCCATTCCCTCGCCAAAGTCAGCTTGGCCCCCAACATGTACAATTCCGGCAATACAATCACGCATGTTGGACCAAAGTTACGGCCAACAGACACGACAACACTTCAGAACACGAGCAACGACGCACATCAAAAGACCCCAAGAAAACTCGGACACCGCGTAGAGAAAATAAAAATAAAAAGTGAACTATGAGCGCATAAGAGACGGAGATGTACTCTTCGCCATAAACTGCGCCCACCTCCAAAAGTAAGGGGGAACAGGCTGAATGGGTAATGGCCGACGCGTCGTGTTTGTCAAGGGCTCTTCTTACTTTTTTGTCCATCTTGCGAGCCTGATGTCCGTGCGGTGTGCTGACGGCGAGAAGTGCCAAAATAAGTGCACTATTCTGTCTTGTCTGCCATTTCTAAGCCGGCTCGCTGCTCCTATTATTACCCCGTAGTTCATATGTGGGGGTGCTCGCATGGCGCTGGGATGAGAGAGAATGGCATATTAGTAGTCGGTTTTGTTTTATCGGCGTGTCTGGTTAATTAGACTGGCTCTATTGGGTTTCCCCTCTGATTATTTCCCGTCCGTCTCCCTCCATTTCTCTTTCCGGACAGCCATCGACACTTCCCACCGTCCTCCTTACCGCAAACCAGGATAGCATCACAGCGCCAGATATTTCCACGCAGTGCGGACTCCAACAGACCTTGTACGCAAAGTATTGAAATCACCACCGTCGTGTATTGTGGGTTGACAATAAGGCTGCACGTCTTGCGATCCTGTTGATGATGCCGTACTGCATCTACTTTATCAAGGCTTCGTCAAAGGTAGGTAAGGGTTATATTATAGAGACAGTCCAATCCCAGTCCGGGGCGGCCTTTTTTTTATTTCTTCCTTCTTCACGACATTCTTACCCCGTTGTAACAACATGGTTGGAGCCTCGCGTTCGTCGCCACATCACCACTCTCCCCGTCTTCATCTTCCTTCTCATGTCCGTAGGGGAGAGCCCGATATTAACACCCTCCCACTCGGCCCAACCCCTAAAAGAAAAAGAAAGCAACTTTGACACTTTTGGAAGCGGAACTGGCCACCATCTGATTTGTGTCGGAGAGGTGCCCCTGGTATATTGCTTTTTTATGTTCTCCACATAATGATGACGGTGCATTCGGTGCGTGTGCTGCGTGTGCTGCGTGTGCTGCGTGTGCTGCGTGTGCTGCGTGTGCTGCGTGTGGTTCGTAGGTGTGCTTTCTTTCTCGGGTGGTCAATATTGACCTCTCGCACTCTTCGGCCGTCTCGTCCCCCCTGTCGATTGCACCGGCAGACAATACATGCTTTTGTATAAGTAGAACAGGGTCAGGTCCCCATTCCGTGGATAACCCGTCCTTGTCTCTTCTCGCCCTTTCCTCGTGTTGTTCTTTTATTCATTCGATCTTTCAGAGTGTCTGTACCGCTGTTCTATTGTATTAGTACGCTTGTACTAGATCGCCCTTTCTTCAGTGGGCATATCTTTTTTTTTTTTTTTTTTGCCACCCTTGGAACGGTTCAACCTTTGAGGAGGCTCGCGAACGACATCCAATTTCACTCGACATCTTACACGACTTCCACTATGGAGACGGTCACCCTCATTCTCCTGTATCTGGCTGTGCCCAGTCTCATTTACTCGGCCATCCAACACATCCTGTCATGGAGCAAGACGAGGGGTGGTGGTGGTGGTGACGGCAAGGCCAAGTTTCCCGGCCCTAAGCAGTATCCGTTTGTCGGACGCATCCACGACCTTCCTCGCTTCTCGATGTGGCTCAAGTTCAAGGAGTGGGCCGACGAGCATGGGCCCATATATCAGACGCGTGCCGTCGACCAGACATTTGTCATTATCTCGGACGAGAAGATTGCCGAAGAGCTGCTGGTAAAGCGTGGCCACATCTACTCAGGCCGGCCACAGATCCGGTCGCTCTTCCGCCACAAGGAGGGGCCGGCCTACGTGGCGCTCATGGACCGCCACGACACATGGCAGCGCCAGCGCAAGTGGGTGCACGCAGCCATGGCCGAGGCGCACAAGCACAACTTTTACGGCCATCTCGAGGCCGAGTCGACGCGGTTCGTGGCCATGCTTGTGCTGGACCCAGCACGCTTCCTGGACTACACGCGCGAGTTCTGCGGTCGTGTCATGTCACGCTTGGCCTGGGACGACGCCACACAGGGCCGCCTTAACGGCGAGAGTGCCGACACCACGTTGCACTGCATGAGCGTGTCCGGCCCCATTACCAACACAGTGACGCCGCTGTGGCACATTCCGTTCTTTGTCAACCCATGGAAGAAATTCGAGGTCAAGCGCGAGGCCGAGCAACGCGCCTGGTGGCGCCACAACTTCCAGCTGGCTAAGGCGCGCTATCTCAAGGACGATCTGCCCAAGGACACCTGGGGCTACCGCTACTTTAATCAGCTGCAGAAGGACGGCAACGTGACTCTAGAGCAGGGCGAAGACCAGGAGACTTTTGCGAGCTGCATGATCGGGTTCATGAACCTCGTGGGTGTCGTGACCATCTCGGGCCCGCTCAAGTTCTTCCAGATGGCCATGGCGCTGCACCCAGAGTGGCAGCAGAAGGCGCAGGCCGAGATCGACCGTGTGTGCGGCGACCGCATGCCCACCATGGACGACTTTGCGGCGCTGCCGACGGTGCGTGCATGCCTCAAGGAGACGCTGCGCTGGCGGTCGGGCGTGCCGCTGGGGGTGCCGCACCAAGCCGAGCGCGACGACGTGTTCCGCGGTGTCGAGATCAAGAAGAACACAATTGTGCTGGCGTGCGAGTGGTCCATCAACCGCGTACCAGAGCGCTACCCGGACCCGGAAAACTACCACCCGGAGCGGTACCTCGAGCCCGGCTGGCCCACGTACATGGAGCCGCTGACCAAATACCCCAACTTCCGGGACGGCGCGTCAATGCACACATTTGGCTGGGGTCGGCGCACATGTCTGGGCAAGGACATTGTCGACGACGAAATGTTTGTGTGCGGCGCGGCGATGCTGTGGGGCCTGACGCTGGCGGAAAAGCGCTGCCCACTGACGGGCGACCTGATTCCCATCGACACGCAGGCGACCAACTCGCACGTCATTCTCGAGCCGAGTCCGTTCCAGATCAGCATCAAGCCGCGGACGCCGGCGCGGGCACAGCAGATCCTGGACAACTTTGCCAAGGTGCGGGATCAAGTGCGTGTCGAGATCTGAGGCTGATTGGTGAGGTCGATGTGCTCGCTGTTCATTTGTATGTTCTTGTTATAAGAGTTAATGTCAGGTGTGAGTGTGAATACTTGCGTTCCTAATTTGCGTTCAAAGTGAGACGCTTTGCAGTCCTCACCTTTTCTTCATGTTTTCCCCCTACGTGCGTGTGCTTGGTGTTTTGCACTTTCGCTCTCCACCGTGTCAGCTCCCTCCCACCCCTTCTTCATGTATCTTTCCTGTCCTTCCATAGAACGTGCAATAATAGCCTTATTGCCAGCCTTATGAACGCTTGTTCTCGTCACTCATCCCAAATGCTCAATTCTCAATTCACAGAAGAGCGGCTTGCGAGAAGGAGGTGGTAGGAATAGTCGCGGAATGATAAGCAATGCAACGACCAAAGTCGTGTCATGTTCACTGATCGTGTGATAAAACCCCAGTCTAGGCAGGAATCTTATAAGCATTGGCTCGTTGAACAAGATCACAGGCGCTGGGGTGTTGGCATGCTCTCCATCATGAACCCACCAACTGGCCACGCTGCTGGTCATCATTGTCCTCGCCCATTCCCCCGTCTCAGTATCATCGCGCTTACCTGGGCGGAGGTTTCATGACTGTCAGCACGCTTGTCGTTGCCCAGGTCGGCGTAGCGTACGATGAGGCTTGCTTGGTCTTGTTACCGGCCTCCACCCATTCGTCTCGAGGTCGGCAGCTCCATCGAAAGTACTGTAGGTGGTGCCGGGCAAAACCACGTATGCGGCGAGCACCAGTTGAGCCTGGCTGGCATTGTTAACTCCACGGCCATTGAGGATGTTTGCTCCCCGAAATGGTCCTGCCCAATATGCAGAACTTCGCCGACGACAACGAGGCCGAGACGACGCTGCCTTTCGCGTTGCGATGCGTCGAGTACAATGGGCAGGAAAGGAACGAGACCAAACGCTAGATAGAGCCAAGATACATGGCACAGGTCATGGAATAGATTGATTTGACGACAGCCAGCAATCACATTTGACCACGAGAGACTAAGAGGGCGGCTGCAGCGTCAGCGGCCAAGTGCGTCCTCTTGGTCCGCTCTTGCCCACACCAATAAGCTTGTCAGGCGACGTCTTTGCCATGGCCTAAGGCGACAGCGTGTCAACGCCAAACCAGGCCAGGCCAGGAAACATCAGGTTCGTGCGTGTGCTGGTGTGTGCTGGTGGGTGCTGGTGGATGCTGGTGCCAATTACGACGCTCAAAAAAAATGAGGAGGCTGGGAGCATGATTGCAGCTGACGACCAGGTCTCGCCACGGCCCACGGCCATGCCAAACTTCTAAGCAGGCCCAAGGCGAAACGTATCGGAAGGCGCACAAGTGAGGCATGACAGAATGCAGAAAGCGGGAAGGACAGAGCAGGGGAAACGGAGGCAGGGAGGACGCAAATGGGAAACTGAATAGAAGGTGCAACTCACATGCATCTCGGAACTTGAATGAAAACAAGCCAATCAGAAGCCAGGAAGTTGTTTACCTCGTGTCACAACACTGGAATGCACGTACTCGCCCCATTGTCTAAGACACCTGCCGGCAAAAGGTAAGGGGACACCAGACCGGGCGACTTCTGAATTCCTCCTCAACTTGTACGATGTATGTCGTAATTACTCCGTAACCAAACGAGACAGAAACCAGAGGGTCATTGCTGTCCGGCGCTTTTTTTATCCTTTCGCCGAACGGCGCGTTTCCACAGATTAATCCCTCGTGGCTGTATGGGAATGCTTGGCGCAGAGCAGCTTTCAGCCTCGCCCAAACGACGTGGAGCGGACGAAGCGACCCTGTGCCGTCAAATTTCCTCCAGTTTCAGGCGATCTCAATTGGTCTTGCAAATGATATTCAAAATGATATTTGAAAATGTCGTGCCTTCCATTTACCAGAGAAACTACGAATTAGTCGTTTCCTTCCTTCCTTGAAGCTTCTTTTCTTCCTTTGTGCGCTCCTTCCCCTTGTGCTCACTTCCAGCCCATCTCGTTATCTTGGCGCCTTCCTCATTGTCTCAGGGAGGAAACACAGACGGGGTAAGACAGGGAAAATAAACATAGATATTCTGTACGGAGTATTACGTCGTGTCGTAAGAAAGCCTGGGAGCATGTTACAACTACAACTAAGCGCGTCGCATCATGCAAAGCGCGCCTCTCTTCAGCTCCAGTCAGCTTTCAACCTCTTCTTACCAACCGTTGTCAATGTTTTCATTCATACCTCTCTTTCCTTCCCTGTCTAGTTCCATGAATCTGGGTTGCTCCTGCCTTCCTTTGCCAATGGAGTGCCAAATTCGCTGAGCCCAAACCCCTGCTCTTTCCCGAGCCAGCTTAGCTTCTCCATTCTCCGTAATAACTTCAGGGAAGCTCCCAGACATCTCCTTCCTTTGGCCCTGGCCCATCCCCGGTCTTCGGTCAGGCCTGGCCGCTCCCACCCTTTCTCCTCTTTTTCCCTCATTTACGCGTTTCCAATTTGTTGATTCCTCTCGCCCTTCTTCCTCTTTGCATTTCATGATCGCGCTCTCACTCGCTGCGCCTTTCTCAAACGTCAGTTTTGTTTGCTGTCGTATATTCTCTCGCAATTCCATCTCTATCGGCCTGCACGTCTCCTACAGCTTGCCCGCACCGCCAATCTTTATTTCGTCGCATCTCATTCCGACTGCCTCTCGTTTCACCCCCAACGCGACGCATTCTGTCTCGCTCGCTCGCCCACCGCTTGTTTTCCAATCAGCGCCATTCTCTTCCTTTTTATCCCCTTTCGTTCTTTGCCACCTTTGGGGCCTCCGTTTTCCCCTCTCCTCTTCCAAGGGCGACCCGCATTCGTCTCCTGCGTAGACCGTTAGATCTGCTTTTCGTCCGCCTGTCACTCACATTCCAAAGGTCCGAGCCGTTATTGCACAGCCTAGCTTTTGCTACTTACAAGCAACAGTGATGCTTTGAGTGATACTGGTCGATCCCAGAAAGCTTACATCGGCAACGAACGGCGAACCGCCCGGCTTGTCAACCCATCCGACGACATCCTCCGAACTTGCTACATCATTTCAGTACACCGTCATCACGCGCTCTGCTCGTGTACCTGCGACAATTGAGAGAGGCGCCTTTGAGCTCCTGCACCTGCACCTCCTTTTGCGATTGCTTGACCCAGTTCTGGGCCAGGAAATCCTGACCCTGCAGCTAGCTGTCTGTTGCATTCAAACCAAACGTACCGCCAAGGCCCACTATCCAACGTAGGTCGCGCACACAGCAGCTACTGCAAGGCGCATCGGCTGCATCGGTGCTTGCTGCATCACACGGAAGCCCACAAACTCGTTTTAACACGACAAAATTCAGGGGCGTCAGCAGGTCGCATGCAAAGGGCCAACAAGGGAACAGAGGTCAACGACACAGGCCAGCTCGCACCCTGACAGCGGCCCACAATCGCGTTGCGCACACGAATTCAGTTTGCTGTCTCCCATCCAATAATCGCATCATCCTCATCGGCCCTCGTCATTGTCGCCCATTTTCCCCGTTTCGTACCCTGTCTGCCAGTGCCACGGTCTATTCTTTCTGTTTCTCCCCGCTCTCTCAAGAACGCTGGCCTCTTGTTTACTAGCTGCCAGTGGTTATCTGTTCTTTTTGTATTTTCGCCGTTCGCCCTTTCCACACGTGCATGTCTCACCGACACGAGGAACAACTACTCCATCCAACCCCGTCACCCCAATCAGCGGCTCAAGCCACCGCGGTCTCAACACCACCAGCCCATCGGGTTCCGTTGACAGGTCCCGCCAAATCTTGGTGTTGATATCGAGAAATTCCCTCGCGAATTCGCAGCAGGAACGCAGAATAGTCTCCAGGCAGAGCCGCAAATTCGCAACCAACCAGTGTGCTTTCAGACCTTGGCCTCGAAGACGGCCGGTGCCCACTGCTACTCTTTGCGTTCAACCTTTTTTTAGTCCGGCAATCGATCCATTCAGCCCTTAAAAGTGTGCGTGTATGTGCGGAGTGAGCTTTTGACAACGCATCGTGCAGCGGGCCAAGGTGGTGGAGGTGGAGGGGAGTGCCACCGGAGACTTAGTTCTTTCCCTCTTGTTTCTCCCGTTTCTCTCTTTTCTTGTGCTCGCTCTTCAATTTCTCCTGGTTAACGACATTCGTTTGCTATCCGCACTGCTTGACATTTGGCACCAGCCTGCTCACTCGTTTTTTTTTTTTTGGCTGGCTTCTTTCTCTGCTGTTTATCTTATTACTGTCTGTCCTTCCCGTCCGATGACCTCCCAGACGTCTTCACTTCTTCCTACAAAAACCTTTGGCACGTTTTCTGGTTTCTTTAGTCCAACTTGTTCATTCTTTTTCTGTGCCCCAGCCTTTTGTTATTTTCATTGGCCAGAAGTTTGCTGCACATCTCCCACCACGCTGGCCAAGTTCTGAGGTTTGCTTTTTTTTTTCCTGCAGGATCCGTCTTGCCGCATTTTGTGCCTGCTTTGGTCTCCACCGCTACTTCTGCACCTTGTGCTGCACAGCACTGCACTATATTACTGCAAAAGAGTGTGGCTGTTTCGTTTGCATCGTCTGCATCGTCTGCATGGCAAATCCGTGGGAAACAGGGGAAAATCATTGCAAGGGAAACCAGGTGCTTTCCACAACAAGTTGAAGCAGGAAGGAAACTGTCGATTGGGCAAACACAGGGTCGGCAGCACCCATCACGCTCGCTCATGCAGCACAAAGGGACGCTGCTTTTTCAAACACGAAACGAAAACAACACGAAAATTGTCGAAAGGCGTCGCATCGCAATACGTCGAACGAGTTCTCGATCACCTGTGGCTTGTCCAAGGCTGATTTGGCACTGCAATAGCGCCCTTTGTTGTCAGGCCGTCTTTTCCTCCTGCATTAATTCTCTATTTTTGTGCTTACCACCTACCGTTTACGAGCCCCTTTCATAACTCCCACACAAGGAGAGGAAGGTTTTGTTTACTTTGCAAGACCTCTTTTGCGTCACGCGATTCCATCCTTGATTACCTCTCGCTGCTCACATTTCGTTCTCTTCAACGCAGCTTTCTGTCGACTATTGATTTTCTTCTTTCTTCGGACTCCGCCGTTGTAATCCGGCGTCACAGGCTCGGTGTATCGGCCACGACCTGCCTTGTTTTTATTGATCCCCCCGATCTTCAATTGGCTCTCAAACGACTGCACAACCTATTATTTGGACAATCCACTTTTCATTTAGCTTTTCCAGACTCCATTCCACCTTAAGGAGCGCGCGTTGGATCACCAAAACAAGTCTCTTCCTTCGCTTGACATTCAGCACCGCCATTGACCTTTTTGGCCTCGCCAGACGACAACGTGGGCTTTCCTACGCTCTCTCTCGCATCTTGTGTACATAGCCACTAACAGCTGCCTTTACTGGCGGAATACAAGCCTCGTCTGTTTGCTTAGGGTCCTTTTTATTAAGCCCACCCATGCATCGACTTATTTCAAGTTTACGACCTAACACATAGTTTCATCCCTCTCAAAAACCCGACTCCTAATTCACAACTCCTTCAACAGCATCCACGCCCCGTTGATCGTATGTCCAAACTATTTCCCAATCTGTGGCTCTTGCCTTCACTGGAAAGATATCTAATTATACTTGTTTATGTTACAGACTGTCACACATATCTCCGTCTCTCACCACCTTTTCCATCCTATCCGACTGCTCACATATTCTCGCGATGGCGTCCTCCGAAGTCGACCAAAAATATCTCGGCAAACTGGCCAAAGCGGTACAAAATGATAACCCACTTCTTTCAACAATGCTCTTCAAAATCTTGGGTCTTTCCATCAGCTTATCAGAACAACTCGTCCTGGCCCGGAAACAGCGGCGACGAGAGCCTTCCAAATCACAAGAAACCCTTGAGCTTTATTTTCACATAATATGGCTATCACGTGAGGGGCTGGTCATGCTGGAACAGTATGTACTACCCGTTGTGGGTAAATACGTCGAGTTGAAGGTTCTAGCATACAAATTACGCGCCTCATTTTACCACATTTTTGTCCTATTCTACAATCAACCTCCAGTATCGACTATGGGTCTGGACACACCAGACCTGCAAGGATCGTCATCTGCCGACCAAACACCACCACAAGCAGACAAGGGCAAAGGCGTCGCGCGCGACGACGACTTGGAGAGTACTCGATCGTCTTTACAACCCACCCACGCAATGGAAGGAGGTCCAGTCAACCCTCCTCCGGGCTTCGGCCCCGAACCGCCGGCAGCATTTTTGCTTCCCGCCGCCGACTATCTTCCTCTTGCCAACCGTTATTTCAAAGATGCCATCTCCTTAGCCGAAGGCCTTTTGTGGGGCTCCCACTCGCTGCGCCTCTCCGTCAAGACAGAATACGCTTCGTTTTTGTATGAATGTGTGCACGATGCCGAGGGTAGCCGTAAACTCGCAAAGGACACAATCACCGAAGTCTATGATGCCCCCGAGGGTATTGACAACGACATGTTCAGCGATGCATGCGAGCTCGTGACAGTTCTCGGCAAGATGATGAAGCGCGGTCTTAGTACATCCTCGCGGGCAAAGGGAAGCACAAGGCAGACCCAATCCTCCAGCTCTAGATCGCAGCAGCAATCCCAGGGGCAACCACGTCCACCGCAGCAACAACAGCAGCAGCAACGGTCGCCGCCCCGGCAGCCAGAAACCAGATCGGCCACAAGAGCGAATGTACCGCCGCCAATACCCCCTACAACCAGTGTTCCCCTGCTACACCCCGACGAAATGGTCGAGTTTATCTGACCAATTCGACGCTTCCTTTCCCGTTCGTACTCTTTCCTCGACATACCAGATACCTCCACTGCCTGTTTATCAATCGCTGTACAACTTCTCTCGGCCTAGAAAAGTCTTCCCTTAGGACTTTATTCCAAAAGCTAAATTGCATCCCCTAGGCGTTCTTATTCAAAATTCTAATTTGGGGTATTTTATTGTTACACTAATCGTCTTCCTTTTTACTATTCTCTATTTGTTTTTTATCTTATGTACATTTATTCCAAGGAAAGGGAGTTTCTACGGAGGAAGAAATCCATACATTTTGCGTGGTGGTTTTGCATACGTTTTGTATTTATTTACTTTGGCTTACTGCTTTGTTTTGTTCTTCGCCCATTACTACCTTGACCATCATGGTCGATCTTGTTTTATATACTTCTCGTCAAAGACAGTGCCTTTGATCGATACCCAGAGCAGCTTGACTGCAGCTTTCGTTTATTTATTCAAGTATTTATTAATTTTCTGTGTAGCGGATTTCTCTTTGTGGGCTTACATGGTTCATCCCATAAACATGTCTTTCTCTCTCACTTTCTCTGGTACACGCTCTGCGCCCTGCCCGCCCGGATCCTCTCTACCTACATCCGCCAGCGACAAAAGCCTTATTTGTGACAATGTCTCTATTGAGTCTTCACTTTGTGCCACACCTTCAAACGAGAACCTGGGCCGGTCTGCAGCGGTCGGGGCTCTATCCTCTTCAGTCGACATGCCCATTCGCTGACGCCCGTCTCGTCGTTCCCATCGGCTGCCTCCCAGTAGGCGTTCTCCCCGCCTACGGCCCCTGCCACGCTTCGGAGAGCTTGTTTCGGTTCGGCCATTGATTGGTGTATCGCACGCTTTGGGCGCATCCCTCGGCATTAGCACTGTTATCGTCGTCGTCTGCTCCTTTTCTTTTCCGATTTGGGGATCTGGCAAGAAAGCCCCTGCGAGCGAATTCGAAGATGCCAATGTGGCGCCCATCGGTTTTTGGTGTTGTTGATACAGTTGTCCAGTCGACCTTTGCTGTTGGCTTTCTACAATCTCTCCTTGATAGCCACTTCCACGGTCCTCTATTCTGGTTGCGTATTCGTCCTGCAGCCATCGTTGTTGTCGTCTGTTACGCTGTGCTTTGAAAACGTGCCACAGCACCAGCAGGATCACCACAGCCGCGAAGCCAAGCGCAGCACCAAGACCGGCTCCGAGTTTGCTGCGGATGGGCGAAGACGAGCCACCAGACGACGAGTTTTGGGATACAGTCGGGGCGAGAGAAGGCGGGGGCGTTGGCGGCGTGGTCGTAATATTGCCGCCTATCGACGTCGAATTTGTTGCAACGATAGTCCCGTTACCATTAACTGCGGTACCGTTGCCACGGCTGCCGCTGTGCAAAGTTGGCCATGCCGCCTAAATAGAGAACACGTCAGCAATCACCGCAGAGCAGAAGCATGAGGAAAAGCCTTGGTGGCGTTGGTCGACACACAGGAGACGCTTGGATGACGACCATTATGAGAAAAGCGAGCTGAGGCAGCTGCAACAATGGATTCCAGGGACACTTTTGTGACGAACGGCTTGCTTGTGTCCAAAGAGAGAAAATCAAGGCATCCGGGCGGGAGAATACTTGATCTTAAAGTAGAGAGCGTCCGACAGTTTCTTCGCAAAACGTTTTTGTGCAAGGCTGTGGGTGCCAAGCAGATCCAGAGACCTTCTTGAGGCCACCCAACTGACCGCGTGTTACGTGTACCATGCACGAATTGAGCCATTTCCCCCCTCGTCCTTCCTACCTTTTTCTCATTACAGAGTACAGGTGTCGATATTGCACACTGATCCTTCGAGCGGGCCATCTTTCTCGGCAAGAGGTGGCGTGGCATCACTGGAGAGAGTAATATGGATGGATACACGGCTGACGGAAGTGGAACTTCAAGACAGTGTAGCGCAACTCGAACCGGGAAACATTGTCCAAAACGATGGTAAGCATTTTGTATTTTGCTCTACACAACTGGTAACCGTTCTTCTGCCCGATGCCACAGGAAAACACTGTAGTTAATGCTCACAGTGAGTTAGTTACCTTGTGGAATCGAGTCGCTTTTGCCATTTATCCACAAAGGAAGAGCAGCATCACAAGACCTGAACGCGTATCCAGTTCCTCGGGTAGTTTTGCTGGGAGTGCGGGTTGATATTGCTGCTCAAAGTTCATCGGCTCCCAAGGTTGGAGCCCGTCTCTTGGGGTCTGTCGAATGCTCTTCATTCGTCATTTCAGTTTCCGTTTCCAAGGACTTGCTGGCGCCGCATGCGCCGCCTAATTGCAGGGCAGCCTCTCTATTACTCCATTGAATAATTACTGTCAATTCCAGATAGAAGAGCAGGACGAGTCTTTCGTGACGGTGGCCAAAGGAACCAGGCTGTGCCGGTTAATGTCAACTATGACAGGTTCTAAGGCGAGTGTGACAGCAATATCAATAGTAATTGTCGTCGTAAGGTAGCCACCTTTTCTTCATAATTTTATGGAGAAAATATAAATACATATGCTTTTTCCAGTGTTTGTCTTGGTGGTGATGGTTAACCTGTTCTCTCGGCAGGTTCAGGACTACTGACGATTCGGACTGTTCTGCTAACGTCTTGCCGGCCTGGAAACAGCCTCTCAGTGGACATAGAATGGATGCAGTATTTGGATATGCTTTGCATTGATGAGCAGAGATAAGGGATGAATGTCGGTTATCAGGCATGTTAGAACAGGAGGAAGGTCATTTGACAATTCGTCGACCGGTCTTTTCACTTTCAATATTGTTGGCGGTTACGACGTATCTTCTCTCAGAGAATCCCACACCACCAGCATCCTACACATGCCACAGCAGCACCTGTCTGTGCCTCATCATTTGCCATTTGCCATTTGCCTTTTGCCTTTTGCCATTTATCATTTATCATTTACCTTTTAAGTTTGCCGTTTTCCGCGACGCTGACGTGCCCTGGATGGGTCTCTCTCTCTCACACACAGTTCATCCTTGATCTTCCTTTTTCTTTCCGAAACAGAATTCTCCGACGACGACATACCGCTCTTCTCATTATCACGCTTTCTACCTCGAGCCTTGGCGGCGTATCAGAGTTGGAATTTTCAGCCACAAGCACCATGTCCACTGCCGTCAAGAGGACTTCGCATCTCCAGCCTCACAGCGTTTCATCGACGAGGATCCATAGCTCCTGCCATGCGCCTGTTTCTAGTTGATTGATTCCCTCACTCTGCATCGGTTACGATGACGACTGCTTGCCGGAAGCCGTGAGGACATTGCACCCCTGAACGACAATGATGGGAAGAAAATTGGCCGTTGATGCTGTCGGAGGATTTTCGATTCCGCACACATGTACTGTCTTTCTTCGCATATTAGTATGTGGCCTGCCTATGTCTGGGTGTCTGCTGTCTCCAGTTCTACCGTTCTTTTTCGCGATTGATCGGTTATGTCCACAGCATCGTGACACTCATTTTCTAAAATAAAAAAAATTGTCCATTTCTTGTCACCCCTTCGATTCTTTACAGCTTGCTGGTCTCGCTACTCGTCGGCTGTGCCGCATTCCCTTGTACTCTCTTTTAATTTTAGACCCTTATCTTGTTCTTTTTTTTTTCTGTATTTTTTTTGTCACCTTCTTTTCCAACAATCATGGTCTCCTCGATTGCTCTGCTGGCTGCGGCCATTTCTGTCGTGTCTGCTTCAACGCCACCGGGCTTCCAGCCAGCCGTGGTTGCTGACCTCGTGGTGGATTTCGGCAACACGCTGATCAACGGCCAGGTCGTTGCCAAAAACCGTAAGTGCCCGCTTTTGTGCGGAAGTCGGCCGTACGTACAACAAAGTGACTAACACGCTGTGATTCAGTCGTCGCAAACCAGCCGACCAAGCTCGGCACCACGCGACGCCTCACGGGAAACTCGTTCACGGTAATCATGATTGACTTGGACATTCCGACCAACACCCCCGGTCAGACCTCGACCCTGCTCCACTGGATGCAGACGGACCTGGCGCTGTCGCCCCAGGCCTCGCGCGTCGTGGGCAGCACAAACAGCGGTGCAGACGCCAGCGCGAGCAACAACGGCGGTGGTGCCTCCGGCAATGCCATCCAGACGGCCTTCTTGCTTCGCAACGCCACCAGCCAGGCTCCCGCCGCGCCTTACATCAGCCCCAACCCGCCGGCGCGTCTGCCGCTCAGCCACACGTATGCGCAGTTCTTGGTCGACACGAGCGGACTGTCGGCGCAGTCGACGGCGATGCAGACGCTGATGACGGCGGCCCAGACACGCCAGGGCTTCAACCTGCAGCAGGTGTTGCAGCAGGCCGGTCTGACGAACAAGCTGGTGGCGGCCAATTTTTTCAACGTGACAAACCCTGGTCCCGTGCAGGCTGCCAGCGGCAATGGCACAGAAAATGGAAACGGCAACGGCAACAGCAATGGCAACAGCAATGGCAACAGCAATGGCAACAGCAACAGCAACGGTAACGGCAACGGTCAGCAACAGCAGGGCTCTGTGTCCTCGACAGACAACAACTCGCCATCATCGGTCTCCTCATCGTCGACCACCTCCACTACCGACGGCGACAGCAACAGTGGCAGCGCGGCGTCGTCGGCCAGTGGCAACAATGTGGTCAAGGCGAACGGGGCAGCATCTCTGTCAGCAGTCGCCGGCCCGGTTACTGTCCTGGCCGGCGCGGTTGCACTTTTCATTGCTTTGTAAAATTGAAGGGCCTTTGCGATGGTCGGACCCAGAGTCTGTGAAACCAATCTTGTTGCCACTGCCGCTCTCGTTTTATTTCACTTCTTCTGTTTTTGTCCGTTTCATTTCCATTCCGTTCTTTTAGTCGTTTGCAAATTCTATTATTCTATTGCGAATCGTTTGGTCCGCCCGATGGATGCTTTGCTCCGTCCGTCGTCTTTGTATACGTAAAGCTAGCTTTCACCATTCAAACGCCTGAAGGTCACAAGCCACGCGCCGAATTGCCTTGTCCATCTGTATGGCGCGAAAAGCTTGTTCTGCTTTCGGTCCACCGCGCGGTTTGCGTCCAAGACGGCACTTCGTGGCTCTAGCCGGCGGGAGCGCTAGCAGATGTGCACTAGTCTGCTTTGGGATCCCGCGCGTTAATACCCAGACTGTGCGAGTGGGCGGCACATGCTCAGAGATTTATTAAATTTATTAAAAATCCCAAGATCCATGTCCGCAGTAAAAGCAACCTCGTTTGCCATCTCAGCCCTTTCTTATCGGCACATCAACAACGAGGAAAACACGACGAGCAGCAAGCGAATACGTAAGCATCTGCAACAATTCGTACAATGTCTTGCACTCTGCCTCGTATCTTTGCGACTTGCCCACCGGACGCCTTTTCGTCCACGACAGGCGTCACGGATGTTACGCCTACTCGCAATAGTAAACAGCCGGCATTGTCCCCTTGACGTATTCGCCGCGCTCTTTCCCACCGTCCAGCTCCGACGCCAAGTGGTATTAGTAACACTCCCCAGTGCGTCTTGCCATGATAGGAAAGAACAACCCTTCAACACGGCGCTGAACGGCTAGCCGCCGTGATGCATAACAATATGCACGGAAAGTACAACCGAGCATCAGTCTCCATCATACTAGAGGCTTCTTCCGCGGCGCCTTCCCTGACTACACCGTCGTCGTAGACTGAAGCCACGTCCACATTGTATGTCTCGTCCATAAGCTTCTTGCTTACAACATCTTGGCTGAACACACCTCCCAGCATGGCTGCGCAAAATAAACAAGAGCCCATGCCGTCCCCCATGCCGTGCCGTCCCTCGCGTTGGTCGATCACCATCAGGCACTGTCGTCCGGCCGCTCGGGCGGAGCACATCCAAGCTAGAACTGCCGCCCGCGCGCCATCAATCGCTAGAAGGGGCCGACAGACTAGCCAAGCAAGTTACTTCTTCTGGTGTCTGGCAGGCAAAATCATTGCAGGCACTTGACCTCCTTGGAGGTAGCCCTTGCCCTTCATGGCCGGGAACAAACACATCTCGTCGTCTAGCCTCAGGGGCTACAGGAGTTTGCCCGCCCCTTGAAGTTTTTCT
The DNA here is from genome assembly GCF_000820605.1 of Sporothrix brasiliensis 5110. Lineage (NCBI taxonomy): Eukaryota > Fungi > Ascomycota > Sordariomycetes > Ophiostomatales > Ophiostomataceae > Sporothrix > Sporothrix brasiliensis. Next base: position 4,504,343 of record NW_024467139.1, on the reverse strand, counting down.
TTTTGTCCCCTCTGTCCTCGTTTCCTCTTTCTCTCCGGTTTTCGTCTCTCTCCCCGACAACCGGGGCAACTCTCGTTTTGTATATATATCCAATGTCCAGCTCTTCGTTTCATTCTCTGCTCTCTCATATACCCTCCTGTCCACTGCTCTTTTATATATAATCTGCTTGTCTTCCCTCGCTGACAATGCTTGACAACATCCCCTCCAACCCATACTACTACCTGCTTCCCGGCCTCTTCGTTCTCGCCACACCTCTTCTTCTCCGTCTCAGATCGTTCCCCTCAAACTCGACGGCCAAAATGACCGCTTCGACTGGCCCCGACCACACCGTGGTCGTCATTGGTGCTGGCTATGTCGGCGTTCCCATGGCCCACCACCTGGCCAAGCACACTCCGGCCAGCGTCGTCAACCTTCGCGTCATTCTGGTCGCCCCCAACGAGGAGATGTTCTGGAACGTCGCCTCGCCTCGCGGCTTCGTTCCCTCCGACTCCTCTGCCGCCCCCAACCCCAAGGGCAACCCAGGCTTCGGCGACGACAAGCTGTTCTTCCCGCTCGCTCCTTCTTTTGCCAAGTACAACACAGGTTCGGTCAAGCGCGTCGAGCAGGTCGTTGGCCGCGCCACCAGCCTCGATCCCGACCGCCAGACCATTGAGGTCGCCCTCAACACCGGCGGCACCGTCCAGACCATCCACTACGACACCGCCCTCATTGCCACAGGCACCGACATCACCGACGGCACCCCCTTCAAGGTCGTGCCCAACGGCGGCGTCTCCGAGACCAAGGCCGCGCTGGCCGACTACCGCGCCCGCATCCGCACAGCCTCGCACATTGTCGTGGCCGGCGGCGGCATGACGGGCGTCGAGGTTGTCGGCGAGCTGGCTGCCGTCTATGGTGCGAACGCCCCCAAGGACAAGAAGAAGGAGATTGTCTTTGTCATCAACGAGCCCGCGCCGCTCGGTGTGTACGGGACCAAGGACAGCGTGCGCCAGATCGCCACCAACCGCCTCAAGACGCTCGGCGTGCACATCATCGTCAACACCAAGGTCAGCGTGGCCACGCCGGCCGCCGGCGAGGGCAGCCAGACCGTGCTGCGCCTCACGAGCAAGGACGGCACGTCGACGTCGCTGACCACCGACGTCTACATCCCCGCCTTTGGCACCTCCTTCAACACCAAGTACCTGCCCGCCAAGCTGCTCGACGCCACCGAGAAGAACCGCGGCCGCGTGCTCACGCGCGCGACCCTGCAGGTCGAGGGCTACGACAACATCTTTGTCGCCGGCGACGCCTCCAACCTGCAGTTCCCCTCGCTCAAGAACGCCAACGACCAGATTACCGTGCTGGCGCCCTCGTTGCAGATCTACCTCAAGAACTGGGCCGTCGCCCGCGGCGCCAAGCAAAACGGCGATGCTGCCGCTGACACGACCGCGCTCAAAGAGTACAAGGGGGACGACACCCTTATCGTGGCCGTGTCCACTGGTCCCGCCGGCGGAACGGGCCAGGTCGGCTCGTGGAAGTTGTTTAGCCTCGTGATCTGGGCGCTCAAGTCCCGCTTCCTAGGTACCGACAAGGCTGCAGACTATGCCAGCGGAAAGCGCGTCATGAGGGATGCCAACTGGTAGACACGAATCGCTTCTCGTTTTCTTTTTGTCTTTTTTGTGTTTTCGAGTCTTTCGTCTCTTATGTTTCTGTTCTGATATATTATTTCCAACTGCTTGTTTGAGTGTTATTTCATAGACCAGTTTTCATTTGCAAATAATTAGAATCAGCAATACCAGAATCCGCAATGAAATCGGCAATCGGACTTCCATTAGTATGTACCGTCTCTGGTACTCTACTACTCGCTCCTTATATATCTAGTCATCCCTCCTTTTGAGCCATATTGGGCTTGTGTCTCTGGTCCACGAGCCAGAGGCGAAGACGCGGGATAAAGGAAAGCCTCATCCATGCTTTCAGCCCCTGACTCTCCATGTAATGAATAACGGGAATCATGGAAAACAAATGCAAGAAAACAATAACAACGAAAAACCCACACTCTTAGGTGACGAGAGAAAACTGGCGAATCAGGAAATGGCTGGAGGGTGCGTTCAAGGAATCAAAGAAAAAAAGAGGGTACGCGCGCGCTCGTAATCCGAAAGTAAAGAAAAGCAAGCTGTCTTTTTTCATCCGAACTCTCCCACACGATACAAGCACGAGAGACCGTTGTGTCGTTGGCCTCTACGGGCGAGGGTCGTAGATCTTGTGCTTGATGTACTTGGTCAGAGCAACATCGCCCCACTCCTCCCACTCAATCCACTGTTCCTCGGGCAGGGTGCTGACGCCATCGCGACGGGCCGCCTTCATGACTTCGCGCGCCACCACAAGGCTGGCATCGCGCACACGCTCAATGCGAGGGTAGATGAGGCCCATGCGGAGCTCCTCGGTGTTCAAGCTGCCAGCAAGGGCTGCGGCTGACGTGTAGACCATCTCATCAGTGATACTTGTAGCCTTGGCCATGATGGCACCCAGACCCAGACCGGGGAACACGTAGACGTTGTTGCCTTGGTTGGGGTAGTAGGTGATGCTCGAGTCCGCCGTCTTCACGGTGTAGGCCGAGAACGGCGATCCTGAGGCAAAAATGACAGTGCCGTCGGTCCAGTTGATAGCCTGCTCAAAAGTGCATTCGGCCTTGGTCAGGGGGTTGCTGAGAGGGAACAGGATGGGTCTCCGGTTTAGGCCGCCAGCATCGACAGAGGCCTTGAGGGCGCGGACCACAGACTCGGTGAAAACACCGAATGTGGCCGTTAGACCAACCAGGGCCGACGGCTTGACGTACTCAATGACCTCCTCTAGGCTTCTGAACTGGTGGCCGTTGTTGTCACTGCGGGCAAAGTACTTCTTGTGTTCCGCTAGCTTGTCGCCACGGTCCTTGGTAACAAGACCCTTGGTGTCCACCAGCCAGAACTTGTCACGAGCAGCCTGTTCTGAGAGACCATGGCGCGTGTAGTACTCGACGAGCTGCTTGGCGACACCGACACCGGCAGATCCAGCACCCATAAACACCAGGCGCTGTTCCTCCAGAGGAACACCAGACAGATTCACGGCACCAATGTAGCTGTTCGAGGAAGGGAAACGTGTTAGTTAGGTCACGTGATGCCAAGACCCGTGTAAGTCGGTCGTGGGAGGGGGGTGGCAAAAGGCTGCATATCATGAGTATGTCACTTACCCTCCGAGAACGACAGCACCAGTGCCCTGAATGTCGTCGTTGAAGCACCGGTACTTCGTCCGATACCGGTCAAGGTACTTAAAGGCCTTTTCACTCTCAAAATCCTCAAACTGGACCACCATGTCCGGGTAGACCTCGGCGCATGCCGCCATGAATTCGTCCATAAAATCCTGCTGTTCAGACACAGGCACACGCTTGGAGCGGATACCCAGGTACAGGGGATCCTTAAGGTTGTGCTCGTTGGCTGTGCCGCAGTCAAGGACGATCGGGAGGGTGTTGTTAGGGCGGATGCCAGCAGCGCCGGTGTAAAGAGCCAGCTTGCCAATCTATGTCGGTTGTTAGCATAAGGAAAGAAAATAAGGAGAGCAAATACGAAACCGCAAACTGAGAGACAGCAATGAAACGCAAAAGACGTACGGAAATGCCGACACCGTTGATGCCCAGGTCACCAAGGCCCAGAATGCGCGAGCCGTCGGTGACGACGCAAATCTCGGGCTTCTGGTGGGGCCAGTTGCGCAGAATCGTCTTCATGCTGTTGCGCTGCTTGATGGAGATGTAGAGGGCCTCAGGGCGGGTGTAGATGGTGGAGTACTGGAGGCAGACATCGCCAATGGTTGGAGTGTAGACGAGCGGCATAAGCTCGCGGGCGTTGTCGATGAGCAGGCGGTAGAAAAGATCGACGTTCTCACCCTTGATGGACGACAGGTACAGGTACTTGTCCACGTCCGTCGGCCGCGAGCGGACCATCTTGAGGGCACGCTGGCACTGCATGTCCAGGCTCTCCATAACGTGAGGCACGAGGCCAGTCAGGTTCTTGGAGACACGCTCCTCGGGGGTGAACGACAGACCTGGTAGTCATTGTTAGATAAAAATGGAAGGAAGACAAGGCGAGTGAATCCAATGAGATGATGGTGAGAGTGGGAGTAAGGTTTTGTTCTTGTTCTTGGTTGGGGGGGGGGGGGGGGGGGGCTCAGGTATCCAACGATAGCAAACAACAACATGAAGCAACACAAAATCATCTTGTAAACTTTTGTTTTGTTCGGTTTTTCTCTTTGATTTCTCTCAACTCACCCTTGTTCCAGTGCGCCTCGCGCAGGACCTGGTAACCGCCAGCGCGGTGTTGAGCAATGTATTCGGTCATTTGTGTCTGCTGGACGGTGCCGTAATTTGTTTGAGAGTATCCACGGTGTTGGTCGAGGGCAGCCATTTTCATAGCGTCTTCAATGGCAGAAATGTCGACGGAGGCCATTGGATTTAAAGCAGAAGCGCGACGGGTGGACGAGAGGGAGAGGCGCTTGTTAGATATAGATGACTGAGACGACCGGGCGGACGCTACGGACGCAGATGGGGACGAAGAGCGCGGGGTGGAGGCGTACGAAGTGGAATTGCTGGTAGAATATGACGCCATGGGCACCATTGCAGAAAGCCGCAGGTGGTGGCGACAACGGAGGAGAGGAGACGGACGGGTGAAAAGAGGAGTCAACAAAAAGGGACGAAAACAAAAGGTAGGCAGGTGAGGATGGATGAGCGTGAGGAGAAAGGGCAGAAAGGAAGAGGCGGCGGTCGTTGTGGAGGTTGTGGAGGTGATGGAGGTATTAGTGGTGTTAGCGTCGTTGGTGTTGTCTTTCGGGGTAGAGTGGATGGAGCTGCAGATATAGCGGCGTCTAATAGATGGCAAGAAATCGGCGTGGGCGCCGAAGGGGACTGTTGCTTTCGGGATATGGGCTGGAGCTGCAGAGGATCGACTGGCCAGAGTCGACGAGAGAGCAGAAGAAGATGACGAGGGATGAAGAGGAAAACGAGCAGCTGTAAGTGCAGACGGAGACGAGGTCGAAGAGAAGGAGACTTTGACTTTGGCTACTGTGGTAGTAGGACGACAATAGAGCATGCACGGTGTAGTCGAAAGGCTAGACTGCAGATGCGACAGAGAGTTGACAAAGAACGGTTGTTCTCGTCGAAGTCTGCGGACACTGGCGAGCTTTAGCCCATTTAAGGTCTGTCGACGGCGCAGTATCGAGTGACTTGGCTGTGGGGTCCGAGAAGCTGCTGCTGAGACCCATGCGGACGCTGATATCCTGGGCATGGATTGATGGGCAGGCCGGGGCCAGGGGGGCAAGTCGGGGGGTAGGTAAAACAGAAAAGGAGGATGGAGGTCGTGTCGTTGCAAGGTCTCGTAGGGTGTGATGGGTACGGCAAGGGGCGTGTGTGTGGACGAGACGGGAGATGAGAAATCCAAAAAAGCGTTCGGAGGGAGCGTAGAAACACAGGCCAATCGACCAGCAAAACGACGGGATGAAAAGGTGAGCAAACAGGAACGAATAAAGATGTCGTCGGAGGCGCGTTTCAAAGACGTGAAGCGAGAGAGGAAGTGACGAAGAGAAGAGACAGAAAGAGATACAGACAGAAAGAGACACAAAGAGACGAGCTCAAAGGATAGGAAATAGACATAAAAGGGAGTGTTAACAGTATAGTCCGCTGCGGTTGCCAAGGGAGGTCGAACTGCTTCAAGGAAAATTGACTGTTTGGGAACGATGTCGATGCTGCAAATCAGAGTGGATATCACAAAAAGGTGTGGAGCCCTTCGGGGAAGACGTTAAGGGGGGGGTCGTTGTCATGGAAGGTGCGCCGCATCATTCTCGAATTTCCCAAATGTAGCAAGAACGGGCAGTGCGTACCAAGCTGGTCGCGCCGAGTGCATACGCGTGCCTGGCTGGTCATGCCGGAATCGCCCGGGCTGTTTCAAAGTACCCAGTACCTTGGGTACTTACACGTGGGACCAACCGAATGAAGAATGCGCATGTAGACGCAATCCAGTATTCGTTATCATGTTTCCATACTTTTAGGATTATTTTTTAAAAGACATGCTTTGGGGAATTCTTGGCAGTTGCTCCTTCCTCGAAGCGGAGGTGCTGCAAGGATTGATCACTCTGTGCGCAATGGCGACAATCGGCTCAGCATCTGCACGCAGGACGAGCCACGCAGTAAAGCAAAACAGGCAAGCGGTCGTATTCGGGCATGCTCAACGGATTACACAATGGTTTCTAAAAGGAGGCACGAGGGCTGGGGGTAGTTGTACAACACACGTCGCAATTGCAAATAGAAAGGGAACAGAAGTGGAGGACGAACCGACATGGGAAGGAACAATCAGGCCGATCAGACCGACCAGGGTATCTCGGACAGGAGACTTCGGGCACAAACCGCACCAGCGACGGCGGACTCCGATTCCATGACTTACACCGCACTTTGCGGCCAACAACAGAGAGATCAAGGGAGGGCTGTGCGTTTTGTTGGGGACGAAGCAAGTCCAGGACGCACCTGCCTTGTACGGCGGAAGTCCGGTGACAAAGGGCTTCGTTTTTGTGAGGAAGGGTGAGCCAAAGCACAGAGTACGGATGTCTGGTTCCTGCGAGTGTACGAAGTACGAAATACGCAGTGCAATTCTCCGTACGGTGAGATGTGGGCCACATTGGGCACAGGATGATGAAAGACAATGAGAAATAGGAAAGCAAAAGTCTACTGAAATGGGGCATGAAATGACAGCTCCGGGGTACGGAGCACAAAAGCGTAGGACTTCTGTCGAGTGATAACGGGTGTTGGGGATTGACAGGCCAAACAACGGTCAGAAGGTCCGGAACGGTGTCTTACTTCGTACACGGGCTCGTGCACTCAGGTTACGAAGTACGAACAGTTGTTTGATTATTTACTTTATCCCCAAAGGTCTCTCGCTGTTCCGTGCCTCCCTGTCCCCCCAGCCCAAGCTAACTCTGCAGGGAGCCACACTTCGGATCGCTAGATCAACCGGCATGCACCTGTGACTGGGTTCCGAGAGGAGAAGAGAGCGTATATCGAGCCAATGGGTGATTCGCCGTACTGTAGAGTGGGCCCTGTGGATTACTACTTCGAACATCTATTCAATAGCACGGCTTTCGACTGTAATGTTTGCTCTGTTGATGTGCAGCGTTTGTCGAGGGACGAAGGAAAATACAGACGAGACGAAGTCTGCAAAAATACGAGAAAGGGATTGACAAACCATATGATTGCCGTTTGACAAAATAAGAGGTCGGAACCTGAGAGCGGGACGTGTGGACGAAAGCAGGAGACAGGTGCAGCAATCATAGGAGTTCCGGCGCAGAGACACGCAAAGAGCAGTCGCCGTTCCTGCTCCTCTTGGGCCATGTCACGGCGTGCCGTCTCGGAGCAAGCTGCCTTCAAGAGACCACAAGTTTATGCATGTGGGAAACAGCCATTTATTTGCACACAAGAGAAACAAGCAGCCGATGGCCGCATGGCTCCCTGGCTGACTCTCTTGCCCCCAGCATGTGAGCTGCCTTCGAACACGAACTGGAGTAAACACATGTAGACCGTCGGCAACAGCTGCCAGCGCATCGCCATCGCGGGCTCTGTCACAAGCTTCGCTGTGAGTCACATTACAGGAAGAAGCGACCTGGAACTTTGGCTCTGCACTACGGCCCGGCGCTGGTATAAGTGGTCGAAAGAGCTGTGCAAAGGCTTCAAACCCTGTAGACAGTAATGCGTCAAACGTAGCACCCGTTAGCTTCGACAAAAAGGCCCCCTAATAACGATGGCGGGAAAATAGCCCATCGCTTCTTCCCTGATGTGTAGCTGCTAGTCTCACATACCCCTGCGGCTCCGACTTTTCCCGACCTGTCAAGGAAGGAGAGCCATTCTGCCATTGTAACCACTGCACAACCCTGCGTTTCCAGTGTCAGGTCCCCACCTTTTCTGTTGGCATTGGGTAAAAGTTCCCAAAATGGCAAAAACCTAGGGAAAGAGCTCTGTATTTCCCCATTCCACCGGTCAGCGGTGCAAGGGCAGGTCCTCCTGCCCCATACGGAGTACGGCCTACCGGGGCGTTCAGGAAGCAACAAACAGGCGAGGTTTTAGGTAGTGTTACGGAGTAATCTCTATCGTCGTAGGGAAGAAGGAAGGGAAGGCAAAAAGGGGAAGAACTTTCCACCATGAACACAAGTCCCACAGTGCTCCACCATGCTCAAACTTCTTTCCGTTGGGCGCTGGACCTTGCTTTCCTAATTTGACATTTCTGGGGGAGGCCATAGGACCAGCTAAGTTACCTTTAATGCCATGGCAGTTGATTCCATGGGTTTGAGGAAGCTCGGTGGACGCCTTGCATTTTGTACGGAGTCCTATCATTGTACGGCCGTAGGGAATTCACAGAGGGCTCGTCGCTTTCTTTTACGCCTCTTATTTTATCCCTTCCTCTGGCCCCATTTGTCGAGATTACAACTTATGTGTTTAATTTTCGATTTTCACCCGACAATCTAACACAGCTGATAGACGAAAAGAAAACAGGACAGGGGATGTGAGAAGAAAACAAGATGACACAGAAACCACACGACTTTCTGCGTCGTGCATGGTGAACGGACGAATTACAAGGTAAGGGGTCGGTGAGACGCGTGGCGGGTCCATACCGTCGTATGCATGTGTTCCCCGGACGTTGTTCCGTTTCGTCCCTTGTGTTTTCGCCCTTGCTTTTTTTATAAAAAGCAAATCCGTGTATAATTGCTTTCGTTTTCGTCGTGTCAGCCCCTCTCGTGTTTTTCTCGGTGTTTCTCCTTTCATCCCAGTGTCTCAACGTCAGATGCAAACACAAACTTTGAAAGACTCTAAACGTCTCTCAGCCGGCTGTCTCAAACTCGGCTTGTAACTGGACATAACCTTGCTCGCCTTGTAGGAAGCACCTTCAACCTTACTCCTTGTCTTCCCGACATTTATGCATGTGCTTCATGTTTGCAACGGCTAGGAAAATTACGGGAAAGTTTCAGTCATACTTCGACCGTCAAGACATGTGGTCGAGCCACCCAAAACGAGTGGATGAGAGTGGATTGTGGACGACGCCAGGAAACAGAAGAAGCGGGAAAGCAGCAATGAGAAGGTCGAGAATACAAGGGCAGCCAGTTGGGAGCAAAGATCGACAGATACCGACGGCAAGCAGGCCGTTCTTAACAATAAAAGATGGCGTTTAATGTGTGATGATCACCTCAGAGGTCCAATCCTGCCGTCCCAATTCCGCCTTCAAGATGCTCTTTCTGTGTGCCATTTTGCACATTGGTCACATGTATTGGCAAAGTACCTTCAAAAAATGCATGTGCAAGTTGCGTGTCCACAACTCCACATGTACTTGCGTCGACCTAGGATGGACCAACAGCAATTGCGCTGTAAATTCCCATAGCCCGACCACGTCACGAGGCCTGGACAGTATGGGGAAATGCTTTTCTTTCGCCTTACCTTATTATTTACATGCAAATACATGTCAATAGCACTCGATTTTCCTTGATATTATGAATAAAACTTGTGAAGTAGACTCGACTGTCTCCACATGTATCAAAACAGAGACGCTCTTATGATTCTGTGACTTTGTATTTGCTGAAGAATCTGCATAGACAGGCAATGGTTAGCTATAGGTTTACTACAAGGAAATAAATAGCTAATATATATATATATATATATATATATATTGTATAAAGTAACACAGAGTTAAAGTTGAAATAAACATAAAACAGAAGCATATCAAGAGAAGCCTAATTCATACACGTATTATTGCACGATAAGAATAGCAAACTAGCGACACATAGCACATCCACGTTGGAAAATACAGCGAATTCTGGCAAGCATGAAGTTTCACCCTCAGGTTGGACGACTGTCAACATACGCCCCGGTTACCGCAAATACCAATTAGATTCCGTTCAGCATCATTCAGGCCCAGTATCTGGATGGGTAGCTTCTACGGCCGTCGTTTTCGTGGCGCGCCAATACTCTCTGGCCTTAGTTCTTGGTTCTTAGCCTTGTGCTTCACCCTGGTATCTTGTGCTTCGAGGTTCTGAGATACAGAATACCTGCCTCGTGCAAATCTTCCCGCCAAAGTGATTGTTCCACTTCTGCCCATTTATAGATCTAGATACAGGTACCGTTGTACTCCCGCAGAGATGCACAGGCGTCAGTCCCCATTCTTTTGCTCCGTATGCATTTCGTTGAGGAAAATGGAGCCGCAGGTTGTCCGGATGTCACAAGGAAACCGAGCCCCGGCTATCCCAAGTCTGCTAGTCTAGGCTCCTTAGACCGTGTCTGTAAATAGATCCCGAGGATGAGAGCAGTTCAGGTCATCGGATTTCCTTGTGGGCCTCTTTGCCCTCCTGTTGTTCACTTTCCTCTTTTTTTCTTGTCATTTTCATTCAATTGTTTGCCGACATAGTCTGCACCGGCCATGTCGTTTACAAACACGGAGTACAACATAGCCCATGAAAGATCACGAAGTGAAGAATAACGAGGGGAAGGACTGAAATGCAAGGCCTTCCAAGCTAGGGCCGGGAAGTAGAAAATTCAGGAGTTGGAGTTCAATCTGCATCACAAAATAGGTAAGAATTCGAAACCCGAAAACCGTATACACAGAAGTCACGAAACAGGAAAAGCATATGCTTTGTCATAGACCCTACAACAAACACGGACGTGGTTCTCTGTCTACTAACGCGCGCAGCGCCGTAGCCGTACAATGGCGGAGTACGCGGTGGCGTGTCGATGTTCCGGCACTTTTGCACTGGCCATCCTCGGACCGCGCCTACCTGTGAGCTTGTTTCGTTTTGGAGAGTTTCTGTCTATTTACGTCGGCTTTCGTCCTCCACTTCAACAACCTGAGTCCAGGCCGAAAATAGACTAGCTAGACGGCCAAGTCCAAGGCCCCCCCAAAATTCCCAAAAACGTCAAGGATCAGGTCCAGACCTTGTCGCCCTACGGAGCAAAATCGGAGGTGGGGATGTCCCCAAAAACGAAAAGAGGCCAGGGCCAAGAGAGGAATACACCTAGCGAAAGAACCCAATATTTGCCCAACCCAAGAGCAATAGCCATTTCCCCACACGTCACGAAAACGAAGGCAAAGGGAGGAATCACAGGTCGTCCATTGATGTTGTCTATTCCAATTGGGGTTTTCATTGTCTGGAACTGCATCTCCAACGCGCAACTAATACTCAGTCCCTGGCCCCTTTTTGGGACTGATTGCTCGCATGTTAATACGAAAACATACCAACGACATTTTGTTATCGGGGTTTGGCCCGGCTTCTCAGAATGCGACAAAGTATCTGATTGCGTTTCTGTTTCTGTTTCTATTTTTCTATTCGCTAATTGATTTTTGAATTTCTAATTCTTTCTATTTTCGCATGGCTACGTCTGCAAGGAGGGCACGAGACAAATCACACGTTGACCTGCAGGAATCCATGACAATACATCGAAAATAAACCGGAGCCCAAAAGACAACTAGGAATCCAGAGACTCCAAGTTTAAGTCTTGCGCCTACGCTTCGGGTTTGTATAAGATAGAGCGCAGTTTCCATGAAGTCCTTTTGCGTCTTGCGTCGTGCATTACGCACTGGCACTCCCCTGGCTGGAGGGCGGTATGAAGTAATGGAAACGCCCATTCGGATAGCGCAAGGGCATGTCGCAAAGACACACCACGAATCACGGTCTAACACGGACAATCGACGCCCGTTTTTGGTTCGATTGCCCTATTCCGACATCACTTGACTTCTTGTCGCTTCCACCCATTCTTCTTTCCATCAGTTGCTCAACAGACTCCGCCAAAACATGAAGTTCTTTGTCATGTATAAGTCAAGGCAGTGCCACTGTGCCTTTTTAAGGTGGCGTGTGCGTGTGTGGTGTGCCAGGGGGGGAGGGGGGAGTTGGGGAAATGGGGCGGTGGAATTGATGCCAAGATAGCCACCAAAGACCGCGAAGAAACGTCTTCTCTCTGGCAATATGAATCAGACAAGCACGAACGGTGAAAGGGACAGTCCAAGATGAAGTTAAGCAGCCCACGAACGGTGTACGAAGGGCCTCGGACGGATGCCTGAAAGAAGACGAGGGCAAAAAGGGCAAAAAGGGCAAAAAGCGCGGAGTCTTGATTTCCGATGATGAGCCTGGCAGGACACGGCTCTGATTATCGCACTTCCTTTGTCAACCAACCCTCTTTTCCCCGATTTTTATCTGCCTTGGTCTTCCCGGTTCCTCGCCCCCGATATAAAAAAGTCTGGGGTAAGCGTAAGGCAACATCGGCGACAACACGTAGTGCCGTAGGACTTTTTATGACCAGTACAGTCCCCAGGATATCCGAAATTGGAAAAAGATAACTGGATACGACCCAACTCACTCCGAGACATGTGAGATTATGTCGTACGGTGTGCAATGATCTCACCGCCTGCCGTCTCATTTGTTTCTCCGTACCTCCTCTTCGTTCCGGTGAAGTGCTGTACCCTGTCTCTTGTGTCTTCTATCTTTGGTTGTTCGTTTGGAAATCAATATTGTCGTGCCCCAACTCGCTGTCTAATTCCCGTCACTTCCCAGCAAGGCATCTGCTCAAGTGCTTAAACTGGGTTGTAGTCCATGCAACTTTTGGAGCGCGTCTCCAAACGACGGAGAAGGGTACGCCATTTTCGTTGTACCTTTGATTTTGTTGGGGACCGTCATTTGTATGTACACAAAATTAAGGTCAATTAGCTAGGAACTGAACACAAACCAAACCAATGACAGCCGTTCGCTAGATTTTGTCGGTGACCGACACACGGCGCTGCGACCTGCGGCTGAAATATGAGGAAGGGCCTTATAGGACTTTGGTCTTTTTGTGCTCTCGTCGCTGCGTGCCGATGGGTCCTTTGAATTTAAAGGGTTGGCAGAAAATACGTCCATGAAAGAAACATAGCTCACTTCAGAGGTGGCGATGTAATCCAATGGCGGTCTAGGGGTCTCGCAAAGCCTGACTCGCTACACTTATCACTTATCGCGTCGTATGATGCGTCAACGCCAAATCAGAGCAGATGGTAACCAAAGATGAATGAACATATCCACAAGGCTACCGGAACCCCGATGCTGTCGGCCGACGGAGCACGCCTTCTTGTTTCATATTCGTCGTTTTCCCTCACGTCAAGCACTGTCAGGGAAATCACCAAATCTAACGAAAGGGCATGTCGAAAAGGCCACAAAGCTGTGTGGACTACAGGGTGATCACTGAAATATCGCAGCAGTCTCGTGTATTCTCACCGTGCGGAGTTTCGCGGAGTCAACGCCAAACATTGACATGGACGGCATCGTTCTCATCTCTTAGCCCCAACTTGAAACACGCGAGTGTGGCTGACGCGTAGAAAAACCCGTCCACTGATTCATAAAAAATTCCTAAACGATTAAAAACAATGAAAAGAAATGTATTACAAAAAAGGACACCAATTTGGTGTGTAGTTCTATTAGGTAGTCTCAGACTGCGGTCGCAATCCGGTGAAGAAAAATGAACGACAACTAGAAATCTGGGGTATTATTTCAGAAACAAAGGAAACTGTTGGCAGGCGGAAAGACTGGAAAAAAAGTGAAAGCATAAACAAACAAAAAGCAAAACTAGATGTAGCCCTTCTTGATGTGCAAAACAAATGTGTAAAATACGACAGAGGGGACTGAATGCTGGTTCGCACAATAGTAAACACCCACGTGTGCTCCCTGTTGGAAGCTCTCATGCCAGTAAAAAAAAGGAAAGAAAGAAAGACAGAAAACATCCCGGAGTGGCACTGACAGCGACGGAGGTAGAAACCTTACGACTTGTCGCTGAATCCCTTCCCTGTGGGACCTTTACGGAACAGCCGCTTGGTCCCGCCCACCTTGCCTATCTCCCCGAATTTGCCCTCGAGTTGGTCCGAGATCCGGCGCTCGCCACTTGCAATACGCACGCGTTCCTTGACGCTCTCGACCCATGCTTTGCTCTCCTCGCTCATCTCGATATTTTTGGCGCGTGGTCCCGACATGCCCAGTGAGCTGTCCTCTTCCGTCCAGCTCAACCGTGAGCTAGACCGCGAACGTGATGACGCGTCCGAAGGTGGCGTGGCGTTTGATGGCTTGCTCATGGATGCCAGGGGCGTCCGCGGGTTTCTGGTGGGGACGCCGCTTTCATTTTTGATACTTGCGATGCTCTCGTCGCCCATGGAAGTTGGAGTGGCCCTTCTTGTTTTGCGAATATTGAGCGGGGCCATCGCCGCCGGCGAATCAAGTGCCGAGCCGGGTCGGCTCGGAGGGCTCGACCCAACACGGCTGTTCAGAGACGCCGCGACCGACGATGACAGTGGCAGGTCGCGGATCTCGATCTTGCTCTCGCCGCCATTCTTTGAGCGTCGGCTGTGGTGGCTCGCATACTCCTTCAGGTATTCCGTCAGATCCGCCCAACCGCCGCCCACGCGCACCATGACACGCTCTCCGTTATCGCCGACGAGGCGGATAAACAGCTTTATCGGTGCCTCGCCCGTTGACCGTGAGAGGTGGTACAGCTTGATTTCTTGATTGCCTTTTTGCTGGCGCGGCCGTGGGTTACGTGAGTAGGCAGGTGCAAGGAGGAAAGACGGCGTCAAAGACCGGGACGACATGCTAGACAAGCTTCGTGCGTTATCCGCAGGTGCCTTTGGTTTCCGGGGCAGCTTAAAGTCAGGCGGGTTAAGGTGACTAAACGAAGGAGAGGGCTGTGATGAGAGGTGGATCTTAGCCGGAATCGATTCTAGGATCTCGCTGATCTGCTGCTGGAGCTGGTCGTCCTCACTACTGACGCTCATCCGCCGGCTGCTAACACTCGCTGGGCTGTCAGGACTGCCAGGGCTCTCCAAATAGGACGGCATCCCTTGGGGCAGCTCTGAATCATCGTTCACGATATCTTCAAACACGAAAGAAGAGTCAACCGGCATTTTCGGGTTCGTTGGGCTCTCCTCGCCAGGAATTTCTGCAACGGTCGGCATATCATTGAACGTGACGGTAGACCGAATGCTAGCCCTAAAATCGGGCGGCGAGCTGGAAGGGCTGGCATCGGAGACCTGGCGGTCTCCAAGATTCTCGGTCTCGGCAATCTCAGACGGTTCTCCTAGGTCAGGAATATCCCTCGCGGCGTTGTCAGAATAGCTTCGAGAAACTGGAGCATCACTGGCCAGATCAGTGTCACTCGGGAGTAGTGCATTAGATGTTATGTGGATGACAGATGCGGTAGGCGAATCAAGTTCCATGTCGTTGTCGTGGTGGGCTTTGGCTAAATGGAACGAAGGGAGCTGTGGTTCGTACCGCAGCGATTCTAGAGAACTACGTGCGGACAAGGCCAGAGGTGGTGTTTGCGGCAGAATCGGGAACACATTTCTGACATTCGGAGCTCCATCATCAGGAGTTGTCGAACCAGCTGCGAGAGGGGGAGCATTGTCTATTGGCACCGGTGGCAACAGGGTTGGTCGCTTTGCCGTAATTGTCTTCCAGTCGGCTTCCCGAATTTTGCGTTCGCAGAGAGCAACCCATTCGCTGTAGTCGCGTTCGGCGGCATCGATACGATCAATCCACTGCTCTGGGATGGTATCTTCCAAACCGTCCAGAGCATCCAACATAAAGTCTGTTGTTCGAGCCGCCTTGGACACCTTTCCTTCCACGACCGACTTCATAATAGCAAACTCCTGTGGCGTTAATGTTGGGCCATCGACCAGGTTCACGAGCTGACTCGGTCTGCTATCTTTGCTGTCTGGGTAAACTGCATTCCAGGCCGACTGGATAGCCACCTCAGCAGCGGAAAGAGAGGCAAGGAACGAAGGGATCCTGTTCAGGACTAGCAAGCGAATGCGCCATACGTCCAACAACCGCACCAGTTTGGAAAGCAAAGGCAGAGTCTGGAGCACTATGGCGGTGACAACGGCGGATAGGTCATCCAGTTTTGTAAAAGTTGTAGTCGATACGGACGAAGAGTGCGGCTGTCCTCCTATTGAGGGTGTACCGGGCGGCGACAGGGGTAGGATATGGTGATGCAGAACATGCTGCTTCATGTCTTCGACTTCGAGGTCGTCGATTTCGTGCCCAATCTCAGTAATTCTTTCTCCGTACAAGGTCACATCTGCAGCTCGTAGACTGCCCATCCAGGACCGTCCAATGTTCACATCGGATGTCTCATTCGCGGCACGCAGGACCTGTCTCTCCGGTGTGATAGGTGACGACTGCGATATAGGCGGGGAGGATGCTGGCGACGTTGATGTGAACAGCTTTCCACCCCGATGAACCGGCTCTTCGAAGCCCCCGGAGCCTCCACCCGCCGGCCATGGCCAGTCAGTCAACTCATCAAGCCATTCTTGTATGCTGCTCGCGGCCAGCGCGGCATGCATTGCAAATGACTGTTCTGTAGCCGTGGCAGTGTCTAAGCAAGCCTTCAAAGGCCCCGTGGGGAACCGCAGTGCCGACACAGCCGTCGCCGGAGTCAACTGTGAGATGAGGTCGTCGACATGTTGTTGAAAGTGTTGACGCGTAGGGGACCCAGACGCGGAACGGTAGTACTGTCGGCTCGGGACGGAAAGGCGCGGCGTCGGCGCCGCGAGGATGGGAAAGCCGCTCATTCTCCAGGTGCTTTTGTTGGGAACCGAAGGGAAGAGTTGAAGAAAAGAGTACGAATTCGCGACCAGGGCACCGCAATCAAAGCCAACTGTGGGGAAGTAATGGGCAGCTTCCTTGCCATCTATTGCGGCGCGGTCATATTTGCTTCCCGTGAGCAAGCAATTTCTCCCACTCGGCTGTGACTAGTCGTCTTTGCACAGTCCCTTGCGTCTTTCTGCAGCCTGGAGCCTGCTTTCTAGCTTCTGGGATCGCCTGTTCTCGGCCCTTGTTATGCGTGACCTCACAGAGACACAAAACAGAAAAAAAACTCGTGTGGACCGCCGCCAGATCGCAAAAGTCAAGGGAATGTTCTGGATGTCGAAAGAGCGCAGCACAAAAATCGTCGCGTTCGTATACGCACTGAGGCTAAGTGAGTGGCGTGAACGCGTCGGCGAATCGGAGACAAGAGTCGGAGCAAGTATTAAGGAGGGTAGTCGAGCTGATAATCGGCGAAGGACAGCTAAGGATGTCGGCGGAAACCTGGATCGCCACAGGTTTAGGTCGATGGTCGGGGATGAGACGATGGGAAATGAAAAGAGAGAGCGAAAACAACAGCAATAACAAAGAGAAGATTGCGCGATGGACGACGAAAAGTGTTGAACAGAAGCGTCGCGAGGCCGAGAAGGGCGGTGTTGATGCGGAGAAACAAAAGGAACAAACGAGAAACGAAAGAAAACAAATCCCAAGACACGCCAAGCGACAGAAGGCACGACGGGGCCTGAATAGACGCTGGTGGGAAGGGACGACCGTCAAAGGTTGACGCAAAAGCGAGGTGGAGATGAAGCAGCGAGACAACGCATCATGCAACGTAAGACAGGTTGGCAGCCGCTGTTTCATTCGTGCATGTGCCTATTCTCCCCTCTCGTTCTGTCCCTCGCTCGCATGTCGTAAAAAGACGGCCTGTCGCTTAAGATTTTGCGTGGTCGGGGGGCAGTTTTCGTTCGCATTTAATTTCGTTAATTTTTTAATGGAATTTTATTGCTCCCATTACGAACGTATGCGGAGTGCCCCTTCCCATGTGAGCGGGTTAATGCAAAATAGGAGGGGACCAAGGCGCGCCTGGAATAGCCCCTTGTAGTTTCTTGTTTTCATTGTCATTTGAACTCGTGAGTGCGCTACAGCAGTGGGTGGCGCTGTGAGGACCTGGACCGTGCCTTCGTAATAATACAACACCGACCATAGTGGACATAGCCGCGCCTCAGCTGCGAGGACGTAGCTAGCCCAGCTCCATCGTGTCATGTTCTGCCTCTCGCGCTGACAAGCGAAGTTAATAACTTTACGTTTATTGGTAATACGAGAGCACAAAACCAAATAATATTAATAAAAAATAACAAAAAAAAACGTACAACAGCGGGTATTCGCTGGTCGTCACCGACCCAACTACTAATCCGCCGATCACTGGTTTGACTAGGGGAGAGCGGACGGGATCCCGTACTTTCCAGTGTCTATGGTCGTACGTACTCTGCTGAAGTTCAAAAGGAGCATATATAGACAAATTCTGAATTCTGGCCAACATTCGTCGACACGTATCTTGCACTGTACAGGTTTGCACTGTCAGATACTCTCCTATATTCTCGCTCACATAGAACGTTAAGTGTGCCACTGGTTCCTGCCACACATAAACACCATATATACGAACTGCCGGTCGCGACTGCCTTCTACACACCGAGGTGTATCGTCACGACTGCCATCTGCGGATAATTCGTGATGCACCTTTAAATGGGTGGGGCGGGCTTGCCTCGCAACCGATATGGTCAGCAGGGAAAGTGCGGGTAGGTGCATATGCACGATTGCCGTGACGGGCGTACCACAATTACGGAATGCATTAATCAGAAAACTCCTGTGCTCTTGCATTTTGTCTCACCAAACTCATAATGTGCAGGTACCTGCGTCGGAAAACGATAGTGAACTTTTGGACTGCCATCGCTCCATCCGAAAATAACAAAAAAAATCTTGTCGAAAGGAAACCCATTTTGAGAACATGAACGCCAGGATCCAAATTACACAAAGGCAGCAACCTATAAAGCAAACAAAAATTGAAAGAAGTAGAGGAAAAGGCATTAAACAAGGGAAGGCACCGCTCTTGCGCCTAAAAGTCGGTGTTCATCAAGTCGTTGCCAAAGTCGGAGTTGAACAACCCAACAAAGGCATGATCGGTGCTGCTGCCCATGCCCTCTGGCGGGAAGTCAAGCCACTGATCGAAGTCCAGCTTCATGGCCGCCGGATCTGCCGTCATCGCGTCCCACTCAAACGGATCCTCCGATACTGCACTGCCTGACGGTGTCAGGCCCCACATCTGCTCAACTGCCGTGTTGACCGTGGCAATGCCATTGCCGTTCGACATCGGCATAGGGTCGCTGGCCGCTTGCTGAAGACCCTGCTCCATCAATCTTGCCGCTGCTGCGGCTACAGACGTCGGCATGTACGGCACCGTGTTATTGCTGTGGTTTTGGAGGCCCTGCATGAGGTTGCCATTTTGGCCATTGGAGCCCTGGCTACCATGGTTTATCGTGTTGCCGTTTTGGGTGCTGTCGCGCTTGTTCTGGCTGCTATTGTTCACGCCGTTGCTGCTGGTGCTGCTGCTGTAGCTCACACTGTCGCTGCCGCTCGTGCTGCCCACGTGGCCGCCCATTTCGTTGTCGGCCGGCGGCGTGGTTCGCGCCGACATGGCCTTCGGCGTGTTTGCCGCATACATGGCAACGGCATGGGCAATGCCGTCTTCCGTGTACGGAACACCGACGTTGGATGTGGCGTTGAGAAGCGATGCTGACGCGCCGTTGATGGGTGTGCTGGTTCCCGTGCCTTCGCCTTCGATACTCATGCCGCCTGCGGCGTTGTCGTCGTTGAAGTTGGCAACCGCGGCCAGATTAATGCCGGCCTTTTTCAGCAGTGACTCGACGAAGCCCTTGGCAATCTCCGCCGCAGCGTACGTCTCACGGAGACTCTCCATGATCCGCATGCATGTAAGGAAGCCAAGAACAGCCTGCTGGCGTCGCTCACGCGGGACGCCACCCTTGATGTCCAGCAGATGCGCAAACATGGCTGGCAAAAAGACCGTGACACCTGCTGTTGGAAGGTATGGTTCCAGGCGGAGGCGCAGCATCTCACCGCCCATGCGCGTGACGCAGTCGGCTGCGTCCCGAACGCGAGCGCGAGAAAACTCCTGCAGCTCGATTGGAAGCATGGGCGCACCGGCGGCCACCGGCTGAATCCGCGGACGGTGAAGCGCCGACATCGTCGTGTGGTACACAAGGTGCAGCAGCGTCCTCTGCACGGCCACCGTCGCACGGCCGTTCTGCACATCCGCCGGCGTCAGTGCAGCATAGCGGCATGAGACAGGCAGAGCCAGGAGCCATGCCCGGAGCTTGGCATCAATCTTGTCTACGACGCTCGGTCCGTTGCCTTTCCCGTCGTCGCTCACGGGGCGGTTCGGGAAGAGCATCATGGTGCTATTGCTGCTTCCTGCGTCGCTTCCCCGCTGGCGGCCGCGAGGCAGGATGGTATATTGCTGCTGCAACATGTTGCCTACCAGGACACACAGCTTGGCCTTTTCCACACACAGTTCGGCCAGCTGCTCCTGCATTTCGACATCGCGAACGAGGCGGCATTCGGTGGGCACGACATCGATGTCTTCCGGGAGGATGGCCGTTTCGAAATCGGTCGGCGTAAGCATCGGGACGTCCGCGTCTTCGCTTCGAATACGCTTGGGGCGGCGCATGCCGAGGGCAATCATGCGGTCGCGCATGAAGCAGCACCACCAGAGAAGCTTGCGCAGACGTTGACGGCGAATCGGCTCGCCGGTCGTCCGAGGATCGCGGTGGAGGCCGATCGTATGGGCAAGGGACACAGCAACGCCCATCCAATGCCATGTGTCTTTCTGGTCGTCGGGGGTCTCGTACCAGTAGGTCATCAGGAGCAGCGCTTGGACGAGCGTGAGACGGTCGGTCTCGTAATCGAAATCATAGAGGGCCTGCCACGAACACACAACCACCATTAGAAGCCTGTCAAAATCACGCACAAGTCTATCTCCTTTATTTCTCAACTCACCCGAGCCTTCATGAAAAACGACTTTCTCGCCTCTCTCCGCCGACTAAAACCGGCCGCCTTGAGGAATTTCGCTGGGACAAATGACGCCGCCGTGAACATAATGGCATGGTACAACAGCAGGCTGACGGTGCCGCTCTTGCCGTCTCGCTCGTGGATCGTCTCCAAGAGCGGGTGAAGCTCAAGCAGCGGCATGTATGGGTGAACGAATTCGACGTATGCGTGTAGGAGCGCTTTCTGGAGCGTGATATCGGGCAGGGTGAAGGCGCCTTTGCTGTGTAGGTACACAATGTCCTCGGGGGCCATTTTGCCGGGTAGCGGGCGGATGAAGCCGGGCAACAGGGCTGCAATTTGCTGCTGGGGATCGCCGAGAACGCCATTGATCGGAAGAAGAGGGAAGCCTGGCAGGCCGATGGGCGCTGCCGTGGGATCGACGGATGCGGTTTGCGGGATCGGGCCTTTGGGAAGCAGGAGCGGGTTGCTGCTGATGCGCTGTTGGCCGCTGAAGTCGAACGAGCCCCTGGCGCCGTTGCCCTGGTTCAGGGCGGCAGCCACCTTGGTCGCGTCGGAACCGACCATGCCGAAGCCGTTGTCGAAGGCATGGTTGGCACCGTTGCCGTTTGCGCCGTTCGCAATACCATGGCTCTGGTTATGGCTGTGGCCCCTGAGATCTTGTGAGCCGAAAGACCCGCCGGCTCCAGGCAATGCGCCAGCAGATGCAGCTTCACGTGCGTTGAAAAGACCGCGTCTATCGCCAAGAAAAGAAGAAAAAGGAACAAGCAGTTGTCAGTCAGTCGGTCGGTCAAACGAGTGCCATTCGTGGCTGCTGCGTCTAATAGATGAGAGCAGAATTATGGGCAAATGGTTAGATGGTCGGGCGCAACTCACCGTCTTCTGCGACCCTCCTGAACAACACATTCAATCTTATCCCAGCGGCAATTTCCGCAGGGAAAGGTCTCCACGACATCGCAACGGACCTTACGGTTCCGGCAGCTGACGCAGGCACGTGCGGCACGGCGCTTGATCACCTTGCCAGCGGCGTTGGTGACCGTGCCCTCTTTGCCATCCGAGGCGGCACTCGCAGTGGCGTCCTTCTTCTCGCCGGCGGTCTTCTTGGACCGGCGTTTCCGCTGCTGGGCGGTGCCATTGGCGCTTTCGGCCGTGGCCTGGGACAGCGAGCCGTTGGCCGAGCTGTTAGAAATAGAACCAGAACGTTCCGTGGCCGGAAGGAGCATGATTGGGCGGCTGCTGGCCGTGCTGCTCATGCTGCTGCGGATGCTACTCTCGCGGTTGGCAAAACCGGTGGCGGTGCCCTTGTCGTTGGTGCTGCTAAAAGGCGAAGTGTCATCATCGTGCAGTCCGACATCGGTGCCGGCGCCGCTATCAAAGACGCTGAGGTTGGACGAGTTGGGGCTCGACATGTCATCCATGGTGTTTGTTGGTTAGTGCCGAGCTTGCCCGGGCGACAGCGTAATGTTTTGCGTGTTGCCGAATTGGGTTGGTGGAGTATTGCGTCGTGTTAGAGACGGGTGGCAGACCGTGTCATGCAGCAGAGCCCGCTGATGTCCTCCGGTATTAGTCGGCAAGTCTGGCGTGTTGCAACGTGCAGTGTAGTGAGCCCGAGGTTTTCTTGAGGTTTTCTTGAGGTCCTCTTCTGCGAATTCAAGAGGTGAGACGGTGCAAAACTGATTATGAGACATGAATATGACCCCCTACTAGAAACGAGGCCAGCGGTTTTGGGACTTTTCGTCTCGTGAATTTGATTTTGAGAGAACCTCCCTGGTCAAGTCGAATCCCGAGAAGATAGCAAAGATGACGCGCTTTTAACTGCACGTGTTGTAAAATCGGTGGAATTTTTTCTTTTCTTTTTTTGCCTTTTTGGAGCAGGGGCTATTCGGATAAGAAAATTGAGGATTGGAGATTCTTCGGGTCGGCGACGCGGGTAATACAGAAAACGTCAAGAGAGACAGAACGTTCGGCGGCGAAGCCAGCAACAAAAAAAGCAGGCCGGTTGAGTGGAGATGGGTCTGAAGTAAAAGTGCTGAAGAGATGCGGTTGAGTCTGTCAAAAATTGAAGCAATTCACAAGAGATGCGAAATGAAAAGAGTTCACGGGGCAAACAAAACAAAAAAAGGAACAAAGTAAGAGAGAAAGAAAATAAATTGAAATAAAATAGGAAAGACATCTGGTAACGTAGTAAATCACGACGAGGGAAAAAATACGGAGAATGGCCCAGAAAAAAGGCGAGAGGGGAGGTGGATAGGCTCCGTAAGAAGGTGAAGTGGACATCCCTAAAGAGTGGGGATTGGGGGGAAGAAGTATCGAGCAAGCAAGGACTCACTCTAGGTGGGACTACCTTGAAGTTAGTTTGTACGAGAAGAATACAACAAAAACGAAGTGGCAAGTCGGAGCATACAAGAGCAAGGGAAGAAGAAAAAAAAAAAGGAAAAAAGAACCACAAAAAACGCAGTTATGAGGGGTCACCTGGAGACATCGCGCACGACTATGCCCAAAGTCCACAATTAGTGTATTTTCCCCTACAATAACACCCTCCGCTACTCTTTGAGGTGGGGACTGGCGAAAGGGGTGTTGTGAGGTTCTAGTGTGTTTGTCTCCTTTTTGACTGCGGCACTGTGGTTGGGCTAAATGAAAGACCAGAAAGCACCAGAAGTGAAAGACTGGTTTAGACCAAGGAAAACGAACCACAGCCAGTTCCTCGTGGGAGAGCCATGTTTGTAAAGATGTACGCAGACAACACACACAACGAGATGCAAGCCAAGGTACAGCCAAATGCAAGTCCTACTTCGTGGTCCATCGTAGTCCTCTTTTCAAGAACAGAGGAGAAGAAAATATGGGTCCTCTGTACCGACGGGGTGCAGCCCGATGGTAACCTGCGGCGGTCTAGGCAAGGCGCGTGTGTTAGTTTGGACGGGGTGACATCAGGAGATGGAGACCGGCCAAGGAGGCAGCCCTGGCGCACGAAGAGGATATGAAGGAAACAGGAAGGTGTACGAAGTTTGTCGTATACGGACTGTCATCATGTGGTGTTTGCTGGCAGGGGAGCTCAATTCTGCTAATGTGCACGAGACCTGCTTATGCCGCCCGGCGCTGTGTCTGTTCGCCGCCTTTTGGCTTTCCAGATGACACCAACCTTGGAAATCAGCTGCACACCAACGTATGGCGTGTTCGGCATGTATGGGCAAGTATATGCCTAATTTGACAAAAGAGGCAAGTAGGCGACTTCGCCGAGACAAGACGGCCCTTACCAGACCGAAGACACATCCCAAGGCGAAGCGTAGCTCGCTGCCGTGTGATCCACCTTCCGATTCCGATGGATTTGCAGGGGAGAGCGGAGAAACATAGACGAACGAAAAGAATGACAAGAGGAGCTGGGTAGGCGAAAGTGGAGAGGTGGGATATACGCCGTAGCTACCTCGTACATGCGGTCTCCTTTTTGATTTACCTGGGATTTAATTGCTTGTGACTTGTATCCTCTCTGTTGACGAAGAATGTATGGAACAGGATAAAGGCAACAGACATTTGCGACCGATGGATATCGATTGTTTCCCTGGCCTGCATTGATAATTAAGGCCGCAGTTTGCTGGCCTTTTCAAAGGCCCGTGACTTTGCGAGGGCAAAGTCATCTCATGGGTAAAAGTACACGAAACGATATGGAAGTGACGGCCCAATACTCTTCAACACGCTTTACAATACCCCGAAGACACAGCGGCAACTCGTCACCTCTAATCTTTCCGTCCGGGACCGTGAACTTGTAGCGGGGCGCTTGGGGAGAAACCCCGGGGATGAAGATGCAGAGTTGCTCCATAACCAGCAGTGGCGGCGAACGACAGAAGAGAGACGAGAGACTCGCAACGAAAATGACGCCGGGAAAGAGAGGATCCGGGGGAGGCGAGACAGGGCACGCGAAAAGGAAAAAGACAATGGTTTGCGTAACTGGCCAGGCTTGACAACATTATCCGTCTGGTTCGCTCTCGAAAAGGGACTTTCAAGCACCGTAAGCTGCATATCATCTTCTATCTATTTATCATTCTTTTCCTTGCGGTGATGGAGAAGTCTAGTATGTCAAGAATATTTTCCATAAACTTGAAAACGGCAGGTCCCGTTTTCTGGCCAGGCAGGGTGTAAAAGGCCGCAGCCTCTCAGGGAGCCCGGAAATCGAAAGTAATTACGAACGACCTCTCGGGGTTGGGTGAAGTGTGGCTTTGGGGAAAATCCAGCTAGGACAGGAAAGGTAAAATGTGAAGAAGGACAAACGAGACACTGGAAATGCCTGGCCAAGAAAGATGGGGCACAAACAATCAAGAACCAAGTAAGAACCAAGTGGGAGATGTGGAGGATTTTTGCGGGTGAACAATGCGGACCCTACAAGGCCATTAAAAAAATCCTGTAGGCCACAACACATTGTGTGTTGTGCATTAGTCGTCAAGGACTCGATACGTCGTCCAAATTCTACAAAGTTTACGCTGGTGGAGAAGGGCACAAGTGGATTCAATTAGAACATTGGCGATCGCCAACAGACCGATAACAGACAGGTACAGAGTCCAGGAACATATCGGCAAGGCTCGAGGAGTCACAAATTGTCCAAACACGGAGAGTTGTCAAACCAGGTAATTGGCACGGCAGACGTTGCAGGCCCACTTCAAGAATACCGTCCTGTCAAGGCTTTTGACATTCAGGTCTCGTCTGCTTGGACTACTTTTGATTGAACCAGACGTGCCTGCGAAGAATGGGGCCAAGAAAGCACGTTAGAGGCAGTTTTTGTGTGGAGCCTCCTAGATCGGAAGCTGTAGCCTCGACGTAATTACAACGTACGATGTTGTACACCGTATTGCTAAGATTGGTAAGAAGAAAGCTCTGAACAAGTCTGGGTAATTACTGGCAGCTGACAGGGGTTGCTATTGTCTCAATAAACGGCACAACCTAAACAAGCCATCCAAAGCAAAGGCTGCTACAAAAATACAACCCTCCCACCCTCCATGCAAGACGATTCCCCCATCTCGATCAGGCAGTTCCTTTTCTCCATAGCTTTCGTGAGGGGAGGTCGCAACCCGGGTGAGAGGAACAATGCAAAGGGGGACCGGAGACCGTTCCATTGCATACGGAGTATTACTCCCGTAACTGATGGATAGCTTTGTAAACAGAGTAAAAGTCACACAGGAGGTCACCGGCTACGTTTCAACTCGGACTATTTCCGTATTTCCAGGGATGGAAAGTACCTCAAATGTCGTTAACTGCTCCGTACATGTTTCTAAGGCACGAGCTATTTGCTTCCGTCCACCTCCGATTCTGACGCGCCGGGCCTGCCCCTGGTAGCCCCTCTCCTCCTGTAATCCCGGACCTGCAGCGATTGCAACTTGACTACACATCTGTCGGCAAAAGTCGGACAACAAAATGGACTAGAGGAGGACAATAGGCGACTTCTATCGACACCCAGACCTCGAAGCTCACATATTGGAAATTGCAAATCGGCATTCTCTGGGTATCAAAACGGTCGGTCAAGATGCAAAAAGCCGAAATGGCGTCCTCGAGCTCGTGCTCGCATGCAAGGACCCGAAGTACTTCAATCACGATGGCGACATGCCCGGTTTCTACGACATTTTTCTGGCCTCCCTTACTATTTCGCACAATTCCGAAGCGCACACTGAACAGCGTAGGATCAAGTCCTTGGCAGTTAGGCTGGCTGGCTCCCGATAAATCTTGTCCCTACTATGCCGGCTCCGTTCATTGGTCCTGTTGTTCTCCTCTCTCCTCCGTTCCGCCCCCCATAGTCGCGTTCCCTTTTTGCTTGCAATCCCGTCAATTCTTGGTCTCTCCGCAAAAGATGACGGCTTTGTACTTGTAAATATGTGACTATACACAAAGGAACAAAGCTGAACACGACGTAATTAGCCACTTTTGAGGAGAGGATCTGGGAAGCAGAGAGAACAAAGGCAATGCAGACCCGGCAGCTCGAAGCGCGCTTAAACACACTTCCGTCTCCAACGAGGATTGCCGTTCTTGTTTTGTCCCCTGGCTTGCCCGACGAAGCGTGCAGCAGGAATAGCGCACCCGCCCGGCGTCAAAAAGCAGCCAAAAAATCCCAACAGTCAACAGTCTTTCGGAAAAAGTCGGCCGTCCTTGTCTAAAAGTCGTTTTAGCAAAGAGGCCCGACTCCGTAAGAAACCCCAGAATGGACCTTTCACTTAAAATGGGGTGGCAATTCCCCGGATGGCACGACCCACTCTCACATGCATATCTCTCCTGAGGACATAAAGCCAAATCTCAGCGTTGGAATCTGCCATCAACGGAGTGCGTGCTCAGGATCTTCAACACATGACTAAGAAAAGTGCACGTGCTATGTCACGTGTTCACTCAAACTGCCATTGCTGGCAAACGTCAATCTCTTGTATGATCATGGCCCTTTGATTTACGGGGGCCTACTGCGGCATGTGTCAACATCTAAACCAGCGCACAAGCCAACCTAAAAGCTTTTCCCGGACGCAACGGCACGCTTTGCAAGGTAAAGGCTGTCACTTGCGGCATACGTCGTATTCGTACGACCTTTTGTTTGGTCAGCCTTGCGCCGCGAGTCCCAATTATTATAACAGGAAAAAGACACGACTACGCCACTCGTATCAATAATGGCTCACGGTCCCAGATTTAGTGATCTCTTTGAAGTCAATCCCGTTATACTGGCACCGATGAAGCAATTCGACGCAGTATCAATGGTTCATGGATTTATGAGGTGCCCAAGAACCATCGTGCTTCAATTGGCGCTAAACCTCTTTCGTCAAGCTTCAAATCAGGTGACGTCATCCGCCTCGAAGCTGTACGAGCTGGCATCACAGGAGAACATGCAGAGCTGGCTGCTCAACATAAATACCGCCATAAGGACAACGGACATCCTGTCATGGCATATGTTCAGGTCGCTTCACTTTGAAAACATTGAGCAGAGACCGCAAACGGTCAGGGTCGCTCGCTATCAACAGTGAATAAACAAATCCTTTGCCCTCTCTTACTTCTTGTTCTCTTTCCAAAATTCTAACTTCCCCGTCTCTTTCTCGTCCACCTTGCAAAGAAATCAACTCAAGTCGATTAACTCTGCCATAGGGCAGGGTGAACCTCACTAATGACGCATGTCCCTTAATAAGGACAGGGCTAGAACAGCACCAACCTGTCCATATACCCTCCTCTCCCCCTCACCAACGTCTACCTGTTCCTTTCTGTCAACTGACAACCTACAACTGCCATTAGGGACAAAGTCCGATTGATTTGTGCTTGAATACTTTCAAGTGTATACTTTCAAGGCGAAGGCCTACATGGACCGAACAGCGTGTGGCTGCCGAGACCCGCAAGACAATCGCGAATGGAGAATTAATCGCGATACAGACACAGACCGACGGGCGAACAACAAAAAGATTGAACAAGAAAAAAGTACATGGCGAACTGGAATCAGGATTGTTTACATTCGCAAATCGTTGTCTGAAAGGGAAACTATCATGAATCGCCAATCCAAGTGCATTGGTGGGGCGATGAGACCCAAGATCGCGGATCTAGCGAGGCGATCGAGAGCCGACGATCTGCTGTTCAGTGGCGTCGTCCAGCCTTGCATTCTAGTGCATCATACATATACCATATACAAAGGGATACAGCGAAATACAGTGAGCCTGAAGGAATAGTCTAGAGAAAAACAAGAAGCCAAAGCACACTAAAGAAGCTACAGAAAGCAGACGGCCGAATCTGGGAAGTTGTTAGAGGTGAGTCCCCGTTCCCAGCCAAGACAGCGTCAGCAACCAGGGTGACGGCTCCTTCCCGTCTCGTCTCTTTCCCTTTATTTCTTTATTTGCGGCTCCTGCATCTTCAAAGCTACATCTGGGCCCCATTGTTTTACGGCAAGGTCCTTTCGATTTCTTTGTTTTCGTTTCCGATTAGCATGAGGCCTCACAACAGACTATCTCAACTTTGTTTCCTTTCCAATGTACAGTCTTTGAGTTGCATTACGTCATAGCTCGCAACAGCTCGACAGCTCTTACACATACTCGCGACCATTGACCGTTCGTCGCTGTTGTCACCCATATAAGCCTGCCGAGCACCCCTCTCGGGGCTTTCGATTTCCTTGGATGAATTTTCCAATGTATATGTATTTCCTGCTGTCGCATTCCAACATTGTCAGATTGGTGTCAATCTCATCCCAATTGCCATAGTCACTTTGCACCGTGACTGTTACCGTTGCATCTCCGACAGCCTCTTCCACCTACACTACCTGCAGCCATGGCGCGCTCCAGCATCGGCCTGCGGGCGCTCGAATTTTTCAACCGCCTGGTCATATTCCTCTGCTCCATTGTCGTCCTCGGCATCTTCGCCTACTTCCTCGCCAAGCTGCGCAGCGCCAACCTCTATGTCCCGACTTGGACCCGTGCCGTCACGGGTCTGGCTGGCTCAGCAGCGCTTTACTCTCTCATCTGCCTCCTACTGCTGTGGTGCGTCGGCGGCCACCCGGTGGCTTTTGCCCTGGCCCTTATCTTGGACATTTGCTTCATCGCCAGCTTCGTCTACATTGCCGTCGCCAACCGCGGCGGCGCCGGCAGCTGCAATGGCAGAAACATTCGCACACCTTTTGGCTACGGAAACGCCGACGTCAACCGCATCAACAACCAAAATGGCGTCTCCGTCAACATCCCTACCTTCCGTGTCTCGTGCCGCCTCGAGAAAGCCTGTCTGGCGGTGTCCATCGTCGCCATTGCTTTCTTGCTCTTCACCTTGATTAGCGGTTTCTTGCTCTTCCGCAGCCACCGCCGTGAAAAGAAGTTTGGCCCTGGCCCGAACAACAACTACACTTCGGGTAGTGGCCGCCGCAAGGGTCTCTTTGGCAAGAAGCGCAAGACCGAAAACGGCCGGGGCGACGGCTACCAAGATCCCAACGCGCTGCCTGCGCACGCGGAGCCGGGCCAGATGCGCGAGAGCTACGCTACCGAGACGACAGCTGTTGGCCACCACGGATACGGCGACAACGGCGTTATCGATCCTAACAAGCCCCAGGAGTACAACACCAACCGTGCTTACGGCAAGAAGGACTTGGAAACCGGCGCGGCGTTGGGTGGCGCCGCTGCCGTCGGCTCAGGCCTCGCCAACAGGACCATGCGCAGTGGCAAAAACACCGAGCCAGCGTCCCGTGGTGCCAACTACGCTGAACCTACCGCCCGCAACGACAACTACGTAGACCCTGTTGCTACCGGCCGCTCGGGCGTGGACCCCAACCTTCAGAGCAGCGTGGACCCTAGCTACCTCCGCGACGGCAGCGGCGGCATCGCCGAGGCACCTGCGAACGAGGTCCCCTCCGTCCGTGGCACCGGTGTTGACAACTACGACAACATCCGCACCACCGCTGCTGACCATACGAACAAGGCATACAACACGGCCCGTACCACTGGCACCACTGGCACGTCCGGCGGTACTTCGGCTCTCCGTGGTACTCAAGTCGGCGACTATGCTGCCGACAACTATACCAACGTCCGTGGCCAAACTCCCCAAGTCTCCTCTCTGGGAGGCACGGGTGTTGGTTCTGCTGCCGTAGCCGGCGCTGCTACGGGCGCTGCCACCGGCGCTGTCACTTCGCGCGCTGCTCACCCTGGCTCTACTGTCCATAATACCGGCACCGACAACTACAATACTCGTGGTACCGGCACCGGTACCGATAATTACACTAACACTCGTGGTACCGGCACCGATAATTACGCCAACGCCCGTGGCACCGGTACCGACAACTATACTAACGCTCGCGGCACCGGCACCGACAACTATACTAATGCTCGTAACGCCGGCACCGATAACTACAACACTCGTGGCACCGGCACAGACAACTATACCGACGCTCGTGGCCAGGCTCCTTACGTTCCCTCTGCAGGAGGCGCGGGCATTGGTTCTAATACCGTAACTGGCGCTACTACAGGCGCTGCCACTGGCGCTGCCACTGGTGCTGCCACTGGTGCTGCTACGTCGGGTGCTGCTCACCCTAGCTCTACTGTCTATAACACTGGCACCGACAACTACAACACTCGTGGTACCGGCACTGACAATTATAACACTCGTGGCACTGGCACCGACAACTACAACACTCGTGGTACCGGCACTGACAACTATAACACTCGTGGCACCGGCACCGACAACTATAATACTCGTGGCACCGACACCGACAACTATAATACTCATGGCACCGGCACCGACAACTACACCAACGCTCGTGGCACTGGCACTGATAACTACAACACTCGTAACACCGGCACCGATAACTACACCAACGCTCGTGACCAGACTCCCGAAGTCTCTTCCGTGGGAGGAACAGGTGTTGGCTCTAACGCCGCAACCGGCACTTCTACAGGTGCTGCCACCTCGGGTGCTGCTGACCCCAGCTCCACCGTTCGTGGCACCGGCACTGGTGACGCCGCCAATGTCCGCGGCACTACTGTCGACCCTAACGTATGGGGCGGTGCCATTGACCCAGCCACGGGCAACTCGGCCGGCCTCCGGGGTAGCGTCGAAACGGGCGCGCGCGGTCTGAAGGACCAAGTTGTGGGTGCTGCCCGCAAGTATGGCAACCTGTCGCAATTTTAAAGGGCATTGTATTGGGTTGCGATTCGAGGGGTAAAGTCGAGGGTGTGATAAAAATAGACCGAAGGAGAATCCCCTCCCCATTCCCAAAACGAATCCTGTAGCTCGAAAAAGGATGAGATACCCGAGGTAACATTACTTGGACACGGCGGGAATAAGATTGAGACCTAATATATTTGGGGCAATACAGAGAACGGTTGGAACTGTGCCGTTATGGACGAGACCTTTGGCAAGACATGAGCTGGAAAGGAGTTTCGAGTTGTGGCGTTGTTTATGGTATTACGAGTACGGGCCGAACTTGAAGCTGCGACTAGGCACTTTGCACACAGTAAAACAATTAACTGAATTGATAACACATATATTCAATTCCCATTTCGGGACTGACGAGCATAGCGACATTCTGTTCACAGTACGCGCATGCTCTTCGTTCCTTGGCATTGTCTCTCTTCAGCGTTCCAAGGCGGCACCGTATTTTGTGAATCCCAATTCCACCACTGATAGCGCCATTTCAGACAGTTGGGGCAACCCAGAAGACCTTGACATCCAGGTTGGTTCGGGAAACCCGCTTTCATCGGGCATATGGGACGCTTATGAGCCGCCAGATCCACCGGCTACTGCTGCCAACGGTTCAATCGCAACTTTTGACTCCGTTGGTTCACTCTCCGTGGTGGCATTCGCCGTGTCCGCCATGGCCGGCTCGATAGACGCTTTCTAAGTGTCCCAATCGCTCACCATGCTCTCGCCATCGTTGAGATCCGCCCAGCTCAGGTCTAGCTTGTCCAGCTCGCGAACGAAAAAATCGTGTTCCTCGCGTAGCGCCACGCTGACCTCGGGCGCCATTTTGTCCGGATACCGCCGCACATTAAACCAGTGTGTCAGGCTGCGCAGCGCTTGCTCTAACGGGAGCGAGCTTTCCACTTCGCCATCCACGTCGCTACCTGCCAGCCACTCGTCGCGTAGCTCCGGCCGACAATGCAGATACACTGCCGTGATCACCCGCATGTTGCTCTGTCGCCACTTGCGTCCGCAGTAGGGCACCTGGTTCTTGAACAGCTTGAGCGTGTACAGCCGAAGCTCTTGCTGAGGTACCTTTAGCATCTTGCGCAGGATGTTGGAGGATTTATAGTGTACGAGAAGCAAGTTGCGGTGTGCCTTGTTCTTGCAGATCTTCTGCATCACCCGAAGGAGGTTGATGAGGGAGAAGAAGTTGCGCCGGTTGAAGTCAGTGATCGGTTCGATGGGCATATCGCCAAGCGGATACCCAAGCTCATCTACCTGGGGGGCACCGGTCGAACGAGTGGCGATGGGCTTGCCTGGCGCACCTCCAGGCCCTGGAGCCTGGGGCGGCGAGCGGCGTCGCTTAATCGCCGGAGGAGCAGCATCATCTTCGCTTTCAAGTTCCTCATCCTCGGCAGCGCCGCTGACCTGCTCCTCGCCCTCGGGAACGCCTGCGCGGAAATTGCAGAAGTAGAAAAAGCTAGACTCCACCCAATCAGTTTTGGCGTCGACTAGCTGCTGGACATCCTGGTGCGCCCAGAGCTTTAAAAGCAGTGGAACGTAGTTGCAATCGAGCAAGAGCTGTGTCAAATACTCGAACTTGAGGACATCTGCAATGCGGTTAGCGGCCAGATAAAAAGGCATAGGCAAGACCGTCTGAAACAATACAACGTACGAGATACTTTCAGCCACTTCAACAGAAGCAACAAGATGCCGGACACTGCCTTTGCACTTATCTCTCTTGTCCTAGCTGCGTCAATCTCTTCGGGCGTCAGCTCGACCGGCTCCGTGTTGCCAGGATTGCTGCCACCGGGCTGTTGGTTCTGAAAACCGCTGCCTCTATTGTTCGGACCGCCGGCGGCGGGGTGTTGTTGCTGACCGGCCGGAGCCTGGGCCATGAGAACGGCCACGTTCATCAAGATGGCTTTCAAAAGGACGATAACCAGTGATTGCAAGTGAGGTAGGGCCTCTTGCTGTAAGTTTGAAAACACTGTCAGCACCCAATAATTGGAAATATGTGGGGATTTCGCAGATTGCACTCACGTAAAACCTTTCCAAAGCATAAAGACGCTGCTTGATGCGCTCATTGAGTTCACTTTCTCTTGAACCATAGTCCACGTCGGCCTCGCCCTTTTTGGTTTTACCGCTCGACTCGCTCCGCTTCACCAAGCCAAGATCCTCTCTTTCCTCCAGGGTAAGCGAAGACAGGTCCAAATCGTCGATGATGTCCTGGTCAGTGGTTTCGTCGTCTGCAGCGTCCCAGCCACGTTCGAACTTGAGAAACTTCTCACGCTCTTCCCAAAGTTGCCGAGCTGCACGCGTCATACGGACACGGTTCGAGAAGAGCTCACCAGCTTCCAGAATGGACGAGGGCACGTCGCTGCCCTCCCATTTACGCCCCACAAGGGCG
Source organism: Sporothrix brasiliensis 5110 (assembly GCF_000820605.1). NCBI lineage: Eukaryota > Fungi > Ascomycota > Sordariomycetes > Ophiostomatales > Ophiostomataceae > Sporothrix > Sporothrix brasiliensis. The sequence continues at coordinate 4,470,643 of NW_024467139.1, read as the reverse complement.
TCTTGTAGCGCTGCCAGGCCCTTGCCACCTGCACCATTACTAGTTGTATCTAGCGGGGGATACATGAACGGGAAGTTTTGGTTTGTTTGGTAGTTCTGTTTCTTTCCACCCTTCCCACCTGCTGCGGGCGATGGAGGGGGAGATGGTGCTGGTGTAGCAATATGGACTGGCTGGTCTAAGATAGAGGCACCTCCATATGCATTGGGTGGTCCTGGGAGGATTCCATTTGCGCCGTTATTCCGCGGCGGATGGTTGGGCGGCGGAGGCAAGAGAGTCGTATTATCGTCTTCGAGAGGTAACAACGGCTGAGGAGGAATGTATGCAGGGTACTTGGAGGTGATTTCCTGGCGGAAAGCGTGATAGTCAAGGGGCGACGCCATAATAAGGTTCTTCTCTTTGTCATCGTCGGCAGTCGACTCAGCGGTGGCTTTTTTCGTCTCTAGCAATTCGCGTGTGCCACCAAATACGAGCAAGATTGCTTTCCAGAGAAGCAAGAACACCTGGCATTGGAGGATAACCGGGTTGTCCTCCCACCGCAGCTTCGATGCTACATTCATCATAAAATTGGGAATGGGTGGGTTGAGGGAGACTACGAACAAGTTAACAATGCAAAGCCAAAACAAAAGAGAACATGGTAGAGGCGGTAGCAAATAAACATACCTAACTTGACATAGCATGCAGCCATGTCAAGCGGCTCACTCAAGGCCGCCTGCATAACGACATAGAAGATGGTCATGAGGTTAGCCAGGTCATCTTGAGCGTCTTGTAGAATACCTGTCGGTAACTGTTGTACGTCCCCAGGACCCCTAGCTAAAGTTAGTTTTCGGCCTTCGTCAATAAATGGTATCCTAAAATCCTAAACGTACCAAAACGGTTCAAATGCCTTGCGCAGAGCCTTCCATAAAATCGGAATGCCACCGAGCTTGCCGATAAGGGCGGCTGCTGCCTTCATCGCCAAAATCTGTCGTGACCGAGCAACAGTCCGTGCTGTCGATGAGCTCTTGCCGTCCGGAGGCCCACCGGCCGTGGTTCCCCAGCGACCGAGCACGAGGTAGACGAGACAGCCAACGACTTCGGCACGCTGGCGGTGTTTCCCAGACTCGAGGTAGCTGAGCAGGCCGGAAACAAACAACTCCTGCGTCTCGCCGCCAACTGTGTCCCACAAGCGGTTGTCGCTATCACCTTTGTCTGCTTCCTGACCACGCCCACCACCACTGTTGTAGTCGCTGTACTCGTTGTACTCGTCGTATCCATTGTTTCGGTCGTCTTGTTCGTCTTGATCATCATCGCTGGCCCGCTCGTTGTCTCGCTTGCTGTGGGTGATGATACGCTCCCAGCGGTTCTCGAAGTGCTGCTGGGCGTAATTGAGGCGCACCCATTGGGAGACCTGGTAGGAGAACCACTCATCAATCTCATCATCAAAGTCACCCATGTCCTCGTACGTAAAGTCGTAGGTGATGGGCTCGTTACGAGGCAGCTCCGAGGCAAGTCGGCGCAGCTGGGAGAGGGAGAGCGAGTCAAGGGGCTGATGCTGTTGCTGCTGGGATTGTTGGGGAGGCAACGGTACAGGTGCCGAGCTACTGCCGCCAGTACCACTATCGGCGGCGGCCCCTGTGGTCATGCTTGAGCTGGAGATGGACTGAGTTGGCGGTGGTGGGACAGATGTCGAGGCTTGCGTCGGCGGCTGGTCAGCTTGCTCGGCTGCTGGGTTGTTGGTGCCGGGTTGACTCGTTTCCAGCAGTGGCGCACCTTCAGCTACAGCCTTGTCGCCAGCTTGAGGTTGCCTTTCACCAGATGAGCCGCTCATATTGACAGAGACAGAGGAAGAAGTACGACGGGGCCACAGCTGGTCACAGCCTTCGTATGGCGGTTGAAAGAAGCAGAACGCTCAGAGGGCGTGTCTGCTGTCATCCTGCGGCGACGGCACTCTGCAGATGGCGTCGACGGGGGGAATCCTAGCGCAGCCGTCGGTTTGTCACCCAGTCGCCAGACCAAACGGAAGATGTGCGACGTTTTGGTGTATTGGGAATCGTGAGAGCTCTCCTATACTGCTTCTCGGAGGAGGGCTGGATTAGTTGGCACGTTAGGATAACGCGGGCAAACTTCAAGCGCCCCCGCCCTGGCTCTTGCTCAATTTGCTTCTGCTTTTGCTTGGTGGTGCACTGTGGGGATAGAGCTGTCCTGCTAAATTGGACATAGGGGACGAGATACCGCAGCCAATCAGCGGGCCTAAAGGGTATGAATAGGGCACTTTTGTTACAGAAGCTCAGGCCACCCCTTGACCTGGCTCTTTCCGGCCTTTGTCACGCGGCCGAAGATGGCGTAAGAGTCACGACTGACGGCAAAGCGCTCCTGCCCCTCCCAAGTAGCGCACCGCACCCGGGACGCCCCTCCGAATCATAATTCATAATCAGGTATAACGCTCCGTACGTCATTCTCAAAAAGCGTTGTGGACTTCAGGCCATTTCAACTCCAACACCAACTTCTTCCATTCCTAATACTGAACGGAATCAATTTTCACTACGCGGCTTGTCGCCTCCCCGCCCTGATTTTATATTCGTCGCGAAGATCGCATGAACGATGTGTGTCTCGTACTTGGTATATACATTGGCCTGGGACAATATCCAGGGCAGATAGGATTGGAGGACGAGAGGACGAGAGAGAAGTGAGAGAAGTGAGAGAAGTGTGAGAAACAAGCTGGGCACGAGACACGTTCGGAATCGCAGCCTCAGTTGAGCCGGACCTCACTCTCCGCCATGGATTACGAAGTAGAAGACGATATCGACTATGACGACCTGCGCGCTGTCGAGATCAACTCGCTCAAGGCCATTTTCCCCGAACTAGCTATTGACAGCGAAAACAAGTATGCCTTTACGCTCGAAGTGCCTGTGAACCCGGCCAAGGTCGTCACTGTCGCATTTCCAGCCACAGGCATCATCGAGAATGCAACAACTGACACGCAGGTGGCTCCCGGGGCATCATCTGCTTCCGACGCCAGTGCCAGTGCTGCCAACGCACATCTCCTCCCAGAGAACCGGGTCATCGACACGCACAGCTTGGCCTACTTGCCGTCACTGCATCTTTGTGTAACGCTGCCACCTGCGTACCCAGCAGAAGAGCCGCCCACAGTGGCCGTCACGGCGTTTCCACCATGGCTGCCGAGCAGCGTGCTGGGTCGCCTCGCGAGCGATTGTGAACGACTCTGGGAGGAGACGGGGCGCGACCAGGTTGTGTTCAGCTACGTCGACCATATCCAGCAGGCGGCGGATGACGAGGTGTTTGGGCTCGTGAACCAAAACGGGTTTCTCGCCGTGGACACGGAACACAAAGTGGCGATTCTCAACTACGACGTTGCAGCAAAGCAGGCCGCCTTTGCCAAAGAGACGTTTAGCTGTGGTATCTGCTTAGGCAAGTTCATGCCCCCGAGATGCTTAAATTTGTTGCACCTTCTGCAGTTTTCTAATCGAGCATCTATCTATAGATCCGAAGAAGGGCGCAGCCTGCCACCGTATGCAAGACTGTGGTCATGTCTTCTGCCGCCAATGTTTGCAAGACTTTTACAGCAGCGCCATCACAGAAGGTGACCTTGCATCTATTCGTTGCCTCGAGCCGAATTGCTCCAAGGAGCGCGTCGCTGCGGCCCAGCAGATGGGCAAGAAGAACAGCAAACCCAAGCTCGTATCCGTTAGTCCCGGCGAGCTGCTGCAGATTCCCCTTGACGAGAGCCTGGTGCGGCGCTACATTGACCTCAAGTACAAGACGGCACTCCAGTCGGACAAGAATACTGTCTACTGCCCGCGCGCTTGGTGCAACGGTGCGGCACGGTCTAAAAAGCACAAGAAACCGCGCGGCCTGTCGCTCCATGAGAGCGACGGCGAAGACGAGGAGGAGGCGGAAGCGGAAGCAGCAGTAGAGGCGCCGGCAGGCGATAACGGCAAGAGCAAAAAGGCGTACTCGGCGACAGAAGAACGCCTATGCATCTGTGAAGACTGCGCGTTTGCATTTTGCAACCGTTGTCTCCTTTCGTGGCACGGCGACTTTGTGTACTGCTCACCGCCCCGAAACACCGGCGAGCTGGCTGAGGAGGATAAAGCATCGCTCGAATACCTAGCACATCACACGACGCCGTGCCCGACATGCGCAGCGCCTGCCCAAAAGACCATGGGATGTAACCACATGATTTGCTTCCGCTGCAACACACACTTTTGCTACTTGTGCGCGGCGTGGCTCGACTCCAGCAATCCTTACCGGCACTTTGGCGAGGCTCCCGATGGCCGGCGAACAGGATGTTTCAACCGACTGTGGGAGCTCGAGCATGGGGACGAAGGCGGTGGTAACGGCCAGGTTATTGCATTCGATGGACGCGCCGCTGTTCGCGTTGCCGACTTGAACGAATCAGATAACGAGGACCGGGACTTGCCCGACGATGATCTGTCCGACTGGGATTCGGATGAAGATGTTGTGCAAGGTGATGCCAACGTCAACGGTGCCGCTGCTGCAGATGGCTACCAGGGCGGACGCGGTGGCCGGGTACATGACCGAGGCGGTCCTAGGCAGCGGGGTGGCCGTGATGGTAGGAACAATGGACGACGACGAAGGGAAGGCCCACGACGAGCTCCAACCCCGGCGGCCCCCCATCATGTTGATGTTGCCCGTGAAGGGCCTCTCGTCCTTCGCATCGCCATGGACCCAGCGCCGGGTCCAGCACCTCTTGCGCCGGGTAACCACGATAACGACGACCACCACGGTATCAACAACAACAACAACAACAACAACAACAACAACGGTATAGCCCCAAGGCTACGAGGCTTTGCGGCAGCTCGAGGAAGAGGGCAGGATGGTCGTATACGAGGACGAGGAGCAGGGCGAGGTCGAGGAGCTGCCGGGCAGGGACGGGGACAAATACGGGGGGCCGGTGCTGGCGGCCGAGAACACCGAAATCCTGGTAACGAGTTGGACCCAGTGATGGCGGCCTGGGTTCGCAACTTTGTCGAGCTTGCTCTCGTCGATAACGAGGATGCCGAGGACTAAACTCCAGGCTTTAGAGCATATGTTGGGTTTTTTTCTGGGCCATTTGGTGGCATTTTCAAACTTCTGGCATTTAAAGAATGCGTTGGTGCATCAATGCGCACGAAAAACAATTGGTTTAATTAAAAATCTACAATTTACACGCATTGTGTATACCATCTTACCTTTAGATACCTCTCGCTGCTGTTTCTCTCTTGTTCTTTTGATATTTGTTGGGCAAGCTTGCCACTTTTCTTTGAGTCGCATACCACGCCCTGTATCGCCAATCCTTCTTGGTTTCCCACATTTCCGTCGTGTTGCGGTGCATCAGGAGGTTACGCCCACGGCTGCTACTGCTGCAAGAGCATTCTTCCCGTTCATCCCCACCAAGGGACATCCAGAAAAGAGGTGCGGGAGAGTATGGTGACGCAGTCGACAAGGAGGGGGACGCTGGCCGCGATTGAATAGTTGCCCACCAAAGCGCTGGGCAGCTGGTATTTTGGGAAAGACTCACTGCTGACTGGGTAGTCAGGGAGACCAAACAGGTGGAAAATGAGCGGGAGGGGAGGAATAGCAGCAAGGCCAAAATAGACAGGCATGGACATGGAAAGGGATGAGGAGGCCAAGAGGGCGGAAATGGACAGGAGGATTTTGCCCGTGTCCCCCCCCCCCCCCCCCCGGGAACGAGGACGTGGACCACCCACCAAAGGGCAGGCACACACAACGAGATGGGAGGTGAAAAAGTGAAAGCAGAGAAAGATCTTTGCTCCATACGGAGAAGCCCGGAAACCAGGAAGTAGGTAAGGGCAGTTTGGAGGGCAATACTAGGCCACTGCGACTGGTCGTTGCCGGCTCTTGAGGATGCCCCCAGTGCAACCCTTTCCCTCCCGTTTCTCCTCGTCTTTTACTTCTATTCTCCCCGCCGAATCCTTTGTGGATAGAGTTGTACATCTACATATACACTCATATTTGTCTACCTGCACACCCCCTTTCCAGTGTATGGCACGCCATTGCAAGTACCGTTCAGAGTATGTTGCTCGAAACTGCATCTTTGGTGTGCCACTAGAAACACTGACGGGTGCGTGTTCGTTTGCCTTCCTCTCCCACTCTACATATTCTTGGCTTAGCTGATTGAGGCGGAGTAACCATGCAGCGTGGTCTATTTTTTGCAATCAAACAGAAACGAGAATCAGAGTTTTGTCCACTGATTCTCTCCATAGCAGCCCTTACCGGACCCCGTTTCCTTCTATTTTCTGGTGATTTTTTTACTTTGTCCTCCGTTCAAACATACCCCATGTCGTACTTGTCAATCTTTTCCTGTCATGGCTTCCTCAGTCTGATTTTGGCAATGCTTCCTTCCGGAGTCCAGCATCATAAGGATGGTTCATTTCCCACTTTTCATGGTTACTTCGTAGCTATATTCCTTTTTTGTCTTCTCTATTCTTTTTTCCCGACTCACACTCTCACGTCACTCTTTCATCATAGCTAGTACCGAACCGTTACAATACCAAAAAGGGCTAAACACGGCCTCTGTTTCTGTTTCTGTTTCTGTTTCTGTTTCTGGTTTCGAGTGCACCCTTGTTGTCTCCTTTTTATCTCTTACCTCGTTATTACCCCTATTTGTTGCTTTAAAGCAGCAATTTTCCATTTATCAGATGATGGAATCCTAGATAATAAAATACAGTAGGCGAAGAAGTCGCAGTCGTAGAAAGGATACGGCGGCTAGATATCTCCATGCCATGCGAAAGGCAGGCCAGAGTTTTTTGGGTGCCAACATCTCCCTTATTCAGTGCATTTCTAGCGATGAACACACAATACAAGCTAGCAGAGGGCAAGTGACTGTGTCTCAATGTGACGTGTACGACTTGTGGGTGGAGCACAATATTTTTATTTTCATATTTATTTTGTGCCTACCAGCTGGTCCCGTTTCGTGGGTCACACACCTCCCTGTTGTTGCAGTTGATCTCGGAATATTTGGGGGGGAGTGTAATCACAAAGAGGAAGACGGAAAACCAAAAAGAGAAGGACACAGAGAACGGTGGCAACATGGGAAGGGGGCGTGGGTGGGCATGTCGAGGAGGAAAAACCGGGCAGATATCCCAACAGAATCGAAAGATATGGAGGCCCTTCCATTCCCTCGAGAATCATCCTGTTGCCTTTGTACCGGTACTGAGTATGTACATTGTAGGACATACATCATACTATTATTCATAAGCGCAGCCCCTGAGAAGACATCTCGCGTAGCCTTTGCGGCATACAGAGCCCGTGCTGGACTCTTTGTTTTTCGCTTGAAAAAAAAAGTTCAGAGCGTTCTCTGATGCTATGTAGCCCCATTTCTAAACGACACTCTCTCGTTCTCCGTCGAGTTAGACCAAGCCTCGAACGTCTTCCATGTCACTTATCCTTCATAAATCTCAACTCCCTGCTCTGTGCCGATTCTGAGGCGACCATCTTGAATAGAGGCCGCGGCAGGAAAAAGTGGCATCGTCCCGGAATAGGAAATTCAGGGGTCCGTTTTGAGCGACTAAGATGTACATCGTTTGCAATCATACACACGGTTCGCGCCTTGTGTCTCTCTTCTTTTCACTGCTCTTACTCGTCTCTCTCCACTTGCCCCCTTTTTGCCTTTTTCTCGTCGTCTTGGCTGCGGAGAAAGTAGCAAACTCGTTCTTGTTTTGGCCAGAACGCAATTTTGGTGTACGTTGTTAAGATGGACGGTTGAAAGAGAAGGCGAGTGGGGGTATGCCAAGTCAGATGAAGATTGCGACTCTGCGCCGTAGAAAAGCATAATTGCATGACCAAAGTGGTGCAGAAAGCAGGCAATTTCAAGTTATTCCAAGGAAAGTAGTCACGCTGGTACGAAAGATGGCCGGGACAAACGGTGTAAGTAATCTTACGTGGCAATCGAAGCTCGTGCTTGATCGATGTGAGACCCATGGAACGACAGAAGAGACAAACAAAGACTGAAAGGGGCAGAGGGGCAATGAATAGTAAGGTCCAGTAACCGAGTGAACCCAGATGCGCCCGGGAGAAGGACGAACGCCATTGCAATGCCGGATGGACGGCAGGGGTATTACTACTTTGGTCCGTGAACGGGCTGGAATCCGTGATGGCTACGATATAAATGGACACGAGCAAACAAATCAAAAACGTATTGCGGGAGTGGTGGAAAGAACAGGGATGCAAAGCAACCGAGCATCGTCCCGAGGCTGTTTCTTTCCTCTCTGGATTCTTGGTTGCCCAGACGAGCAAAAGATTATTTCCTCTGCAATAATCGCGATGGTGCGGGATCAGGCCAGAGGACTTCAGTCACAGTGCAGATGCAGAGAGCAAGTATGAGGTACAACAGTAAGGACTCGACGGGCACTCGCTCTATTAACATGCCCATACGTCGTGCATCGTACCGTGTGCCCCCCCCTCTCCCCCAATCCATGTACGAATACAGTTCGTTCTCCGAAAGGCGTCCAATTCTGCAGAAGCTGGTAAAGAAGAGTTCCCAGTTCCCACTCTGGTTTTTAACCTATAGATGGACCTATATCAGACTTCTGATATAACCCTCTCATTCTCCAACTGTATGCCTCATGCCTCAAGCCGCTCTGGCTCTGTCCACAACATCCTCTTCATTCTCCACGCGTAATAAACGGAATGTCCCACATGTGGGCTCGTCTGTCGGGTGTCTGCTTCATTATTCTATTCTGACACCCAGCTTCCAGTGTGATTCGCGTCCAGGTTGGGCCCTGGGATAGCCAGTGACGGCCAGCACTTCGCAACCATGTAGACGTAAACCTCTGGCTTGACTTGACGATAGCTCTTGTTGGTGATGGCGAGTCTGAAGATGAGCATTTTCCTGTTTATTTCCCTCGTCTACCGCGCGTGTAGTGCGTCGATTTTGTTGGCTCTTGTCGGTCTCGTGATGACCTCAATTTCTACGGGCAATTTCATTTATGTGGCAACTCCAAACGGTCAAGGATCGCAAGAAAGGAAGTTCATTCATTCCTTGCTTGCACATGGCCACATATCCTGTCTGTGCTGATGAGCTACACGTAACATAATGACATTTCTTAGATTCATATCACCAGAGCCATCTGTTGCTCGGGTAAACGCCAGCTCTAGGCATCCGATCTATTCCAGCTGCATGGGAGTGCAGTCTTCCGCAAGTAAGAAGAAAAAAAATAAAGCACAAAAGAGGGGATTAGGAAGGTGGCAGTGGAATGGCAGAAGCAGTAGCAAACCTCATACTCAACGCATCACTGCGAAAGTAGGAGTTGCAAACCGGCAGTGGCCACAGAAGTTCAAGTTGCCTCTGAGCCCTGCGTCTTACTGGATGTCACCTCAGAAGAATTCACTTGGGATGCTGTAAAGGCTGTAAATCAACGGTGCGATACGGAGACGCGGCACCATATTGCAATTTGTCTATCTGGCGTACGGCGAACATCCTACTCCGCGGCAAGCTTCTATTCACGACGTCAGGGGCACACAGTCATAAGCATATGATAGAAGACTCCGGACCATCTTGTTTGTTTGATTCGCAACCATGCAGGTGCCGGATGCAGGGAGGAGGAGGCCCAGCCGCAGTCGCCGTCAACTTAAGACGTAGACCCAACATGCGCAGTCATCTCTTATGTGACATGTTTGCTTGCTCTCGTCCTCGTATCGTCAAGCTAGCGCCACATGAACGTAGTTTACAAGCGCTGTAATAACAAGCAGGACGCAGTGAAGGGGATAAGGCATCGAGGCGTGAAGAGAATTGTTGTTATTCCTCGGAATTGCTTTGCTATGGCCCCATTTTTTGCTTCACTTTTGCTTCACTTTCCTCTGCCTTGTCGAGATTAAATTCCAACAAAAAAATGGTAGACAGCTATCGGTTTCCGTTCACTTCAAGGTCTCTCATATGCTTTTGTTTACCTTTTTTTCTTGTTTGCGCTCCCCCAATTTCCGGGTTGGCTCATCTCCGGCCTCGCCAAAAAAAAGTTTGATATTCCGCGACGCGATGGCTTAAGACACGGCACATATAGCCCCACGAAATCCAATGCTTTGCTCTCCCCTAACGATATTTATCATGTGCCCCACAGCCATGTTGCCAGTGATTCAATTTACGCAGCAAACGCAACATATTCCGTCGCGATTTTTTCCTCTTGCAGAGTACAAATGAACGGTACCGTGCACGCGAGAGGCGCTCCCTGTTTGTTATTGTTCGCTGCCGGCACATATATGTAGCATGATGGACGTCGCACACAGGACCACCTCCATTCCTTTTCCTAGAGCTGCTACCGTGTTCCCATATCCGGGAAAGCGTCGATGGCTGGTGGACCCAAATTCAGTACATTGTACCAATATGGATACAGCAAGGATCACAACTATTGCTCGACCTTGGAAAGCATACGAAAGCAGCTATTTTTACGTCTTCCGACTTGGCATGGAGAAAATACAAGGGGGAGTGTCATAGTTGATGTAATCACCAAACGAATCCCGAAAGGATTAAAAAAAATCCAGTGTTGTGATACGGTTTGCCTCATGTTTACGTTACCAGGCAATGTATCATTGGTCTAGACACCCCGTGAACAGAACGTCCACGCTCGACAAAGTTTACAAGTCGCCGTCTTTTGGTCGACAAGAGACTGGGTAATGGCCTTTGTAGTCACAAAATTCACTCACCCGCAGGTATTCAAGGTAGTCCGCTAGGATGGCAATTCACAGCATCGTATCCGACAGCCGCAAGCACAGGGGAATTAGGAACAGGACACGGACTCCAACAATCCACGGCATATTTTATTTTGCTTATTTTCTCGCTGCATTATTACGACGTGTTTCTTTCGTCAAGGGAGGTGCGCCACACAGGCACGACTGTGACGTTAGCTGCTAACAGCCAACAGCCGATCACAACAGCCACGGAGTCCAGCACCACATAGCGACATTAGTGTTGGTCTGCGACGTTGTGTTGCCGCAGTTCAGTGGGCAAGAGTGACAGCCGCTGCCGCCATGCATTTACACAAGGAGAATTCTTCATAGTCGGATGTGAACCGTTACAACTAGCAGGGAACCGTTGGGTTGGCCTGAGCTGCATATACCACACGGCAGGAAGAGATGCGCCCTTGGCGCCGTATCCCAGTCGAGTTCATACTACCAAGTACAGTCGGTCCAGCACCCTAAAGGACTAGCTCGCGATGACAGTTGATCATGATCGGGGGGCGCGTGGCAGCGTGGCCCTTGACCGTTGCAGAAGAGGGGAGTTAGAGGGGGGCGTGGGTGGGTGTCAATGAGGGAAATTCCGTCCATCTTGGACCTTTTGAGGAAAGAAACGCTGATAAATGGAACCCAGCTGCCCAGATAGCAGAGTGGGCAGGGAGAGACGCCAGGAAAGAGACAATAGTGGTCGACTCACGCAGCCCGATGCTCTCAATCGGCCCTTCCAGGCTTTTGAAATTGAGCAAGTGAAAGAGGACTCATTGCATGGAGGGGCAAGCCGTGGGTAGAGGCTGAAAAGGATAGAAAGGAAGAAGGACTGAGCACACGCCCCCTCTCCCCCACCATCCAACCAACCAGAAAGGCAATGCTCTCCGAGATGATGGCCAACCAGAGGAGCGACAAGCCAGTTGAATGCGACAAAAACGAAAAGAGCAGGGGCCGAGGAAGGGCTGGACAGGAGGAGGGCGTGTGTGTGTGTGTGTGTGTGTGTGTGTGTGTGTGTGCGTGTGTGTGTGTGTGTGTGTGTGTGTGTGTGTGTGTAGCGAGTTGACGTTTATTACTGGACAAGATGGTCCAGGAGAGCAAGGGGGTCGTGGGAGGAGTGACGGGCGATGATGGATTGATGATGGGTGAAAGACAACGGTTGATGGATGGTGCATGCAGCGAGCGGCAAGGGGGTGGAATGTTTATTGGCGTGAAGGGGATGGAGAAGTGAGGTTAAGAACGAAAGAAAAAGAAGAGATACAAGCGAGAGGGGACGGGGGGGGGGGGGGGGAGTGAAAATAATGAATGAGGAAGAGAGAAAGAAAAAGAAGACATTTACGATTTCGACCCCTTGTCCACTTGCGTCGCAACCTGTCCCAGATAGGGAAGCTTCAAGACGATGAACCCGTCCTCCCTACTACCCGACAAGGATGGAAAGGGTCTGAATTAGCCTCCAGGAGAAAGGAAACAACACAACATCATCCGGCATTTGCCAACGATCGACAAGAAAACAGGATATCAAGGGCACAAGTCGTCTGCCCAAGAAAGTGTGAGAAAGGAGTGTACGACAAACAGCATGCACGTATGCATGTTCGAGGTATGTAAACACCTCGAAATATGCTCCATAGCGTGCGTACGGACAGATACAGCGGGCATACTCCGCACAGAGAGCAGATGGCAAGATAACCAGGTGTGCTTTCCAATGAAAGAAAAGCATGTAAGCTAGCCAGGCAAGACTGTCAGACCGTCAGAGTGTCAGACCGTTGGGATATGTCGATATGCATCCAGCGGGAAGCGCACGGCTAAGCGGTCTATCAGACAAATAGTGAGGGTGGTTGGGCGCGGAAAAGTGGACAAGACGGCCTATAAATACGAGACTGTCATCAGAATACAGCGGGAACGGGGCCAGCTGTTTGACGGCGGGAAAGAAAACAAATAAAAATAATACGCAAACCCCAAAACGGCCTTACGGAGTACAGTATAAGAGTCGGCAGGGCTGGCCTACTGCCAAGGCCACTGCGACCAACAAACATGTCGCGAGCTGCCAACCAAACGGGGCCGTCGTATTACATGATTGTTGAAAAGCATGATCGTGTTGAATGAATAACAACCAACTTCTGAAAGCAAGGGGGGTGTCATATGAAAAGAAAACAAGAAACGAGGAAAAAGAACCCCGACAACTGACAACTGACTGATGCAGAGACATTTGCGGGGTATAGCATGGAGCAGTTAAGAGGTCCGTGTTTCTGTCACGCTCTGCCCAGCGCTTTTCGATTGTTCTTCTGTTCTTCTGAGAACCTGGTCCTTTAATCTCGTTTCGCACCCCCTCTCCACCAACCGCTGGGTCTGGGCCGGGACCAAAACGAAATAGGGGGGTTTGCAAGGACGCACGGTGTCCCAAGGCCGGAGGAAAACATCTCGACTCCGTCATTCCCCATCGCCAAATCCATGCCTTGGCACCAAAACGCTGTTAGGGAACAAGCGCGATTGTTCCTCAGTAATACGCTACATAATTCCCGAGATGTCAGGCCACGTTCTCAGACACTGTCGGGTCTGGTCAGGTTGACTAGCTCTTAGCAGCTCGGAGTAAGCCTTACTACGACTGCCTGTCTGTCTTTCCTTATGTCTACTCATCCTCTCCATGACACCCAAAGCGAGACGCGATGATGAAATAATGCCAACCAAAGAATGCAACTTCCCTGGCCCCAGGCCTGGTTCAAAACGGCAGTATCAGCAGCGAGAACCGAAGGAGAAAGGCGAAAGGCAACTGTAAGGAAATTACCATCAGCTAGAAAAATATTTAATTTCTAAAAAAAAAAAAAAAAAAAAAAAAAAAAAACCTAGTACGTCGTAGACGTTGATAGTAAACATACAGCCAAAAATAGACAAGCATTGCAGGAAGCACACAAAAAACAGACGCATCCCACGACGGTGATCAACCAAAAGGGATCAGGCGTGAAACGAAACAAACCCCTGTTGTTTTGAGGTTGCCTCGCTTAGAAGAAAAAGAAAGCAAAGCGGCCTTAAAAAAGCCCTCTCTGACAATCAGAAAAAGCAAACTGGACCTGTCCGAAAGCAGATTAGCCAACGGTCTTACCGCAAGAAAAAGGAAGAAGCAAGGCATGTGGGTGTGCGCATTTACTTACCTTGAAGTCATGACGGCGGCGGCGGACATTTATGATGAACAGATGACGAACGGTTCAAGTCAGTTGTGATAGAACGACGAAGAAGAACACGGATACCAGCGAATGAACACGAAGTGGAAACCAAAGAAAGGTAAAAGAAAACGCCGCACAAGGGAAACATACCACAATGATTTGATGACTTGAGAAACAACTCTCTCGATCACGATCTCGATTGCTCGAATGAATGAGACAAAATCTACAAAGTCGACAAATTCGGCTGAAGCGGCTTCGTCCAAACCAACCGCCACTCTCCTAGCCTACCACGACGATCCGTCTGCCTGTCTCCAAGCCTTGCAAGAAAATAACGGCGTCTCTGCCAATGACTATCCCGGACCAGCCTCCACCGGCCCATGCGCCGCTCCCTGTAGACGCCTTTACCCGGTGGCCGTCGCTTACAGTAGTGGCCCTTCATTCTGAGGGGGGAAAGCACTAAACGGACAGGGAAGGCGCAAATGGTCCGGAGCTAATACTGAAGATCTCAAAGGAGCTTCACTACTTCGGACGGAGCGAGACGACGTTGCCGGTTGTCAGTTGGCGGCGGGTTGGCGAGCTGCTTACGAAGTAGGAACTGGTGCTGATGCGGCTATCATTATTTCTGCGGTTCCTGGATTGCTTTCTTTTCTACGGGTCTAGATTAGATCTGAACATATTCCGTGTGGAACGAAGACAAGAGAGACATAAAAAAAATATCGTTCATTCCAGTAATCGAAATATCAGGGGCAGCAAAGTATGTTTGAATCCCGCCCTTACTTTTTTTAGTACGTATACAAAACAAGCTCCGCTGTAATGCTTTTTACATCTCATGGACCTTGATTCGTGTGGCTCCATCATCCAGAACGGCGCGAGGAATGCACAATCGCTTAATTCGAGCATACAGTCTCAACGACCACATTACTGAGACAATATGTAACGGTTCCTCGTTTGCGACTGAGTTCACCAATGCAGACGATCACTGATCGCCAGTAACATGTAATTACAAATGTATTCATTCCAGTACCCCCTCCCGCTCTCCATACCGTAATGTAGCCCATGTGGAGAGCCTTCCTGTATATACACATATGCGGCTCCGGTGCCGAAATACAGAGTAGAACAACGGATGAGCTACTGTCTTTGCAAATGACCGTAACAGACAAAATGAACTTGCTTGGTGTTAGCATCGCAGTGTGCCAGCCAGGCGAGTGCAGGAGAAAGATCCTTGGGTGGCAAACAGCCTTGTAGATGGGAATAAGGACAATGTACGACACATGTAACTGTCCCCAAAACCAACGGCAGACAATGCATAACCATAATCCGAATTGAGAAAAGCCAAACAAGCACTGGACATCTGGAAACGGCATCCTGGTACGATTGCGGGAAACAGCTCCTTGTGAACCCACGTATAACCTGCCAAGTACGGAGTACGTTGCAATACGACGCACGACGTCTCCTTGCACGAACAATGCAGGAAAGCTGTCACTCTGTTCTCGAGCTTGAGCTCCAATGATCGCCGTCGTAGCAATAAACGGGTCACTGAGAATGAAGCTGTCTTTGTAACCCTATTCCTCAGGTCCCATAATAAGTGTGCGTAAAGAGCAGACAGGCTCTGGCCTCTTCCCGCATCCTCTGGTCACTTTGTCACATGTTGGTCACCGGGGAAGAGCAGTCGACAGTCCCGAGTGCTCGTCCGCCACGTATCTTTTACGTTATTGTTTCCTTCTTTTTCACCATGGCTGGGGCGACCTCTTCTTGCGACGTTTTGCCTCCTTATGACTATGATTCCCTTCTCCTTGCCGGAAACTATTCCGACCCCGAACGCACCATAATGTCACTTTCATCCCGTGCCTCCCTTCCAGCCCCCTGGATTCTTCTCGGTATTTGAATCCTGGGTCTGTGAACTGCACTACTCCTTGGGTGGCAGTGGTGCAACGAAACAATAGGCTTCTCTTGTTTGGATTCAAATGTAAGTACTTTACTTTCCACGAACGACGCGCTCCGAGTCCTTGTACACGTCTTACTTTTACTCTTATTATCCATGTCCCTTACTCGGAACACGGCTCTCAGAATATATTAATACGTGCCAGGAAGCAATCATTTTGCAGTCGCACACGGCATAAGAAAAAAGGAACCTCTTTGACGGTGTGTTCAAAATAGGGGCCAGGATTGACTTGTTTCTTTTTCATTCGAATTTCGAGGGGCAGCATTTTCCGAGATACCTCACCTTATAGCGTACATACACGCAGGACACGCCGTCGTACTGGGATCGCGTGGCGAGGCGATGCAGCTATCTTGGTTGTTTCCTCTGCCGTTGCTTCGTTCTGGCCGGTTTTGTCCTTCCTCCAGCGTAGTGGTGACCCTCCAAGAAAGGGCCCTGCCCTGCCAATGTCCTTTTGTTTGCGCATCTTGGTTTCCCCTTGCTCACCACAGCAAAAACGGGATGGCGCTGAACCCTCACCATGCTACAGTGCCAGCACATATGATACACTGATATAAATGGGGACAGGGGGTCCAAGGGTTCATGGGTTTGCTGTACGTCGTAGCTCTGTGATGCTCCATCATACGTCGTACATACAAGTGATATCAATGCTAAGGGAGCAATAAGATGCTCCTGTTATGGTTGTGCGGGTAGCTGTTGTTTTGATGTTCATGGGCCCCAAGCGTGTTGGACATGGAATAAAGGAGAGACTCCAAGCACATCACAAACATGTCAGAACACGTCAAAGCACATCGAAACATGACTATTTTATGGTTTACCACAAGTTTTGTCTTTTGACTTTTGTGTCTTGCTAAGTCTTTCGTAGTCTGCCTTATTGCGTCTCGAAATCTCCGAGACCTGAAAGCGTCCTCTAAGTTTCAGTGACCAGGGAACACAAGATTAGCAACTCGAGAAGATGCCAAAGGAACGCTGCACAGAAATGCGGAGGAAAAGATGCTGTTTCTTCACATTCTCGATTCTATCTTTTCTTCGAATGCTTCTTGTTGATACGGTAAGAATGAGGCTCGAGCGTTGACAGAAAATCGAGGAACGTGCCTTTTGCTCATCAAGTTTGTTTTAAAATACAGAGCATCCGCAGACGGTGTACGATTTACGCAGTACAGAATTAAAAAGATACAGAACACATAAATGCAGAAATACAAGATGGCAGGGATTAGTTCGAGGACTCGAGCTACGGAGCATGGTGTATATCACTCGGCAGATATAGCCCCTCCCTTGCACGCCGGTCCTTTCCTTCTCATTGAATCCAGTTTTAATACAACCATGGATGAATCGGTGCCGGGGGGGGGGATGAGAAAACAGGAGAAAGAAAATCAAGTGTCTCTGAAAGAATGCGACCTTTCTACGAAAGTGCCTTTTCTGATGCTTCGCACGTTCTTGGACATTTGTGTCTTTGGTGCGAGGCCAGTTTCACTCATATACTTTCAACCTCTCACACTACTGATAGTTTTTGCTGTGTCTTACGTTTGCCTCTCGCATTTGCACGTCACTACTCCTCACTTCTTCATACGCGTACGAATGCAATGCTCCATCAGTCATCAGAGCACGCCGTTCCTCAACTCAAGCTAACCACGCATGGGGTATAGCACGTCCGCCTGGCCGTTACAAAACTCAGACATTTTATGGGAACACCAGAGGAAGCAAATACAACACAACAAACCGACAGCGGGAACGAACAACCAAAACAGGAAAAAGCTAAACGCACAAATACAGGGGGGTACAGAAGAAGACGAAAATAAGAGAATGAGGAGGAGGAGGATGCGCCAAAGATGCTTCGTCATTTTGAATCAAAGTCAAGCTTGATATTCCAGTGTAAATTGACAGGACGGGCCAAAAGGCGATGCGTACTGGCAAGGCGAGGCAGAAGATGCACGAAGTGATATGGAGTAAACGGCGAAAAAGAAAAGGGAGGAACGATAGCATAGAGAATGCCACAAACGAGAAAAGTTGGAAACCCGCCGATTTTCTTTCTGAATTGGAGATTAGAGGAAGACAACTGTAACCGAGGCGCAGAAAGAGGCATAGCGCAAAAAAAAAAAAAAAAGGATAGGGGGCGTGTGGGGAAAAGGACAAACAAGTCACTGCGAAAAAGAGGTCGTTTCCTGTGGCCTTCAACGATTGCAGTATTCTTATTGTTTTGTTCCCAATCCGGCCTCGACCAGTGGAGTATGGTCATTAACCGTTGAAGAACAGCACATGGTATCGGAAGAAGGATGTGCTGGTTTCTTGCCTTTTCGTTTTCTCCGTATACAGCAGTGAAAATCATATGCACGATGAGGCAAGAAAATGGAGCATATTGAGCAGACACATTTCTGACAGCTCTGATTTTGTTCTTAATTTTGATACAGAATGCAAGTATCGTACATCAGTTGTTCATGCATGCACCATGCCATGGAAAAGATCACCGTTTCGAAAATGGTTTATGTTGGTGGCCTGAGAAACGACCTTACCAAGTCTCATTCTTTGTCCGACTATCTAAAAAACGGGGATAAACCATACAGCGAATGCCAAAAGGAAGGCTACCAAGCGGGTAAAGTCTCCTCACCCCAGTCGCATGCTTTTTGCACTTTGAAGGTCGTAATAATGTTCCGTAGCATACGTTTTGGCTTCCTTGTCGTCACCCACCTCATTCTTTCTGACGACGTACATGTACTCTGCTGGGTACTTGTGAGATCGCGGGAGGGCGAAAAGGGAGAAGACGAGCGAAGGATGAAAAACATGGCGAAGGGAGGGGGGGTCTGCCGACTTGGGCTTTCGTCCGATACACCGTCCAGTGCAACGCTTCCAGGGGTACCCGGAAAAGGGGGCGAAGGGGGGGCGTCTCCTTTTCCTCCCTCTTCACTTGTCTTTTTTAAGTACGTCGTATGATCGGGGTTGTTGGCTATCGAGCCGTGGACCCCAGTCCTTGCTTGCTGTCAAAATAGCGCACGGAACACACCCAAGGCGGCCTAGTATCGTTTGGAAATCGACTGGGACACATGGTCATCAAAATGGGGGTGAGGAGAGTGAGGGAAGAAAAGAGAGCGGACGCTAAGCACCGCCTTTTCTTCTTCTGTTTTTTTTTGTTTCTTTTTCGAAAGGGTTTCATCGGTACGAAGGACTTTGGAGTCGATAGATACAAAAAGAAAATACCAAAAATCCGCGGCAACTTCCGTCGACGGCTTCGTGGCAGCACAATAGCTCATCAATAGGCATCGTACTCATGCTGGCTACGTTTGTGCTCAGTGTTACAGCTTTTCCATCCGATGTCAAGTATACTTCGTACAGGTGATTCTTTGAGTTTTGCATTGATCATGATATTTTCCATCCTTTTTTTATTTTAGTATCGATTGGACGATATGCAGCCCGCAGCACCTCTCAGTTTCCTTTCCTGTATTTTTTTCTTAAAAAATAAATAAATAAAAAAGCAATCAACACAAATACAGTTGTACAAAATCCCCGTACACTATAATTGTGCATGAAGGTGCACGTCACAGTCGCCCTCTGAAAATACAGTGTAGAACTGGGGCGAATCTACGCGAGGCAAAATGGGGACGGGCGCCACACCACTACATTTATTTTATGTGTGCGCGTTTGATGAATACCCAAAGGCATCAAAGAGGCAGACCGGAAACCGGAGTCATTTTCGGTGAAGCCTTTTTTCCTCCCGCCTGTTCAACTAGACATGTCTCTCGGGTATGTGCATTTGAGGACAGGACTGTGGAAGCCGGCCTGGATGCACTGTCTACCTGATCAGTACGTCGTAAATACATCGTACACCACCGAAATTTTTTTGTTTTCCGACACTTTGCTTCCGGCGTCGCATGTTGCGCATATTGCCTGATTGCCTAGTATAACTCAGTATGTGAAAACCCACCAAGGTCCACGAAGGCTAAGCCCGTATACGCTATGACTTAAGCTCACCAGTCAATAAAGCCGCCCCCGTTACTTAAAATCTCGCCACGAGGCGGCGAGCCTAGCTTTTGGCGCTAGTTCCTGCTGCAAACAACTGGCCGCCGGATCGTCGGGGCCGCTCGTCCTGCAACGGCCCTTTTTGAACTAGCTTAACAGCTGGTTTGAAGCCATCCAAATATGCAGGTGATCCTCGAAGACAAGAGACAACTTGTTTGTCTCGTACTGAGGCAACTCCTAGGACGATCGCTGCCCCAGTAGGAACAGGGCAATATAACAGGTGAGAAAAGTTGGTGGAAATCAATTCACGGGCGGGGAAAACAACGTCGAGGCATCTTGGATTGAAGCCACTGATGCGGCGAGGCGAAAGATACGCAGTTAGTAGTGCACAGTCTATTGCCATCTGTGTCTGTCCTAAATCCAACGTTTTGATTCCTGTATGGCGACTCTTTTTGCGTTGGTTGAAATATTAGGTATGTCTTATGTATACTTTATTTACAGGAAGAATTTATATAATAAAAGAGAAATACAACATTAGAAACTCATATTTTTAGTTGAACTCGTTTTTATTCAACCTTTCTGTTTTCGCCTTTAAAAGCACCACAAAAAGCTCACATAATTAAACAGACAAGTGAACGGTTTCCGAGGTAGCTTAATATCGATATCTCGTGGCACTTGGTTTTATCACACAGCAGGACGCCTTATTTCCGATATGTAAACATGTGTGGGTGCACAAAGTTCGACACGGTAATACAGTATTTCAATACCTTCAAATTGACTGACACGCGGCACATGCGGGAAAGCGGCCCATTCCTTCTCCCTTGCGGATGTTGACTTGTGTCGCCGTGACTGACATGACAGTTTTGACTGGCATTTCTGTGCAGTACTTTCGTTACAATTCGAAGTATGTAATCGTACAACATAGTCTACCTTGCTTACGCCACTAGTCATGACATGTACTTCGCATGTGCATTATTTATTACCGCTCCCTTGACCAGGACCAACTTTCGCTGCATAGTAAGGCTGTGCCGATCACAAAGTCGGCTGCCACAGCAAACATTTTATCACACTCATCGTGACTTCAATGTGCGCTGTTCCCTGTCAGTACTTTTCTCGCATGGGGTTGTCCCGTCTCTTTCCATGCACGGTCCCTGGCACATGCATAAAGGGACGAGGTGTTGTTCGGTCCAGGTCAGATTAGAATGTGAGGGAATGGATAACGACATGTGTGGTTGCGTAGCTGGCACAACGGCGCCCTTGACTAGTATTGCACAAATTTCATCTCGGTTGCACCCTCTCCTCTCCGCCTGCCGCCACCCACCTTTTTCGTCAGACGTCCGCCATAGAGCCTTAAGACGTCGGCCGACGACACATCCGTCATGCTGCCTGCCAACTGCGGTTCACGGCCTTGCTTGTGCGACTTTCCTGCATCGGCGCCCCTGTCGACTTCACTTTCGAACATATCGAAATCCTGTGAGACAGACACACTCCTGACATTCTGACTGAGACTGAATACGACTATTCCGCATTCGTGCCACGACTTGTCCCCTCCGTGGAGATAAGGCCAGGCTAAAATTCCCGCCAGGACATCTTGCAAGATCCGAATCCAAAGCTTGCCAAAACTGGCAGCTGCGCCGGTATGTCCTAGTTCACGCTTGGACGACACCGGCGAAGGCGTGCTGAGTTGTTATTTCTGTAAAATACGACATGCGTCGTACATCGTAAACTTTTTAGGCACAGAGGTCGCTAACGTGGGGCTTGCGGTCAATTCGGCAAGCTAAGGCAACAACTCGGAACTCCAACGCTCGTGAGTTTCTCCTACAATTTGTCTTGTAATATGATTATTCCTGTTGTTAATCATAACGTAAGATACAAATATAGCACATGATTCGATGCGGTTTGTAACCCGTGTGGTTGTTAGGTTGTACAACACCTGAAGTGATGCAAGTCGTATACAATCCATGCTTAACGTCGCCGTCGCATTATTGAGCATTGGGACGAATGACGTCTGTATGTTTTGTCGCCTTGATGAAATACCGCGACGGGCGCTACGAATCTTTATTACAGACATTGGATAACAGCCCCCACAACCGGGGTTGCCGTACACATACTCATTTGCAAGTTGAAGCGCAAATGAAGGCTCACCTCCTCTTCCTCGCAACTGGGCGTTTCGCAGTGGTTAAACGAACCGCGCTAGTCCAAGTCGTCACCTAGCTCCTTTTCCTTTTATTGGAATAAGAGCACCACAAGTTGGCCCATAAACGCACGCTTTGCTGACCCAGCCGTTCCCTTCCTAAGATGGGGGAATATGGCTCATATTGCGTGGTCGGGAGAATTTAGGCATTGGATGTTACATGTTATAAGATACACAAAGAAAGAACGTCAGGCTGCGTAGTGTTATGCAGAGCTGGTTTGGGGCAGACGCTGTGGCTGAGAACTGAGGCTAATGCATTAGCAGCACAAACATCGATGTTAGCAAAAGAAAACCGCTTGAATTAAAGAAGGTAGCATGAAATTGCACAAGAATGCGGGTGGGCCCATCTGATAGGTATTCGTGGTGATAGGGTTGTAGGGCCGCGGAGATAGACACCTTTCATTGTTGCAATCGGGGGGAACCGTTGGTACATACCATGTAGGTGTGATCACCCCTCCCATTCATGGCCGAAGGAGCTCACAACGTCTGTCAACAAGATACGTCCTGCAATGGGCAGCTTCGTTGCACGTGCTATATACATCGCTGCTATATGTACAACATACAATGCTGCCGGCGAGGCGGCGAGGGCGGCGAGGGCGGCGAGGCGTCGCTTCCTTTACCTCCTACCTAATTAGGCAGTTGCCGCCCTTCTTTCTGGAGAGATGATATAGTTTCAGGACGTGACGCACCTCTGCAGCCATAGTCAAAGGACCGGCCATCCTCTTCCTTCCCAAGGGACTGACCGGCTTATTGGGGAGGTGGGTGTGCACTTGCGCCTCTCGCCTGCGCTGCCTTTTGGTAGGGAACCGGGGACTCAGAGCCTCTTAGAGCAAACTCAAGTAAAATATGTATCCTCGACCAAGATTTGCGGGAGAGAAAAGCGCAGGTCGCCTTCTTTCTTGTATCAGTCCAGCAATGATGTTGCCAGGCGTTTCTTGCCCCCGCAAGATCGAATCGAGCCGTCAGCCTGGGGCTTCCAGACTGCAGTACGATCTATTTTTATTTCAATGTGTAGATACTACGTAGTTGCGGATCAAACATGCTCGGAAGAAGAATCAGACAAAACTGTTAGCCAGTCTTTGGACAACCCACCAACTAGGAGCTTTACCCTTCCTCCTTAGTGTAAGTACTCTGCAAAACCAAGACGCTCAGCTTACATGGAGGAAGCGGGAAGCAGTTTTTGTCAACAGCGACGCCATGCTCATTTGAAGCTATGACAGCCAAATTCGAATGCGCCAACATCACTAACGCCGTCTGCCTCATTTGCCGACCTCTCGAGAACATCAATATTCAGTTTTCTGTGGGGGTCAAGGACCCTTTCCGTAAGCGACGTGTCGTGGCGCAGAGCCTTTTAGCACTGGCAACAATCATGATGGCATCATGGGCCAGTTTGGCAGTCGTGGTTATGCAGGGAGCGGACGGGCTACATTGCGCAGAGCATCCTTGCATGCACAAGACAACATGTGCACGCCAGGTCGTCCTCAGTTCGCATAATAGGAGAGGGGAAACTGAGCAGAAGTACGAATGTACATTCGTATGTTGTATGTTGTCATGCATACGATAAGTGCGAAAAGTGGACCTTTATCCAGCACACAAGTGCGATCCCCATGCGGCGAGGCCCATTTCCACCAGGTTTGGCTTGGCTTGACCGTTTCTTTTCTTTTCTCCTTCTTTATCAGCCGTTCTTTCCGTTGCCAGAAAATGCTGCCGCACATGGCAGCCACCATGCTGGCTGGCGTCTTCCAAACTCGGAGGAATGACCTCCCTTTTCTGCTCTGACTGTCTTGCCTGCCCCCTGTTCATTTCGAACGCCCCAGCGCCCCTAGCACTCTTCACACTCTTCACCCGCCCTTATGCACGTTGTAACCGAGCTTACACTATTCTTCGTGGGAGGGGTTGCTGCCGATGGGACCCACCAGCCAGGGTCGAAGCGGATAGCTCTTTCCTTCCTCGTCCTCGTTGCCAATCTCGTGCGCCGCAGGAGCATAAAAAGCAGAGTTTGGAATTTAATCATGAAGCGATCGCATTGCGGTTGTATCCTGAGGTAATTATGTGGAGTTCGATTGTGCCTTTTAGTTTTTTTTTTCTTCTTCTTTTCTTTTACTCGGCGATAGTTCTTTTTCTTTTCTTTTTTTTTTAAACCCAGGAAATCTTAAGGTTTCTTGTAATAGCCTGCTCGGCCTGCTCCTTCCTGCTTGTGAATATCACGTTCTTTCTGTTCTTAACTTTGCGGACATACTACACTTTTTAAATGTTGTTCGCTCTGTAGCATTTTGTTCTCCTTTTGCTGCTTTCTCCTCTTCCACCTCTTCTCATCTGTTTATTCTACGCTCATTTTCACATTTGTGTTGCGGATTCGCCCTGTTCAGAAGCCCACCCTCCCGTTATTCTTTATCCACGCCCTCCACCATACCACTCCTAGACCCGCCCGCCATTCCCTTTCTAGTCGCCGCCCCATTGTCGCTCCCTTTTCTGCTCAACGGTCTTTCTGGAAAATTATGGGGCTGGCAACCGAGGATTCGCTCTCGCTATTCTTGTTCGGGCACGGCATACGTACTATTCAACGTTCAAAGAGCGCGCCTCCCCCAAACTGTGGAAGAATGTGGACCAGACGGTATGCCATGACCCTATGCTGGTTTGGAAGACATTTGAACAACAGTCAGCGGTACATATTCTCCTCTACGGTCCAAACGCCAGAAGCGCCAGAAACGCTGGCCAAGACCCCGGCCGGTGAGATCGAGCAAACAACGTGAACATGACAAGACGGGGGCCGCAAGGATCGGGATTTGCCCTCCCCATCCTAGCATGCTTTTCCTCTCGTCGATTTTCCTTGTATTTTCAAGTATTTCTTTTTGTTGACCCCCTCCCCTTGCCGCATGTCATTGTTAATTATTAAAGCGTCTTGAGTAAGACTCTCTTGTGGCCAACAAGGAAGCGCAGGACTAAATGCAAATGCATGCTGCTCGGTTTCTTCATCACACGTCTGCGTGCGGATGCGCGTGCCATTCCTGTGCTTTCTGTCTTTGGCTTAGCAGGGCAAGTCTGTTACAATTTTTACTTGCAACAAACGACGAAAGATGGCCGCATTGGCCTTAGACTACACGTCAACTATTAACTGCAGCATGCTTTTTACCTGGGGTGACAAGGGGCATGGAAGTGGAACAAGGCCTATACAAAAAAGAAAGAATGACAGGAGAGGAAGAATGGCAGGTGGTGGGGGGGAGTGTGGATAGGTGTCAACGACAGGGGGTGTGCGGCTTGACGTGGACTGGACAGAGTGTGGTGGGTGGGGAGAAGGATGAGAGGCAAGCTGCTGACAGGGCCTGTCTTCTCTCTTTCCTTTTCTTTTTTTTTTATGTACTTCGTACGAAGGAGAGTCCTCCGCCTGTGCTCCATTCATGCCGGCCAAGGCATGTGTGAATGACACCGGCGGTGGACATGGGGGCGTCTTGCATGGGCTGGCTGGCTGGTTTGCGGGCTCGAAGCACAAAAAAACAGAGCCAGATGCCGAAAGGGGACCATACTCATTTGGCCTTTCAACTTCAGTCTCCTAGAGTCCCCCAACCTTTGGGCCTCTGTTCTGCATTTTCTCTATCGTTGTCCCTGCTGGTCCATTCCTCCGTTGTATTTTGTCTACCGCACACCACGATCACAGCAAGCAGCGAGCGATCCAGAGCTTTCGACTTGTTTCTTCCCAGTCTTTATTTCCTTCTTTACGCTTTAGTTCGACCACCACATGAACGGCGTACAGTAAATAAACGGCACCCAGTTATCTCCAACAGCGGCAGAACAGAAAACACCATCCCACACTCACTCGTGCGTATTAGATGCGATGAACACACCGCATCTTCGGCCTGTATCCTGCGGACATCTTCTTTAAACCCAGCGAGGAATATTCACCTTC
The DNA here is from genome assembly GCF_000820605.1 of Sporothrix brasiliensis 5110. Lineage (NCBI taxonomy): Eukaryota > Fungi > Ascomycota > Sordariomycetes > Ophiostomatales > Ophiostomataceae > Sporothrix > Sporothrix brasiliensis. The sequence continues at coordinate 4,444,820 of NW_024467139.1, read as the reverse complement.
ACCAACCGTTGTTCGATCCTCTCCTCCTTGGGTTTGCTGTCCTGCTTGTCTGACAGTTGCCTGGTTGCTGAGCGTTCTCTCTGCGAAGTGTAGTTGAAAAGCAGATGCCACTGTAAGTAAGGTGCAGACAGCAAAAGCAAGGAACGCCAACCACAACAATGCCTCACGCTTGCTAGCTGTGTCAAATACTAACCCGCAGCGTCTCGCCTTAGGTTGCGTCTGCATTTTGTGCTTTCGTCAGCAACACTCTGAACGTTGCATAAGTTGACATTGGCTTCTCTTTTCACTTCCTGGTCTTCCTCGTCACCCTCCAAACACCATTCCGTGCCTTTTTTAACTCCCCTGCATTGTTCCTCCTTGTATTCCTTGGGTTGTTTTCCATTCCTACCATCTCTGGTCACTGCCAAACACCTTGCTTTTTACCTGAAAGGGGCATCACACGACGTGGCTGGCTAATCGACCATAATATAAGTAACGGTGTGTTGCACATACCACGAAGCTCTTCAGAGAAGAAAGACCCAAGAAACAAAAGAATAAATAGGCAGCCGAGACGATTTAACGACCAAACAAAGTCGGAAGCAGGGCACTGATTGGCAAACCAGACCTGTCAAGCCAACAAAGAAGGTGGCACGCCATCTTCTTTCCTCAAAGTGGGATTATTTTGCTGCTACCAACAATAATTACCTGCGATGGATAGAGAGCACAAGAAGCCCGACTAGCAAGATCTTCTCATGGTGCCTCAATCTTGCCTCCTTCCCTGACAGGCAACAACTCACTGGCCCTCTTTGTATGCGGTACTGAACTGAAGACACCCCCAAGGCCGCCATCGAGCAACTATACCCCCCTCCCCAGTTCCTGCAGACCTCACCAGGCCCTGGGCCCTGCAGAAGACGCTGTCGAAAGGGAAAGCAGTCCAAGCAGACCAAGATTATTCTCGACCCGAGATTGATCCTTGTCATCTCTCCTCCCGTATCCACCTAATTTGGTCCCCCTACCATCCTTCTCTCCCTGCTCGCTCCACTGTTCACTGCTGCCCACCTTGCCTGGCCAGGCCTTTGCCCCCATACCACTTGTGTGTAAGGATAGTGCCGACAGACTTTCTCACGAAACACTCCCCTTCATCATCTGCCGTTCCATTTTATACAAAAGCACACCTCGTCCTGCGACAATAGCCATCCATCAACGGTCTTTCGTTCTTGTCTGCTCGGACTGCACTCTTGGTTCAATACGGAAAGTCGCCATCCTTTGCCGGTTCGATATTTCTCTTCTCTGTCGCTTCAAACGAATATTGTCTTCATCTCTGGACGACAACAACGGCACACATCGTCGTTTTGACGCCCTGACCACCTGGATATCCGCAAAGGATCTCCGGCCTATCCTTTACTTGAATCGAAACACGGATTACAGGCACCAACGATATGGTCTCTGTCTTTCCCTCTGCCACCTGTTCTGATTTGTTCCCTTGACCATCTACGACTAGCTGGACCGCACTCACGATTTCAGAGACAAGAGACGAAGAAATTGGGACAACGGACTCGTCGACCATCGCCAGCCAATCTACTGAGACGACCATCAGCTTTCCGGACGTGGATTGCGGCATCTTCTTCATCCGCTTTTGGTGTTCCCCGGACTGCTGAGTCTGCAGTCCGCGATATCGTTGTCCACTTATCAAAAAGCAAGGGAAAAGAAGAAAAAGGAGACAGAACAGCGCTTAGTTTTCTGTCCTATCTTTCTTTACTTTTTCTTCTAACTGGCTGGCCGCTCCCTTCTTGTTTGTTTCTCTTTCACCCTTCACATCTTCCCCTACTTTTGTTATTCCTCTTTTCCAATCCACCCAACTATCTCGCTTGAACGACTCCTGCACAACATTGGTGGTGGCATGCTCCCATGTCAACCGCAACCTACACAGCGACAATGGCAGAGCTGAAGGAGCCATCACATGGCATCTGGACCGGTTACGGCAGCCCAGTGCAAATGGCAAACGGGCGTTTCGGGCATCCGGGAGCGTTGGATCCGGTTCTTGCCAATGCGGCCGCGGCGGCACCTCCGGGCCCACAATCGGCACGGCCGAGAACAGACGCCACTGGCTATCCGTACACGCGGTACCCGCAAGACGACACTGACATCTACGGCAGACACCATTCAACATCAAGTGCCAGTGGCGTGCCGCATCCGTCACTGACGACACACCAAAGCTACCCGAACCTGAAGCGGACCTACTCACAAACAGAGCAGCACCAGCAACCACCACCGTCGCAAGCCCCACCATACGGAGACATGGTGCAAGACATTCGCACCGAGGACGGCTCCAAAGTCAATGTGAACCAGGGCCATAAGCTTCTTTCCTTTCGACGGGCAGCGGACAAGCACACGATTGTAGACCGCCACGGCCGCATCCAGCAACTGGATCTTTCCGCACAACTGCACGGCATGTTCTTTTTGTCCGAACTGCCCACAAGCTCGAGCGACGGTTCCGTTTTGCAACCAGAGTTGACGTGCTACCGCCGCAATCTCTTCCAGATCAGCGGCACGCTGATAACACCTAGAGGGCAACTGTCCGTCGTGAACGAAGGTGGCGAATCGGTAGCAGTTAGCTCAACCGAGTTGACAATTTCCGCGATCGAGTCTGTAGATGGCCATCCGATTCGCCTGATTGTCATTCCATGGAAAACCCCACCGCCAAACTCGCCCGAAGTTGCTCAGAACCCCGATCAGGAGCCGGTGCCTCTGCCGCTGATTCCGTTTCAGGATGATGGTTCGGAGGCAGAAGGCGAGTATGCAGTTTATCCGATAGGCTGGCGCCGTCTGCAATTCCGGATGTAAGTTTAGGAGAAAGCGTGTACGATACCAGAATCATCGAAGGTATGTATATGTTGAACGGGTTCTGAATTGGTTGCTAATTTGCGATTTTTGCCTCGCAGAGCCACGGCGAATAATGGACGGCGCAAGGAACTTCAGCAGCACTTCGTTCTACACCTAAAGGCCGTTGCAACTCTGGCCAACGGATCAAAAGTTGTCTTGGCCGAGTCGACCACCGCACCAATCGTTGTACGTGGCCGCAGCCCACGCAACTTCCAAGCCAGAAAGGAAATCCCTTTGCTGGGTTCAAGTGCCGGTTCGAGAGGCCAGGCTCTGGTCGAGACAGGAATGGGCATCGTCGCAGGCCCTCTGACTGTGAAGACACAAGATAAAGCAAGAGCAATGGCGCTAGATTTGCCCCGTTCGTCCTTTACCTTCACCGCCGCGCCCAAGATGCCACCCAGCCCGCTGTCGATGCGGTCCAAGTACGTTTTAGAGATGTGATGGCCATTTTTGAATACTGGAGTGTAAATAAACACTGCCAGAGGGGTTGGAGGTATAAAAGCAACGACTAATCCCACATCTCTTTGTAGCTCGTACCCAGCGTGGAATACGCAACAGATGCCGCTGCCTCCAGCAAGTGGCGGCGCGTACCCGGCAACCTCCATGGCGAATGAGCCTTACCAGAAGCTGCCGATAACGGGCTCCCCGCACTACACAGCGGAACCCCAGGAGATGCCTATGCAGCAGGCCTCGTCGATGCCTTCAGTGCAGCTCTCGCTTGTCGCTAACGACCATCCGCAATCGAACATTCGGACGCAGTACGCTTATGTCCAAGGAACGTCTGCCCCGCCACCGCAAATGTCCCTGCCAACTGCCAGTGATGCCAGTGGCCTGAGCATCCCGAGATATGTTGACAACAACGCGCGCCCGGCGAAGAGCCCCCGCCACGGAAACAATGACTCTGTCCACAGTGCGGCGTCCTTGAGCACGAGCAACGACACACCTGGCGAGTATAGGTATGCCCCGACACCGTACTTGGGCGTCGGGAGCACCAGCGAGCTAAGCCCACACTCGCAGCACCCGCAACATGATGCTCAGCATTCGCCATCGCAGCCACCTCCGCCACAACAGCAAGGACGTACCCAGCAGCAACAGTCGCAGCCTCAGTCACAGCAGCAGTCTCCGTCACAGCCACTACCTCTCCCCCACCCGCAACAGCCGCCGCCGTCACAGCAGCAGCAGCAGCAGCAGCACCAGAGTGCCCCCCAGCACCACCAGGGGCAGGCGTACGGCCCAACGTCGCACGATACTTCAGGCAACAACAGCACGGCCAACCCGCCTTCAGCGTCTCACCCGCCTCCCCGCGACTATTATCCATCGGCGACTTCATGGGCACAGCCTCCTGGTGATGCGAGCCAAACTCCGTATGCGAACGGCGAATCTCGACACTATTCCTTCCCTGATCAATACAAGGCCGGCCACCAAGTTAAAAATGGCGAAGCTCTTCCACAACCACACAGCTATGCTGCCCGGGGATCGTTCGATGCGACGACGATGAACCACTACTCTTGGAGTGCGGCTTAGCTGTCGACAAAATGCGGCGATATACCGATGGAACCAGGAGTAGCTCACAGTCGACAAGGGCCCTCGTACGCGCATCTTGCTCGCTGCGTTATATATACTTTTATTTCTTGGCTGTCATTTTTTGAGTGAACTTTGTTTTTTGGAGGGGGGGCGGGAGGTTTGAGTGACTTTTATATATCGGTCAGTTTATGTCTTTCTTTTGGGATGAAATATATTATCAAGGGGCAAGCATGAGGACCATTGGGCACAGCAATCGGGTTGGCGCAACATGGGACGGGTGCTTGTTTTTTCGGTTTTTTTTCGGGGTTTTTTTTCATAGCCGCTATTTTGAGCGGGCTCTTCTTCTTGTCGTTTTCTCTTCTTTCACGCGTCGATACCACTGCGTGACTTTTCCTCTTTGGATCTCTCTTTTAGTTCGACAACGTGTATTCTCTTGTCCTGATCCGAACAATATTGTGGGTTTATGTGTTTCGTCGTTGTGAGAAACGTCAGTAAATGGCTATCATAGGTGCGATGGGAAAAGAGTCTCGCTGTGAAATGAGGAGCCAAGAAGCAACCAAACCGCGGATGCCATATCTCGATTACTTATATATTGGTTATAAGATATCGTCTTCTTTTGTTTGTCGTGTCCTAGATATGTTTTGCCTGTTGTTTGCATATGTGTGAGAGGTGGACGTGAACGTTGGGGTGAAAAACATCCAGAGTTGCGGCAGCAGCGGTTATTATTGGACAGGGCGACCGTCGGCTTCTTGCTGTGTTTGAATAATGTGTGACACAGGGTGTGCCTATCTTGAGAGCAGGACTAGTAGCGTACATGTATACACATATCTCTCCTTGACAAAAACAAAGTGTGTTAGTGGCATTATATACGCAGAACCGTCGTCGCAGAGGTATTGAGGCACCAGATGCCTAAAATATGAGATGGACAAACCCAAGGCCAGATGCAGGCGAGGTCCTCTCTTTCAAACAGAATAATAGAGCGTAGTATCCCGGTCGGGCTAGCCGGGTAAAGGAAGAGGCAAAACAAAATGCAGATGGGAGGCTGGTGAGACGATACACTAGTGAAAGCAGGCGGCAATATGTACTGTAGCCCGTTGGTGATAATGGTAAAGCAGAAAGGGAGTGAGCTTGTGGAGGGAAGTCCGGGAAGGTGAAAATAGAAAAGAAACGAGGTCCCACGACGTAGGTAAAGGGAGGGAGGAGGGGGCACGGGAGTCCATGAATTTTGGGGCGGCTGCGTGAATCGGGACGTGGAAAAGCGTGGGACAGCGGTCCCGTCGTTGCGTTGGCTCGTGTTAGTTCTGTTGATCCTCTTTTGACCTAGCTAGCCAAGTGACGTTTTCGACACCCTCTTTTTTCTTTGCTCTTTCTTTTTCCCTTATTTCTTTTCTTTTCAAAGGATGCCTATACGGCTCTACAATTGGGTAAGAGCGGGTAAAAAGGCAATGGTCAAGGCAGATCATTACTCCATATCGTTGATGTGAGATTGACACAAGCCGAAAAGACCCAAAGCTGATGAGAGAGGCCCTTAGGTACGTCTTACTTTGCATGCAGCTTATGACAGACAGCATGGAATATGGCACGCATCGAAGTTCTTTTTTTACGGCGTGTTTCAACAGCTTCTTGTTCACGGTGAGGACGGCCATCCATATTTGGCTCAAACGAGAAAGAGGCGAGCTGCAGGAGGCCGTTTTGGAACCGCAGCAGGCCGCCATACATTTGTTCCGCGCATATTGGGGCTCCGCAAGAGTGGTCGATCGGCATCTGCATCACGGGCCATGCAGGGCAGTCTGGCTCGAACCAGCCATGACCCGTTGGGCTGGGCAGCTGGTGAGTCTCCGCCCTAGCACCCACACGGTCGTCCACAGCAGCTGAGAAACGCCTCCGTGGCCCCAATGCCTGACTTGACCGGCTGAGCTCGAAAATGTTGTTGTGCCAGTCTCCTGTCTTTGGTTTGTTTCGCTTTCTTGTGAAGCCTCTGGAGACACCTGTCGGGTTGCCCTTGTGGCACAATCCAACAGAATTGGATGCCAAACAATGGGATTATGAGAATTCGATGTGTTTGTAAATTCGTACGACACGCGCCGAAAAGCATGGGGAACTTGCAAATTGCGTATTACCACTTAGTACATAGTACGTTGCACTGTGCTGGGGAATTACGATAAAGCACCTAGAAACGGGAGGTCACATGATCCCACCCCAATGCCAAAAGTTGTATCGCCAGCTGGTTGGCAGTTGTCCTAGCTCACCGAGATTTTCCTACTTCAGTCTCTCCTTTTCTTGTGCTGCGACATTTGACATTCGTCAATTTGCCTTTTACGGGCCCGCCCATAGCTATTCAGCGACGCATAAGGTTTCTTGGCAGACATTTTCGGCCTTGTTTAATACCAAGAGCGTTAGATTTCATTCGCCTCGGCCGCAGACCATGGCCTATCTCATGAATCACACCAGAGCGTTTGTACATGCACACAAGCCAATCCGCACACGTTATTAGTGCCAGTTCTAACAATCCAACCAGAGTTCGGCGAGAGGACCTTGCTAGGGAAGCAGATGAACATGCTGACGGCAATTCTGCACCCCGCCGTGTTGAGCATGATGGAGCAGGTGATGAAGAGGTTGCCGCCGCACGTGCTGCACTCGATGCCTACATGAAAAGCTCATTGAAGCTGGAGTTTGATGTGCGACCCCCACAGTCAACGCCGTCAATAACTGTAGTAAGCAGTGCAAACGACAAGGACGTTGAAGATGTTAACGACGATGAGTCCACGGATTCTTCAAATGACAGCGGTACACAGCGGGGATCAAGAAAGAGAAGCAAAACACAACGCCAGCGAAGCAAGAAAGACGAGGCCGCAACGATACGCGGCACAACAGAGTTTGCTTTCCGGATGTTCTCCGGGAGTGGAAAAGCCGCAGTGCCCGTCCAAAGTACAGACACGTCGACAGAAACTATATCTACAAATGCAGCTGTGGCGCCGACGCCGGTTGTTCTGCTTGATGACGGCGATGGGTCCGAACTTCTCGGCCCCGGTGGCCTTCTCAACCCGCCTCGGCCTCTCAGCTTCTACCTAGCCGGCGAGCCGTCGTCTGAGGCATTGGCGCGCTATTGTCAGATCACGGTCTCCGGCGAAGATATCGTCAAGGCCAGCCGCGAAGCTCGTGCGTGGGGCTGGGAGGTTCCATGGCGTGCACGCACCGTCGTGCAGGCGCCCAGTAAGACTGCTATGCGGGCCCTCCTGGCCAACGCTCTGGCCCCGGACGGGGTAGCCGCGTTACCCGAGAATCTTGCGCTGGCGCTTGCATCAGCCCCCAATACGGTTCCATCCTGGGCATCTTCTCAGTCACGCGAACCGATCGGAACGTTACCGCTCCTACCCCAAGCCTCCGACACTCCAGAAACAAAACCAAAACACCGCCGGCCCGGCAAACGGCACCGTATTATCCTACGGAAGCGTGAGCAGGACCGACGTGAGAAGGCCGCCAAGGCGGTCGCTCGGGCACTGTCCAAAGAGGACCACCTCTTGGAAAAGAAGAAGCGGCTCAATCGTATCAAGAAAATGAGGCGGCGAGAGAAGAAGAGGGCAGCCAAGGGTGACGAAGGCGCCGACAGCGGTGGTGACGACAACGGTGACGATTTTCGCGCTAATTGAGCGTAGTTTTGTCCTTTTGGTTTTTAGAGTATGATATTACTTTTACACATTGCAGCGAGCCTAGGCACAGTCACAATTTAGGAGACCAAAGTTGGCAGTCAAATCATTACAATCTTACGTTTTATGAGAAGAGCTTGCGTTGCCAATTTGTGTGTCGTCGTTGAGTCACAAGCCACACTTGCACGTTTGCACCGCCACATATCCGTCAAACTCGAAGCCTTCAGAACCCACGATTAGTGTGCATTGGGGCGTGCCATTTAACAAGCTTGCATTGGGGTGGGTCCAAAGTCTGAGCTCCTGCCGTTAATTACATGTGGCAGAAAGTACGACAGTTACTGCTCAACGCTCTATGTCGTACTTCCGTCACAATATCGACGCGCGCAAAATATCAGTCCATTTGGTCTCCTACACGCCAGTACTTCGCGCGTTCCGCTTCGCCCTCCACCACGAATAACGTCTTAGCTTTTCTCTTCACCCAATTTCAACCAAGCGCGCAGGCGGGCACCGTAGCCCTTGCATCGCAAGTGAACGAACCTCACCAACTCAGCCGTCGAGCTGTGAGAGGGGGAGAGAGAGCTACCATTTGTCGCCTTTCCTCGCAAAGTTTATTAATTGTCGTGCTATACTCTATAAACAGACCACATGATGAGCAACGATGCAATATCATTGGCGTCGCTGTCGTTGACGCACGTCTACTATGTATGCTATGCTTCCGACTTTTTCTCAATCCCCCTTCACGTTGTTCGACCGGTCATGTTTGCTAACTAGTATTTTTACCTCTCTACTCTTCCAGGACCCAAATGATTTTATTTCTTACGTATGCGCCTGGCTCGCTCTCGTGCCGCAGGCCATTATCATAGTCTACGTCACTCTCGTCTGGAGCACCCGCGAGGCCGAGGTTAGTCTGGCTTTGGCTGGCCAGCTCGTCTGCGAGGGCGTCAACTTTGTCTTGAAACGTATTATCAAGGAGGAGCGCCCGCAGCACCACTATCACGGGTCCATGCTGGCTTCGCTCCTAGGCAGTCTTGGCGATGACGGCGGCAAAGCAGGCAGCGGAGAGGCGGGCGCGATTGCTTCGGGCAATGGGCTTCGTGGCGGTTCTGGGGGATTTGGCGGCGGCCAATTGCTCCCCATCCGCGGTGGCTACGGTATGCCCAGCTCGCACGCCCAGTTTGCCGGCTTCTGGGCGCTCACCATTTCCCTGTTTCTACTCGTGCGGTACGAGTCGCAGTCTCAAAAGCAAAAAGCCACACCCCCACAGACACCTACAGTGTGGTACAAGCCCTCTTCACTGTCATACTTCGAGCGCGTCGCCGCCAGCGTCTCCGCATTCATCATGGCTTTTTTTATCGCGTGGAGCCGCGTTTATCTTCATTATCATACTCCCCGTCAGGTCCTTGTCGGTTTTGCTGCTGGCCTCGTCGTCGGTGCTGGGTGGTTTGCTGTCACGGCGGTTGCGCGTCAGACGGGCCTCCTGGCCTGGGGTTTAAGCCTGCCGCTGGCACAGTACCTGCGGTTCCGGGACTTAGCGTTGCGCGAAGATGTACTACAAGCTGGCTGGGAAAAGTGGCAGGTACAGCAGGCTGCCAATGAGGTGAAAAAGAAAACTTGACTATGAAAGTTAAGAAATCAAAGGCGGAGGTATATGGGCTAGAGATAGGAAACGGCACGGTGTAGGGCTTCCTTAGCACCTCTTTGAAGCTAACCGTTTTCACTGCGGCTATTTTGTGCTGTCAATCGAGGTGCAGGGTTCAATGTATCAATTTACAGAACACAGAGTATGCAAGACTTCGCGGGACGCAAATGGTCGTACGAACTAATCACGATTGACTTCAACTTGAGATATTGTGTTAGTAGAACGTGATTGAGCCAGTGAGTGATGTAATATTTGGTTAGATTGGCTAGCCACTGTATACAAGTGTCCAATTATATGAGAATAGAGAACTTTGCGCCTCTTGTGTAAATAAAGAGACTTGTAATAGAGAACGTGAATGGGGGAGAAGAAAAGGAAATAAATAAAGAAATGGGGAGAAGGTGAGAAAGTAAAAAAGAAACAAGAGACAAGAGCGAGAAAAAAAGCGCGTTGTGAATCTTTGACGCCACGACAATGCAAAAAATACATGACTCTCCACAGGGTGTACCTTGCTGAGAAAACATGGGTCATACAGAAGAGACAAAAAGGAGGATATCCAGTAACAGGAGAAAAAGGAGAAAGGTAAAGATACAAAGCGGTTGGTTTTACGGTGACGTCGGTGTCATCGTTGGTCTATAAAGAAGGTGGTATTCTTCCTGCTGCAAAACTAGCATGAAAGAAGCGCAAAATAAAGACAAAACAGGTGTTGGGTTAAAGTAGAAAACAAAGTTCGCCGGAGCTTCACTGGGTGTACAAAAATGTCCGAAAATGATGTCGTGATGCATTTGCGATTAAGTGAAAGGTCTGGAAAAGCTAGACTGAGTAGCATAAATGATTAAATCCAATCACTTGTTGTCTTGCCTGATACTCCTGTGTGGCTTGCGGACGAGGCTTCCCGGCGGAGGATGGACGCCGTGGAGCGCACTGCCGAGCTGTTACTCCGTGACACTGGCGCAAAACCAACACCGCGTGGGCTTGGTAGCTTTGTTGTCAACAGCTCTTTCGTCGGACTCCTCTGTTGGCTGTATACAGACGGACTTGATGTTGGACCGCTGGCAAAAATATCATCATCAGGGTTGTACCCATTTGGTTCCAATGTCTGGGACCGGAGGAGGGCATCCTCTCTGGTAGTAAGCGAAAAGTCCGAGGTGACGATGCTCTCCTGTGGGTGGGGTACAGGAGGCAGTGTCTTCATCCGAGCATCTTTTACAGGATCCCGCACTGGAGAGGCATCCTCAACACTGGCCAACTCGTCCCTGCTGTCCTTGGTTGCTAGGCGTCCAAGGTTGGACAGTGGGCTAGGACGGCGGGTTGGCGCCATTTGTGAAGACTGTAATAGCTCTTGTTGTTCTTGTTGTTGTTTCTGTGTAAGAACAACAGCCACCACCTTCTGCTCTTCAGCTTCAATTTTTGCGGGAACTGCTGCAGCGGCGGCTTCTGCATCACCTGCACCAGACATATAGAGGTTGTACACCTTTTTATCCAATATCTGTGAATCCATGGGTGCAAAATCTTCGACATTTGATAGACGCAGACCAATCTGCACAGTGGCAGACGATGCCATGGACGAGTCTCGCCGGTGGCGCCCTGCTGTCAAATTGTTCATAGATGGCGGAGGCTTCAATGAGCTCATGTCATAGCGGCCATTGTTGCTAGCTGAGACAAGTTTCGCTGTTCCAGGCATGTACGTTGTCGCAGGGAGAAGTACTAACGACTTTGTTGTCGCTGGAGAGAATGAAAGTTTTCGTGTAGAGGCTGTCGACATAGCCGATGACGACGTTAGTGATGCAGACGACATCTGTGCGGGTTCGGGGGCTTGAATAGAGACCGCAGTGGCTGAGCCTGACGTCATGTTCAAAGGATAGAACGCGTTGGATCTTAATGGATTCGGTCGGCTTGCGGTGATGGCGTAGGAAGGGGAAGGGCCACGATTGACCAGCATGCCGGCCTCATCTTCTTTCCCGTCATGCACGCTGCCGCTGATAAGGCTGGCATCACTCAACATACGGCGAAGGTCAGCACCGTTGCCAACGGGGCCCATCATATGGCCTTGGAAATCAGGCTCGCTTCCGCCGTAATGACGAATCCTGTCCTTCATACGATGACGCTCGTACTCCCCCGACTTTCCACGTGGCCCAATGGTCGAAACGGTGGTGGAACGCAAGAAGAGATGCAGGCCACCGGTCATCAGGCCTGAGACTCCGGCAACCACAGAGGCGACCATGGACAAACTAATAGCTTGCCCACCGCCATCGTCTTGTTGGTATTGGAAGCCAAGCGAGAAAAAGAATGGAATAATAAGGGTCTATGAGGCAATGTTAGATAAAAAACAAAAAATCGAACGCTATAGCCGAGTTCTGAGTCTAGTACTGACGTTAGAGAGGATACCAAGAGCGAGGTAGTACACCATGCGTGAAGCAGAAATTCGCTCCGAGATGTCGATTTTTATGCTTCGTGTCAGGCGCACAAAGATAATGGCGGTACATAGCACCAGAATGATGTCGATGGCAAGCAGTACAGCAAAGCAGCCGCGTGAGTAGATTGCCACAAACCAGAATAAAGAAGCAAAGCAAAAATCAGGTGACCGAATAAAATCGGCGACCAGAAAGTTGGTAAGCAGCAGTATTCCTAGCACGATGAGGCAGACGGTTGTAGTGTACCTTCCACGCGCGGGAAAGGGCTTCTTGCGGAGACCTCGAATAGCAAATTCGACGCCGAAGACGAGCTGAATATAAGGGACAATAAACACAGCTGTGCACATTAGTTTACTGATGTATTTAAAAGGTTGGTGCGTCCCTCGTTGCAGCTTACCAGGCAACATAAATTGCGAAACCAGAGTGCAGCCAATGCTCAGAAGGCTCTGGAGACCCTGTGCTTGGGCCACTGAAAATCCAATTCCTTGGACGGTGATGCCAATGGAGATAACAAGAGGGAAAACTTCTGCGGTTTGAATGAAAGACGTCTTGGGGCGGTCGACGGCTGCACCATAGCGCCTTTTGTTTCTTCTTCTACTTGAATATGCATCGTAAAGGATGCCGCAGGCAGTGGCAAAGGCTGCCACTGCATTGAAGGCAGCCAGTATTATTGTTGACGTTCGAATGGACTTCGCAGCTGCGAATCGCAGTTCGCTGATAAACTGTATTTGCTGGTGTGTTGCGTTGGCGCCAAATTGAAATCCTCCTGATGATTTGTTTGAGAAGCCGTCAGGAGCATCGCGAACTGCCAGCCAAGCCGCTTCTGGCAATATTCGTAAGCTGTCCATTCTTTTTGTTATGCGTGAGGTTGTGTGAACTGTATTTGTGTATTTGCGAAAAAGGTGAAAGGCGATACGACAATAAAAGGTCGTAAGGAGGGCGGCGGAGAATAAAGACGACAACTCGGGCTGACGCCGAGCGTCGAACGGCGGGAGGGAGAGCCACGGTATGGCAAAGAGTTGATGGCGAGTTGGGCCGTCTCTCTCCCTACGTTGTTGGCCAAGTCATTTAATCCGCGCGTGTTTGTCGTCGGTTCGGTGATGTGGTTGAGCAATGAAGATGGCAAAAATATGATGAGAGAGGAAGAAAATCTCGAAGCATAGGGATGCAAAAAGAACGTATGAGGAGAAAAGACAAGATGGAATTTGCGGGGAGGAGAGGCAAAGAAAGGAAAGAGTGCGTCGTGTCTGAGGATAAGTGGGGAGGGGCCGGGAGAGAGAACTCTGGCGAACAGACATGCAATTTCTGGTAGATGGTGCGGCAAACGGGTGTAGAGACCCCAAGAAGGCCAGAGTGAAAGTGCGTGGAGTAAGTTGGAGAGGAAGCCAGACGCATTCGACGTACAGATATGAAAGACAAAGAGACAGATAGATGATGCGTGTGTTGAGAAGAGAAGGAACGGAAAGATCGAAAGTGAGAAAGCCAGGAGCAGTACATCGAACACCGCCCACATTTTCTTGCGGGCGAGCCGGTTGAGTGGCCAAGGAAGGAACAGGGACAGGGGCTGTTAAAAGTGGTAGAGGTGAATAGCTAGCCGGGAGAGGGGGACGAGGGATGACGGAAGCAAAGAAGGAGGATGTTAAGGGTGCTGCAGCTGGGCCGAGATGCCAGAAACATCTCGGTATTTGTCTGATGCAACACGAGCAGGCTACCGTGGATGTCCTGCATGCTTTGTCCTGTCTTGTGCCGGAGATGCCTGGATAGCTCTAGACACCCCCCTTTGCAATTATTAGCAGGTTTGATGTCGGTGCCCTCCCCGTCTGCACTTCAAATTTACCCCGGGAGTTGCACACAACCGCGGAAAAGACGAAACAATATTGAGCTAATGCCAAGGGACGACTCGAGTTGCAACCACAAAACAATGAAAGAGGTCAGATAAAAAGGCCAGGGTAACAGGAGCAAGTACCTATAATCCTTGTTGAACCCAAATGCTCTGGCAACTATTAAGAGGGCAAGATAATAGATAGTCGAAGACGGAAAAGAAAATGGCAGAAACGGCCGAGATGTCTTCTAGAAGAGGACTGATCGGAGACCATGGGTGGCCGCATAATGGTTGGATGCATACAAAGCTGAACGTTCCTGGTTGGCTTCGAGTCAATGTGGAGAACATGTGAGAAGATGTCGAAAACTCAGACCAAAAAGTAGAATCCCGTCATGCATGTTCAATCTGTGTGCAGTTGGCATCATGACAAAGTCTTTTGTACAGGATTGCTACCGTTTTGGTACCCCGAGCCGCGGTTGCCATTCAGTTTAGTGTCCTTGGTCGAGCATAAACCACGTTCCGAACTGTAAGCACGAAAGTCAGGTCGTACTCGATACTTGTAGAGTCTCTTTTTGTTTGTCGTGCAGGTGAATATCGAGTCAGATCCCAAGATAAGACGAGATGCTTGCTAGGGTCACATAGCTTTCCAAATTGGAGAAAAACGGGCTGCAATCGTCATCCGAAGCTTTCTGCTAAGCTCCTTAACGGCGAACTGGACTCGATTGGCCCATGTAGTGTCCCCCGCTCTGCTACTTGACAAACAAGCAGAGCCGTAACTTTTTTTTGGAGGGGGCACCAGTGGTTCCGCAGTGGTGGTGTGCAAGGCAAGAGGATAAGAAGCGATGGGGAGCAGGTGGGCATGGAACGTATTCATCCGGTCAGACGATCATTGGCCAGGACAGAAAGGGCTGTCGTGAAAGCATTGAGACTACAATCGAGGTGAAGCAGTTTTGTAACGACTATGAGTTTCGTAACGTTTGAACAGCGCGACCCCTTGTACATTGGTTGGGAAGGAACAGGGTGCATCAACGTCGGGGTATGTTCGATTGCAAGGGTTGTTTTTGGAAGCTGGACAGGCTGGTCCCAGCCGTAAGGGAAGGCACAAATGTCAAACAAGCTACTGCGCTAGTATATTAACGGACTAGTGTGCTATGATTCCGTCGTCGATCAAACCATCCATGTCTCCACTCTATATCATTGACAGCTATTATTAACGAGGCAAGCCACACCTATCAGCCACATTGTACCACCCTGACCCCAACCAACCGCACACCAACAACATCTCCTTACGTCTACACTCCCTACTTTCTTCAAATGGTATTTCGGTCGACCGTGTGGCGTGGAACGTGGAGGTATGAGGATCAAGACGAACAAACAGGAGGCCTTTCCGATTTCTGCATCAAGCTGGCTGTGACCAAATAAGAGAGTGAAGACGCAGGATCTGTACTTCCTCTGTGTTTTCTTTTTTGGGGTGGGAGGGCGGGAAGCTCCTAAGTATCTTTTCCATTTTATTCACATTAACCTCTAGTGTTTGTGAATATTTTTCATTTCTAGGGCATTCTGCCACTGTTTCTTGTAGTATATGCACACATCACGTCGTGGACGAAATAACTTTCTAAGAATTAAGGAGCTTTGTATCAAATGGCCCACTGAGTTCTAAACACGGAATGTCGGATGCGGTGACACAAGTTTATTTAAGAACTATTGGGGCCAGATATTTTGAGATGGGATATAAGACAGTATCCTAACCTCATGATCTAGGTGTGGGTTTTCCTCATCCAAAAAGGGATCACTTAAGAATGGCAAAGCTAAATGACCAAAATAGAGCCAAATAAAACTCAATACAGATTCCCATCACTGTCGTTAGTCTCGATATTGCCATTAACGACAGTAGGGAGCATCGACATAAGATCAAAACTGGGGAGATCTCTCATTAGCCCGCCATTTATGAGAACTTATTCCGGGTCGTCGGAGCTCCTGAAGTTTCTTGAGTATCATCGACACTGTACACGAGAATAAGACATATTTTATTATTCGCCGCGTCTTATAAGCCTTTTACCCGTAGACAATTCTTATCATAGTCCAGTTAAATATAGAAGTAGCGTAGAAAGATACTTGAAGAAGAAAATGGCAGAGCAATGTGAGACAAGCAATCGACAAACCAAACGCAAGTCTGAGAACTGGGGGGAAGGCGATACTTGGGAACCACAAATTCCTTTTTGTCGCGAAGGTTCCTACGAAGCAAATCGATCTCCCCTCTTTTTTCCCGTGCTCTACTGGCTAGGGGCTTTTTAGTGATAATATGCTTGGCAAGTCTCGGTCTCGTTACTTCCATGTAGAAATGAAAAAACCCTTCCAGCTGTTGTCGGCGATCCCTTTTGCGACTAAACGTGATAATTAAATTCACGCGCCAGTCTGAGACCCTATGGCAAGATATAGTTCGGTCACATGGTTAAAGTCATACGGAGCTCTGAAGGTTTTCAAAGCATGTTCCTCCGTACTTTCTTCGCCTACGTTGCATCCCATCTGATTGTCTTGACAAGGACACCTACATGAGGGGTAACGGCGACCAGGAGAGCCCTGACACCGATTCCGGGGTCGTGATCAGCGTCTTATGCTCACATCACCATTTCATTTCCAGCTCCTAGGCAGTGGACACGAATGGTTCCTTAACACTCGGATGCGTATTAGTCCACAGTGGTCAGTCAGAAAGAAGCGCCATTGTGAACATATCTGGGCTCATTGAGTGGGGGTAGACATGTCTAGGCTTAGTGCTAGTCTGACAGCATTGCTGGGTGTGAAATGAGGTCCCCTGTTCGTTTTCGTTTTCGGGCCTCGAACCTGTTTCCTGAAGGCTTTCGAGATAATAAAATGAGCGTCTATCAAAGAGCAAATTAGGGTTTTGGTGACGGTTTCGTATCCCCCCCCGGTTGCAACGTAGGATACAGCGCTTCGCTTTATGGGTAAAAATGCCACATGTGGGTTGTCAACCTTGTAGAAGAGCAGCAAAGAAATTGTCACGAACGTGAAGTATATTTTCTATCCAATTTGTTCGGAAAACAAATGCATAGCCCAGGAATAAAGACCCCGACGGGTAAACGTTGGATCACACTTAGGAATGAAAACCAGAACGCTTTGGCCCATTACTTGGCTATGACGGATGTTCACCTTCTACAGACTACTGCTAGGCTGTTACTGGACGATCAGAATTAAAAATGTCGAAAAGAGAGCCTCCAATATTAATTGGATGTCGTTCTTTATTTCATGAACCAAAAAAAAAGAAAAGAAAAGCTGGTTTCCACCTCTTGTCTAAGATTATGTAGATTTTAACAGCTTGCGGCATCAATACGTAAGTAACCGTACGAAAGTGACCATATTACGGTTTTTTCCATCGTGTCATATGAGTGATATCCATGCAATTCATTTTACTGTTGTTGATTCACAATCCAAGCTAGGTTGGGTACAGAGCTGGTGTTGTAGATTCTGGGTCATACAATGCCCACCGCCTTGAGATTTCACAATTCAAAATAAAGGCAACTCGTTTCGAATTAGCAGTACCCCTCAGCCCCTCGAGGTCTCTCCCTTTAATAGGAATCGATAGAGTGGTAAGCACCAAACAGGAGTTGGCGACGTAGTATTTAACGGAGGTAGACCGAGCTTGTCTACAAGAGAGTAGCAGTGTAATGTCAGTGCCCTGGCGACAATTGACGATAAACGAGACTTGGTGGGCATCTGCTGTTACTCACCGCACTGGAACTGCAGGGTCGAGGTTCGGCGTAAAGGCGCACCAAAACTTCATACATTGTTATGTTAGGGACCAAAAGCACCGTGTCGTAAAATACAAGCTGAGAAACACCTAGTCCCGCCCGCCACTTTCATCCAAACAACTGCATGCCACCGCACAATAGAAAGACAGCAAAGGCACTAAATAGAATTAATAAAAGTCTTATCTGACAAGGAACGCAGACGAACACCGAGAGACAGAACGCTCATGAATCGGCCATATAGTGTGGCCCACCAGCATCAATTAGCCAACGCCTTCACTCCCCATCCGTATTAAAAGTCGTATTATTAGCGTATCTCTCTTTCCGATCCAACGCATCTTGTCGCTCTCCTCCGTCAAGTGCCTCTCCGACTGCCGGCACGGCCACTATGCCGACTTCCGTCGCCCCCTACTTATTACTTGCACACAGCACCAAGCTGGTGGAAACTTATTTCAACTTCCTTCCCTCGGCAACCGCGTCACGAACAGCAAAAGCGTCCTGAATCTCGCCGATGGCCACGTACAGAGCGTACAGCGGCAGCCAAACCCACAGAGTGTTGAAGAAGACAATGTACACCCACTTGTACATAAAGTTAGAGCAGTCCAGGTTGTCGTTAAGCACCAACCACTCAGGGCAGAAGGTCATAAAACCGCCGTACAGCTCGGCTGTCGCGACAATGATCATCAGCACGTTGACGCGGCTGCGGCGCATGGCCATCTCGTAGCAGATCCACACGGCCATGGGGCCGACGAAGAGTACGGTCAAAAGTTCTAGGCTAATCACGCCCAAATCGGGGCCCCCCCAGCGGCGGTCGGCCCGAGCATAAACCATCCACAGCTTGGCTAAGGGTTGATCATGGATGGCACCGGCTTGGGGGCCGTAGATGCGGTCGGGGCGGCCGAGGAACGCCGACGGCTCGGGCATGTAGAAGCGCTTGCTAGCAAGGTCCTCGGCCGAAACAGATGAGACAGGGATCCAGCTGAAGAAGCAGTGGTAGAGGAAGCTGGCCTCGAGGATCAGGTGGATGAGTGCGTCAAAAGCATGCCAGATAAAGAGCACTCGCGTGCTGCCCTTGGCATTGTGTGGCAGAAACCGGCGAGACGCGGCATAACCGGCGGCTAGGAACACAAGACAGGCGGCAAGCGACACAAGAGTCGTGGTGTCGAATAGATCGGGAGGCAGTGAGCCGGCAGACGCAGTCGTAGAAGCCATAATACGTGACAATAGGGGATGGTGGATGGACAGTTCCAAAGCGAGGCGATTGCGAACAACTAATGGGTCACGGCGATGTGCGAGAAGGTAGTTCTGTGACTATGTTGAGATACGCTTTGAATGGTGTCTTGAGACTACTTCTAGAACCCCCAAAATCCGTTAATGAAAAACTCGGGCGTGGTTGCGTTTAAATTTTCCGTCGCGTCGACTGCGGGCGATGATGTATGTACGAATGTAGCGTCCAATTTTAATTACATTTTTGCGTTGCTTTGCGTACAGAGTATCTGTAATTAAATTGTGGGGCTGAAGTCCGTGTGCTGCAAAAGTCTGTTCAGGAGTGCCAACTGATTCCCAACACCTTTAACAGGTTGAACAGGTGCGGGGAACACAACAGGGGCACACACAGCCACCAGCCACCCCTTTGGCTGTGGCACGGAGTTTTGGGAGACTGCTGGCCTCCGCATCACGACCTCCAACGTCCCGGCTTTTTGCTCTCACCTTGTCCGTACATGAGTGTTAGAATCACGTTGCGGCCATGCAGTTGAGCGAGGCCCGTTTTATGTGAGATGTCATTGCTGACATGCACCCAAAAAAAACCGCCTCTCTCATACAGCTCGCCACTGAAACTGAGACGAACTTTCAGCGACAAGGGACACTTGATATAATTATTTCATATCCATTGCAGTTGACAAGCATCCGCGACCAATGTAGTTTAAAGAGCACAACTTGAAAGTAGCACATGTAGATGTTGCAAAAGTAGTATTAACTATTTTTGCAACTACTTACACTTACACCCAACCATTTACGACCTTGCACGACAAAATTGCCATTTCCTTGCTTTTGTAATGATTTATTCGACTAAACTATCTGGTATCTTGAATCGCCATGAAAATAGATCTGTCAGCCCGGGCGACGATTACCAACGCACAACGATGGTAAATCGGCAGCAACATTGTCGTGTAACAACTGAATTTTCAACGGCAGTTGGTTATGCCAACCCCGGTCAGTTGACACCCGGACGGTCAACGGGACATTGCGAAACGAGCAAAAACGGCGCTTAGTGGGTAGCCTGCTGCTTGTTGGCTTCGGCCGAGGCCTCGTAGCCCTTCTGATCGACCTTGTCCTTGACAGCGTTGCCGGCGCCCTGGAGGCTATGTGTGTGTTAGTTAAATTGTAGGAGTCTAATGAAAAGGAGAAGTTGCAACATACCGGTCGCCAACGTTCTGGTTGCCGTCCTTGGCAATGTTCTTGTTGGCCTCGTGGGAAGCGTCCGAAGTGGCAGCGTTGATCTTGTCAGAGACAAAGTTGCCGGCCTGCTTGATGGTATCCATTTTGATAGCTAAGTTGTTGCGTTGAGAAAAATAAAAATAAACAAAATTGGTTTGAATTTTGGATTTGGTGAGTGTTGTACGTTTTCGTTTGGTGATGTGAGAGAAAGAAAGAAAAGGATGTCTGTTTAGAGAGGGACAACAGATCCTTTTTATACAGCATTTGTCGTAAAGCACGAACTTATCAGCCCGAGTGAATGAAGTAACTAACATCTACGACGTATGTGGGTCATTACGTCATAGATAGCTTTCCAGATGAAGCAAGCGGCAGAAGATCAACAATGAGCAAAGAGCTAATATGGGGCCAAGGGAGAGAAGTCTCCGGGCAATATGAGTATCCGGTCTCCTGGTTTAGATGTCAAGCTGCCTAGTAAACAAGGCGCCGGCACAGAGTAGTGGTCAGACGCAAGTCGAGGGGTAATGATGACATTGGCAATGACGTAAAGAGCTTCGTAAGGCTCGAACGAAGTACACAAAGCCGCTATCTTGGAAACTTTTAACGGTGACCACAAGGTTAGTACGTGGTACCCCACCCAAAGGTACCCCACCGAACCTAACGTCTTACAAAAGTGAACGAAACAAAGTGACAGACAGAGACATGCAGCAGACGAGAGGGGACTGAGGACAGGACAGTCTGTACCCTCTTTGGCGAAATCAAAACACGCCAGACAATAAGTACCTGGCCAACTGGCCTGTACAACGTGACAAGAATAGACAAGGAGCGGTTTAACCTAGCGCGTTGCGGTGCTTGATTGGCTCGCATGGGGCCTTTGGTTAAACCCTCCCGCCCTTTGTCTTAAAAGGGCCATGACGACAATGACTTAACTTGAAGTAGCTCGTTTACCCCTCTCCTTTCTCTACCACAAAAGTCTTTTTGGTTATTTATTTCTGTTGGTAGTTATTGCGTAATAGGTCTGGAACAATAGTAAGAGGGCCACTCACGAGGCCATGCAGGCCATCGGCAGTGGGGACATATGTCGAGCCGTGGCAATGATGCACGAACGATCAAGAATGCGACTATGACGTCATAATTACTCTTTTGCTTTGACTTCCGCTCGCCTTAAGCTCCCCACCTAATCTCCACTGGGACACATTCACAGCACGTGCAAGTACTTTTTACCATACAAGTCTGAAGTGACATTATCCTGTTTTACGGGCAGATCTTACCCTCGACTAGGCCCGAAAACTAGACCAACGAGGTATCCAAGAACGTTTCACATATTTTAATAGTGTAATATAACCCTCGCTCTCGCTACGGTACAATACATGTTCTGTACCATATGGTCTAGATCTTTCAATCAATGAGTGTCTGCTCATAAAAGAGTGACAATAAGAGCTCCTTTTCCCCAAATGTACATTTCGGGTTTTTCGGCGGTATAAATAAACATAATACTGAATAAGAAAAGGCTACACATTCACCGTGCCTCGCTACCTATCCTGCTACCGTGCTACTTGACAGCGTGTGACAATTCATTTACCCAGGGGCGCTACTTGTCTAAGATGTGCCGTTTCTACTTTGGTAATCTTACCACGTGATACATCACGTGTAAGGGTAGTGCGCGTCAAAGTCCAACCCACTGCGCAACTGTGGCACTTTCCCGATCCGTCAAAGCATCGTGAAGCTCGGCATCGCACTTTCCCGTCAATCGTTCCTGCCACTTTCTTCTCAGATACCCTCTTCATCCCTTCATTATCTTTTGCCCACACGGCCATTTTTAACCTGTATTGGCAAGTACATCTGCCACCGACAAAGAGGGCACAGCATGCTCGAATCCTTAGAACAGACCGGTATGGTGTAACGGTTAACATTCGAGATTCTCATTCTCGGGCTCTGGGTTCGATTCCCAGTACCGGTGACAATTGGTTTTAATATTTTTGCCCTTCTGGACCTTTGTTTTTTATTGCCTTTCGCACAAAATGTACTTCAAATGGCCAGCGGATGAACCAAATGAATTGGCCCCAAAACGCAAAGTGACGAACGGTGTCTTTGGGCGCTTTTTCAATGTGCTCCATTGACGTCTCTTGTCACGAATCTTGGCGGTGCCTCTGGAAAGGTGTCCCCAGAAATCTTTCGTTCTCATGCTCCCTCTACTGTCCGGATGCACGTGAGCATTGTCCTAAAATAAAGGCGCTCCTGCCTTTTCTGATGTTCTATAAACAACAACAAAAAGTAGCAGTTTTCTTTGTTTTGTTCCGCCAAGTCATTCCTTTTGTCTCACCTGCTTTTTTTGTGCCCTCTCAGTTCCTTCTTGTTCAACAAACAAGGCACCCTGGCTCCATTTCCCATCCACGCATCTTAGTATTATGCGCACGCTTCTTTTGCCGTACGTCAAATCAATTATTGTTCAGTTTTCTCAATTAATTTGCCTCACTCCCGTTCTCCCCCCGCCAAAACTTTCGCAATCCGGAAAAGACCGAAGCCACCTTCGTCCCCAAGTTTCAGGTCCAGGCCATCAACCCCTTTCGGAGCCATGCCTCGATACATCGATGACCTCAGCGAGGTCGACCCGCGGGACTTGCGCTTTGAACCATTCAACATTCTCTAGGGCGGACCGTTGATTGTGGACAAGAAACGAAAGCAAAGGAAAAGAGAGGAGCGAAGGCGCAAAGAAAGAGAGAATCAATTGCAAGAGCAGGCACAGCAGGTCCTACAAATGGTGCAAGCACGGCAAACACAACAGATTTCAGAAAGCCAGCACGTTTTGGAGGTTCAGAAGGCTCCAATACCTGGAGAAATTGCAGAACCTCCAGAGGCCCCAGAAGCTCAACTGGCTCAAAGTCTTCCAGAGGTCCGGCTTTCATCGCAGGAGGTGGAACAAGTGCTGCAGCGACCTGAAACGACCACTGTTATCACAGTCAAGAAGCCCACGGAGGGAGTGGGCTGCTCGGACATCAAGCTGAACTTCGACGACCCTACGGAACCTCTGGCCGTTGTGAACATAAAGGGAACTAAAGAAGTTGAAATGGTCCCGGTAGTGGAAGCGGAGAAGAAAAAGGACGACCACCATAAAATCAAGCGAAAATCTCGACTCAGGCGAGGAGATAGAAGTTGGGGCAGAAGACGGTCTAGAGAAAAATCGATGGCCTACAGTGATGAAGACAGTGGTAGCAGCAGTGACAGCGGCGTCGTCAGTGAGGTCGGCCGTCTTGCCGAAAAGCTGTACCATAGCAAGCTCTGCCACCACTCTAGCACACACGCCGTTGCAGACGACAGCAATGAACACTGCTGCAACGAAGCAACTGACTCCGAAGACCCACGCCGTGGCTATTCCTCTCGGTCCAAACGAAAGCGCAGGGGTCGAACTATGAGGCGTGAAAGTCATAGTTCCACTTTGCGCTGCTCATCGTGCGGACACCAAGCGCAGGTCAGCTCCGACCTACACGATGACGGCCTTGGAAATTGTGAAGCGCGTGTGAGCTCTGTCCATAAACATGATAAACACCTTATACACAAAAGCGACGCTGGCCCTGGGAGTGGTAGCCCCGAACAAGGCATTCCTCCCGCACTTCTCGCACTCCCTCCCGGCGAAGAACCCCCAAGTGTCGAAAGTCCTCAAAAGAATGGCAACATCAACTTCGGCACACGGGATTCCGGTCAAGGTCACTTCCCCTGTCAAAATGGACCAAGTGGCTATGCAGACGGACCTGCTGTCTACGCTTCCTTCCCGAGCCCTGGTCGAAGAGCCCGGTTCGGTGAGCCAATCTATATTGACACTGATGGTAGGCCGTTCACCTACACGCGACAGTGTATGCCTCTTCAAACTCCATACCATGGCGGTTTTTCGCCTCACCACGAATTTTCTCCCGTTCAGCAATCATACATCGCGCGGTATCCAGACGGTGTTCCGATGCCACTTTCCCAAGATATGCCGCCACATCCTTACCTGATGCCTCAGCAGAACTTCTTGCCGTATAGTCAGTCGGCTTACCCGATCCCACCACTGCATTGGCAAATTCCTCATACATACTATGACTCCCACCGAGCACCCAGCGGCTACTTCACAGGAAGTTATCATCAGCGGTACGGGGCACGGACCAGCCCCGGACGCCCAAGTGGCAAGTCTCGGTCTCACAATCAAGACATGATGCAAGACAGCAGACAAAATGGCAAGGAAAGGTGCGGTTCTAGTCAGTGGAATGCTAACGGGAACCAAAGTAGCGGATGGGGTAACGGCGACGAAGCAAATGCAACTACTGGTGGTGGTAACGAAAGGAATAT
Source organism: Sporothrix brasiliensis 5110 (assembly GCF_000820605.1). NCBI lineage: Eukaryota > Fungi > Ascomycota > Sordariomycetes > Ophiostomatales > Ophiostomataceae > Sporothrix > Sporothrix brasiliensis. The sequence goes on along the minus strand of NW_024467139.1, from coordinate 4,420,392 downwards.
TGGGAATGCCACTACTGATGACGTTAAGGGGACTGGATGCGACAATAACACTGGTGGCAGTAGTGCTAATGATTCCTGGGGAGACGGTTTCGGGAAAGGGACGGGAAACTACAATTGGGGTTGGGCCATTAATGATAACGAAGATGACGGTGGAAACAGTACCAGCAAAGGTGTAGACAACCAAGACACCTTGCAGTCCAATACTGGCAGTATCGACAACGATAACAACCATTGGACCAACTGGGGCACTGGAAATACCAGCACGGGAGATTCATGGACTGGCGGCGGTGACAGCACCGGAAATGGTTGGGGCAATGACGAGGCCAAAACGTCCCATAGGGGTGGAAACAGGAAAAGAGGCGCGCAGCGATCTAATAAGATCCATACCAGCAACAAGCATGGCAAGAAAAAGGTTTCTTGGGGGGAAGGCAGCGAAACCATTGTCAACACAGACCACAATGGTGACTATACCAACGCTACTGACAACACAAACGCCTACTGTTGGGGTGACAGTGGGGGCAGTGATTGGTGTGAAGAATCCCATGGCGGCCACAAAACCAATGAGACAAATAACAATGTCAGTTGGGGCGGCGATGTGAACGACAACTCGAGTAATAGCTGGGGCAATACCGGTGCCACGAATGACACCTGGGACCAGTTTTCTAATAACAATGTCAGTGGTGGTTACAAGGACCCCTGGATAGGCCTCGACAGCGACACGAATGATGCTGGCGGCAACGACAACCAGAGAAACGACAATGATGTTAACGATTCGAATTGGGCCTGGGATTGCAATAAACCAGACACCAACAGCAGCCGCAACAAGGATGATTTCGAACACGCCATCAATGACTTACAGAAACCTGGCAGCGGTGATGGGAGAAAGTGGCGAGACAGTGGTGCTGGACATAATACTGATAGCGCCCGCTTTCGAAACTGGACAGCAAAAGACCAGGCCCTTGCCTGCAGCCTGAACGCGCAACTCAAGCCCAACCCCTCCACCGACCAATGGTCCGCGCTGCAGCAAGTGTTTTTTGAAGAAACAAGCAAATTTGTCACACGGGAGGAGCTTGCTTACCATATCGCAGGAATAAAAATTGGAAATAAGGGGGGCCGAGTAGGAGGGAGCGGGTGGGATAGAGAATCTGAAGGGAACGAAGACAACATTGGGGTAGGGGATAATATCAAGTGGTAGATGGATGGTTAAGTTACCGTTGGTGTCCTGTAATAAGGGTATGTGAGACGGCGAGTTGAGACACATATTTGCGCAATAAGTTTAGAATCTTTACGTATTGGTCTTGATTATTCTGTAATTCGATTTACATCCCTAAGCAAGTGTGATTCGGCCTTTGAAAGTAAGAGGTCTCATTAATAAAATCGAAGTACATCGTGAGGCTGAAGGGTAACCTTGAATGCATGTAACATATGAACAAAAAGGTCTTATCAACTTGGTTACATGCATCAGGGTTGATAGTCATATACCGGGGCGCTATAAGACGATTTTGTAATACTGACGGCGCGTCGCGGCAGGTTCAGTATGGGCTAACCCCAAAACAAAAAAAATCAACCACCTATGCCTGCTAACCTGTCGCTATGTGCCTTTTCGACAAAAAGCTTCACCTTGGTCGCACAGACGCGACAACCTCTCTCTGGCTCGCTGCCTCAACACTAACGCCGCAATAGAGAGCTTTTGGGTATCAACCAACTCTCCACCCTTTATCCCTACTATTCTACCTCTGCGTTGCCCCAGATGCATCAATTGGCACGAGGTACAAGGCTAGGTCTTGCGCAACAACCGCACGTTTGCACGACCTGCTTTGTGGCCTTTGGTAGACTTGTGCCGACTGCAAGAGGTGCATTGCGTAATAAGCCGCAGCAACCGTCCCATCGATACATACAGCATGCCGCACACCCGACCGCGGCTGGCACTACAGCCGGAACAAACCCAGAAACACCTTCGGCTGATCCCGGCACCAATACAAAAGTCGCACCGCCACCGGCGCGGAAATCTGCAAAACCAGCCACTCACGGGCCCAATGGGGCGAGCACTGGCAGCACTTCAGGTGGCCGTAAGGTTATGAAGCAAGCGAAGGCTGCTGCCAAGGCTGCGCACCAGGCAAAAGCAGGACTCAACGGCGCCGCTTCCCATCAGGGAAGCCAGACGCAGCTCAAGCTATGGCGTGAAACGCTCAATGTGCTCAAGAAGCTAGAATCGGCCCAGGACCGGCTGGCGGAGCAGGCAGCTATCGCAACAGGTGTGGCGACAAAAGAGCTCCTGGCAAATACGGCATCATCGGCAAAGGGCGACGCTAGCTCCGCTTTGGCGACTACCGGCAAGGTTTCCAAGACGAAAAAGACGACCTCGGCACACACTCCGGAAGAAAGGGAGGCAGCATTCAAAGCTGCAAAAGACACACAAGACCAAATCAGAATGCTGACGAGCGCGCTGCATCTGCTTAAGACGGTGCTTAGTACCCAAGGGCCACAGCAGCAGGAAGAGAAAGAGCAAGAACAGTCTCAGCAACCCACGGCTGCAACCAAAGGTGACCAATCTGAGGGAAAGCTCGGCAAACACGCGAGGAAGAAGGCTCAGAAAATGAAATTTGGGCAGGACAATTCGCCGTTAGGAGCACAGCATCTAACGGCTGCCGGAACGGCTGTCATTGAACCCGAAATTTCTCCCGGGGCAGCCTCCACCACCTCATCCACCGCATCGCAACATATTTTATCCAAAAAGGCGTCTTCTCCAAAAAAGAAGGCCGTCGCTGCATCTTCAAGATCGTTCCTCGAACCTCCGCCTGTACACAGGCTACCTTACCGCGTCAGCAGTGTTGACTCACGGGACCTTGCACTGACTCCCGTCGAAGAAAACAAACGGCCGGTACCAAAACTGCACTACGGCCTCGACCGAGCTCTTTTCAACCCAGGCGTGTACCATCTGCAAGACCCGCGGTCGCGTGTCTTCAATTTCGACCCGTACCTAGCGAGCATCATGCCCTTGCAAGAGTTTGACTTCAACGCGCTAAAACAGTATGTCACGTCTTCCAAAGACCCAACCTTGATCTCAATGGCAGCGAAGTACAATATGAAGTACTCGGGATCGACGTCAAGCATGACAAGCATGCTATCGCACTTCCATTTCCTTCTGAGCGGCTGGCGGCCAATCAACACCGCACACACCACACGCTCATTTACGCCTGAATCTATGAGCTTCACGCGTATCACACGCGGGCCTGCTGCGACGTTTTTGCACTGGAAGGACGGCACATACGCCATCGACGCGGATAAGGAATTCGACACGGCCAACATCTTGAGCATGTTGGGCAAATCGATGGAAAAGCTGCTGACGTTATCCAAGGAGGACTTTGAAAAGTATCGGGTTACCCGGTCGCACGAGCTGACAGAGGAAGAGCGGAACGACCCGGAATCTTTCCATTACTCGACGTTTGGTGACTTTATGATGCGGTCACAGCTTGACGCTTACGACCCGCGACTACCCGGGACCGGCATGTTCGACCTCAAAACGCGTGCCGTAGTGTCCATCCGCATGGATGCACAAGACTTCCAACGCGGGCTAGGCTATGAGATCCGGCAACGGTTTGGTCAATGGGAGTCGTTCGAGCGCGAGTATTTCGATATGATCCGGTCGGCTTTCCTGAAGTACTCGCTGCAAGTGCGGATGGGTCGTATGGACGGCATTTACGTTGCTTTCCACAACACACAGCGCATCTTCGGGTTCCAGTATATCAGCATCAATGAAATGGATGTAGCTCTGCACGGCACCGACGACACGACACTAGGAGACCGCGAGTTCAAGTTAAGTTTGCACCTGCTGAATGCGGTGTTGGACAAGGCCACAGATCGATTCCCGGGTCGGTCGTTGCGGTTGCATATTGAGACACGCCCGTCGGAGGCCGCGCCATTCATGTACATATTTGCGACGCCTGTCACATCCAAAGAGATTGGGGAGGTACAGGATGCCGGCAAGGAGTCGGTCGAAGAGTTCGAGCGCAGAATCTTGGGTATTACAGCGCAGGAGAGCGGCGAAAATGACGAAGGTGGCAGCCTTACAGAGTCGGCCACCGACGATGGCGAGATGGAGACCGAGACCGCGGCCAAAGAACACGAGGTAGACGAGGAGCCCGACCACGATGAAGACGACTACAGTGTTGACGTGTGGGAAACGATGCGCCAGAAGGTTGAGGAGACGATGGAGAATGAGGCACAAGGCATCGAGTCTGTGCGCGACACCCTCGAAGATGCTCTCGAGCAGAGCGGCCTGCTGCGGGGCCGGCCGCCTGAGGAGACGCGCACATATGTGGATGCGCTGCTCGAGGCGATCACGCGGACAGATACAGAGGCGGTGGCAGAGACGATTCTCAAGGGCCAAGAGCCCGAGACTGGTCTCAAATCAACTCTGGAGGTGGAAACACCAGAAGAGGAGCAAATTGATGCCGAAACCGAGGCCGAGGTCGAAGGCGCACCCGACCATGAGACAGTTCCGAAGACGAACAGTTCAAGTGCGGAAGCGGAGATAACCGAGCCCGAAACCGAAATAGGCAGTGAGTCTGATTTTACGGAGGGTGGTAACACTACTTCCGCGACCACCGACAAGGCTTCGACATTATCATACGACCGGGGCAAGTCTGTTATCGACGAGGACGGTGGCCGCAAAAGCGAGAGCAACGAGACTTCTGGCAGCAGCGTAGGAGAAGGCCCTCCTGCCTCGCCAGTCTCGGGCACACTGTCTCTCAAGGACCTTATTATCAAGCTTGCCGCAAAGGTTGAGACATCACAGGCCCGTGACGCTGTAGGCAGCATCGACTACAACAGTAATCGTATGAATGGCGAAACCCAGCAGGTTACCAAGGACGGCGACGACGACAGCATTGCAACGACAGAGTCGCCCCTATCCTTCCGGTACAGCAACAGCGTTGCCGAGCTCGTCGACGCGCCCAAGAACAAGCGATTCGAGCGCATTCTATCGGAGATGTTGGCGAGCTCCAAGGAGAGCAAGGAGGGCAGAGAGTGCAAGGAGGGCAAAGATGGTAAGGAAGGCAATGAAGGCAATGAAGGCAAGGAGGGCAAGGAGGACAGGGAAGGGAAAAATGAAAACGAAGGCAAGGAGAGAAACGGAGGCAAGGTTTCTTCGAAGGGAAACGCGCCTGCACCGGAGCCACCGGAGATCATTGGCATGATTATGACGATCCGCAACAAGGTCAACGGGCGTTACGTGGTGCGGCCGGAGAAGCTCACTAACGCCGATTCGTGGAAGGTGGAATACGCCATTGAGGAGATTCAGACGAAGCGCGCCCGTACTCTGTATAACATGCTTAAGGCACGCCGCAAGGCGTTGCTGAGCAAGGACAGGAACGGAAAGGACAGCAAGGATGGTGAGGACAAGACGGATGGCGAGGACCCGAAGGCAGACCGCATCGGCGACATGAAGAAGACAAGTACTAAGTCGGCATTCAACCGTGACTTCATGAGCAAGCTATATGCTTTGAGTGCCAAGGGCCGCCGGTTCCGGAGCAACGAAAATCGCATCATGCGCAAGCGGCCGGTACATATCTATGGTGTTGATGGTAGCAGGAAGTGGGGTGAGGTGTTTGCCAATGAGATGGACGACGTTGGCACACTGCAACGAGATCCGGTGGAGGGAGGCAAAAAACAGGAAACCGCATAACTATCCTGTATGTATTAGGCGAGGCTCATCTCCAGACACATTTTACATTGTCCACTCTTTATGATTGACGAGAAGCTACCATATGACAACACATTGTGTTTTTATGGTAAGAACGGCGGAAGGTTCAAGTCAACGTAGACTACCTTTTGTTCACCGCGATCATAAATTAGATAAATAACATAAATTCTCAAATAAAGTGACCGATCTCTTGTCGCCAGCTATCAGATGGCAGCCGTTTGCAGAGGACACATGGTCCGGGTGCAATGGGGATTTGAGAATGAGAATACGACATCGCGGAAGACGAAACCTCCAAGGCTATTGATTGACGCAGTATCTGCGTTATAGGTTCCTTTGAGCCGGGGCGCTTTGTGGCTGGCCTCTCTATGTACGCAGCGCTGCCAGGCGGTGGAGGGCAAAACTGGCGCCGCTGTTGTTTTCAGTGCGAATTTCAAGTAGAACAAAAAACCCAATAAACGGAAGGGGCAATCTAAAGGCATAGTCTTTCAGTACAGGCCACCATGATATATGATCGACAAGCAAATAAAATATAGCTCTTCCCCATTTTCGGATTGGTGTAAACCGTCCCCAATAGACCGGTGATGAACTTGACAGCCAGCCGTCCCTTTTGTTCCCCTCGCATTAACTTCTCGAGAAACGCCATCGCTGTGCAAAAAAATAAGACAAGAAAAACAAGAGCCGGAAACGTATTAGAAGACAGAGGGAAACAGATGAGATAGAGAAGTGCGCAGAATTCTACTTATAGCCAAAAATAGTAAACAAAATGAAAGCTCGTCTAAGCTCGGCGAGGACCAAAAAGAGCAAGACAAGCCGGGTCGACAAGATTCCCCACAGCAAGTGATTAAAAGAGGTTGGCCAGGCGCGGTGCAGCACTCGAAAACAAGTCGCGCTTCGTGGATGTGTTGGTCAACTGCAGGTTGCCAATTTCACACCAGTTGTTCACGGGCTATATATGTCAGCGTGAGGTTTGCGTAAGAGGACCTACCCCGATGAGAACGGCAGACAGCGAAATAAACTCACCAGGCAACTAAGATACTTGCACCAGCCACAGGTGTGGTGGTAGATGTAGAAATTGTTGAGCAGCAAGATAAAGACAACAATTACCAGAACAATGGCCCCGGCGCGTAGAAACCACCATGCCCACCACAGCGGCTTGCGACCCTTAAAGAAGCCAACGGGATTGCGCACGAAATTCGAAGTCTTGAAGCTGTCCGAGTATGTACCGCTGACGGACGCATAGGACGTGTCGTCTCCAATGCGCCGCCGCAGCGCGTTGGGCGAATGCAGCACTGAGATGCCAAGTGCCAGGCCCATCAAAAACCCGCCAATGTGAGAGAAGTTGTCAAGCCCCGGGAGCAGACCAAGCACAAAGGAGATGACAATGTCTAGAATGATGAAAAGCAAATCCCTAAGTGGATTGCGGCGGTCACGCCACGAGTAGAGAAGGTCGAGAAGTGTCAGCGCAATAATGCCAAACAGCGAGCCCGATGCGCCTGTAGACGAGATACCAGTAGCCGCATAGTTGCCGCCCATAACAAAACCGAAGATACCCGAAGAGACGTAGACCAAAAAGAATCGAATTGAACCAATGGAGCGTTCCATATCGCGACCCATGGTTAGTTGCAATAGCAGATTAAAGCCGATGTGGATAACGCCGGCATGCAAGAACATTGGTACGATGAACCGGAACCACTGGTTGGGCTGGGGGTTCTGCTGGGCGTTACCATCATACAAGGGATTGGGAACGCCGTTGAAGCCGCAGAGCTGCGAAAGCGTGCATTGGTTAGAGGGGTTTGAGGAGTCGCTTGTCGTGCTATTTGGGCACGGCCAATCGATGGCCACGGTCGACGACTGGACGCCATTGACATTGTGCATACAGGGGACGAAGCGAGAGCCCATGTTGATGAGCACGTAGGTTGAGGGCCCGATCATGGGGTTGAAGCTGGGGTGGATCATAATAGGCGAGCCGGTCAGGATGCCGTTCTTGACAATTTCGGCAATGAACACCGCGATTTGCACAACTGTGAAGATGTAGACAACAATCGGGATACGCTTGCGATTGTTGGCGCCCAGCATGCCCAGCTCACCGAAGCGCACACCCTTCCGGCCAGCGCCACCGGCGCCGGGTGGCGGTTCGCTAGCCATGCCGCCCTGAGGAGCATCGTAGACATGATCTGGTGACTCAGCTCCGCCAAACTTATTGTTGCCTGAGCGGTCACGCAGGGGAATGTCATCCGGCCCCACAGATGTAGCGAACATATTGTCCTCCGAGGGTGTGTGGTGTGGCGCACCATAGTAGGTCGTATCAGCGCCGTTAGGGGCGTTGCTATTTTGGCGCGATGTTGCAGGGTACATGTGGTCGTCGAAAACGGTCTCGAAAGGAGAGGGACTGACACCGCGGGGGCCATTTCTACTCGTGCCATAGGTATTCCGGGCCTGTGCTTCTGGGTCGGCAAGGCGCTGCTGTGAGCTGTAGGCAGGTGGTGTCGAGTTCATGTAGGTTGACGACGCGGCAGCCGAAGGGTTGTCGTATGCTGTGTTATGGCTGCTGTTGTAATAGGGCGAGGGGGAGTGCCGTTGACGGGCGCTCGCGTCGGCGTAGTCGTAGCTCGGATTGTAGGCCTGCGCCGGATAACCGCCAGACGCGTAGTCGTTGGAGTACTGGCGAGACATGGTCAAGAAGAAGGAGCGACGGTGTCGCCAAAGAGAGAGAGAAAGAGAGAGAAAGAGAGAGAGAAAGAGAGAGAGAAAGAAAAGAAAGGAGACGAATCGAGAACGAGAAAACACTCAAAAGCAGACGTGACGGGGCGAGAGAATAAAGCGTTTCCCAAACGACAGGTGCGGAAGGCGGCCGTGCTCCTTGATTGGGAATGTTGGCGTTATTATGCCTTGGGGGACGAAGCAGATGCTATTAAGATGGTCCCGTGTTGCTGTGGCTCTGTATTTCTATAGCCCCCTTTCCGGCAAAGGTGTCGTATGGACAGCGAACAAAGGTTCCGGCGGTTATGGAAGGGAGTACGGAGGAGAGGATGGGCCACTTCGTCGGGTCGCTGCAGCTGTGTAGGCTTTGTCTGCCCCTTTATTTCTTTGCGGTTGGAAGGCGATTGGGAGGCACGAGAGAAAGCGTTCGTCAAGGGAGTGTGTTCTCCCCTGGTCGCCTTGTTTGGGCTGTCGCGTGTTTGTTTCCGGGTAATTTCGCTTTGAAGAAGAGGCAACGAAGGAACTGAACGACGGGGAGAAAACGTCGTCCGCAGCGTTGCAGTATTGCGACCAGTTTTCGCAATGTACGTCGTATGTGTATTCGGCGATAATGTTCGAAGTTAAAAAGCAGAGTCTCAATTTCGCGCGATGGTCCTTTCAACGCTTTTTTACCGTAGTGGAATATCCGTTTCAGGGGTTAGGTTGGATTCCGAAAGAGGAAAGAGCCGGACGGGGGGGATGAAGCCGTCAGGGAATCTAGTTGCGGATTTGTGAGAGAAAGAAAAACGGAGAATAAAGACAGAAGAGGAAGGGAGAGATAGAGCTGGTGGTGTCGAAAGGAAAGAAACAGCTGCTGCGTGAATGGGGATGGAAAAAGAAGCAGGGAAAACCAAGTAGCAGCGGCAGGATGCCCTCGGGGCTAGGAAGTATGAACAGGCTGCTCTCAGCTTCCCACGCACGAAACAGCGACACCCATAAATACCATACAGCATACAAACATCACACTTTTTACATAGGGGGGAAAGATGAGACCGCTCAGAATTTCCCTGCCGCTATGAGCATAAAGGTCCGCTTGGGCTCGCAGGCTGTGTTTCTCTTCGCCCGATGTTCTCTTTTGCGGCAGTGCAATGGTCAACTAGTTAGATGCGGCCCCAGGTACTCTCTCGGGAACGCGTTTCGTATTTGCAGTTGGTGCTTTGCCGCCTCCGCAAACTTTGTTAGTGCACCGACTCGGATACGGCGTATAAACGTATTACTCCACATGTAGTACGAGACCTTGATTCCTGCTGACCTTCGTACGGCCTGCAAGTGCCTCGTTACTATTTTAATAAAAAATGAACCGGTTGCAGGTGGTTATCGACAAGGAGGGACGACAAAGTCATGGGGATCCTCTCGTATTTGAGGCAAGGCGCCGAGGCGACAATTTTTAGAAGCTTTGCCTCCCTTACTCTCTCCAACCTTTTATCTTCCTTCGTTCCCATTTCTAGACACACGCCGCCCTTCCCCTAAACTTGGCTTCACTCGGCCTGTTTCAGCTCCCGTCGATGGACCTGGACTGCTGGAGCACCAGCGTATGTGGCAAGTCGCGTTTGGATGGCGTGGTCAGGCGTTGTGGCTGAGTGGTTTTCCACTTGCGTCGTCTGCCACCTTTGTCGTATTTGACTGTTTGATTGGTCCACTGTTTTTTAGAAACAGAAAAAGATGGCCTGGCCGTCGACAAGGGAGCAAACCAAGAAACTACCAGGAAATGGAAAACATAAGCAGGAATGCGCATGGTCGATCAAGGATACACACCCGACACCCTTCTTTATAGGGCTTGCTGAACTTCTGCACATGGGCTCGAGAGTCGTGTACTTCGTATCCTCGCATCCAGGCATCTTACTACGCATAGCGACAGAAAGAGCTGACGTGTTCTGTAACTTGGCTATTGCAATTCTGGTCAGTGGCTATCGTACAGAGTATTACGTCGTACGCTTCTCGTAAGCCAAACAACTCTAGTTGGGGGGCTTGGAGGCCGAGGAACGTTTTGGCGAATCCCACCTTTTCTCCGCACATGACGTGGAACGTTTGGAAGTGCGTATGCAACAAACGAAAACCACCGCGAGCTGTATGTACACTGAGTCGACAAAACTTGCCATATGCGGTCATTTATAGTCAAAAGTCAGCCTTGGCGAACGATCTGCCGATGCTCCGCCCAGACCCTGCCAGTTTTGTGACGCTTTGAGGCGACACAGAGTTTCTTCGGTGTACGATACAAATCACGGAACATTTACAGTAGAAGCAAGATGCAATGACGACTGACAATGGTATGGCATATTTGTGCGTGTGGTGTGAGCAGTTTGTCCAACGCGATATCCCGTTTTTATGACATTGGTATCTGCCCCATGCATGCATACTCTGTTGACGCCGCTGTTGAAACGATCCTGCTTCCCCTGCTGACTTGTGTATCGTTTTGTTCTACTACAGGAGTATGGAGAGGAAGAGAAACGGCAAGTGGTAATTGAAATAAATGTATACAAAAGAACGGGGAAAGCGGGATAACGACAGTAGTCACCTTTAACGGCAACGAAACTTGCCTGGGCAGACGGGATAGAAAAGCCATGCTCATTCTACCACCCCCCGTCTCGATAACGACTAGGGACGACACGTTATATACTTTTGTGACACGGTGTGTTAAGTTCCAATGGCAACTTCGACCAGCCATCTATATTCGAACGGACAGCGTCGAACAGCTGTTCGGACCATAGGACAGCTCAAAACGAATGCCCGTCCTATCTCTCTCCGCCACTCTCCGCCACTCTCCGCCTCTCTCATCCTTGTCTTATTTTTCTTCTTTGCTTTCAGCTCACTACTTCCCAGCGTTGTCTGCTTTTGGCGGCGCTGTTGGGTTTTCTTGAGTCTTCTTTCCTCTGCCCATCAGATCTGCCGCCACCTCACCAATCTGGTTCATGATCAGGTCCCAGTATCCGCCGCCCGACTCCAGCGTCTCCTGCTCCCGCCGCGCCCGCTCTTTGATCCAGTCCTCCTTTTCATTGCCCATCCAAAGGCTATGCAGCTTGCCGGCATTAGGCGGATCCGCAGCTGTACCGTCTGTCGCCTCGGGCCCGCTCAGCCCCTCCACTAGTTGCCGTCGCCGCTCACGCTCGGTGCGCATAGCCGCCTGCCGTTGTAGCGCTGCGGGAGGAAGGTCTTGTGTTTGGAAGGCCGAGAACTGGTTGGCCCGTCGCTGAAACCGCTGGTAAATGGATTGGCCAGTGTAGTCGTAGACTAGTTGGGATGATGCAAAAAAGGTACCGGCCGCCAGCAGCAAGTTGCGCGGGCCGAAGCGCCGAGGTGGCAGAGCCATACCTATGGGCGCCAGGATGGCTGCCGCAACAGTAATGGCATGTTGTATCGGGGGAGTGCCATGGTATTTGACGGCATGAGGTGACGTGGGAAGAGGGAGGGAGAAAGGATCGGTAGGCGCAGCCGGCAACTCGGCGCTCGGTAGTGGAGATGATTTCGACATTGCCGTACGTGTGTATGCGGTTCCCCCCTGGAGTGGCGTTTCCGATGTAGGGTGCTGGTCGGTTCGCTATTTGAGTTCCGAGTCAAGTTGATGTTAGATCTCAAATCGGCGGAGGGCGGGACAACACACAGAAAAAAAACCCGTGAGCAAGCAGCTAGTGGCACGCTTGAGAATAACCGACCAATCACATTTCACGCATGTCTTCACTCTCATATGAACTTGACGCGCTGCAAAACTTACAGAACATTAATTCCAACCAAAAATCTAAGATTGAAAATCGGGGGACGCAATACTTGAAGATATGAAAGAAAAAGAAAAAAATACTAAATGAAACAATGTACAGTTAGACGCCTCTAGTACGTGATCGTGGCAATATGACGCGCATAGTTGGCCGGCAACTCAGCCGGAAAGACCAGGTTCTCAGCCAGCCAGCGCCCAGCATCAGCTCGCGAGATGCTATAGCCCACGGTGGACGAGATGCGCTTGTTTGCAATGGGGTCCTCGATGCCGACACGAATGTTCTTGTACATGTGTTCCTTTTTCAACTTGTCCTCAAGGGCCTTAACTTCTTCCTTGGTCGTTTGCCTTTGTCTTCCGTGCTCGTCCTTGGTGGTCATCCTGAGGACCTCGAGCTCTTCTTTGGACATAACAGACAAATTGGTCTCAGCCAGTTGCTTCAAAAATACCCGGCCGTCGTTACCGCCGTTTGCACCGGTGGCGGCCTTGGCCTCGGCCTCGGGCTCGTAGTCGACAAGCAAACTGGGCCGCACTATGGCAAACATCTCGCCTGAAGTCACCAGGGTCTCTTCCATGACAAACTTGTCAGCGTGGGGCACGCGCAGCATACCGTGATACAACGGCAGTAAGGCGAGTGGTACGTCGCGGCCACACTTAGAGATGCCCGTGGTGCTAACGACGACGATGCGCGGCGTGCTGGGGCCGCTGCAAGACACTCCCTCCAGGCGGAGGCGCTTGATGGCGGCCAGGAGCGTGGCCATTCCATTAGCACAGACGTTTGGGTCGTCCACAGTCAGTTTCGACAAGATGAATTTGCCTCCGATGGTGGAGACAACGCAGTCGACGATGCTTCGCTCACCATCAGTTGTACCGGGTACGAGAAGGCAGCGTGCCACAGCATCCACGTCATGGGCATTGCCGCGAACCAGAGTGAGGCGACGTGTTGCGGCCATTGTATCGTCGAGGCCCGTTTGGGCCTCCAAATTGAGGTCCATTTCAGGAAAGATGGCTGTTAACTTGGACGGGTCGCGGCAGAGGGCAACGCAGCGATAGCCGTCCGCCAAGGTGCGACGTAAAGCTGCGAGTCCAACACCGCCTGAGGCGCCAAGAAAGGCAATGGTTCTAGAAGGAGCTGGCTCTGGCATAGTGGTGTTTATGGTGGTGGCGGGACAGAAGGAAGCTGGCTGATGTTGAGTTTGTAGAAAAAGATGTTCCCACGAAAGATCCAGAAACGGTTCTTATACACAGGTTTGTCGGCAACATCTTGTTCCCGACTGACTTTGTTGACTTTGTCAAAACTTGCATTGTGACAACGTTACCAATTGTCGGACAAGTGCTCTTGTACGTGGAGCGCGCAAGGCTGAGAGGATGGTTGAGCCGGGTCAACCTTAGTCGAAAGAACACTTGGAAGCCGTGGCGCGTTGATCCGGTTCTGTGGACCGAGAAAGACGCGGGCGGGCCAAAATTGGCCCGCCTGCTCCTGAACGGGCAGGCGTCACAATGAGTTCATCGCCAGCGCCCTCTGCTTTGCGACAGGCGCTGAAACGGAGAGCGGAGGTCGTCGTGAATTCAACAGGAGACCATTTGCATAACGAGACAGCTACCGAGAAGCTCGCATGTCGGCAGGAAGAACAAGGAGGAAGTACGATACCCCGACGTCACCCCTGAAGTAAAAGCGCAAGGCCGGCATAGCCCCACCGCCAAAGGCGTCCCCGCATAGGTGTCGGCTTATCTCAGACGACGTCTACGCACATCTCCACACGGCAGTCTTCCGAGACGACAACCACAGCTTCGAATGTCCTCGGTCGCAGTCGATGAGCACGACGGTACTGGATCACCCAGACGCCACTGGTAGCACATCTTCACGAAACCCCGCCTCAGCCTTATGTATGACGACCCCAGCCGGTTTTGTATGACGACCCCAGCCGGTTTTGATCGAGACAGAGTCGGCTCGATTGCGGACGCCACAATGTCTGTGGCCACAACAGGCGCACCCGCGCCAATTTCGGAGGCCGAGAAACACGCGACTCCACCTGTGGCTTCGAATGCTCCTGCAAATACGGTCGCCAAGCCACGCAGCTGTGTCACATGCCGCCAACGCAAGGTGCGCTGCGACAAGCTGTCGCCCTGCTCCAACTGTCGTCGCGCAGACATCCCATGTGTCTTGCCGTCGATGGAGCGGCCGCCACGCTGGGCCCGCCGCCTGAAGCAGCAGCAGCAACGGCAACAGCAACGGCAACAGCAACGGCAACAGCAACAGCAGCAACTACAGTTACGGCAAACGGAGCATGGGCACCTGCTGGTCGCAGAATCATCCTCGCAGAGCCCTCGTCCGAATGCTGCATACCTGTCGTCTACGCTCCCGACTGGAAGCCCTCTTGGCGATCCGGACCCGGCCAACGCGGCGGATGTCAGTGCGGTCTTGGGCCGGTTGAAACAGCTTGAGGCACTTGTGCGAGATCTCAGCAGCTCTTCCGGCTCGCCATCGTCACAGATGCCCGCTCTGGGCCCCGCCCCGCCTGCGAACACCACTACCACACCGACTGCTCCCACCACCAGTGCCACCACCGCCTTCTCTCCGCCTGCCGCCGCCTTCGGCACGGTCCCTATCCAGGAGCGCTTCGGGCGCCTGATCCTCGACGACGACGCCTCCAACCGCAGGCGCTATGTCAGCAGTGGCTTTTGGTCTCGAATCACTGACGAACTCGACGTGCTGCGTGCCGAAACGGGCAACCTCGCCGATGGTGAGCACGGCTACTACTCCACGGATGACGACTCGGACCTGGATGAGGATGGCGCAAATGACGGCCACCAGCCTTTCAGCCCAGCCGGCGCTGCGAATGCCATATATGCCACAATGGACACGGCATTGCGGACGGCCGCCGACCGCGGCGCTTTTCTCTTTGGACACAACCTACAACCGCCTCTCGGCGATGCATCACACTACCGGCCGCTGCCATCGCAAATTCCCTTCCTTTTCCAGGTCTATATTGTTAATGTCAATATGCTTGGCCAGGTTGTGCATGTACCCACCATTAACAAGATCGTTGCAGGTCTGCTCGGTGACACCACAGCCTCCATCGAGCAACAGTCTGGGTACCTAAAGCTCTCGCCTGCTACAGAGGCTCTGATGTTTGCAATCTACTACGCTGCCATTGTGTCTATGGAAGACGAAGATGTGAGTTTCATAGCGGACCTTTCGAAACAACTTCCACAAGCCCATTATAACTTGTTGTCCATTCCCTCAATCTAACAGCCATATCTGTCTTATTTTCTAGGTCGTTAAGAATTTCGCCATGACGAGCAAAGAGTTGAGTCTCAAGTACCGGATGGGTCTGGAGCTGTCGCTGGCAAAGGCCAATTTCCTGGACAGCTTCGACTTGGAAATTGTGCAAGCCCTGGTTATCTTCCTGATGTTGTGCCGCCGCTATGATAGCCCGCGCTTCGTCTGGATGATGACAGGCCTTGTCATCCGCATGGCAAAGGGTTTGGGTCTGCACCGTGATGGCTGCAACTTTGGCGGGTCTCTTACTGCTTACGAAGTTGAAATCCGTCGGCGCGTTTGGTGGACCGTCTGTGCCATTGACGTTCGCTCAGCCGAGGACCAGGGCACTGACTTGACCATTTCACCAAACGACTTTGATACGCGGCTGCCTCTAAACATTAGCGACAACGACATCAGTCAAGAGTCTGACGTCACGGACCCCCCAGCCGTGCGCGACGAGCTGACCGACGTAACCTATGCACTGCTGAATTTTGAGGTGACACGCCTTGCCCAGCGCATGATGGCGTCTGCCGCCGCCGCATCCAAGGAGAACGGTCCGCGGGGCGACGAGTTGCTTGATGAGCAGAACCGCATGCTCGACGAAGTCTACCAGAAACTGGAATCTGTGTACCTGCGCCACTCGCCAGACACAACAAGCGTCATCTACTGGACTAGTATTACCATCACCCGTCTCTTCTTGGCAAAGATGACGCTTATTTTGAACCTTCCGAGGCTGATCCACGAGAGGAAGGACTCGGACGGCGCCAGCCCCAGAGAAAATGAAGATCTGCGTATACGATTGCTCTCGTCGGCCATTGAAGTCGCCGAGTACAACGATGCACTCAAGTCGGAGCGTGCATGCCGTCGCTGGCGCTGGCTTTGTGAGACATATACACAGTGGCATACAATTGCCTATTTACTAATGGAAACAGGGCGCCGGCCATGGGACCCTGCCGTCGAGCGTGCCTGGGTGGCTCTGCATGGGCCCCACCTGATTCCAGCCCCCCCATCTTCTGCTATAAAGCAACGAAAGCAACAGCAACAGCAACAACAACACCAGCAAGCGGAATCTCAAGGGCCAGCTCGGCCTGTTGATTCCCGTGCCGCAAGTATTGGGGCTGCTAGTTCTGGGGGTGCTAGCACTACCAACTCGAATAAGAGTGGCAAAAGCAACAAGAGCAACAAGAGCAACACCAGCACGGACAGCAGCACACAATTTTTTTGGTTGCCCTTGCGGCGGCTGTTGGCTCGTGCTCGCCGTCATCGTGCGTCGGAACTCACGCGACTACGTGCCGACACTCGAGCAGCACGGTCGTTGGAGATTGCCTACGACATCGCCGTCGCTGATGGTCGCAGCCGGCCACTTTCCAACCCAGGTGCCGTGGATGCCTTTCGGGTCCGTTGGCGGCGCCTCGTCGGGCTAGAGGGCGGGGCCAATGCTCCTGAAGCATTGTCCACTTCCAAATCGCCCGCTGCGGCTGCGGGCACTGATATAACATCCAGCAACACTTTAAGCACACCCGATTTTCAGAGTGGCGTGCCCTCGTCAAGTCATGTCTCGAGTGCATCGTCTATGAGAGGTCTGCGTAACTTTGGAGACCTATCCGAGGCCGAGTACGCGAGCGTCAGCTTCCCGGCCCCCAATAGTGTGGACGCATTCATACTAAACACCGCTGGTCAGACGCCTCAGCAGCAACAGCAGCACTATCCACGAGAGCAGTTTGCTGCTCCCGTTGGGAATAAACAGGATCTTGGCAGCTCCGGCCCGCTTTGGAACAACTTCGATCCCTGGCAGATCTGGGGTACAACAGAATCAACCGGCAATGCTATTGGGCAGGACGGTACCGCTTCAAGCAACTTTGTTAAGAAAACACCGCTGATGTTTGACGATGACCTTGAGATCGACATGGACGTTGAGCCAAACATTGACTGGGATCACTGGTTGTCAGCATCAAAGGGCTTTTGAGGTCCGCCACTCCCCGAGCTGTGACCGATACAAATAAAAAGAGACAAAGACACGGACAGAGAGAGTGAGAGAGCGGGCGTTTTGTATCTAAGGGACTTGCAGTTAAAACTCAGCTGCTGGGTGTGTCCAAAGAAAGGTGAGCCGAGACGTACGCGAGGACTTAGAACACTATACGTCTTTGCAAGTACGAATCGGAGCCCCATTTTGTGGTTCCTCCGTCTCTTGCTCACTCTCCGTGATGCAGCTAGTTGTGATGTCGTCGGCGAGGCCTCTGCGTCAGCTGAGACGTAATGTTCCGCCGGCGTTTTAGTAGATATAAATGCTTCGACTCCTTCGCATAAGTAGTTTAGACACGGCGCACACCAAGGAAACCCAAGTGCCAGTCCTTTGTACACCATAGCAGCCTTAACAAATAGGCGTTACGCGTTCACAATCGAAAAGTCGGCGGTCTTGTGCTTCATCCGCACAAAAACTAAGCAACTTACAGGCACCCGCAAGGGTCAATGAAACCGATGCATCCCCGTGGCCGCAGTAGGGCGAGAGGTTCTCGAAGGAACCACGCCGACGCCGGCCACCTTGGAGCTTGCGCGTGTAATTACATCACCGAGAAGCGCTTTGGGACCCTGCAGGGCATCAACAAGCGCCCAATGGCACTCGGTCGAGGGGAGGAAAGGATATCTGACAGTCTCTAAAGGTCCGTGGGCAAAGGAAATAGCCGCTTCAGCCCTGGTAGCGGTGCAAATCAGCGATGTAAAGATTTCCCCTTTCGTGTCATATTTTAAAGTATATGTCGTCGAGATCAAGTCTGATAGACGTCTTCTCCCGGAATAGCAACGGTAGATCCCGAGACGGTCTATGCTTCCTTTTCCAGGGAAGACCTCGTGCGTTGGGGGAAAGGAGTCGGCGGAGATTCGATAGCTGGGACGTATGTCGTCCCAGTTTGCATCGCGGCTTGATTTTCCATTCTGCGGAACACCATCATGGCACGAGATGCATATATAATTTGTAGCACCTTCCGTCGTGATGTATATACTACATTTCTCAGCTGTTGATATTTTATTGTTGATGCTTTAGTTGGCATTGGCACATGCTTCTCCCATCAAAAAGCCACAACAAAAGTAATGCGGAGTATGACATATTAGAGTACTCGACCACTACCTACTGGCAATATAGAGAGCCCTCTAACGCCGGAAGTTGGTCCCAGTGTCTGACTGCAGCAATGGTTCACGAAACATTTTAGGCGCCATTTTTACTGACGCTAATGCTTCTGTGGAAGATCAGCGAATGAAATCGTACTAAAACAGCAGGTGCGGGCGTGCTCTCTTCATTCCAGCATAAGGCTCGCTGCTTCCTAGTTCGTCGTCGTAAGTGCATATTCTCGCCTGCGTACTTTTTGCTCGTTTTCTAACGAGCGATTATTTTCGTCTCTTGTCACTTCAAGCAAGCCGCAAGCATGACCCGATTCTGACGGCACAACAGCGGTCGAATCACCCGTGTTGATTAAAATTATCCAGCCCTTCCTGATTTCAAGCCTCGAATTGTGTGCCGCGGGCGCTCCCTCGCAAACAATCCTGTCCTTGAAGGCGGGTCCAAATCGGTGGACTTTAAGCTTCTCGCCTTTCGCGGTTCGGTCTTACCGTTTCAACTCCCTCGACAACCTCCGTCCTCGTCCGACAGTTGGATTCGCCTTGCCCACAACTACTACGAGCCTCACCTCCCTCGCGCTCTTCTCGTCTGTAAACTTTCCCGGAAGACTCGTACGCGCCCATGGCATTCTCTTCCCAACGACGTCAATTCGGTCACAACGTGCGTCCTGCAAGCGGCCATGCCTTCAATGGTTTTGGCACCGCACGAACACTCGTGCTTGGCTTGTCGCGTATCATATTCACGTCTCTGCCTGCCAGAACCGTGTCGGCCGCGCCGCTCTCTGCTTTCGATGCCGTGAGCAAGCGAAGTGCTGCCTTTTGGCCTTCGCAGCACCTCGGCGAGGACGACCCTGATGCAAGCGGTGCCAGTTTATGGGTGCTCTATGTCGCATCGGCTGTTCTTGTTTTGCTTGGTGGCGCCTTCGCTGGACTAACAATTGCGTAAGAAAAAGCGCTTGCTCTTCTTTGTTTTGTTATGGTTTATTGTGGGCAACATCTAATCAGCTCATCTATTTCGCCTTTGCAGATTGATGGGCCAAGACAGCATCTATTTACAAGTGCTCTCCCGTGATGATACCGATCCTCAACAAAAGAACGCAAAGCGAGTCGACGATCTCCTAAAACGTGGCAAGCACTGGGTGCTGGTGACATTGCTCCTCTCCAACGTCATTGTCAACGAGACTCTCCCTGTTGTGCTGGATCGCTGCCTCGGCGGCGGCGTAGCCGCTGTGGTTGGTAGTACACTCCTGATCGGTAAGAAAAGCTCTGATTGGAAAAGCTTGCTGTCCCCTGACATCCATGTGCGTTTAGAGTCGATATTTGTACTGACGTATGTGCAACATAGTTGTGTTCGGCGAGGTCCTACCCCAATCGATCTGTGTCCGTTATGGCCTGCAAATCGGCGGTATCATGGCTAAGCCGGTCCTTGCTTTGATGTGGCTTATGGCTCCCATCGCATGGCCCACAGCTAAAGTTCTCGATCATGCGCTTGGCGAGGACCACGGCACCGTTTACAAGAAAAGCGGCCTGAAAACGCTGGTGACGCTTCATCGATCCCTAGGCGAGGTGTCGGAGCGTCTGAACCAAGACGAAGTGACAATTATCAGTGCTGTCCTTGACCTCAAAGAGAAGCCTGTTTCTAACGTCATGACGCCCATGGAGGATGTGTTTACCATGTCCGAAGATACCATCCTGGACGAGAAAATGATGGACATGATTCTCTCTGCTGGTTACTCCCGCATTCCGATTCACGAGCCATTCAACCCAACCAATTTTGTTGGCATGCTGCTTGTCAAGATTCTAATTACGTACGATCCGGACGACAAAATTCGTGTCAGCGAATTTCCTCTCGCCACACTCCCCGAAACCCGTCCTGAAACAAGCTGCCTTGATATTGTTAACTTTTTCCAAGAAGGCAAATCGCACATGGTACTCGTATCTCAGTATCCTGGTGAAGACCATGGTGCGCTGGGTGTTGTCACTCTGGAGGATGTTATCGAAGAGTTGATTGGAGAGTATGTTTTCGTTTTTTGTTAATCTTTATCCTTGCCTTGCCTATGCGTCGTACATCACACACTAATCCTTGGAAAAGAGAGATCATCGACGAATCGGACGTTTATATCGACGTCCACAAGGCCATCCGCCGTCTTCAACCGGCGCCCAGAGCCCGGCCGACTCGCCACCGATCTTTAGCTTCCGAGTTCGGTGCGACGGCATCGACGGCGGCCACGAGAGTAGCCGATGAAGACGAAGACAACAATGGCGACGCTGAGCCGTCGTTGCAACAGCAAACCATTCCGGTTCTGCGTGCTTTATCAAAGACAAATACCGCTGCTCGTGCCTTGTCGACAAGCCCGAAAACCACGACTGTCATGATGCGGCGCTGTTCAGCGGGTGCCGATGGCCGCCTGACAAGGTCTACGGTCCCGGTCCGAGCCAACATCGACGAGATGTGGCAGCACCTACGTCATCTAGGCCCGTCTAATCGGGCTAACAATCCGAAGAATACCCGGTCAACAACGGTAAAAATCAAACAGGGCCATTCGCATGCTGGGCACCAAGCCCTCCTTGAGCCAGTTCTCATTGCAGATGATTTGGAAAGCCCGCACATTGACGACGAGACGGAGGACGAAGACGCAGGAGAGACCACTCTGCTTTTATCACCGAAGGTATCAAACGGCAAGGATATCCAAGCAAGCTCCCGGGCACCCGTGCAAGATTACGGCACTACCCGAATGGTGTCCCAAAAGCCTGACACAGAGAGAAACGACGACTATACAAATGACGGCTTATACACCGATGCCATCGATACTCCGGCCATTGAAATTGGAACGCGCAGTGGTGAGAGCGTTACTAATAGAGACTCTGGGAAGCAAAATGTTATCATCAACTTGGACCGTGGCGGTGGTAATATCAACGTCGACGTCGGCGCTAGCAAGACCTCTGTTTTTGGTGAGAGTGCACACCCCAGCTCCGAGAGCAGTCCAAACCGCAGCATTGTAGTGGCGGACATCAACACACCTATCTCACGACGATCGCTTGTGCGCAGTGGCAGCATCACGGAGAATGTGATTGAGACGAGGGGTATCCGCAAAGTCATTCTGGAAACGACCAGTTCGGCTGAAGACGACGAGGAGGCCGTGGTTGGCACTGCCAGCAGCGTTATTCAACGGCGCAGTCCTCTAAGTGGTTTCCAAAGCCCCGTGACACGCAGCACTCATGTTTCCGAGGTGGAAGATAAGACAGTCAAGAAAAGGGATCTTGAAACAGCACTGTTTGCGGCTCAGTCCGCGGAAGCGTCCGCCCATATTTCAACACCGAGCAGCAGCCAAATTGACGGCACTGAAGACCAAGAAAGCGATTCTGTTGCCGCGGCCGATGCCAGTGGCCGTCCCAAAAAGAAGACCCGCCGCAAGAAGAGGAAAAACACAAAGTGAAAAAAGCATGGCAATTCTTTAAATGTACGCTGAATTTGGATCTTTGGAGGATATTCTTTGTTGGGAGAAATGTGGAAGAACAGCCGGAACGACAAGACGGAGGTTTCACGATATTAGGAAACATGTGGATTGCTGTAGCTATTTGTGTACAGATTTACAGTGTCCAGCCATACACTATTTCATTAGCAACGTTAGTTGCCTCAGGCGTTATTTTGGAAATATAGGATGGTTTTATATTCTCGTGACGATGGGGTATCAGGTTCGCTCGCGTTGACGGTTGGACATTTCGTCTCGAAGACATTCAACGTTGGCCTGCTTTTATTGAAGGACAGCAAATCAAAGCAACCCCACGCAGCACGGTTGCCGATACAAAATGTCTTCAGCACTAACCTTCCACCATTCTCTCGCACTGATCGCATTGTCCGTCTCTTAGAGGTGTCCAAACGGGCAAGCATCAAGCACGGCGACTGGCTGCGCAAAGTGAACTAGCACAGGGTAATGTAGATATTTTGATAACTCCCCCGGGCGGGCCAAGATGGGGGTGTGGCCGTTGAGGGCTCTGGGTTGAAATGCTAGCCGGGATAAACTTTGCCCTCGGGCGGCGTGGGGACAGGAGGAGAAGAAAGGTCCCCGTGATGCTCTGTGCTTCGGCTGGCCCTTTTTCGCTGTGAGAAAAGTGGTGACCCAGCCAACCTGCCACATGAGGCTGTATCGTCTGTGGTTCGCCCAAACATTTTGAATAGCACCACTCGTAGCTTATAAGCAAGGAGCAGTCATTCATTACGTCTCTATGTAAAGAATAGGATATTACGGAGTAAGAACTGGAAAAAGCCATCCAGTATTGTTTGTTAGTTCATCGCAGGATATTACGTCAACTGACCGGTACGAGATCCCTTCTGCACAACATTGCAAATAGAAGGAAATAAAAAGGAAAACTTATGTCACTGGATAAGTTTTCATCCGAAATACGTCAACCTTCGGGAGGTTGCAGAGGAAGACCCTGCCAGCGCTGGACCGCCATACGACACCAATTGGTCTGTCACAAAATTTCCCTGCCGATACGACTGCCGCCAATTGCCCACCAGTCTCCACCCCTTTATGGGGGGGTGAAAGCTAATACTTGGCGAGTTGTAAATTGAGGTAACAGATATGATCACAACTCTGCGTTTATTGGTGCAGAGGCGGGTTAATCGTTAAGCCCAGTGAGCCAACTTATGTCTACTATATAAGTTCCAGAACCGGATCGGACGCAATTTCACACCCCACCGCAAGGTACAAAACAGCACTAGGTCCGAGGGACTTGAGCGAACTGCGAACCAACGACCACCATCGGAAGCGAAAGTGGATGTGCAAGGCAATATGATGCCTGTCGGTTCCACGGCCGTTTCACCCACGTTGTAAGGAGAATATTGAACGCGAACGACGTCTCTTTGTACGTACACTGGCCAGTCCGATTAAGAACTCGTGCATTCGGAATCGCCCAAGCGACCGTCAAATACAAACCCCCATTACGAAACAACTGTTGCCTTTCTGCCCCCAACATGCCTCTGCACCACTTGATGATCGGAACCTGGACACCTCCTGGTGCCATATTCACGGTCCAGTTCGACGATGAGGCGCTGGAGCTAAAGCTGGTGAAGAGAACCGAGATCCCTCATGATGAGCCAATATCGTGGATGGCATTTGATGTAAGTAGCTGGCGGCTGTCAACCCATGGTGTCCTACTCGAGTCCCCTTGTTGACGGCTCCCGTCTACCCGTTCCAGCATTCGAAGAAGAATTTGTACGGTTCGGCCATGAAGAAGTGGTCCAGTTTCGCCGTCAAGAGCCCGACAGAGATTTTGCACGAAGCATCTCACCCCATGGGAGGCGACCGTGAGTCGTCCCTGAGACATCGCTCCCAATGAGCATATTCATGCAGCTTTCCCACTGACACATACAGCTGAGGCAAACTCCGCTGCGACCAACACCCGTGCCATCTTCCTGCTGCCCGCCAAGAAGCCGCCATACGCCGTGTACTGCAATCCATTCTACAAACATGCAGGCTTTGGGAATGTCTTCACCGTGGGGCCATCCGGCCGTCTTGCCGAGAACATACAGAACTACGAGTACCAACCGGGCACGGGTATTCACGGGATGGTCTTTGACCCGACTGAGACGTACCTGTACTCGGCCGACTTGTCCGCCAACAAGTTGTGGGTGCATCGTAAAATGGCTGGCGCAGCTCAGTCGACCCAGGCCGGCGACGACGGCCAAGTCGAGCTCGTGGGCAGTGTCGATGCCCCTGCGCCTGGCGATCATCCCCGCTGGGTGGCCATGCATCCCTCGGGCCAGTACCTATACGCGCTCATGGAGGCGGGCAACCGACTGTGCGAGTACGTCATTGACCCGCAGTCGCACATGCCCGTGTACACGCATCACTCGTTCCCCCTGATCCCTCCAGGCATCGAGAAGTACGACCGTGCCACGGGCAAGGGCTTGTACAGGAGCGACGTGTGTACGCTCGATCGCACAGGCCGTTACCTTTTCGCAACTGCAAGGGCCAATAGTTTTGACCTAACAGGGTACATTGCGGCCTTTCGCTTGCGCGACTGCGGCAGCATCGAAACGCAACTCTGCCTCAACCCGACGCCGACGAGCGGTGGCCACTCCAATGCCGTGGCGCCGTGCGACTTCTCCGACGAGTGGCTTGCACTAACGGACGACCAGGAGGGCTGGGTGGAAATGTACCGTTGGAAGGATGAACATCTTGCGCGTGTGGTGCGCGTGCGGATCCCTGAGCCGGGATTCGGCATGAACGCCATCTGGTATGATTAAGACATAAAACGATAGAAGGGCCCGCTGATCATGAGAAGACATTCGGCTCCCTCAGGCGGTATCAAATAGCAGAGGTGGTTCGCTGTATTTCCAAAAAGAGAAAAAAAAAAAAAAAAAAAAAAAAAAAAAAAAAAAAAAAAAAACTTAAAACACAAAGGCGACGAAATCCGTCTCTGGCCAATTAATACGACGTCACTACCCTTGGACAAAACGGCGTAGCCTCCCCCATAAAGTAGACCGTAGGCTGTTTTATCACGTGGATATTGCGTCAAGGCGTTAACGCTAAGTCTGGTTAGCGGAGCGCCTCCTATCGGGTGGTCAGCAAAGCAGTGTATGTTGCAGACTTGCAGCGTTGCTGCTCCAGGATGCAGTTAAGCCAGCGGCCGCGTCCGTCTATTGGTCTCCATCAAAACCAACCATCCAGGTCTTTACTATCTTGTATCCCACTTCCACTACGTCCGCTTCCACGACTTATTGCCCTTACATAGGGCAGCTGACCCTGAACAGATCCTCTTTCCGATCCAAAACACCCGCCGCCCTCATCCAGTCTTTTGAAACTCTCTCTTCCTCCTTGCTTCTGGTCGTAAGGTGAATCAACAAACAACATCAACGACACCGCCTCACTTCTTCTCCCTCGCCCCCCACCCGACAATACGCCGACAGCCTTTCTGCACCCTTCTCGCATCACCATCGTTACCATTCCGCATCTCCTTTCTCGTTCTTCTCCAATGATTCGACCTTGCAGCCGGGTCATACCATTGGTCCCCTAAGGTGCCTAGCCTTCGACCGCTGGCCGCCCTTTCAGCTTTCAGCCTGAGGCGTTGACGCGCCCGCGCCTGCCATGGAATGCGATGAGTTAGCCGTGCTGGATGATACTAAAGACGCCGACCAGTTTCGAACCGGGCTGGCAGCCGCTCGCACATTAGGTGCGGCGTTTCCCCCGTCGCCCGTGATGAAAACAAGGGCATTGTCTGATGGTGGCAGCAGCACACCATGCCGCAACCGATTGTCTCCGTCGCCGCTGCTGCTCGGCACCTCTGATCGTCCGGCGTGCAAAGATGACAGCTCGATAGGCAGTTTTAGCAACGATGCCTTCCCCGTGACACCGCGACGACAAGTGGCTTCTTTCCAAGGCCGAAGCATGGCTGTACATATGCCAGCCGACAGCACGCTCTTGTCACACCCGCAGCATCTCCAGGAACAACAGCAGCAGCAGCAGCAGCAGCAACGACAACAACAACAACAAGAACAACAAGAACAACAAGAACAACAAGAACAACAAGAACAACAAGAACAACAAGAACAACAAGAACAACAAGAACAACAAGAACAACAAGAACAACAAGAACCAGATGCAACTCTCCCCCATTCCAAAGACGTGGACCCTCAGCCCCCATCCACCCCTGTTTCGGCTACCAGTGGTGCATACCTGCTGCACCAGCAGCTTCACCAACAACACCTTTACCACAACCAACCGACATACATGTCCAAACCCATACCCCTTTCACCCAAACTCGACCCATCACAGATATATGCATCGCCAACCAATATTTTACCCCGCCGGTCCCGGGGCCTCGACTTTTCGAGGGCGGCTACGAGCCTGCACCATTCTACTCTTGCTGAACAGTCGTCAGGTTCGTCGCCTGTTTCTGGCGGCATTGGAGGTGGCTATGTCGCCATGAATATTCCTGGGCGTAAACCTAACGAATATGTCGGTGCGACTGAATCATCAACATCACTGTGGTCAATGATGGGACGAAGCCAAGACAAGGTATACCCCTCCAGTTCGATAGGAAGCGTCAACGTCGCAGCATGCTCGGAGTCCTCGTCGAGTTCTGACGAAGACGAGGATATGGACGAAGACACAGACGAGCCTTTTATCACAACACCACAGGTTAGCAAGACCAGCAGTACGCACATAGGTGGCCCACAAATTTCCATGCCGTGGATGCCCAGCTCCCCTGCCATGAACAGTCTTCTCTCTTTTACACACCGCCAGCGTCCTCGAAAACAGCCCAAGCGTAAAGCGCGCGGGCCGCTTTGGATGGGGTTCAGCTCCAATGCCGTCCCATCCGCGCCTACGGCGTCTGGTGCTGGGGCAAGCACCATGTCGAAATCACCGCCGTCTAGCTTTGTCTTGGCACGCGACAGCCAGGCGCTGCATCAGCAGCATCCACGGCGCGAGAGTATCAGTTGGGCAGCTAACCAGCTGAACATCTCGGGCAGCGAAAGTGATGACAACCACAAAGCAAATATGGACTCGGGCGAAATTTTGGGGCCTCAGCGTGGTGTTGTCCGTCGTGCAGTGACCCGGCGAGGAAACCTTCTTGTGAGCATGCCTTTCTATTTTACGTATTTCGCCCGATTATGTGCGATTTCATGGACTAACAAAAGGCAGCCGAAAACAAAAGGCTTTGCACGCATTCGAGCAGCCCTTGCAGAAGAAAGCGCACCAGCAGAGGCCGACTTTCGCCGCGAAGCGGAAGTTGTTCGCCTGCTTGAGAGCGACATGGAACAAACGGAACATCGTCTTCCCATTCCATTGCCACTTCGCTCGACAACAACTACTGCCAACTCCAGCCCCAGCATGTTTGACAGCATGGACGATCTAGCAGATGATGTGATGGCCATGGATGCTTCAGCGGGGCTGGGCCTTTCGGTTGGAATTGCAAAGCAACAGACCGATAAGAACGCTGCTGGAAGCAGCCGCCCATTTTGGTCCCGCATTGGGCAACATTCTACTGGCAATCTTGACCACGGCCGGAAAGCAACTACTCCGCCACCCCACCAACTCAGAAGCTATTCGGCATCCAACGTGCCCGACGACACATCCATGGACTCACCGTCCGCAAGTGGAAACAGTGCCAGTGGCAATGCCATCTTCCCCAGTGGTGGTATATTTCCCATGACCACGACCAGCTCTTCGGGGCGTGACACACCGCTACAAGGGCAGATGGCAGCATCTTCGATCGGTGGCGGAGACAACCAGCAGATGCAACCGCAGCAAACATTACGGCAGCAGCAGCTTCAACAACCTGTGCTACCTAGTGCAGCAGAGATTACGCGGCGTATCAACAGCAAACGGCGCCGAGATGATGACCTCGACTTGGTTAGTTTCAAGCGTCGCGCTGTGAGTCCGGGCATGAGCGTGCATAACAGCCCTGTCATGCAGAGCCCGCTACAACGAGACTCACTTCCTTGGGGCGGGACTAGCATAAGTACGCCATCGAATGCGTCGCGCCCGGACAGCGGTGGCGGTCCCGGGGGTGGGATCGGAAGCATAGGGCTGTTTGAGGTACGGAACAACAACAGCGGCGACAACAGCAGTCCCAACAGTAACAGCAACAACGGCAGTACCGTGAACACAAACAGCTCGAATGGCGGCCGGCGAGTCGCTTCTAACACGAAAACCCGCATCGGATACCATGCTATGGCAGATGCCAACGACAGCATCACGCGACTTAGTATTGAGTAAACAGTCTGCTTACATTCATACCCAAGGCGCGTACTCATGCCGCCCCGGTTGACATAGAGCAACTCCTCGTATAAAATTTCCGATGCACAGCATACGCGGTTCAAACAATCATATAACGAGATCATAAATCCCAAGAATAAGCAAATTATCAACTAGATAAACAAATCAAATTCGAATCCGGTGCATTATAGTCATTCAATACTTACCACTTTTCACGTAAGTTGCCGTTGTCTTTGATCCAGCATGTTCATAGGGCAGGTAATTCCCTAAAAGGCAATCAAGAGCTGAAGATGGCAAGGCCCGCATTGTTCTGTAATGCAAAATCACCGAACAAAATAGAAAAGGAATGGGAATTGAAAGAAACTCACTCCACAATGAATATGATCTATTATAGCAGTGCCACTAATTTCTCTCACCTGGGGGAAACTTCACGCTAACAAAAAAAGTAAATACATGGAGTTCAACATCAGACATCAGCAGAATCCGTTAATGCCTATATTATCTTCGGGCACAGACAGTGAGCCGAGTTTTTCGTCCAGTAGGCGCGCCAGCTCGTCCACTTGCCGTCGTGCAATCGCCAGGGTTACCGCGACAGACCCCTTTTTGCTGCCACCAACTGTTGTGGTCGTCGTCCCCGTGGTCGTCATGGATGCCGCGTCGGCGTTTGCGGCGCGGTCTGTGTCTCTGCTCTGGACCACGTCACGACCATGGCTGCTGGAGGGATCAGCTTCATAAGTATCGGCAGCAGCGGCGGTCCGGGCGGAAAGACCAGGTACTAAGCTTCCAGCTCCATCGGGTATCTGCTGTAGTGGCATGCTGATAGGCGTAGGCGAGTCTGACGATGAAGGTGCCGACGAAACTGAAGCGTGGCTCTGAGATGTTGCTGTTGCCACACGCAATAGTGGTGGGGCCGATCTTGGAAGCGTGGACTGTGGCAGCAAAGATGACTGTGTTGTGGTGAATGTAGAGTGATTTGGCGTAGGTGAGGGTCGTGTGGGATCGATCACGGATAGTGTACCCGCTGGATCGACTGCTGTCGAGGGACGAGATCCGTGACCGCTGGGGGACGGTGTCGAACAGGCGAACAAAAGCCCGCAGCGCAGTCGTTGGACAACGAAGACAGCGCCGCCATTGAAGCTAGCCGCTATGCTTACAGGAGAACTGCCATCATGATATCGATCCTCCTCATGATCTTCTCCAACCGGGCTGGCAATGTCTCCGGTGGAACTTGAGGGTAGAAGGGAAGGCGACGACAGAGGTGCGGGTGGCGGTTTGGTCACGGGCGCTGTCTGTCCGAGGGCCACGGCAACAGAGGGAGACGACGACGCATGAATTGTCCAAAGAGATGCCGCAACGGAGCAGTGTGTACGCAATGTGCGCACCGGCAGAGGCGAATCGTATGCGAGCAGGTTGCCAGACGGCGTGACTAACAGGGCAGTTTGCAGTGTGGCGCTTGCTGTCTGCTGGTCCTTGTGTTCTTGGAGGGATTCGAGACTCGCATGCAGGAAGGAGGAGAGGCGACGTGTGAGCAGCAAAGGCGGCGCTGTCGGATAAGCCATAGCACTGGTGTGGGGTTGGAGGAGAGGTTCAACGCAAAGAGGCAGGACGGAGTGCTGTCAGGGTTATGTCGCCGAGCGCCAAAGACCGGTCAGCCGGTTTTGCAAACGAATTGGGCCGGGCACGCCAAGAAAGCGGGAGGCTGTCGTTTGAGAATGACAGTCCAGGATGCGTGTACAGAGGATGCGACGTGGGAACCGCGATGGTGCTAAGGTGATAGTGGTTGTGATTGTGATGGTATTGAGTAGAAAAGAGGGCGGCAATCTGGCACGTCCGGGATCCCTCAGTAGCACACGCAGTAATACTTGTCCAAGGAGTAATTAACTGGTGGGAGACAAAGCAAGTAATAAGCTACCAATCTGGTCTGGTCCAGGCCTACCCACAGGGCTGCAGTGCTTCTTTGGTGGCGGTTTTAGCGCCTGTAGCCCAATGAATGCCGCTTTCAGCCAAAAATGGCACAAGTCTCTTAACGAAAACAAGCCTGTTAAAGACAATGGAATAATTTTCAGACGTCTGCTATCCGCACGTTTACACTGGACTAAATCCCACGTCCCAAGAAGAATCTCGTTTGCATAATCCCTCATAAAAAGGACTTTAGCTGTCCATCGCTCCAGAAGCTGTGAAAAACAGTGCTCAACAGAGTTGTATTCTTGGAATAATTCGTACAGTGGAAGATTATAGATGAGGTCACGTGCGAGGTAGGCGTTAAAGCATATCGATATGTCAACTAACAAAATCCGAGGCATGCTTGTGGCTTAGCAGCCAAATAACAATTGGCAGCCCGAAAACGGGACTACTGCTTGGGGGTTGACAGGCTTTTCAAAGCAGAAAGAACAACAAACAACAAAAAGGGAGAGACTTTAATATAGTTCTTTTTTTACTATCAAAAAAAATCCATTCGAAATCATTGATACTATAATACGTAGGAGTCTACGAGAATCTTCCCTTACTGGCCGGGCTTATCCTCCGCATTAGCGCGTATTCGTCGCTGATTAAAATGAGCCGTCGGTGGTGTTACCGAGGGCTTTTATTGTGGGGGGGGGTTCGACCGCATCTTATGATAAAAGCCGCTGTACCCATCAGTCCAAGACGGCACAACGTCGTTTCAACGCCGTTTCCCGTGCCTTTTGCGACCACAATGGCTTTCTATCAGGCTAGCATGCGAAGGATGCTCTACCAGGTGCCCGGAGCGGCATTCTCCTGCCGCCAATTCTTGCACAAGCCCCTGCAAACTGTGCCTCCGGCGCGGCGTCTGTCCAAAATCTGCAATGCCTTCAGCACAGTCATCCGAACCCATTCCCAGCTGGGCGGCGCCGCCACGGTGCGGCCTCTCGCTGCACCGCCTCGTAGAGTGTGCCATATACCGACCTCGTTGCGGCCTCTTTCAATCTCCACAAGACGGTCCGGACCAAAAACCCCACCTCTATCGCGAGATCCCTCTACTATGTCCAGAGTGAAGACCGCTGTTGCCGCCCCAGCTGCGGGGACCGAGGACAACACCTCTGCTTCCGGGGCCATTAGCTTCCCAGATACGTCATCAAAGTCCGTTGCAATCTGGCTGATTGCCAGCGCCGTCAGTGTCTTTGGCATTGTGGTCTGGGGCGGCCTGACCCGTCTAACAGAGTCCGGGTACGTGTTTGTATCTCCTGCTTGAAGTGCCGGCTGAAGAACGACGGAGAACAGCTAACAGACTGTGTAGTCTCAGTATCACGGAGTGGAAGCCTGTCACCGGCACCCTCCTCCCCCGCAACGAGGAGGACTGGGAGGCAGAGTTCAACAAGTACCGCGCCAGCCCCGAATACGCCCGCCTCAACCCTAACATGACCCTCGAGGAGTTCAAGAAGATCTACTTCATGGAATGGTCGCACCGCCTCTGGGGCCGCGTTATTGGCATGTCGTTTGTCCTCCCGGCCATCTACTTTGTCGCCCGCCGCCGTGTCACAAAACGCATCGCTTGGAATCTCCTCGGCATTGCTGTCCTGATTGGCTGCCAGGGAATCATTGGCTGGTGGATGGTGACTTCGGGCCTGCGTGATGAGCTGTTTTCTCCGGGCGCGCAGCCGCCTCGTGTATCACAGTACCGTTTGACGGCCCACCTGGCTACAGCCTTTGTGTGCTACTCGTGGATGCTCATGACTGGTTTGTCTATCCTGCGTGATCTTCGAGTCCGTGCCGACCCCGCTGCTGCCGCGAAGCTGGCAAATAAACTGGCACTACCGGCTCTGCGGCCCTTCCGCCTCGCCGTCGCGGCACTGACAGCTCTTGTTTTCACCACCGCCATGTCGGGTGCTGTGGTGGCCGGCCTGGACGCAGGCCTCATCTACAACGAGTTCCCAAAAATGGGCAACGGCATCACGCCTCCACGCGAGGAACTGTGGGATGCTCACTACAGCCGCAAGCCTGACCACAGTGACCTGTGGTGGCGCAATATGCTCGAAAACCCCTCTCTGGTCCAGCTTGACCACCGCATCTTGGCCACCACAACATTCTGTTACATCCTGGCCCTGTTCGCCTTCTCGCGCAGCGGCCGCATTGCCCCCGTGCTGCCCCGAAACGCCAAACGCGGCACCACCGGCGTCGTGCACTTGGTTCTGATGCAAGCTACGCTAGGCATCTGTACGCTGATTTACATGGTGCCGACACACCTCGCAGCTACGCACCAGGCTGGCAGCTTGGCACTGCTGACAGGTGTACTTGTTCTTGGCCAACGCTTGCGTATGCCCAAGTCAACGTTGCGTTTGATTCAGAAATATGCCACAAAAGGTCCACATCAGCCAAGCATGGGCTCGCGGGTCACGCCCAAGCTGTAACGCATCCGCTCTTATTCATCACATGCCAGTATTTGGTGTGTATTGTAGAATTATAGAATCTCCACCTAATTACAAGTTTTTTGGTCCATACACGCAAGGAGACCTGTTCTGACATTTCTACGGTGGGAAAGGCGGATTTCCCTTTACGCTACAGTCAGTTACTATGGCGTAAAATGTGAGGCTGGTGCTTGATGTGAGAATATATGAGAAAGAAATTGATATCTCCTACTTGATTGCGTTTAATTTCTCTTTTGTTTATCTCTTGCGTCTTACCGCAGTTCTAACACTCGGGATACATATGAACCCACCCTATCCCAGCATCCTTCAGGAAAAAAGAAAGAAAAGAAAGAACAAAACTAAGTCAGAAACGACAGATGGAGAAAATCCAAAACATTTATGTGACTTAAAACAGTCCCTTTGTCCGTCATATCTACTTGTGAGCAATGCCTTCCTCGGGCATGGGATGCACATTGACCTCCTCGGCGGCAAACTTCTCCGTCGACACAACCTTATCCTCCTTGAGCATCGGGAACGAGATTACCTCCCGGATAGCGTAGTTGTTTGTCATGAACATGGCAAGACGGTCAATACCAAGACCCCAGCCACCGGTCGGAGGCAGACCATACTCCAGGGAGCGCAAGAAATTCTCATCCACAAGCTGTGCCTCATCATCGCCCTGCGCCTTCTGGCGAGCCTGCTCTTCGAAACGCATGCGCTGATCAAAGGGGTTGTTCAACTAGGCGACAGCGTCAGCATAAGGTGCATAAAATCTCGTCAGTCAGATTGAGTACATACCTCAGTGTAGGCGTTGGCAATTTCCTTCTTGCAAACCTATTTACGAACAACAATCAGTCTGGGCTCACATGCATCACTACATAGGAAAGGGACCGTAAACATACAAATGCCTCGAAACGCTCACACAGACCCTTACGGTCTCTATGGTACTTGGCCAAGGGGGACATCTAAAATTTAATGCGTTAGTCCGCTAGTCATGCACACCAAGTAAGTAACAGGAGCTTCCACAGGATGACTTACCATCTGGGGGTGGTTCAAGATAAAGCCCGCTAAAAGCACATAGTGTTATTATGAGATAGCACAAGGTAAGTTTATAAAAACACGTGTTGGTCAATAGACGTACGAGAAATGCACTGGGTCTCGAGATATTCACCGCAGAGAGTGTCGAGCATACGAGCGTTGGTCAGAGGCTGCGCAAGTGGAACATTAGCAGGAGCCGTGCCTTAATCTGCCGGGGGGGAAGGCCCTCAAAGAAAAGTGCCACATACCGGTGGGCATTCCAAGTTCTTCTCCTTGAGAAGGTCCTGGAGGAACTGGTTGGTCCCGTCCGTGTGAAGCTCGTCACCAGGCGGGAACGTCTTGCCCGTACTGTGCTGCTGTTAGTTGTCGGGACACTCCTCACTAAAAACAAAAATAGGGCGGCATAAACACGGCAGGTGATAAGCCAACGGACATGACGTACATGCGCTCAAGCTCGGGAATCATGTCAATACGCTTCCATGGTGCCTCCCAGTTGACCTCGTATTCCTCGCCATGCTGTGTGACAAACTTGGTAATGAATGAGCCAGTCAGGTGTTTCACGAGGCCAGACACAAGCTCTTCCGTAATGGCCATCACATCATAGACATCAAAGTAAGCAGCATAGAACTCAACGCTGGTAAACTCTGGATTGTGGGTCAAGTCAACACCCTCATTCCTGAAGTTCTTGCCCAACTCAAAGACCTTGTTGAAGCCGCCGACAATGAGCATCTTAAGGTACAGCTCTGGTGCAACACGCATAAACAGTTCACGGTTCAGCGAATTGTGATGCGTAGTAAAAGGAAGTGCAGTAGCACCACCTGCGATACTGGCAAGCGTTGGAGTTTCCACCTCGATGAACTCGCGTGAGTCAAAAAAGTCGCGGATGTACTTGATCATCTTGCTGCGCGTCCAGAGAATTTGGCGCGATGAGTCGTTGAACAGTAGGTCCAGGTAGCGAGACCGGAAACGTTGCTCATAATCCTTGAAACCATAGTATTCGGTGGGAAGCATGTGCAAAGAAGGCGACAGGAGCACTACCTCGGAGGCAAAAACGGACAACTCGCCCTCCTCGCCCTTGTCGAGGCGGCTCTTGGGGGAGGTTCGACCAGGCCAGCCGACAATGCCAATAACATCGCCGCGAGCCAAGTTGACGTGTTGTTTGTCAAAGGGAACGCCGCCCTCCTTGATGTACTGTGCCTGGCACATAACCTGGATCCGTGTTCCAACTGTCTTGGTGTCGGCACCGGTGCGAATATCATAAAAGATCAGCTTGCTGCCTGCACGGCGCGTTGTGAATATGCGGCCGGCTAGACGAATTTCACGCGACTTATCAACTTCACCCGACTTGAGATGGCTGTACTCGTTGGCAAAGTTGTGTGCGTCGTAATCCACGAGGAACTTGTGCGGGTACGGGTTCGGGTCATTCGTCTTGAGAAGTCCTTCGATTTGCCGGCAACGGATTTTGTAGTACTCGCGAGGGTCGAGGTCCTTCTCGACAACGGGCACAGGACCGACAGTCTTCTTAGGAGCCGTGGCCGCAACTTCGGCGGCTTTTTGCTGCTTCTTCTCATCCCTCTGGCGTTGCTTCTGCCTGCGCTTGAGCTCGGTCTTGGAAACCTAAAGGGAGTTGGTGTTAGTTTCTCTTCCTGTCGACCGTGGTGCTCGAGTTCTATCGAGGGCGCTCTAGCCGGCTACGATTCAAGAATTGACGCCCTACGAATTCGGTAAACATACACGCTCTCCGGTTACATCGTCGAGGTGAAGATCCGGACTTTCGGCGGTTTCAGTGGAGGGCGTTTCGGCGACGGGAGCAGGTGCAGCAGCCTGCGCGAGAGTCTTTGAGTCGGCCATCGTCGTCAATTGAATTCTCGTGGTATCAAAATAGACAAAAAAAAATTGCAGCTTGCTGGTCCCAAATTGGTTTCCCTGGGTATGGAGGTGATTTGTGTTTGTTAACAGTGTTTGCAGAGGGGCGCAAAAGATCAAAAGCCTCTAAAAATATTTATGGCGGGGTTGCTTCGACTGGGGCAATTGATGATTGACTCACCTGCCCACTACTTGTAATTAATTCGGGAATGGCACAATGAGCCAAATTTTGAACACTAAATGTGGGTCGATATTGAAGAACACAAGGCTTGCTTAATTGCCGGGTTGGGAAAGGATTATCCCATTGTGCGAGGGACTTTTAATGCAATTGCCATCGGTTTCAACCAACACATGTACTCAAAAGACACAAAAAAAAAAAAAAAAAAAAAAAAACCCATAATAGAAAGGGGAACAAAATCCAAAATTTGTAAGTGCTGCTAAAGGCGGGTTTTTGTTTTAACGGGGAAAATCGAAGAAAATAAACGAGAAGACATTAAAAGAAAAAAAATGACCGGTGTAAGGCATCAAGAAAAACCAAAAAAGTGTAAAAGCGTCTCGTTCAGTCCATATACATAGCATCACTACCAAGCGTGTTCATCGAAAGCATGTCTGCGGCTGTGTTCTGGTCCTTGTGATGTCCGTGGATCGGAACATTAATGTTGGGCATGGACCGACTGGCGTTGATCAGTCCGGCACCGCTGACACCAGTCGTTCGTGGAATGCGTTGCGCCGCCGTCCGCGCTGTGGAGATTTTGAATTGACTAACCGTCGTCGGCGCCTGAGTAGTAGACGCCTCTCCGTTTGCTGAAACTCCCCTTGATATTGGTGTATGCATGTGGGCAAACTCGTCACCGTCTTCCATTTCGGCGTCTGCATCCTTATCGCTTGCTCCTTCGTTTTCATCATCGCGCTCTTCCACTTCGTTGTTCTTGTCGGTTAACGCATCGACAGGTGCTTGAGTTGTCGAGACCTGCACAGCCAGTTTGGTAGACTTTGGAGTTCTCCTATTATCACTACCCTCTTCACCTTCGTGGCCATCATCTTCAACCTCGTCTTCTTCTTCACCGTCGTCCTCGTCCGCTTCATGTTGACCGCAACTTGCGTTTTGTCTCCGGTCATCAACGCCACAATTTCCTGCGCCCGGACGGTTGGGGGACAAGACTTCGGGTCGGGTCCGGGTGTGTGATTTTGCCACATGCCTTCCTAGAGCCGACGAAGGTGCACCAGCTGCTGATTGCTTTGTAGAAGGTTCTGGGTTGCGTGCAGATGGCTGCGACAAAGTGTGGATATTTGTTCGTGTCTGCACAGGTGAGCAAAGTGACGGGGTACTCGGTGCTGTTGCCGGTGGCGCGAGGACTACCTGGTTGGCATTACCAAGGGCTGATGAAGCTACTGAGATGGTAGTGGTCGGCGAGCCTAGCGACCGCTGCGCTCCCATTCCAGGGCCAGAAGTTCGGGTCGACACAACAACTTTTTTCCAGCGGCCAATAGCAGTAGCGACGATTGTGCTCAGGTCCGAATGGCGGTCGTTTATATTGAGGCCAACGCCCCTGCTTCTCTGCGAGACAGCCGCGTCCTGCAACTCGAAAAGAATTTTCTCGTCCATCGGTATATGAGTGGGAGGCACGAGCTTGAACTCCCGCGGTTGCTGCAGGCGGTTAAGCTGTTCTATTTGGATTTTGAGGCTTGATGCCTCTTGCCGAAGGCCACTCTGAGCCTCTTTGAGTTTGTCAACTTCAATCTGTTTGTTCGCGATACCTCGTGCCAGCTCCAGGG
The DNA here is from genome assembly GCF_000820605.1 of Sporothrix brasiliensis 5110. Taxonomy (NCBI): domain Eukaryota; kingdom Fungi; phylum Ascomycota; class Sordariomycetes; order Ophiostomatales; family Ophiostomataceae; genus Sporothrix; species Sporothrix brasiliensis. Next base: position 4,383,095 of record NW_024467139.1, on the reverse strand, counting down.
TCCAGAGCTCGCTCTGCCGTTCGTTGGAGAGTTCTTCCCATGAACGAAATGCCACTTCCAAGTGTTTGCTGGCCTCTTGTTCGAGCGCATCAGCTGACCTCTCAGCGCGTTCGACGGCTTCACGCCGGTCGAGGTGTCGGAATTGTGGCGATGGTGGGTATTTCAAATCATCGTATTGTGCTGTGGTGGCGGCAGCACACTTGACTCTCCATTTTCGAAACTCTTCCCTGAAGAAGCTTTTCAATGCTTCGAACTGGCTTTCTCCTGGCGGAGTGGTTGACCAGGACATGGGGGTAGGAATCTGAGTTGAGGCGAATAGAGTGGGCTGAGCACGGAGGCATTGCAGCGTGAGTGCCGGAAAGTTCATGGTCAGAGGATCAAAGTCAAAAGGCATTGACCCCATTTCGATTTGCTGTCTTTCTAACATTTAGTCGGCTGTCTGCAACGGACAAAAGGGGTGAGAGCATGGATGGGTTCGTGCGCGTGGAATATAAACAGAAAACTGGGTGAGGAAAGGAGGTTAAAGGATTATCAAGCTTACTTTGCCGCCCGCCAAGCATTTGTGAATTCTCTCAGTGCGAGTTCTGCGGCTCGCGCATCGTCTAAGGCGTCTTGCATCTTCTGTTTCGAATCTAGTTGAGCTTCGGCAGTTTGCTTGCCCATGACCCGTGAGGCTATCGGACGACGATTAGGGTCGAAGCCTCTGGTGCTAGAGTCGGCTATAGACCCGGATACTTCCCCACCGTGACCGCCGTTGGCACCGCCGGTTCCATCTGGGGAAGTGACCAAAACCTCGTTCATAACGCCGGTAGCCTCCCAGCGCACGCCTCCTAATGGAAACATGGAGGCGATGTCAGCGGCCGACGTTCCCATGGACGCGTTTGTGACGTTCCCAGCAGCTGGTGATGGTGCGTTCGAAGTCTCATCGCCCGAGACATCGGCCCTGTGCGGAATGGCAGACGGTGTCTCAGCCGGTGTTGTCGTATTACGGCGTCTCGAGGATCCTTTCGGGTGGCGCCGTGTAATACCCCCACGCATTCGGCGAATCTCATCGACATTGTGAATGCCGTCCCGTTTCTTAGGGTTGCGCTCCTTGATGTACAGGTCGAGATGACGGCCGAGAGACGAAGACGTGAACGCCTGGCCACAGTAGGGACAATTTTTGTCCTTGATGGCCTTTGGAGTGTTGTCCTCAGCCTTGGCTCTTAGAAAAACCTCAGACATGGCTTCACTGGTTCCAGCTGACCACCGGTGGCGGATGTCGTCCTCCTAGCAAGGAAATATGGAGTGCACACCGGTGTAGTATCAATATGCTGTGTCCGACGAAACCGAGTTGCATGCGCCGCGTATTGCACCTGTCGGTCTGCGGACAGCACAGTAAACAGAAATGGGACTGCCAAGTAAAAGAGCTGATAAGGATATAGTAACATATGGTGTGCTTTTATTCCGTTCTTAACGTCCCTCTCGTGATGCGTTCTTCGTTGCGGCCATCGTTTTCCCGACAGCTGCCCTAAAATGCTGTCACAACCTTGATACTTTCGACGAGGGGTCTGAAGAGGGTAGCCAGCCGTTATGTATTTTTATTTAGGGGCGCTTCATTGCGTCCTTTCCTGATCGACAAGACGCCGGGGTCAAGGGGGAAATTGAAGCTTGCCCAAAAAAAAAAAAAAAAAAAAAAAAAAAAAGAAACGAAAACACAGAGCGAGAGAGAGAGAGAGACAGAGAAAATAACAAGGGACTGTCGGTTAAGAGATTCTGTCTGCAGGTTGCTGCAGGTCTAATTTCTGGTCGGCTGCAGGTGCGTTAGATTGCTAAGTCTGGGGGCGTGTTGGCAAGTTGCAGCTCCGCATCTGGCGTTTGCCTGTAGCTGTCAACTTCGTCTCCTGCTTCGTTCTCGGTCTTGAGAGGCACGCACAACGTATTTCGATGCGAATTAGCATTTGGGTCCGGCACTGTGTATTGGATCTCTCGCTGGTTGGGACTGCTGTACTTACACTGGCATGCGTTGGGGTTGCAATGAGTGTGCTAGGCCGTGGTTGGCGGAAGACGCAAAGCGCGAGGTTTTGTTGGAAGGTCGCTCGTCTTTCAAAAGGAGACTCATGACAGTCTGCTGGGACCTTTGTCGATTCAAAATTCAAGCTCAAGTCGGGATGGGACGAAACGGACGACCAAAATCCCCGGTAGTCCTTTTGGTGGACAGGGGCGCCGCGAGTTGAATTAGCAGGCAGGGGCGAAGCACCTTACCTCTTACCAGCCGCGCAGAATTAGTCGAGCGCTAATAAGTGTCTCATTGGCCATAAGTGGAGAAAGGCGGTAACAGTAGTACCAGTACTTTACATGTCGAGCGGATAAGTGTGTTTCTCGAGTACAGAGTACGGTGATCATGGATCAAGGCGGACCGAGGAAAGGGCGAGTGGGTAACACGTCTAGGCCTCGATCCAGCACTTGAGGTCAACAGTGGAGCACAAATCCCAGCGGGTTCACCTTGCATAAAAAACAGTGGCTCGAGTGGGCGCGGTTTTTCCTGGGGGAACGAAACACAAAAAACATACTGAGTACTCAAAGTATGTTGTTACTCCGTACGTCGTCCTCTTTAATACAGATGGTACTAAGGCATACTCCATATCAACGGACGATTTTCATTGCATCTCATGACTCATTTCCAAAGCACAGGTCCGCTTGCCTTCGCTCCCAGCAAAGACTCCCGGCCCCGACAAAGGTCGACATGGTGTACAGCACACGACGTCTGTGTTGGGGTTCGGCAAAGGAACCTTTGATAATTGTTTTTGTTTATTCGGCAAGCAGCACTATTTATCCTTCCTCCTGCAAGCGCAAACCGCGCTCCACGCGTCCGAGTGCCTAGTTCTGCGCTGTTGGTTGTGCAGTACAATGCATTAATCACCCCTACTCCGTATAGTTGCAGTTAAACGCTCGGCGTGGGACGTATCAGTGAGTTGGATTCCTATGACGTTGACAGTACGTGCGCTTACATCTCCCAGAGCAAGGTAATCTTACGATACGGCTACGGGCTGTGCTTAATGAAGATGCTCTGCTTGACGTCTCCACGGTGTAGAGGGCACATGGAATACTCAACCCTCCTCACACCCTCTTTTTTAGCTGCTGATCGCCTAGGTGGTAATTCCCTTTTGTTAGGATGAAGATATAGTAAGTTAGACCCGAAAGAGAAATTATTTATCCCTTCGAGAAGGCGAGAGTCCGGCGAATCTACGAGTGTCTCCAAAAAGTAGCATTTCAGGACGATCCAACCTCAAAGTTGCACGAATTTTCGGCAACGGCGTTCTGGCAAGATAAGTAGATATAAATTGTACAGAGTATGGAGTACGCTAAAAGTACGGGGTATTATTAATTGCATCTGACGTATGGAGCTTGCAGGCACGCTTTTCAAGCCCAAGATAACAATTCACACCCTAACGAAACGCATTTCCGACGGACGTCGTATGCCGTAAATGTGTAATATATATACACACGTTCGCCAGCCCAGCTCTGTGGAATGGGAGTGCAGATCACCGCACCGCTGTAGCCGCCGTTTACGGTCCGCTGGAGTAGGGCAAAATGTATTCCGTATGTCGAGACCTGGAACATGACGGAATAATATGTACGAAATAAATCGTCACAATAAAAGAGACAATCGGCTAGTAGTAGTCGTGTATATTCGCAGTTCCCATTTCGAGGCGGCCTAGTTTATACACCGCACGAAGTATGGGTATCGTCAAACCTCTTCTCATTTTAGTTTTCCCCTTGAAGGCATATCACTCACGAAGCTCTTTCTTTCCAAAAACGCAGTTATAGCTACAGTCTTCATATGCCGGCTTCTCAAAGGGTTGCTCGAGTGCCAGGCACTGGCTCTGTTTGTGTAGATGATTCCCCAGTATCCAATCCACTCATTACATTTATACGCTGTCGAGAACCGACCGACTTGGAGCCTTGAATTGGCCGGCGAGCCATACGTTAGGGATGAAAGAGACTGGTAAAGCATCGGACACAAATGCCCTACAGCAAACAAACTTAACTCGTGCAAACATCCTCCTCACTCGTAATTGCCGTCATACAATTCTTGTTGTCTACGTACACTCCTCTATTTGAACAGTTCACGCGCCCGTTGTTTATTGTTCCGGCCCCTTCCTCGTGCAGGAGCTTTCGGGGGTTGTAATCTTATTTGTTTAGTGGCTTGGCCGCCACCAAAGCAGCATGTTTGGCTTCTCGACGAATAATTAATAAACTCGCGTGTCCGAAGTCAGGTAAGGGTCGCGGCTCTGAGTCGTAAGAAAACCGATGTTGCTGTATCCCAACTCTACCTCATACGAATATGTGCCCGACACATTATTTAAAAACGTGTCATCTATAACACGTATTCTCGCCTTTGTTCTTACCTCCCAGTTTGCCTCCTGGTTCTTCCTACATTTGTTTTGACTACGGACAAAGAAAAAACCGCTCTCGGGGTAACGTCATTTTAGGCCAGAAGCTCACAGGCTTTCTGTTAATTTCACACAAAAATATCACACGCCCGTGACTCAAGTTGCCGAGTACCCTTTCCGTACCTCCTGGTTAGCCTCGTGCTCCTTGCATTGTTGTGCCTCTCCTTGTCAACTATTACTTTGCGTCAGTGGTACATTGGGCTTCCGCTCGCGTATGGGTACAACATAAGACCAGCTTTATGCACAACTGGCGACCTTGACACGTCGGTTGGATCGACGAGGGGCTTAGGAGTGCGATGTAGTAGTCCTTGGTCGTGGAAAATTACATGAAAAGGTTGGTGACGTAAGTTAACTTCGCGGTGCTGCCAGTACTATGTAAATACAAAACATCATTTCAACGATATGCGAATCGTTCTTAAAGGCAAAATCTTAATCGTTAAGTAAGTTCTTGTCTCAGTTCTCGCCTATCTCCCTTTCTGCCCCTGGTCCTTTTTGAGTGACCCTCTCCCTTTCTGGACTTCTTATCTTCCTTTCTAATAGCCCTTTTATTCTCGTCTTTCCTTATTTGCTATTTCTCGCATTGATTTACTTCTCAGGAATCAAATAATTATTTGTTTTGTAATGTTTCCCTTAACGCTACTATAAAAAAAAACTTCGCTCATTGTGAAAACTAAGAATACTACACTTTCTCGTAAGAAATCCGTGCTCTCCGGATGTCGTGACTTCAGGGTTTGCCTACAAGATGTATCGAATGTTGTTTTACGACATAGAGTGGGCTTTACAACATACATACGAAATGAGTCGTATGAAAAAAGAAAGTTCGGGAGAAACTGTTTAAAAGTTGGTGATGTAAATGATATTGCGCGTTTGAGACCCTGATAGTCTCATGAATATCGCCCTTATCGACGTCTTTGCATCAAGTCCTATCCGTCGTCGTACTTCGAACTTTTCATAGAACAGCACGTTCTTGTCATACTTCCACGACTTGATCTGAATGACATTCAAATGCGCCCCTCGTAACTCGACTCTCTTCCCATCTAACGTAATTCCATAGTGAGACGCTTACATCGACTCGAAACCCGGAACCCCTACAACGACTGCATCGTAGATAGCTTAGCTCGGCTAGCTATGAGAACGTTTACACGTCAGCTTTTATTAAAGCAAATTCGTTGCTGAGGTGCCAAAAGATAACCGCAAAACATTGTACCCAGCCAACTCTATACATGGCATCAACTAATAAACTACAGTCCACCTACGAGAATTTCAAATCCTCACAACGGCCTGGTTCGCGGCTTCCGCTGTGATTATGTCATCATCTCTCCGATGCGCGACATCATGCCACCGAATCGTGATTTCCCACTTAGGCAACTTTTGTCGAAAGTCGCTTCTGAACAGTTGGCTTTCCCGAGCGTGTCGGCGCCACTGGGAAGGGCGCAATTCCCCCACTGTTTTTACACGACACTGAAAATACACTTTTTTTTGCCGTCTTGTTTTCCGGTCTTTTTATATAAAGTACGCCGTGGCAGCCCTGCTCTGATGACGGGCAAGCAAGATCAAGATACCTTTACTTATCACGACTGGTATCTACAATCGCACTGACAGATTCCTTTTTATAGCACAGCCCAATTCGCTTTTAAGCCTGGCTCACCTCCTTCGTCTGATGCAAATCAATCAACATGGCTACAATCCAAGAGCACTCCATCCAATGGCATGAAGGCGAGATTGCTATGCAACGTCTCCTCAACGGACCACACTACAACAGACCGAACCCGACATCCACCGGACTGTCCCAGGCACACGCATATCGCATCGCTGTGTCTCCCCTCGCTGCATTTGGCGCTTTAGACCGCAAGGGTCGTCCTTGGACAACCGTTCTGGGTGGAAGCCCGCAGTTTGCACAAGCTGTCGCACCTGGTGTGTTAGGTGTGCAGAGCATCGTGGATCTGGACTATGATCCTGTTGTCGATGCTCTGTTTGGTGGCGACGAAGATAACGGAGGGGCCAAGGGCAACGGGGAATTGCAACGTCCTGGCCCCGAATACGGGCCTATAATGGCAGGCTTAAGCATTAACCTCATTACTCGGGATCGAGTGAAACTTGCCGGAAGGATGATTGCCGGTGCAGTGTCCATGAGACCGGATGGACCAGTGGGAGAGGAAGGGCCACACCTTGGCCGTATCGGTAAGATGCAGCTATCCCTTCTCGTGCGGGAGGTCCTTGGCAACTGTCCAAAGTACCTAAACCAAAAGAGAATCATGGATCACAAACCACGTCCCCAGCTAGTCTATGACTCGGACAGGTCACCTGGGCCACTTCCCCGAGCCGGTTTTGAACTCATCGAAGGTGCCGACTTGTTTTTTCTCTCGTCTACTGACGGGAAAACCATGGACACGAATCACCGTGGCGGATCACCGGGGTTTCTGCGAGTAGCTGATGAGGGTGGCCAATCCCCAAACCACACCGCTCTGACTCTTGTCTACCCCGAGTTTTCCGGCAACCGCCTTTACCAGACACTGGGCAACTTGAAGGTTAACCCACTCGTCGGCCTAGTCATTCCAGACTTTGATACCGGGAATGTGGTTTATCTCACGGGCCAAACAAAAATCCTCGTTGGCCCAGAGGCGAGAGCATACCTACCACATACGAAGTTGGCAGTCCGTATTGAGGTAGAACGAACCATATTTGTCGCAGACGGCCTTCCCTTCCGTGGCGAAACCATCGACTTCTCTCCTTACAACCCCCCTGTTCAACCCCTCCTGTGTAAAGCTCTTGTTGCAGATGAACACGGAACTGTTGAAAAGAAGGAGCCTATTGCCATGGCCATCATTTCGGGCCGTCAAGTGCTTTCACCGTCTATTGCTCGGTTTACTTTTATTCTCAAAGCGACTTCTAAAACCAATGCTACCCAGCTACTGTGGCAGGCTGGTCAGTACATCACACTCGATTTTTGCACCGAGCTTGACCTTGGTTGGTCACATATGCGCGACGACGACCCGCAGTCTCTCAATGACGATTTTGTACGCACATTCACGATTTCCAGCCCACCTCCGTCGCCGCCATCGCCACATACCAATGGCCCGTTGAAAAAATCGTCGCCTGTCGTTTCGATCGAGCTAACCTTGCGTCGCCATGGTCCAGTCACCAAACTTTTATGGCGCCGCGATCTTCGTGTTCCTTTGGAAACTCCTGTACTTGCTTTTGGTGGCGATAGAAATTTTCACATCACCTCACCTCGACATATGGCCGAGAAGGCAGAGTCTCAGGAGGCTATTTTCATCGCTTCTGGTATAGGAATCACTCCCATACTAGCGCAGGCTCCTAGTCTTTTGTCGGGTCAGGGGCTTGGTGCGGGTGTACAACTGCGGGTATTGTGGAGTCTGCGCACCAGTGATCTTTCTGTGGCTGCGGACAGTTTTGATCGGATAAGCGGATTGGCAAAGCGTACAACTATATTTGCGACAGATGCATCTGTGTCTGGAGAGCCAAAGGCAGCTTTTAAGGGATTGGAAGAGATGGGAGCCGTTGTTATTACAGGGCGCCGCATACAGAAAGTTGACATCATTTCTAGCCAAGGTGGGGATCAAAAAATGGTCCGAAGGAGGTTATACATTTGCACGGGGCCAAAGATGCTTGCAGACATACAGAGATGGTTGCCGAATGAGGATATGGTCTGGGAAAACTTTGCATTCTGAAAATCACTCCAGTACTTTAGTCCTGTGCATTTGCTTCTGTGTTGTTAATCAAAGCGCTCGCTATCTGGCTGGTGATTCTGTGTAACGAATACATATGTTAAATGAAGGAGGTTTTATGGCCGCCAGTGCCTAAAGCCGGGACAGGAGCCAGGGTATGGCTAGGCGAAAGTCGTTGAGCCTTCTTCAGACCATAATTCTGGTCTCTCAAGAATATTGCCTCTCTACTGTTCTCGGACTGGAGACGTAGAATGCATTTTGCAATGTGAAGGCGGGTCGTCGCCTCGAAGTTGACAATAAGAAATACTGGCCTCCAAACAATCTCCTGGAGACGAGATTAACCATCGTCTTACCTTGGCTGGTGGTTGTCAAGTAAAACTTGTAATTCCGATGGGCCTGCTAGCATGACAATGGATGCTAACCTACGATTTACTCATATACATATTAGGGTCCGCCGCCGTACCAGTTTGGCAACACGTAGCATGGTGGCTCGGGAGGATTCACAAATCAAAAATACTAGAGGAGGAGGTGGGGGTTGTTGTTGAGGAGAATTGCAAAAGCCTCGACCGCCTTATTATCGTGTCTATCTGCCAAAAAATATGGTCGCTGGGAGGAGTCATGTTACATACAAAAAACAAACAACAGGAATAATCATGCCACTGAAAGTGAAACCCCCCACTGTCACAAAGCAGATACCCAGAATTCAAACCAGAGATCAGAAGTACGGTACCGCAATGCCCTCCGAAAGATAACGCCGTTCCCCCCTTTCCAAGACAAGCCGGAAAAGGACGAGAGAAAATATCAACTATTGTTTCTCATAATACGTGTCAAGGATGCGACGAACGTGAAAAAAGGAAAAATAAAACAGCAAAATTTGAAAATGCAAAAATGCGAAAAAGCGTGTTTGAACGCGCTTGCAACTTCATCTCTCATATGCTCACACGCTAGAATAGGCGAAAATACTCTGCGTAGTCCTAGAATGAGGAAGACGACGACGAGTCTGCAGTTGAGAACAGGTGATGTCTCGCTGAAGTGTTGCCGAAGGAGCAATATGTTGCAGACAAGTTGACCAACCAAGAACTTTAGTTGCATGGTGTTGCTCGAAGATACCGTACTGTAGTCGGCTAGTCATCTCATGGCTATGAGAGCGACTGTAAAGACGATGGGTACATCATGACCCTGAGCTCCCACTACCCGTGCTGCTCGTGATGCTGACGCTACGCCTGGCAATAACCACGAGGCGATAAATACCGAATGCAATAGCTGCAAGAAACACGAAGAGAAGAATAATGATGAGGGCAATGACGTCGTTTTCCTTCATAGCGGCGGTTGAACTGGAGTGGTGAGGAAGCCAAGTAGTAGTTGCTATAAGAGAGGAATGCGGCACGGATTCGACACTCTGCGGCAGGGACTGTTAGGACGTAGTTGTGTGGCGATGTCTCGGTGTTGGAATGCGGTAAGGAAAACAGCCGAGACTCACAAATAGTTTCTGTGGACTGAGAGGCAACGGAATTCTCTGGCTCGTTTGCAAATGGTCTCGCGATGTCTATTCCTGGTACGCGGCAGAACCCCAAAATGATTCTGTATCTCGCGACAATGTGACGGCGAGATTTGGCGTGAAGTGATGCTGTGTTAAAAAGAGGTGCGAGAGGTCCAAAACTGGCCAAAAAGGTTGTTGTCGATAAAATAATGGATGAGTGACTACTGTATGTAAACGACTTGCAGGGAGAAAATGGCAAAGAAAGAAGAAAAACCAGAAAACACTGACAAAACGTTTAAAGTGCACAACGACTGGGTGCGTCCTCAAATAGGCAGTATTGCTGGTTGCCCCGCCACCCATTTTAGAGAAAGTCAATAAACGGCAAGGCTGGGAGAAAAAAAGTGATAAGTGTCCGCTGGAAACCAATTTTCGCCATGTTGCACTACACCAATAGGCTGCTGACAACGCTACCCCATTACTGGTGTGGGGCACTTTTTGGTATCTTATCCTAGCACAGATGATGGCCCATAACTGTGTGTACACCACACGACATATTACTCCATGTTAGTACGTCGTACATGTGGACGTCGGACGGAAATCAAATGTCGAGGTAGTATTTCGTTTGGACGATTAGTTTTCACCCTTTGTTGTGGCGATTGTGATTAGTTTGTAAAACTCGCTAGGTCTTCGTATGCACTTTTTAACCTTGTGTTGCCTGGAGCTCGTCTATTGCTACCGTGAGACGTTGGTGCGTCCAGCGGGACAACTGCCCAGCCACCTGACAATTAGTCCTCGTATTTCTCTCCCATTGGGTCTGCTAGGTGCCTTATGTCCACGCCCAACTCTCCCAGCTATCCAAGCATGGCATCCGTCTGAGCCTTCCTGTGATAGGCATAGCATGATATGCCGCATACACGTTGTCACTACGGGTATAAGCATTCTCCGATGTGTGTATTCACCGTGGAGACCACATCAAAGGCTCGAAATGACGCCTCCTCAGTTCAAACAAACGTGGTAACCTGCATCGGAGAGAAGCTTTGATTGAAGAGTGGCCCGAGCCAAAGAGAAGCACACACGTCTAGGGCGGAGGCACGCCACGCCCGTGAACGTCCTACGTATGCAGCTACCGTACTCCCATAAGCGTTGTAGACATACATAGAATTAACAAAGACAAACAAATGGCGATAAAATATACTTTCACTAAGGACGATTAACGCCCATCGCGCTGGCTACCTCAAGAGCCGAATACCTGCCATGCCTCTTCCTCCAAATTCTCCGTCTGCGCTTCATTCCGTTGGTGTCTTGAAGCTGATACGCGATTCGTAGAAACGAAGGATCTGGAGAGCACAATTGTTAGCAGGCCGGGTTGCTTGTACGGGGGAAGGCGTCATGAGCTATAAGCTCGTCTTACTCTCTGCGGGCATCTCACGTAAGCGTGCTGTGCTGCGTGTTGCGATTTACTACCGTTCCGCCATGTCAAGAACACGCGCAGCTCGCCGTCGTCTCCCCGGAACATCTCCACGTCCACTACCTCATCCTCCCAACTACCTGCTGGAGGTTTGAACACCTTTTGTACTTCTGCAGGCGATTCACGATCTGCTGGGTGGTCTTCGCTCTTTTTGGGCCGTTTCGAAGCGGTCGTGGGACTTGCGCTCGCGGGCTGCCGTCCGCGTTTCTTGCCCTTAGAAGGCTTCTCAAATAGTTTTGGTCGGCCGCCGATTTTCGTAATATATTCACTTAGGATTTCAGACGCATTTTCCCTGGTCGTAGCCACCCACGAGAGTGTTAGTTGCAAGATGATCATCAAGGGGTACAGGTAGCGGATAACCTTGTACGTACGCCAAGTTATCTTCTGGCTCCCACGTGTGATCGCTGGGGCTCTCATATCCTTTCCAGACGACACGAAAACGGGGTTCTTCGTTCTCCTATGCGTGGACTGGTTAGCTGTATCTCTTTTTTGTCATACGCGACCGTGGTCAGTGCATATTGCGCACTCGCGAAGAGGCTTTTGTATATATACTCACGTCCAGCATATGGTCGATGATTTGTTGAACTTCGTATCTGTGTGGTAAGTATGTCAGTAGCTGTAAGTTAATAATCAAAAAAAAAAAAACATTGAGGGAGGTCAGTGGCAGCTTAAATGTATCGCGAAGGAGCCAACATACTCGTCCCCATCTTCGTCGTCTTCGTCTTCGTCGACATCGTCGTCGTCACCACTAGTGCCCTTCTCATTCTGATCCTTAGAATCTACTTCCTTCTTCCTACTCGCGGGCAAGGCTGAACCGTTGGTTTGTGAGACACCCTTGGCACGTCCACCGTCGCGTTTATTCGGCTTGTTGTTGCCGGACGAGTTAATGCTGTCCTCGTCCTCTTCTTCAGCGGCGTCAGCATATGCGCCAGTCTTTCTTCCCCGTTTCGATGGAGGCGGCGTGGTAACGGCACCGACGCCGCTTCCGTCGGACATTTCGTCGTCACTCAAGGCTGTAGACCAAGTTAGAAAATATCCCGTTCGCATACGCACGCGAAGCTCGGGGCCCATGCCACCGTTGCAGATTCAACCTCCTATGCCGAAATATGGAGAGCCCAAAGGCAAGTGAAGACAGCGAAGAAGGGCAAGGGAGGGAATATCGAGGATAGCACAGGGAGTTGCGAAAACATACCTGGAGGCATATTCGTGATCTCAATGTGAAGTTGGCCAGCGTAAACCAGCTGCGGGCCCAAAAACCATATCCAATTGCTCAAGGATGTGCTGTCAACCTGATTGAACTGCCATGAGATCAAAGTGTCCTGGTGGGTGAGCAGTTTGCGGTTCGATGGCGAAGTGTAAAAGTGAAAAGCCGGAGACTAGCACTGGTGCGGATTTGCGTCGCGTTTTCTTTCTGGCACGGTACGCGTGTGCTGCGATCAGGTATTATTACCGCTCAAGTAAAGAGCGGATAAATTTTGTCATGTGATAGATCACACTCTGTCAATGCCAGCATACTGTTGGGGAAACCTAATCTCTCTCTATTGCCATGGAATACTTAGCTGTGGGGCGGATTACATACTCCGAACAGCTTTACTTTCCAGATATTACTCCACATGTAAGGCGCTGTGATTGGCTGTCTGAAAGTACAGCGCAAAGCCGCCTACTGGGGGGCCCAGCGGAGCTAATACACGCCACGCCCAGCGTAACATTGACATGTACTCAGCATTGCCCCTATTCGGTTCTAGGTTTCCCTCTATCCCTGGGAGAGTTGTTCCTTCGTTCTTTCCCCACAGCACAGTGACTTTCGCATTCTGTTGTTAGCAATTTTGTACTGCTGTATTTTTTTCCTTTCCCAGCATCGCCAACTCTCATCTCTGTCCCTCCTTTCATCTCCCGCATCACACTTTGTACTTTCTTCCTTTCACTCGTTTTCCATCTTCCCCCACGTCCGTCGTGCTTGTTATCCACCTTCCTACCGCCTTCTTTTTGGCCGGCTCTCGCGCCTTGGTGACATGCGCCGAACGTCCGTTTCGCTGCCGACCAACAAACGAGCCCACGATCCGTACGAGAAACCCGCTCGCTACGGGACTCATCCGCATCAACTATCCACGCTGGAGCACACTACTGCCTGGATGGCGCAAGCCAAACAAACGCGGTGGATTAAGGCTGTTGCCGTCTTGTCCACCGTACTCTTCCTGTTCTACTACTTCTCGCCCCAAGGCGTCGATCTATATCGTGGAGGTAAGTTGTCTCCTGCAACGTATCCTGCGCTGCTCGTGTGTTTACTTATATCTGGCTAATAAGCGTCAGTTTCGTCCTCTTCTCGTGATGGCCAGGTCCCCGTTGACGCATCATATGGTACCGACCGCTGTACCCGTTCCAGCTCGCGCGACAAACCCATCGTCCAATACGTTCTGATGATCGACGCCGGGAGCACGGGCTCCCGTATCCATGTCTACAAATTCAACAATTGCGGTGCCACGCCCGAACTTGAGAGCGAGGTTTTCAAGCAGACGAAGAAAATTGAAGGCCGCAGCAGTGGACTCAGTGCCTACGCTGATGACCCAGAAAGAGCGGCCCATAGCCTAGATCCGCTCCTAGAAGAAGCCATGCGAGAGGTACCTGACAAACTCAAGGCCTGCACTCCAATTGCCGTCAAGGCCACCGCCGGCCTGCGTCTTTTGGGCCCCGAAAAGAGCCAACGTATACTGGACGCCGTTCGTCTCCACCTGGAGCAAAACTACCCATTCCCTGTTCAGTCCGATGAGGAAGGTGGCGTTGCCATCATGGATGGATCTGACGAAGGTGTTTATGCGTGGATCACGACTAACTACCTTCTCGGGAATATCGGTATGCCGGAACATGAAGAGACGGCTGCCGTTTTTGACTTGGGTGGTGGTTCCACCCAAATTGTGTTTGAGCCCAATTACAACGGCCTAACACAAGGCGGTATCCCTACGAAGATGGCTGAGGGCGACCACAAATATGATTTGGACTTTGGCGGCCGTCATTTCACCCTCTATCAACACTCGCACCTAGGCTACGGTTTGATGAGTGCACGGGACGCCATTTACAAGGCACTTGTGGACGACCTCCAAGAAGCGAACAAAGATGCCTCTGCCGCTGCTTGGGTAAAGGGTACTGTCGTTAACCCGTGTTTCTCTGTGGGCATGGAGAAGACTGTCAAGATCAAGCTGGGTGAAGGACACCCACTGGGCGAGGTAGCTGAGTTGAACATGACCGGCCCCATAAAGGCTGCGCCTGCACAATGTCGCAACCTTGCCGAACGTATCCTACGCAAGGATGCCGAGTGTGGACTTCAACCGTGCTCCTTCAACGGTGTCCACCAGCCCCCCATTGGCAAAACTTTTGCAAAGGAGGCTGTGTACTTTCTGTCGTACTTTTTCGACCGTACACAACCGTTGGGCATGCCAGAGTCGTTCACGATTCGCGAAATGCACGACTTGACAAACACTGTGTGCTCAGGAAGTGATGCCTGGGGTGTATTCTCATCGGTCCCAGGTGCTATGGATGAACTCCGTGACCGCCCCGAGCATTGCATGGACCTCAACTTCATGTTGGCTCTGGTTCATACTGGATACGAAATGCCTATTGACCGTGAGGTTCGCATCGCCAAGAAGATTAAGGACAATGAACTTGGCTGGTGTTTGGGCGCCAGGTCAGTACCAGGCCCTTATTTCAGTTTCCCTGACTTTTCATTTCTGTTCTACCGGGTCCTTTGCTCGCCGTGAATCACAATGCTAACTTTCTGCTATTAGTCTTCCATTGCTGTCAAAGGGCTCCGGCTGGTCATGCAAGGTCACCGAAGTTCATCGCTAACTGAAAATGTTTCGGTTTCCGCGGGAACGTGATCAACGACTTAGAAAATTTCATCAATGTTTACGTTATTCTTAGTAAACAAGAGGACTGGGGCTACAGGTTGGTGCAATGGGCACTGTTTATTGGTGCCTTTCATTACCCTGCAAGAAAATACGTAACATACGGCGTTGGGTTTGGATTTACGTTTTAATTAACCGTTTACTTCTCTCTCTCTCTCTCTCTCTCTCTCTCTCTCTCTCTCTCTCTGTCTCTGTCTCTGTCGGTAATAGGAACGTTCTTGTGTGGTTTACATTTATGGAAGGTACCCACTAACTGATGCGATTGTATTGAAATTTGTTAACATGAACAAAGTTGCGCACAAGTGCAAAGTCTAAGGTTATAATGGCGGAACGACTGAACCAAGAACATCGTCAATCACATCTTCAGGGCTCATCTCTTCCAATATTGTTTTGACGACTGCCCTCTCGCTGCCCCACTGCATGCTTCGTTCATGCATTGGGTGGCGTGAACTGCTGTGACCGACGCTAATGGTCCGAATCCGGTGAAGATATGTCTTCCGGGCCGCCAAAGAAACCAGGGCAGGGGATATATAATCAAGCCGGTGGAGCGGCGCAAGGCACCGGGCCAGATTTTCAAACTGTTTTGTGGCACGAGGCGAAACGCAACTAAGTCCACTTATACTTGGGCCCATGACAACTACCGCACGGTGCATACGCAAAAAGGCCACCACGTTTAACTGGTAGCGGAGCACTTCAGTGTCAACACGGACGTGTTTACTCAAGGTGGTAAGGTGGTCAATATCGGCATCGGAAAAGGCTGGGTAAGTCATTGGCGCGTCGGACATCCCAGGGGTCAGGCCAAGGCTCGAGAGAATAGCAGTCTTGCCCCTTCCGCGCTGCGCCCTGCTAGAAACGCTTTGTTTGACAAGACTCTCACTATCCGAATTTTCCTCGCCGCGCGGTTTGCTGTTCGCATCTGGCCCCTGCTCTTCGAGATTAGGATATCCATGATCTGGGTCATGCCAGTGGCCCATGGAGAAGAAGTCGTTTAAATGGGCTGTCATATAAGGTGCAACTTTGGGTGCCGTGTCTTTTTTACTGGTGTGTTTTTTGGCAACGTCGTCAGCCCCACCCCAACGGAACCCGCGATTTGCTGCAACAACGGCGACAAGCAGAAATGGGCGAGGTGCTGCTTGCATAGCTGTGGCTGCGAAAATGCGACGAGTACGCAACAGCTCCAGTGTTTGAATCTGGACGGCCTCAGGTGCCATATTTAAATTCTTGGCAATCAGAACATCAGCTATAGATGAGGTACCAGCTGGAGTAGTCGCGGTTGTGGCACTTGCAGAAGTGCTTATGTCTGGTGCAGCCAGGTTGCTGGTAACTGACTGTGATGCCCGCCGACTAGATGGTTCAGGAAGCCGTGGTGCCATCGGAAACAAACGGGTGAAATCGGCCGAGCTACCTCCGTTATGCTGGTGGGCTGATGTGCCATTGATATGGCTGGTACGACCGGTGTTACCGATGTCGCTGTAATTTTTGAAGGAAGACAACGTGGTCGATAAAAGTAGGGGCGTGATAAATTCTTCAAGTGTTGTGCCACTTTGGCAGTCAACCACAGTACAGTGCAGTCCAAAAATGCGTCGGGATATCTACAGAGTGAATCGGTCAGTTAAAACCACGGTTGCCAACCAAAGCCTCTGGTTTTCACGTACTAAACGAAGTTCATCCACGAGGCTATCCATAGCAGTTTCCGGTGTGCCAATGACACAGTGCTCATGGCTGATAAGCGACAGAAGCATAGCAAGCTCGAGGTCGCTCAGACGGTGCACCCGGTCAACGATGTCGTGGCCTTCTTCCATTTCTGCCCTTTTTTACTGGAATGGAAGCCAAAACTTTTTCCAGAGAGGCATGGTGACGTGATAGATAATGCACATGGATAGCCGGATATCTGACCCCGTGTTTGTTGACTATTCCATACGGTAAGAAACTGACATTATAAAGAACGAAGTATGATGTATTACTCTGCAATTACGTTGTACAACGTAGCGAGAGGAAAAATGATTGCACCGGTTCCCAACCGGTTTGCTACATATTACTAGTATATTATGCATGTATCAGATATTGATAAGGCTAAGTGAAATTAGTTGGGAGTTCCGGACATGAGACGAGCACACGAGATTCTGATTGGCTGGAGAGCTCGCCATGAACTGATGGATTCTGTTGCCGACTAAGCATGCCGATTGTCACCCGCTTCAAACCACAACATTGTCGTGTCGAGAGCTCACCTCCGCCACGAAGCCTCATATCGTCTCCTCCAGGCAGCCATCTCCCACCTAATACAGCCCCTATAGGCTACGATTGCCAGTATCAACAAACATTCTACTTGCAGTCGACCGAGAAATCAAGCCACCAACTCCTTTCCGAACTTAACCCCGCCGAAGCCGCTACCCTTCGCCAGCCCGCCTTGTTATCTCTAAGGAGCCCTCAACATATTTGCGCTCTTGCGCCCGAACCGCTTACGCAACTTTCTCGCCTACTTTATAGGAAGCTTTGGTGTCTTTTCGATAAACTTTTTTGCTTGTCTGTGCATGTCCCTACACACCCAACGAAACTATGGCCTCGAGAAAGAAGGTTCTCCTCAAGGTATGCACGTGAACCTCCGTCACTTCTTATTTTATTTTATTTTACTGGAACAACACCCTTCTCCTCGAGCCCCATACATCATTCTCGTATACACATAGATACAATGCGCTGATTGTATTTGTGGTTGACATTTTGGTTCTTTCTAGATCATAATTCTCGGTGACAGCGGCGTTGGCAAAACCAGCTTGATGAACCAATATGTGAGCAACGGGCCCCATCTCAACAGTATGAAAAAGAGACGGTATCTAGCTACAAGATCTAGGTATCGAGACTGGCCAAGCTACTCTGGACACGGGCGAGCTTTTTCGTGCCGGAGGAGGTGGGACCGGACATGACATGAGAAAACGAGAGGCTAACTGCTCGGTCGGTCTTCAGGTCAACAAGAAGTTTAGTGCAAGCTACAAGGCAACTATTGGCGCTGATTTTCTCACGCGCGAAGTTCCTGTCAATGACCAACAAGTGACAATGCAGGTAAGACTCATGCTTCTAAGCCCGCCCTCACTGGAAAGCAATTTTCGCTGCAATTTTTAGCTTTAATACTGATTTTTTTTGCCTCTTTCTCTCTATTAGCTTTGGGATACTGCTGGGCAAGAACGGTTCCAGTCTTTGGGCGTGGCTTTCTACCGCGGCGCCGACTGTTGCGTTCTCGTTTTTGACGTGAACAATGCCAAAAGCTTCGAGGCCATTGAAGGCTGGCGGGATGAGTTCCTAGTTCAGGCATCACCCCGCGACCCCGATAACTTTCCATTTGTACGTGGATATAAGAAGTGCACCTCCTGACCGTGCTAGTGTCTCTTTATTTTATCAGACACAGCTAACAAAGTGCCTTTAGGTTGTGCTTGGAAACAAGATTGATGTTGAAGAGAGCAAGCGAGTGGTACGCACAATCCTCTTTTGTGTCGATTAGGACCTCTCAGGCAGGGTTATACTAACTGTTGGTCTGTACCAGATTTCGACTAAGCGTGCAATGACATTTTGTCAGGCACACGATATCCCGTATTTTGAGACTAGTGCCAAAGAAGCCATCAATGTCGAGCAGGCATTTGAGGGTAAGTAGACACGCCGATGATTTACTTTATTGGAGAGTAAAGTAAATAGGGATGTAAAATACTGACCTCGTATCTTGCAGTGATTGCCAAAAACGCATTGCAGCAGGAGTCCGAAGAGTTTCCTGGTGAATACCAGGATCCGATCAACATTCACATTGAAAACGACCGGGACTCCTGCCCCTGCTAGATGGTCTTCAGTGAAAAGAAACATTGTGGTAGAATATATTTACGTGAAAGCTGACGAAACCCCTGGCTTGCCGCAGCACTATTTCTTGGTGCTAGTAAATTGTTGCTCGCATTACTTTATTTGTTTCTCTCTTTTTTCTGTTACCGTATTCTTTTTGTCACCACAATTAAGATACTTTGGCTCGTTTTTGTCTGGCCCAGGCCTTGGCTTTTATTGTTTTGATCTTGGTTTTGTTCACTTTTCGCGTCTCTCGTTTAATTTTATCACTTTTTTTTTTCTTACCGTCGGGTTATTAAATAACGTTTCCTTGTGACCGAGGCTCGACAACAGTCCCATGATGCGCAAGCTGGCGCATGTCACTCAGAGGAGAGGGTTGGTTATGTCAGTTGCAGTCCTGCGTTTTTCTCCTTTCCTCGTCTGTTAAGTTGGGGTAATTGCCGCTCCAATTTATCGTTTGTACCATATACACATGGGCTGTGTCGTGGTGACCAATAGCCCATAACCACCGTATCCCGGGATAAACGCAGCATCCATACGGTCTCTCTCGAAATGGGACTCTGAAACGACACTCAGTCCTTTAAATCCCACACAAATTTGACAGAGAACGTCCGGTAGAGCTTAATCGGCACGGACAAGCAGGCCCGGCAGGATCCAAAACATATAGTAAAGTGTTGGCGGTTGTCGAGTTTATGGTTTCAGATATTGCCTCTCTCGGTCGGCACACCTGAATTTGCTTTTTTGACATGCCTACTGATAAGCACCATGGCGTTTCTTGCCTTAACACACGCCGGTGGTAGCCAGGAATGCGGCCACAGGGAGCATTAACCGCCTGCTAGAAGCAGGTTTCCATCACGTCTGCTGGCTTTCAGCTCCTGCAATTCGCACATCCAAATTTTTGGGTAAGGGAAAGCGAGGTAAGCAGTGTGGCTTTAAGTATCAAAGTAAGGCACCAAGTCCACTCCCGTCCGCGACAAAAACACGTTGTGTTGTGGTTGACTCAATGTGAATAGTAAGGATCCATGTGGAACTCCCTTTATATGGACGGGGGTAGAGTACTTCTGTCACAGACGGCCATAGATACTACAATTCCCGCGATGCTATCCTGTAGTCTACCCCCTCCCCAAAACCCAACCCAAACCCAAATAAAAGACTGAATCGCGTTCCAGTTCCACTATTCGCTCTTGTCCATCTCGAAGAACAGCATCCAGTCTGTAGTAGCCCTTGTGCTCGAACTGAAGAACTGAATAAGGGCGCTCCTCTTTAGGAGCTTAACGTTGTAACAATTGTAATCAGCAAACGCCTGCTGTCTGAACTCGGTGACATCGGTGAGGCAATTCCGGAGGTCATCAGACTTCTCCAGCTTGTCTTTTGTAATGAAGTAATCAAACAAGACCAAGTCAACGAGAACCAAATTCTCGTTCGTGTCTGCCAGCCAAGTGACCTTCTCGGTTTTCTTCACGTCGCTTGTTAGGGTAAACTGCAGTTTCAGCGTCTTGATGGTTTGGCCGCCAGGCCCATTTTCGATCTCTTGGATCGCGTTGCCCCAGTTAATCAGCGCAATCTCTTCGCACACGGCAAAGGACTGCGCGTCGACCTGCTCGAGAAGAACTATGAGGCTCAGAAGCACAGTCTTGGAGCCAAGCTCGGGCTTCTTGATGTACTGGGGGAGTGTCAAGGGCTCGAGACCTGCATCGTCTATACCAGTCACAGCGCAACATACCGCATCCTACAGAACGACGGCCGTATAACGCGGAAGGTCAATGTTATAGCCGGCCCCGGCATCCGATGCGGCAGCACGTTCCCCTGCACCCTCTTTAATGGCCGGGGCGTTAAGCTCCTCGATGAGCGGTGCCAGCCAGGGCGTGGAAGCCAGAACAAAGTTGTACCAGCGGTGGACATGACGGCCCGTTTTGCGGCATGAGGGGATTAGCCCACAAGGTTGGACCGAAGAGCAGACCATATCGCCAGGCCAGCGAGGGATAGCATATGGCCGACGACAAACGTACGCAGCATGAGGCGCGACTCAAGAGCAATCGGATGGCCCTCGATTCTTTGCGGTCCTTGCTAGCAAAATTCGCGGACTTGACTACCCACTCTCCAACCTAACCAGACGTTAATATAGCACACGCAAGAAAGGAAAAGGAAGGGTTTCATATGTAAGAAAGAAAAGGTGAGGTTTTAATTATACCCGTGTGTTCTTCTCAACCGCAGCGGCAACAAAAGCAGCGCAAATATCACCATCCGACACTACCTTTCCACAGGCAAAATCAACCCGGACGACTGACGCACCATCGTTCAAGGTCTTACCGGCTTGGAACCAGCGATAAGGTCCGGCAAGACGCCAGTGATGTGAAGGTGGTTTGCTAGTACCAGGCTTGGTAGCACAAGCGCCAGTTCGGCTTTGGCGGCGATCTCTAGTCGGGACACGGCGACGTCAGGAAAGGTTGTTATCAGGAATGACTTAAAGAAAAGACTTGACTGATGGCGTGTTAGGAAAATGTGGGCACAGAGTGGGATATTTACTCTACGGAGTACGACAGTGCCTACTTCCGGCAGAAATCGCCATACGTATGGATTATTCAACATGAACAAAGTAAAATGTATCTATCTAATACATAATATCTCGTGGTCGACAGGTTAGAGGTCAGTAGGTGAATGCCTGCCAAGCCTCAGGTGACCTAAGGTGTTCCCTTCTTTTTTTCCTTTACACGTTGACTATTAATAAGTTAACTGAACCAGTTAGGCGAAACCACTCTCAGTCTCGGTGACCGTTCGACGGTGAGAAGTGACTGCCAAGAGCGTTGAAGCAACGATATAGAAGAGTAATGCATACGCGCCTTTACATGATATAAATTATTAAAAAAAATATCGTACAGAGATAGCCACGCTACTCAGTCCACACAAAAACGGTGGGTGAAAAGGAAAAATGGCCTGTCCTCAAGTATCTAGAGGTTTCATCCCTTTATGTATCGCGGCTATACCTCCGGTGAGATTTTCATAACCGCAGCCACCGACAAGAAAGCCGGCATCGATAATCATATCTCTGAACTCGTCTTGGCTCGGGAAACGCTCGATGCTCTCTACCAGGTATTGGTATGAGTCACGATCATTAGCAACAATTTGGCCAATCATAGGTATGGCACTAAATGACCAGCGTTTATACGCAGCGTCAAACAAGGATGCCGCCGGGTTTCTGTTGGTGGAAGCAATTTTGCTAAATTCGAGACAGGCAAATACACCACCCGGGCGAAGCACACGGTACGCCTCGCGAAGCGCGGCTGGTATATCGGTAAAGTTTCGAATGCCGAATGCGACCGTGTAAAGATCAATAGTTGACGACTCCACGGTAATGGTGCCGTCTGGCTGGCGGAAACTGGTTGCATCGGCCTCAAGAAAATTTAGCGACGCGAGCTGGCCTACCGGTAGCTGGGATTCAGCACGTTGGCGACCAACAGCTAACATAGATGGGTTGATGTCTGAGATTGTGACGCGCGTTTCTGGATTCTGATTGATGACATGTGCCTGCTTGAGCATTCGAAAGGCGATATCGCCGGTACCACCAGCCACATCGAGAATTCGCTGAGGAGACGTATCCGGTTTAGCTACAAAGCCAGGATTAAGTGACGTAACGAAGTGGTCTCTGCGAGCCCCCATGTTAGTAGGCAAGGCCATGCCATGGGAAGGTGAATTGGTCTTGCAAAACGAACTTCCAAACACGATGCCAACCAAAGGACATCAAGTCATTCATGTGATCATACGACTCGGCCACGCTTGTGAAGACCGATGCAACCCGTTCTGTTTTCTCTAGCTCCGTTACCGTCTCGAAACCAAAGTGTGTTGTTTTTGTTTTGTCGGTGCAGATCCTTGGGAGGCTTTGCTGTGGACATTGCCATGGAGGCGTCGTGTTGGCGAGAAATTGTTTTGCAAGGTTGTGATCGGAGACTTCGTAGGGACAATCCAAGACAACCGATCCCGAGGTAGAGCGGCAGGACGACACGGATCCCTGGAGAGTGGCGCGCGGAAGGGCTGCAGAAGGTGTGACCGTCGAAATGTCATTGTGCTGTTTTTACTCTCGTTGCAGTTTCAGCGCTTGGACGATTCGTGGAGTTGAAACATTCGAAAACCACGTTCGCTTTTCATTAGGTCGAATACTTTCGCTGTGGCTGTGCAGTCACAGCCACACGTTGCTGCGAATAGTGTACAGATTTGATTTGTAGTTCTAACACCCCGCGCCCTCCATTAGCCAAACCTCTGTTTCTTCGTTATGCTTTATTACCCGCCAAGAAAATAAACTTTGAGAAAGAGAATTGTTTCCGCCACAGTCCTTTTTATATTTCCGCACATGGATATCTTTTAGAGTGTTGAGCTGCACTTTTTAAATAAATTGGATGGATATGCGTCGTAATTACTTCCATATTTGTATGGTGAAACAGGCAATTTTAGATGTGAGCAACACTACCATGGCCGGCCTGAAGCTGACACTCGAGGGCATGTGCTTTAACGTTGGCATACTATGGGTTATTACCTTACACGCTGCTCACAGTCATGGGCGATTTTGCAGAGCATTATTGATTGCCTCGTACCAACTAGATACTGTTCTGCGATTTCCTTTCATTCGGTATCAAAATACTATTGCTTTGGCCCGGGGCGCGCGGCAAGTCCACACATTTAAGGCCTCGTTGTTGCAAACACTGGCAGGCCAGTGAGGGCTATATGAATAATGGTGCAGGAAACTTGGAAATGCCATTAAACACGAAGGAGAGACAAGCTTGACCAAGTGGTGTCTTTTCATACTCAAGTGGTTGATGCGCCGCTCGGGGGTGGTAGTATACGGTCTGAAAGGCTTAAGATTCCAGACTGCTCTTGCCACCCTCGTAGTCTCCGACGTCATATTCTTCTGGATATTTGTCAAGGTGGTTCTTGAGCTGCTTCATTTGAGCATGGAGGTCGGGGGTCAGTTCCTCGTAGACATCCTCGAACAGAGCGCGGATGGGTGGTTTTTTCTCACGCTCTGCCTCGTTGAACGTCTTCAGTATGTCTTTCCGAATTGTCTCGCGAGCATCCTTCTCCTTGCCATCATCCCAGCACCCTCTGGCTTCCATCCACTTTCGGAGACGCGATATCGGGTTGTCTCTGCGTTTCCAGTCCTCAACCTCCACCTTGGCTCGATACGCAAACGAATCATCCGACGTGCTGTGGTGGCCGACTCGGTATGATAGGCATTCTAGCAACACCGGTTTTCCACCGTCCTGGAGTGCCATCTTGCGGGCTTGCGCCATGGCCGAACGCACAGCCCAAAGGTCATTTCCGTCCACCCGCACGGTGTCGATGCCATATCCGAGACCGCGACTGGAGATACCATCTCCGCGATATTGCTCAAGAGCTGGAGTGGATATCGAGTATCCATTATTGCGGCATATAAAGACAACTGGGCACGAGCGAGTGGCGGCGATATTGAGTGCGGCGTGGAAGTCACCTTCACTGGCGGCTCCCTCGCCAAAGTAGACGGCTACGATCCGAGGATCAGCCGTAGGATTTTGTAGCCGTTGGATTTTTAATGCGTAGGCTGCACCCGAAGCATGCGGCAGTTGCGTACCAAGTGGGGACGATATGGAATGCTGTACATGATTAATAAGATGAAAAATCGACGGATGGGCTCGTTGACCACTGCTTACAATGTTCAGACGACTGCTGCCATAGTGCACGGGCATGTTTCTGCCCTTCCCCGAATCGTGCCTGTTTGCGAATAATTGACTCATGAATTCCTTCATCGTGAATCCTCGTTGTTGGAAAACACCCTGTTCTCGATACTGGCAGAATATCACATCCTCGGGAGACAGGGCAGATGCAGATCCCACACAAGTAGCTTCTTCACCAGAGGACACGATGTAAAAGCTGATGCGACCTTGCCTCTGGGCGTCGAACATGATAACGTCCATGATGGAGATCGTTAGCATATCACGATATAGCTTCACAACCTCTTCATCGTTCAAGTCGGGTTCGAACGTCGGATCAACAACAACGCCGTGCTGATCAAGGACACGGTACGTCGGCATCGCTGGGTATTCGGATGGAATTTCGAATTTCAAGGCATTGGTGAACACACTTTTGACGGCTCCGGGAAAGGAGACAAAGTTCGAGTCGGGTGTCTGAGAGAGGTTGCCAGAATTTCTTCTAGCTACGTATGCAACGTGAGGTATTTTTCTATGCTGAAGAACGCAGCGCGGTCTCGAAAAGAGGGCCGATGGGGTGACGATGGGTGCGGAAGGACCCCATTGCATAAGGGAAACCAAACACAGTCCCCTGGATGAAAGTGCTCTTTTCATGTTGAGCCTTGGAATGATGTTCCAGCACCAGAATTGTGCGAATGACAAGGATGGAAGCGACAGAAGAGAAAAGGAAGACACAGTGATGTTAATAGCAAAACTGTAAGGTCGCGAAAAGGGCTCAAAACGAGGAATCGTTGGGATAAGTTGGTGAAGTCGTTATTTTTATGGGAGGTGGTCTTTTCCCGAGTGCGGCATGATGATTTGGCCGTAATACCGACGCCTGAGCCGATGAAAACCGCCCAGCCTCTTTGCCAGTTTAGCGTTGCCAAAAAGGCCCCTCCTAATTGTCTAATTCGGTGCCTATGGAGTAATTACACCAAAAGTTATACCTGAACCATTTTTGTAGTCCCGTAGGGGATATTAGAAGCATTTAGCGGCTTAACAATGGCGGGGAAGCCGGAGTAGCTCCAGATCGGAGTGGACTTGGTTGGCATGGGTATTCTTTCCAGCATTACTCCGTCAGTCCGTACTATCGTCACTCCCTAGAAGCAAGACTACATCGTACAAACCGGAAGTTGGGTTTGTCTGGCTGTAACCAGTCGGTGGTAAGAACCGCGACCATTACTCCACCATGTGGCAGGCTCCCAATGGGGTGTGCGAATAAGAAAAGTCTTACATAAAATGAACAATGGCTTTGATTGGTTTACACGCATATCTGACGTAATCGTTTTAGTACCTTTTTTCATCTTTTTCAAAAACATCGCCAACAAAAATACATCGCGAACATTACTTGGGCGGAATCTGAGAGCGGCGCAGAAGGGTACCGGCGCGTACACGGACCTCACGTACATCGGCGGCCCGTGCACCGCGTGCTCGGATGTCTCGTTTTGTACGAGCTTCGCGGCCCTCGAAACAACGGCTCGCGCGGAGCTGTATGCCGTAACAGCAAGCACAGAGCGAGTAGGTGCAAGGCTACAGAATATGTAGGAGAAGTGGTAGCTGTTGTAGTAGGGAATTACGTGGCATATAATTTATACAGCGATTTTGCAGTGTTTTTTTGCCTCTTTTAATGTTTTTCGCGATGCTTCTGGCTATGAAAACGATTATGTTAGATGTTTTATTTGCACATTATGTGTGCACCATTGGGAGCCTAGCGAAGGATACTCTGCACTTTCCATGACATAAGCAAGTTGTTTTACCAACAGAGTCTGAGGCCCCGCTATCCCCCACATCAAGACCTCGTTAGATGCATTAACCGCCTGTCGCCTTTCGTTAGGCTTCTAAACGCCGACAACGCAACGAGTGCATTGCAACTCTTTGCTCAAGTTTATTCACTCGTTTGCCACGACAACATCCACTGCGTTAACATTACATGACGCTTTTCTTTTTCATCCACATTAATCCATCGTCTCATCTCCACACTCATTTCCACCTTTTGCTTCCTTTTAGAGAGGCGCTTTGCAATTTCGAATATTCGTTGGGTGACGGTTGTTCAAACGTTCACGAAGTGTTATCGCAAATGCCCAAACCGTATCCGCGACAACCGCCTACGTTCATCGGACAAACCGAATCATGCTTGCATGCGCGCTCGTGGTGCGGTAACTGAATTTAATCATCGCCACTGAGAGTAAGGCTGGCATTCTGAGCTCGTAGCTGTGCTGTGACAGCTGGCGAACACTCCAGCCCCTCAGTGCCGACAGACGAATATCGACTTGAGTACGAAGAGCCCCATGGCGTAACCCATGGCAGACCTAAGTTCTTCAGCAAAGCCGCGCTCTAGATCGGTTCTCGGTAACGACCCTACCGAAGGTTCTTTGTCCCCAGCTCCATATTCAATCACCACCCGCACACCGATCCCCCAAGCTGCGGCCATCTTGGGAACGCTCGACAACAGCACACAGTCTTCTGTGCCCATACGCTCCACCGCATTGACGGTGACGCCGCATGCGCTTGAGCGATCGATTTTACTCCGTGGAACAAAAACGCCACCTTTGAGGTATGCAAGTCTGCCCGATTTTACTTAATATCGCTCTTTATTGAAGGACGATTCGTTTGTTTGATCAACTTCACAATAATTTCAGTATCTAACTCTAGTATCTAATCCACGCGTAATATCTAGAATAACCCGTGCTTCTGCTCGCCAGATCGATCCGCCACTCGCACAATCTATTGACCCCGTACGCCCATTGACGGGTACAGTTTCCTCTACAGCAGATCAATCGACACTTGCTCCATTTCATTCTCGACATTCATCCGCACAACTGACGCTGGACTCTTTTCGGCAAGCTCACGGAAAAAGAAATTCCCAGGAAATAGCTGTTGCTCGACCGGACTTTGGAGACTACATCGGCGGAACATTGTCTTCGCATAGAGCCAAACGGCAAAGGAAGACACAACCACGACCTCAAAATTCTTTCTCGGAACATTTGCTTCCTTCGGCCGCTTCAACACGAAGTCAGAAGGGAAACATAACATCCAGGATGCCTTCTTCTAGGTAAGAGCCTGAACCTTTTGGCCTCTCCCTTGATTTTTCATAAACTTATCCCACCCCTGATATAGATCGGCCACGGACCATTCAGATGCCCACGATGGGCTTGGCGTGTCGTCTGTCCACAGTGGTGCGAATCCCACAGGTATGTTAACTGTTAACGGTTTACAAAAGACCGGTGCAAGTAGTCCCAAGACGAACTTCCATTATTTGACATGAGTTTTGCGCAATCAGATGTATTAGTGGCTGACCTCAAAAATAAGATGTGAGAATGGCCGAAATACAACCATCCAACTCGCATTTTCACCCCACGAGACTTACAGGGGAGGCCGATGAACCCGACGTTGCTATGTCCGGCGCTGATGACCCGAGTATCGACGCAGGCCACACGCCGTATAGTCGGACCGAGATTGACGAAGACAGAGACAGAGACAGAGACAGAGACATCAACGAGGGCGAAGACCGGGAAAACACTGGCCAAGACAATAGCGAGGGGGACAATGATGACATCGATGACGACGACGAAGACCACGGTGACGATGAAGCGCACCGATATTTTGAAGGAGAACTGGATGAATCTTTCCAAGCCAGGTTTGCTACGCCGCATCGAGGCTCCGGTTTGCCTGTTGCTTTGTCTATGTTGGGCGGCATGTTGTCAATGTCGGGTATCAGTGGCCGTTTGAGGGAGATTTTGAACAATCTTCGGCGGGAAGCGGATCCGTCTGTTCAACTGATTGCCTTGCAAGATTTATCAGAGATCTTGCTTGTATCCAACGAAGATAACTTGATCGGCAATTTCTCACCCGACCCCTACGTGCGGGACCTTGTCGCTCTCATGCAGCCAAACGACATCACGGGGGAAGAAAACCCTGAAATGATGCTGCTAGCGTGTCGGTGTCTTGCGAACCTAATGGAAGCGATACCCGCAAGCGCAGCCAACGTGGTGTATGGCGGAGCCGTCCCTGTCCTGTGCCAAAAGCTTCTTGAGATATCTTTCATCGACCTTGCTGAACAGGCTCTTAGCACCCTTGAGAAAATCTCTGTTGAATACCCTTCCCAGATTGTTCGAGAAGGCGGCCTAACTGCATGTCTCTCTTACTTGGAATTTTTTGCTACCAGCACGCAACGGACTGCCGTGACGACGGCTGCGAACTGCTGTCGAAATATCCCTGAGGACTCGTTTCCGGAGGTTCGCGATGTTATGCCTATTTTGTTGAATGTTCTCTACAGCAACGACCAGCGAGTTGTCGAGCAAGCGGCACTGTGTGTGTCTCGCATTGTTGAGTGTTTCAAACAATACCCAACTAAACTTGAAGAGCTGGTGGGTGTTGACCTTCTGAAGGCCATTTTAAGGTTACTCTTACCTAGCTCGACCAACCACTTCATTGGACCAAGCCTCCACACACAGTTTTTACGTGTCCTGGCAATTACCGCCGACGACAGCCCACTCCTTGCAGCCGAACTCTTCAAAATGAACGTTGTCGAAACGCTTTACCAGAGCCTAACCGGCGTGTCGCCCCCTGCAGGAGTTGACGACATTGCTGCCAAATTGGACAGTGTTCTTGTTATGCAAGCTTTGATCCATCGGCCAAAAGAACAAATTATCGAGACTCTCAATGTTGTCTGCAACCTACTACCGAAAGAAACCGCTGCTGTTCCAGTTGACTCTGTAAATGTCGGCATGAGGAGCGGGCATACGCAGACCCAAAGCAGCCTAGGAACAAACGAGGTGAACTTTTCCTCTTTAATTCCCGAATCAAACAGGCTGAGGCTCAGATTTTTGAGAGATTGCCAAGCAGAGGTCCGGCGATTTACCCTCATTCTTTTGCCTACTTTGATAGATGCCTACTCGAGCACTGTGAATTTGGAGATTCGAATGAGGGTCTTGGCGGCGCAGATAAGAATCCTTTCCAATTTCGACAAGGTTATCATTTTGGAAGCGCTTGAAGCTGTTCCCTTTGCCTCATTTCTGGCCTCTATTCTGTCTCAACAAGACCACACCTCTTTAGTTAGCTACGCGTTGCAGGCTACTGAATTGCTCTTAAGCCGCCTTGGCGATATATATAGATATCAGCTATATCGCGAGGGTGTAATTAGCGAGATCGAAAAGATTGCAGGTCTCCCGGCAAATGGTGACCACGAGTTATCGCCGCTCGCGCATGATTACCCAGCTCTGGATGCCATTCATTCCACCGTTCACAATACTGGCCACCAATCGCCCACAGGGATTTACAATCACAAACAAGGAGACAATGTCGACCTCATTTCGAATCCAGACCATGAGGAGCGAACTTATCGTGGGCGGAACTACGCTTATGCCAGCGACAATTCCAATGGACTTTCTAGCTACGCAGGCTTAGAGTTAGAGGACGAAGACAGCAACGAGGACATTGATGAAGCCGTTATTGGACAAGTCTTGTCCCAGCACTATGCCAACGAAGATGGTGCTAGTGTCGACCGAGTTGACGATGAAATGGGCGACGAAGAGGAAGAACTCCGGAATGGTGAGGAAGGCATGGATGCCCAACCTAGAGGACGCGGCAGTCGTGACGGAAGTCACGATGACGAAGTGGAAGGCTCATCGGCAAGCTCTGGAAATTCCATGGTGTCTGATGAAGCTCCCCCACGACGGCGACGTTTGGAGAACACTCCTTCGCAAGCCCAAATACGTGATTTTGCTAGGGACTTCCTTGCCAGGCATGAAATCGAAAGGAATGAAGATTCCATGCGAACAAAAGCGACGCAGACACTAACTAGTCTCTCGTCATTGGCGGACGACATATCAACATTATACTTGGAAGGAAAACCTGCAGTCTCCGCCGATGAAGGTTCCAAACTTTTCACAAGGCTGGCAACTTACTTTGACTCAAACGTCTTTGACAGTGCGACGAGTGCAGAACTGCTAGGGTCCGGATTGGTCAATGTTCTTGACAAAGTTTTTGGAAATCGAGACGAGCACCTCGCCAATGCAGCCCAAGCAGCATTCCTCGAGTGCTTTACTAGCCGCCCTGTTAGATCTCGCACCAGAACGCATGTAACGGAGATGCCGATTACACCGTTCAGCATTCTTGTCCATAAATTACAAGACCTTCTCAGCAGATCTGAACATTTTGAAGTTATCACGGTACACGACAACGCATTCGATGGAAATCATACTAGTGCTGCATCAATGTTAGCAAAGCAAATCCGGCTGCGCTTGGTGGCAGACGATGACGCCGGAGTACCGCGTGCTTTCCGAAACATCATGGTTTCGATTCATGCTATCGCGACGTTCAAAATTCTGGAAGACTACCTGCGGCCCAGAATTAGCTTGACCGAGCGATCTCGCTTCTTAAGACGGGACGGACTTTCTAGAGCTCTTGCTGCCATGGCTGATGCGGGCGTTGAACATACGGAGACTGCCTTGGCAGCGCGCCTCGTGACGCAAGATTCAAATTTAGGTTCCAAGACCCCTATGATACCTGAAGGTCTCACTAATGGGTCTGGGACTCAAGAGAGCTCAACTTTGCATGTCTCACGCCATGCTCAAAATGCTCACCAGACCTCTCCAATGACACGCTCCCAGTCGCAACGCGACGCTGGCAAAACGAAGTCCAGCACTCGCCAAAATTCTAACCCTCTATCAGTTCCATCTGGTGTAGGGTTTGATCCCGAAAGCAAACCCGGCCTCCGTCGATCATCTCGCCACCATACCAACTCATCCAACTTTGGCGAGCCAGTACGTCCACAAATCGAGGGCAATGCACTTGCCAAGGATTTGGAGTGTAATGGTGAGAGGCGAATTTCAGAGCATCGAGAACTGGATCTCCCGGTGACAAATGCCATGGAGACCATAGAGAGTGGACTTGACGGGGATATGAAAAGCAGCGAAGACCGCAGTTCGTCTGCGGTGAATCTGGAGTTTGAGGCTGGTGGGAAAATCACAAGGCAGGCAGCTGGTACTCGCTTACTTAAACCATCACAAGGCTCAGCGAAGGACGCGAGCACCAGTTCTAGTGTTTTGACAACCGCCTTGCACGGTATATCTCCTGAACTTGCAAAGTCAAGTACCTTGCCATCATCCTCACATAAATCGGCATTGCAGTCCACTTCCCAAGACTGGCACTTTGAGTTCAGCCTGGACGGGAGAACTGTGTCTTCGGACAGTACGGTGTATAGGGCGGTTCTCAATTCTACTGCTGTCAGTGACGAACAACCGAGTCGGTCTGTTTGGTCCACGATCCATACGGTGCGCTATCGTCGCATACCAGGTCCCCAACCCCAGGAACCTTCTGCATTTGGTTTCCCGGGCGTTGATAACAGAAGTTTTGGAAGCAGCCTTAGTGAATCAACTGGTTCAGCTACTCAAGACGGCTTCGGCAACAGTGCGTCAGTGGGCGCTCTCAAAAACGTTGCCATCACCACGTCGATTCTCCGACTTCTTAGAAACCTGCATGATTTGAACGCCAATATTGATGATATATTGGTTTCAAGCAAAGAGCCCTCCAAGCCAAACGCTGAGCCATTGCTGCAGTTCGTCAATACGAAACTTACAGCAAAGCTGAACCGCCAACTCGAAGAGCCACTCATTGTAGCCAGCAACTGCCTGCCTAACTGGAGTGAGGATCTAGCAAGGATGTACCCGTTCTTGTTTCCCTTTGAGACTCGTCACCTCTTTTTGCAGTCTACCTCGTTTGGATACGCCCGCTCTATGGCACGATGGCAGAATGCACAGGTGCAAGACGAGTCACGCGGCGTTCGCCGTGAGGATCGCCCTTTTCTGGGACGCCTCCAAAGGCAAAAGGTTAGGATTTCCAGGTCGAAGATACTCGAATCGGCAGTGAAAGTCATGGAGCTTTATGGGACCTCGCAGAGCATACTTGAAGTTGAATATTTCGAAGAAGTGGGCACTGGGCTGGGGCCAACTCTCGAATTTTATTCTACTGTGTCGAGGGAATTTTCTAAGAAGAAACTTAGGCTTTGGCGGGACAATGATCTTGGGGACTCTGAGTTTGTTTCGGGCCCGAACGGACTCTTCCCACGTCCTATTTCTGCAAAAGATGCAGAGGGTACGAACGGTCAGCGCTTGATGAGCCTTTTCAAAGCACTTGGCAGGTTTGTGGCCAGGTCTATGCTTGACTCACGCATCATTGATATCAACTTCAACCCTATCTTCTTCCGCATAGGAAACGGATCCCAGGGGTGGCGGCCATCTCTTGGTGCTGTAAAAGTTGTTGACCCGACGTTGGCTCGGTCGCTTTTACTCATCAAGAAGTTTGCGAATGCTAAGAAGGTTATTGAAGAGGGTGTTGATCTGTCAGCTACTGAAAAGGCGGCTGGCATTCAGGCCATCACTATTGACGACACCCGCATCGACGACCTTTCCCTTGATTTCACCTTGCCCGGCTACCCAGATATTGAGCTGATTCCGGGAGGCTGCCATATCAGCGTTACCATGAGTAATGTTGATACATATGTTGACAAGGTTGTGGCGATGACCTTAGAAGGAGGCGTGCGATTGCAAGTGGACGCTTTTCGCAGGGGCTTTTCGGAAGTGTTTCCGTATTCTGCCCTGAGTGCATTCACACCTGACGAGCTTGTGTCACTTTTCGGCCACGTGGACGAAGATTGGTCCCTTGAAAGTAAGTTAATTACTCGATGCTGTTGGTCAACGCTGCCATCAACACAGAACTTGCAGTTAACCGTATTTCTACTCAAAAATAGCCCTTTCGGATTCTATTAAAGCCGACCACGGCTTCAACATGGATAGCCGGAACGTCAAAAATCTTCTCCAAGTCATGAGCGAAATGTCGCTAATCGAAAGGCGCGATTTCCTGCAATTTGCAACAGGGAGTCCGAGGCTCCCCATAGGTGGTGGGTGTTTCCACAATTTCTTTACGCAAGGGTTTTTGTTAGATAACTGTGGTACAATGCATCACTGACATGGAAGTTTACGTGTAACAGGATTCCGCAGCTTGACGCCTATGTTCACAGTGGTTTGCAAGCCCAGTGAGGCCCCATACTCGTCGGACGATTACCTCCCAAGTGTGATGACTTGTGTTAATTATCTCAAACTTCCTGACTATACCAGCATCGATGTTCTCCGAAAGCAACTTTTCACAGCCATCAAGGAGGGACAGGGTGCTTTCCACCTCTCGTGATACTACAGGCCGACAAAAACGCAGGATTTAGCTGTTTGCTTGGAAACAGGTCATTGGTGTCTGTGGCGGTGGGGTGACCTGTCACCGTCATCATCTTATCAAAATAGGAGGATATAGTATCTTTTGTTTCCAAGGGATGAGGGCCTCTGGTAAAATATTTACCATTCATGTGAATATAAAGCAAAGGTTAAAATTGTGAAGATGTGGAAAGTTGGAGACCTATGTCAGTATTATACGTACGCCGTACTCTGAGCTAGCCTTACTCGGGAGAATAACGAAACCCCCCGTTTTAGTGTTAAGTCGGACCCATCTGGAGGGGCCTTTTAACGCGACGCGCCTATGATGAAAGCGCGTATTGGCCCCACCAAAAGGACGAATAGTTTTATTTCTCGAGGAACACAATAAATACTCGTTTGTTGTCTATACGTAATTGGAGCGAGCGACGATAATGTGTGAGGTCGAACTCTTAAAATTTCCGGCGACGACATGATCAACGACCATCCTGTGTATACTGCCGTCAACGATGAGCTCCAATGTCTTGGGGCCTGTGCCAACGCAGGACAAGAGAGTTTCCTGCGTCTACCGCTCGAACCGATCGCCACACCAGCTCCGTTTTCCCTTCCGACGGAAAGTCGTGAGGAAATATGGCCGGCACGAGTCTTCACTCACACAAAAGCAGCGGACGCTAACGCAAATCGAATGTGTCGTATCGTCTTCACCAAGTCTGCGCAAAACCAAACTATTCGGACAAGAGCTGAAATTGACGGCCTGTCGTGATGACCAGTCAAGCAGTTCGGGCAGCGCAGAGGAGGAGAACACAAGTCGAGACAGCTCCGGCCGCAAGCAGAATAAACAACGACAGATACTGCAAAAATCTACCGACAGGGCACTGGCGAACACTTCTTACCATACCCAGACGTTAACCCAACTCATCTCTAAAAATACAGTCCTAGCCTCCGATGTTGATGACGACGTCTACGATTGCGAAATCCATACTACGATCCAAGATTCCGACGACGATGATACTTGCCCTCTGCTTCCACCCGGCGCGAAGTCAAGACAGGCATTACTATCTCCACGGCAACAATTGAAAGTCATTGAGATGACGCCCTCTAAGCCAAACGCAAATGTTACAAACGCAATCTCAAATTCGTTGTTATTCACACCTAAGGCAACGCGAACAGAGATCCCATCGTCCCAGCCCAGCCCGTTTACTCCAGTGTGGCCTCCTGGGGGGCACATGGACTCCCAAGCCTCCTCTCCCATTTCTCGAATCCGGCAAAACTCGACTAGTCCTACTCCATCAGGACCAAAACGGGATTTGGTGTCTAACGACGTAAGAGCAAGTAACGTTTCTAAACGACGTAGGAGGGCGTTGCCAGACTCGCCCTTCAAGCCAGATCTTCGCATTTACAACGGAGTGGCACAACAGGCTATTACCTTAGTGGAAATGACAGAAAAATCTGAACATCTACAGCCCGACAAACGCAATATGTCCATGGGTATCGAGGATGTCTTCCAACCTCTTCCTGTAACTGCACCCTGTTTGATTTTCGCTCCAAATCGATACTCAATAGAGGGAGGCAGAGCAGTTGCAAGTACTTTAGGAGAGATTTCTGATAGCGACGAAGAAGGATGCCGTTTGTCTGGCCCCTGCATCCCAATGAAACGGTCGGTCCCAAGACCGCGGCCGAACGCCCGGCTCGGTGGCCAGTTTGGTGACCATTGTGGTATACGGTTTTTGGGCTCGCCGCTGGTCGCTCACCCTCCACCGCCAGATACGGTAGCAGCGAAGCCCATATCTGTCCCAAAATCAAGGCGCGCTGCTGGTGCTGCCACATTATTTCGAAGAGGCGTCGAAACGGAAGCGACTCAAACTTGGCCAAACTGTGAGACGTCAAGCTCGCTCACGGCCACGGACCGATCCACAATGTCATCCACCAGCCGCCTAGATTCGAACCTGCCAGTAGATGACCAGCAATATAGCCAGGCTTTGGAGAGTCAACGGATTCCACTAGAAACAATTCGCTCCTTGGGGCCCCAAACTGACCGGTCCGACATCATCATCTCCATTCACCCTGAGCAAATCCGGAAGATCGTCATGGGAGCCAAAGATCACGAGTTTCGAAATTTCAAGATCCCTCACACAGTCAGTCGCTTTTGGATGTATGCCACCCGACCAGTTTGCGAGCTACAATACATGGCTGTAGTTGCAGCTGGATTCAAGCAACCCGGCGGTATCAACAACGATAGCGGTGTTGGCAATGCCGAGTTCAATGCCGGGAAGCTAGTGGCCAAGTTTGCATACAAATTTGTCCAGGTGTACCAATTGAACAACCCTGTGTCCCTTGACGTGATGCGAAAAAATGGATGGGCAGGACCCCCTCGACGGTACGACTACTTGTCTCCAGCTATAGTTGGATCTCTCCTGGGCAACCTGCGTTGTGCTATTTTCGAGGAGACTGCCAGGCCAGGCGTTGAAAGTGGAGGGAATAGTTGTGAAAGCAACGAGGCCCGTGGCAAATGTGATGAAATGTCCATATCCCAGGAAGTTGAAGCGCAGCTCTCAAGTGATATAGCTGAAACACAACAAGAGGGTCGTCCCTCGAGCGACCAGAGCCGGCCAAGAGCACCCGACGCCTTTCAAACCTACAGGCGTCGAACGACACGTGGCTGTCATATTGCTATGATCCGAGACGGGTCTCCGGCCAAGAACCGTATAATGCCACCAAACACCCCAAGCTCAACATGGTCCTCTCAAGCAACAACTGCCACTACCGCATCGGGCCCCGATTCTTACATTAAGGGGAGTACACTACCGAGACCAGTTAGCAAGTTGGAAAAGTTGTCAAATAAACAGCGGAAGCAGACGTCGATGCAAACTGCTGGCATGTATGCAATCGATGTAACGCAGGACACCTTACCTGACAGCCTCTATGAGGAAGTACGTCAGGCACCACCTATTGTCATCGAGGAGTCAGAGGACTCAGGAAAGGAATAAGCCCGCAAAAAACGGGATAGTGAAACCCATGGGCACGCTGCTAGCTGATCTAACTGTACAAATACACTACTCAAAATAACAGCTTAATTATTATACGTTTAGAAATATTTTCTTTTTGGACTAGTTCCGCAAACGCCTCATGATTCAATTAGAGTTACATAGCATCGCCACCACCACTGACAAATTTTATCAGTTTGGAAGCGGTCAGTATAAGCCCCAGCGAAGGCAACAGTTAACGTGCTCTCACCAGACATGCCGAGCATCACGCCAGAATGGACATGATAGACTCCTAGCATTATTTGTTGTCCTTGTCCTTCTTCCTTTTAAAAAGCTGTTTGAACATGTTGCTCCCTGTATTTTGATTTCCTCTCTCCCTGCTTTGCACGGTGCCGGTATCAGATGCCGGGCCACTCGGACTATTGTCTAATACTCGGCGACCATCCGTGCGTGAGCGCCCACTGTGCCGGTTGCTGCGGCTTGTCGTAGATCTCGCCGACTCACTGCTTTTTTCGTCACCGTGGCGAGTGCGAGAACTGCAGGGGGGGTTACGAATTTCATCACGCCGACGGTTCTTACTACGGCTTTGCCGCTTGTCCGGAGAGTCATCAGTTCCTGTGACCTGTTCGCTGCTTCGAATACTGTTCTGGTGATGTGTTTGGCGGTGGCGGTGGTAGTAGCGTGTATTTCGTGTCGACATGTGTCCGAGAGATTTGGCGGTTCGAGCGCTCTTCAGAGTACGTTGGTCATCATCGCCAATACACGAGCGCATCGCCTTCGGACTGATTAGCTCAAGGTCAACCTCACTGGCTTCCCACGGCTTGATACCGGATCCTCCATCAAGTATTGGCTCGATTCCACGGCGCCATGTCTCAATAGTGCACAGTTCTTCCTCCAGCACGAGTGCTTCTTCATAGCCACGCGAGGACGATTGTAAGGCTGAAAGCGGCTCTTCGGCGGTGCCAAGCACTATTTCTGAATCGATCCCCGGAGCATGCTGCTGCGGAAACCCGCCACTTTGATCGCCCGTCGCAAACGTTTGCCTTCCCTCCTCACGCGCAGCTCGCACTTCGGAAATGCGCTTGACAATCTTCCAGCCGCCAAACAGAATAACCGTGGCCCCCACAACAATGCTGGTACCAATGAGGAACTGGGGGCTGGCCAGAAGAGCGAAGACGGCCGGGCTTCCGCCCTTGACCACTCCTAGATAGGCAGGGCTCAGTCTCGTTAGCAGCGCTGAAAGTTCTGCCAGAGTTAAAGCGACCGCGGCAGCGGCCTCGGGCTTGTCTTGTAGATGGCGGATGATGGACGCAGCTGTGTGGTGAATGCATTGTGCCTCATTCAAGAGCGTCTCAATGCGGTCGACCAGTGTCGTGGCATAAGATTCTTTCAACTCGTCAGCCTTATCCACAATAAAGGCTTCAGGGTCCAAGTCGATGCGCGACTCCAAATCAGGCGGTATATTGCCGTATGCTAGGTTCGTATCAATAAGTTTCGGCGGCGGCACGTTTCCACTGTCCTTGGGTAGACGGCTCAGTGCGGAGTCCGATCGTGGTCGGTGAACCAATATCGAGGCGCGCGGTGACGAGAGAGCGACAGCCGGGGAGTTACTCCTTCCTTGCGGCAGCGCAGCCGTATGGGTCACGCTCATCGGAGGTATATCGTTTAGAGCAGAGCGCAAGGGTACCAGATTGTGAGCGCTCGTCTTGGCGTACAAGCCATGGCTATTGCGACGGGAATCTGATGCTTGCGAATGTCCATCGCAAGCTTGAGAGAGGTCACGCAGGTTGTGTGCAGTCAACGGCGGTTGGTGGGGCCGAAAGCTGCTCCTCGCTCCATTCACCGAAGTGCCGCTACCAGTAGAACTACGCTGCGATCGGCGCGGCTGGCGATTGTTCAATGAATAATGTGAGCGGCGGTCACCACCATCCAGGGAAAGGCGGCGGCTATGACCTCCGTCCTCAAGATAAAGCGGCGGTGCAGCTTGTCCCAGAGAACGATGGTTGTGATAATAGCCTTCGCGTTGATCATAGTGGTGTGCATCGTCATATTCCTCAACCTCGCAGAGAGGGCCGTGGTAGCCTTCGCTGCGGGAAAGGTCAAACGTCCGCGCGCGGCGGATACCAGAATGTCGTTCTTGTCGAAGGGTCTCTTTCTTTTCCTTGTAGGCCGACCGTGCTTCCTTGAAAATGCCAACTAGATGTTTGCCCCATAGTCGCACGTACTGAGCAACCCGACACAGGTACAAGGGAGGCTGCTGGAGACATAGGAAGCGCCGGGACAAAAAGGCGCGAAACAGGGACTTACAGTGCTGATGATTTTTCCGGAATTGTTGATGATCGTTATCGTCTGTTCAAACGGCATTATGAAGGTAGTGCGCAATACGACGGAGAACAGATGGAAAAGCGTAAAGGCACGGTCGGGCGGGTTCTCTAGGAAGGAACGCGACTTCATTCACCGTTGCGCGAGGTCGTGAATTTGAAGAAAGTATGTGTATGCAGAAGCTCGGTAACATAGTGGTCGATGCACAGGAGAAGAGGTCAGTCCGTCCGTGATTAGCGGAAGCAGGATCGTATTACGTATTGATTCATGCATCAGGTCATATCACATTTGGTCCATACGCAAACCATCCCCCACCCTCACCGACATGTGTTGGGCGGTGGAGTTTTGGTTGGGCTCCAAGGACCATATTCCAGCTGAGGCCGCCCAATTCACCCACTCCAGCCAAAGTCTAGGGCAAACGAAGAATTTTGCGAATCCGGCTACCTGGATGTAGCAACCTGAGGGGATTGACTCGAGCAAGACAAGTAGACGATGGATTATATGGCCTCCTTGTGAACGGAGTAGATGGAATACGGCAAAAAACGACCACATCATAGCCAAGGCCTACCCGACAATTCTGGAAGTCGGTCTGGAGAAGAAGAGAGGTGACTCTGCTGGCGACGATGACGCAGTATTCTTTTTGGTTACTCCGGATGTCGACAGTCTATATGACAAAACACCTGGTACTCAAAGAGCAGCAAACTTCTGTTCGTCCGCCTTTACGAGCACAGCGCGCTGCCGTGTTATGTTTAAATCAATGTGTGGCCGCAGGGGCGACATATCACCCATCCTTTGCGTGTCTTATCTATATTGCCCGTTTAACGTACTGGCACCTCATTAGATATCTTGCTGAAGTGACAGAATGGCAGATCCATCTTCCCCTCCCTACTCCCCCAAATAGCATACCGCTTGCTGATGCACAGCATCACTGCAGGTGGGAATGCCGACGGAACCTTATCCCATGCAGCATATGTATATACGCTTCCCCATCACATCTACATATGTATGTCGTGACAGCCGTACCACGCCTCTCCCTCCAAGCGCACGCAAGCGCCCGTCCCAGCATAGGACGTGTTCGCAGGCAGCTTTGGTTCTAAGCGAGTCTGTACAGTTCATCACCAAATGTACACCGGAAGGCGGTTGCCCAAAAGCTCGCTCTTAGAAATCTGCACATCCATCTTGCTGAAGTCGTGCAACAGTAGCCAGCATAGCATCCGGAACACCAGCGTACACCACACGCTTGCCGCCTCCAGTCGACGAAATACGTTGCCGTTGCCGTCGACATCGTCGCCACCTACATCGGTATCGATGTTTTCGGCATCAAATTTATCGGCATGGACAATGTTAAGATTGTTGTCATCACTGTGGACATCGTCCTGCTGTAGCCATGCAGTTTCGGCCAACTGCACCACGCGCGGTTGCAAACGTGAAAAATATATCCTCATCAATGTTCTTTGGCGAACTTCTGGCGAGGCCGTCATCACGTCGTCGAAGCGCAAAGGGGTTCCAAATTTGTCCGCATCACTCCCCGTACCTGGTGGACTGGATTCCCCAGTTCTGGTAGCCTCGGACGTGCCGAGTCCTACCCCGGTTCCTGCCGTACCTACCTCTTCACGACCTGGACCATAGTCGCCCTCGTTGTTAACCATGTGTAGGAGTTCCTGGACGTGCTCGCGTAGGACAATCTCAACAGCTTTCCGGCCCTTTCTCTTCAAATATAAGTCGCATTTATCGAGGTTCTCATGCAGGACAGTCATTAGCGGGCGGTCGATGGCGTCCTCCAAGGCCCTTTTGACCCGTCCGGCCTTGTCGCGTTCAGGCTTGCGTAGAAGCAGGTCGACAGTCAAGTTTGCCAGCGTCTGCAGCTCCTTGATCTGCAGCT
Organism: Sporothrix brasiliensis 5110; assembly: GCF_000820605.1. Lineage (NCBI taxonomy): Eukaryota > Fungi > Ascomycota > Sordariomycetes > Ophiostomatales > Ophiostomataceae > Sporothrix > Sporothrix brasiliensis. The sequence goes on along the minus strand of NW_024467139.1, from coordinate 4,342,202 downwards.
CGTTCGCTCCTAGGCGGCCAATCTCGGATCGGTATTCCTGTAGGAGCTTCTGCATGCTAAAATATTTCCGGTCCCAGTGATAAAATGTCGGGTTTGGTAAAAAACGGAAAAGACTTTTCTTGATATGAAGCGTCCGCCCCAGCATGCCTGTAATTTCGAAAGCGACTGGAAGCCTGTCAGGTATACTTCTCAAACGTGAGGGGTTTTGTCTGGGAGCTCGGTGCGCCCATATCGCTATTTGTCGATATGTTGGGTAACTATGACTTACGAGGAAATAGGTGGCCATGCTTCTTCGTTTCATCGCGGAGACTGTTCGATGTGTTTGTGTTGCAGCCAATCGATGCTAGTGTCTCTGCAAGCTCATTGCGGTTGCCGAGCAAGAGAGTCTCCAGACTGCGCGTATCGTCGGACGTGAACGCAAGTCGGCGAAGGTCCTCTTTCCTGCGGAAAATAGTCGGCACGAGGCCAAACGCGAGCTCCTTGACCTCATCTGCAGGGATGATGCGATTTTCTTTGAATCGGCTCTTGCCGCATATCTGAAAGGTAAACACAATCCCCAAATCTGCCATGTGGTTGCCCGTGAGGACATAGCCGTTGCCTTCTGCCCGGTACCGACCAGCAGACCGGTCGAACTCCTTCCAGTATATGCCCAGCATGGCTGCCATCTCGATGAGGTGGCAAATAGTCGACGCAGCATACGGCCTGCTTATGCTAGACGGCATAGTGTCCCAGGAACGCTTTTTTGACTGAAGGGCCACGCAGAGTTTGTGCTCCTCAAAGGAGCACGCGCTATGTGGTGGATTCAGCTCCACTTGCGTCTTCTGCCAGTGCTGCGAGTCGCGCTCCATGCGATGAAGCTCCTGCAGAAGGCGCACCCACGTCGACATCTCGTTGTCAGCTGTGTGGACTCCGCGCTTGTCTTGCAACACATGTGCAATCTTGGGCATCGATGAGGTTGCTTGGCTGGCGTGGTCAGTTGTTTCATTTTGCTTCCCGTCTGCTTGCTGGGGCGGCTTGTCTGCGCTGTTGTTCGTGCCGGGGCCGTCCAACGGCAAAGAGCGTGTAACGACAATGCTTTCAGGGTCACCTTTAACAAACCACACCGGCGCTCCGTTGATAGGCCCTCTCTTGTTGTCGGCCGGGCAGACGAAGAATACAGGCGTCTCGAATAGAACCTGGAAGCGCATTTCGCTTAAGCGAAACCGCCGCTTCTTCGTTGTGTGCCAGGGCCCGATCACAGCGGCATCGCAGTTGGAGTAGCCAGCCGCCGAGGCCATGTATTGTTGAACGACCTGTAATCCTGTCCCGATCAGGGCGATAACAGACACCACCAGGGCCACGATGGCGATGATCGTGTCTGAACCACCATTGCTATTGCCGTTTCCATTTGTGCTACTGCTGGAGTCGCTGCCGCTGCCGCCGGCCTGATTACTGGACATGACGACCCTTTCCTATGACGGCCTAGCACCAGCCAATAAGTGCATGCGCGGCGTAGAAAGGTGCGGACGATAAAGGGAGGCTCGAAGATGGGTCGCGGTGTGTCTCGTAAGTATACGTAGCGAGGACAGAGTGTCGGAATGCAAGGAGAGGCAAAAGAGTGCCAGAGGAGGAGGATTGACAGAGTAAGGGAAAAAGTTACGGGGGCCTAGGTAAAAAGGATAACAAGAAAAAAAATGATAGGGAAGAGTTAAGGGAGACAGATACTACAGAGTACGAAAAATGTCGCGCAATCTCTGGGATGGCGAACGAGACGAAGTGTGCGTGAAGCCATTGCTGAGCACAGTCAAGGAGCTCTTTCCCAGCTTGGGCGCGCATTGCAAGCCTCGTGGAGGCAGCGCATGTACGGCTGAAAGCAGCCGTACACTCTCTGTTGTTGTAATCATTCTGTAAATACAGAGAAATACGACGTAATACTCCTCAACTTAAAAGCGCCGGCTTCTAAATAGTCTCGCCACAAACAACATTAAATGAAAGGCTTTTATGTCCTTTTAATTTTGGTAAAAGAGGCCGAGATGCATACACCGTAGGATGTAATCACCATGCGACACGGGGCGCAGAGTAATACAGCTCTCCAGCTGAAGCATTCTAGCGAGCAACTAAATCCAGTTGTGAGCTACAATGGGGCTCGATTAGTCTCACTTAATAAAATAGGGGCAGTACTCCGCAAAGATGCCTTGTCTCCCGTTACGAAGGATTCACTGGAAGAGCCAAACCGATCTCTTTGTCCACCTTTACCCCGTGCTTACTCACGTGCTTTCGTTTTACATATATGTCCTCATTCCGTAGATGTAAGATACAAGCAACACAGTGCTCTGTAGACTTAGCATCGGGTATCAATTTATCATATGAGTTGAACATCTCCGAAAATAAATATATAAAAAGGAAAAACAGTGACTACAAGTAAGATGTTCCGTCTTCCAACATACGGCTTAATCACCGCGCACCTTACACCGGCCTTAAATGTAAGTCACACCGGAATAAGATGTGTTGTATCAAGTAACTCCCAACGTTGTCATACGGTCCGCGACGAGCAAGCTGATCCAGTCACAGAAAGTGTCGACCGTGGGCCGGGATTAGAAGGTACCCCTTTCAAGCTCATCCAGCCTCCATGGCACCGAGTCCATAGGTCGGACGAGACTCACGAAACACATGGCACCGACTCCAACGTCGCCTAGGAGCTCGCGGTGCCCTCACCTGATCGGGCTGTCGCCGGGCCGTTGCCAGACGGGCCGTCACCGCATTCACTGGAAGGCTGGCCGCTGGAATTCCATGTGACTCTTACTGCTCGGCTACCGCTAGAAACGATGCAGCGCATAAAGTCATGCGTCAATAATCCACTTATATGTATAGGAACTAGACCGCTAGACTAACTGGCAAAATAGAGAGCCCTCAGATGGCAGGTCTAAAGTACCGTAGTGCTGGCTGGTGCCGTTTGATGGGCAGGCAATTGTTGGCGGTAGGCGCTCTCGGCCGCTTTGTCGACCTGTAAATGCGTATCCTCACTGTCTTCACGCCCATAATGCAAAATTATCATGGGGTACGTGCTTGTTCCTAGAGGTTGGGCTAGGATGTGTGGCCACCACAAAAGTTAGAGAAAACGACGTGTGGCTAGGTAAAACTATATGTTAAACAAAAACACATTAGGCAGGGAAATGAACCTCTCGGGTCGAATAACTAATCGGTTCAAACGACTGCTTTCAAAATGGGTAAACGAAAACATGCGATTCATCGGCATAGACAAACGAAAGACAATTATGCCAAGAAGACTAAATATATACCTGTAAGAAGATAATGAAAGGAAAGATCACAAGATTCAGACGGCGCCCACAATTCAACTTCTTATTCGTATAGAGGCCGTCTCCCTACCCCATCAAAAACTCAACAACAGTCACCATCTACTGCCACCACTTAGTATAGGCCCCATAGCACATCCTGCGAGTTGACGTTGCCGTCGCAGTCCATATAGCCCTTCGCGCCCACCTTGCCGCTACCGCCAAAGAGCTTCACGGAGTCGGTGATAATATCCACAATGTCCTGCGCCGTAATATGGAAGTTGATGTTGCCGTGTAGATCGGTGGCCTGGATTCCGAAATTGCAGCTTCCATACCCCGCCACCCAGTGCTGCGCTAAACCAGCCGTATCTTTGTACCATTCACCGTCTGTGCCGATAATGTTGTTGACAAGGTGCATGCAGTCGTCGACCGAGGGCGACGCGTCTGAGGTCTGGTCGATGAAACTCGACGACTCGCAGGCGCCCCTCTGTGGCGTTAAGTAGCAGGGCCAGTTATCGAGCGAGCGGTCACTGTGCACTTGCCAGGTCCGGAAAGCAGTCTGGCCCGAGCAGACTGGAAGGCTGATGTAACCGGGCGTGGTAATGTCCTGGTCATACAGGCTATTCATAGTGGACGTGTCCGAGGGGTCAGCGCTGTAGCCGCCGTTCTTGTGACCGTTTGCTATATACGTGCGGAGGGACCCGTTAACGATATCAGCTACCGTCACGCCGCCCCACGACGAGCCATCGAGCATGTCGACTCCGGCTGGCAGGGAAAAGCCATCGTCCCGACAGTCCTCAAGATTACAGGAGTCAGGGGATTTACCATCAGGGAAGACCAAAAAGTAAAGGTGGTTGTCGATGCAACCCATGGCCTGCTTCTGGATGGACGGATCAACGTATTGGTGGGCCACATTCAAGTCGCTGCAGTCGGCGCCCGTGTCCAGAATGAAAGCACCTGTTCCCGAGGCGCGCCACACGGCAGGAATGGCAAAAGCATAGAAGGATCGTTTAATACTCGCCTCCACAGAAGTGGTAGTGGCGTCCGATATACCGACGTCAGGTTTTGTATCAGCCGCACTGTCGGAGCCGGTGGCGCCCTCAATCATCTGGCCCTTGTCGATAAGACTAGCCAGGATCGGCAGCGTGTTAGGCTGGCCGCTAAAGATGTTTGATAGTTGCTGCTCAGTGGAGTTGGCCCAAATGTCGACGAACTGGCCGAGGTAGTTAGAGAAGGACGTCTGCGAGGCCGGCGTCCACGAACTCTGGCTACCGCTCACATAGGTGCCTGTAACCGACACGCCGAAGCTGACCAGGGCCTTGCCGGCGTCCTTGTAGTTGTCGTATTGGACACCGTTAGCTTTGAAGAACGGAAGTGCTTTCAGAATACTATTGAAAAAGCTCGACACCACAATGGTTCCAGCCAAGTTCACAAATGCCAGCAGAAGATCGAGCCATTCGGTGTCGGGCGGCGTCACGGGCGCAAAAGTGTTCTCAAAATGGTCCAATGCCGGATTTAGTGACAGCGCGGCCGCCTGAATAATGGTGCTGTGGAACGTCTCGTATATCTCGTGGACGTAAACGAGCGAGTTCCAGATCTCGTACGCTGCGGGGCCTGAGCCTTGGGTATTCTCAACGTCCTTGCACAACAGAATACGGTCGCAGTTGCTTGTGGCAGCGAGCGAGCCGCAGTTCGAGTTTTCGGGGCCGTTGATAGACGCCGAAATTGACGCACTGAGGTACATGCCGTTGTTAATGTCGGTTGTCTTCCATACGTTAATAACGTCGTTCCAGGCGTCCGTGCAGCCCAATCGGTCCCAGCGCTCCTCGGATGTCAGGTTTCGCACGTCAACGACGGCCGGGTCCGTGCAGCTCAGCTTGGTCCAGTTGCCCGATATTTGCGTAGGATCAACGGACAGTTCGGACATCGGGTCGAGACCGGTCTTGACGGCCAGTATAAATGCGTCCCAGTTGGGCATATTGCCTGGTACCTCGTTGAATGTCTGCAGGTCACTGGCCCAATTGGTAGTGCCGCCCAACCCCAGGCTCTTATATTTCGCAGTGCGTGAAGCTAAGATGTCGGCCGTCATAAACGAAACCCACTGGTTGTCGTCAAACACCAGGATTTGACTGTCACTGTCTTTGTCGTAATAGTACTGGTTAACACGACTTGACAGCGCTGTAGAGTCACGGCGGCGACGGCGCTTCTCATTGCTGGTACTATTGGTGCCTTCCATAATATCCGTAATCTCTGCGTCAGCCAAGTAGCCTCCAGTGCCCGTGCAAGGGCCCTGAGTGGCCGTGGAGCCGGCCGCACCTCCACCAAAAGTACACTCGGGGGTGTAACAGCCAGGGTCGGTCATGCCAAACGAACGGCCGTAGCTAGTGACACCGACGACAACCTTGCCCGACGGCACACCAGCCTTGGTAATCATGGCCAACGATGTCATGGTCTCGGTCAAGTTAACGTGCGACCGGAGGCAGTTGCCGGTAGGACATCCTTCTTGCGAGTAAGAGTTACCACTGTCCCACTGGCCGTGTAGATCATAGGTCATGTAGACAATATAGTCGACAACCTCGCTAATCTTCTTAATAGGGAAGCCCTTAAGGTACCAGTAAGACGAAGGAGCGGCGATACTAACGGTCTTACCCGGTAGTAGGTTCTTCAAGACCACTAAAAAGGCCAAGTAGTTGGCGCCATCGTCGGTACTAGCAGCGGGGATTCCAGGGATATCCGGTGCACCAGGATATTCCCAGTCGATATCAATACCATCTAATTCGTTGTCCTTAACGAAGTTGGCAATAGCTGTCGCCATAGCCACGCGGTTAACGGCCGTAACGCCGTTACGGAAAATACTGTAAGTACTAGGATCCGTAGAAAAGCTCCAGCCTCCGACGGTTAACACACGGTGGAAGCTATTACCAAGACGCGTAAAACGATCGAACTCGTAGGTACTCGCGGCGGAGCCGACGGAGACGGCATAAGTAGAAGGATCAAGCGTGGCAAAGGCAAAATGGACGTGGGTATAGGCCGTGCTCAACTGCGAAATATCCTGATACAGGCAGGGGCGGTCCATACCGTAACCTTCGAAGTAGGCTAGGTTAATAGGACTAATGGGCGCGTCGCCTGAAATCACGTCGGTACCACAATTAGAAATACAACCGTTGGTGCCTTTCTTTGCCGTACCCGGGGGGCCCAGAGACGTGTCAACGCAAAACTCCTCAGTGATACCACACTCGCCCCATATGTCACAGCAGGCGTTAAGCGGGCAAGGGTTAAGACCAGACAGGTTGTAAGTGCCGCCGGGACCCACCACCGTACCAGGCTTTTGGGGACCGCACTCGGCGTTAGCGATAGCAGCAGGCATCGGAGGCGAGCCCCTACTCAGGCAAATAACGGCACCAAGGAGCACATTACCGCAGCCCTGCCAGCCCCAGGTCTCGTTATTGAAACTCTCAATTAAATCGTTGGTCAGGTCGTAAGCGGCCGCCAGGTCAGCACAGTTATCGTTGGCCACAACGGTATAACTATAACATGAGCCGTCGCTGTTAGGCTTAGGCGCAAACGAGGGCAGCGTACCGGACGAGCAACAAACGTGCTGGCCAGGTGCTAGCTTTGAACATAGTGTTGAGCTGGGGTTGTACTTGGTAAAGTCGGCAGCCGAGATCCCGCACTTGGTGGCTAGTGTGCCACATGTGTCACCGTACACAACCTGAACGGTTGTGCAGTCGGCACGGGGCGTCAGGAAGGTATGCGCATGGGGCGAGCGGCTATGGTGGTGGCTGTGGCCGTGCAAATCGCGCGCCACCACGGTGCCGTTGGATGTACTCGTAGAGTTCGTGGTAGGAATAGCCAACGGTGTTGTAAATGAGACAGGGCTGATGAACGTTTGCGTCGAGTTGTAGTCGATACAGGATGCCTTAGACCACGACTGGAGAACCTGTTGGACCGGCACAAAAGAAGTATTGCTGGTGGCCATAAAGCCAATAATGTGGTCGGCATCGTAGTGTGTGCCACACAGCTCAAGCGCCACTGTGCCGGTGGTCTCGTTCGTAGCGGTTAGTGACTGTTCGAGCGACTTGAGGGCGCCCGTAACGGATGATAGGCTTTGGATAGCCTTGCCGACGTAGAGACCGACGGTGCCGCCACTGGTCTGCGCAAACAGGACCTGAGGCTGGTTGCCCGCTGTGGCATACGACGAGGAGCTGTTGCCGGGGGTGGCCATAAAGCCCGAGGTCAAGAAACGGCGGACCTGCTTAGACAAATCGCGCAAGTCGGCACCGGCCGGCGTAATCTCATCCCAGTGGCCCACCGTGAACGTGGCGTTGTCGAGCGTCTGCTTCACACGCATAGTCGAAGACGCTGCACCGGTCGCCTTGAAAGAACCGTACGAGGCACAAGCGTAGATGCGGTGAGACAATGTACTGTCATCAACATTGTCAGAGAGTGACATGTGGTAGAAAATGGTCTCTGTGCACTTGTCTAGCTGTGCCGTGTTCTTGTAGACGGGCCAGTTAGCGGGGTCGGGCCCGACAAGGGCGCACGACGTCGGGCAGTTGCCGCTGCGGCTTTTGTACTTAGGCGAGGCGGGCATGCGCAGTCCAGAGTGGGACGCATCGGCACCGCCAATGATGCCAGATGACAAGAGTATGAAACCGGCTGCCGCCGCGGATGTCACCCAGGTAGGCAACATCGTGGAGTGGTGGCCAAAAATAAGTGGAAAGATCAATAAAGGAAAACCAACTATCAACATGTGACAGGGAATGAACGAAGGAGTCAAATCGACTTGGAAGTAATGAGAGAAATGAGCAGAGGACACTCGGGGGAAAAGAAGGGACTGCGCTTGCCTCGTTCAGAGGCAAACGGCGAGACAAAAAAGAAGGACAATAGGGAGGGGAGAGCAACAGAGACGAGATAGAGCCTTGGGATATGGTTCCCTACTTCATGTCGAGAGTCAGGCAAGGCGGATGGGCGTGCCTTTTTGACGACAGACCGCGACACGGTCTCGCAATGGCCGTCTGCAGGCAACTTCCAAAAGTTCATTGTGCTTGCACGACGGCTACAGCGGCAATACGGTGTGACGATGCTCCATTCTCATTCTGTGTCATTTTTATAAAAATAAATAAATAAAAAACAACAGCTACCACGCCGTCCCGTCGGAACTTAGTACTCTCCTTGGTCATATTTCTGCCCTCGGTGTTAAGTACCATCCGCCGTGGCCTGCAGATTGTTCGTCGTATGGCAGGTTGAACGGACGTTGGGTCGGGTCTGGTGTGTATGGAGTTTCTTGAGTTCCATATTCATTAGCGTCATTAGCGAATAGCAAACTGCACTCGAGGGGCCCGCCCACCTACAAGATGCCGAAATCTACACAGACAGATGACTGGGACTCTTCCTTCTTGTCTCAACCGACTTTCGGCCATTCCCAAGAGAGCACCGACACATGTGCATCTAAAATACCATAGAAATGGCTTTTACTCAGCTGCGCGCCCCATAGCCTTGGAGGATCGATCCCCCGAGCCAGGGGTCCATCGCGCCGATCATAAGGGGTGAAGGAAAGAACGCCAAGGCTCAGGGTAGCAGAGGATTTTTAGTCCACAGCCGTGTCTTACAGGGTGGGATTGCAGAAATTAACCTTAAAATCCTTAAAATACATGTGCCTTATGTATATCGACGAGTTGAAAGCGACCAGAGTGTACGACGTTCGCGGAACTCAAACAGACAACGGCCTGGATGCCAATCCTACGACACCTCGTCACCGACGTCCCAAGTCGCAAGTCATGGGCCACATTGGCCTAACAGTCAGGCACGTGGGGTATGTTTGTTAGGTTGCTGTTAGAGAGCCACTCGACGATGCACGAACGAAGGATTTAGAGCGAATGTGTCCGTAGTTTTTCTCCATCTGCGACGGACGAGTGCATACCGTGGCCATTGTAGATGAGTTCACTTCCGTAGGTTCTAGGTCGTAGTTTTGACCATACGACGTATCACGTGGCCGCGGCATGAAATTTTGTCTTTTCTCTTCGACGTTCTCTTGTTCTTGTTCTTAAAAAACAGCTTGGCTCCATCGTATCGCACGTATTCGCTATAAATGAAACTATTGTTAAAATACATTGAACAAGAGAGCCCCGTTATATTTCCTACAGTGGATCAGTCCTGGTTGCTGCTGCTTGCATTCTTCTGCCAAACTAATATATACGGTGTATAATATGTAAATCGTACATGTTAGTAGAGTTGTGATAACAGACATCCTACAGAACCCTAGTAAGCGCCTGCAAAAACCAGGCAGTGGTCATTATGCCAAACACGGTCAACGACACACCGAGCCCGCGGGCCGCTCCCGACCTTGTAGCCGGACAGCTGATGGCCGGTGTCGCCAGAGCACAAACCGATGACGTTATGCGAGACATGATGCTCGCTGCCACCGACGCGTCGGCCGTGGCGGCGCATGGGTTGACCGAGACGGGCGTCGGCGTGGTGTCGGAGAACTCGGCACATGATGCGTGCCCAACCCATTGTGCGCTGGGGTCGGGCACCGTCAGCGTTCAGGGTTGTAAGCAACGTGCGGTAAGTATTTGCAGCTGTTTGTATCGGCTTCGGGTTCAATGATGGAGGGCACAATGCCGCCTTCTTTGGCAATCTTGAAAATAGCATCATGGGACTCGGAAGCGCCGATAAAGGACAAAGCCTTGGTTCACCCGGAGTGTTGGCCGAGCAGTTGCCGGCGCCTAAAGTCCAAACTAAGTGATACTGCGTCGATGCGTCGGCGCCGTCGTTATTGGTGTTAATATTGACAGCATTAGTGTTAAAAAAAGGGATCTGAGACACTAGTAAAGTTTACACTGCTCAGGTCAATGTCGGCCAGTGGAGGCGAGTTGTTATGGGTGATTTTCTGCCAAAGCCAAAACTGGAAACTCGGGTCGAGCGACGGTGCGAGGGCCGGGTTCTGGATCGCAAAGACGACAGGGAAAACAGTGGATGGTGCATACGCCTTGTTGCGAGGGAAAGGTCGATCTCAACCGTCTGCGGGAACGTCATATCGACAGCGGCGGCCCATGCCCCGATGAGGCAGAGAGCGGCCCTGAGAAGGGACATTGTAGCAGTGAAACAACAATGATGAGCAAAGGTGTTCGATGTATACAGTGGAGTACTGCATTACGGCTGTACCAGTAGAATGATGATAAGAGATAATAATGAGAGCAGGCGCGTTTGCAGTTCAAATAAAGAAAGGTACAGAATACAAATGAGGCCCTGTCAAGGGAGAAACGGAACAAACACAGTCAAGTGGACTAATCAAGAATGCGACGGGAACTCAGAGAAACCAAACAATGGTGGTGGTACCAAAAGCGGTAAGACTAAAGAGGCGGTAGCCGCGGCGCAGCGACAAGCGCTTGCTGGCCGGGGGTGACATGACAAGACGCGCGCAGCACATAATGGTATGGTACAAATATCACAAAACAGTCATAATTTGTTAATGGGGGGCTGAATCTGGAAACGAGGGCTCGGTAAAGGACGAATAAATTGCCAAAAACGGATATGGCTCTGCCGGACAATACCACTTTCGTCGTCCCGCAGCCCCTACCGGCCCAAGCGCGGGGAAACAGGTGGTTAATTTCGTACGGAGATGTATTGTGCAACGTACCGCAACAAGATCCGAGGACCCATGACAAAAGCCCCTGACCGGGAGGGCACAATCTAGACCCTGATAATCCAATATAGTGAGCAAGCCTCACCACGTGTGTTATTTACTCCTTTTTGGCCTTTTTTTTTTCTACAAATTTCCCCCCTTTTCTGTCCCGTAACCGGCAGATCCTGCGGGAATGGCGTGCAGATCGGTTTAGTACATGTACGTTGCAGTGGGGCACCCGCACATCGTCCTGAATCGGCGCTTACGGAACTGCGTCGATGAGACCGTTAAAAGGTCCATTGTCAGTCACGAAACCTTGCTCCAAACCCAAATCTCGTGGTGGGAACAAGCATCTCCATGGCCCGACGGCCAGCGCCTTCCAAGACTTCGATGACTTCCAAGACTTGCCAGGGAGCGAGACTACCCAAGGTCAGTACCGAGGATACAGAAATACAGGACTCCCAAGACTGCTAAGGCCTTTTGTCCGTAAGGGTCCCCAGCGCTTCGGCCCGCGCAGAATTTCCGGGCAATTTTTGGGTGTTTCGGCCGTTGGGACCGGCGCAAATGTGGCGCATAGCGTGCATTGTCGGAGAAGGAGAAAAGTACCTTAAGGTCGGCTCCCACGTCGTCTGTCCGCTGTCCATTGTCCACTGTCCACTTCAACACTGGACCCTTTTCGCCGTCGGTCATGTCCGCGCAGTGGCCCGCATCCTTTGTTCAATTTCGCATTCAAACCGACACTGGGATCTGAATCCTCTTGTTCCTCCTTTAGTGATATTCCGCAGGCCCATTTCTATGTTATATGCTCTGTAAGGAAGGTAGATGCGACGATCCGTTATCTGATTTCGTACTTCAGTGGCAGTCATCTGATACGGTCAACAATGTACCTGCATACCTCTACGTAACGTTGCGTTATCACGACGAGCCACTTGTGTTCTTATTCTTATCCTTGATACTGTTACGCCGACCTCCCTGCAGCAACACCTGCCTTTGCCTACAACGTGTGGGCCGTCGTAGCCGAAGTAGGGCATCGATCCCGTGTGTGTACATTGCGTTACCCCCACATGCAATCCCTTTCTTTCTTTCTTTTAACTGTGTGTCTAGCCCTTTATCGTGATTCTGCCTTGGATGGACAGAATACCATGGATCTCCGACCTGCGAAATGAAGAGGCAGGTGAGTCTGGCAAGGGCAATAACCAAGGAAATCTATAAGGAAAAGGAAAAGAAAAGAAAAGTAGAACTGTCCGCGGAGTGTGTCATCGAATATGGCAAGCAGTTCTTTTTGGCCAGCTTACAGCGTAGAGCAGAGGCTGAACAAGGTTGATCCAATTGACCTGGTTTGGTCGTTGTAATCAAGTTACTTCCGTACGGAGTTGGGAAAGCAAAAATATTGCAATCTATACCATGGCTCGGGGGTGTTGACCACGTTGGCCATGGAGATAGCACGACTGGCTGTGGTGATTGCTTTCCGTTCGTCCCTGTTTCGGCTGGCCTATTCTTATACTTTTTGGTTAATTTTATTCCGGCATCCTTCGATACAAACTCCGAGTTGAAAAGTCGTACTAAATCATGAAAGCCGCATACTCGCCAGCGTCGCACTCTGAGAGTTTCCGGTGGCCATATCGGGCTAACCCTACGGGTTCGGCCTGAATCAACCGACTGTGTTTGTAACCTGTATAAACCCAGGACCCATTTGTCTTCAACTGGGGCTGGGGATCGTGTTGGATCTGAGCACCAGCCAGATGTAAAAGTGCCTACAAAAATCTCATGGAAACGCTTTTACTTTCAGTCTTTCATTCGGGCGCCATTCTTGCAGTCACACCCCAATTACACTCGTTTACCAATATCTCCTTTTTTCACAAGTTTAACATCTCACTATGGGCCGCTTCTCGTCCTTTTTGGCGGCCGTTCTGCTGGCCGTCACTCCGGCTTTGACCATAGCCGTTGCTGCCCCCCCCGCGGCCGCCGAGGTCACCGCACCCTTTGTCGGCCACCAGATCACTGCTCGCACCATAAACTGCGAGTTTCGGGTCACAGCGGACGACAACGCAACGTGCATCGAATTCACCAGTGAGTGGGGTTTAACGGTAGACCAGTTTATGGTTCTCAACCCCACGGTGACATGTCCTATGTTGATGCCAGACACGCCATATTGCGTCCTGGGCACTGTCAGCGGCCCGTCCACGTCGGGAACCGTCGGCCCGAACCGCTCTACGACCTCGGTCAGCTATACGCTGCCGACAGGGACAGGTGGGCCGTCGAGCCTGGACATTTCGTTTTCGACGTACCCCACGACTACGTCGAAAACTACCACGACCAAAACGTCAACGACGTCCTCGTCTACCTCGTCGATTACCGGTAGCAAACCCGCTCCGACGCAGGCTGGGCTAGCAGCCGACTGTAACAACTTCCACCATGTGGTTAAGGGAGACTCGTGCTCAAAGATCGAGTCATCGTATGGCGTGTCGGCCGCAGACTTTTTGACGTGGAACCCGGCCTTGCAAAGCAACTGTCTGGGCCTGTTGACCGGCTACTACGTCTGTGTCGGTGTGCCGGGAGGAACTACGACGGTACAACCTAGCTCGTTGTCCATATCCACTACGTCCAAGGCGACCACCTCGTCTAAGACGACTTCTTCAACATCCAAGACGTCCACCGCGTCAACTGTGCCCTCTCCTCTCCAGCCAGGCACGTTTGACAACTGCACGGCCTACCACCTCGTGGTAGCCGGTGACAGTTGCTCGGCCATTGAGACTGCATCTGCCATTTCGTCGGCACAGTTCGCCGCCTGGAACTCGGGCGTTAACGCCGATTGCACCAACATTGATGTCGGCTACTACTTGTGTGTTGGCGGTGGCGGCGGCGTTGTCTCGGCTATCCCATCCCCCCTCCAACCCGGCACCTTCGATAACTGCACGGCCTACCACTTCGTGGTAGCCGGTGACAGCTGCTCGGCCATTGAGACTGCTGCTGGAATTTCGTCGTCACAGTTCGCCGCCTGGAACTCGGGCGTTAACGCCGATTGCACCAACATTCAAGTTGGCTACTACCTGTGCATTGCAGGAGGCGGTGGTGCTGTGTCTTCGACGCCTTCTCCGCTTCAGCCAGGGACCATATCGACGTGCACCAAATACCACCTAGTCGCCTCGGGTGACACGTGCGCCTCCATTGAGGCGGCGGCAGGCATCACGGCGGCGCAATGGGCCAATTGGAACCCGAGTGTGAACTCGGCGTGCACCAACATTGACTTGGGGTATTATGTATGCATTGGCGCTTAAGGAAGTCGACGAACTCGTCGGGCGATTCGACGCATAGTGATGGTGGCCTATGGACTTAATTGAGTGTGATTTAGGTCTTGTGTCGGTCTTTTGCGACCATATTCATTTCTTTCTGCTTTTATTTAACTTATTTTTGTACGGTTCGTCTTCTATTCGGGTTCTTTTGCTAGCTCGGTCATTTTTACTATGTACATGTTCGACCGAGGCATACAAGAGTTGATGCTAATTCGTAATGTGAAAGTTGTGATATTAGTGTCAGTTTTACACGTTTAACATGGTTGACTCTTTCGACGGAGAGCTCTGTTTTATTGCCGAGGGAGTGTCTGCTCAGCTGTGTTTGTGTAGAGAGCAGCTTCACATAGCCATGTATATGATATTTTACATTAGCTGGTATTATGGACAACCTTGTACATATCAGTTGCTTCTCTATGTTTTATCCCTATCCCACGAGTAATAATATACTCACACATGTTTGAATTCAATTACCAAGTTGGTACCTTTATAAGAGTCCACCAGAGTGTTTTTCGACCTACAAGACGAACGTATAATATAACCGACATATGGCGAAGCTGCCCACTAGTAAACGAGGCGGTGTTGCTATTTAAGCAAAGCAACTAGCTACAAGGCAACACGCAAATACACACATGACGACTGGCAAATAAACGAATAAACAGAGCAAAAAACAACGCACAACATCTGTGTTAGGCATCAGAAGGTGCCGGCGGGGTGGCAGTTGAAGACCCATTGCCTCCGTCACCCTTCACCGCAGCCCTTGGGCCTCCGCGGCCTCGCGGACCACGGCCTTCTCCACTGCGCCCAGCTCCCCGCCCACCTCGGCCGCTTCCACCACGGCGGCCGGCTCCTTCACTATCACTCGCCGTACCTGTGCCTCCGCCAGCACTGCGGTAGCCACTCTGCCCAGAACCGCCAGTGTGGGAACCGCCTCTGTTGCTGCTTCCCCAGGTGCCAGCACTACCACGGTCACGACCGAAAGATTTATTTGACTCCCTTGGGATAAAGATCTTGACCAGAGGCTTCGAACGATCCTCGGTGGTGCGATGTTTTGCTTCCTCTGGCAATCGGTCCATCGCATCATCTCGATCCCCCATGGTCTTAAAATGGACGACTTTGTTCGTCTGCCCATATTTTTCAATCTTCACTATCTTTTGCAGATCCTCACTCGCAAAAAGCTCCCTGGTCTGGTCGTCAGACTGCGCATTCATAATAAAAAGCCCAATCACGTCTGTAGACGGAGCTCTTGGTACGGGCGATTGCGTCGGTTCTGAGCCTAACACATTACCGTTTGATGCCCCAGAAGATGTATGCTTTTCGTTGTCCTTAAGAGCAGGTGTAGAAAGCTGGGGCACCGGGGGCTTCGTAGAGCCTAAAACGGAGGTGGTTGCAGTTTTGCTAGAGTGGGATATAGACACTGGGACCTGCTGTTGCGTTTGCGAAGCCGGTAGCTTTTGCGACATCGAAATAGACGATTGCTGATCCTGGGGAGGGGGTGGGAGCACACTCGAAGGCTGAGGTGAGGCAGTGGATGTTGCGGGTGCCTGAGCCTGCTGGGAAGAGTTCGCCTGCTGCTTCATACCGCGATGGGAGAAGTTGAAGCCTTGGGCGCGCATCTCCGTACCAATGCGCCCGTCTTGTATTTCCAGGGCAAGGTAGCCAAACGCAGCATCCGCGAGGTTAAAATTCCACATGTTTTTGAATGCGCTTTCGTCAACCTGTCCAAGGGCAGGTGGGCCTGCAGCAGATCCGCCGAACGGATTGCCGCCGGCTGCCGTTGTCGGCATCTTTTCCACGATACCAAGGGCATTCTTCAGCAGGTTTTGCTGTGCTTCGTTTTGCTGGATAGCCGGCTCTACCTCGTTTTTGACCGTTTCCCAGACATCGTTGAATGAGGCTTTGCTCGCTGCAAGCTTGCCGCGGTAATGATCGAGAGTCGGATTAACGCTGAATTCGTTGTATGAACTACCATAGCGGAAATGGAGGCCGGCCGAAATAGAAAAATCAGCCTTTAAAGTCACCGACAACTGATTCAAAATGCCTTCGCGTGCGGGCGATGCGTGCGTAACGAAAATACGAGTCTCAGTCGGATCGTAAACACGATTGGCGGTGTCCACGAGCTCACCCATCTGAAGCAGTGTCGTCCACATTGTGCCTTGGCCACCAGCAATTGTCGTACGGCCTTCGCCGTTGTCGAAAAGCTTATGCATGACAACAGCACCACCAAGGCCCAAGAGGCGGAGCTTCACGCCCCCGATCTCGAGAAGCATCGATTGAGCTTCGTCAATGATATGAAGGTTATTAACCTTGTATTCACGGGAGCGAAATTTTTCGAGAACTCGGACATCCTCACAAGCTCCCCAAACAGTGTACACTGGTACGTCCAGTTTCAAATCGCCATTTAGCAGGAGGGACAGTTCGGACAATGGAAGCTCGCGGGGTGGGAATCGAGATTTCACGGACGAGCCAGTGCCAGGCTGTGCAATAGCTTTTTTGATAGGCTCGGAAATGAGCGGCGAATATTGGGCAACGTGTTTGAGGGTTCTAGACAGGTTTGATGTCAGCACTGCAACAAACAACTAGATGACAGGCAACCAAGATCGAACCAGCGACTTAGAGAAACAGCGATTCAGAGTCTAAGCTACTTACTTTTCGGCAATTCTCTCCAGCGACGTGTCATCATAAAATCCGAAATCACCGGTATGTATGATATAATCAGCACGTGCTTGCTTGGCAAGATCGTTCAACGATCTCAAGTTTCCTAATGTAAAGCCCAGGTTAGCACTTTCTAGCATATTCAGACTATTGAGTGAATATCGTGCATTCAGTAAACATACCTCGAACGTCTGCAATACAGAGAACTCGGATGGGACCAGTCTGTACAACGCGCCCTTGGTTGGGCAGCAGCGGTCGCGCTTCAGTACCCAGGGAGGTGGAGGACACAGCGCCGTTTGGCAAATACGCGGAACCGGCGCTGGCGCCTCCTTGGCCTAGCAAAGAAGAGCGGGCTTGCTAAATCAATGAAGTAAATATTAGCACCCGTGTCGATACAAGTCTTGAAGAGGCGACAAGTTTTACTCGCCACAGAGCAAGCACCATGGTGGCCCCCAGAGAAAACATGTAAAACGATAACAGCCCTGGAGATTGGTGTAAGCAGTAAACATGAGCTCAGGCAAAAACAAACTTACGGAAGCCATGGCAAGTCCCGTGTAGTTGGAGGTGTAGTGGTGATGTCGGATAAATGCGTAAGCCAGATGAGGACGGGACGCAAAAAGCTGCAGTTGCAGTTCTTTCCCAGCCTTCTTACGGCGAAACAAAACAACCAAAGAAAACAATCGACGACGAAGGGCCGCGGGGATGTGGCCTTCGTTGTATGGCACCCTTCTTCTGTTTTCTTGTTTGATATTCTACCTGGTAGCTTTGAAACTTGCTCGAGAGGTGGCGAAAACGGGCAAAATAGCAAACAAAGTAATGGCAGAACGAGAATGCAGCTGATATATCAACGTCGTAGCAAGCGATAGTAGATGTTCGATGTCAATTGTCGATTCCGATTGTCCTTTGCGGGGAGATGCGTGCAGTATGAATGGACGGAAAGTTAAAAGAAAGCTCTCTTCGTCGGTAAGCCGTCTGGTACGGAGTATTTCTACCGCAATTTCATTTTGCTGTGCAGGGTGTTACCAGTCCAGAGGCCAATTAGGGGAAACGTGCCAGGATAAAAGTAGTGCCTTTCTAGATTAGGACTAGCTTGTTTACTAAGAGCCAGATATCACACAGTATGAGTAGATGAAACTTCGACATCTTAAGGTACCATGAAATATGAATACAACAAAACATTCGTTATGTATCTGTTTCGACGTCACATATGAGTTGCCTTAGCGGGTGCAGAGTCGCCATTGACCACACTTCTCGTAGTGCTAGCTATCAAACCTATTTTGCATAAGAATGTGAAACTTGGTGTTGTAGAGGAGAACACACTTCGGCAGAGAGCAAATGCTTTGAAATAGTACAGAATCTTGTGACAGTTGTCAAACTAAAACGAACCATATTATGGGCGATATGACATGAGGTGCCTACGGCATCGTTCTGGAACCGACGAGGCATGCCAACTCAGTAGCATACATACACCTTTCTGTTTCATGAAATCGAAATTCTCGGGCAGCCCAACACGACAAAAGCAGACGATATATTGGTTCAGAGCTGTTATATCGTGAGTGATAATTAATTTGATTCTCTCATAATCTCATAATAATAAACCTCTACAAACACCTCGAAACGACCGCAGAGACGCAACCCAGAGTCGCTCCTTGCTCATCCCCACATATCGCTTTCGCTATGGTGACCATCATCTGCGTGGCCATAATCGTAATAACCACGCACCTTCCTGTTTACAGAATGGCGTTCGTAATCCTGGCCACCACCATCTTGGTGACGTCGGTGTGGTTGCTGCTGTAAATGTTCCTGAGGTGGGATGCCCGCAATAGAATTGTCACTCTGGGAGCCGTCATGGTCGTATTCGAATATCTGGGCGTCGTCGACGTAGTTCATAGATCTGTCGTCACCGATACGCTGTCCAGTGTCACCATACTGACTACTTGACTACACAGCGTGTTAGTATCCCATGTTATAAAATATTCATGAAAAGCGACTTTTGGCAGGGGGCGATGCAATTTACCGTGCTATACTCGAAAACATACTGGTCACCACTATCTTGCGAATGGTGGCCTTGCTGCATCGATATATGCTGCTCCATGTATTGTTGCTGTTGTAACTCTTGTCCCTGGCGTTTTCGTTCTTCTTGCCGTTTCTGGTGGGGGGAAGTAGGGACATTGAGTTGGGGGTGCATCGCTTGCACTTTCGCGAGGTACGCATACATGAAGTTTGACAATAATACCTGGCTCCGCAGATCGCGGCGCGGATTGGCCAACTTAATATGCGCCATCCGGTATATGGCACGTTCCTCGACGATTGGAAATCTTGTGTACGGATAGTCAATATCCGGGCGGAGAAGTCGCAGGACGGGGTCTGGCGATGTGACCCTTTGCTTCCCCTTGTTGCTGCCGCCGTCTTTGCTTTCTTTTCGCCGGGATCCCCCGAAAATGGACCCAAAAAACCCGTCTTTTTCCTTCTTGGTCTCGGTAGTTTTTCGAATACCAGAATCAACCTTGTCTTCGTGTGACTTTCCGCCGAGACCGTCTCGGTCCAGAAGTAAACTTTCTCGCTCTTTAGTGCCGGAGCTGTCAATGGAGCTCTGGAGCACGTCCAATCGAGCGCCATCATGCGTTTTCTCCGACTGAGGCCGGTCAGCTTTTGAGCGCATTTTTTTGGCCTGATCTTCTTTCTCTCGATCTCGTTCTTTGTCTTTCCCCTTCTTTTTCCTCTCTCTCTCGTCGCTCTTGAACCACTTCCAACCTGTCGACTTCCCGCCCTCAGTCTCCTCCTTGTCTCGCAGTTTTTTATCTGCCTTTCTGTCGTCAACCGGAAGAGTTGGGATAACTGATAGACCGTCAGTCCGCGAGGAGCTATGTCCGGGAACGGCGAATGGAAGGTTAACCATGCCATTCAATGCCTGGCCTGCCGTGGTATTGGGTCCGGAAGATGAAGAGGTGTCGGAACTCTGATAGGAAGGTCTACCGAAAGACGGGCTCTTAATGGACTTTGGCGGAGGGTGCTGCCGAGACTGCTGTGGTCGGTTTTGTTCTTGCTGTAAACCGATATCAGACTGCGATTGCGGTGCATCAAACATTATACTTGGCTGTGCTGGCCCGTGATTCAAACTGCTTTGAGACGACGATCGGTATGGGAAGACCTTAGCATCATATGCGGTGGGGAGCACTTGCGGTGCTGGCTGGGACTCATGAGACTCAATTGGTCCTCCTTCAGCAACAAACTCCGTAGCTAACATTGGAGGTGTAGTATCAAATTCCGGTAACGTAGTAGTCGACGTTTTTCTAGGAGTGTTTCTTGTGGCTGGTGGCTGATCCGAGATACCTTCCACGGATCCATCGCCATCTTGGGAGACAAGCTGATGCTGTCGCATAACAGGCCGAACGGGATGTGAAAAGTTTTCGGGTGCCGAAGGTTCAGAGCTGGCGTGTTGCAGATCAAGGCCGGCGGGGGGGACTGGTTCCGAAACCGGTGCATGGCTGGCAGACCTTCCTTCGTCACTATCAGTATTTCTTCGAGGTTGGCGAGCTCCGGCAGATCGCCTGGAGAGCGGGACCCGGTCACCGGAACGTAAGCTACCGCCTTTGCGATACGTCGTTCGAGTAGACCGTCGTAAGCCCATTGATGCAACAGGCAGTATTGGTTTATCGTCAAGACTAGACATATCCAAACTACCTGTCTGCCTTTGAGAATCCAATGCCAATCTCTGAACGATCTTAGTAGAGTCATTCAATAGGTCATTGAGGTTGAGTTCGGGGCCACTTTGAATGGCGCTAGTTTCAGAGGTCTTTCTCCTCGGACGCCAGTCTCCGGCACCGTTTTGGTCATTGCCAGCTCCGCCCCAGTTCGTCTCGGTGCTTTTGCTCTCAACTTGTCGAGAAAGCATAGACTTATTTCGTCCTAGCCCACCACCATCCGCTCTTGGCTGCTGGCCGTCAGTAGCAAGTTGTGAGTCTCCTGATCGTCTTTTGATAGACTGAACGCGTTTCTCCAAGAAACTTTTGAACTGGTCTGGAGCCAATTCCGGATGGACTTTTGCTGGAACCCATAACAGCCTCGATATGTCCCCCTCATCGTCTTCTCCGGATGGTGCTATAGATGGCATGGCCATCAAAGACAGCCCCTGGAAAGGAACAAGGTCGGGGTCTGCCGAGTTTCCGACATCCATGGACATGCGGCGCAAAGCCTGCAAGTTACTGAGCTCCTGTGCAATGTCGTTGGGGTTATCGATATTGGTGAGGGGAAATCGCGAGCCATTTTGAGCATCGTTCTGTACATCTCGGAGAGAGTGTGTGGGGGAGAGCGGCGATGACGGTTGCATTGTAAGGAGTAAAGGCTCCAAAGGTGAACTGCTCGTCTCGCTATATTTGCCAGTGGGGAGTGTTTGTGACTTTTCGGGCCCGCCATTATGTCCATTTGATGTGGGAATGTCTATGGTGGGCTTCGTATCGGCAGTAACGCGAGACGTCATTCGATGTTCGACTGTGACGTTGGTTCCTTCCAACGTCGGGAGCCGGTGTGGTATTTCATACAAGAGAGGCTTGTGCAATTGTTCCCCGCCGTGTGGGGACGCCACAAAGCTAAGAGGGCGGCTATCCCGCCGGGTATCATGGCCATCATCGTCGTTATCGCCATACAGTGTTCCAATAGCCTCAGTGACGTGGTGGCTCGGGTCTGAAATCGACAGCTGGCTACCATGGCCACGCCGATTTGGAAAGCTATCGCCGGTGTCGTGAAGGCGAGATGAGCTCTAATAGGCTTAGTTAGCATGAGTGTGGCACGTTGAACACAACCACAGCGCAGCGCGGGACTCGACGAAGAGTGACTATCATGTCACAAGCACACTGTAGCAAACTCGATGCATAGTGTCAAAAACATACCATCATCGAGAGACGTGGTACGTAGGCCAGAAACGGGGCCTTGGCCGACGGTCTCTCGAGGCCAAAGAGTGCACTTTCAGAAACAGTCACCAGGGGGGGTGTAATCAAGGATATCATAAGGTGAAGTTACGGCCTCTTTGGGATGCAGGACAAAAGGACCGTCGAAGAACACGCTGTGGATTGTAGACGGTGGATGGTTCGAAGACGGGCTGTCAGTCGTGGTGAGCGGGAGCCCAAGAGTAGCACTTTGTTGGGCGGAGGAAAATGGTTATGTCGGATCAGTCGGGGTCGGCGGTCGCTAGGAAACAGGTGTGCGATTGATAGCAACAAGTATGGGTCGGATGCAGAACTTAGGAGATGGTGGCGCAAGAAAAGCCAATGCAGTTACGGAATGAAAGCAAGCGGGCAACAAAGCATGAATTTTTGCATCAAGGTTGGGTGCGGTCTGGGAGGCGCGGAGGGCCAACATGAGCAAGCTGAAGGGCTAGGATACCCTTTGAGTTTGTTACTTCTGGGTCCTTCTTCTCGTGCTTGTCGTTGTTTTTGTGGTGAGAGTCAAGGAGCGTTTTGCGCGTGCGCGTGCGAGTGTCCAGTAGGTGCGTCTTGCCGGTGCCGTACTTACTTCGTTGACGGCGCCAGGATGAAGAGCCCCACAGGCTACTGAATAATGGAAGGGGGGAGGTGAGAAGTAACTTCGCCGTGCGCAGCGTGGCAGGCAGGCCATAATCAATAGTCGCCACCAATCAGTGGTCCATTTCAACTAACAAATATTCAACATGCTCCTTTGCCTACTAGCAAATTCAACAGCGCTTTCAAAACAAAACGACGCTTAGAGCTCTATCCATTCTGTCTCAGGCTGGAAGAAAACTTACCCCGTACATATCTTATCATATTTAAGAGACGAATTTAGTCACACACCTCCCTTAATGGGAAACCCCAACCCTAGATCTAAACTATACGTTTGGACCAGACCAGGTACCCAGCGGTATATTATTCTTGGATGGCGCTTAAAGAGATAAGCAAACGACGAGCAAAATCAAGATGCGTGAATGGACGATAAATTGTAGGAATTAGTGCATGGCATTCTACAGGAATGGCAGGCGAGACCTCTCAGGGGCAGGACCACCTAGGACTCAACACGTGATCTGCTAGGCTCGTGGGTCCTACATAAATCAAGGGGCCCAGGGCCGTACGAATTACATAAATGAAAGTAATTTGAAAAGCGCACTCGCCACCTCGTGAGTAACTCACGCTATATTATCTTCCCTGTGGCATATAAATCGCTTAGCAAACAAAGACCATAGGGTCTCACTCGATTATTTAGCCGATCAATCAAGTATCTGGTTTTCTTTTCTATTTACTACGTGTGCCTACATACACCAAGTATGCCTGACAGCTAATTCAAACTACCTGCGGGGAATGCCTTCCTCAGAATCAGAATGTCAGGCCCAGCATCTTCCTCTTTGAATTGTGGCTGGTGTCTTTATAATGCTTACTTCCACAACATTAAGTATACCCAACTTCAAGGCTGCATTCTCGCCAGCGTGCGCTTCTATCTGTGCCTAGAACGGGCAATGTGAGCGATAACGGCCTTGCTCGTCCGGACACATCTCCAAAATAATTTTTGTTTTCTATCCAAGCTAGCCAGCCTCGGTGTCTCTATTGAACTGGACCTTTCAGCGTACCACTCAGGTCGTCCAGCCGTTTGTGGTTCTTAATTGAGGCGAGCTCTCTGGACTACAACAGTTCTCCACGGCCCGCAGCTTGTTGTCACCATGCACGGCAGAGTAGGCCAGGCTCAAAAGGTAACTCAAAGGCGAACTGATTAACTTGAAGTCGTCAATTCAAGCCATAATGTAAACTTTGTGGCTCAACGAGTGCCTACCTCCGTTAAAGTTCTCCTGCATCCCAAGCACAAAACTCTCCATAGTACTTTTTAAGTAGCAAAATTTTATCCAGCACTCTGCCATCATCTGCCAGCACCTCATCAAGCCTCCGGCTACCGTCCGCTAGGTCGCTCGCTAGCGATGCGCTGATAGCGAGTCGAAGCACAGCGAGTTTGCCAAGGTCCACCGGCTGGCCAATGAAGCATCTCAGCCTTGCCGTCCGGCGCTCGTCATCGGTTGCCGCCTCTGGCAACACGCCCTCCATGTCAATTGTCAGCCACCTGTGAAACCGTCGCAGATCTACAACACTCATTGTGAATGGCGCTTTCACGGGAGTTCCATCTCCTTTGCTCGCCCCAGTAATGACGCAGAAGCTGACGATAGAGTTAACACAACCCACAAACGTATCCGCAGCCGCAAACGGTACGGTTTCGTCCTTCTCGCATCCGGTATCCCGCAACAGCAGCACGTGTGGCCTCTTGCTACGAACTACAGCTCTCACACCGTCAACCCACCAAGCAATTACTTGTTGGCCTTTTTGTCCAGCTTTTGCAAACCGGTCCATTTCGAACACACCACAGGACCACCGGAGCAATAGCCCGACATTTTCTGGTCCGGCGGGGAGAGACGCTCGCAGGGCCTCGAGATCGCGCGGAACCTCCAGCTTGGTGATATACTTGCCCAAGCTGTGCGACACCACTGCGGGTCGCCCCGGTTCCCTGGGTTCTGTGTCGATGAAAAGGCCCGCCATGGCGATCTTATGCGGTACCAACGCTGCGGCGCAGAATCCGGGTGCTCCATAGAACTTGCTTGCGGTCATTAACACTACCGCATTCCGCGCTAAGTACCAATCCAATTCCCCCGTGCTCGTTCTTGCCTGGCACGCATCGAGCACGAACAGTACGCGGTCCCCGTATTGGCAAGTGATCCTCTTAAGTAAAGACCGACTTGTGATGTGAGAACCAAGCTTTGAGCCATCCACAACATGGAGGACAAAAAAGGGCCCTGATTCCCCGCTTGACTTGCAAGACGAAGTGGCGTTTTCCATTGTTTGAAGCACGAGGGCGTCGAAGTTCGGTACCATGGACCCATCCTCCAACCTGGCAGCAATTTCAACCACTCGGATTCCATTCTCGATGTCATTTGCACTGACTGCCACAGGCGAGAACATATCACCACCTTGCGCTGCCTCGTCCTCAGGGTTGTTGGTGGAGCTGACAGGAAAATGTTTGCTGAAATGCTTGCCGCCGGCCGCCGTAGCCGTGTTCGAGCCAACCTCTTTGGCGCCAACCACTATGTTTACTACCCCAGAACACCCGAGCTGACGTGCCTGATTGACCCCAGCCAGCAACGCAGTAAGCTCAGCATCTGTTCCAGATGGGTGGAGGATGACATGGTGAGCGGTCTTGATTCCAAGAATCTTTGAAACACGGAGCCGAATGTCACCAAATGCGTCCTCTACAGACATATCACCGCTCCACAATGCACGAAGGCACACACGTGCGGACTCGAAGCCAAGGACCGAAGGTGGCGAGCAAGTGCATGAACCACGCACGATAGTATCTCGCGGTACAGGGTGTGGTGGACAGTGGTATTTATTAATACCACTCTCGTGGTGGCTCTGGTCCGCTGCTAGTTGGAGATGCAGGCGTTCATCCCCTCCTTCCACCAGGTGATGCTTGACAGCCTCGCTCAGAGCTACGCTGATCAGAGATCTCAAAATGCACTGGAGGTCGTCTTTGCTGATAATATAGTTGCTTCTGGACGGCCCGGATGCGGGGCCTTCGATTTTAAAATACCCTGTGGCCTCGACGAACGAGATGCCAGCCAACGTTGCACCTTCGTATATATGAGCACCGTTCTGAATCCACGCTTTATATACATGCGTATTGAATGCAATGCGGCGCTCTATGTCGACGATGGAATTTGGCCAAAGGCAAAACCCTTGGGTAGACTCATCCGTGGTTTTGTCGTATTCAGACCGGATCTCAGGCGGGACCGGTCCAACGGCAGGGCGAAGGACGTGGAAAATGGGACTTGTCGCACGAATGTACTCCCAGACTTCGCAATTCGAAAGTATGCCGGCTCCGCGGTCAGATGACCGGGCTGTGGTGCACTCCGTTGTTTGAGTAGGTGCCATTGTCCTCTCTCTATTGGTACTTTTTGTGGTTTTGTGCAACTGGGGTTTGTTCTGATTCAGTCAAAGATATATGTCGGATTGACTTGGACTGTGGAATTATTTTCAAGAGACTTCAAAGCTGCACAATGCTGGGAGTGTAGGCGAGTAACAACAGATCTTAAAAACGCTCGCAGACAAGGTTGTTTGAATCTTGCCCACGGCATCCATACATCATTTATATCTAGGACGTATACACTGGGAGAACATCACTGACCAGCATATGCTAGTTCTTATCCAATCTTTGAAAATGCTTTCTGGAAACTCGTGAGGCAAATGTATGGAACCCCCACGGGTAGTATTGGTTTCCTCATGTTCGTTATTAATGTTTTACTCGGTTCTGTCGGTGTAAGTTTACTTCGTGTCATGTGGCACTGTTTTAACACCCCACATAACCGCCCAGTTTACCATCTGACTTGTTTAATTGCGCCCCCCCCCCCCTCTCCACCACGTAAATCCAAACTTAGACTGTCAGTTTTAGTCATACCCGAAACTGTAATTGGGCGGTAATCATACACCACCCCAACTTCCCCACGTCGGCGATATGTTATTTCAGTAGACGCTGGTTTAAAGAGGTCAGTCCCACTCAATCGTAGACGTAATCTGTTACGCACAATACGTAGACGTCACTAACTTCGAGATACCAGGTAATGGAACATAAAATAAGGTCTTACAAGTATCACGATTCAAGATGCCGTACTATGGTGTAGGTCCTGAATAAGTGATGTGATAATATATATGATGAATGATTGTTGATTCTGTAAACTATTTATATAAATTTAAGGTCGGAGAAAAGGTTTAATATAACCGTTATATAGTTTAGTTAAACGGTACGTGACTTAGTGTAATATTAAACTCTTATAAAAGGAGTTTACGTGTGATATTTATTAAAAAATAATATTTTCGTTTTTTATCGGTAAATACCGTAATATATTACTAATAAATAAAAAAACTTTATAAGAAATAAACGGTAATAACGTATAAAAGGACGGTATTTTATAATAAGTCCGTTAAAGAAAATTAAAAGAAAAAATAAAGGAAATAAACGAAAAGGATAAATAAAGATACGGTTTAAATATCGTCGATATTTATTTTTTATTATAAGTAATTATAAAATAAGTCTTTACGATAAATTAGTTAATAAAAAGTATTAGTTTTAAAGACGAAGGTAGATATATATTATAATAAAGACTAATTCTTACCCCTTCTTCCTTAAAAGGAAAAAGGGAGTCCTTTTATTTAAAAAGAAAGGCTTTTCGTTAACGTAGTATTAATATATAGTTAAAGATTAATTATACCGTGTTTTATTAAGTAAGTTTAGTCACTTAATCCGTAACCTTTAATTACGAATCGATTATAATAATTATCCTCCCTTTTCGATAAACTAGACTTTAATTCGTTTTATAACTTTTTTTAATCTTTTTACTTTTACTTAAGTAAAAAGTGTCGGAAGTTATAGTTAATTCTTTAGTTAAATACGATAGTCCGTTAATTCGTATATAAGTTACTTTATAATCTTTTATATTATATAATAGTCCGGTCCGTTAATTATTAACGTAATATAAGATTTAAAAGTATTAAACATATTTAAATTATTTATCGTTAAACGTTAATATTTAAATAAATATTTTCGTTTTTAGTTAAATACCGTTTAACGTCGTCGTTTTTATAAAGTATATTAATAGTTATATAATAAATAAATAACGACGAGTATTTACGGGTTATTTTTACTTAAAACGTTTATTCGTAAATATTAATCTTTTTATAAACGTTATTTACTTTTATCGTTCTTTTTTCGTATATAAGTATAAAATTAATTACTCGGTTAAACCTTTATTATAACTCGTTTTTACCTTTTTTACTTTTTACTCGTCTTTAACTTAATAAACGTTTTTTAAGTAAATTATTTTTTATTTATAAAAGAATCGTAACTCGTTTTCTTTTCCTTTTTCTTTTAACGTTTTTTAAGTAAGTCGATTACTTTTTATTTATAAATCGTTAACGGAGTTTTTAATAACGTCGTTTTTTCTCGTTTATATTTCGTAGTTTATTCGTTTAAAAGTTACTTTTAATTAAATTATTTTTTATTATACCTTTCGAAATACTTAAACGTTATAAATACGACGAGGATAAGTCTTTAAACGATATTATAATAAAAATTTCGTAGTCTTTCCTTTTTATCTCTTCGTTCTTATATAATAATATAAATAATTCGGACTCGACTATTTAACGTTTATCGACCGTATTAAACCGTACGTTTATTCGACGTACCGTAAACTCGTTTCGTCGTTCGTTTACTTTTTTTTATACTAGTTAACTCGTAATATCGAAGGTTAAAAAACGTGTCCGTATTTATATCGTCGTTCGACGTATCGGTGTTAATTCGTTTATAAATCGTTCAATAATCGTTAAACTTTTTTAACCTTGGTTTAATATATTACGGTTTATTTAATAAATAAGTTTATTATTCGTAAAAGAATTTTAACCGTACTCGTTTTTTTCGAGTTTATCGTTTAATTTATTTACCGTCTCGTTTATTCCGTCTTTTAAGACTATTTTTTTTATACCTCGTTTTTAAGTCGTTACTTTTTTAAACTTTAATCGTTTTTAATCGTTTAATAACCTTACGTTTTACGACGTAGTTACGAACCCTTTTAACCCGACTCGTTTTCGACCCGTTACGACTTTTATTACTTTTATAACTCGTTTACGTATTATTAACGATATTACTCTTACGTTTTTTATAATATAAACCTCGTTTACGGTTTTTTAACGTTTTACTCGTAAAACGTCGAACCGTAATACCTTTAACGATATATATTTAAACGAGGATAGTAACGTAATAAATAATAAATTCGACGACGAGTCGTTAAGGATTTATTAAAATAACGACGACTTCGAGTCGGATTTCGTTATTAACTTTTAAGTTTACGTATATATTATTTACCTTTTTATCGTTATTAATAACTTTTAAAGTATAAATTCTTGTTAAACTTTACGTTATATACGTAAAGTAACGACGAGATATTAATAATACGAGACTCGTTATTATTCTTATAAAAAGGTTTTTACGTTATTTATAAAAAACGTTTATACTACTCTTCGTATTATTATTAAAGTAATCGACTTTTCGTTAAAGTCGGACGAGGAAACGTTTTTAATTTTATTATATATCGTAAACGAATTTATATACCGGTTAATAATACTCGTATAAGATTATAAAAAGATTTACCGGTTAATTACTAGTTTTAATAAGGTCGTAAATCGGACCGTTTATAAAGGAATCGTAATAAAGTCGTAGGTTATTTACGACCGTATCTTTTTTATTACTAATAATAATAAGTCGAATCCCGAACGGTTTTATTTACGACTCGGGTCCGGGGATCTTTTATATTAAAAGTGGTTAAAGAATCGTCGTATCTTTTTTAACTTAATTAGTTAAAACGTAATTAAAAAGGGCCTTTTTTTCGTTTACGTAAAACGTCGTAAACGTCGTTTTAACCCTTTTTTTTTAAAACGTTTTCGTTATATATTATAAGTAATTATAAGATAGGTCTTTATAATAGATTAGTTAATAAAAAGTATTAGTTTCGAGGACGAAGGTAGGTGTATATTATAATAAAGACTAATTCTTACCCCTTCTTCCCGGTAAGAAGAAGGGAGTCCTCTTATTTAAAAAGAAAGGCTTTTTATTAACGTGGCGTTAATGTGTGGTTAAAGACTAACTACACCACGTCTTATTATATAAACCTAGTCACTTAATTCGTAACCTTCGGTTACGAATCGATTATAATAATATATCGTCCGTTTATTCTTATTAAGTCGTATTAAGTGTTAGTAATTTCTTTTTTCCGGGTCGAACGTTACGAGTACATAGTTAAGTCGTTTACGTACCGAGTCGTTTTTTATATTCTTTTAATTAAGTAAACGTTTTTAACGTATAACGTTTATATATCGTTATAAAGTCGTTATTTAAATCTTTTTTTATTAAGTAAACGTTTTTAACACACACCGTACTTACGTTTTACCGTAAAGTCGTTAACCGAATTTAAATAATAATTTTATAAATCTACTTTCTTTTTCGTAAAGTAATTTTTCTGTATTTTTTCTCGTAATTTTAAATAGTCTCTTTAATATATTTTATATCCTTTTTAAATACTTACTAGTTATATTTTACGAGTTATCTTACTTATTTTACTAAGTAATAAACCTTTTTATTACGTTTTATTTTATTTTTAACTACTTTTACCTTTTATTCCTTTTAATCCTTTTTAAGTACGAGTAACGGTATTTTTTTTACCGACTTCCTTTTTCGGGACTTTTAAGGTTTTAATAAAAAGACCGATAATATATTATAAATACGGTTATATATTTATAGTAACGTTAGTTTATATACTTATAAGTTAATTTCTTTAATAACCTTAAAAGGTTTAATAAATTTCGGTGTTATTTTCTTTTTAATTATTTATAATTTAAAATTTTACGTTAATAATACGACGAGATCTTTTACTTTAAAAACTTTTAGTTAGTGTTTTTTATTATAGTATTTTTTATACGTTTCTTAAGTTTTTCTTTAATAATTCTTTATCTTTTTTTTAAAGGTATAAATTTTCTCGATTTTATCCGTAATAATTAATATCCCCTTTTCGTAAACGTCGACTTTAACGTTAATATATATATTTAAATTATATCGTATAATATAATTAAAAGGTGTAACCTTAATAGTTACGTTAATAGTATTATTAACCGTAAACGTTACGTTTTATAAAAGTAACGGTTAATTCGACTATTCGTCGTTAAAGAATACCCTTAAATAATATTTTAAGGTTTAGTTTATACGTTTAATTTATTTATCGGTTTAAAGATAGTATATTATTAAAAGTCTTCGACGAATTAATAACGTTATATATATTTTTAATTAAAATTAACTTATAAATATATATTTTTTATTAAAGACGATTCTTTTAAGTGTTCCGTACCGGTTTTTAATCTTAACGTATATTATTCGTACTAGTCTTTCGGACGTAATAGTGATTAAAACGGGAAGGAAACGATATATTTTTATATATCGGTCGATTATTATTAAAATACTATTTATTAACTCTTTTTTATAATAAATAACCGGTAATCTTATAATAAAGTTTATAAAAATCTTTTATTATAATCTTTACGGGATTAGTAAAGGTTATAATTCTTTATATAATTTATACCTTTTCGTAACGATTCGTTAATAAATCGGATACGAATCGATAAATTTATATATATCTTTAATTATACTTAATTAATAGAATTTTCTTTTTATTATTTCTTTTATTTTAACTCTTTTAAAGTAACCCGTTAAAGGTTTATTATAGTATCGGTTAAGTATTTCTTAACGTACCGAACTTTTTACCGGGATATAAATATAATAACGGTACTTTAATAATCCGTCTTAGTTTAGTCTTTATCGAGTGTCTTATAACTTACCCGTTTACGTAACGTTTTACTTTATTATATAAACCGAATCGTTAATTTATAAAGTTAATAATAAGTCTTATAATAAAGTAAAAAGATTTATTAACGTAACCTTTTCGTATTTATATAATTATAAACTATATTAAAGTCTTTAAAATATACTATATTATAAGTGGTTTCGGTTAAAAATCGTAAGTTAATAACGAGGTTCTCGAACTCCCCGTTCGAGTCTAGTTTTTTTAAAGACGAGTTTAAATTTATTAAACTTATAAAGACTTCTCGTTTAACTCTTACTATAAAGACACGACCTTTTCTCTTTAGTTTTAACTATAAACTTATTAGTACTTTTATTATAAGATTAATACTTATTACGTTACCGTTAACCTTTACTATAATATAAGTAAAAGGTCCTTATAATTATAATCTTCGTTATTAAACTTATAGTCCGAACGACGTAACGACGTATCGACGGGGTTTCTTTTCCCGGTTTAATATTTAATCTCGAAATTAAATAGTATTAAAAATATATACTATTTAGTTTATCGGTTATTTAACTTTTATTAACTTATAAACGTCTTTAAATTAACGTAGTTTAATAAAACTTCGACTTTTTAACGACTTTTATTTAAGTATTACCGTTAATATTTAAAACTTTTTACGATTACTATTATTTTTTAATTAAAAGTATTATAGTTTAACTTTAATCCTTTTTATTTCCTTAATTAAAAAACGATTAAATAATATCAACCTTGTTCGTTTAGTTAAAATAGTACCCCGGAACCACCCTTTTTTAACACGTTCGTTTTAAGTCGGGTTTATAACTTAAAATTAAAGTGTTTTAATAATAACGTTTTTTTTAAATATATTTTAAACTCGTTAAAAGTTTTTTATTTACGAGTCGAAAACGTAACCATTTCCGACTTTTTCTTATTTTATATACCTTTTAAAAGGTTATTAAATAGAGTTATAATTTATAAATATACGAGAATAAATCGTTTATAAAAGTTGTAAAATCTTAAGAATACTTATATATTATAATAAAACTTCGGTTTTAACTACTTTATAATAATAACTATTTACTCCGGGTTTATTTTAACTTTATAACGTATAAAGATAAATCTTAAGAATTCTACCTTATTTATAAAAAATTTACACTTATATAAATTAATATATAACTAGACTCGTTTAAGTCTTCACTTTATATAAATATCGTACGTATTACTCCCGGAATTAAAAGAATATTAAAACGTTATTTATATACGTTATATAAGTAATATTAATTAACCTTTATAAGATTATATAAATATAATATTAAAAAGTAGTAAAAGTGTTAATTAAGTCGAAAAAAAGAACTATATATTTAAAGTGGTTATATTATATATAAAACACGGTCTTTTACTTATTATCTTTTTTAATCCGGATACGGTAGTAAATATCCTTAATATTAAGTTTAAAGAAGAACTAGACCTTATTTATCCGATTTAAAATCTTAGAAATTAATAAAAGAGTATACCGGTTTTTTACGGTAACTTTATTTAACTTATAATAATCGACGTAAAGTTGTAATATACCGTCCTTTTTTAATATAAATAATATAAGTACGTTAGTTAACGACTTAAAAGGACGGATACGTTCGTTTTATAAGTTATCTTCGATATAAAGTCGTAACTCTTATAATTCCCGTTTAAATAACGAGTAAATCGTTTTATATAAAGGTTACGTATTTAATAAAAGATTTATAATATAATTAGTTTATTTAAACGGTAAATAATTATCGTTTTAAATATATTAAAGATATCCGTAAAGTCTTTTAACTCGACGGATAATACGACTTTTTTACGACTTTTATACTCTTCCGTATTAAAAGGATAGTTTTTATAAAAGTGTTTCTTTAAGACTATCGGGAGTGTTACAACCGTATATATTACTGTCTCGTTTCGTATAATCTTCGTGAATTTCTTTAAAGTTTTAATATAGATTTTTAAGGTTTTATACGTAAAACGTTATAAAGTTTTTATTAAAATATTAATATTTAACACTTTTAAGTTTATAATACTTAATAAAATAAGGTTAATATCCGGGCTCTTCGGTTTATCGAGTACGATTAGGGTTGTAATTTTAGTATGTAGTTTTTAGTATTAGTACGTACTAATTTTAGTATACTAAAATTAATTTCGATTTTTATATACTAAAATTAATTTTAGTATAACTAAAATAGTAACGAAAATCGTGGTACTTAATTTAGTATAACTAAAATTAATTTTAGTAAAAGGCTCGTACTAATTTTAGTATACTAAAATTAATTTTAATACGGGGTAATACTAATTTTAATATATTAAAATTAGTATAAAAAATAAAAATTAATTTTAATATATTTAAATTAATACGTACTAAATTAAAAATTTAATTTTTAAAATAATAATATTTTATAAACTATATATATAATTATATTTTAAAGTAAAATTAAACTAATTAATCCTCTTCACTCTCGTTTAAGTCCTTATTAATTAACCGATTATCGTTAATACTTATAACCTTCCAATATTTTAATAAAATGATTTTTTTTACCGTCTCGGGTAATAATCTATTACGATTCTTCGTACTAATATTATTACTAACGGAAAATACCCTCTCGATAACAACCGAAGTAGCCGGTATAGTTAAATAACGTCTAGTTAAAATACTTAAAAGAGGATATTTTTCATAGTTAATTTTCCAATAAGTTAACGGATTTACCTAAAATTAATAAACGTATTAATATAATAATATATAATAATTAATAAATAATAAAATAAACGTACGTCTTTAATTTCACACTCTTCGTTAAAATATTGAATATATTCGGTTTTTTTAACCGTTTAGGTAATATATAATTCGTCATTACTATCGTTTTCATCGTCACTTTCGACGGTTAAAATCGATGTTTGTGAATTATCGTTATTTTCGGTTAATTCATCGAATGATTCGTTAATATTCGAATTATTTAAGCGTATATTTAATTCGTCTTCAAGTCTATTAAATTAAAACGTTAATAATAATATTAATAATAATTATAATAATAACTTACTTTAAATATTCGTCTTTTAATAAATTTAAAACGTGTGTAAAAATAGACGGATAAAAAAATAATAATCCACCGTTTTTAAAGTGCCGTCCTTTTAACCGTGGGTCTAAAAGGATACTAATAATAAACGGTTTAAAATCATTTAAATTATTATTCGTTAATTTTTCAGGATAATACTTATTAAGTTTATTTAAACCACTTTTAATAGTAGAAATAAAACTTAAAAAGTACTCTTCTTATTTTTATATAATTAATAATTAATAATTAAATAGTAATAAATAAATAATAATAATAATAAAACTTACTAATTCAGGTTCTTCATCTTGTAAATTTTCGAAGTATAATATTAATTCACGTAACTTATTATAAATCGTATAAATATATAATAAGGCTTTAAGTAAAGTAGTGTAAACCTCGCCTTGTAATTTAATAAAGGGTTTTAAAAAAACTTCGAATATTTATATTAAATGTTTTATAACCCTCCACTCTTTATCTTTTAAAAAAATCCTTTAAATTCTACGTTAATAGTATTATTATTAACGTAAATTAAAGGCTCTTTTAATTTATATAGAGTATTAAGTATATAAAATGTCGAATTCTATCGGGTAACGTTATTTATTAAATAAATTAATAATATTATTTTTTAAAATTATTTAAATTTTAAAAAAGGTATAAATAAAATAAATAAATAAAATAAAAATATAAACATACCGTAAAGTATAATATTAATATTAAAACTTAAAGGTAAAATACCATTCGTTTTATATATATTAATACCTTGTTTTAAATGACTTTTAATTTCGTGTACGTATTTTATTAACGTAATAATTCGACGAATACGACTAATTAAAACTATTAAAATAATAAAGTTAATAAAATAAGAAAAAAAATTATTACACCTTATAAACGGAAATATATATATATATATAATGTACTAAGATTTAACGTATTAAAAACCGTATTATCCGTAGTTAATTCGGTTAAAAAGGACTCGTTAAACGAATTTAAAATATAGTCTGATAAAATATCCTTAATAACTAAATTAATAACGTGGGCAACGTATTTAATATTATTATTAAATTCTAAATCCGTAAATAACTCGAATTCGGAAGTAAATAACGATATAAACGTGTTATTATTCGACGTATTATCTTTAATAATACTAAATTAAAGTTACTAAATGTTAATTTTGAATAAAAACAATTAAAAAGTAAAAATAAATACCTAAAAATATCATTTAAACGTAATAAATCGTTTTGTCTAGTTAAATTTATTACTTCGTCGTAAATATTTTACCCCGTATAAATTACATTTAATTCTTTAAAGCCTATATATAATTATTAATACTTTAATATATATAATTATTTTAAAGTAAAAAAAAAACGTACCGATTAATTCGTAAATTAATTCGAAATAAGGGTTAATATACGAAATAATTAACCTTATATACGAAATTTGGTTATTTACGGTCCAAATATCGAAAGTTAAAGAAAAACGACCATAAACCTTAACGTTTTTCTTAATATTCGAATTAATAACCTTTAACTAGTTATTATACGTATTATTTAATACGGTTTTAATTTTACTCCTATTAATAATAAGAGCAGACCTATTATTAAGGTTAATTAACGTTTACTTATAAAATATAATTAAAATAATAATTAAAAACTTACTTATTATAATATAATAATAAATCTTTAAATAAATTCGAATTTAAAATATTAAACGAAAGATTATTTTCGATTAAAAAAGCTAATATTTTATTATTTACCTCTTCTTCGTTAAATACGTTATTAATTAACGTATTTACCCGAGGTCGTTTTCGTAAATCCGGTGTAAAAAAATCAGATTTATTATTTATTTCGTCTACTAAAAATTATTACATTAATATATTAATTATAAAATAATTAAATTATAAAAATTTACTTACTTTTCTTTAATTTTTCTTCGGATTTTTTTATTAAAAGCGATTTTTGGGTGATTGTTCGTATAATGTTGTATATAATTCGAACTTTGAAAGCGGCGTAAACTTTCAATTTTATTATATTTACACCTATTATTAAAATAAATTAATAATACGTAAATTTAAACGTTTAATTAAATAAAAAATAAAAATAATAATATTAAACTTACAAGGCACACTATATTTTAACTTAACGGTCTATACCTTCTTAAATAGGTAATAAAGACCTATTGATTAAACCGTTTCTTATTATATAAATAGACGAATCTGAATCATCTAATTTATAATTCGGGTCGTTTATATTAATATTTTTTTTCTTTAAAATTTTTAAATTCGTAATAAGTGGCGTATTAATAAACGAATTAATAGAAGAACTAATAATCGAATTAGACGGTGAAGAAGGTGAAAATTCGGTGTCGGAGGTTATTTTAAAGGTATAAAATAAAAGAAAGGTAATATATAATAAAAATAATAAAAAAGTAAATATTAAGTCTAACTTAATATTATAAACGATGTTAAACTTTATTACTAAGAAGGATTTTTAATATAATTTTATAAAAGGAAGTAAAGGAGTTTATATAAATGTTTTTTATATTAAACCTTTTAAATTTTTTAATATTATTATATTAAATATACTTTAATAAATAATAGACTTATATTAAAATATACGTATATTTTATAACTTAAAACGTACCCGTGTTTTATAATTTTATTTAAAACGTATCCGTGTTTTATAATTATATTTAAAACGTATCCGTGTTTTATAATTATATTTAAAACGTATCCGTAGTTTATAAAACGTATCCGTGTTTTATAATTATATATAAAACACTTTTATGTTTTATACTTTTAACTTAAAACGTATCCTTATCCTTTTAGTTTTATTTTTCGGAATAAAGTTAACTATTTGTAAAATTTTTAACCTTTTAACTTTTATTAAAAAGAAAAAAAAGTATAATAGTACGAATACTCTTCTTTTTTTTACAAAAAGAGTTACTTTTATTATATTAAAATTAATATACTTTTATTTTATATATTATATTATATAATAAAATTTAAGTTATTATAACACTTAAAAAGTAAGTAAACTTATTCGGTTTTTATTTTAATATATATAAAGTAGTTACTATTTTATTAACGTTTATTATCATAATCGATTCGTAACCGAAGACTACGAATCAAGTAACTAGGCTTACATAATAAGGCGCGGTATAACTAGTCCCCAACTATACACTAACACCACGTTAGTGAAAAGTCTTTCTCCTTAAATAAAAGGACTCCTTTCTTCTTACTAAGAAAAAAGGGTAAGAATTAGTCTTTATTATAATATATACTTACCTTCGTCTTTAAAACTAATACTTTTTATTAACTAATTTATTATAAAGACTTATTTTATAATTACTTATAATAATTTTAATTCTTCTTTTTACGGATACCTTTTTATAATAATTAAAAAAAAGTAATAAACTTACCTTTCGTCGAGTCGAGTCGAGTTATACGTTCGTATTTACGAGGTTTTACGAGTCTTTTACGAGTAAACGTCGACTTTATCCCCGAAAACTTTAACTTATAATTAACGGTCGAAGACTCGATCGAATCTTCGAGTATTAAAGTAGTAATAATAGTACCGATTAATAGTAAAAAGGGAGAAAAAGGTAGTAAAATTAGTATTATTACGAAAGAATAAGTAAAAAAAAAGACGACGAAAAAAAACGTTTAAAAAAAGGTTAACAACGTTTAAAAAAAACGAACTCTTAAAAAAAAGATCGTAGTTTTAAAAAACGTAAAACGTTAACGAGTCTTTCGTTAAAGTAAAAAGATTAAGAATAAATTTACCGTTTTTTTTTAACCTCGTTATTTAAAGAAAATTCTTTTAAATTAAATAATAGTTCGAAAGTTAACGAAAAAACGTAAAAAAGTCGTAAATTAAAAGATTTAAAAATACAATTATCGTTTAAAGTTTATAAAAATTATTTTATTTTCGAAAACTAGGAATTTTAAATCTTAAAATTAAAAATAATATTTAAAGTTAAATTATACGAATTCTCGAATTCTCGTAATCGAGTCGTCGTCGTTTATAACTATATAAATAAACCGTTTAAAAGATAATAAAACTAATATATACGTAACGTTAAAGATTTCGAAAAACATCGACGACTCGAACGTTTTTAAAATAAATTTAAAGAGTAAATAACGATACTCGTCTTTATTATAAACGACTCGTTAATATAAACTTATAAGTTATATAAAAAGGTATATTTTCGACTTAATTAACCGTTATCCGAGTTTTTAAGTTACTTACGTTTTTTAAAAGAGTAAATAACGTCTTTTTTTAATAAATTTAAAAAAAGACTTTTTACTTTAAATTAAATAATTAACTTAAATATACGTTAAACGGAGTTATTAATTATAAAAAGATTAACCTTTAAAACTTATACGTAAAAACCGAATTATTATTTATATAATAAGTAAGAAATCGTTTTACCGATAACGTCCGTAATTCGTAAAAAAGTCGTAAACGACTCGACGATAAACCGTAAAAAAACGTATTTTAAAAAAGGAAACGTTAATACCGTTTAAACGATTACAAAAATCGTAAAAACGATAAAAGAAGGAATATAACGGGTTTTTAACCTTTTCGTTTATAAAATAAAAAAGAGTCGTAAAAAAACCTTCGGTTATTTACTTTAAGTATAATAAAGTAGGATATTACGTAAATAACTATTTAAAAAACGTACTTATTTAAAATACTATTATAATTAAAGAGTTTATTAAGTTAAAAAACCTTTAATTACCTTTTTTAAGTCCGAAAAAAAGACGATAAAAATAAAATATAAACTATTAAAGAATATATTAATAATATATCGTAAAAAAGTTAAGGAAAAGACGACTATTACTTTAAATATTATTATAAGGTTAAATATCGTAAGTATTTAATTCGTAAAACGACTTTAACTACGAAAAACGAGATATCCCGATCCGGTAACGCGTTTAATAAACGTCTTCGAAATTTAAATATTTAAGATTTAAAACGTTTTTATTACTTTTACGGATTTTTATAAAAGGACTAAAAAAGTAATTCGTTTTTATATCGTACTCGATAAGTCGGAGAGTCCGGATATTAACTTTATTTTATTAAGTATTATAAGTTTAAAAGTGTTAAATATTAATATCTTAATAAAAGTATTATAACGTTTTACGTATAAAACTTTAAAGATTTATATTAAAACCTTAAAAAAGTTTACGAAAATTATACGAAACGAAACGGTAATATATACGGTTATAACGTTTCTAATAATCTTAAATAAACGCCTTTACGAGGACTATTCCTTTAATACGGAAAAGTAAAAGAGTCGTAAAAAAGTCACGTTACCCGTCGAGTTAAAAGACTTTACGGATATTTTTAATATATTTAAAACGATAATTATTTTACCGTTTAAGTAAACTAATTATATTATAAATCTTTTATTAAACACGTAACCTTTATACGAAACGATTTACCCGTTATTTAAACAAGAATTATAAAAGTTACGACTTTATATTAAAGATAACTTATAAAACGGACGTATCCGTCCTTTTAAATCGTTAACCGACGTATTTATATTATTTATATTAAAAAAGGATAGTACGTTACGATTTTACGTCGATTATCGTAAGTTAAATAAAGTTACCGTAAAGAACCGGTATACTCTTTTATTAATTTCCGAGATTTTAGATCGGATAAATAAAGTTTAATTCTTTTTTAAACTCGATATTAAAAATACTTATTATCGAATTTAGATTAAAAAGGGTAATAAGTAAAGACTACGTTTCGTACGTAATATAACTACTTCGAGTATATAATTCTTTCTTTTAACTTAATTAACGTTTTTACTACTTTTTAATATTATATTTATATAACCTTATAAGGGTTAATTAATATTATATAATATATATAAATAACGTTTTAGTATTCTTTTAATTTTAAGAGTAATACGTACGATATTTATACGAAGTGTTAAAGAGACTTAAACGAGTCTAGTTATATACTAATTTATATAAGTGTAAATTTTTTATAAATAAAATAAAATTCTTAAGATTTATCCTTATACGTTATAAAGTTAAAATAAACCCGAAGTAAATAGTTACTATTATAAAGTAACTAAAGTCGAAGTTTTACCGTAATATATAAGTATTTTTAAGATTTTATAACCTTTATAAACGATTTATCCTTACGTATTCGTAAATTATAACCCTACTTAATAACCTTTTAAAGAGTATATAAAATAAAAAGAAGTTAAAAATAGTCACGTTTTCGACTTATAAGTAAAAAACTTTCGACGAGTTTAAAGTATATTTTAAAAAAACGCCGTTATTAAAACACTTTAATTTTAAGTTATAAACCCGACTTAAAACGGACGTGTTAAAAAAGAGTAGTTTCGAGGTATTATTTTAATTAAACGAATAAGGTAAATATTACTTAATTACCTTTTAATTAAGGAAATAAAAAGGGTTAAAGTTAAATTATAACACCCCCGATTAAAAAATAATAGTAATTATAAAGAGTTTTAAACACTAACGATAATACTTAAATAAAAGTCGTTAAAAAGTCGAAGTCTTATCGGACTACGTTAATTTAAGGGTGTTTATAAGTTAGTAGAAGTTAAATAGTCGATAAGTTAAATAGTGTATATTTTTAATATTATTTAATTTTAAGATTAAATATTAAACCGGGAAAAGAAACCCCGTCGATACGTCGTTACGTCGTTCGGACTATAAGTTTAATAACGAAGATTATAATTATAAGGACCTTTTACTTATATTATAGTAAAGGTTAACGGTAACGTAATAAGTATTAATCTTATAATAAAAACACTAATAGGTTTATAATTAAGACTAAAAGGAAAAGGTTACGCTTTTATAACGAGAGTTAAACGAGAAGCCTTTATAAATTTAATAAATTTAAACTCGTCCTTAAAAAAACTAGGTTTAAACGGAGAGTTCGAAAACCTCGTCGTTAACTTACGACTTTTAACCGAAACCACTTATAATATAGTATATTTTAAAGACTTTAGTATAATTTATAACTATATAAGAAAAGGTTACGTTAATAAATTTATCCTTTTACTTCGTTATAAAACTTATTATTAACCTTATAAGTTAATAATTCGTTTTATATAACGAAGTAAAACGTTATATAAGTAAGAAAGTTACGAGATACTCGATAAAGATTAAATTAAGACGGATTATTAAAGTACCGTTATTATATTTATATCCCGGTAAAAAGTTCGGTACGTTAAAAGATACTTAACCGATATTATAATAAACCTTTAACGGATTACTTTAAAAGGGTTAAAATAAAAGAAATAATAAAAAGAAAATTTTATTAATTAAGTATAATTAAAGATATATATAAA
Organism: Sporothrix brasiliensis 5110; assembly: GCF_000820605.1. Lineage (NCBI taxonomy): Eukaryota > Fungi > Ascomycota > Sordariomycetes > Ophiostomatales > Ophiostomataceae > Sporothrix > Sporothrix brasiliensis. The sequence goes on along the minus strand of NW_024467139.1, from coordinate 4,300,530 downwards.
TTTATCGATTCGTGTCCGATTTATTAATAAATCGTTACGAGAAGATATAAATTATATAAAGAGTTATAACCTTTACTAATCTTATAAAGACTTTAATAAAAGATTTTTATAGATTTTATTATAAGATTACTTATCGTTTATTATTAAAAAGAACTAGTAAATAATATCTTAATAATAGTCGACCGATATACGAAAATATATCGTTTCCTTTTAATTTTAATTACTATTACGTTTAAAAGACTAGTACGAATAATATATATTAAGATTAAAATCCGGTACGGGACACTTAAAAGAATTATTTTTAATAAAGGAAGTGTGTTTATAAGTTAATTTTAATTAAAAATATATATAACGTTATTAATTCGTCGAAGACTTTTAATAATATACTACCTTTAAACCGATAAATAAACTAAACGTATAAATTAAACCTTAAAATATTATTTACGGGTATTCTTTAACGACGAGTAGTCGAATTAGTCGTTACTTTTATAAAACGTAAAGTTTACGGTTAATAATACTATTAACGTAACTATTAAGGTTATACCTTTTAAAATATTATACGGATATAATTTAAATATATATATTAACGTCGAGGTCGACGTTTATAAAGAGGGAGTATTAATTATCGTAAATAAAATCGAGAAAATTTATACTTTTAAAAAAAAATAAAGAATTATTAAAGAAAAGTTTAAAAAACGTATAAAAAATACTATAATAAAAAGTATTAATTAAAAACTTTTAAAGTAAAAGATCTCGTCGTATTATTAACGTAGAATTTTAAACTATAAGTGGTTAAAAAGAAAATGGTACCGAAATTTATTAAACCTTTTAAGATTATTAAAGAAATTAGTTTATAAATATATAAACTAACGTTATTATAAATATATAACCGTATTTATAATATATTTTTAGTTTTTTTATTAAAACCTTAAAAGTCTCGAAAAAGGGAGTCGGTAAAAAAAATACCGTTACCCGTACTTAAAAAGGACTAAAAGGAATAAAAAGTAAAAGTAGTTAAAGATAAAAACGAAACGTAATAAAAAGGTTTACTACTTAGTAAAATAAGTAGGATAGTCTGTAAAATATAACTAGTAAGTGTTTAAAAAGGATATAAAATATATTAAAAAGGTTATTTAAGATTACGAGAAAAAGTATAGAAAAATTACTTTATAAAAGAAAAAGTAGATTTATAAAATTATTATTTAAATTCGGTTAACGACTTTACGGTAAAACGTAAGTACGGTATATATTAAAAACGTTTACTTAATAAAGAAAGATTTAAATAATAACTTTATTACGATATATAAACGTTATACGTTAAAGACGTTTATTTAATTAAAAGAATATAAAGAACGACTCGGTACGTAAACGACCTAATTACGTACTCGTAACGTTTAACTTAAAAGAAAAAAATAAAACTATTATTAATATTTAGTGTAACTTAATAAGAATAAACGGACGATATACGATAAAGACGTTTTAAAAAAGAAAAGGGTTAAAACGACGTTTACAACGTTTTACGTAAATGAAAAAAAGGCCCTTCTCGGTTACGTTTCGACCGATTAAGTTAAGGAAGATACGACGATCTTTTAACCATTTTTAATATAAAGAATCCCCGAACCCGAGTCGTAAGTAAAACCGTTCGGGATTCGACTTATTATTATTAATAGTAAAAAGAATACGGTTACGAATAACCTACGATTTTATTACGATTTCTTTATAAACGGTCCGACTTACCGTCTTATTAAGGTTAGTAGTTAGTCGGTAGGTTTTTTTATAACCCCGTACGAACACTACTAGTCGGTGTATAAATTCGTTTACGATATATAATAAGGTTAAAGACGTTTTTTCGTCCGACTTTAATAAAAGGTTAATTATTATAAGTAATTATAAGATAGGTCTTTATAATAAATTAGTTAATAAAAAGTATTAGTTTCGAGGGCGAAGGTAGGTGTATATTGTAACAAAGACTAATTCTTACCCCTTCTTCCCGGTAGGAAGAAGGGAGTCCTTTTATTTAAAGAGAAAGACTTTTTACTAACGTGGCGTTAACGTGTGGTTAAGGACTAGTCACCCTACGCCTTATTATATAAACTTAGTTACCTAATTCGTGGTTTTCGGTCACGAATCGATTATAATATTAATCACCTTAGTAATAACGTAAAAAGTAACGTAAACGTTTTTTATAAGTAATATAAAAACCTTTTCGTAAGAATAATAACAAACCTCGTATCGTTAATATCTCGTCGTTACTTTACGTACGTAACGTAAAGTTTAACGAGGGTTAACGTTTTAAAAGTTATTAACCGTATTAAAAAGACAAGTAATATACGTATAAACTTAAAGGTCGGTAGTTTATAAACTCTAGTTTAGGGTCGTTATCGTTTTAAATCTTAAGTAACTCGTCGTCGAATTTATTATTTATTATATTATTATCTTTATTTAAGTATATATCGTTAAAAGTATCGTAGTCTAGTGTCTCGTAAGTAAAACGTTAAAAAGTCGTAGACGAGGTTTATATTATAAAAGAAACGAGAGTAGTATCGTTAGTAGTATACGACCGAGTCGTAAAAGTAACGGGAGTTATAAAGGGTCGAGGGTAATTAATATTTAAAAGGTTTATAACTAGGTTATAAAACGTAAGGTTATTAAACGGTTAAAAGTAATTAAAACCCGAAAAGGTAACGATTTAAAAACGAGACGTAAAAAAAGTAGTCTTAAAAGACGGAATAAACGGAACTATAAACGAGTTAAATAATAAGTTTAAAAAGAATAAACGTAGTTAAGATTTTTTTACGGGTAATAAAGTCACTTATTAAATAAGTCGTAATATATTAAACCGAGATTAAAAAGGTTTAACGATTATCGAACGACTCGTAAACGAATTAGTACCGATATATTAAACGATAATACGAATACGGACGCGTTTTTTAACCTTCGATACTACGAATTAATTAGTATAAAAAGAGGTAAGTAAACGACGAAGTAAACCTGTAATATATCGGATAAACGTACGGTTTAATACGGTCGATAAACGTTAAACGGTTAAACCCGAATTATTTACGTCATTACGTAAAAACGGGGAGATAAAAGGGGAAGACTATAAAATTCTTATTATAATATCGTTTAAAGACTTATTTTTACCGTATTTATAACGTTAAAGAGTTTTAAAAGGTATATTAAAAAATAATAATTAAAAACGACTTTTAAACGAATAAATTATAATATATTAACGAATAAAAAAAAGTTATTAAAAAAACTCGATTAATAATTTATAAGTAATAAATAGTCGATAATCTTACGAAGTGTTAAAGGAAAAAGGGAAAAAAACGAGTTATAATTCTTTTACGAGTAAAAAATAATTTACTTAAAAAGTACTCGTTAAGTTAAAGGTAAGTAAAAAGTAAAAAGGGTAAAAACGAGTTATAATAAAGATTTAACCGAGTAATTAATTTTATACTCGTATATAAAAAAGGAACGATAAGAGTAAATAACGTTTATAAAAAGAACGATATTTACGAATAAACGTTTTAAGTAAAAATAGTTTACGAATACTTATCGTTATTTATTTATTATATAACTATACGTATACTTTACGAAAACGACGACGTTAAATAATATTTATATTTTAACCGAAAATAAGAATATTTATTTAAATATCGACGTTTAACGATAAATAGTTTAAACGCGTTTAACACTTTTAAACCTCGTACTACGTCGGTGGTCGATAAACCGGACTATTATATAATATAAAAGATTATAAAGTAACTCGTATACGAATTAACGGACTATCGTATATAGTTAAAAGACTAGTTATAACTTCCGATACCTTTTACTCGAGTAAAAGTAAAAAGATTAAAAAAGGTTATAAAAAGAATTAAAGTTTAATTTATTAAAAAGAAAGGATAATTATTATAATTAATTCGTAATCGAAGGTTACGAATTAAGTAACTAAGTTTATATAATAAAACGTAGTGTGACTAGTCTTTAACTATACGTTAACGTTACGTTAGTGAAAAGCCTTTCATTTTAAATAAAAGGACTCCTTTCTTTTTACCGGGAAGAAGGGGTAAGAATTAGTCTTTGTTATAATATACACCTACTTTCGTCCTTAAAACTAATACTTTTTATTAACTAATTTATTATAAAGACTTATCTTATAATTACTTATAATAGGATTTTTATTATATAAATTAATATAATTATATAAAATAATACTTTTTATTATTATATTTGTTTTAATATTTTTATACTAATTTTAATTTATTAAAATTAATTTTAGTAAAATTAATTTTAATATCGACTTTTTATATTAATTTTAGTATACTAAAATTAACTTTAATTTTAGTCGGTACTAATTTTAATATACTAATTTTAATATAAGTAAAAGATAAATTAATTTTAATATACTAAAATTAATTTAATTAATTTTAATATAAGGTTATACTAATTTTAGTATACTAAATTACAACCTTAAATACGATATAAAAACGAATCTATTATAATCGATTCGTAACCGAAGGCCACGAATCAAGTGACTAGGCTTACATAATAAGGCGTAGTGTGACTAGTCCCTAACCACACGTTAACACCACGTTAGTAAAAAACCTTTTCTCTTTAAATAAAAGGACTCCCTTCTTCCCACCGGGAAGAAGGGGTAAGAATTAGTCTTTATTATAATACACACCTACTTTCGCCCTCGAAACTAATACTTTTTATTAACTAATTTATTATAAAGACCTATCTTATAATCACTTATAACAATTTTAATTCTTTTTTTTACGGATACCTTTTTACGATAGTTAAAAGAAGAGAAACGATAAACCCACTCTTCGTCGGGTCGAGTCGAGTTATACGTTCGTACTTACGAGACCTTACGAGTCTTCCGTGAGTGAACGTCGACTTTATTCTTGAAAACTTTAACTTATAATTAACGGTCGAAGACCCGATCGAATCTTCGGGTATTAAAGTAGTAATAATAGTACCGACTAGTAAAGAAGAGGGAGAAAAAGGTGGTAAGATTAATACTATTACGGAAGAATAAGTCGAAGAGAAAAACGACGAAGAAAAGACACTTAAAAAAAATTAATAATATTTAAAAAAAACGAGTTTTCGAAGAAAAGATCGTAGTCTTAAAAGATACGAAACGTTAACGAATCCTTTATTAAAACGAAAAGATTAAAGATAAATCCACCGTTTCTTTCTTTTTAACCCCGTTATTTAAAGAAAATTCTTTTAAACCGAATAATAACTCGAAAGTCGACGGAGAAACGTAAAAGGGTCGTAAGTCGAGAGATTTAAAAATACGACTATCGTCGAAGGTTTATAAAAACTATTCTACTTTCGAAGACCGGGAATTTTAAATCTCGGAATTAAAAATAATATTTAAAACTAAGTTATACGAATTCTCGAATTCTCGTAACTAAGTCGTCGTCGTTTATAATTATATAAATAAACTACTTAAAAGGTAGTAAAACTAGTACGTACGTAACGTCGAAGATCTCGAAAAACGTCGGTAACTCGAACGTTTTTAAGATAAATTTAAAGAGTGAATAACGATACTCGTTTTTACCGTAAACGACCCGTCGATATAAACCTATAAGTTATATAAAAAAGTACGTTCTCGATTTAATTAACCGTTATCCGAGTTTTTAAGTTACTTACGTTCTTTAAAAGAGTAAATAACGTCTTTTCCCGATAAATTTAAAAAAAAGGCTTTTTATTTTAAGTTAAATAATTAACTTAAGTATACGTTAAACGGAGTTATCGATTATAAAAAGATTAACCTTCGAGACTTATACGTAAAAGTTAAATTATTATTTATATAACGAGTAAGAAATCGTTTTACTAACAACGTCCGTAATTCGTAAAAAAGTCGTAAACGACTCGACGATAAACCGTAAAAAAACGTATTTTAAAAGGGGAAACGTTAACGTCGTTCGAACGGTTATAAAAATCGTAAAAACGATAAAGGGAGGAATATAACGGACTTTTTTTTAACCTTCTCGTTTATAAAATAAAAAGGAGTCGTAAAAGAAACCCTTAATTACTTATTTTAAGTATAATAAAGTAAGATACTACGTAAATAACTACTTAAAAAACGTACTTATTTAAAATATTATTATTAAAAAACTTACTAAGTTAAAAAACCTTTAATTACCTCTTTCAAGTTTAAAAAGGAGACGATAAAAATAAAATATAAACTATTAAAGAACGTATTAATAATATATCGTAAAAGAATCGAGAAAGAGACGACTATTACTTTAAACACTACCGTAAGGTTAAATATCGTAAGTATTTAATTCGTAAAACGACTTTAATTACGAAAAACGAGATATCCCGATCCGGTGACGCGTTTAGTAGACGTCTTTAAAACTTAAATATTTAAAATTTAAAATGTCCTTATTACTTTTACGGATTTCCGTAAAAGGATTAAAAAGACGATCCGTTCTTATATTGTACTTAATAGACCGGAGAGTCCGGATATTAACCTTATTTTATTAAGTGTTATAAGTTTAAAAACGTTAAATATTAATATTTTAATAAGAATACTATAATATTTTATATATAAAACCTTAAAGATTTATATTAAAGCCTTAAAAAAGTTTACGAAAATTACACGAAACGAGACGGTGATATATACGGTTATAACGTTCCCGGTAGTCCCGGACAAACGCCTTTATAAAGACTATCCTTTCGATATAAAAGAGTAAAAGACTCGTAAAAAAGTCGTACTACTCGTCGAGTTAAAAGACTTTACGGATATCTTTAATATATTTAAAGTAACAATTATCCCACCGTTTAAGTAAACTAATTATATTATAAATCTTTTATCGAATATATAACCCTTATATAAAACGATTTACCCGTTATTTAAACGGGAATTATAAGAGTTACGACTTTATATCGAAAAGAACCTATAAAACGAACGTATCCGTCCTTTTAAGTTATTAACCAACGTACTTATATTATTTATATTAAAAAAGAATAGTACGTTACGACTTTACGTCGACTATCGTAAATTAAACAAAGTTACCGTAAAAAACCGGTATACTCTTTTATTAATTTCCGAGATCTTAAATCGGATAAATAAGGCCTAGTTCTTTTTTAAACTCGATATTAAAGATACTTATTATTAAATCCGGATTAAAAAGGGTAATAAGTGAAAGACTACGTTTTATACACGATATAACCACTTCGAGTATATAATTCTTCCTTTCGACTTAATTAACACTCTTACTACCTTTTAATATTATATTTATATAACCTTATAAGGGTTGATTAATATTATATATATAATATATATAAATAACGTTTTAGTATTCTTTTAATCCCGGGAATAATATGTACGATATTTATACGAAGTATTAAAAAGACTTAAACGAGCCTAATTATATACTAATTTATATAAGTGTAAATTTTTTATAAATAAGGTGGAATTCTTAAGATTTATCCTTACACGTTATAAGTTAAAATAAACC